>NC_140587.1:544416012-545673512 GCF_964204655.1 Triturus cristatus | reverse complement strand
AAAGTCAGTGAATTCAGTAACTGCCCTTTGTAGGCCAATGGGAGTCTGGGACATAATTGCTGCATCGTCTGCGTAGAGGAGAATGGGGATCGGTTTACCATTAATTGTAGGGTAATCGTGGAAAGTTCTGGTCAGATGGTGGCTGACAGAGTTGATATAAAGGGTAAAAAGTAAAGGAGCTAATATACAACCCTGTCTGACACCTCGTCTAATAAAGAATCTGTCAGAACATTCTCCATTGTTACCATATCTCACGCGGGCCGATGCATCCCTATACAGCTCTTTAATAAATGATATAATAATAGGATCTAGGCCGATCTCTGTGAGGGATTCCCATAACTGCCTGTGATCGACGCAGTCTAATGCAGAGCTAAGGTCTACAAAAGTTATGAAGAGGTTTCCTCTTTTCGCCTGGGTATATTTGGCTATTATTAGGGTCAGATTTAAGCCCTGTTCGATGGTACCCTTGCCTTGTCTGAAGCCATATTGCATATCAGAAATAATATCTTGAGTGCTTAACCAGTCGTGTATTCTATTTAAAATGATTCGCCCAGCTACCTTCATGGGGGAGTCTAAAAGTGAAATTGGGCGGTAATTGGCGGGATTATCCCTCACGCCTTTTTTAAAAATCGGGACGACAATTGCCTCTGGCCAGGTGGAAATAAAGCCGGTGGTATTCAGAGAATTCAGTACGTTAGTGAGTAGTGGGGCCCATAAATCAGGCTGTGACTTAAAAACGTCTATAGGGACGCAATCTGGGCCTGGGGCTTTCCCAGAAGGGCTATCTTTTAAAGCCATCAGTACTTCAGCATGGTCGAAAATAATATTTAAAGGGAAAGAAGTAGAAATAGTTAAGTCAGAAGGAGAGTTGAGATCAGTTTCATTTTCAGATGGTTGATTATCCAGGTTAATAGGATTGTATAAAGTGCTAAAATGTTTAACCCAGGTTTCAGGGGTAATGGCGGAGTCCAAAATCCGGGGCTGGGAAGATCGAAAAAAGGGGGCATTAACTTCCCTCCAAAAAGCGGTGTTATCCCTCTTCTCAGAAGCTTCCACAAGGACTGACCAGGCCAGCAACTTCAGCTGGCTTTTCCTTGCCTGACGCTTGATTCGATAGTTATGTCTGGCATGCTGGACCTCTAGGCGGTTTCTAGGGTTGGACTTCAAAGCTGCTTTCAGAAGTCGCAGAGCTTTAGAGCAATCCCTATCAAACCAGCCATGGGTGGGTGGTGCAGATTTCTTTGGTGCACGCGCAAGGAGAGATTTAATTTCTGACAGAATTGCAGAAAAAGAGTTTGTTATTGTCTGCGAGTTTTGCGTAGATGACAAACAGATTTGGAAATGATCGTAAACGTTGGTTACCAAGGTTTTAAGAAAACTAGAAGGGACTACTTTGTCCCATTTGAGAAAAAGGCCCATGGTGGTTCCCAGCTGCAGGGGGGGGAGAATAAGAAGGATTCTGCGTGATCATGTCATTAGTGTTCGAGGTTAGCTTTAAAATTACCTCAATAGGATAGTGATCACTAATGGCAGTGTCGAGGGTCTTCCAAGTAATTATCGATCCTGAATACCTTGAAGATATAAGTGAGTAATCGATCGTGGTGTGACAGCCTCTCCCATTATAAGTGGGTTTAAAGGACTTGGGTGGAAGACATAGGTCATTGACAAAAGATAGATTAAAATGGGATAATAATCCATTTAACAAGTCTCCCAATTTGGTATGACAAAAGTGATTGGGAGAATCATCCATTTCAGTCATCAGACCACAAGTGCCATTTATACTCTGAGGACATAGCTGGCAGTTAAAATCGCCTACCATGATGACTAAAGTATCAGAGTTATTTTGGGACTCTTTTTTTGCTAGGTCGGATTTTAATCCATTAAGCACTATGTCCAAGTGTGCATTTGGGATGTTATTCTAGAAATTGACCAGGACGACATTGTTAATGAAGCCGCCGGTCAAACTAATTAGCTGATAATAAGAGGACCCTGTAATGTATGTTGGTTTTAGTCGGGATTCTACAGAAATATAGATCGTAAGTCCTCCCTTGTTTCTGCCGTGAGGGCTGGGGGAAGCTGGGGTATGAAAGGTCTGATACCCTAGGAGATGGAGCTCTGTAGAGGTCCAGGTTTCCTGCAGGCAGATAATGCTATATCGGGAGACGATTTGAGTCCATGCGGGGTTAGACAGTTTGTCGAGGAGACCTGCCACGTTCCAAGACAGAAAGCTATCGCCCCGCAGGGGCACGTCCAGGCCAATTATGCTAGTCGTCGAGTCTGTTCCAGCCTCAGTAGCTTCTAGAAGGTGCGGGGGATTCTTCGAGGGGGGAGGATCTCTATGGACCGGGATAGAGAAAGGGGGTGTGGTGAGAGGGCCGGGAGGCAGAGACAATAACTCTAAAGGTGAAAAATGAGGAACAATAACTGGAATTAGCTTCCACCCCGCGTTGTTATTGGGCAGGATGTTATTCTTGATGTTAGAGTTGTCTGGTGCTAGGGTAGATAGTGGAGTGCTCATAGTAGAGAGATTATCAACCGTAGTTCCAGAGTGAGGAAGTCAATCCTGTTCGTCCAATCCCGAGAGAATGGCGTATCTGTTAGAAATAGGGATAGTGAAATGGGGTGGCTCGAAGGTGGCCCTCGATGGTGGGTGTAAAAATGTGGAGTTTGTCAAAAGAGAGCGGGGGTAAAAATAACTTAAATCAGCCGTTAAGATTCCCGGGCCCCTGCCCGGGGTATACCAATCCACTATGTGGGGTAGCACCCTACGATCTCGAAAGTTAATTATAACATCATCACCCTGTTTATCCTTAGGTCTAGGGCCCAACCATTTCAGTCTCCTAACGTGTAGTATTTCGCCATTAATTTCAGGGGGGAGCGGTCTGTTCTGGGACAACCAGTGTACTACTTTATTTTTGAGTTCCTGGTATCTCTCAGTTTTACCCTGGGCAAGAGCTGGGACGCCAATAAGAGTCACTACATAAGGAGCCGCTTCAGGGGGCAAATTAATATGTAGGCTTTTATCTGATTTATAATCTGAAGAAGGCCGCCCATTGGTGTTATTCCCCGGGGGCACTACAAGGGTGGAAGTTTGATCTTCTCTTAGGGCCCCTTTAGCAGTGGATAGTTTCTCTGATGTAAGCTGGGAAACTTGTATATTCTGTGTATAATTTGGCATATTAGACTGGGTAGATGTTTGAGTAAGGAGGGGAGGGGTAATAACCGTAGGATTTTTACATATATGGGAGTGCAGATCATTGTTTAGATTGATGAGAGAAGTATGCGAGGCCTCCAAACATGCTAGCTGTGTTGCGATGTTCTTGACTCTCTCTGTTAGGGGTGAAAGTAGAGATCTTACCAGATGCTCTATATCAGTAAGTAAGTTAGAAAAAGGGGAAATAGGAGACTGTGTAAGAGGCGTGGATCGTGTAGAAGTCGGTGATAATTGAGGCTTAGTTTTGGGCACATCCAGGTGGGAGTCTTTTCTCCTTTTTTTGGTTGGAGCAGCAAGAATGTTTCTTGCTGTTGTCTTCGGGCAACAAGATCTATTTTTTGCCAGTTTTCGCTTAGAAGTCTTAGCAGTGTGGATAGAGGATAAATCCACAAAGGAAGTGCCCACTGAAGATTGAGAATTGGAAGGACATATGTCAGTCTCAATTAAGATGGGAGCTATATCTATTGGGTCACAATGTTGCATGGGAAGGCCAGGGTCGTTAGTTAGTTCAGGATCAGAAGCCCTGAGTGGCGGAGAGGTGACCTGTTGAATATGGCCCAAAGAGGAGCGCTTCTGAAAAACAGGGTCCAGTGATAGGCGGCGTTCCGTGATGGCGATCTCTTTTTCCAGCACGGAAGCGGCCCTAGTAATGAAGTGGTCTAGGGTCCCCCTGACTGACCCCCCAACCAATGAAGGCCTTGATTTAGTAGAATGTGTGGCCATTTTAATTAATTTTGAAAATTTAAAACGTGAGTAAAGTTATGAGCCAATGCTAACATACAGTGAGGAGAATAGAGCACATAAACCAAACAATAGTCGACAACTGAAGGGAGCGGCCCCCGTTAAACCAAGAAGGATACAGAACAAAAGTCAATCACCTGGCTCTGGAGAGGATGGTAGCGAATGAATGGCCAACGACAGGGGGGTGTGACCCAGCCCAGCCTCAGACGGCCTTGGACGGCCGTAGACGGCCCGCCCTTTGCCAGGGCTTAGCCCGGCGTGTCCCGTTGCGCGTCCCGCGAAGCGGGAGGCGCGAGGTCTCTTTGAAGTCCGCCGCCGGTTAGGGGGAGGGGCTGCTGGTGATGACACTGCCCTCCGCTGCCTCTGGTCTCTGTAGTCCTGCTGTCCTGTCGGCGATTCTGTGTACCATACGCTGCGCGTCCAGCGAAGCGGGTGGCGCGAGGTCTCTTTGAAGTCCGCTGCCGGTTAGGGGGAGGGGCTGCTGGTGATGACACTGCCCTCCGCTGCCTCTGGTCTCTGTAGTCCTGCTGTCCTGTCGGCGATTCTGTGTACCATACGCTGCGCGTCCCGCGAAGCGGGAGGCGCGAGGTCTCTTTGAAGTCCGCCGCCGGTTATGGGGAGGGGCTGCTGGTGATGACACTGCCCTCCGCTGCCTCTGGTCTCTGTAGTCCTGCTGTCCTGTCGGCGATTCTGTGTACCATACGCTGCGCGTCCCGCGAAGCGGGAGGCGCGAGGTCTCTTTGAAGTCCGCCGCCGGTTAGGGGGAGGGGCTGCTGGTGATGACACTGCCCTCCGCTGCCTCTGGTCTCTGTAGTCCTGCTGTCCTGTCGGCGATTCTGTGTACCATACGCTGCGCGTCCCGCGAAGCGGGAGGCGCGAGGTGGTCTCTTTGAAGTCCGCCGCCGGTTAGGGGGAGGGGCTGCTGGTGATGACACTGCCCTCCACTGCCTCTGGTCTCTGTAGTCCTGCTTCCTGTCGGCGATTCTGTGTACCATACGCTGCGAGCAGTAAATCATAGCACATTTTTTGCTACCCATGACCTGGAACAAGGGAACATATGTAGTGTGATAAAAGCGGTCTTCCTATACCAATACACACATAAAAAATACTCTGAAAAAAGCATCTAATACAATAAACAACAATAAAATGTGCAAATGTAACCAATAAAGGAAGGAGGGATGGTAAAGATGGCTCACCATTACTGGGTAAGGTTCCTCAGCAACGCTTCTCCCACCGCCACATTTCTTCCTGTGGCTGCATCCAAGCAGTAAATGCATGGTGAAGGTGTGCGTACTTGTCCAGGTCGCTGCCTTGCAGATATCCTGGATCAGCACTCCCGCAAACAAAGCAGTGGACGTGGACACTGCTCTTGTCGAATGGGCACGGACTTGTGCATTCAGAGGTAGTCCAGCTGCCTGATGACAATACTATCGCACTGGAAATCCATCTGGCAATTCCCCTTTTTGAAAAAGGGAAACCCTTCCTGGGTGCACTGAAGGCGACAAAAAGTCGTAAAGACTTGCTGAAAGGTTTAGTTTTCTGCAAATATAACTTTAGACCGTGTTGGACATCCAGCGAGTGGAGAGCTCTTTCCGCCGCTGTTGTTGGTTGAGGAAAGAATCGTTTGAGAATTAGTGCCTCATTTAACTGAAAATCAGTTGGTACTTTTGGAATGAATTTTGGATTAGTTCCAAGTATCATTCTGTCCTCTTTGAATTGTAAGAAAGGGTCTTGGACCGTGAGAGCCTGTATTTCCCCCACTCTCCTGGCTGAAGTGAGCGCGATGAGAAGTGCAACTTTCCACGACAGGTATTTAAGATCTGCCCTGTGTATTGGCTCGAAGGGCTGTTTCATTAATTGGGAAAGAACAATGTTCAAGTGCCAGAGAGGTGGTAGAGGCTTTACTGGAGGAAAAACCCGTAACAATCCCTTCATTAATTGTTTGATGACTCTTGCGGACCACATAGATGGTCCAGAGGAAGTCCTTCTGTAGCGTGATATTGCGAATAGGTGTACCTTTATAGATGCATGAGCCAAACCAGACTTTGCCAAAAGCAAAATGTATGGAATAATCTTGTGTGCTGCCAAGTTCCGGGGATGAATGTTACATCTTTTGCATCATAAACAGAATCTCTTCCACTTCATCCTGTACGTTTTGTTCGTACTATCCGCTCTGGCCCTAGATAGTATCTCTCTGCACTCCGCTGAGATATTTAGATGCTGAAACTCGCAGTGTTCAGGAGCCAGGCCGCTAAGTGCAGTGATTTCGGGTACGGATGAAGTACTTCTCCCCGGACCATCGTCAGGAGTGATGGTATTGGCTGGAGGAGAATTGGGCATTTCTCCGACAGTAGTAGAAGCTCCGCAAACCAGTGTTGCCTGGGCCAAAATGATGCTTCCTCTCTGGGAGTTCGGTACCGGTTCTATTGCTCTCTTTCGGAGCATTGTCCGAATCTCCCGACACATCTGATGTAAGTATTTGACCTCTTGATGTTTCGGCAGTGTACAAGGGGGCGTTTGCAGAAGTTCTAGAGTGTGTCCGAATTGTATTATGTTGAGGACCCATTGGTCCGTAGTTAATTGCTGCCAATTTTGAAGATAAGAAATTTTTCCACCCACGGGAACATGTGACGCAAGAGAAATAGGTGTAGCCGGAGTCAGAAAGTTGTCATCGGGTATTGTCCTTCCCCTGATGACCTCCTCGATCTCTAGGAGTAGATTTTGTGTAACCTCCTGTTTGCCGTTGTGTATACTGTTGACGGTAGGGCTGAGATGAGGTGGAGTAAGAAGTATATCTGTCTTCTTGGTAACCTCCTCTATAGGAGGACTGGCCCTACCTTTAGAGCCTCGAAAAGGAACCTTCCTATATATTGCAGCGTTCCCAGTGATTTTGCGGTGTCGGTATCTTATTTTGATACTCTGCAAAGCCTCGTCGACGTGTTTCTCGAACAAATCCTCTCCATTGATGGGAAGGTCCAAGATTAAACTGCAGATCCGTTAGCAATGAAGGCAGAACGCTCACCATCTCTTCCTGGTATTCCTTGCGATAGTGTTGCTGGGGACGATCCTGAAACCCCTCATATTCATCTTCCCAGTCATCCTCTTGGCACTTTACATGCAATTGCGACGGGCTACTGGCGTAGCCAAAAGGGCCATCATCATCCTCCTCCTGTGACTCTTCCTCCTCTAACAGGTGGGATGGTACTAGAGTTGTCACCTTGCTTGGGGAGGTAATTTCTGGGCTAATTCTACTCTTCCTGGCAAATTCCCGTTTTTCTGGGGTTTTTTCTCTCGTCGATGAGCCCGTTGACGTGATCGCCGTCAAAACCGCCGACGAAACTATAGTCGATGCTGCCGTCGACGCTGCTGTTACTGTCGTCGTTGCCGTCGACGATCCTGTTGCTGCCGTCGACTATCCCGTCGACGAAGTAATCGTGTTAGTCGTCGATGCCGTCGAAGGTCTCGGCGTCGACACTGCCGTCGACGATGCGATCGTCGACGGAGATATAGCTTTAGAAGTTAGTTTTACCTCAGTTATGTTTGACGACTACGCTATTTTCTTCGTCGACGCTCCCGTCGACGACGTAGATTTTTCCAGTTTTTCCTCAGGAGGTGGGGAGGCCAGCTTCTTGAGAGAATGTTTGACTTTAGGGGGTGATTTTGAGGGCTCTGAGCTTGTCCTCTTTGTATGTTTTACCCCTGAAGTATGACCCGTGCTCTCCTTTTCCTTACGTGGAGGAGATTTTGAGGGACTGCGCCCTGAAGACCCAATAGTGGTCTTTTTAAGGGCCTTCTCGGGTTTTTCCCCTGAGGTATGAGCCTGAGGAGATCTGCTTCTTTTCTGAGATCTCCTAGAAGTTGTAGACGTCTCATCACGGTTACTAGACATGACGTCTTTCCTGGTTTTAAGTTTTTGAAGCCATAGTAAAAGCCTTCCTTCCCGATCCCTGTGTTTTATTAGAAAAGGTACGACATACCTTACAGTCCTTTGCCTGATGGTCTGGGTAAAGACAGTATATGCAATCTTTATGAGGGTCGTCTGTATATAGCCTTTTCTTTGAACAGGTAGCACAGGCTCTAAATAAACCTTTCTTCTCCTTGTCAGCCATTCTCAGGAGTTGGTGAAGAAAAAAGCAGTTGAAGAAACTCTCAAATCCAGAATGAAGTAGAAATAAACTGTAGAATTTGAGCAGAGCTCAAAGTAGACTCCATAGCACAACGTGCGGTAGAAAATCTTAGGGGCAAGAGGTTCTCTCAGGAGTGTTCTAGAGGGTGAGAGGCTCTGATTGGTTCAGAGACAAGTTTGGTCCTTTTTTACATAACGAAGGTTATGGGTTGCAAAAGGGAAATGGGCCTAGGCCTCTTTTCAGTTTGCTATACTACTAAGCAATGCTTTATGTACCGGAGACTCCCGTCTCGACGACGGAGAATGATTCAGGCAGGTGAATCTATGAACGCTCCAATACTGGAGTAACTAAACTAGTTCAGATCACAGTGGAAAGCGTCATTATGTCTTGTCAAGGGTGATTAACCAAGATATCTGCTTTTTGAAGGTGACCAGGCAGTCGGTTAGGCAGAGGAAGGAGGCAGAGAGTTCCAGATTCTAGTGGCATTATTTGTCTGTTGGCCAGACCTACTGTTTCCAAAACTTTACATACAGAGTGGTGGTTTGATCAGCCTTTTCTTGATAATTGAATGGCTTTGCTGTCTATCTCACATACCTGCTCCTGGCTCAACAGCTTTTATCACTATTCTTGTGTTTCTTCCAAACAGCATTTAGGTATCAGTGTTCAGACCAGATGGTGCATCCTTGAAGTGCTGTACCTTGCACTGCTGTGCCTATTTCCCTGATCTCCCTTTCTCCCATCTCTCTTCCCTAATACCTTTGGGACCACCAAGTGTCCTCTTGCTCTCCTTAAGCTCTCTTCTTAAAAAAAAAGAGACCATTCCAAGAAGGCTGTCCACCAACCTGTTGGAGAACACGGTAATAACAGTAGGCCGAGTCAGCGACTGGGGTATCCACCAAGTGAAGCCTCTGATACGCAGAGATCAGGCGATTAGTGACAGATGGTTTGGTAAAGCACTAGCCTACTCCCGGTTGACCGGACTTGCTGAGCGAGAACTACATAGGCGCCAATAGTCCTGGTGTCAATTGACTTCCGTTTTGCCTTCAATGAGATGTAACTTCCTCATGTCTGGCTCTACACTGTTCTTTGCCTCCGGGGGTGCTGAAACAGTTATCCGTTTGACTTTTTTGATAAATATCGCTTATTGTGACTGATTCGTATACTGTGGGGTCGAATTCAGGGGTTGCAAGGATTTTCATGAATTATTGACCCAGGGAGTGGGGTTGGATCACGTTCCCAATACTGTTTAGGGTGGGCGATAGGCACTCTGCGAGTTTGGGGTGGCGGGTGGTTTTGTGCCCGTCGTACAGGGAGGCAGGGTGGGTAGGTGGGAGTTGGGGGGTACGTTTTGACTAGCTTAGCTTTTGTTTGGACATGATTACGCTTGTTTTTCTTTTCATTGTAGAGTCATGTTATTTTTTACACCAATTTTTCTCTTTACTGCTTCAAGTGACCACGGTCATGTTTGTAACGCCTTACCAATGGGAACATGGGAAGTCCGTAGGGCCACACTTACTAGGTTACCCACATTTCCACATACACAGTCCACCATGTTGTCAGGATGTAGACCCCTGCACATTTTCCGCTCTCGCTCCGTGTGCATTGATCTATACTTTGATTATTGGCTATACACTGTACCCCTATCTACTCGCACATGGGACCACTCTTAACGCTTAAGTTCCTCACATGGAACGTTAATGGCTTGGGGGATAAGCTCAGGCGGGGAATTGTGCTCCAATATTTGACGCGGCAGGCGCCGGACATTATCCTTATCCAGACATTGTAAACTCCTGCGGCGCACTAAACAGATGGGGTTATCGCCTAGCCGCTCACTCGGGATTCACATCGAGCTCCCGTGTGGCGGGGGTGCTTATACGTAAGGGATATATGATAAATAGGGTTTGGTCGGATGCACAGGGCTGATATGTAGCGCTCTGGCACCTGGGAAGGACAGTCTCTCAACGTAGTTTCCATATTATACATTCCTCCTGGGCTGCAGTGTCTTATGCTGTGTGACCATGGCAAGCTCTTGCTTGATTTACCTCTGGGGCTGCTAGCGCGGGGGGCGGGGGGGTATGGGGGGGGGGGAAGGTACTTTAATCTGGCTTTAGATGGGGCCAGGGATCGCTTACTGGCCCGCGGGGACCCCCTCAGGGATCTCAGCTGGTGGAATTCTGGTCTATGGGCCTAGTTGACGTTTGGAGATGGCTTAACCCAACTACCGTGCAATTTACATTTTATTCTGGGGCCACAATAGCCAATTGCACATTATGTGCTCACTCCCGCTCAAGATATACAAGTCTTTAGGGAATCCAGGTGCCTTGCGCGTGGGATCTCCAATCACTCCCTCGTCCTCACGACCCTTGCACTCGACTTACCCAAACAGTGGGCCACCCTCACTATAAATTCTTGGGTGCTTAAGGTACCCCACATTAAAGAAGCGATGCTTAAGGAGGCTGATTTTTATTTCAAAGAAAACGTAGGGTCTGTTGCCTCAGCCTGTACCTTATGGGGAGCAGTTATGAAAGGTAGAACCTTATCGTTGATGGTCGGTCACAAGCAGGAACTTACTAAGCGCATCACAGAACTTGAGGACCATATTCTGGTTCGGGAAAAAGACCTGGCACTTACCCCTGACCTGGAGACGCAACACTCTCTTAAGATGGTCCGGCTAGACTATGAGCAGCTTCTGACGGAGGCGGACAGGGCACGGTACACGCCTCCACCCGTCATCGGATATGGGAGCACGGTGAACGGACAGGTAAACTCCTGGCCTGGTTGGAGGAAAAAAGAACAACTGTCCAGATGGGTGCACTCAGTGAGAGGGACCAATGATACTGTAATCACCGATCCCCAACAGATCGCTGAAATGTTTGCCTCTCATTTCTTGTCAGTGTATACGTCCTCTACGACGGTCCAGCCATCTGCGGCTGCGGAACTCCTCTCGACCATTAAGGTGGCATGTCTGTCCGCCCATGTCCGAGATTCCCTAGAGGGCGCAAGCAATCACAGAGGCTGAAATTCAAAAAGCTATCCAAGATGTCTGCTCGGGAAAAGCCATGGGACCCAACAGGATCCCGATTTAATTCTTGAAACCAATGGCTGCTAAGCTCTCTCCCCACTTCCTGCAAATGTATACTGAGAGTCTTGATAAAGGGCAACTACCGGCTGAGGTTAGGACAGCGTCCATCGTGGTCATCCACAAACAAGGTAAGCCGCCTGACAATTGTAGGTCATATCGACCAATTTCGCTCCTCACAGTTGAGGTGAAATTATTGGCAAAATTGCTGGCCAACAGGCTCATCCCCTGTATCGCTGAACTAGTACATCCTGATCAAACTGGGTTCATGCCCGGAAGGAATACAGCCCTCAACCTACAACAGTTGAATGGGGTTCTGGGCAGGCGTGACACCATCAGAGAAGATGCTGCATTACTGCTGTTGGATACATCAATGGCATTCGACACCATAGAGTGGGATTATCTATTTGCAGTGATGGATAGGATGGGATTTGGTCCGAACTTCACAAAGTGGATTAGATTGCTTTATGCCCCCCCCAACCGTACATGTGAGGGTTAACAAACATGTCTCGAGACAATTCGGGCTGGTGAGGGGCACTAGACAGGGTTGTCCTCTGACCCCCTTACTATTTGCTTTGGTACTAGACCCGCTGGCCGTCTGGGTCAGGGGAAACCCGTGGATTAGGGGTTTGAAGTGGACAGAGGACCATCAAGACCGTATTTCCCTATATGCGGACGATATCCTCATGTACATGGCATCGCCTTCTCACTCTCTCTGCCATATTCTCCACATCTTCGGTGCCCACTCGGGGTATACTATCAACTGAACTAAGTCCCAACTTTACTTGTTGTGGGGTGCACCACCATAAAGTCCTAGAGGGTATGACATACCGGTAGCAACCGAGGGCTTCAAGTATCTCGGCGTCTATATAACGCCAGAACCGACCATGTTCTACGAACTGAACCTACTTGCCCCCCTCACTCGTCTTCGATCTGATGCCAAATATTGGCGGTCCCTCCCCCTTACTCTCTTGGGACGTGCAGCCCTCTTTAAGATGTTGGCACGACCACGCTTCCTCTACGTGTTGCACAGCACCCCTAATGTTATCCCTCACACCTACTTTGCCAGTATAGACCGTGTAGTGCAGGGGCTGCTGTGGGACGGTCGGGCCCCACGCATTGTTATGAAAAAGATGACGATGGGGTGGTATGATGGGGGTATCGCATTACCCAACATCAGGCTTTATTATCAGGCGTCCCAGTTGGTGGCTGTCAACAGGTGGGTGCATTAGGAGTATAACGACCCAAACTTCCAGACAGATCGGTGGCTTCTGGGTAGGGGGGGGCTACAGCAGGGCTCTTTATACATACCCTCGCAAGCTTAATCTAACGGGCCCCTAGGCTCGCACCGTGGAGGTCTGGCATGGGGTGAATGGGACGTGGGGATGGCATAACAAACTAACAAAAGCCACACCACTCAGGGAACCAGACCTGCTGGGACTTCTCAGCAATTGTTCTGGATTTGACAGGTGAGATATGATCAGTATCTCGACAGTAGGCGACATGTGGGTGGGGGGAAACTTAGCAACATTTGCAGACCTACAGTCTAAATACCAATTAGCCCAGACCGAGGTGTTCCGATATCTACAAAATCAGTCATGCGATTAGAGCATCCTTGCCTAAAGACGCCCCACTACCTAGGACCTCTCCATTGGAGGATCGAATGATTCTTGACCCCATGCCCAAAAAGGCCATATCCCTCACATAAAAAAAACTATTAAAATAATCGTCCGGACCCTTTACTGCGCCTAAGGCAGAGTTGGAAAGAAGACCTGGGGGACTTAGAGGATGATGACTGGCGCGATGCCCTGGCCTCCTCCAGAGAAGTAGCTATCCCAATGAGACTGAGACTGGTCCAACTGAAGATCCTTCATCGGATATCCTTAGGCGCGGGGACTTTGGTCAAGATAGATAAAAGAGATGACCCTCTTTGCCTCCGGCAATGCCAACAGCCAGGAACGTTTTTCCATATCCTCTGGGATTTCCCATCAGTACAGTCCTATTGGAGCAAGGTCACGCAACAGATGGCGTGAGCAGGTGGAAAGGCGCTAAAGGCTCCCCCCACCCCCCCAAACTATGGCTTCTAAATATTTGGGAAGCTACTGATCTAACACAGGCCTCACTGGGGTGGGTCATTGCAAAATGGAATATCGCTCAGAATTGGGGGTGGTCCCTGCTCTGCACGACTGGGCAGCTGACATGGACAGAGCAATGATCGCTGAGAAAGATGTTTTTAAAACAGGGGCTGCCCTGAAAAATTGGATCATAAATGGGGGAACTGGAACAGATACAGAGGTAGCATCTGCTTGTCTCCTCCCGTGGAACTACGACGTGAGCAACAGACTGCTGGATATCTCTGACATTGATGATGTGCCCTTACCTGACATTGCCTAGGGGGATCACTTACGCATCAAGCATGAATGGGGCAGATATTGTTTCCCAAATTACCCCACTATGTGTGCGTTATCCGATGGGGTTACCTGCAAACAATAATATGGCAAAAGGGTGGGGTTTGAACGATGCTTCCCAGATTTCAACTGTGTTGAACAATGTACTTCTGTGCCGCGGACTTCATTATTAGGTCACTGCTGCTTTATGTTTCATTTTTGGTTTTTTCCTTTTCAATAAAAAGGTCTATATAAAAAAATTAAACAAGCATTTACAATGCAATAGGTCTCGCATTTACGCGAGTTTGAGCTATTCACATTGCAAATAACAATGCCGTTTTTTTGTGTTTTCGTTTTTCAAACATAAATAAAAGGCATCGTCATTTACAATGCCAATAGCTTAAACTCGCGTAAATGCGAGACCTATTGCATTGCAAATGCTTGTTTTGTTGTTGTTAGTGGGGGCTGGGGTGGTTGAAAGAGTGGCGCTCACATTTGGTTGCTGGGATTAACAAACCCGGCGGAGCGTGGCGCGCGCGTGCTTGGGGGCGGGGGAGCGGACCCTTTGAAGTGCTCCCAAAAGGCGGATTGCATGGCGGCACGATGCGCATGATTGTGCGCGTGCTAGCCATGCAATCCGCTTTTTGGGAGCACTTTTCAAACCCGCTTTCTATAGTCTCGCTTTGCGATCGCTTACGCGATAGCAAGGTCGAGACCTAAAAAAGGCTGTCCACCCTTCCCCATTGGTTAAAAGAAATCCCATTTAAAGAAAGCCACAGTGGTTGCACACATCCCTGGCAGCCATCTTGGAATGGGATATGTTAAAATAAGACTGTGCATTCAAAGATGTACATGCATCCAAGGTGACCATCTTTATGCGTTTTCCACTATTTAACAAAATGCCTTTCCAGCGGTCATCACCGTGTACACATCCACAGCAGCCATCTTGAAAATGAATTTTGTTCAAATAAAACAAAGTTTACCAAAGATGACTGTCACTGACGTACGCATCTACAGTGGCCCTCTTTTTCATGCATTTGGTTTTATTTAATTGAAATGTGGTTCCTTTCGATAGACACCGCTTTCTGCAGATTCCTCACCTTAGGAGTACCAAACCAATGCTCTCTGGAAGTAGGGAATTAGTAGTGCTGATTATCCATGGGAGTCATGCAACACAGCTTTGCCAAAGTATCATTCACTGTGTACTTGTGCTGCAAAGCAGTAATGCCTGGCAAAGGAATGCAAGGATGAGCATTTAACCAGCTGGATATTGGCAACTGGAACACCTCAGACAAGAACTATAGAAACAGCCATTGCCCTAGTAGAATGGTTGCAAATGCTCTCTAGGGATTCATTCATGACTAGGGCACAGCTGATCTTAATACAGAGGATGACTGAAACCATGTGTTTGGTCACTGCCTTCTTACCCTCCATGGCTCTAAACAAAGCCCACAAAGAGTTGATCATCCACAATGTCTTGTGTGGTCAATGTAATATGACGCCACACATCTGGGGTCCAGTATAAAAACATTCTTCCTCCTCAGTTGGATCTGGAGGATGGAAGAAAGATGGATGCGTAAGGGATGGCCAATGTGAAATGCAGATACCACCTTGGCAGGAAGGATGGGCAGGTGTGAAGAACCAACTAATCAATGCAGAATACTGAAAAAGGTGAATAAACTTAGAGGTGCAGTTTTTCAACCATACAAGCTGAATTAATTTGCCACAAGCAATACCGTTATCAAGATCACCATCGGCAGAGTGGTTCATGCCTGCGCCAAAGGAGGCTAGGCACTACATACCACTGAGGTGTGGTTTCCCTAGTAATCTGGTCAGAGGTGATGGAGTCACCAGTCCTCAGGATTGTGCTCTTGCATGAATGGCAACCTAGAAGGTACAGAAGCCATCGTAAGCAGGCCCAACAGAGCCAGACTGAAAGCCTCAAACTCAAAGAGTGATGTCAGCCAATGACAAGTTTCTTGTTTTTCATCACTGGTATGTTATCTATGAATAGGAAAGGAGTCAGTTTTGAGAGAGGGACAGTTTCCTCAAGGCCCTAAATAGGTATTTTTCTATACTCTACATTTAAGTTGGCTCTATACATCTAGTAGGTTCCCTGTCCATCTTTATAGTTCCCCCAGGCCATCTCAACTCCTGAAAAGGCCCTTGTATCTGGTGACTGGTTAGAACACAGTTGACCCTATTTGCAAATAAAACCCCTGTTATTTCATGAGAGATGTGTTAATAGGCAACTATGGGCCTGTCATAATGGAATAAAAATGTGTGGTTATTTCCATACCAACGTACCTTTGCATTTCACTACATTGCTCACTCAGGTTTGGCTGAGGATTTTTTCACAAGGGGTCATTGTGCACTAGTATTTTCTAAACATCTATTCTAAGACGTGATTTATGATGGCAATAAATCTGCTCATCTCACTGAAACCTACTTTGGAAATATAATTATTAGTTCTTTATATCACACTAGTTACAGTAATATTGCTGTCTTCATTGTGTATTTTTGTTGCAAATGAGTTCTGTGTGAACCATTGTGATTGTATGCATATGCAGGGCCCCTGGAATTATGCGGCGGTAAAGCACCAAACTATGCAGAAGGGTCGACTACATTATGCTGCAAGAAAAGGTAAATCATGCAGCACATTTATTTGTAGTAATACTTAACCAGTTTTATTTTTTAGACATGGTAATACGGTCTGGGCAAATATTTCACTTGATTAGTACCAGTTTATCACCAAATACAGAAATAAGTACTTAAAGATGACAAGTTAATCTTTGTGAAGGGGCATCACACACTATTTTTGACACACACCATAGTGACCTGCATGATTATAGCCACAGGGAACCTTGAATGCTGGCAAAACACATTAAATCCAATAAGTGTTTATTTAGCTCAAGAACCATTATATAATGATTCTAGGTTTTTATGATCCGCCATGTGAGCTATGTCCACTAAGATTCCTAGTAAATGGAGAACAGACATACACCTCATAGAATCCTAGAATCCTATTGTAATGGTTCTAGAACTAGACACTTATTGGATTTGCTGTATTTTCACATCACTGGTGATAACACTCCTTGCCACCATCTCCCCCTTTTTGTTCCTAAGAAGGGGGTCCGCATTTAATTACCCACTCACATTCACAAGATATGGATTTTCCACTGCACGTGTTGGGTGATGAATGCCATCATGAAAGGTTGCCTGTGGCTTTAATCATGCAGGTTACTATGGTGGGTGTTAAAATTAGCGTGTGATACACACCGATATATTTTTTCTGACTTGTCCTTTTGGATAACTCTCCCTTCTGCAGTGCATGATGATGTGCGTATAAGAGACGAGGGAACCAGAAATGCCCTGCTTGGGGTGTCTTGGAAGCAACCATAGATGAACACTGTTTCTGGGAGAGCCACAAGTGGTTGAAGTTCACTGCTGCTTGAACTGGCTTCCTCAACATAGGATTTAGATTTTACAGCCTCTATAATGTATGCTGGACCTTCTGCATCTTCTGGTCATTGCTTTTGATTAATAGTACGGCTACAGCTATTTATAAACAACATTTATGGGATCAGGCTAAATGGATACCGTCAATACTAGAGACTTACCACAACATTAAGTTGACTATGCACAATTTCAGTCATCTGAAAAAAGGCTCAACAGTAACTATTATGTTTTTTGGGTCCATAAACTACACAACTCCGATTTGTAAAGTCCATGGATGCGTTACTTTTGACTGTAACACTGAAAACTTACCATGATACCACCACTTTGTTTTCTTTGGATTCTTGTTACATGTTCTTACATAAAATGAATTATCAGGAGGCCGCCTCTGAAGGGAAGAAAAATATTCATATTTTATCCTCCATGTGCCAAGAAAGGTAACAAAAGATATATAAAACTGTACATCTGCTTTACAGTAGCAAGAGAGACTAGAGCACCATCAAAAAGTAGGCACCAGAATTCAATAATAAATGTGCTCAGATGAAGAGGCTCTGGAGTGGCAGATTTCGCAATGACTTGTAGAAAATATAGTACTAGGTATCAAACTGAGGCACTAATTGCAAAATACAAGACATTAACAGATGGTATGCGTTTTAGGTGGAGCTGCTAATGACAAACAGGCTCCCCAGGGTTAAATTTAAGTTGCTGACCATATTCAACAATCATTCAGGACATATTGACTATTAAAAGGAATGAAAGCAAACAAGCCCCACGTTTCAAACACAGGCATTTTAACCAGAGTTTTTCAATGATCTTAAGTGCTAAAATAAATTAATTAGGAATAGCACCCGACTAAACGCATTTACTTTATCAGTTTTACACATTAATAGTCAATGTTGGCCTCTGAAGGCTTTATCCAATTCTGTGATATGCCATTTCGAAGGAAAACCATATAAATGTAATTCTACACCTGGTCCTATCCAAGGATCCCATTGCTCTGCTTATTGTGTATATACATTTAAGGCATGCACCTGAAGAAGCAGAAACTGCTTCACTCTCTTAATGTACTTCTTGGTGCATCTTGAGTACCAATCTTTGCTCCGATGTTGGCGAAATGAAAAACATGGATTGTTTTATTTTTTACAAACCAAAATTGGCTAATACTTAGCTGCATCACAGAATAACGCTTCCAGGAACAGGAACCAAGGATAAATTTACCTAATGTGGATTGCCTGGTTAATAGCAAATATTTGTAGGTTTTGTGTACGAATTGATCCGCTTAAGCAGCTATGTTACATGTGCAATATTGAGCAGATTGTGGCAGACCCACTGATTATGAAGCACTGTTTATCTACTTTTTATCCATAACATTTTTGTTCTGCATTCATAGCATATAACCATGTCAGTGGAAAGGTGGTGTCTGTCACTTCAGTATAGCACAACACTAAATGCTCCCAGCTGGCACAAAACGCATGGTATCTAATGAGTGGGAGTGTGCTAAAGCAGGTTACTACCTTCCGCTTCCTGAGCCAATATTTATATCCGCACTGGCTTACTGATATGTGAAACATGGGTGCTCATCCACCAAGATCTCAGCAAGAAACAGGTGGAGTGGAAGGTGAAGACATTACAGGCAAGAGGAGATTGTCGTCTAGTAATTTCACCTTCTTGTCCACACAAACTAGTAGGTCTATTGCCTTTTGGAAGTAACTGCCCCTCTAGATCACGAGACAGGATGCTTTAATCAAAATGATAGCACTGCCTCATCTACTCTACTATTTCTTTCTTTCTTTCTTTGGGGAAGCACAATCTCTCATGAGCTGCTTGATTTGTAGTGGTGGCAGGAAACCACTTTCTCTCAAACATAGTTTTGAACCTGTCGGTTTAGTTTTGCAGCTTGAAAGATTTTCTGGACTCACATGCTGTGCATTATTACGCCATCTAGTGGTTGGGTCCGGAATTGTTGTATTTGTCCTCTTTATTTTCTTCTTAGTGGCCGTCGACATACCACCATTTGGTGTCATCCTGTGACGTCGACATGCTTCATCCGGAAGCTCCAACCTTTGTCTCATCTTTCTTGGTGGAGGAGGGTGGGTTCGCTAGTGAGCACAGAAAATATTTCAAGCTGCAAAACTACACCAACAGGTAAGAAACTATACGTTTTGCAACGTGAATCTTTTCTGGATTCACATGCTGTGCATAGATTTTGTAGTTTGTTAGTGCTGTCGTGGCTGGATGGAAGATGAGCGTTGGGTTGTGAATAGATGTTGCAAGACTTTTTGTTCTACTTGTGCTTCTTTATTCATTTGGATGTCCGCACAGTAGTGTTTTGTGAACGTGTGCACGGACGACCGTGTTGCTGCCATGCTAATGTCTTGAAGGCTAGAAAGGAGATTGTTGCTCTCTTTCTTTCTGAGTCAGCCCGTGGAGCTCTTTGTAATGTTTGTCCTCTGTTTGTGGCACAACTGTATGGCTTGTGCAATCCATCTCGCAATTGTGTTTTTGGTTAATGGCCTTCCCAGAAAACGGGATGCAAAGAGTTGCTTTGTCTTCCTGCATTCTTTTGTCTTTTCAATGTAAAACACGAGTGCTCTTCTAGAGTCAAGACTGTGAAATGCCCCTTCTGCTTGCGTCTTCGGATTCTGGAAGAAACTTGGTATTTGTATGGATTGTTTTATGTGGAATCGTGATACCACCGTTGGCATGAAGTGTGGATCTGTTCTTATGATGATTCAGTCATTAAGTATTTGGAAGTAGGGTTTCTGCAATGTTAGTGCCTGCAACTCACTAACTCTACGTAGTGATGTTATTGCTACTAAAAAAGCAGTCTTCAGTGTGAGCATCTGTGGCGTCGCCTTCTGTAGTGGGTCAAATGGTGCTTCCATCAGCTGAGTGAGTACTATATTTAGGTTCCATGTGGGTGCTGGCACTGTCTTTGGTGGGGCGATTCTTTTTGCCCCTTCTAGGAACCTTTTGACCACATGAGAAGTGAAGAAGCTCTTCCCTGTGTGTCTTCTTGTATATGCTACAATTGCTGCTCAGTGAACCTTCAGTAATGTGTAGGTTTGTTTACTATGTAGTAGATGTGTTAAGTACTTCAGTACTGTCATTTCCTTTGTGATCTTTTGGGAAATACCTTCTTTGAGGCACCATAGAGAGCATCTTTTCGATTTCGCCATGTAACATATCCCTGTGGTCGGCTTTCTCGCTTCCCGTAGAACTGCTATTGGGCTTTCTGGTAGTTTTAGGTGCGCAAATTCTATGTACTCAGGAGCCATGCAGCAAGGCTCAGGGTTTCTGGTTCTGGGTGGAGCACTCTTTCTTCTTGCATGGTTAGCAAGTCTGGTCTATTTGGCAATTTGTGAATTGGCCCTTGAGCGATCTCCATTATCTATGAGAACCAGGTCTGTCTCAGCCATGAAAATCACTGTTATGCGGCTGATTTTTGCAGTTGTTGATTACTTTGTGTAGTAGTGGTATCGGGGGAGAAGCGCAAGATAATATTCCGGACCAGATTATCCATAGCGCATTCCCTAGAGGCTGTTTGGACAGTTGCCTGGATGCAAAGCGTTGGCATTTTGCATTGTGGGGTGTTGAAAAGAGGTCCACCTCTGGAGTTCCCCATCTTCTGAATACTTTGTGGAGTTCGTACTGATTTATCTCCCACTTGTGGGACGATGAGGCTTTTCTGCTCAGCCGGTCTACTTCCACATTGTCGTTCCCTGGTAGGTGGATTGCTATTAAGTCTATGTTCCGTGGGATCGCCCACCTCCAGATTTGCAGCCCTATAGTTGACAGTCCCAGCGAATGTGTCCCACCCTGTTTGTTGATGTAAAACATGGTGGTTGTGTTGTCCGTTTGTATCAGAACTGTTTTTCTGTGTAGCTGCCTTTTAAAGGCTTTAAAGGCTAGGAACACTGTTTTCAGCTCCAGAATATTTATGTGCTGTAGAGCTTCTTGCTGTGTCCACAGTCATCTCACTTTGAGGCTGTTCATGTGAGCACCCCATCCCATCTGTGAGGAATCTGTTGTTATGGTCACTGTTGGAGGTGGTTGGGTATGATTCCTCCCTTGTGTTATGTTCTCCTTGTTCCACCATGCTATTTCTTGCTGTATTTTCTGTGCAACAACCACTAGATCGTCCCAACTGCCTGTTGCTTGTGACCATTGTGTTTGAAGCCATTCTTCGAATGGTCTCATGTGTAGCAAAATACTTGAGACTAAGTGAATGCATGACGCCATCATACCCAGAAGTTTCAAAACTGTCCTGTCAGAGCTTGCGCCTTCCAGTAAAGCGGTGTCTTTTTCAGTATCGCTATTGTACGTTTCTAGTTTGGGAAAACGTTCCCAAGCACTGTATTTGTCCTTGCGCCTAAAAACTGTTTTCTTGTTGTGGCTCTGTAGAGGAGTTTTCCCAATGTATAGAAAAACCGAGCATGGCCAATGTGTTTATTGCTTGGTGTATGCGTGTTTCGCAAAGACTGTACGAGTTTACCCTCACAAGCCAGTCGAAGTACGGGTATACATGGATCCCCTGTCTTCTCAAGTGTGCAGCCACTGCAGCTAGGCACTTTGAGTACACCCTTGGCGCCGATTTTAAGCTGAATGCCAGCACTTTTAATTGGTAATGGGTGTTGTGGACCACAAATCTCAATAGTCTTTTGTGTTTGCTGTTCATGGGGATGTACAAATATGCATCCTTCAAGTCTAACGTCGCCATGTAGTCCTCTCCTTGCAATTGAGATATTGCCTCTTGCAGGGTGGTCATTTTTAACTTTTGCTTTTTTACAAATATGTTGAGGAATCGGTGGTCTAATATAGGACGCATTGTTCCGTCTATTTTGGGAATTAGCAAGTAGATAGAGAAAATTCCTTTATCTCTTTGTATGGTACATGCTCTATTGCTTCTTACGCTTGTAGCTCTTGTACCTCTTGGAGTAACAGATACGTTTCTCCCTTGCTGTGTACCTTCCTTTGTGGTCTTTTGTTTGAAGGTGTTTTTACTAGTTCTATGCAGTACCCATGTGGTAATATGCTTAAGACCCATTTGTGTAAAGTGATCTTTTTCCATTCTGCAAGGAAGTCCTTCAGTCTGCCCCTACTGCTGCAGAATGTTGTGTGAAATATTTGTCTTTTTTTGTATTTTTGTCTTTGTGTGCACCCTGTGTGTAGTTCTTAGAGGGTTTGTTACTGCCTGAATGCAGTCACTTTGATGTTGCGGGTGCTTCTCCCCTTTGTGGAAGGCCTCTTCGCCAGGGGCGTTCTCGAAAGGATTGTTTTCCCTGTTGGTATTACCAACTTTGTTGCTGTCCCTGTTAATGGCGGTTTCCTCCTTGGAAACCTTGTTGGTATGCCTAATGGGAGGTAGTGGGGTGATGGTTACCTCTACCTGCTGGTATTCTTGCGTAGCCGGTGCCTCTTCATATTCCGCCTCTGAATTGTAGTGCCCCCATAGATCTGGCTGTTTCATGGTCCTTTTTTAGTTGGTTAAGCGTGTCATCCACCGTGCTTCCAAAAAGCTGTTCCCCATTGAAAAGTGAATTCAACATGTTTTGCACCTCTGGTTTGAATCCTGAGATCCGCAGCCATGCGAGTCTCCTTTCTGTGATATCCATCATCTGTCTGCTTGATGTTTCTGTGGCATCTAGGGCTGATTTTAAGCACAAATTGGCAATGTTTTTCCCCTCTTCTAGCAGGTGGCCTGCCCTTTTCTGTTATTGCTCAGGTAGGTGTTTCAAAAAATCTCCTAGCGCCTCCCAGTGCTGGTTTGCATCTCTGTTTAGTAAGGCATTGGAATTGGCGATGCGCCACTTATTCGCTGCACTTCTTTCAACCTTTCTCCCCATTGGGTCCATTCTTTTGCTTTCTTTATCTGGTGGTGGACTCATAGTGGTCTGCACATTAGCCCTTTTCCTGGCAGTGGCTGTTATGATGGAGTCAGTGGTAACTGACACTTTGATGTAAATTGGGTCCTTGAAGGAATGTTTATACTTCTTCTCTCCCCAAGGTGTGACTGCCTTACACGTGGCAGGCCCCATAAATGTCTCCTTATCCTGGTCTAGCACACTTGGTAGCATGGGAAGGAATTGGCTTCTTGACTGCGCAGGCATTAATGTCTCGAGTAAGAAACACAATTGAGGCTTTCCTTCTTCCAGTTGCACCCCCTTCGGTCTCTGCTGTGGGACCCCACTGCGGTCGAGTGCTTCGACACCGATGCTCCCTTCGGGCTCTTGAGTCAGTCTTACGTGACTCGTGTGCTGTTCTTGAGACTGACGGTTCTCTTACGTCTTGCTAAGTGTTCTTTTCGACCTCCACGACTTGGATGTCGATGTCTGCGTCGCCCTCTGGCACTTTCGGGACACTGTGCTCATTGTTGCTGGAGAGGCCCAGGTTACTCATCGATGGTGCCGCACTCTGGCCTTGCATGTTGTAGTTGGCTCTTCTCTGTCGCTCTCTTACTCTCAACGTCTTCAGGGCAAACGCCGAACACGCACTGCAGTCTTCACTTCGATGATCGACTGGTAAGCAGAGATTGCAGACAGGATGCTGGTCCTTCTGGGTGTTCTTATGGTGGCAATTAAGGCAAGACTCGAATGATGTCTTGTCCATTACCACATACAGGGAGTCCCCTGTAGACGTATTTCCTGGAAGGCGTCAACTAAGTTTTCTTTTCCCTTCTCGGCACCTCAATTTGACATGCAGTACCATCATTCGTCATCTTTTGAAGTTTCTCTCTTTTTCTGTTATTTTAGTCGATTCTTCACTCCAAATTCCTGAGCTCCTTCCTTAGCGATCCAGACCCAAAGGCAGAAAAAAAGAATCTGAAGATGGCGACCAAAGGGGTTTTTTGTCCTGATGAAGCGCCCCGGATCCCTAAGACCAACACAAGCACAAAACATGTTGACACATTTATTGATGGGTGACCACTACTAGGTCCAACTCTTGAAACATTAATCGGAGTTCTTTTACTTGTTCTCCTACTTGTTGACTGCCCGGGTTCCTTCGAAACCCTGGAGGTAGCTCCAACCCACCATAGGTTTTTTATCCCTGGAAGGGTATTCCTGTCAAAGTTTTGTGTTGGAAACTCCCTTACCAGTTTTAACTTGCACATTACACCCCACATCACAACCCACCTCACTTGCACTCATCTATAAGTCAGCCTCGAAAAGGATCTCCGCTATAGCGACCCTTCAGGGGGACCCATTGGGCATTGCAGCACCGGCCCAAAGAGGAGCACAGCCCAATGATGAAGCATGACATCCTCTAGGGGATGTGGGAGGGCAACATAAACAGTCCCATTGACTGTCCACCCATTACCCCGGCACAAGCAATCTTCTCACACTGAGAAATCGTGCCTCTCTTATTCTCTAGTTTTACCAAGGAACACCATCCCTATCAATGAATGTTGTAATTGCGACTAGGAGCATGGGCTTCTGGACCTCTTGAACCATCCTGTCTCCCCTGAACCCTTTCCCTTCTGAAGGGGTTTCTTTTTTGAAACGTACTAAATCTCTACACCATGAAATTGGATAATAGTTAACTGTGCTTAAGGATGCCTTAGGTAAGTAATGAAATACTATCTAAAAAATCTATCATATGAAGAATAGATGTTATCGGGTTTGCTGGTCTTTAGGAGCAAAAACGTACAGCTTTATATTTAGTTGGGGGAAGTGGCCTTTTAAAAAGCCTAGGTTCACATGCATATTAGCAAAGTGTAATGTTCTTGGAAAGGCCATTTACAATGCAACGGTCACCTCAATTGGGGCAGGGTCCTTACAGCTGGGAAACCTTCAAATGGCACCTTAAAATCCCTTTCAGTTACACGATAACATAAGGCTTACTTCTAGGTTGCACCATCAAGGTCAGTCATATGTGATTGCAGTATCTGTTTAATCAGGGTAACAGGTTAATTTATCCAAGAACAAAATAAGAATTTACAAACCAGAACGGATGTGGTTCCTTACCTTACCAGCATCCCCAGTATTGAAGTAGGTCTTCACTGCTAGTAGGTAGCCACAAAAGCATCTGTCCACTCACCCTCGCCGGCAGAACTGAACTGCTTCTTAGACTATTACGTTCTTCACCTAACCGCTACATGCTAAATTTAACATTACTCATGTGAATCTGCTTCGCTCCTGGCAATCTGCTTAGGGTTAAGGACAACAAAAATCTAATGCTTGTTATGTTCGCAGGATAAGTATGCCCAAACCACTGCAGCACAAACCCAAAGTTTACCAGTTTACAGTAACCACAGTATATTTGAAGGTGTAAGACCTGGCACCATATGCGTGGGTCTCCCTACCATTTTTCGCTGTTGCCTTTTTTGTTGTATTTTTGCTGGTCTAGATGCTTTGGGCACTTTGTCACTGCTATTCAGTGCCAAAGTGCAAGTGCTCCCTATTGTAAAGTGTTGTATTGGATTAGTGACTCCATGATCGGCTATTTGATTTACTGGTCAGACCCTAGTACAGTGCACCATATGTGCCCAGGGCCTGTAAATCAAATGCTGCTGGTGGGCTTGCAGCACTGGTTGTGCCGCCCACAGAAGCAGCTTGTAAAATATGGCTCAGGACTGCCATTGCAGAGCCTGTGTGCAGTCTGGGACTGCCATGTCGACTTGGCAAGTGCACACACTTGCCAGTACCTAAACCTTCCCTTTTCTACATGTTAGTCACCCCTAAGGTAGGCCCAAGGTACCCCCATGGGCAGGGTGCATTGTATGTAAAAGGTAGGGTGTGCCCTGACGTGTGTGGCATGTCCTGATAGTGAATTACAGTCTATTTTGTTTTTCACTATTGCAAGGCTACCTGTTCCCATAGGCCAGAATGGGCACTTTGATTATAACATCTTATAATCATAACTGAACCAGGGTAAAAGCTAGAAATTTGAGTTTAGTGTGCCTGAACTCAGAATAGTAAAATATTTATTTTAGTGTGGGTTATTTTTACATTCTGTGTTTGAAAATACCACTTTTCGAACATAGGTATTTTTTTGCCTAACCATCCAGCATGTCTCTGCTAAGTTTGTGTATGCCATGCCTGGTTTGTGAGTGACAGGGGGCTGGAGAGGGCCTTGGCTCCAGCAGTCTGATGGGTCAGGGCTGAGCTGAATAGGACCTGCATTGGATAGTTCGTGGGGGGTGGAGTTTTCCTTTCCCTGACCTGAGCCTTCATAGAATAAAGAGAGTAGGGGGGGAGGAGATTTCCTTTCAGCTACCTGGGCCAGGTCTGCTTTCAACAATGCTGTCTCCACCTCCTGCCAGGAAGCTGCACATAACTGGTTTAGGCTGGGCACAGGCCCCTCTGCTTTCAGAGGTCAAAGGATTTTGCAATATAAATATTGGGGCCCAGACCCCAGAACTTTAGATCACTTCTGGGAATCAAGACAGACCTTTGCCATGGAGAAGATTCAAGAAAGCTGAAGGAGGAGACTGCCCCAGTGCTGTGCTATTTCTGGGGGTTGGCCTGCAGTGGTTACTTTATTTGCCAAGGAAAGGGGAAGAGGACTTTTGTGAACTTTTTATCATCTTGATGAAGAATCTCCAAGTGCTTGAAGTGTGCTTGCCTCCTGCATGAAGTCTCAGGGATACAAGACTTCACCACCAGCTCCCCTGAATTCCCTTGCTGGGAATTCTACCTGTAGAGAGGTGCCTACTGTTGTTTGGGCCCTCTGAGAAGACTGTCGCTGGGAGCTGGAAGCGCGATGCATCGAGGAAGAAGCGTGTTGCCGCCGCAGCAGCAGGTCGCCAGTGCCTAACCAGAGAAGCGTGTCGCAGGGCCTGTCGCGGCTCAAGAGTTCACCGAGTCGACGCACGGCCTTGCACGCATCGCATCCATGTTGTCGCATCGCATCAAAGACGCCATTTTGTCGCATCGCACAGGATCATCACGGCGCCATCTTGTCGCATCGTCACCGGGCCAGAGTAAGAGACGAGGCATCAACTTCCCACACCGTAAGGAAGCGACTCATCAACCCCCCTGCGCAGCAGTAAGGAACCAACGCATCCACTCCCCTGGGTGTAAGGAATGGCGCATCAACTTCCCTGCGACCCTTTTGTTTGTTTTGCGTGACGCATCCAAGGTTCTTTGAGAGTAAAGTTTTGCATTTACCATCTACTTTGAACTAAGCTATTTCTACCATTTTAAAGTCTTATTTTTTATTACATTTTTGTGGATTGGGTCGTGTTTTAAGTCTAGTAAAGATTACTTATTTTTCTAAACTGGTGTAGTGTCCATTAATAGTATTTTCACTGTATTACTGTATGTTTTCACAAAAGCTTTACACACTGCCTCTGAGATAAACCGGTCTGCTCGTGCTAAGCTACCAAGGGGGTGAGCAGGGGTTATCTAGGAGTGTATCCCCCTTATCCTGACTAGAAGCAAGGGTCCCCATTTGGACAAGGGTGCAAACCATTGCCAACTGGATACCCCCATTTGTAACAGAAGGAAAGAGCACTGTCTGCTACAAATGCAAAATTGGCATCCTCAGGTATAAGATGCTCAAAATGGTACATATGTTTTATTAATGTAAAGCTTTTACTGTCAGGGGCCACTCTAAGCAAATACATTGTTTTGTATGTTCGCCATGTTCCTGAAAACGGCTGCACTTTTATAACATGTATATTTGTAACACTTACTAATTTGTGATTATTGCCATTGTTCCCAGAATGCTCCTTTATTACATGCAAATAGAGGAGGTGGAACGGAGCAAGAGTGGTGGTTTGCTGTAAAAGAGAAAAACATACCCCAAAATAATTGAAACTTTAGGGCAAAAAAAGCCAAATCTGAGAAAGAAAAAGCCAAGAGGGTTGCAGACAGTTTTGCTGAACTATTGTGCCATTTGTTTTGAACTATAACATGTACACAAAAGAATATGTAAAACTTGGGGGAAAAGCACCACTTTTTCCATTTTGGTAAATGATAGGGAAGTTTTTAAGACAACTCAAAGGCATAATTTAATAAAACATGTTTGATGCACATCAACACGTAAACAATGGAGGAGTAATGTAAAGCTTTCTAGGCAAATAAGTGTATCATGGGTGCCGTTCTTATAAGAAGTCACAAAGAAGCACTAGGCAGTCCATGCAGTTACTACTTTTAGGAATTCAGTAACGTTTCCAGAAGAGCGACTTGAAATCTTCACCAGGTGCAGGTTTCCAAGCATATTCCTAGCAAACACTTGTGAAGTCCATCATACTCGAGTAATTCTACAGCCATATATCTTACCTCATGTGAAAAGCGAAAATCTGATGACTGAGAGCAAATTCACTTTTTAAAGCGAGTTTTCCCAACAAGAAACATTTAACTCCTGCCCTTTGTCAGGGGTAAAGTTCCAACATTTTCCAGAGTGGAGAGGGATTGGAGAGGAACTGGAAAATACCCTTAAACATGTAAGTTTTGGGGTGAGCACAAACTCACTTAGCATTCAACCATTGAAACTGTAACTTCCCAGCACCTACCAGCAGTAAATACATTTATAGATTTGCTCACATGATAATCTTCATGTGAGCAACTACTTTTAGGTCAGCAAAAAAACAAAAACTTTTAGGCATGTAAGCCAAGTTTACATGTATATAGTTTTAGGAATTGGGCCCATAACATTTGACGAGACCTTGCAGAAATAATTAACTTGCAAAAGGTAACTGTCCCACAATTCATCAAGAGCTTGCAAGCAAACAAGGACACTGAGGCACAGTGAGATTAAGTAATTGGACTAAGATTTACACAACCAAAATATGGTCAAGTGGTGAAGGTCAAATTGTGAGCGCTCTCTTTGATCCTTGGCTGGCAACGTGAGCATCTGATTGCTAGGTTTCTTTAAAATAATATTTTGTAGAATCGAGTGAATGCTTAACATGAAATGTGTCACAGCAATTCACAAGACGCTATATCGGAATGTAAAGTAAGAAAAAGAGCAATAGAATAATTAGATAGATCTATTCTGAATTCTGTTGTAATCTAAACTCTGGCACAGTGCAAGTGCTCGCATATTCAGTGCCGTACCATGATCAGAGAGCTGTCTTAATCCGATTCATTGATGTAAACAGCCGTTGCACCGCAGATACACACGTCAATATTTAAAGACTTGACATACACCGACAGCTAGTATATTCAGAGTCTAGTACAATCAGCGAGACAATGAGAACGCTGTTATAATTTGTCACCTCACTGCACAAATGGAACAAGTGTGTTTAACAAGAAAAGTAGATTACTGAAGCATCTCATACCTTGGAGAAGTGGATATTTTTTTTTTAATTCCACATTGCTGATGACTGCCTTCCAAAAGCTTCACTATTTCTTGTTATCAAAACCATGTCTCAATGTACACATCTCCAAACTCGTTAAAGAAAGCAATATTTTTTCCAGGCAGCCGCGAATCAAAATGTTGTTCAACACATTCTTTTTGCAGATCAGCCCAGAGTAAAACATGTATTACTCTCGAATCTAGAACAAGACCGTTACTCTTGCCAGTAGTGACTAGCTCGATTAATATTGGAGTGTATTGGGAAAATGTTCCAGAAGAATATCACATTCCACTGTGGAGTACTCCTAAGGGACAGGAAAAAACAACTGAGGAGCAAGCATTGAGAGACAGACCAAAGATTGTGTCGCTGTATGTACAGAAAACCTACATGATTCTGAAATGCACACAGTAGGTGTGAATAAATGTCCCAAATGTATGTGCTTGCATTTTGTTTGAGTGGTGGATTACATTTCAATAAATGATCCAGAGCTGGACAGGAGTCTTTGTGGGAGGTGTTACTAAAGTTCTGCTTGACCAGTATAGGCACTTAGAAATAAACGAAGATATACATAGGTACCTTTATTGCAGATGTGTAGGGATTCAGGAGTTGGAACTCCTTTAACTGCAGTCTGAGATGCCATGTCAGTATTCAAATCAACACTGTGAGCAATGTGACTACAAAAAAAAGTAGAGTCCTCTCGCAAAAGAGAACAGTCTTAAGTATGTTGCAGAGATCTAGAGAGGCAATATGCATAGGTTATTCGGAATCCAGTTAGTGCAAAAAAGTGAAATCTCACCTTTAAGCAATCCTTCTCAGAAAAACCGCAGCTAGGCATGTGCTAATACATCTCAGCTGTATGTTGCAAGCAATCATATGGGTAAGTCGTTGCCACTTTTATCTTGAGATGAATACACGGGGTGTTTTCTCGAAAATCAAACTGCTGGACATCTGAGCAGCCAGTGTGCTTTTTTTATACAAATATCAGCCCTTTCATGCTCAAGACTGCCATAGGTGTTCAATAACTATCTTCATCATGTTAAAGCAGCAGGACCCACTCCTCTATCCAGGCATTTTAAGAGCTGCTGATACCTTTACTAGTTGCATGTGGATAGGCGTCTAATCTCCGAGGACTGTGGCAAAAGGTGATGGGGCTTATCACAATACTGGCGCTTATCCTCAGGGTTTTCTCTGGGTTTAGTTGCATGGTAAATGTGGAAGGTTGTTCCTGGAGTTACTTCAAAATAGGTTGCGAGTTGCTTCACTGGGCAGGTTAATCCACCTACTTAGGGACTGTAGTAAGCACATTTATAGTTTTTAATTTGGCACAAAAGCTTGATTATTTAAATAGCTGTAGTTCTAATCCGCTCATTTTAGCATGATGCATGGTCTGAACTTAGTTTCTCTGCTGAGCTAGAACAAAGGTATTGAGTGCCTCACTCTTAAGAGTTGTATAAGCAGAGTAGTGAGATTCAAAGCAACAGCACCTTTTCCTCCCAGAAAATTCAAGGAAACGGTTTGTGCCTTGGCAGCTGGTGAGGGTTAAAGTGGTCTAAGTAAGGATGTTGGATATCATGTGACATTTTTCAACAGTGTGAAATTCCCAAATACCAAGAATACACATACACGTAAAAATCCGAATACCGAACTGGTAAAAGGGAGGGTTGTGCCAGATCCTGAGAGTGTTTCAAGCAAGGCATCGTAGAATCCTTTTCAGGTGAACAACAGGAATTTCAGAAAATCTCTAAGGCCTTTCTTAAAGATCTCGAAGATCCACCTTTTTGTTTTAGAACCAGAGCGACAGAATGGGGCACACCAAATCTTAACTAACAACTGACAAACTTGATCTATTTACAAACAGAATTTTTTTTCTCCAGTTGTTGGTTGGGAAATAGGCAGTTAGAGTAGCATAAGCGCTTTGAAGAGCTGGGGAAATGGATCACACCGCCACACAAACCTCACATACGTTTATGACAGCAGGTGACAGCAGTGAAGTACCACGCTTCAACATTTGAAAGAGTGTTTTAATCTTTCCTATACCCACAAAAGATATAAAAGTGGGGCTGGGCAAGATATACGAGCATGGCACAAGAAGCAACGTTCTCGATATGGATTCTGTGGAAACGTTTGCTAGAGATCAATGTCTGCGTGGGTTTTGGAGGAAGGTCCTCCATATGATAAACCATAGGGTGTAAAATGTCAATTAAAATTTGCTACAAAGCTAATGTGATGAGGTGCAAGAGGAAACTGAATGATAGGACAAGGCATGGTCTCCTCTGAAATAATATTTTGAAACATTAATATGGTATACTGTACATATAAAGATCAATGACTATTCCCCTACAGAGAAGACTGAGAAAACAAATATATGGATAGTTATTTAAAAAAAGAAAAGTTAGTAGTTATCACCACAATATCATCATATGCACATCTGAATGAATGTGTTCAGCAGTCGAGGACCATCATATTCACTACCGATGAAGTATGGAAACTATCAATTAGGCCAGTACAAATCTACAAGCATGTAGCTGAATCTGGTTACTCTAAGGGAAGGTTAAAAGACAGGCCCCGGCGGTATCCATACACCACCACTTATTTTAGCAAAGCCATGGTCCCGCCCTTCCTTGACCAAACACCAGAACTCGCCAACAGACAGCAATTAAAAAATGCAGACCAGCACAGGAAAGGGAGCAAAGCAACTATGTGGCATCAGACCATGAGTAAACAAATTGCCAATTTAGTGAAAGCAGCAAGGCCTGGGTGCACAACGCAGCACTGGGTAGTAGCACTGAGCCTTCAAGATGGAGCATTAAATGGCAGGCAAACCTTTCATATTATTTGTAGTCCATCAGCTGCACCTCTGTTGAGAAGTAAGGAAGTAAGTGTGGGGTACAGGCAAGTTATAACACAAAACAGAGCACAAGAAGTGGAAATATTACAAGGGCAGGCCTAAGCACACTGCAAGTGGCAAAAGCTGGAAAGCAACAGGTCAGTCAGTTACACTGAGTGCCAACTGCAGCCCCAACTCCAATGTAGGGACCAGGAGAAAGCTCACAATTAACTGTAGTACAATTTAGGTCACTAAAACTAAGTAGTTAACTTGTGATACCATCCTGGACCCCAATAACCACATCACTGCTCTCATCAGTGATTGCCCACAGGACCGTCAGCATCACTGTTGCTGCAATGACTCCGCAATCAAAGATAATGAAGATAATACACAAATTATTATTTTTGGATGGCAAACAGGGCATCGGTGGTTGAGGTGAGGAGCGAGAGCATAGAAATCTCCTCAAGTTGTGCTGTTGCGGAACAACAGGCATCCTATAGATAGAGCAACAAATAGGACTCCCAGGACTACAACAAGCCGACGCACCAAAAGATGTTGCATTACATATTTTGGCAATCTTTCCTCTTTTTCAAATCATTACAGCAATTGCCATCTGCTTTGTCAAGAGACTGTGTGCCTCAACTTCAAAGTAAATTGGATACGCTAGAAGAGGTTAAGAAAGCTCATCAAGCTACTTACGAGCACTTTGGTCCCACAACTGACCCTGTTGCCTTCTGGCCCATGTAGTTTAGAATTCCATGCGTATAGTGGGATAGTAGTGGATTTGCTCATTCATTCAGTGTATCTGCATTTGTGATAATGCAACTTCAAGTTATCACCTTTTAAAGAAAATGCTATTTTAGTGGATAATACCAAGGGACACGGGGTAACAGTCAAAATGTCAGTACTGCAGCCTCTTACGCGTTTGTGATTTGGTGATTATATGGGTGACAAACCAAGAAGACGCCATGGGAGGGATGTCCCTTCAGCATTTGCTACCAAATAGGATTTTGCTCGTCTCGGAATGTGTTAATTTTTTTGTTTTTTAGTTTTATATAGCGCAAACTAGACCTGAATATATCAGGTATCAGAGCGCTTTACATGAGCACCAGTTTAGTTACAGATGGACACATTCATTTTTAGGTCGAGTCTAACGGCAGTGTGTTTGCGCTGCTCGTTCTGTGAGGCATGCAGTAGTCGAGTACGCTTTTTGATTGGCTGGTGTCATTGTCCTTGGTAAATGCTGGCTTCCGTTTGATAATGAGGCTCGTTAGTCCCTCCTTGTTATCGCCCTGTCGCCATTTGCTACCTCATGACGACTGGATCTTTTACTTGTGGTGTTACACAGTCTACTTCATAAGTCGGTAAGCACTATATTTTTTATTAAATTTGCAGTGCGGTCCGCTTTCACTTTAGCGGCCACGCTTGTTTATTTAATTAATTTGCCAGGTGGGCCGAAAGTGACCGTTTCTACTCACTAATCTAACAAGTATTTGCAATGCAATAGGCCTCGCATTTACGCAAGTTTGAGCTATTGACGTTGCAAATAACAATGCCTTTTATTTTCGTTTTTAAAACCTAAATAAAAAGGCATTGTCATTTACAATGCCAATAGCTTGAACTCGAGTAAATGTGACACCTATTGCATTGCAAATGCTTGTTTTGTTAGGCACGGGGAGATTAAGTGATTTGCCCAGAATCACAGGATGTTGAGCATCCCAGCCGAGACTCGAACCCAGTTCCCCATCTCCAAGGTCGACTGCTCTAGCAGTAAGGCTACATCCTCTCCCCCTTCACTTTGACTTCTTATAAATACAGATGCACCAACTGAATGGCAAACTATGTACTAAAGGATGCGAAACACGTCAAATTACATGGATGGTCATGAAAAATAAGTTACTTACCTTTGGTAATGATGTATCTGGTAGAAACATATTCTAGTTGTAGATTCCTTACCTTTTGAAATTCGCCCAGGCGTCAGTCGAAGCTGCGGGTGTCAAAGGCCTGGCACCCCCAATCAACTCCGCGCGGCCCAAAGTCGCACCTGCGGAGCCGGGCTTCCCAACAATGAGGTGCAGAGCCTCATATACCTTTTGAATCTGGGCAGGAGACGCTCAAGCTACTTGAAAAGCGGGAAGAGGCGGAGTCGTCCCAGAAAGAGGCTCCGGGGACGGAGTCTTAAAGTTAAGACGCTCAATGTCCTGCGTTGCTTTGGCAGATGGACAGGGTGAACTCAAGGAATGGCTGTACTTTTTCGACTTCTTCTTGTGCTTACCTGATCGCCTCGAAGATTTTGAATGGGAGGAGGAGTGTGGGCTCCGCAACAGTTCTCGGGATCTTCCTCTCAAACAGGAGTGGCGCGGAGCCGAGTGCCAGGCCCTCAACAGCTTTCAGAACCGCTCCTGCAAAGCCTTGGATTCATGGCCCGGCATTCTGAGCACGACTTTGAGAAGTGGTTGAGCTTCAAGCACCAGAGGCACATGAGGTGCGATCCGTCACGGACATCATCCGATGACAGGATCCTCAGGGCTTGAATTCGGTCCCATGTTGGGGCATCTCAACACCAGGAGTCCAAGACTCGGAAAAAAATCTCAACAAAAGACGAAAAAAGTTTAACCCAAAAACGATTAAGGGGTAGCTCTCTCTGAATTTGTGCTCGGGCTGCAGTGGAAAAAGAAAGAACGGGTGTCAGCGTGCCTAGGAGGCGCCTATATAGGTCCCGCAATGACATTTATGGTACGCACGACAACAGACGGGGAGCCGACGAACGTGCAGGAGTATTGCCAATGAAAAATCTCCGCATCCAGACTAATGCCTGAGGGAATTTCACAGGGTAAGGAATCTACAGCTAGAGTCTCTATCAGATTGAAAATACCGATTCTTTCTTAACATTGAAGAGATTTGTATAAAACGGACAACATGCGGCTGTCTTCAAATATCTAATTCCATATCAATAGAGCATGGTGAGTGAGTGAAGTTACAAAACACATCCACAGCGACAAACAATTTCAATGTTATTAAATATGGTATCACAATTCTTCGACAACTGTTTTGCAAAGGTACTACCTACCACCATACTATTCTACTACCAGTTACTAACATTGTTAGCTGATGTATGGATGAGTAGAGAATGGCATCCAACATCCCTCAATGAATATGTGATGGATAACAACCATGATCTAAGCTTTGGCCAGAAAGTTTAAAAACAAATACTGGCAAAACATAGTCAATGAAACCAAGAAAAAAAACAAATAAAATTTCAAAGCTGTAATGTTAGTAAATCGGTCAGACTATGTGACTAATGTATCCATGGTGATCAGATTTTCATGGATGTCTGAATTCTACTTTAATTTTGCTAAAATCATTTCCAGTTCCAGATTGTCTTGCTTTTAGGCAATTATTGGAAGAAACAGGTAAAAAAAGCATGTACAATAGGATACTGCTTGAAGACACAAATCGTACCTTTTCTTTACAGCTGGAAAGCATGCTGATAATGCTAAGGCAAACGGACTGCACAGATAGGGCTGGTGACCAATCTTCTGTTAGAATGGATAAGCAGATATGACCATTGCTATATACATGAGGGTGTACAGGAATATTATCACCAGTGAACATGACCTAAATGGAAAAGAACAATTATTTACACATTTTTAACTACTGATGTCAACTACATTAAAAACACTTTAGCAATTGCAATCCAAGAACACTACATACTGCTGATCAGCGTTAACAACACACAAGTGCTATAGTTAGTGCGGCCACATCATAAAACATCATTTCGTTACAAGCTTTAAAGGAGGGCTGCAGAAGCATTCTGCCTTGTTGAATAGGGTTTTACATTTCCTGGTCGCTCTAAAACCCCTGGAATAGCCAGTAGGCAGTCATTACTAACAAAAGGCATCTGCACCAAAGCAGGAGAATTTAAACTGATGCTAGGCTTTATGCTGATGATGTACTTGTAAAGTTGCATGGTCCATGTACATTTGCCCCTGCATTATGGATTTCAGACTTTTCTGGTATCTCCGGGTACAAAAATTAACTGATTTAACTAAGAGACCTTGCCAATGACCGCATTCCACAGCAGGCACACCCTGACTGAATCGAACTTGGGGGAAAACCATCATTTTAACAACCTGGTCTCTATGACCTAATGACAAATGTAGCCCCATTATTTCACAAATGCAAGACTTGTTTTTTCCTGTAGGGAATTAATTTTGTCAATAGATCATGTCCCATCAAGGTACAGCTAACCTGTAGGCACCCAAGGATGTGTCCTAGTAACTCACAATTTATAGACCTCTATTCCTAGCTAGAAACTGGCAACATGGAATTTTGTCCCTTTGACTAGAATGCTTCTTGCAAATTAAAAGGGCACAAGGTAAAACCAACTAATTTCCATGATAAACCAATATCTTACAAAGCTACTTTAAGTAATTGATCAGAGAGAATGTTTATAGTTTGTACTCATCCCACAGAAAGCAATGTCCTCTATGTGATTCTCCCAACTTAGTAAGCATTTTGTATGTGGGATAAATAAAGCCATTTAACATAAGGATGGATATTCTCCTTCATTTAAAAATTACAATAATAAGTAATCTTTTAATAATTTGACAAATAATGTGCACCCCATGTACATACTTTGTTATAAACATAAGGACAACACTCAAAATTTTTATTATAAACTGGTCACATTAAATAAGATTGCATACAGTGTGCTCACCTCTGCGTGTAACGGATGATAATCCTATGAACTATTCACACTCAAAAAAGAACGCTTGGATATACACTCTGAAACTTTTGTTCTCCATGCCAGGACAGTACAATCACAACAGATTATTTTTGTTGGTAGCTAGTAAACAAAAGCAATCAATAATTTGACCTACCTGAGGCGAATCAAAAGGATATCGGCCACTGAATTTAAATAGAAGCTGAAACTTCTCTCCTTCGTATAATGTACCAGTCGCACCTTCCATGTCTACAACCCACCTAAAAGAGGAGGAGAAAATTGAGAACTGTACAGCGAATACATACTTTATGTACAGCTAATTTGATATCAACAGCAGAGTTAGAGTAGACTGGGGTTAGAAATTGATTGGAATAAACCAAATCATTAAAATTAAGTTATTCTACAAATAGATTCATGTTTGTAGGAAAGTCCAATGATTTGCAGGGTTCCGCAACTTTGTTTCCTTATACTTTGACCTATGCCCAGTGAGAGGCCGCTAACCAAAAGCTAAAACATGCATCCTACCCCCATAAACATGGCAGGTAAGTCAACAGTAAAACTGTCCAGTGTGAGACAAAGCAGGTTTTTACACCATCCACACCCTTTCACAAACATGACAGAGGGGCGACAAGAAGTCCTGTGGCACTGTGGGCCAGGCTGCAGTGTTAACTTTAAATAAGTCAATAGTAAAGTGTACTTTAAAGACCCTACAACCCACTGCATAATGTTGAGAAGGGAAGCACAAAAGCAGTAGTGATCTATGTTTTTGCAGTAACAGAAAAAGTGGTAGGTTACAACCACCTTCCTTTGACTGTCTAACAGCATTTTTTTATATCTGGAATTAGGCGCAAGCTATTTTTGACAATGGACAGTATTGAAATAATAAACCTAGATTTTCCATTAAAGATATAGGATCATTAAGAAGGCCAAAATGTCCTACTTAAATCACAGCGAATCAGCAATTGAAAGTCAATTAATATAAATCAAAATATGCAAGAAGATTAACCTCAGGAATCTCTAGAGCAAATATCAGCCAAAACCAAAGTATAGTAAAGAGGACCAACAGAGTTTGCCACCAAAATGAGTGCCAAAAAGACTAAGTATACAGTAGGTAAACAGACTAGTGCAGAGCCTGCTCAGTTTAAAAGGAGAGAAAGTGTAGGTGCGTCAGATAACTTTCCACCACACCATTACATGGGGAGGGACCTTAAAGTAGTTAGCCTCAACGTTCGAGGCCTAAACAACCCGGTGAAGAGAGCAGCAGTGCAGTCCCTACTTGAGAATAGCTGGGGTGATATCTGTCTCCTTCAAGAGACACACCTTCTTTCCAAAGACACCATACGTATGCGCACCAGGCGCTTCCCCCACCAATATTAGTCAGCAGGCCCATCTAAAAAGAATGGAGTGGCTATCCTGATCGGGGAACATTTTCCGTGCTAAGTGGTGGCGACTATCGCCGAGATAAAAGGCCGCTTGTTCACAAATAGAGTGCAATGGGGCCGGACCTACCTCACTATAGCATCACTTTATGCGCCAAATACACACCAGGAACCTTTCATCCTCTCAGCCCTCTCAGAAGGTCTCACGTCTCCGGACGGAGCGATTTTGGTGGGAGGGGACCTTAACCTTGTGATGAACACAGAGTTGGACAGATCTGGACAACGTACACAGCAAATGGGGGCTTTCTCCCTAAAGGGTCTGGAGTGGTTCGGGGACAATGGGCTGCATGATGTTTGGCGCGCGCAGCACCCTGGGGAACGGGATTACACATATTACTCTGCATCAAACAAAACCTATGTGCGATTTTGGCTTCTACATCCCTATTGCATACATACGGCCACGATAGAACCCCGCTCTCTCTCGGATCACGCCCTTATTGCTGTTCATATCCCTGCGCAGCGGCCGCGTCCGTTCCCCCCCCCCCAGCTGGCTCTTACATGACAACCTCTTACACCCATAGAAAACGGTGCAGCGAATTCGGCAAACAATAGAAGACTACTTAATGCTCAAGGACATTGGTTCTTCACCATTGTCGGCCGTATGAGAGGCCCTGAAATTGGTCACTAGAGTGGAATTTATTGCTATTTCCGCAACAAACTCCGGAAAGAGAAGCTCAGCGCACTAGAAAAGGAAGTAGGGGAGCTTGAAGTAAGAGTTACTTAACTTCGGTAAAGATGTATTTGGTGGAGACGTTGTCTAGACGCAGATTCCTTAACTTAGAATATTCCCAGGCATCCGACTGGATCCGGAAAATATTTTGCAGCAGTACCTCTGCGCCGGGAGACGGCGCCACACGACCCCGCCCGGACGTCAACCACATACGTGACGTCAGCGAGGTCATATAATTCCCTCCTGGCACGCGGACGTCAGTTTTCTTCTGAGAAATAAAACTGTGAAAGTATGGGAACAGTGCGCCAGGAATGAAAATCCATGAATAATGGAGGAGGGTGGTGCAAGACATCATCGTAAAAGACAGAATTAGACACTGCCACATACACGTGAAAAAGCTCCAAGGGAAGAATATCTCAACAGACCGAAATAGACTCAGTACCATGTGGAACTATGTCGTCCAGCAAGAAGAGAGCACAGAGAGAACAGTAGTCCACTGCAGGAAGGTATATAAGACTGGCACTGCCCCTATAGTAATGAAGGTCTGAAACAGAGGTCAACAGATCCCCAAAGGACGACTGTAGAGGAGACCAGAACCCTGAGCCAATAGAGAAGGCGGGAGGGAGGGAAGGCAGCAGGAGAAGAAAAGAAAAAGTAGATGAATCTACTGGTGAAGGTGAACCAAAAGGCACCATTTTACAGGAAGAAAGCCCTTGGAGAGAGAGAGAGTCAGCTGGATATGGCAATTCTCAAAGGGACGCAACAATGTGAGCACCCATGAGAGAAAAACCAATGGTAACTGAAAGAGGCCAGGAGAACCCCACTTGGTAAGGTCATCGCAGAACGGGGAGGCTGGGTGGGCGTTAAGGACTCTGCGGCTAGACAACGTATCTACCAGATACATTGTTACTGAAGGTAAGTAACTCGTACATCTGATAGAGACATCTAGCCGCAGATTCTTTAACTTAGAATAGACACCACAGCCATACTCCATGGGGGAGGTGGGTCAGCTACAGAACAAAAGGCACCAAGCACTTGAGCCGGCAACAGAGTGACGGACAATGGGGGAGCTGTGGCGTAACAGCCAGACAGCAACCCAACTAGCTCGGAAGAGCAAGAGCTAACAGGATGCAGACATCCCCAAAAATGCCAGAATGGCACTACACCATAGCTGTACAAGCATGAGAGGTAGAAACGGCACCAGCAATATACCAGAATAAAAGAAAGAGGAAAAGGGGCCAGTCTCAGCTTAATGGCGCACTACATGAACACCTACCAAAGGTTGAGAAGAAACATGAAGAGATGCAACCAAAGCCTACCAGGCTAGTTCACGGCAGGAAGGCCGGAGAGGCTACAGCCAAGAACCAAAGGTCAAGAGGTAGAACTCAGCAATGCTTTTAGGAGCGCAGGCGGAAACAAGAAACACGCAAAGTGCACACCCAGTCCCAAAGGGGGGACAGGGGCGAACAGTAACAATCCGAAGCACGCTGATGCGGGCCACCACAGAAACATGCACAGAGCAAACAGCCACAGAGACCACAAGGTGGCGTAGCTAAAATAAGCATTAGACTGCCCGACCAGGCAGCTTTAAGACTAAGGTGAGAGCCAACACACGAAATACAGATATGCTGGGTGTAGACCTAGGACGACTGACATCAGAAGAGCCGTCCTGCATGCCCAGCTGATATAATATAGGGTGATACCTAATGAAGGAGGCACATCCGAAGGAAGGGGCAGCAGAGGCACCAAAGTACCAAGGCATAGAAACGGAGGAAGAATCTCAGAATTCTAGACCACACCCTCCGACTGGAAGGAAAGTAAACTTTGTCCAGAAAGAGAGATAACATTCAGTATCTGAACACCAAGAAGGGAGCAGTGTAAAACTTGGGAACCACCCCAGTAAGTGGAACGCAAAAAGGGACCTCATTGGCAATCCACATGTATCACTGAAAAGCTCCCTGACACATGGAGACATTGGACCAGACCTCGCAGCCTCGAAGAGAGGTGAAGACGTAGGACGAAGAGTACCCATGGAACTTGTATATATACATAATATAAATATATATAGCAACGACTATGCAACATGGTTGCACAGGATGACACCTAGTGCATTAATGGCAGACGGTAGCCGCATTTAAAGCGCGATAAACACGCTGAAAACCTCCCAAGGAGAACAATGAGGCAAATAAGAAAAATGACCCATGACGTATAGAAGAGGTGCCAAGGAACAACATTGAGCACCGTACAACAGCAGATAAGAGCATCAGGTGGCACAGAGCCGAAGGTATCTCTTAGGCCCAATTGACATAAAGCAGAGCTATATAATAGCATACAAGTACCCCACACGGAGTATGCACACCCAAACATGGGGAACACCTCTTAGGGCAAACCACAGTCAGAGTACCAGACAAGAATCTGTGGAACACTGCCACAGTAGGCTAACTGCCAGCTCAAAGCGCATAATGCATCCAAAGGATGCTAAATGAAAAGGTACCACCCCAGAACAAATGCCCGAGGAATACAGGTCTAAGGGGGAGGGCGAAAGCCCGCAAGGAGGCGCTGAACAGCTGATTCGGCATGAGCATCAACAACAAAACTCCAAAGGGTAAATCAACAAGTCACTCCTGGATATTCTCCGGGAAGACGCTATCCCACAACCAAGCATGGCGCCGCAAGGCAACTGAATCAGCCATAGCCATAGCCTGGCCTAAGGAATCAGCAGTATCCAAGGCCGAGCGGATCGTAAACTCAGCAAGGTCACAGCCATCCTGGAGAAGATGGAGGTCAACACAAGCGCCTTCAGTGGTGGCGGAGAGCAGAGACTCTGCAGAGTCCCACAGAGCAGAGGTAGCCCGAGCCAGACACACACTGTATTTACTGACCGTAGGGCAGCACAAGTGGAGGCAAAGATGTTCCGACCCCATGACTCAAGCCATCTGGACTCCCGGGAGGGAGGAAGCAATTGCCGGGGCAAGGAAGGGAAGGCAGTTTGCAAAACAAACCCCTGCACGTCAGGATGCACAAATAAGCAAACTGGATCATGTGGAGCAGGACATTCCCTGACCCACGGTGAAGGACATCAAGTAGAGGGTCCACAAACGAGTGCTGAAGGGGATTGCATGTTCAAAATACGAGTGGCCAAGGAGACTACTCTCAGAAAAGCTGCTCCAGCCTCGGTAGCCCTTAGTGGAGGGGACAGCAGCTCATCTGCAGGTGAGGACTGTAAGCTAACCCTCCCAAGACACAGGCTGCGACCAATGCCCAACTGAAGGGAGCCCCACTGACGAATGGGGGTCCTGATGGGGCTCTTGAGGAGCCTGCCGGGTCTGGGGGCTCCTGAGGAGGCAGGGATCCTGCCGGGTCCACATGTTCTAAGGGGGGCACAGGCAAGAATACATCCGGTGTCGCCGGTTGTGAGGGTGACACCACACTCTCTCCAGACGCTCCCGGAGAAGAGGCAACAACCCGGCGTTGATGCGGCATCAAAATGACTTTAGTCTGTGTCGATCGAGCACTGTCCGGCACCGACTCGACTCCATCCGGTGTCGAGTCGGCCCCGTCCAGCGCCAAACCCACAACAAGCTCCCCTTCCGAAGAAGGAGATGGCGCCGGAGCCGGGGAGGCAAGCCTCTGGTGCCGCACCGGCGCCGACTCAGCATCAACCACAACAGGCTCCAACTCCGAAGAACGAAGCAGAGGCGGTGCCGGGGAGGCTAGTTAACAGCATTGTAACGGCAGAAACCCCGGGTCCGGACAGGCGGCAGCCTGCCCGGAAGGCCAAGGTGTGCTCGAAGCAAGGCTTTGAGCACCTGCAACACCACAGGGAGCCCCACGGGACTATGCGGTGCGGCAGGGGTGCTATGGGTCATAGAGGGGGACCCAGCCGGGCCGCACCCTGACACCATATGGATCGTAGATGGGGACCCAGCCGGGCCACGCCCTGACACCACATCTTCGACGTCCCTGGAGGGCAAAGGCTATTTAGCGCCGGGGGCGAACCCACCGGTGAGTCCGTCGGGGAACCCGCAAGTAGCGGAGGCCCCAAGGGAGGCCTGCAGAGCCGCGGCATAGGCCATCTGGGTCTGAGTCGCCCCCGAACCCAGATAGGGCTGATGAGGGGGGGGGGGGAGAGACAGTCAGGGGCGCATGTCCGGAATGTTCTGGGAACCAGTGCCCCTGACAACAGATGAAAGTGAGGTTGAGGACCTCGGCGACATGCGCCGCGACTTACCAGTAGGTGGCGAACGACGGCCCGGGCCACAGAGGGCGATCAACGGCGAAACTGGAAAGTAGAGGGGCCCGCTGTCGTTGAGGCCGGGGGACGAGACGATTCACACCGGGACAGCCGTGCCGAAAGAAGCTTCATCCGGCGCTCCTGCCGGGACTTCGGCTTGAGGTGTTGGCAGGCGCCGCAGCTCGTGGAGTCGTGGAGCTCGCCCAGACACCACATACACAGGGATGTGGAATTCCTATAGCCCGACGCCCAGGACATCTTGTTTGGGGTCAAGGGCAACAAGTTTTAATGTGCATTGTGTCCTTGGGGCAAGCAGGCCCAACCCCCTGCAGCACAAACCCTTTGGCTGCCAGTTTGCAGTACCACATTAAGGCTCAGGGAAGGGCACTGCCTGCAGTTAAGTTAATATTTGTGTGCATATGTTAATGCTGTTCAAACTTGTATTTATGGTTCATTAATTGAAAGCCTTTATTATTAGGGTGAGCGCTCTCAGTAAATGTAAGTTCTGACTGCACTTCTGACAGTGGTTCCAGTATAAAAATGTGTAGACACGGTTTCAAAGTTTAGCAATATGAGGCTATGCATAATGCTCCCAGAATGCTCTGATTAGATGCAAATATTTGCAGACGCTTGAAAGCAAGATTAATGATTCTTTGCTTTCAATATAAAATGTTCCTAAAAAATGAAAGTAGGAAAAAAAATGTTTTTGCTAAACTACTGTAAAATTTCAGGTACCATTTCTTTGCAGCATCATTTAGTAAAATGTGTTGATGCATGGTAGTATTTCCCCAAAACATTCATATTATAAAATCAGTCTAACCAGTTTCAACAAGATTTGGGGAAGCATAAAAATAAACAAACATTGGCAAAGCCAGTAGGTCTGAAATGGTGGTCTGCTTTTTAGTTTTGGCAATGTGCGACTTGTTTTGGCATGGTTTTTGTTAAACCTTATTGATGTGAGAGCTGCCGGACCCTCACCATTATAACAAGCATTGGCAAAAACAAAAATTGGTTTTGGTCTAAAAAAAAAAAAAAGAAATCACTCACTGCCACATTAGTTACTGGCACTGAACAAAACTACTTTGTGTGCCGATATGCTCCTTGTGAAAGAGCAGAATGCTGTCACTCACCGTGAAGCCAGCCGATACAGAGAAAAATTTTTAATAAACACAAAAGGTCATGGTTAACGCCAGACCAAATTAGGGGCCCAATTATTAAAGAAAGTCTCAAAAGTGCACCCTTGGTATATGTCCTTGCATTAAGGGCAGCTACATGGCTTTCGTGAATTCACATGAATTTTCAGCAGTAGGGCAAGTAATAGTACTCCTAGAAAATATTTGTGAACTGCATTTTAGCATGAGCAAATATGCATGCGTAGATTTGCTCATGCGAAAACCTGAGTGTTTGCAAGTTTATTTTCGCTCCAACCACTTTTTTCCCCAACTCTGGAAGGTTTTCGTCTGCCATTGTCAGGAGTAAATTTCCAACATGTCATAGTATTGGAAAAAATTAGAGAAGAGTTGTTGAAAACACTTAAAACATGCAAGTTAGTAGGTATGCACAGACTCAAAAGGACATTCCAACCTTGGAACTATTGTTTACCACTACCTTCAGTCCCAGTATGTAGATCTGCGGAAACGTAGCAACATAAAGGGATGCTAGTTTTTATACACTACTATGGTATGAGCCCTGGCATAATCAGAGAGGCTATATAAGAGCTCTTATATAATGAGATTGCTGCCATAATTTGTCACCGCACAACATGGCACCAAAGGGACAAGTGGATTTTGTTACAGGACACGTAGATTTATGAAGCAACCTGCCCCATGGACAAGTAGATATTTTAATAAATTCCACACCCCTGATACAGATAAGATGTGGGTCCGTCGCGGACATTTGCCACTAACAGGAAGTACAAATTTTAAAACCCGAAGGCATCGCAAACTGTTCCAGACGTGAAAACAGGCCAGAGGAACCGCTTACTCCGGATCCATGTTGCACGCGGAAAAGAAGGAAACTGACGTCAGCGTGCCGGGAGGGACTTATAAGACCTCGCTGACGTCACGTACATGGACGTCAGGGCGGGGTCGTGTGGCGCCGTCCCCCGGCGTGCAGAGGTGCTGCTGCAAAAAGAATTCCGGATCCAGTCTGTCGGCTGGGGATATTTTAAGTTAAGGAATCTGTGGCTAGTGGTCTATCAGATTCAATCCACAAGCGCACTAGGGCTCCGAGAGTGTGGAGGGAGCTGGAGAACCGCAGGCGCCTGTTAAAACATCTAGACCTGGATAGGGCAGAATATCCTTTCCTGCATCTACGCCACAAATTATACCATAGTAGTGATAAATGCAGAAAAATGCTTGCCCATAGACTGAACCAGAACGCAGGTGGTTCAGATTCAGTCCATAAGGGACCACTCCGGAGAGGAGCAGAGCCCAGATGACCGAATTGTTGATGCCTTTGTTTTATGCTACTCTATAAACTGGGCAGGACCCACCGGTAAGGGACCCCTGTGCTTATCTGAATGACTGTGGGATCACGCCTCTCCCCAAGGCCATGGCGGCAGAGCTTGACTCGGTCCTTAGAATAGAGGAGGTGATCACAGCAATCTTCAGATTGAAACTGGCAAAATCGCCAGGCCCCGATGGGTTCTCGGCCTCCTTCTATAAGACCTTCTGTAAGGAGATGGCTCCCTTCTTAACCAAACTGTTTAATTCTTTATTAGGGACGGGGGAGGGAACTTCCTCCATGTCTAAGGCGGCGATCTCGGTCATCCTCAAGCCTGGGAAAGAGCCCAGAGACTGCGGATCTTACAGACCTATTTCCCGCCTTAATATAGATGCGAACATTTTTGCGGGTATTCTTGCGACGCGGTTAAATCCCCTCATGGCTGATCTGATTGACTGACCAGTCAGGTTTTATTCCAACGCGCCAAGGGGGCGGGGGGGGGGGAGGCGCAGGGGGGAAAACACGAAACGGCTTCTCCACCTCTTAGATTGCGTGCAGCATTCGGGTAGACTAGCCTTCTTATCGTCTATAGACGTCGAGAATGCGTTTGATAGGGTGGGATGGACCTATCTTTTTGAGCCCCTGCGCTGCTACGGAATTCAGGGAGAACTTTGTTAACTGGATCCGCTGCATTTATTGTGCACCCACGGCATTTGTGAAGGTTAACGGGTGTAGATCGGCATCCTTTCCAATTTCTAGAGGGACGCGTCAGGGGTCTCCTCTATCCCAGCTTTTACTCGCGCTCTATATGGAGCCATTGGCTCAAAGTATAAGAGCGGACCAGCGCATAGTTGGCTTGAAATTTGGGGCAGATGTCCATAAAAATCAGCCTCTATGCGGACGATGTGATTCTCTCCCTTATGCAGCCACAGTCCACCTTGCCCGCCCTGCTTGATGAGCACTCCACTTTTGGAGACGTATCAAGGTTTAAGGTTAATTTGGGTAAGTCCTCTATCTAAAATCTGTTGGTCCCCCCCGGACTTGGCGGATGCTTTGCAGCTGCACTTCCCGTTTCAATGGAGACAGAGCGACATTCTGTACTTGGGTATCAGGCTTGCCCCGACCATTGCCCAAACGATTTCGCTCAATTACTCACTCCTAATGGAACAAACTACCAAGGCGCTGGACGCCTGGTCGCGGCTATGCCTAGCGTGGTTCGGTAGGATCGCGGCAGTGAAAATGACGATCTTGCCACGCTGTCTTTATATTTTTCAAATGCTCCCTCTGTCTCCTCCACCTAGGGCAATAAAACAATTGCAGACCCCCATTAATAAGTTTGTATGGGGAGGGAAGAAGCCGCGTCTCTCACTTGCTCAGTTGGCTCGTCCGAAAGACCAGGGCAGCATGGGCCTCCCTTTGATCGGAGGCTATCAGGCAGCCTCCCTCCGATACCTAGTGGAGTGGAACAGGCCACTGTCCAGCAAACACTGGAACTTCATGGACCAGGCCATCGCAGGCGTCAACATCTGGAGGGAGCTATGGTTAGCGCGTAAACACAGGGCTTGGGGTCTCTACTCATCTCCCGTTACATCTCCCACTCTTACAGTTTGGGACAGGGTGGCTCTTCAGAAAGGGTGCACTTCCTTTCCCTCGCCTATGACCCCCATTGTGGATAACCCACACTTTCCTCTGGGAGGAGGACTGCAAAAGAGTAGGGTCCCTCTTTGACACGGAAGGATTGGCTCTGTGTGAACAGCTAAAGCGCAATTACGGCCTACTAGCACACGATGCATACCCCTATCTCCAAGTATACCACTGGATCACAGCGCCTGCTAATTTCGCTCTCATATCCAGGCCCCTTACCGCATTTGAAAAATGGTTACTTCGCAAGCATCATGACCGCCGTCTTATCTCGGAATTATGTGCAATGCTCATTGCGCGTCCCACCGAGCAGCGCACTAGGGCGCAGATCCACTGGAAAACTGAAATAGGCAGGCCACTATCATCTAAGGAATGGGAACACATTCTCTATAGGACACATCACACTGCTCACAATACAGCTGGAGCGGAGTCCGCTTTTAAAGTATTTTCTTATTGGTATTACACTCCTGTGGGAATCCACGGCTGGGACAAGAGTAAAACTGACCTTTGCTGGAGAGGCTGTGGGATGTCCAGCACCTTAGCCCACTTGCTATGGCATTGCTCAAAGCTGCAGTGATACTGGGTGGAGGTCTAGGACAATATAGATGAAGCGTTTGATACTTCATTGCCCCGCTCCCCATAGTATACCTTGCTTGTCCTGTCTCACCCCAAGGTTTTTCCACTACGATCCTTACGTGGTAGGCAGATTGCCTTAGCGCTTCTGGCGGCTAGACAGGTCATTCTAGCATGATGGGGCACGACATCCATACCCGATATGCTGTTCTGGATACATCGCCTGTGGTACCTCTTGGCTATGGAGCGCATGTCTCTTGGGGTGGAGGGCAAAGGGATGGAGTATGCAAAACTTTAGGCCCCTTGCGTCCAATTGTTAACAAAAGACATGAGAGAAGTTACCTGTCCTAAATACTTGCAGATCCTTCAATTGCTACTGCTGGAGAGATTAGCTAATGACCAGACTAGGGTATCATGATAACGCCGTATGCTCTCTATTAATGCTTTCAGGTGCTGATCAATTATGAGGCAATGACTGGTGCGGAGGAGGGTGGGATGAGGGAGGGATGTCAGGGTTGAGGAGAGGTTATGATTTACTATGCTTTCCCTTTTGCCAGGCTTTCTGGCTGTTTTCTTGTTTCTTTTAAAATATGGAAGTTGCATTCTCGTCTACAGCAATCTTCATTACGCGGCCGGCCTCCTGGTTGTCGGCTTAAACGCTGTGTACTACTGCCTAAGACTCGCTCTGCCAGCCAATGGATGTAGGCAGGAAGCTGTGTGCCCTTGTTTGGACTTCTGCCCAATAAAAACGATTGATTCATAAAAGGAAAGAAAGAATTAAGTATAAACCAAATGACATGCTTGTATTTAAGCAAGTGCAAAAAGTTCTGTCAAATCTCCCAAAAACAATCCTTTAGACAGAAAGGCTACACACTCACTATGGTCCGACATAATAGGACTGGATAAACAAAGACACATTCACACAAACCATTCACTTTTCAAATGCACAAGATACATCAAATAAAAAATATCTAACAAACACCTACTTTGCTGCATATTAATAAAGAGGCGTGCATGGGAAATGCAGGTAATGACATGATATGTATAGAAATCAGAAATACAACAGCCAGTTCAGCTGATGAATGGTCCCTAGAAAAGACTTGAGCAAGGATCTTGAAGGTTTCAAAGGCAAGAACATCCTGAACATGGCTTCCTCCTGAGGAATGTACATTAATACAATTTACGAATATAGTAAACCACACCATAAATCCGGCTTCCATTTTAAGCATTATCTGAAATGGAAAAGAAAATAGAGAAACCCAAGCACATAGCGAATACTAATTAACATAAAATAAAAGTGCACTTTCTTTCAGCAAATTGGAAACAATGTCAAGGCAAGCTGGTTAAGGCCAAGTCATGCTAGCTTAACGGCATCGAAACAAAGCATATTTTTTTATTATTAAAAAAGCTCTCACGATTCCACCCTCTGATGATTTTCTAAATCATAATCCACTAAACAATACTTCGTCATTTTCTGTAGCGATGGCTTCATCTTCTGCAAGGCCTTCAATTTGTCAATCATTTATGCTTTGAGGTCATCAAGTTCTTTTTCTTCCACCTTCCTTCGTGTCACAACATATTAAACCTCCCTTAAAACAAATAACTCCCAGATAATTCAATATTAGTGATATTAATGGTATTAGAATTTTCTTTAGAATACCATCACCAATACACCAATTTTAACTAGGCCATTCACTAACAGTCTCCCAGATGTCAGTTTCCCCCAGTTACCTCTGGGTGGAGATAATTGACATTTCTCTGTCCCAATTTGTGTGGTCAATACAACAAGGTGAAGGAATTTTACAAGTTAGAAGCTACTTGTAATTTTGTAAAAATCTGAGCACTTCTGTTTATTGTTTGTGTCCAGCTCCCTTGTCGAGTAAAATGTAGACATGTTTGACCTCATGTTATTAAGAGGTCTCCTCTGGTTTGGGCTGGTGTATTATAGCATGGCCTAAGGTCAATTGAGTATTCCTCTGGATTCTGTTTTAGACCTCTAGTGTAAGGTATATGCTTCAGTTAATATGACCGGACTAAGCTAGCTAACCTTCCAAGGATCTACATTTTTTTAACGAAACCTCTACATACTTGTGAATCCCCCTTTCCGAGCAGTGGAGACAGGGTCAGCAATTTTCCACCTCCAACTGGCATGGACGCGCATGCCCCATGGTCTATGCTCAAGCATAGATGTCCACCCCAAGGGAATTCGGAAATATTGGACTGGTATTTCCTACCGAAACTTTCTCCCATGGCTAATTAATAATACAGGTCCATCAGTTTGATTTTTTAATCAATAGTGTATTAAGAAATTACATGTTTATGTATCATACACAAACACACAGAGTGGATTTTGAACCACATATTGCACTTTGGTTAACTGGGTTCACACATTTTGCAGGCAGTGGTGGTTTTGGATCACTACTGCATGAGTGGCAATTATCTCCTCATTAATTTTACTTAATGCACCTGCAGTATTATTAGCCAAATGCTCTATTAAAGTAGTCCACTTTCTAATCTTCAAATCATTCAAAGCCACACCAATTGGAGGAACCAACACAGCAAACACTCAAGCACTTGACCAAACCCACGTTTCATTCTTGGAATGTTAAAATAAGCTATTTTAGTACAGATATTATAGATACCTCTAAATGTAGTCTTCACACAACATAACAATTCTATCAATTATCTAATTAAAACTACACAAACACTTGTTCCAATTAAACTGAAGTGCTGCATCATAAACACAACTTTCTCTTCTTGCGAATCAATTTATGAAATCAAATCTAGTTTCTCTAGTATTGTTATTATATTGTGTATTATTTATATGGATTGAAGAACGTCTGACAGAAAAGTATAAACTCAGCAAGATTCCAAATAATACTATCAAAAATAAAAATTATAAAAAATATTTAGAGGCAATTAAAATCTCTTAAGATGAAGCCATATTCTTTCTATACAAACAGTCCCTTAATAAAGTTTGGGGAAAAAAAAGTTAACAAATTCTCCAAAAAAGTTAGAATCATTGAATTGCGTACAGATTACAAATCACCGACTAGTGTTCAGCAATTGTTCAGAAACAAGGTTTAAACCAATACTTTTTAAACAGAATTATGCCATCATGCCCCACATATAGGTCTGCTCACCTACCTCACTATTTGCAGCAATATTGAATCTTGAGTCCATCCTGCTTTTTCCCAACATTTCCTTTCAACCTATGATGCATCACTCTCCAGATCCCCAAGATCCTCCCGTATATGAACTGACAATAACAAACTTATGCACATTTTGCACTTCTGTTTCAGAATTCCTGTTCTTAAGTACCAGACACAAGAACCCATCTGCTAAGTTGTTTCCCCAGGAGGCACATTTCACACAAGAGATTTCTTTGCAAATGTAAAGCTTCCAGTAAATCCGAAATTTGTGGGCTATTCTTTATTCGGGTGTTAGTAAATGTAATGAAACCCGTTGGACCACAATTGGCCAAAGTAGTGGACCACGCCAAAAATCACACTGACTTGTGTCGATATTATCACTCTATTCATTAGCCACATGGCATGCATAAGAGTAGTCAGTTCTGCTACTTGTGAGGAGCCTACATTACACAAACATGATGTGTCGATGTGCAAACATGAAGAGTTCCATGAGGGGTTCTCGGACAAGAATCATATACAAACAGAATCAAATCAGCCAACTCGAGTGGCACATCTTGAATGTGTGGTCCTGGTTTTCTGCATAACAGTCACAATACAATCAGAATCAATTCCATAATCAGCTCCTTTTGCTCAGGCAAGAATGTGGCATAAATGCTCTATGCCACTGATATAATGTGTTCATACTTAGAGAGAGTGAGTGAGTGAGTCCAAATGAAGGTGGAAGCAGCACAATACATATATTGTATACCGGACAGCAACTGTCTCACTTTGTACTATTACCAAAGTAGCAGCTGCAATATTCTTTCGGCAACTAGGCAAAGGAGAGGCTAGGATAGAAGATCGCGGGCTGTAGAGAAGTATGCAATGGGTCTCTTCTCACATATGTGCTGCTGAATAACAGAAGCTGTGCAAAATTCCGCTTCATGACCAAACAAATAAAAATCCTTGTCATAACTAGGCATTACTAAAGCAAGTACAATATACAAAGTGTCTAAACTCCAAGAAGGCATTCATCCCTGCATTTATTGTCCCAAGGAACTAGATTATCAACAGCATTCTGTATCTGCCTCTGTAGGGGCTTTGCAAGCACTAAAAAGTTTGGAATCCATGGATGACAGTAGCCAACCATTCCAAGAAACAGCCTCCCTTATCCCTGTGTAGTTCTGTTAATAATCAAAATTACAGAAATATGTTCTTTGGACATCTTCCTCACTCTTTTCAATTTGGTGTCCCAAATATATGATTTATTTTTTGGCAGAACTGCATTTTACTAAGGAACACATTTTGCCTACTTGCAGCCAAATTATTTAATAAAGCAATTGCATCCTGCTCAGAGGCTTCTTTTGTTACGGCTGCAATCATCAATATACTAACACCAGTACTGCGTCACAAGGCAAATTATAACGTTCCAAATCTGAGTATTTTGGAAAAGATTGAGAGAATCTCTGTATAGCCCTAAATATGAACAGAAAAAGATACTGATCTGCTATTGGAGAGGGACAGAGGAAAATGCTTGTAGGCAATTCCAATAAACCATAGGAGAAATAATATAATTCAGACCAACTCCCTGTGGTTCTTCCTAAATCCACTAAACTATGGTATGCACTTGGTCCACAAATCTTTCAATACCACAATTGAAAACACTTCCTGCAGCTCCCTTGAAATAGTGACAGTCTTTTCCACATCTGAATACCACTTTTCTGGCTCCTCTCTGAGCTTCGCAAAATTCTTTGTTAAGGTCCATAAGTCCTTGCTTGACCAAAGTACATGTACACATGCTTCTCCAAGCACTTCTCTTAATGGAAATTATTTTTCAACAATCATTTTGGATTTAGGATCACTCGCATGTGTGGGGAGGGGGGGGGGGGGGGGGGGGGGTACTAGAGGGCGCCAGGCAAGATGGCCGCACTTTAGTGCAGCTCTGCCCGGCTGATCCCTAATCCGCCTAAAATCCGCCCAAAATAGACGCATCACTGCCTGCAAACTGCTGCCCTACACAGTGCCTACATCCTGAGGCTGGTGGGGAAATTGCGGCTCCCCGAAGGCATTGCGGCAGCTACAAATTGAAGATAGAGAAATGAATGGCGCGCGGCAGGATGGTGGTTCCCGCCGGCCACCCGCCTGTGTCGTCCTGGGAGAGACGGAGGAGAGCGACTGCCCTTCGCGCCATCTTCTGTTGCCCACTTGTGAGCAGCCGCTGCCGTTGTTGTGGATCCCAGGGGGGCCTGGGACGGTGGCTGCGGTCATCGCTCTCGCCTGGCACGGTGGGCTGGGGGTCCCTACCTGGGGCTGCCGGAGCTCTTGTGGACCGGTGGAGCCACAGCTTGATTCGCCGCACGCATCGGTGCAGTCTCTGCCCTGCGGTCGGGCTGGTGGTGCAACGGACTCTTGGCGTGTTCGGGACAGCGCTCCGTGAGGCGGACGGCACCAGCTGCAGGCGGTGGTGAGTGGGGTGCGGCCTGGCTTAGGCCTTTAGCTATGGAGGCGGATGAGGGCCTAAACAGGAGGTCACACTCTGAGAGCTGCGGCCTGTGTGCATGGTGGGCGGCGGTCAGCGGCTGCGCGGTCCTACACAGCCGATATACCTGCTTGGAGGCCTGGGAGTTCCCCTTTACGGTGTGCTTCAGCGGACCCTTCTTTGGCTTCCCTATCCTCCAAAATTGGCATGTCAAGGCCCCCTGAGCCCTCATTTATTTTGCTTTTGGCAGTCATCGGGTGAACTAACAAGTCGCAGCCTCGCCTCACGTTTGAGGCGCGAAAGACCACCAACTCGCAGCACATGGCGGCATCTGACTCCGAGGCGGATGCCCAGGGCGAGGGCTCCTCCACGCTGTAAACCACTTTGCTTGCTATGCAGAGTCTCCAAGCTATAGAAGGGAATATAGCTGCAATGAATCACAGACTTGACCACATGGCATCCCAACTGGAGAAGCAGAATGCGAGGATGGGGGATATGGAGCAACATGTCTCAACAAACTAAGATGGCCTTAGCGAGGTGGCGGACAAGACACTTCACATGGAGAAGGTTCTAGTGCTTATTCAAGTGAAGAATGAAGATTTGGAGGCCCGGTCTCGCCACTAACATCCGCATCACGGGCCTGCCAGAGTCCACCAATACCGGCAGGATGGAGACCTTTATTGAGTCCCTGCTCAAAGATATTTTTGGCCCTGAAAATCTCTATCCTATATTTATAGTAGAGCGGGCCCACCGTTCACTAGCGGCGAGACCGGTACCAGGGACCCCACTTCGCCCTATAATAGCCCGCCTATTGAACTATCGGGACCGGGATATCATCTTGAGGCTTTTGAGAGAAAAGGGCACAGTCAATCATCAAGGGAACGCACAGTCATTCTTTCCTGACTTTACGGTGGCCGTCCAGTAAGCGAGACGGGAATTTGGCACAGTTAAAAGATGTTTGCAGGCTGAAGGCATTCCTTATTCCATGCTGTACCCTGCCCGATTACGGGTGGGCCAGGATGGGGATTGTAAAATGTTAATAATGCAAAAAGAGTACAAAGTTCCTCTGGCCGGAGAGAAATATAAGGGGGGGAGGGTTATGTTGTCAGTAAGACTGTCATGTGTCACGGAGGGGGGGAAAACCCTTGTTGGAACTAGGGCTCTCACACACCCAGCAAGCTAGGTGTCATGCTTCATCATTTGAGCCTGCCCCTCGTCAGGTCGGCGCTGCAATTCCGGACGGGCTCCCAGTAATGGGGCTCTTTAGCGGGGATCTTTTGTTCCTGCCGAAGGGTGCTGTGGGGGTAAGGGGCCCTAGAGTGTGTAGATGTGGTGGAAGAATTAAAATAGGTACTGTTTGTCCACGGAAGAATATTTATTAAAGTGGTAAACAGCCTAATTAAAATAAGTGAAAATTGAGGTGGGTATAGCCACTAGTGGTTATGTTGCTAGTTATGTATGCCCTACGCTCAAGAAGATCAACATGTTTCATGCCTAAATAGCCAAACAATGGTCACGGCAATTCATCAGGATCAAAAATATGAACTATCTACAGCAAAGGTGTGTGGATTCTACATACCTAATAGGTGCTCAGAAGTAACCTAAGACAAAAAGGATGAAAAAAAGGGAGAACACATGACAATATAGCACATAATAAATTGTACACAAGACAAAGTAAGCTAAAATCATCAAGAGACTGGTGGGAACATATTCCCAAATGGGTAGTGAATAGTCACTTGTGAGGAGGCGAAACCAGAGACAGGACTGTGGGTAGAGACAGGGGGAAAAAAAGGTGAAGAACTCACCTATGGTACTGACAAGGCAATCTTGCAGCAGTGACCGGCGGGTAAAAGGACTCCAACGTGGGTCCTGAAGTAAAAACCGGGGAGGGGGGAAGACATTTAAAAGACAAGAAACTCAAAACCCGTGCGTGACGAAGTCATCCCATGACCCCAAAGGGGTGAGTACAGTTCAGGAAGGTAAAGGCAGCCTAATACCTCGTAATGCACTCCCATGGGCGGTGTGGTGTGCAGCCATGGTGGCCCTCATGCCCAGGGGCTCAGGCGTGTCACCGCCCAAATGGTTAGAGGGCAAAATTTCCATAACATAATGGAATCCTCATAGACATAGCGGGGACTGCCGTAGCCCCTGGCAGCGGATGGGTCAGTGCAAGGACGGTGGCGCCCATGGTGTCAGAGGCTAGAATGGCGCCAAAAGACCCCTCCGTAGAAGGAGACTCACCTCGGAAGGTATCCGGATGTCGGGAAAGTAAAGAACGTACTCCACTCACCTGCGTCGGTTGACGCTTGTGCTCAAAGACCTACCCCTGCCGCCGGACCTGGGATGGGTAACGGAGTAAACAAGTGCGGGCCAGATAAGGAACCCGGAAGCCGTGAGTAGCGTCACGTGACCACGGGTGCCCATCCCCATTGGCGGAGGAGTTGTCCTCCGTGTGGCCATTTTGGAGCAGGCAGGGAATCCAACTGTCAATATCCGGGTCCACCCCGTGACCGCGGGAGCAGTTCCCCATAGGTGGAGGGTTATCGGAACGGGTGGCCATGATAGAACAGGGACATAAAGTGAAAAAGAAGTAAACAGTATCAGGGAAGTGGTGAATTACAACCATCAACCCGGGTGGGATCGAGGTGGAGACTGGGATAGAAGGAGCAGTCACGGGGGCCATGATGCAGTGGGAAGGTAGAATGTAACCTTGGGGGATGTCACCCGTGAATATAAGTAAGAAAAATAAAAACGGTGATAATCCGCTTGGGGAAACAATGAAAAATGAAGAATAAAAAGAACAAATTAAAAATAAATAAAATTTCAATTATAGAACAGGGGGTGCAAGTGAACATACCTGTGCAGTACAGGCGGATAGAAGCGCCAGACGAATCTGTATAGGATCTGGTCTACTTCTAAGAGGTGCAACAATGTCACGAGAACGTGCAAGCGGGAGTGGTAAGGGGCAGAGGTCACAAGAACTAGCTGGACAATTGTGTGAGATGTCAATCACATAGAGTTATAGAGAAGGCTCAAGCAGTATCAGGGAGGATCTCATCCAATGAGTGCAGACCATGGGATATCATCATTCAAGCCAATCAAATGTGAAGATAATCTGAGGACCCATCTTTGTTCTAGTTTGAACAATGCATTCTGAGAGATCTGGGGGTGCGCTTCTAAAACCACCCAGCTGATAGCATCGGTATGATGTTGCATTTCTTTGAAGTGGGTGTAGAGTTTAGTTGTAACTCTGACAACGTATGCTGCTCTTGTGTTCCGTTATCCTAGTCTTAACCATGCGGGTAGTCATGCCTATGTAAACCAAATCGCAGGGACATTTGATCATATAGATGCAGTTTTTAGTGTTGCAATTAGTATGTCTGGTCAGTGTCCAATGGAAGTCATTCTTGAAAGTGATGTCCTTACAAGTAATAGTCATTTTGCACACTACACAGGAGCCACAAGGGAAGTGGCCTCTGACTGGGGGTAACTCCCACATTGTCCTTTGTGAACCAATTGTATTAAATCTTGGTCTAGTGTGAACCAGTAGGTCCTTGATATTCTGTGTGCGTTTGTAGGCAAATCTAGGTTTGGGAATGTTGAGATTACCAGTGTCTAGAATCCCCCAGTTCCTCAAGATGATCTTTCTAATCCTAGTGGAATCCGATGTGAAGGACGTGACACAGGTCAAGATGTCAGTTTCAGGTTTGGTGTGTGTTTCTAGGAGTGCCTCACGTGGGTTATTCTTAGCCCTTTTCATAGAGTTGTGGACACATCTAGTGGGATAGCCCCTGGCCGTCAGGTTAGTTGATAGTACCCTAGCCTCTGTGTTGTAGTCAGATACCCTAGTGCAATTGCGTCTAATGCGCAAGAATTGCCCGAAGGGCAAATTATCCCTCAGTGTTTTGGGATGGTGGCTGTCATAACGCAGTAGACTATTGCGGTCAGTGGGTTTTTTGTACAGTGTGGTGGTGAGGGTGCCATCGAGTAGTGTGATGTTCAAGTCCAAAAACGGTATTGAGTGCTCTGATATTGTGTGAGAGAATCTGAGGAACTCATTTTGCTCATTAATCCATTGTATAAAACTCACACAATCAGTGTGTGTACCGTGCCAAAAGACGAGTATATCGTCAATAAATCGTTTCCAAAGGGTGATGTTGTCATGGAATGGATTTGAAGTATTCAAGATCACATTTTTCTCAAAATCTGCCATATATAAACACGCTACACTGGGAGCAAAGGTACTACCCATAGATGTGCCTTGGCTTTGATGGTACAGTTGTCTGTTGAATTAAAAAAAAAATTCAGTTAAAGCCAAGGTAGCACAATCAACAATGAATGTGACTGGTGTGGGTGATGACCAATCGAGTGCCCGTAGTGTTGACTCAATAACTGCCAAAGTCGCCCTCTGGGGAATGTTCGTATAGAGGGCCTCTACGTCCAAGGTAACAAGATAGTCAATAACATCAGTGTCTGGGAAGTCATCAATGATTTTGAGGACGTCAGTGGTGTCTTTGATAAATGAAGGTGTGTCTCGTACCAAAGATTGTAAAAAGTGATCGCAGAACTTAGACAACGGTTCGAGAAGCGAGCCAATGCCAGACACGATCGGTCGTCCTGGGACCGGGGTCGTCCCCTTGTGGATCTTAGGAAGGGTGTAGAAGAAGGGGACCCTGGGTTCACGAGTCACAAGAAACTCTGCCTCTTTATGGGTAATCCAACCATTGGCTTCAGCTTCATGAACCAAGGTGGAGATGGTAGTCTTGAGGCGAGGGGTCGGATCCGACGCTATGGGTGTGTAATATCTCTCATTGGTGAGTTGGCGTCTGCATTCAGTCTCATAATCAGTGGTGGACTGGATCACAATAGCCCCACCTTTGTCTGCCTGTTTGATAGTAATAGAAGTGTCCTCAGAGAGGTTCTTCAAAAGTAGGGTTTCGTGTCTAGTCAAGTTGTGGAAAGGTGCCTCCCTGTGAGGTAAGTTCAGTTCTTTCATGACCGCTTTTTCAAAAGTGAGGATCTCCACAGGAACCATGTTATTCTGTGGAGTGAATGTGGAGGGGTTTCTCAATCCTGAGTCGCTTTCCTCATTATGAGGTTGGTCCTGGAAAAAGGATTTAAGACGTATCTTGCGAAACAGGTTGTGAATTTCACAATGATCCCTGGACCTGTCAACCCTCGGAGTGGGGACAAAGCCTAGTCCTTTTTGTAGCAGTGATTTTTCAGGAGATGTGAGGATCCTGTGTGAGAGATTCACTACTAGTTCCTCTTGTCCTTCGTTCTGCTCCTGGTGTCCATGCCGCTGGTCGGTGGTTCTTGCCAATGGACCTGTTTCTGTGTGCCTCTTCTGATTGTAAAATGTTCACATCTCCCAAGGCGGCAATGGATCACGTCAAGAAGCTGAAGCGAAGAAGAACTGCGTCAGCCGCGGATCAAGACAACAAGGAGCAGTGATTGTGTGCTTGGGGTACTCTATGTTAATGGTCACTGTTCAGCATATGTGGCATGTTTTGACTTTTTATGCTGTGACCCTCTGCTCATACTGATGCCTGGTTGTTCTTATGCTGGTCCCTACATGCGGACTATCTGAACTGTCTATGCTCTACATGGTCACCCTCCTTTGTTGCAGGCTCCGACTGCATCGAGGGTGGCGGACTCTACCCCTGTTTTTGGTCTTCTTGGTGAGCCAGTTTCCAACTTTGCGCACTGTGATGCGTCTTTCTCCTTTATGGTCTAGCACTCAGAGCTGTGGGGCAGGTGGGTGGTCGTTGCAGTCTTCCCGTGCCTCTCCTCTCCTGATGATCGGGTTCAGACGCTGCCTGCTTATATGGCGATTCCTTGTATTACTTGCTCGCTCTTCCGCCGGGGAAATGCGTTCTTACACTCCACTGTGGTCCTCGAACACACACACTAGCTGTCTTATAGGGGCAGCAACAAACTTCGCTATGATGGTTTTTTGATGCAATGTTTATTGGTACCTGTTCTTATATCCTCACACATGTTTTTCGACCTGATCAGCCACCTCCCACTAAGTGGGAGGCTAGTAGCACTCTGGTGTCCCCCCCCCCCCATGGGTATTCCTCAAAAAAGGTTATGTAAATTTTGTTCTCCATGTTGGGAATTGTTTACTCTGGGAAGGGATGGCTTTGGCAAGTTTGGATCGCTGAAGTGGGTGGGCAGGGTGGGACAGATGGCACTTTCATATTGCACCTTCCTTGTACCTCTATGGCCTGTTTTCAATAATTTACCTCACACTACCGAGTACATCTGATTTTGAATATCCATGGGCAGTAAGGAGTAGTTTCTTACCTATAACTCCAGTTCTGTAGTAGGGGTATCTCTGTGATAGTCAATCATGTGAATAGTCCCGCCCATGTGCGTGGACCCTGGAGCACTTCATTAGATATATTCTCTTAATTTTTCCTCTTCAGCAGTCCTGCATAGACACTTAAGAGATACAGAAAGACAATAATGCAGCTTACAAACAACTAGGCTACGCTGGCCATTACTTCATCCTGAAGTGAAAAAGATTGCCAGGTAACAGTTAAATTAAACTATTTTACTGAGTTTCACACACAGAAACTTCCCTTCACAAAGATCCTTTTTTCATGATCGAGATGAAGGGCTGGACAGACAAGCCCCATAGCCAGCCATTATGTGTCTGTAAATGGATACCGTGCCTTTAAGAAGCCTTCCAGAGACCCTCGGTATCCCATGATGCACAGCCAAAGGCTAATTACTTTCAGTTCTTTTTGAAGGCGTATAAAGCAAGGCCTGCTAAATTCTGGACATACTATTTCATCCACGAGGGTGAGTTGCTTATGACTATCACAGAGATACCCCTACTACAGAACTGGAGTTACAGGTAAGAAACTACTCCTTCTGTAGTAGGGGGATCTCTGTGTATAGTCATAATCATGTGAATAGAATAGCAAGCCCATCCCCAAACAACAAACCCCAGTGGTGGAAGAAACAAACTGACCCAATATTGTGCAAATCGATTTCTCAGTGAAGCCTGCCCAACCTGAGCATTTGCCCTGGCATCAGAGTCCAGGCAGTAGTGTTTAGTAAAGGTATGGACTGACTTCCAAGTGGCAGCCTTACAGATTTCTGCAATACGGACGTTACGGAGTAAAGCCGCTGTAGCAGCTTTACCTCTGGTAGAATGAGCCTTACTAACTAGTCTTGTTGGCTTTCTGATAACACAACTGAATACAGGACACGATCCACCTGGAGATGGATTGCTTGGAGGTAGCAAGACCAGTCCTGACAGAGCCATAGTTAAACAACTGATCCGATCTACAAATCTCCCTAGTCTTATCCAAGTAGAACTTCAACACCCTTCTAACATCGAGAGAATGAAGGGATCTCTCAGCATGAGAGGAAGGCTGCTGAAAAAATTTGGGTAAAGAAATCATTTGATTCACATGCAACTCTGACACTACTTTTGGAAGGAATTTAGGGTGAGTCCTCATGACTACCTTAGAAGAATGAAACACTGTGTGAGGCTTTTGACAACAGAGAGCCTGGATTTCACTCACCCTGTGAGCCGATGTTATGGCTACAAGGAAAGCTTCCTTCCAGGACAGATGCTGGAGAGAAGCCTTATGAATGAGCTCGGCTTGGAGAAAGGAAGTTTGCGAAGGACATTTCCTATACGCAGTTAAAGCTGCTAGGTGAACTTTAATGGAATGAAAATTCAGGCCAGATTGAGCCAATTGCAGCAAATAAGGAAGAATGACATCCTCCTTGTAGGAGGTAGGATCTGCATTCTTAGAGGCACACCAAATGCAAAATCTCTTCCATTTATATGCGTAGGAAGTCCGTGTAGATGGTCTTTTCGCTTCTTTTAATATCTCCATACAGTTCTGAAGGAGATTTAAATGTCCATATACTGCACTAACTCAGAAGCCATGCTGCCAAATTCAACGACGAGAGGTTGGGATGCACCATCTGCCCTCCGAACTTCGTGAGAAGGACCGGCCGACACGGAAGCCGAAGGTGCGGCAGGAGAGACAAGTGTAGTAGATCGGTGAGCCACCACTGACTGGGCCACTCCGGAGCAAGGAAGATCATCTTGGCCCGTGATTGGGAAAGTTTAATCAACACTGTCGGGATCAGGGGAATTGGTTGGAAAAGCATAGAGAAAGCTGTTTGACCAGTTGATCCACAGTGCAGTCCCCAGCGTCCCTGCTTGGTAGAACCTGGAGGCGAAGTTGCGGCATTTTCTGTTTTCCATGGTGGCGAACAGATCGACCTCAGGAGTTCCCCATCTTTCGAATATTTCTTGCACCACATTGTCGTTTAAGACCCACTCATGATTTTTTAGAACGAGACTGCTGAGAGCGTCTGCCTGAGTCGCTGTGATGGTCAAGTCCCTGGCCAGAAGCCAATGCCAGATCGCCTGGGCCTTCCGAGACAGTGGGCGAGAGTTGGATCCCCCCCTGCTTGTTGAGATAGAACATCGTTGTTGTGTTGTCCATCTGTACAAGCAGGGAATTGGTGCGAAAGGAAGGCTGGAAAGCTTTCAGTGCCAAGTGAACAGCTCTAAGTTCCAGGAAGTTGTTGTGATACGTGGACTCCTTCGCGGACTACCTGCCCCGTATCTGTAGTTGATTCGAATGCGCACCCCAGCTGTGGAGAGACGCATCTGTCACGATGGTCTGTGTTGGAATCTCCTTGTGGAAATGAGACACTCTGAGGAGATTGTGCGGAGAGCACCACCATCGTAGAGACTGGATGGCTTGCTGTGACAACATAATCCTGTCCTCCCAACTCCCCTCTTTCTGGTTCCACTGATCCTCCAAACATTCCTGAAGAGGCCGCATTCGGAGGCGTACATGAGGAGTGAGAAAAATGCACAGGGCCATGGAGCCCAGGAGAGAGGACCGCTTCCTCACCGTCGGGAAGGGTATGGTCATGAGAGTCTGAGCCTTCCGAAGGATTGATAAGAGTCTCTCCTCCAAAGGACACGCTTGCCTTGCGAGTATCGATGGAAGCTCCCAGATACTGCGGACACTGGACAGGAGTCGGGACAGACTTTGAGAGATTGATGTGTAGACCCAAGCAATTCAGCAGAACGGAAGTCCTGTTGAAATGCAGTTGTGTTTCCTGAAACGTGGCTGCCTTGATCAGCGAGTCGTCCAGGTATGGATAGACAAACACTTTGCTCTTCCGGAGGTGTGCTGCGACTACTGCCATGCATTTTGAAAAAGTCCTGGGAGCCGACTACAGGCCGAAGGTAAGCACTGCATATTGGTAGTGATTGGTGCCGACCAGGAACCATAGGAACTTGCGATGTTTCATTGCTATGGGCACATGAAAATATGCGTCATTAAGATCTATTGCACATAGCCAGTCTCCCTGATGCAGCTGAGGGTAGATCTGATGCAGGGATAACATGCAGAACTTTTCTCTGTAGATCCATTTGTTCGCTTGCCGCAAGTCGAGAATGGGTCTGAATTAGTACTTGTCCTTCTTGCGTACGAGAAGGAATCTTGAATATAGACCTTGTCCCCTCTGGGTAGGAGGAATCAGTTCTATCGCCCTTTTCCTTAGCCGGGTATCGGCCTCCACCTGAAGCTCGCGCAGCCGGTGTTGAGAGAACTGGCGGTATCGATGGAGGAGGATTGGTGAAACTTAGACAGTATCCATTAAAAACAATATTCAGCACCCAACTGTCCTGAGTTATCTTTTTCCACTCTGCCAGATAATGTTGAATGCTTCCCCCCCACCAGAGTGGGCAACAGAAGAGGGGGAAGTAACCCTTCAGGGCTTGGAACCCTCTAGGGCCTTGTTCCCTGGTGTCGACTGCTTGTTAGACCTTCCTCTCGACTGGCGTCTCTGAAATGGCTGAAATGACTGTTGAAACTGTTGCTGTTGTTGCTGTCCAGACTGACGGCCCTGCCCACGCTGGAATCGCTGAGAGGAATAACGCTGTTGGAAAGGGCAGAAATTCCTATGCTGCTCCTTAGGCTTCTCCAATCCAACAGCTTTGAGGGTTTCCATCTCAGCCTTCATGCGGGCCATTTCCTCGTCCGCATGGGTACCAGAGGGTGGTACCCGAGAATAGAAGGTTTGCGATGCGCTGCTGAGCCTCCGGTTTTAAAGAGGTGAGACGCAATCAGGAATGCCGCCGGAGAGTAACGCCATGGCAATACTCATGGGCTGCAAGGAGAGAGGTGTCCGCTGCCGCGCTAATAATCTGATTAGAGACCCATCAGTCCCTCGTTGAGTACCTCCTGGAAAGCCTCCCGTTTGTCCCTAGGTAGGAGGTCTATGAACTGGTGAAGAGACTCTCACAAGGAACGGTCGTAACGGCCCAGCAGGGCAGTAGAGCTAGCCGCCTTCATTGATGTTGCTGCAGTGTTGCAGACTTTTCTCCCCACAGAGTCCAGGTTACAGCTTTCCTTGTCCGGAGGGACTGTGGACGAGGGGGCCGTAGCATGCTGCTTCTTTGTCTCCACCATGATGACTGAATCCAGGCTTTGGGGGGTCCGCTCGAAGGAATGCAGGGTCAGAGTCCGGGGGACGGTATTTCTTCTGGAGCCTTGAAGGTGCAGATTTTACCGAGGAAGGCGTAAGGAATAACTCCATCGCAGGTTCCTCCAATCCGGGTACCAATTGAAGCAGAGGACGAGAGGTTTGCCTCTGCTGCAGCGTCTCAAAAATCACCGACTTAGTGGGAGTAGGCACAGACAACGCAATACCCAGTTTCGCCGTTCCCCTCACAAGAACCTCCTGGAATATGGCAATGTCATCAACAGGTGACACTCTCAGAGGTGGAGAGTCCGATAATGTGGGCGAGTATCTCCCCTCACTAGTGGATGCTGTGTCCCCAGTATATCGAGAACAAGATCTCTCGTGACGAAAGCGCCGGTGAGACCTGGTAGAAGAACTGTGCCAGCTGCGAGAGCGATGTCTTGGCCGGGACTGTGACCTTGCCCTTCTAGGTGGCTGAGACGGAGGAGGAGGCGGCGGAGAAGCAGGCGGAGGAGGAGGTGGAGGAGTAAGAGTCCTGGACCGCAGAGGCGGTGACTGACTAGGAGCCACAGGCTGACCAGGAGAAGGTTCCAGTGTCCTAGTTGGAGAATAGGTCCTGGAATACTCCGAGTCAGAGGTAGATTCCACCCTCCTCCGTTTGCGGGCTGGCCTTGAAGAGGGAGCCCTTGATGTAGTGCCCCTCGACGGCGAGCGCCGACGTCGTCGTGATCTAGAACTTGTTCTCGACGTTGAGAGGCTGACCACAGAGGGAGACTGGTCTCTTAACGTCGAACTACGATAAAACCTACTCGACTTTGACCTTCTTCGTCTCGACGTCGAACGTCTCGTCGACGTCGAGCGGCGGTGTCGCCTCAACGGCGAGCACCGATATCTCCTCGACCCAGATCGACGGGGATGGTGAGTCGACGTTGACCTGGATGTCCTCTACCTCACCCGAGGCCTCGACATCTGTCCCCTCGACGTTGATCTTCGACCCAGAGCCCTGAGTTGACAGGAGCATATCGTCATCATACCTGGGCTCGACGTCAATGTTGTTGCCTTCGACGTCGACCGGGACCAGTGTTGTTTTTGAGCCTTCTTTCGACTGGGGAGCCCCCCCAGAGGCCCACGCATGGGTCTTGGAGGAGGACTGTCTCTCTCCTTGCCCAGATGTCCCACCTGCAGCCTGTTGTCTTCTCTGCTCCAGGCCTTGAAGACTAATCTTCTCCCTGTCACGCAGGGTCCTCCTGGAGAAGGATTTACAGATGGCGCAGGATTCAGGAACATGTGAAGTAGGTAGACAGAGAATACAAACTGTGGGCGTCCAACTTGGCCTTCTTCCTGCCACATTTAGGGCACTTGTCGAATAAAGATGGCATTTTGACAAGAAAAATGTGGGCTAACTGCCAAAAAAAAGAGAGCAAAAGGAAGCAAAAGGCCAAAGACATCGAGTAAAACACTCAAACTAACTTTAGAGAGCTTAATTATTGAAAACTATACCACTCAAGGTAGAGCTCAATGCTCCAGGGTCCTGCTAGCAGGAGCTGGAAAAAAGAACTGAAAGTAACTAGCCTTTGGCTGTGCATCATGGGAAACCGAGGGTCTCTGGAAGGATTCTTAAAGGCACGGTATCCATTTACAGACACATAATGGCAGGCTATGGGGCTTGTCTCTCCAACCCTTCATCTCGATCATGAAAAAAGGATCTTTGTGAAGGGAAGTTTCTCTATGCGTGAAACTCAGTAAAATAGTTAAATTTAACTGTTACCTGGCTATCTTTTTCACTTCAGGATGAAGTAATGGCCAGCACAGCCTAGTTGTTTTTAGGCTGCATTATTGTCTTTCTTTATCTCTTAAGTGTCTATGCAGGACTGCAGAAGAGGACAACTTAAGAGAATATATCTAAGGAAGTGCTCAGGGGTCCACGCACATGGGCGGGACTATTCACATGATTATGACTATACACAGAGATCCCCTACTACAGAACAGAAAGTTCCTTACATGGAACGTGCGCGGCTTAAATAGTCCCAAGAAGATACGATCTGTGCTGGCACATTTAGACAGACTGGACGTCCAGATGGCGTTCTTGCAAGAAACGCATCTTACGCAGCTCTCGGAGAAGAATGTTGGAACCTGCTGGGCGGGGCTGAGGGTCGCTTTCACTTACTCTTGTTACGCTAGGGGAGTGATGATATTGGTTAAGAGAGGGGTCCCATTCGCTGCGCTTAACACAGAAACAGATACACAAGGCAGGGTAGCATTGGTCCATGGTAACCTTGGCGGCGTGGGGGTCCTTCTGGTGAATGTCTACGGCCCAAACGTTGATGACCATTCTTTTTTCACAGATGTTTGGCGCCGCATCTCAAAATTTCCTCTGGCTGAATTGCTCTGGGGAGGGGGGGGGGGAGGGGTGACTTCAATACCTGTCTGGATGGGCAACTAGACAGACTGGGTAGCAGGGCAGAGCGACAGAGACAGGCAACTGACGCGTTATTGGGTTGTTTAGATGCAGGGGCTATACATGATATTTGACGCATGCGGCACCCGGGTATCCGCGAAAGCATATTCATTTCCACTGTACATGGCACATGGTCCCGTTTGGACTACAGGGTCCTCTCTGAGAGTGCATGCACTTGGGTTGTTGACGTCCGCCACCTGGCCAAAACATTGTCGGATCACTCCCCCATGCGGTTAGTGATGCAGGCTCCCACTTGTGAGCGTCCCCCTTTTCAGTGGCGTTTGCAGCCTTCCTCTCTCACTGACCAGGTGTTCAAGAGTACAGTAGGCGCGGCCATTAGTAACTTTTTTTTAAAAAAGAAAACACCGGCTCTGTAGACAGTGCTGGGGTTCTTTGGGAGGCATTTAAAGCCACCATCAGAGTCGTCTGCATGGGAGCGCAGGCATGTGTTTTTAAGGATCTGCGTCGCCGTATAACTAAACTAGCCGGTGATATCTCGGCACTAGAGCGCGAGTATGCCCAAAACCCAGTTCCACATACACTTGCTACAATAAGAGGGCTGGTAATGGAACATAACGAAACAGTGGATCAGGAGCTGGCTCATAGATTGCGGCACAATACTGCTCATTACTATGGGGAGGGGGGTCGCCCCAGTCGCTCGCTTGCTCAGAAACTGGCCGCACCCCGTAGTCAGGACTACATCACAGAGATCCTAGACTCGGAGGGAATAGCGCACTATAATTCCCCTGAAATTAGTGAGGTGGTGCTGGATTTCTACTCCAACCTCTATGGGGGATCAGGCCCATGTGTCAGCTACTGACATAAATGCATATTTAGACGATGTTGCGTTGCAGTGGCTGTCTCTCAACCAATGTAAATACCTTACACAGCCCTTTGACGTGGAAGTTGTAAAATTGGGCATTATGTCGCTGCCCACTACAAAGGCGGCTGGCCCGGATGAACTCCCTAGTGAATTCTACAAGGCCTATGCTGATGACCTCAGGCCCAGACTCATGGATGTCTTTGCGGAGGCATACAACAAGGGTACTCTTCCCCCCCCTCGTTAAAAGAGGCCCTCCTGGTTATGCTTCTCAAGCCTGACAAGTCTGCCAATCGATGCGACTCCTACCGCCCTCTTTCCATCATAAATGTAGATGCCAAAATTTTGGTTGCCAGTAGGCTTCAACCCTTCATTCCGAAGCTGGTCCTCCGGGATCAGTCTGACTTTGTCCCTGCCCAGTCGATGGCTCATAATTTACGCACGGATTTCTTCACCCTTCATTATTTCGAGGCTGATTTTCAAGCGGTTGCTGTGCTGCTTGATGCAGCAAAAGCATTTGATTCCCAGCAGTGGGAAGTCATGTTCATAGTCCTAGTCAGAATGGGGCTACCACCCTTATTAGGTCTCACGCCTAGCGTTGCAGTGCGTAGCACTGCTCGCGCAGCGTGAGATCTCTTGTACGGGGTTTTGAAAGCTGTGAGCATGTGATCAGGCTTTTGCCGGCTGCCATTGGGTTTCACGTGTTTTTTTTTACAAAAATAAGGCTTGCATCTGGGCAAAGGCAGGCGCATGTCCCCGCCTTCCCTTCCCACCGGTGTCTAGCACGCGCATCAGTGCGTCACAGACAGGCTACCTCGCCCCCGCTCCTCTGTGGTGCGCCCGCACCACTGCTTTCGATTCCCGCTCCTCTGTGGTGCGCGCGCACCACTGGTTTCATTTCAGCACGGAAGGGGCCGGGGTGGTGCTGCTGGAGCAGTCTCTGCGCCTGTGGTGAAACGTAAAGATACACCAGGCAGCGCCTCGAGACACTCATCGGTGAGTTGCCGCCTTTTATAAATGTTCGATTTATTATTTATGGACCATAGTCCAAACTCTGATCTCCCTAAATCCACTCTGTGTCGCTGAACCCTGTACACGCTGAACCCTGCACAGTATGAACTAGGCTGGGTCCTCTGACGTCAGCATGCCGGTGCAAAGTGACCTCTGCATTGCAGGGGCTTGGAATGGAGCTATAATTTAGGCAGTCACTACATCCATATCGTTTTCATTGTTTTACTGCATCCACGCGCTCTAGATAAAAAAGAGTCACTCACAACCAATCGGATGTAAGAGTGGGTCTTGCCGAGATTCGAAGCAGCGACTTGTCACAGTAGGAGATAGCGGCGAGCACTTAAACTAGTGGGCCGTTACCTGCATGTAGGGAGCGTCAACTGAGACGCGCTCAGGAGAAAAAGCAAGGGTAGAATGTGTGCAGAACATCTGTCTTGGGCAAGGATGACCAGGAGGGTCAACAACTGAGCAGGTCAGACACCGAAGATGCAGATCACAGCGCCTGGAAGCCATAGCGCTGCGTCCAGTGTACTTGGGAGGAAAGAAGTCATCTTCCTGGACAGATCCTGGACCCACTGACTTACTGCCTACATTTTTGGGCCCGCTTGTCACTCCCTCCCTGCCCTCTTCTCCTCTTTCTGCCCCCTCATTCTCTCACAAGTCCCTTCTCTCCCGCAATCGTCGTCCTGCCCCACCCCCTGCTCTCTTCTGTCTCCCTCATTGTCTCACAAGTTCATTTTCTTCCTTACTCGTTGCCCTGCCCCTCCCTCCCCTCTTTTCCTCTCTGCCCCCTCATTCTCTCACGAGTCCCTTCTCTCCCGCAATTGTTGTCCTGTCCTTCCCTCCCTGCCCTCTTCTTCTCTCTCTGCCCCCTCATTCTCTCACGAGTCCATTCTCTCCCGCAATCGTTGTCCTGTCCCTCCCTCCCCGCTCTCTTCTTCTCTCTCTGCCCCCTCATTCTCTCACAAGTCCATTCTCTCTCGCAATCGTTGTCCTGTCCCTCCCTCCCTGCCCTCTTCTTCTCTCTCTGCCCCCTCATTCTCTCACAAGTCCATTCTCTCCCGCAATCGTTGTCTGTCCTTCCCTCCCTGCCCTCTTCTTCTCTGTCCCCCTCATTCTCTCACGAGTTCCTTCCCTCCCTCACTCGTTGCCCTGCCCCTCCCTCCCTGCCCTCTTCTCCTCTCTCTGTCCCCCTCATTCTCTCACAAGTCCCTTCTCTCCCTCACTCGTTGCCCTGCCCCAGCCCTCTTCTTCTCTGTCCCCCTCATTCTCTCACAAGTCCCTTCTCTCCCTCACTCGTTGTCCTGCCCATCCCTACCTGCCCTCTTCTCCTCTGTCGCCCTCATTCTCTCATGAGTTACTTCTCTCCCTGACTCGTCCTGCCCCTTCCTCCCTGCCCTCCTCTCTGCCCCCCTCATTTTCTCATGAGTTCCTTCTCTCCCTCACTCGTTGCCCTGCCCCTGCCCTCTTCTTCTCTCTCTGTCCCCCTCATTTTCTCACGAGTCCCTTCTCTCCCTCACTCTGCCCCCTCATTCTCTCACAAGTCCCTTCTCTCTCGCAATCGTTGTCCTGTCCCTCCCTCCCTGCCCACTTCTTCTCTGTCCCCCTCATTCTCTCACGAGTTCCTTCTCTCACGAGTTCCTTCTCTCACTCACTCATTGTACTGCCCCTCCCTCCCTGCGCTCTTCTCCTCTCTCACCCTCATTCTCTCAGAAGTTCCTTCTCTCCCTCACTCGCTGCCCTGTCCCTCCCTCCCTCCCTCCCTGCCCTCCTCTTCTCTGTCCCCCTCATTCTTTCATGAGTCCCTTCTCTCCCTCACTTGTCGTCCTGCCCATCCCTACCTGCCCTCTTCTCCTCTCTCACCCTCATTCTCTCAGAAGTTCCTTCTCTCCCTCACTCGCTGCCCTGTCCCTCCCTCCCTGCCCTCTTCTTCCCCTGACTCGTCCTGCCCCTTCCTCCCTGCCCTCCGCTCTGTCCCCCTCATTCTCTCACGAGTTCCTTCTCTCCCTCACTCGTTGCCCTGCCCCTCCCTCCCTGCACTCTTCTCCTCTCTCTGCACTCTCATTCGCTCACGAGTTCATTCTCTCCCTCACTCGTTCTCCTGCCCCTCCGAGGCACATATCTCATCTGCCAGGCTCTATTCTAGCGCTGAGCAGCCCGCGCCGGACACTCGCAGCTACACAAGGGAACACGCATAGGGCGAGAAGCCACAAACAAACCTTGGGCTGTCAGCGTGGCGGGCTTTACAGCTTGAATGAACACGCCACAGCTGTATTCAGACCGGACAGCTTATCAACACCCTCCCAAACGCATACAAACACACTGTGTGGATGGGAAAGTACATTTCAATGATCATTGGGACGTAAACATTGCACGTTATAGTAATTCACAGACCAGAACACCAAACACACTCCATAGACAAGGACACCATCGAACTTCACAGGAAAGAACACCACAGGTCGAACTAGCGCTATACAAAATTTTCAAAATAAATGTAATGGATGCTAAAGGCCATGTACATAGGGTAGAACTGGGTAGAATGGGCTTGTGTGAGGGGTCTCTTCAGTTGCAGAGGGACTGTTTAGGTGGGAAGAGGGTTCTCTAAACAACTAAGGAGGTTCATCAGAGCTGGAATGAAGGCGGAACCCACCAGATCCCTGGTCCAACCAAGATTAGTCAGCCAGATCGGGGATCCGTTTGGCCTCAGTGAAATTTGCTGACATGGTCTCGGTGTAATTTGCCAACACGTGGACACAATTCAGCTGCCTCCGCCCGTTCTCTGCCTGGCAATAAGGTGTCTTTTTACGACCTCTTCGGTCTTGGGCCCAAAACGAAGGGCAATTTAAAGGGCCATCAGCCCTCATTTTGTTGGAGTACAGTTCTTTCTGGGAGCTATCTGCAGCCTTACACATAGGTGCCAATGCACGCTGTGAAACAAAGCCACACAGCTTGCTATTACCTCACGAGTACTTAAGAGAAACTTAAGACATTTGGAGTCCGTTTTTTGACTTTGTGCAACCCCCTGTGAAAGAGCTATGCATGCGCTGTAAGAGTGTCACATGCATCCGTATGTATGAGTATTTACACGGATAACAATTTAAATGCACTTGCTAATTTGTTGTATTTAATATTTTTATAGCGCTAACCATCCCACTGTAAGGTGTCAGAGCACTTTACATTACACGTATACATTATGCATTGACAATAAATCATGCAACTGTGTAATGTAAATCAATGTACAGGGTGTTACATAAGACGATAAGGGTTGTCCAGGGTTAGAAGTCACACATTGGCTTCAATGTTTGGGATTAGGAGCGAAGATTGTATGGCAAGGGAAAACACAAAGTCAGGATTTAAAACGTAACATAGTGCTTGGCGTTCTCTTATTACTACCCAAAGATACCTTTTTAGTAGCCTTATCATAACAGATTGAGGAAAATAAATACATTTTTCAACCCATGGCCTGCAGTTTACTTGCCTGTTCACTGCTCGCTTTATGAACTGCAAGTAATAACAAGCATTTGCAATACAATAGGTCTCGCATTACTGAAAGCTTGAGGTATTGGCGTTGCATTATAATGTGCAACGCCAATAGCTAAAACTTTTATTAATGCGAGACCTATTGCATTGCAAATGCTTGTTTCTGAAGTGGATACAACTACTATATGAGGTGCCTGCGGCACGTGTGCGGGTCAATAGTTGGGTTTCAACTGCGTTTCCTATTTGACGTGACACGCGGCAGGGCTGACCCCCGTCGCCGATGCTTTTCACGCTTGCATTGGAGCCACTGGCTTGTAAGCTCCGCCAGCGTCACGCACATGCAGCGTTAAGATTCAGACAGCGTCCATTGGTAGTCTCGATGTAAGTCGATGATCTGCTTCTGTATGTTCAAGAGCCTGTAACGTATCTCCCAGAACTGCTACATGAATATATAAAATTTGAACGCTTTTCAGGGCTTGGCATTAATTGGGCAAAATCGACGGTGTTCCCGCTGATGGCTGGCACGCAGCACGTTGGGCTAGATTTCCCATTGGCATGGTCGACTGACCCAGTAAAATATCTAGGGGTATGGCTACACAGAGACCCTGAGGTGGTGGTCTCTAAGAATTATGGCCGCGCCCTGACCCAAATCACTGATCGAGCGGAGAGATGGGCCAAACTCCCGCTTTCGTTTGCGGATCGCATCGCAGAGGTTAAAATGGCAATTTTGCCCAACCTACTCTGTTTATTAATATTCCCATCCGCCTCACTCTTGCGGTGTTTAATTCACTTCAGTCAGCACTGCTGTACTTTGAGGTAAAAAGCCTCAATGCTGCTGGGAGGTGCTGGTATTACCGTTCGAGCGGGAAGGCTTTGAAGCCCCTGATATGCGCTTATACTATCTTTGTGCACAGGCTCAGTTTGCACATTATTGGTTCTTTCCACAACAATTCCAACCACACGTAGCTATTGAGGCTGATGCTGTCCTGCCGTTGTCCCTTGTCGCGACCGCCATATCTGGTGGGGGAGGTGGACCCAGGACCTAAATGAACCCCGCACTTTGCACAGCATGGGTGTGGAAGATGCTAGCGGCGCGTGCACAGCTGCAGTATCTCGATGCCCCAACATTACTGCTCGCTGCGCACCCGGATATCCTTGCTGCATGAGAGCTGGCTGCCCTTAAAGCACTGGGTGCAGCCGAAATAACACATTTAGGGGACCTTTACATGCAAGGCCAGTTCCGGTCGCTCTCTGACATACAGGGTGGCAAGGACCGGGGTTGATGCTTGGGTTCACTTATGTGCGGGTGCGGCAGGCAATCAGAACCATCTATCCCGATTACCCAGCTGAGCTCCAGCCGCTGTTGGCGCTGCAGGCGGTGCTAGCAGGTGCGGATCGCACAGGCCTGATCACAAAGTTATACAATACGCCCCTTAGAGAAAGAACAGCTTGATTACCCTTCATATAAAAAATGGGCGGCGATGCTGGGTCCTTCATTGTCGCCGGATGTGTGGAAGTTCTGCTGTACCCTGACTGGCCGCCTAACGACAAATTGTAACCTCTGCATCATCCATTTTAAATACCTGCACCAGTTATACTATACCCCGATTCAATTGCTGTGCTTTGGTCTGCGGGATCGCGCTTGCTGTGTTTGCTGTGGGCAGGGGGAAGCAGATTTTCTGCATTTCGCATGGAATTGTAAGGGAATATATCAATTTTGGAGTGGGTGAAGAATCTTAAACCCTGCAACCGCAGACTGGTGGCTGTTTCGACCTTACTGGCTAAGAGAGCGGTGGCCCAATGCTGGGGCTCTAAACTCACCCCAACATAGAAAAAGTGGGTCCGAGATTTACATTACTGTAAAGAACAACTTGAGGCCTATGCCTGACAACTACCTGAAACTTCACACCCTAAAGACTTATGGGCTCCGCTATCTGCATACCTTCTGGGAAACCCAGACTTGCAATTGACGGAGTAACCTGATGCTCTCGATCGGTTTAATCTTGGGACTGCCACTTGTTGTAAACCGCCGCATGTGATACTATGCTACGTTGGTGTCACAGTACCTTTTTACAGTGTCGTGAGGGAAACGGGGATAAGGGTGGTGGGAAGTTCAGAGGGATGTTTTATTTTATGAAAAATACTTGTTCTGACTGGGATCCTTGATGACCGTCTTGGCCCCCAATTGGGGAACTATTGTGTAATATACAAGCTATTCAATAAACAAATTATTTTTATTTTTTTTAAATCCAGTTTCTGCGATTGATTTCTAAATCTTCATTAAGTTTGAAAATATTAATCTCCACCATTTTTATCTCTGTGAAGAATAACTAGAGGCTTGTTCATCTCTGCTCGCACTCTGCACTCCTGCTCCTACTTCTCATACTTGTGTGTGATCCTCGTTATAAAGGGTTGGTCTTGCTTCAATTAAAAGATATAGGAGTTCATCTCTCCCCGAATCACTCATTCTCTTCCTTTCCAATCTTTTGCTCATCTTTAATTTAATTTGGTCATCTTTTGTTTTCTTTTCTAAACACACCACCAGTCTCCATCACATTCTCTCTCCGTACCATCTTCTGTAAACACAAACTCACATCCAACCAATGGTTAAAAGTCTTTCCAATTTGACCGTTCAGCATTTTATGTGCTTTTGCATAAGTCACTCTCTTTCAGTGTGTTGAACTGCACAGGTCTTGTCAGCGGCTTCAATACACAAAGCTTGGTCTGCCTACCGGGACTCAGAAATCAAACTCACCACGAAAAGGAAGAGTTACTTCCAGCAAGCTCAATCACACCAAGATAGGTTTTTAACCAGCAGCAACCTACCCTTAAGAGTCAGGGCATCTTTCCTTCTGCACAGAATTAACACCACTGATCAGGGTTAGTTCTCGTTCACAGCTAGGCTTTTAAGGCTCTCATAAACTTTGGTTTAGAACCTGGCAGCACAACTTTATTCAGCAGACAGTTATATATTATAATTTGCGTTCACCATTCTCCATAAATCTGTAAAATTTACACAGGAGTCCAAAAACCTAAACCTTTGCATGAAAATCACACAAAAGCACAAATGTACAGTCATCAAAATGCATAACCTTATATATGTGATTGCATTCTGAAGGTAACAGAGTTGCACGCTTGACTGCCGTTCTGAAGCGCCTGGCAAAGGGCTTCCTAAACTGCTTATTTCAATTGCATTTTTTAAATATCGCGCACCTGTTTTAACTTTAATTAAAAGTAACGGAAGCAGCACGCCTGCTGCTCCCATTTGAAGCATCAAAAATGCTTTCCATCAAAAGTTTTCAAAAAGTTATGAACATTCAACTATCTCAGTTCATTGACCACAACAATCTTTTGGATGACACCCAAATTGGGTTTAGGAAGGGCCACGGGACCGAGACGGCCCTCATTAAGGCATCCGACGAGATCAGGATGATCCTAGACCAAGGCGGCGCGGCAGTCCTGATTCTACTGGATCTGTCCGCGGCCTTTGACAATGTTGATCACGCCATCTTGATCAACCGCGTCTCCTCCATCGGTATTCAGCACAAGGCAGAGAGAGCCCTGCTAACCTAATTTCTCTCCAACCGCACACAGTAAGTCAAACTCGGTGACTTCTACTCCTCTGTATTCACCCTTCCCTGTGGTGTGCCCCAAGGATCCTCCCTAAGTCCGACCTTATTTAATATCTATGTGTCGGACTTGGCCAGGGTCATTAAAGCACACGGGATGAGACTAAACTCGTACGCCGATGACACCCAACTGGTGCAGGCAGTACACAATGATGGAGGAGCAGTTGCTGCCAGCTTCCAGGAGGGAATGGTAAACATCAGCTCCTGGATGGCAATCAACTGCCTAAAATTAAACTCCGATAAAACGGAAGTAATGATTTTTGGCACCCTATCCCCTGGTTGGTCCCCCACTTGCTGGCCGACCGTTCTGGGATCTCCCCCAGGACCCGTCACCAAGATCAGGAACCTGGGTGTAATGTTCGATGACAAGCTCTAGTTCATCCACCATGTGAACGCGGTCGTCTCTTCATCTTTCTACACCCTTAAAATGATAAGGAAACTCCTACCATTCCTCCCCCCAGCGCCGGCAAGACCCGCATGTGCACGCTGGTTATGTCGAAAGTAGACTACTGCAAAGGACTCCTCCTAAACGCCCAGGGGAAAGTCCTGAACAAATTGCAACTAGTTCAGAATTCAGCTGCCAGAATTCTGTCCGGCACCCCCAAGTTCAAATCGATCTCCCCAGTCATACGTCATCTTCACCGGCTGCCCATCGGAAGTCGAATCAAATTTAAAGCACTTTGCATCGCATATAAAGCGATTAACAACTCGGGACCAGAGTTCCTAAAAAAAGTACTCTGCCCATATACCCCCAACAGACCCTTGCGATCCTCCTCAGCTCACCTTCTTACCATTCCTTGCACAAAGAAAACATCTTGGGGAGATAGGCGATTCACAGTTGCCACAGCTAAGCTATGGAATACCCTCCCCCTTTCCATTAAAACCAGTCCCACCCTCCTGACTTTTAGGAAGCTAGTGAAAACTTGGCTCTGCAACCAGTAGTCACCCATCTCAAACTGCCCTTCTTTCACTCCACAGCGCCGAGACACCCTAGGGTATTTGTGCGCTATATGAATTGCATAAATAAATAACAGTGCTGCAGCCTGTAAAGCGTCTGCAATTCGCACTACGTACTACAATGTATGTAATACAGTACAACTTTAAAATGTCGGCTGATGCACATAATGCCATTACAATAATGCAAAAACACGAACAAAATTAGCAAATCACATCCCACCATCACAAGACCACACACACTACACAAAGCCATATCAATACTCACCTCCCGGCAATATCTGCAGGGACTCCTGCAACAACTCAAATGATGTCAAAATTCTCCAAGTTCCAACACCAAAACATTTTCACTTATTAGCCAAATTAATTAGCGTTAATTATGTTAGTTAGTTTGAATGGCACTGTGCCGGCATTCGCCATAAATCTGTCGAAGCTCTAATTAAAATGTTCGAGGTTTAAGATCGGGGCTTTCCAAGGATTTCCATAATGCTGTATTATATTTGAATTAAACCTCCACAGGACAGGAATTCAAGTGAATACCCTAAAGGTTTATTCAAAATTAGAATACTGCCAGAAGCAAAAAGTTGCTAGTTAAATCATGGGCAATCATCAATTAATACAAATCAAAGTATGCAAGTAGGTAAATAAAGCACATAACAGCCAGAACAAGGTATAGTTACGCAAAAGGACCGACAGTGCGCCTCCAAAGACTGCACCAAAAAGACTAAGGGGCAGATTTATGAGCCCCTTGCGCCACTTTTGCGTCACTTTTCCCATGTTAAAAGTGACGCAAAAGTGGCGCAAGCGGCTCATAAATCTGCCCCTAAGTATAAAGGGGCAGATTTACAAACCCGTTGCGCCACTTTTGCGTCACTTTTAACATGGGAAAAGTGATGCAAAAGTGGCGCAAGGGGCTTGTAAATCTGCCCCAAAGTATGTACACAGACTAGCGCAGAGTCTGCAGAGTTTAAACGGCATAAATCAACTTAAAATAACAGAGTCTGCTCTCTAAGCAAGTGCAAAAAGCTCTGACGTCTCCCAAAATCATCTTATATAGGGTTTTAGAGAGAAAAGCCACACACTCACTATGGTCTAACATGATCTAACATTGCTGGATTAACAAACATACTCACATGAACCAATAACATCAACACCTACTTTACTACATACTGATAAAGAGGGGTTGCACGTAAAAATAAGGAAATTACTCATTTATAAAATATAGAAATACAATAGTTAGTTCAGCTACTGAATGTCCCTAGAAAAGACTCGTGCTTTGAATGCCAGAAAATAGGCACATCCAGAGCATGGCACCCTCGCGAGGAAGGGACAGTTGTACAATTTGTTACAGTCAACAACTCCATGGAGGAGGCGTATTTTTAGCTTTATTTTTTAAATGAAAAAGCACTCAAATACTTAAACTTGGAGAATGCTTGTTCACATAAAATAAACGTGCACTTTCTTCCTGCAATGTGAAATTATGTCAAGGCAAACTGGTTAAGGCATAGTCAGGCTAACTTATAGGCATAAAAATTAAGCATTATTTTCGTATATTTAAAACGCTTTCACGCTACCAAGGGAGGGAGAAAATACCTCTTGTAGCCTGTTTCTCTTTGATGGGGAGAGGAAGACACGATTGCCATAGGCAAGTAGGAAAGTATTAGAGAGATATTGCCTAAAGATTTTTCCATTGTAAAGCAGGGTATTTAAAGAGGTCTATCTAAAACCTTAGAACATTCACAAAAGCACTTGACAGCATTAAACTGATGAAGGGTCCGTGGAAGCATGCATGCTAGATAAGAGAAGAAAATGTCACTTCATGCTTTAGTAACATTTATTAGAAGCGAGAGCTCTTAAAACATGAACTGAGAAACATTCCTGCCCCCGCCTTGAAGACAATGCTGTTAGTGAACTAAGAGGCAAATTAGGGGTCATGTATACCCTATATATGTCACAGATGTGGCACTACAAACCAGCCAGCTTGAAGCCGCATTATCTAAAATTAAGAAATTCATGCAGGACTTAGTAAAAGTGAGTCAGCGGACAGTAACCCAGCGTGGAACCCCTCACCACCACTCTACCGCTTTAAGACCGCTCCAGACCCAATGGTCCAGCCACACGTGAACCACTGCTGTCCTTTTATATTCATGGAAGAAGCAGGAACGAAATGACGAGCGAGGTCGTGCAGCATTTATGTTTTATCTATACAAGATATCCACTTGCTAGTACATGTTATTAATTACTCACAGGAAATTATATATTATTTATGTGAGACCACCTGCAAGTGCGATATATGTACTCAGGGCTTTAAGTGGGATGAAAAAACGGGGGGGGGTTCCCTCAAAGAAGCGTGGCTTATAAACACGTAGGCTTAAAATCTGTGCTTAGCACAGTGTGCCAGCCGATTTACAAAAAGTAAAACATCAGGACTATCGGCTTTGTCAATGGTTGTTAGTTGCGCAAGATAAATAAGCAGCAACTATGACTTGTATATAATATTGTAAAAGGCTTCCACTTAAAGCTATGGGGACACCACGACTATGTTGCTGCTCATGAGTTTCAAAAAGAGAAGGGAAATCCAGAGAGAAACTTACTATAAAGGATTTCATTTCCCCTACAAGGCTCACCTGGCAGGACGTCATGCAGCAACTTTCCCACTATTGATAAGTGAACTGTGTGCGCACGCACACATTGATGTGGCAGTCACTGTAGTCCGGAAAAAATGGACCGCTTGTGCCAGGGCACAAAACGGAGCCCGATAGAGACCCGTTTCGAGGACCCTTTTAAAAAATGCCGGTGCTCAGACCCGGCCCACTTAAAGCCCTGTATGTACTATTCACAGAAGTTCGGCACCACACTAACCTGAAGCGTCCAGTGGACTCGTCGCAGGCTAGATGCTTAGCTAAACCCTTTAATAAATATGTGGCTTTAGATGCTTTTTTTAAATTGAAAAAAACATGGTGGAATTAGCCTTCAGGTTTGTAGGTGCTGTCATTGTAGCCTCGCCTCTTGCTGCAAATACACCATCTTCCTGGAGGGCTAGTGTGTAATACCCAGTGGTGGGTTACGGAAGTGGACTCCTTTATCCCTCAGGCAGATGTGGTTGTAATTGGTCAGAGTACCTTGTTCCAAGATGCCCGACATGCCAACATCAAACGGCTGTTCTCAGGGTCGATCAAAAATTAGATTATTTCTTAAAATAAAGCTAGGGCTGAAGGGGGTTGACTCGATGCTCCTCCCCAGCTATATTGTGTACATAAGTATTATTTACAAGCCTGGAGAGATCGCTAAAGCAGTCACTTAGTGCAGACCTGAAAAACAAATACCTTCACAACACTGGAATTGAGACAAAGGGCTGAGAAAGTATATCATCCTCCCATAACCATTTACCATTAATCCACGCACTCAAAACCAACTTTTCGTCAGAGCTGTACATCAATAAATTGGTGGCTAGAAGGATTAGTTTAACAATATAAGGTTAATAGTACATTTCACTTTGAACACTACAATGCGCCAGTTTAGGGTTGCGAAAGATGATGTCGCCAAATTCAGGTTGGAGACACACACTGACAAAGGGGTAAAGACAACTGCAAGATGAGTAAATGGTCAGGAACCACTCAGGAGATTGGAGAGGTCTAAAGACTCAAATAACCTTCATAAAGTAGTGTATAAGAGGAGTCCGGTATCAAACAGGTCTACGTTAGCAAATAGAGATGAAATTTAAGAACAAATCTACAGCCCTTTTGAACAATCTAATTACAAATCGAGCATAAAATACAAAATGTTGACAGGAAATCTTATGGCACAAGCGGTCAAATGTCAATGAACTTAACATTTTATGTGGCAATGGAAAAATTTACATTTACAGATTTGTTCAGAGTTCCTCTTGATGCCCGTGTACTTTTTTTGTAAAGGAGAACATACACTTTAGCCACTAAAAAGACACACACAATGTCATTTTTATTGTAGAGAACAAATACCGAACAAAAATCTATAGTGTGATGCACAATCGATAGAAACATGCCCCATGATTACTGAATTCACTTGTAATAAAGGGTTCAATGATAGAGGAAGGGGTGATCATGTGGAATGTTGTTCTTCTCCATAACTCGTAAAATAGAAACGTATTAGTCAGCCGACTAGATCGCGAGCCAAGCAAAGGCTCATATCTTTTAATCATTTCCGGTACTAGCACATCAGATAACACAAACCATATGAAATATACTGATATATGCACTACTCCCAGGGAAGCGATTGCAACAGAAATATTTTTGTGCATGCTGGATTTCCTTAAAAAGGGCGGAAAACCGGTTCTGCAGTCTTGGCACACAAACGCACGTTTGAGAAACACAAAACACCAGAAAAGAATCAAATACTGTCTTTTCTGCATTATATATAATAGTGAATACCACACATCGTTAAAACAAAGGCATGAGAGGTTTTCGTACTGTTATGTAATGAGTGTGAAATATAATGAAAGTGGACCTTGTGAGGCAAACTTGTTGCATTCGTAAAAGAATAATTAGATTTATATGTCTGCACGTGTTATGCTGTTTCAGGAGTATCATTTGTATTGTAGACCATATTGATACAAAGAAAGTGAGATATCTCGAGTCTGAAACGCAAAAAGGTGCAAGTTTTATCAGTTTCCAGTAGAGTGTGGTTGGAGGCGCGGGGCGGTGTCACTCCTGGTTGTAGTCCAGGAAGGTATGGGCCAGGGCAGCAGTTAGTTTGTTGGGAGACGAACTCAAAATGTAATGTCAACCAACTGGAAAAAGTAATTTCACCTATTTTTGCGTCAACATCTGCCATGACAAGCAAACATTGGCATAGCCAGTTCGATCTTGCTTTGTTTTACCTACTGGCTTAGACAATGCTTTTTGCCTTAAAGGATTTTGTTGTTGATGCTGAGCAACATCAGAAAAAAAGAAAAATTAAAGGTGTGATGGCACAGCCAGGTCATTCTGTGGGATTGCGCATGCTTAATAAAGTAATCCTGTGTATGTGTGCCTACGGGTTGATGTGGCGCCATTTTCATAATCAATTTATTTACGGATCGAAGATGGTGGAAGGTACTTACATCAGAGAGTGAGTGAGTGTTTATTTGTAGGAATTTCTTTGTGAAAAAGCCCTTTGCAGGTACTGGAGCAACTGCCAGTCCCACCAAAAACTGAAAATTCAAAAAGATTAAAAGGACTGAAAAGGGTAGGGCGGCAATGGAGGAGGAGCTTTAAGGGGAATCAAGTGTGGGGTGTTTGGGCATTGGGGTGATAACCAGCACACAGCACACATAGGAGAGTAAGCAATATGCACTCTCTTGGAGTGATTAATGAAAAGGAAAAAATTGTCCCCTGAATGCAAGCAGTGGAAGAATAGAATAGTAAAGAGAAAAAGTTCCAGTGGAAGAATAGAAGAGTAAAGAGAACAAGTTCTAGTCGAAGGAGATCACCATCATATAGCCCTAAGCAAATGAGTGACAAAGCCAATCAACAGTAAGCAACGAGAGAAATGGGGCGCTAGAGGGCACCGGACTGCAATGGCCGCACACCTGTGAGGCTCTCGCCGGCCGGGCGAGTTATTACTTCATTAGCTAATCCTACATCAGGGAAATAAACTCCCTATCGACGCCGAGTGTTGGGCTGGAGCGTGCCTGTGGCGAGTCTGGAGCCGATCTGACGGGAGGAGCGGGAGAAATCGCCGCCGAAAGTTCCGACGGCTGCAGCTGAACGCCTGCCGGAGTGTGGAAGCCGGCGCGAGTATTCACGAGACACTGAGGCTTACACGTGCACAGAGGGCCGCGGTGCGCGACGGATGTTGGCGCTTGGTACGGACTCTGACGACTGAAGCGGACCTGCTGGAGTGCCGGTAAGGCGTTGACGAGCTGGTGCGCTGCTGGGGGCTCTAAGCTGCATAACGGCGTAACCTGTCTCTACACCTACGGACGGGGGGGGGGGGGGGGGGGGAGAGAGGTGCGATACCTGCACGGAGCTGTCCCTTGAGGTGCGGGACGAACCAAATCCCTGTGGCCTCCCCCACCCCCCCCCTTCCTGATCCATGTACATTACTGAAATCCAGAGGGAGAGACTGATTGTCGCCGCCTGGCACCCTGACTCAGCCGATAACTCGCAGTGCATGCTGCTACAGGCCTTTCTGCCTCAACAGTACTGACTCGTTCACTGCAGACACACGCCATTAGAGGAGGTTGCTCCTCTTATCGGGCCGGACGGATCGCTGTCGCGGGGGCCCCAGGGGTGCTGGTACCCCTCTCTCGTATGGGTCATTGTGTTTGACGCTTTCTGTGGTGGGGCATCCCACATTGGTGACAACGTGCCCTTCCCTTTTGGCAAACTGCGAGTGTGGCAGTGGCTCCAGGTTTCGGGCTGTTTCTCATAAAATACACACCGGGATCCTACCAGCTCCGGCGTGAGTCACCCATACAGGCGACCTAAAGGGAAATTTGTCTCTGATACCTGGCTATAATGGGGAAAACAGACACTAAACAATCCCGACTCCCCTTCGAAGCTCAAAAGAAAAAAACCCGCGGCCCTCCACCTGGAGACGGCGATTCTGATGGAGGAGATGCTGAAGACGTAGACTGGAAGGCGCTCCTGCTCAATATGCAAACTAGCCTCACCTCCATTGACACGAAAATTGACGGTATGTCTCGGTGCTTAGACTCCGTGGTACATAGGCTTGACCAACAAGAGGAGCGAGTTAAAGAGTCGGAGCAACGGATTTCTGGGCTGGAGGATGGGGCTACGGTCACCACCACCAAAGTATCGCACATGGAGAGATTACTGAAGGTGATCGCCGATAAGAACGAGGACTTGGAGGCGAGGTCGCGCCGCAATAACGTACGCCTTATTGGTCTGGCGGAGTCTACATCTGTCGGCAAAATGGAAATCTTCATTGAAAAGCTCTTGACCGATCTGTTTGGCGCATCCGCCTTCTCTCCGCAGTTGGTGGTTGAGCGAGCCCACCGCACCTTGGGCCCTCGTCCCATACCCGGGGCCCCCACACGGCCTATCATCATCAGATTCCTGAACTATAGGGATCGCGATACCCTACTTCGACTAGCCCAGGAGAAACAACCTGTCCAATTTGAAAACACTACACTCTCCTTCTTTCCAGACTTTACTCAATCGGTGCAAGATGCGCGCCGTAAATTTGGGTCGGTCAAGAAACGTCTGATCCAAAGTGGAATTCAATACTCCATGCTATACCCGGCTCGCCTACGGGTGGTCCATCTTGGCAAGCCTCACATTTCAGGACCCTTCTCAAGTGGAGCTATTTCTCAAAGACCACAGGGGCTCCCGGGGAGCTGCCGGGCCCCTTCGGAGAGGGCTGGCTCCCGATCGCCCACTTCTGCGTTGGACTGATTAAAAAGCGTCATGGCCATCAGTCTGGCCCATCATGTTGCTCCAGTCTTGCTTTCGCCCACGTCGTGGGCTCGGGCCCGGGCACCCGCTGTTCGCATTGGACTGTGCCTTGGCCCTCGCACGATGAGCTGCCGCTTGCCGGACTTTGTCACTTTCATGGTTTTTTCCTAGATGTTACTTAACGATGACCTCGCCCCGGCATTTGCCTCCCCTTCCCGCGCCTTCCGCTGGCTAATGCGCCTGGCGGACAGCGGGTGAAATATTGGGGGAGGTGAAAGGCAGGTCCGGACCTCTTGTGTCCCCCAATTGGGTGTTCCCCAGCAGGGTAATGACTTGGTATTGTGAGTTTATTGGGGGTGGGGGAGATGCTCGGCATGATTGGGATGTCGGAGTGGGCGGGTGGGGAGGGATTCAAGGGGTTGTATTGGGTTTGTTTGAATTTAGTTTGGGGAAAGTCAATATGCATAATGTTGTTGCACCATCTGACCCCTTCAAAATACTGTGGCATACGGGAGGAACTTGCATGGTACGCTCCCTGACCTATTCTTCCACTATCTGCAGACATAGGTCGCGCCGTAAACACTGACATCGATAGTGGGGGGATACTCTCTGCTGTCACCTGGAATGTTAGAGGCCTGGGAGATCCGAGGAAGCGGAGACACATCTTAAGAGCGTTAGACAGATTAAGGGTACAGGTAGTCTTCTTACAAGAGACCCATATGGATCCCCACCGCGGTGGCACATGCGCCGCCAGGTGGGTGGCACATGCGCCGCCAGGTGGGCGGCACATTCTACTTTTGCGCCCTACTCGTCCTATGCGAGAGGCACCGCTATTCTGATAAAAAGAGGGGTCCCCTATACTCCCCTGGGCAGCGTGGCCGACAGGGAGGGACGATATTGTATGGCTTGGGGAAGGATAGGGGTTGAAACTGTCACCTTGGCCTGCTCCTATGGCCCTAACTGTGATGACCCTAGCAGCTTCATTGCTCTCTGGAACAGAATCGGGGAAGTGGGATCCACACACCTCATATGGGGGGGCGACTTCAATGCGGTGCTTGACCCAGCGCTAGATAGGTCCAATCCCTCTATACTGCACTACACCAACACACACAGATACCTGCGTGACATTTGTGAAACACAGGAAATCATAGACGCTTGGCGTCACTTACATCCGGCTCAGAAGGAGGGTACACACTGGAACACTGCACGTGCCACGTGGGCCAGACTAGATTACCTGTTGATTTCCAGAAATTTAGCTCCCTCGCTGGTCACAGCACAACATGTAGGCCGTACCTTTTCTGACCACTCCCCGGTGCTGGCTAAATTCCGCTTATCTGACGTGATGGGGAGGTCGCCCTCCTGGCGACTCCAACCCAACATTCTACTTGACGAACTGTTCCTCACAGAACTGTGTCAAGACATTGAGGACTTCCTGTTGCATAACAGGGGATCAGTGGAACGAGTCGCCACCCTGTGGGAGGCGCTGAAGGTCACAGTGAGGGGTGTTTGTATCTCTAAGAGCTCCGGTGTATTGCGAGCCCTACGTACCACACTGCACAAATTGGAAACCACACTGCACACCTTGGAAACTCAACCTGACTATGCCACTAACTCGGATGCGCAAGCACAGTACCGGACGGCCTTGTCGGAATACAAGTCCACCGCGGAGAGAGAGGTTAATTTCAGGGGTAAATACTTCAAAGCGAGAGCTTATGGGGAAGGAGAGCGCCAAGGGAGATTCCTGGCGGGAGTGGTTCGCCCCCCGCGGAACTCAAATTTTGTATTGGAACTGGAGAGCGACGAAGGGGCACCTTTGCGAGACACAAAATCGCTCCTGGATGCCTTCACTGCTCACTATTTGGCCCTTTACTCCACCACCAGAGTAGGTGAACTCGATATGGATGACTATCTGAGGGAACTCACATTAGGATGGCTCTCGGACCGTCAGCGGGAGTTCCTGGCGGAGCCCATAAGCCTGGAGGAAATTAGAGACGCAATTGGACAGATGACGCCGGGCAAGGCTCCCGGCCTGGATGGTTTGCCCATGGATTTCTACAAAGCCTATGTGGATATCCTAGCTCCGGTGCTCCGTGAGGTTTATATGGAGGCTTATGAATCAGGTGCACTTCCCCCATCAATGCAGGAAGCTCTAATTACCTCCCTGCTGAAACCCGGGAAACCACCTCAATATTGCGACTCATATCGTCCCCTCTCCCTAATCAACTGCGACGCCAAGATTCTGACCAAAATATTAGCCAATCGATTACAGTTGCTACTGGGAGGTCTGGTGCTGTCGGATCAAGCGGGATTCGTCCCAGGCAGGGCCACCTCCCACAACCTCCGGACCCTCTTCTCAATATTGCAGAATGTAGACCCTGACTTGCCACTGGTGGCAGTCTTTCTGGACGCCACTAAGGCATTTGACTCCCTGGAATGGGACTATCTCCAATGTATCCTGCGCAATATGGGGCTGCCGATCGGATTCACGCAGTGGATGGGTATCCTTTATAGTCGGCCGGTGGCTCGGGTGGGGGTGAACGGTCGAATATCCGAGGCTTTTGCTATATCGCGGGGGACATGACAGGGGTGCCCCCTATCCCCATTGCTGTTCGCCATAGCGATGGAGCCGCTGGCTGCTCGGCTCCGACAGCATCACAGGGACAAGGCTCTGAGCTGCCTGCAGCGAGAGGTGCTCATATCGCTGTACGCGGATGACATCACGTTGTATCTCCGTGATCCTGCTGTTAACCTCAACCCTATCTTGAGGGAATTCATTCGGTTTGCGGGCATGTCCGGTATCCATATTAATTGGGGAAAGTCCACTATCTTCCCGCTCACCGCGGCTGCCCAACCATTCCACCTTGATTATCCACTGAAGTGGTGCGAAGATGAGGTCCGATATCTAGGCATACTGCTCTCTCGGGATCGGGAAGAATTGATGCGAATGAATTACGGCCGCGCATTTGATCATATTCAAACTTGTGTGACCAGATGGATCACGTTGCCGCTCTCTTTTGCAGGCCGTGCTTCTCTCATTAAGATGGTGGTACTTCCCAAACTCCTTTACCTCTTCTTAAATATTCCATATTATCCGGGCAAGTCTTTCTTCCAACGCTTGCGCTCCGAGCTTATTCGCCTAGTTTGGGGGGGGGGGGGGGGGGGGGAGAAGACCGCGCCTGGGCTGGGACGTCTTAACTCGCCCATTCGCAGGGGGGATTTGATATACCAGAGTTTGAACTCTACTACTATAGTGCTCAGGCGCACTACGTATATCACTGGTTCCACCCCACCCCCTTTATGCCGCAAATAGCAGTGGAACATTGGTTGGCGGATCCCATCCCATTGGAAGGTGCCATATTTAGTGCACCAGAGGCAAGAGCTGTGCACCACACCACAGTTTCCACTTCAGTTCTAGCATGGCGGCATATCGCAAAAAGACTCCGCACGCCCTTGATATATTCCCCATTGCTTCCCCTGGCATACCATCCTAAGTTACCCGTTCTGCAGGAACGATTATTTCAGAAGTTTATGGACAAACTTAATATTAAGACTTGGGGCGACCTCTATACAGACGGACAATTTCGTTCACTGGCACACATCTTAGCTGATAGCACACCTACCCCAATGGACACATTTCTTTACATTCGACTCCGCAGTGGCGTTCGTGCACTCACGGAGGGATTCCCGGATGAACCACCCACTTTAGACCCTTTACACCTATTGCTAAAGGCTACCACTCCAGCACACACGGTCTCCAAGCTTTATCACTCACTACACGCTACACCAGACCTGGAACCCTGCAGGGCACGAACAAAATGGGAAGCAGAATTAGGGGTACCCATTGAAGACGAGGTCTGGAACTTTTGCTGCCTGCAGACCGAGCAGATCTCTTCCAGCAGTAGATTTCGGGTTATCCACTACAAGTTCCTGCATAGGCTTTACTGCACTCCTGCTCACATGTGTAGGGTGGGCCTGCGAGAGGATGATTTCTGTTGGCGCTGCCGCTCACCAGCAGCAGACTTTCTGCACATGGCCTGGAACTGCCGGGAGGTCGCCGACTATTGGTGTCAGGTATATTCTGGCATTTCGGAGAGGATTGCTGTCCCTATGACACAGGCACTTCTGGGCTACACAAAAAACGTTAAGAAACCAGTTCGCAGGTTTACCACGGTTGCTTTTCTCATAGCGAAGAGACTCATAGCATGTAGGTGGGGGAGAGGCAGGGCTCCTAAATTCAAAGACTGGATCAAAGACATGGTACAATGCCAGGACACCCTGATTAGATATGCAGAACTTTTGCCCTCAACGTCCAGACCAGTAGATATTTGGAGTCCTCTCACAACCTATCTGTTATCGCACCCACATACATAGCATGCCCCCAGATAATCAATTGCTCAGGCCCATAACCCCTACTTCCACTGGATTCCATTGCTTGAAGGGGTGGGGGTGGAGACTTAGTCGGGGGTCATTTGTCCACTTATCTCACTCCTGTTCTGCGGACCGGCGCTCCCGCTGAAACCTGGCGGATTGGCCGATGGCTGCCATGGCCCACTCATCTGTTACGGGAGGGGGATGGAGGATGGTTCCCGCTCACGACGCTTCCTACAACTATGGGTTTACCACTGTGATTATGATGTATTATATAGTGAAGACATGCCATAGGGAGCCTCCACGCTCTTCGGATCTTCCTAAATACACAAGTTCTGCATGTTCCTACGGTCACTGATAGAATACAGATTACACGACATAGAGCTTGTTACAGCCCCATTAACTACCGTGCCATATGTAGACAGTTCCTGTGACGCTGCCGGCCCCAGCGGGTTGTAGGCGGACAGCTGTGTACACTACTATCTTGCATCTCGCATACTACGCCGCCGGCCACTCGTTGGTTGTAGGCACAGGGGCTGTGTATTGTTTCTTCCTGCTGAATAAAGGTTTTGTTGAAACTTAAAAAAAAAAAAATGAATGTTTTATGGTCGAAAATTAATTTGGAAAACAAAAAATAAAAAAAAATAAAAAAGAAACGAGAGAAATCTAAACCCACTAAACTTTTGGTGTATTCCACAAAGAGCTTTCACCTACTAACAGCAACAAGCATTTGCAATGCAATAGGTCTCGCATTTACGCGAGTTTAAGCTATTGGCATTATAAATGACAATGCCTTTTATTTATGTAAAAAAAAAAAAAAATGCATTTTCATTTACAATGCCAATATCTTAAACTTGTGTAAAAGCGAGACCTATTGCATTGCAAATGCTTGTCTTTACTTGAAACAGGATTTAAGTGATATTTCAACAATATCCAGGATCTCACAGGAGTAGCCTCCCAAAAATGTTTTCCCACATCAACGGAGAAAACAGGCAATAGGCCATCAGAAATTATTTGGACTCACAGAAATGCAAGCCTTTTTTGTTTATCGCAAACAGTAAATATCTGGGCTCTAGAACTTCTAACGCGACACCAGATGCAGCTCACGTCTGCAAAAAGTTTGCTAAGCAAAGGGATTGAGGGATCATAAACCCCCCGCCCCCCACTACACTTCAAAAGCAAAGACAAGGAATTCTTCGGGTCGAGCAAAGGGACCCCATAAAACTTGTGCTTATCTCAAGGAAGCACATTCCTCAAGACAAGCAGAACAGAGCAGGGAGTCCTCAGCAACAACACAGATCGTTCGTTTACTATTACCAGGGCTCTCATGCATATTAAAACACACATTAACAAGGGGGAAACATTACCCGGTTGATTGGGAATCTCGGTATTATATCTGAACGTGAAAGAGACGGGCGTAGAAAGATGGGAAGACAGGAGCGTATGGCGGCGGAGAAGGAAAGTTATAGACCGAAACAAAGAGAAAATGTGTGGAGAACATGAGTAAAAAGAAGGATGCTGAGGGTAAGATAAAAATATGTAAGGTGTAGAAACCTAACCTTACGATAAGGATAAGATCAGGAAAGGCGTGGAGCAGAAACATGATGGAAGGAGTGCGTGGAAATCAAGGAAAAAAAGAATGACGGGGAGAAACTGACCGCGAGAGAGAAACAGGTGGGAGTGACAGAAGAGTCACAGAGGCGAATATGAGGCTAAGTAGAAGAAACGTCTGAGAGTCGAAAACGCGAGGGGTTAAAGATGAGAAATAAAGACGGGGAGCGAGAAGTACGTAAAGAACGAAACGGGTTTACATTAGAACAAGCGGCCGTGCGGCCGCGAAAGTGAAAGCGATCGCGATCCAATATCAAAGCGGCCGTGAAAGTGAAAGTAATCATTTCGCGGCCGCTTTGATGTTCTCAGTGGCCGCGCGGCTCACTGAGAACATTAAAGCGGCCGCGAAATGATCACGCAGGCTGCCAAATGGTGCACGCACCCGGCGCACATGCACTGTAGTTGGCGGCCTGAAAGCACTGGTTTGCACTTCCAAATCCCCCTTTTACAAAAGCTCTCGCGAGTGCAGCGCTAAAGCGCTGGCTCAGGCGAGACCTAAAAAAGGTGCATTTGAGTTGATTCTGCTGCAGCTCAAGTAGAAAATCTACTCACGCGGCAACAAATCTTCTCAAATGGCGGTCTTCTCTGACCGCCACCACTCGCATCCACTAGCGTTATAAAATGGCAGGGGCCAGTAAATCTCGCTCAAAAGCGGTCGTTTTGGGACCTCTCATCATTCCTGTGAGGCGTGAATGGCAGAAAAATTCTGCCACTTACCGATTGGTGGAATATGGCTGAAACTCCACGCTACAACCGTAACGTGAAGTTACTCAAATACTAATTTGCATATGGCTGGGTCCAAACTGAGGTGGCATGGTGGGTGAAAAACAATGGATTAGGCTATTGCCAGTAGCTGAGATTAATTCAAGCATTTCATCCATCACCTTGTTGTTTTTGCATTTGACAACCTAAAAGCGAGCTGTTTGACACAATGGTCATGAAACAAAAGGTTGTAGGATGTCAGTTTTTTTTCTAACACACAACATTTAAATAGCTTCTAAATAAATACAAATATTTTAGAAAATATCAGGAATTAAGAAAGCACTTTTTTTGTAATTCAGGCATGTGATGAAAAGAAAGATTTTCATAGGATCAAAACAAATCAGAACTCTTCACTTGAGGATTAGCAAATGATTAATATTTGCAGAAACCTGATTTCCGAACATTGTAAGCTATATAGTTTGATCAGAGAAAGCAAGTCAGTGAGAAATTGTGGCCATTTAAATAGAAAAGTGCTGCCTGCAAATAATAGTTTGCTACCACTTCATGCTTTAGTAGGAATATGCTACTTACCAGTATGCATCTGTTCTTGGCATGTAGAGCTGCAGATCTACACACTTGTGCATAGATCGCCATCTGGTGTTGGGCCCGGATGTTTGCAGTTGTTTTTCCTCTTGGAAAGTCTTTGGAAGTCACGAGGTCGGTGACTCCTCCTTTGGATCGTATTGCGCATGGGCTTCGGCTCCATCCTCAGATTGTTTTTCGCCAGCAGGGAAATGATGGAGCGTAGTAATAAACAGTGAAGATGCCCATGTGTGTTGTATCTAAATAAGATAAACTGGAACAGATAAAGGTAGCCGGGTTGGCGCGTGTAGATCTGCTGCTCTACATGCCAAGAACAGATGCATACTGGTAAGTAGCATATTCCGTTCGAGGCATATGAGCTGCAGATTACACACTTGTGCATAGATTATAAAGCAGTACCCACCGTTAGCGGCGACCACCCATATCTGTTGCAGTGGTTTGAAATAATGTTTTGAGTACAGCCTGGCACACACTAGCCTGTTGCTTAGTTTGCACATCTACACAATAGTGCTTAGTGAAAGTGTGCGGTGTTGACCATGTTGCTGCTTTGCAGATATCATCTAATGGGATGTTTCCTAGAAAAGCCATTGAAGACCCTATTTTACGTGTAGAATGGGCTTTAGGGGGAACGGATGGCGTTCGTTTTGCTTTGTGGTAGAAAATCTGAATGCATTTGACAATCCACCTAGCTATCCCCGATTTGGAGATGGGGTTGCCCTTGTGTGGTGGAGAGAAAGAGACAAACATTTGTTTGGTCTTACGGAAAGGTTGTGTTCTCTCGATGTAGTAGAGTAAGGCTCGTTTGACATCTAGTGTGTGTAGAGCTCTTTCTGCAACAGTTTGTGGCTGCAAGAAAAATACTGGTAGTTCTACAGATTGGTTTAGGTGAAAAGGAGAAATGACTTTAGGGAGGAATTTTGGGTTGGTACGGAGAACAACTTTGTTATGGTGCATTTGTAGAAAAGGTTCTTGAATGGTAAATGCTTGTATCTCACTGACCCTTCTGAGGGAAGTGATGGCTACGAGAAAAGCAGTTTTCCAGGTAAAAAATTGGAGTTCACATTTGTGCAATGGTTCGAAGGGAGGCCCCATTAGTCTGGTGAGAACGATATTTAGGTTCCACACAGGTGAGGGTGGCACTCTGGGGGGAATTATTCTTTTAAGGCCTTCCATGAAGGCTTTAATGGCAGGTACTCTAAAGAGTGATAGATGTTACCTGTTTTGTAAGTAAGCTGCTACAGCGGCGAGGTGCAGGCTAATGGACGTATAGGCTAGATTACACCTTTGTAGGTGGAGTAAGTAGCCTATGATGTGTTGAATAGAGACGTCTAGGGAATTGATGGTGTTGTTGTGACAATAGACAACAAAACGTTTCCACTTGGCGGCGGCGCATGCTCTAGTGGTGGGTCGCCTAGCTTCCTTGATGACGTTCATACAGTCAGGGGGAAGATTTAGATAACCGAATTCTATGACTTCAGGAGCCAAATCGCAAGGTTGAGCTGAGCTGGGTCCGGGTGTCTGATCTCTCCATGGTTCTGGGTTAAGAGGTGTGGAGAGAGGCGTAATTTTTGGTGCGGTACTACAGATAGTTCCAGCAGTGTGGTGTACCACGGTTGTCTGGTCCAAGTTGGAGCTACAAGGATTAGTGTGAGAGAGTGTTGCTGTAGTTTGCGCACCACTAGTGGAATGAGTGGGAGGGGCAGAAAAGCGTATGCAAATCTGCCTGACCAGTTCATCCATATCGCATTTCCTTTGGACAATGGGTGTGGATATCTGGCAGCGAAGCTTGGGCATTTTGGTGTTTTTCGTGGGTGGCGAAGAGGTCTATCTGTGGATGCCCCCACATCTGAAAGTACGGGTGTAGAACTTGTGGGTGGAGTTTCCACTCGTGGATTTGTTGCGTTTGTCTGCTGAGCATATCTGCCATAGTGTTTTGGACTCCTGGAACATGCTGAGCTAGGAGAAAGATTTTCTGGGGTATGGCCCATCTCCATATGCTCTGTGCTAGCTGTGAGAGCTGTGGAGAGTGAGTGCCGCCTTGTTTTTGAATATAGTACATGGCTGTCATGTTGTCTGTGCGGATTAGGACTGCCTTGCCTGAAATCTGTGTTTGAAAAGATTTTAAGGCTAAGAAGATTGCTAGTTACTCCAGATGGTTGATGTGGAGTAACTTTTGATGAGGTGTCCATGTGCCCTGCACGGTGAGATGTAATAGATGAGCTCCCCAGCCGGAGAGCGATGAGTCTGTGGTTAGTACTATCTGGGGAACCGGGTCCAAGAACGGTCAACCTGTGGAAAGGTTTGTGGTGGTCCACCACTGCAGAGAGTGATGGGTGCGACCGTCTACCAACACCAGATCTGTTAATTGACCCTGGGCCTGGTTCCATTGGCGCGCTATGCACTCTTGGAGAGGACGCATCTGGAGTCTTGCGTGAGGTACTATGAAGATGCAAGAGGCCATCATCCCTATTAGTTGCATAAACACTCGAGCTGGAAGGGAGTGTTGTGCTATGAATTTTGCGTGTAGAGCCTGAATGCTTATAATCCTGGCAGGATTGGGGTAGGCTAGCGCTTTAGAGGTGTCTATGGTGGCACTGAGGTATTGTTTTATGTGGGATGGTTGTAGATGGGACTTTGCGTGGTTTACTGTGAAGGCCAGTTGGTGAAGAAGCTGGATGGTGGCATGCGTGTGTTGAACACACTGGCTGTATGAACTGGCTTTTATTAGCCAGTCGTCTAGGTATGGGAAGACATGGATGTGTTGTCTCCTTAGGTGTGCTGCCACTACTGCTAGGCACTTGGTGAATACACGTGGTGCTGTTGTGACTCCGAATGGGAGTACTTTGAATTGGTAGTGTTGGCTGTCCACTACGAATCTGAGGAACTTCCTGTGAGCGTTGTGCACTGGAATGTGGAAATAAGCGTCTTTTAGGTCTAAAGTGGTCAGGAAGTCGTTTTGGGAAAGCAGTGGAAGTACCTGCTGAAGCGTTACCATGTGAAAATGGTCTAAGTGTATGTATTTGTTTAGGGGCCTGAGGTCTAGGATGGGCCGTAGTCTCGTCCCTTTTTGGTATGAAAAAATATAGGGAGTGACCCCACATATTTCGTTGGTTGGTTGGAACGTGTTCTATCGCCCTTTTCTGTAGGAGGGAGATTACCTCCTGCTTTAGTAGTGTTAGATGTTCTTGTGAAATTGGGCGTTGTCTGGGTGGGATGTTTGGCGGGGTAGAAATTAGTTCTAGGCAGTAGCCTGACCGAATTATTTGTGTTACCCATTTGTCTGAGGTGATGGTGGCCCAGACAGGGAGGAAATTTTGGAGTCTGCCCCCAATCGGAGTGGGATGGTCTGGGGGGAGTGGAGGGAAGTCATTGGGTAGGTGCAGTGGCAGAGCGGGCAGTGTTTGTTTAGCCTCTGCCTTGGTTATTGTTGCCCCTGTAGCCGCCTCTTTGGTAGCCCCTTGTAAAGGTGGACTGGGTAGGGGCCTTATATGAAGTGGAAGCGGTGTCGGGAGGAGTAGCCTCTGGATGTGCTCCGAAAGGAAGAGCGGCGAAAGGAGCGTCTGGGAGGGTGTGATTGTAAAGCTCCCATGGATTTTGCCGTATCAGTGTCTTTTTTCATCTTTTCTAGGGCCTCATCCACTTTTGGGCCAAACAGATGTTCCTGGTCAAAGGGATGGTTGAGGATGGAGGCCTGTACCTCCGGTTTAAAACCGGAGATCCTTAGCCAGGCATGGCGACGGAGGAGGACACTAGTATTGATGGCCCTGGAGGCTGTGTCTGCTGCATCTAGGGCACAACGTATGGAGGTGTTAGTAATGGTTTTGCCCTCTTGAATCAACTCGTTGGCCCTAGGTTTGTATTTATCAGGGAGATGTTGCATTATGGCCTCTAATTCGTCATAATGGGCCCTGTCATACCTGGCTAGTAGCGCTTGTGTATTAGTGATACGCCATATGTTGGCAGCTTGGGATGCAGTACGCTTGCCTGATGCGTCCAAGAGTTTAGATTCTTTGTCAGGTGGTGGTGCTTCGCCTGACGCTTGGGAGTTGGCCCTTTTACGTGCTGTGGACACTACCAGAGAATCCAGTGGTGCTGGCCCTCGGATGTAGGATGGATCTGTAGGGGCAGATTTATATCTCTTTTCAATGCGCGGGTTAATGACCCTGGCTCTGACTGGGTCTTTAAAGACCTCTGGCGCATGTTTTACAACTCCCTTGAGCATAGGCAATATGTAGGTAGTCCTATGTGTGGTGTCAAACGTATCGAGGAGGAAATCTTCCTCCACGGGGTCGGTATGGAGATCTACCCCGTGATAGAGTGCCGCCCTTTGTAGTACATGGTTGAACCCCAGTGAGTCTTCTGGTGGGGAAGGTCTGGAAGGGTAGAGATCATCCTGTGGAACTTTAGGGATGTCGGGATATTATAATTGTCCCATGGGTCTGGGGAGCCGGTGGGAGTGGGGTAAATCTTGGGGCATGTCTCCTATGTCATCATATGGATCCCCCTGATCATCATCATCATCCGGAGAGGGTGTTGGGGAATGATGAGGTGGGGAAGGTGGAGGAGGCGGTGGAGGTGGGGAAGGTATTCTGAAAGGAGAGGTAGCAGAGTCCTTCCTCTTTGGAGGTGGAGGCGGAGCAGGTTTATCCAGCTGTTTTTTTTTTGATGGAGAGCATCAAATGTCCAGTTTTAGGATCCTTGGTTAGTGTTTTTTGTAATGGATCCGGTGTAAAAAGTTCTGGTGATGTTGGTTGGTCCGTCGGCGCCAAAGGCGTCGGGGCCGTTGGTTTTTTGTCTTTTTCCGCTCTGGTTCGTTGTTTGGAACTATGCTTGGAAAAGTCTGATTGTTTGGTCGGCGCAGAGGTGGATTTCGGCTTCGAAGTGTCGGTGGCCTTGTGTGCTTTCGTCGGTGCCGAAGATGGTGTCGGCACCGAGGAGCTGGAGCTGGTTCTCGACACTGAGTGTTTCGGTGCGGGGCTCGGTGTCGAAGCGGAGGCCATTTTCTTTTTCGGTGTCGAAGAGTGTTTATCGGCACAGACGGTGGGCTGGCTCGAGCCCGAGCTGCCGGAAGGCTTAATCGGCTTCCTTACCGGGCCCGAAGGTGCAGTGTGGGAAGCAAGGTCCTTGGTCTTGCTTAGGCCCGGAGGCGAAGGCGTGACCGAAGCCTTTTTCGGTGCCGGCGAGGGTGTGGGGGCGGGAAGATTAGTACTGACGACCCTCTGTGCCGGAGTAATGTCCTCCACATCTGAATCGTCGGCTTCGGAGGCGCTGACAAGTCCCTCGTCGGTGTGGTGTTTTTCTGGAGCGTCGACGCCTTCCCCGAAGATGGCGTCCGGAATAGTCGTCGACGAGTGTGCCATGGTTCTTCTAGCCCTTCGGTCTCGAATGGTTTTCTTGGACCGGAAGGACTTACACGCCGGACAATCTCGAGCCTCGTGTTCAGGGGAGAGGCAGAGATTGCATACTTCGTGGAGATCGGTGTGGGGGAACTTGGACCCACATCGAGGGCACTTCTTGAAGGGAGTCCTTTTTATTAGCCAGGACCGGAGCTTGGGTAGGCCCGAAGGCCGTCGTCGAAGACCGGAATCGAAGGTTTTCCGAAGAGAGGCGCGTCGAGTGGGGAGATCGCGATCGGAAACAATACCGCGAGTTGGGGTGAGGATTGCGCGTCGATCGTCGAACTGGAAGCTGTTCGGAACCGGAGCACGAAGATCACATCCGAGCCCGATGGCGGAAGAAAACAATCAGAGGACGGAGCCGAAGCCCATGCGCAATACGGTCCAAAGGAGGAGTCACCGACCTTGTGACTTCCAAAGACTTTCCAAGAGGAAAAACAACTGCAAACATCCGGGCTCAACACCAGATGGCGATCTATGCACAAATGTGTAATCTGCAGCTCATATGCCTCGAATACATATTTATTAGAAGTGAGAGCATTTAAAACATGAACTGAGAAACATTCCTACCCCCGCCCTGATGACAATACTGTTAGTGAACTAAGAGGCAAATTAGGGGTCATGTATACCCTATATATAGGCCAGATTTGTATTATATATGAAGCAAAAGTTCAGTCTATTGAATCAAACAAAGTTTTTTTTTAATTTTACATCAGACTTGCTGAACTCACATATTTGAAAGTGATCTCATATGCGATGATGAAGAACAAGGCAGTTCAGTGTAATATTTTTGACCAGGATCACGTAATCTGAGACCAGTTTATGGGTCAAGAGCATTACAGTTAGGTCGAGTAGATTATTTAAGTCACTAGACCTGCAGGTCTTGTAACATTTTATTGATATTTTGCGGCCTGGAGTGTGCAGAGATGTCAATCATTTTCCTTGGCTATGATAAGAGGCATAGCAGTACTCATTAAGCAAACTGATAGTATTACAGGCCGTCCAATGTCAGGACAAATATGGATGTTGTGTAGAAGTGCCATTATAATATTCTACTACGGCTCAGTCTATGATGATGCACGGCAACTACAAACTCTAGGATAGCATCCAATTCAGCAAAAGAAGTTTTACATTAAACAGACAAGAATCAAAGTTCCTAGCCAATCACCTTTTGGATTTCTCAAATTCAAAAAGGGTTTAGAATTAAAAAGAAACACACCAAATCAGCTTTCTGTTCAATCAGCACGTTCTTAGATGTTACTGATCTATGACATCAAGCGAACCCACAAGGGTAAGTAAATATTGTCACAACAAACAAATGATGGACGGAATGCTGACAATGCATACATTCTCCCCCAGTCAAGAGATCTGGGTTAAATCCATCGTTCTTTTGCCCACTACACCACCCCAGTTCAGACATGGCCATATGCAAATCAGTCTTGACCCTGTGCCTCATGGGAACAGTCCAGCCCGAACTGCCAAGCCATGTCTTCCCTGGACCGGAATCAAGCATCCTAGGACCGGTTTCTGGCTATCAGCCGTCATCAGCCAGGATAGCTTGACTCCAGTGGCGTAGTGAGCACGGGTCCCACGTCTGGGAATACCCATCCCACTTAGGGCGAAAAGCGTTACAACAAACAAATGATGGACGGAATGCTGACAATGCATACATTCTCCCCCAGTCAAGAGATCTGGGTTAAATCCATCGTTCTTTTGCCCACTACACCACCCCAGTTCAGACATGGCCATATGCAAATCAGTCTTGACCCTGATTTGCATATGGCTGGGTTCAAACTGGAATGGCATGGTGAGCAAAAAAACGATAGATTTAGGCCCAGATCTCTGTACTGGGGTGAATGTATGACATTGTTCTGCATTCTGTCCATCAATTGTTGTTTTTGCAATTGTCACCCCGAGTGGGAAGGGTATGCTCAGACGTGAGTCCCTTGCTCTCCATGCCACTGGAATCAAGCTATCCTGGCTGACGAGGGCTGAAAGCCCGAAACCGGTCCTAGGATGCTTGTTTCCAGTCCAGGGAGGACCTGGCTTGGCAGTTCAGGCTGGACTGTTCCCATGGGGCACAGGGTCAAGACTGATTTGCATATGGCTGGGTTCAAACTGGAATGGCATGGTGAGCAAAAAAACGATGGATTTAGGCCCAGATCTCTGTACTGGGGTGAATGTATGACATTGTTCTGCATTCTGTCCATCAATTGTTGTTTTTGCAATTGTCACCCCGAGTGGGAAGGGTATGCTCAGACGTGAGTCCCTTGCTCTCCATGCCACTGGAATCAAGCTATCCTGGCTGACGAGGGCTGAAAGCCCGAAACCGGTCCTAGGATGCTTGTTTCCAGTCCAGGGAGGACCTGGCTTGGCAGTTCAGGCTGGACTGTTCCCATGGGGCACAGGGTCAAGACTGATTTGCATATGGCTGGGTTCAAACTGGAATGGCATGGTGAGCAAAAAAACGATGGATTTAGGCCCAGATCTCTGTACTGGGGTGAATGTATGACATTGTTCTGCATTCTGTCCATCAATTGTTGTTTTTGCAATTGTCACCCCGAGTGGGAAGGGTATGCTCAGACGTGAGTCCCTTGCTCTCCATGCCACTGGAATCAAGCTATCCTGGCTGACGAGGGCTGAAAGCCCGAAACCGGTCCTAGGATGCTTGTTTCCAGTCCAGGGAGGACCTGGCTTGGCAGTTCAGGCTGGACTGTTCCCATGGGGCACAGGGTCAAGACTGATTTGCATATGGCTGGGTTCACACTGGAATGGCATGGTGAGCAAAAAAACGATGGATTTAGGCCCACATCTCTGTACTGGGGTGAATGTATGACATTGTTCTGCATTCTGTCCATCAATTGTTGTTTTTGCAATTGTCACCCCGAGTGGGAAGGGTATGCTCAGACGTGAGTCCCTTGCTCTCCATGCCACTGGAATCAAGCTATCCTGGCTGACGAGGGCTGAAAGCCCGAAACCGGTCCTAGGATGCTTGTTTCCAGTCCAGGGAGGACCTGGCTTGGCAGTTCAGGCTGGACTGTTCCCATGGGGCACAGGGTCAAGACTGATTTGCATATGGCTGGGTTCAAACTGGAATGGCATGGTGAGCAAAAAAACGATGGATTTAGGCCCAGATCTCTGTAGTGGGGTGAATGTATGACATTGTTCTGCATTCTGTCCATCAATTGTTGTTTAAGTAAATATTGTCATACATCACTGGGTAAGTGTAAATCAGCCTACCATATTGATTAATTTAGTACAAAAAAAACCTAAAAAAGGACGACTGTGCTGCAAGTTTTGGAATGCCAGGAACCACGTGGGTTTTTAAGAACCCTCATCCACCAACCTAGTTGGTGGCATGCTTCATCATTGGGTTCCCAGCTGGGAAGCCGAATGCTACCCAGCTGTGCTTCGACCCTGAATTACAGCGGAGTGTTTTTTTTGTTTTTTGTGTGGATGGTGCTCAAAAAAGTGGAGAGGTTAAAAATGCCTCTGGGATTCCTTGCTGACCAATTGTTTATTCACAGCGGCCCAGAACATATTAAAAAGAAAACAGAGGGACAACGTGAAGACTAGTAATTGGTCGAGATCCCGAGAAGCCGGAGTAGGTGCAGAGGGTGGGCGGCTGCCCAGCTGGGAACCCAATGATGAAGCATGGCACCAACTAGGTTGGTGGGTGAGGGTTCTTCTTAAAAACCCATGTGGTTCCTGGCATTCTAAAACTTGCAGCACAGTCGTCCTTTTTTAGGGATTCACCATTGGGTCCGTCCATGTTGTTTTGCAGTAGTAACCAATGGATAGGGACGTACCCAGTTTACAGTCCTCACTCGTTTGTTTTCCATGTTTAAAATAACCTCCATGATGGATAGATGGTTACTCCCAGGTGGGAATTATGAAGCCGCACTCTACTCTAAACCTGGTAAACATCAGCTCACAGGACTGACGAAACACTCGGTGCAAATATGGCACGCGGTGCATCGTAAGCTAGGTTGGTCCAATACTCTGACCATGGCCACTCCACTGTGGGCGTCAGAGAGAGTGGGCAACCTGGGTCACACAAAGGGGTTCCATAGCTGGGACCTTATTGGTATCTCACAGGTCAAAGACCTGTGGGGGCCCAAGGGGGTCAGATTCTTTGCTTACTTGCAGGACACATACGACTTAGCACACACTGAATATTTCAGATATATGCAGATTAGGCACTCCCTCCAATCCAACATACCACCAGGGACTAAGCCCCCACAGGCCTCCCCACTTGAGGACAGGTTGCTCGACGGACACATGCCAAGGCATGCCATCTCACTCACATATAAAAAACTGATAAATAATCCTCCTGATCCACTCGGGTCCCTTAAAGAGAAGTGGGTGGCCGATGGACTGGAGATCGATGATGAGGAATGGGTGAGTGCGCTGGCATCCCCTAGGGAGGTGGCAATTTCGGCTAGACTTCGGCTCATACAACTTAAAATACTGCATAGAGTATACGTCTCCTGCACTAGACTGCAGGTGATGGGAAGAGGGGGGGGGGAGGGGCTCTTCAGGCGGGGCTGCGGTGAGACTGGCTCTTTCTTCCATATACTGTGGGAGTGCCCGAGTGTGCGGAGGTACTGGAGGCGTGTGGTGTCTTGCATGCAGGAAGTATGGGAGGTAGACATACGCCCAGAGGCTAAGAGATGCCTCTTGAACATCTGGGAGCCCACAGACTTACCTGCGAAAGGGAAACTCTGGGTCACACTTGGGCAAATGGTGGTAAAAAGAAACGTCGCCCGCCTTTGGGGTGCATCCGCTCCGCCGAAATTAGCCGAATGGCAAAGAGACATGGATTGGTGTATGCTGCAGGAGAAGACTGTGTATACGGCGTGAGGGTGCCCCCGAAAGTGGGGGGGAGGTGTGGGCAAATTGGAACGAATATAGAGGTGACATCTGTGAGCCTCCGCAGGCCCGCCGGTCCAGCTTGGAGACTATAGACTGAACTTATTATGCTTTTATAGTTAATTCAAGTGACACTTTGACCCACACTGTCAATGTATGTTACCGGTGTTATAATGACTAATGTTTAAGTACTGACCATATTGTTGCCTTGTTTTTTGCAAATAAAAAGAAATACATTTAAAAAAATAAATAAATAACCTCCATGGGGGTGTGTAAAAGATGGCAACCGAGCAGTAGCCGATCCACGGAGCTCAGCCGTGCAGAAACTGGAGCAGCGGTCTCCAGGAGGCTAGCCGCTCCAATGAAACTGCACCTGGCAGGGAAAGTCAGGGACATCACTCCACGAGTCCCGAAGTACGGCCAGGGGGCTCGGAGAGGTGAAGCGAGCTAGTTGGGCCGCCCGGCCACAAGATGGCAGCTGGACGCTGTTGAGGCGCAGATCGTGGCAGAACTGGGAGGCTGACACACTGAGTGCTGGGCACAACCCGTGAACGGCCGCACCAGTGAGTGCACCTGCTGCAGGGGGAGGACCGGGAGTGAGGGAATCGGACTGGCGGAGGATGCTCGCCTGCTCAGCCCTGCTGTCTCCTACCCCCCTACCCCCCATCTCACTCCACTGGACTGCAGTGAGAAGAGAAGCCCCTCAGACCACATTGGAGCCACAGGCTGGCCCACCGAGAGCTACAGCAGCGGGGCAGGCGGTGGTTGAAGCCCCTTGGACGCCGTCAATCCCAGCAAAAAAGGCCGTACGAAGCCCCCAAGCCTGCCTGCCTGCCTGCCTGACCTTAAGATGGCGGCCAGGCGGAATTAGCCAAGCCCAGCAGGGCAAAGAGGTCGTACTTCGAGGAGGGTGACTACAGTTTAAGGTCAGCAGGAGAGCCAAGTGGATGGGGACGATGCCCCCGCTGCGCTGAGGTCACAAGTGTGACACCACCTGGAGCACACAATAATCGGACCTCGACCATATCCCACCCCCTGCCCCCAACACCCACCCCCACCAGGCTCACCCACCAGAACAGGAAGGAGATCAAGATGCGGAGATCAGACAATGGCCAGAGGGACAAGGCGTTAAGAATAGTGGCCTAGGTGTAGAAAATCTCTCCAAATTGGGCATCTATGGGCCTTTGAATCGGTTGCCATACTCACTAGACCAGGAGGGGCACGCCTGAGACCCGGAGTAAGTGTGCGGTGGACTTGGGGAATACACCGAGGCAGCTACTGGGAGCAAAGAGGTAATAGACAGACTAAAGAACGAGTGCATGTGAGCCACGTCTGAGTTTACATCAAGGCCGGTAGCGAGGTCGCTGCCGGAGCTGCCTTTTGGCTGCCAGTAGACCCGGGCCGAGTGGGGCAAACCGAGAGACTAGGAGGACAGACGGCGGACAAAGGCGCAGCGGGAGGCAGTGATAACACTTGCCCGACCACTGGAAGAAGGGAAGTTACTGCGCCATTAGGACAACCCTTGGGGCATACCTACAGCCGTCCCCTTGTCATCCACCAGGACAAAGAAGGAAGCCACCATCAAAGACCTCCTCACCAAGAGCGCCTCTAAGCAAACAGGACACACAGCTGACCTGGCTTCTTCGAAGCCTGCCACCTCAGGTATGGAGGGAAAGCAGATTGTGAGTGAGGAGAAACCAATGACAATTAGTTTTATGGAATCCCTCTTTGGCATGTTGCGGGAAGATCCAGTGGCGCTGCAGACTGAAGTATCCAAAGAGGTCAAAGAGCTGCGCCAAGACGTGAGTGCATTGGAGCAACGTTAGGATACCGTGGGTAAGGCCGGGACACAAGAGAGAACGAACTGGAGGAGTGTCGTAGGGAGATACTGGAACACAAAGACCACAATGCAGACCTCAACTACCACCTGGAAGATTTGGAGAACAGGTTGCGCAGATCCAACATTCGAATCATGGGGGTTCCATTGCAGGCAGATGTGGGCCGCCTTAAAGAATATTCCTTACGCATGTTCGGCCACATTGTTCCAGACTTCGAAGATAAAAACCTCCCGCTGGACCGAACGCACAGGGCTGGCCACCAATCGCAGACACCCGGATCCCCACAGGGCATTCATACGTGCCTCCACAACTACCGACAAAAAGAGCTCATAATGGAGACTATAAGATCAACCATACATACTCTTCGAAGGGACCAAGATCCATCTTTCCTAGGACTGGTCTATAATTACATTGCAGCGCTAACGTACCATGAAGCCAGTCACAGAATTTTTATGGGGACAAGGTAATGCGTTACAAATGGGGTCATCCCTTTTGCTTGATCTTTGCTTGGGAAGGAGTAACTCATGTGGTGCGTACACCAGCAGAGGCGACGACTATCCTGGGAATGGAACTAGAACAAAGAGATCCTCTCCAGCAACAGAGACCCAGGGGTCTACCCGGGATCGCTGCAGACAACGGAATTCCAAGACTCGCACCCAACAACAGTTGAACAAACCTTCAGCCACCGAAAGCCTTAGAGAGAGAGATCAGCGATACTGCAACACCTCACTGAGCAAAACCAGTATCCACAGCGAGAATCTGATTAAAGCAGGCACATCTAAGATAAGACACGATCCTTCTAACTCAGAAGTAGTCTGCACAGGGCGACGCAGCAGGCCTTTCGGACGGATCCTCGGACACAGTGCCCAGATTGTCACCCTCTGGGACCACTGTCAACAAGAATATGAAGCAAAGGTTGCAGTGGAGGCTCAGACACTCCTTAGTGACACCCTGAAACTACCACAAGGAACTGATTACATGGACCCCTACTACATGGTTGCGGGTTTAGCACAGATTGGTGCTTTAGTTTCCCCAGTTTTTCATGTTTGTGTAATTGTTCTACAGTGCCATGCTCCATTTACTGACAGGTTGTCTCTACACCCCACGCGGTGCAGCAGGGCGGAAACCGCATGTTTTATCCAGAACATTTTTATCTTATGGCAACCCCTTTAATAGATGGTGCAAATAGTTAATCTCAACGTGAGGGGTTTGAACTCACCAGCTAAAAGAACAGCTTTGTTGGCGCAACTCAAGGCCCCATGTTGTGACATATGTCTCCTGCAGGAGATTCATCTCCACAGAAAAGATTGGGGTTGAATGCGATCTAAATGGTTTGACAGGCAAATATGATTTGCAGGGCCAGGGAAAAAGCAGGAGTGGCCATCTTGATCGCCACACACTTCCAGGGGCAAATCACCCAAACACTCAGAATTAACAGGCAGGATGCTCTCAGTGCCCATCTCACTACACGGCCACACTTTCACAGTAGCTTGCATTTAACAAGCCTAATGATGAGCAGGAGCCCTTCATCTACCAAGCCATCGGGACTATACTCACCACACCTGACGTACACATAGTGGTGGGAGGGGATTTTAATCTGGCGCTTGATGCAGCTATAGGCTGAACTTCCCCCAAGATCGGTGTCTTCCGGGACGATCTAGCCCCAGGGGCTCACTGGTTGACAGACGCAGGGCTGATTGTGTGGAAGGATGCAACGTCCTCCATCTGTCGATCTTACTCCTTTTCGGCCGCTCACCAATCTTATGCCAGAATCGACTATTTCCTTCTCTCAATGTTTCTTCTCTCTGTAGTGACACACGCAGACATGGACGTAGATTCCATCTCAGATAACGCCCCAATACAGATAGAACTGCGTTTACCGACGTGCAATCAAAGCTCTAGAATGTGGCGCCTCAACCCAAAAGTGGTAGCATATGAGCATGGAGGTGGAGAGCGTAATTGCCGACTACCTCGCTCTTAATGACACACCACACAGCAACTGTGTCAATATGGGATGCACTCAAAGCAGTGGTGCGGGGCACATATATAGCCATAGAGGCACGGCTTGAAGGGTAGCGCAAGGCAAAGTGTGACGGGTTGAAGATGCAGGTAAGGGAACAGGAAGATACGCATAGACAGGCTCTCACAAAACACGATCTGTAAATAGCTTAAAGCCCTTGACATGGACATGGCAGAACACGCCCTGCTGCGAACGAGACAGAAGTACTATGCAGGGGGCACCAAGGCTGGGAATCTACTGGCACACAGGTTGAGGGCAATAACGCACTCAAGACGCATATGCATTGTGGTAGGCCAGAATCAGGGAATCAAAATGAGGGACGAGGACATAGCAGAGGAGTTTGGTCACTTTTATGCACAGCTGTACGGGGCGGACAAGTCCCTCATCACGGATTGCTCCTCGTACGTAGGCAGCCAGCGCTAACACCACTTCCAGACTCAATAGCGGCGCAAATGGATGCAGCCATAACAGTTCAGGGGGTCAAGGAGGCAACAGGGAGACTTAAGCTAGATAAAGCCCAGGGCCCAGATAGGTACACTGCGGCCTTCTATAAGAAATATGTGGAACTTGTCTCCCCAGTACTGACACGGTTGTATAACTAATTTAACACTAAAGGAACACTGACGGAATCTATGCGCACTGCCACAATAAAAGTCCTCTCGAAACCAGGAAAGGATCCTCAGCTCTGCTCATCCTAAAGGCCTATATCTGTGCTTAATGTGGATTCAAAGCTTTTCTCAGGGATTTTGGCCCGTAGACTAGGTCAACAAATGGCCGGGTTGGTGGACCCAGATCAATCCGGTTTTATACCAGGATGTACTTACAGGGACATTAACAAGCGCCTCTTCCACCGGTTGGACAAGACCGAGCGGTCTAAGGTCCTGACTCTGTTCCTTTCAATAGACGCCAAGAAGGTGTTAATGTCCACTGGCCATTTCTCCGCAAGGTCTTGAAAACATTTGGGCTGGGTCCACGTTTCCAGAAATGGGTGTGGGCCGGATATGCAAATCCACAGGCACGGGTCAGGGCCAATAACTCTTTGTCTGCCTCATTCCCGATCTCACAGGGAACACGAGAGGGGTGTCCGCTTTCCCCACTCCTGGTCTCACTCTGCATGGAGCCGCTGGCAGAACGTATTGGAAGGCATCCCTTAATAGAGGGAGTCTGGACGGGCGGTCAGTCGCATAAAATAACTCTCTACACAGACGATGTGCTACTCACAACCACTAAACCCAGCCAATCACTGTAAACCTCTGCTAGAGGACCTCGCAGCTTTGGTGGAGTCTCCGGTTTTAGGGTGAATACCGCAAAATCCCAAGCGCTAAACATCACCATCCCACAGGACAAGCAGAAGCTTCTTGCGGCAAAGTTACCCCGCTGCATGGGCTAAGCAGGGAATCCCTTACTTGGACATACGTATATTCCCTTCTACTGGAACCTAAATCTCGCACAATTACTCCGATCTCTTATCAATGGCGAGAGCTCTCATTCAGTCCTGGCATGGTGGCCCCATCTCCTGGCTGGGACGGATAGCAGCTGTGAAGATGTCACTACTGCCCAAAATTCTCTATCTTATGCAAATAATGCCTTTTCAGCCGCCCGCCTCCACGATTAGCAAGTTACAGGCGAGCATAGAATCCTTTATATGGGGGGTAAACGGGCCAGAATGGCCAAGAACCATACGTATCTTCTGGTAGCAGAGGAAGGGCTTGGTATATCGCACCTATTGCAATATTATCAGGCTGCCCAGCTTCGCTTTCTTGTGGAATGGCAGAGTCTGCTTACAGAGAAGCACTGGGGCTTTTTAGATCAAGTGGTGGCTGGAATTCATATATGAAAGATCCCCTGGCTCCTACGCAGGAATCGACAACCAGGAGTGTACATCTCCCTTGTGGTTAAAGCCACCACAGAAGTCTGGGATAAAGTCAGTGTGTTCAAGCGTCTTTCCACCGCGATTTCCCCCCTCACCCCAATCAAGGGGAATGTGAACTGTGGACTTCCCACAGGCAGCACAGGGACAGTCGTTCTCGCGATGGCTGAAGCCAATTGCAAGCTCATCAGGGACCGGTTTGTTGAGCATGGGGTGTTAGATCTCCAGAGGGTACAGCAAGACTTTGGCCTCCCAGAGTCAGAACACTGGCAACACATTGCAGTGAGACACTGGATAACGCATCCCTCAATACGACCCCACACAAGTCGTCATCTCACTACCTTTGAGCGATGGTTCTTGTCCAGGCAGGACGACAGCAGACTACTATCGGACATATACACATTCTTATATACAATGATGAATCCCTTGAGCACGCCTGCCAGGAAAAGATGGGAGGAGTGTGGCCGCCGGTTCACAGACAAGAAATGGTTGCCCATCATTCGATGTGCCCATACATCAGAGCTTCGGGGAGGGAGACCATGCTTAAGACAATTCACTACTGGTACTACACCCCTGCCCGCATGGCAAAAAAGGGAGGGACGACAAATGTTGGAGACAGTGCAATCATTCCGGAACGCTCACCCACTTGCTGTGGCACGGTCCTAAACTTCACCAGTACTGGGAGGAGGTGCTGGCAGATGTAGATCTGATGTTTGACACAGAAATACCCTGTTTCCTTAGCTACATCCTCCTGGCGTTGCACAATGCCCAAACATATCCACTATGCTCCACCAAGGGAAGGGAAATTACCTTGGCATTATGCGCAGCAAAGCAGGTCCTGCTATCCAAATGGGGATCAGACACAACCCCATCACACTTAGATGGGCTACACAAATTATGGGACCCGATATGCATGGAGAAATTATCGGCGGTGATCAACCACTCTCTGCCAAAATTTGAAAGGACCTGGGGTTCATGCATAAAGCACCTCTCCTCCACTCTGAGAACATACCTGACCAATAGATCTACGCATACTGCGCCTTACGATCAAAACTCAGGCTGGTACATAACAAAATCATAAATGGGGATTTGACAATCTTAAGCGACCTCATTGGGACAGACTTGGTAATGAGTTTTTTTTCTCCTCTGTTGTTGCCCATCTTCTGCTCTGGTTTCATTCCACCCCTTCTTCCCTCACGCTTTTTCTCCATCGGCCAACGGATGTAGGCGGCAGTTGTATTTTTAAAACCAATAAAAATGATACAATCCTAAAATAACCTTCATGGAGTACCAGTTAACTTTTTATCAGCTTGCTTTTCTGATAAATCATGTTACTCTGAACATCAGGTGTACTGATCAGGACTACGTTCAGGAGTATCACTAGAATCTTGATAAAGCAGTTATTATCAGAAGCCAACATACATAAAGTCTGCATCGAAGTCCAAGAACTTTTTTTCTGAATTTGAGTTCAGCTGATTTGGCAAACTTTTTCAAGAGACTTAAAGGGGAACTTTTAGCTCAATAAATGCTTACCAGATTAAATTAGAGGGAGACGGCTTGATCTCTCACACAAAGGAAAAGCTCATAGAAACCACTCCTAAGTTGAACAAAACACCGCTAATGCAGCCCTGAAGGGTTACTACTGACAAAGGAAAGTTGTTTATGAAATACCATTTCAGAGCCAAGTATATGAATAAGGAGGAAATATGGTATGTTTCTTTCCATGGCTGATAAAGTAAAGATCTAGCTACAAGAGGGTAGTGGTAATACGAGATCACAAGCAGCACAAGGTTATGGAGGATTCATGTATCCGCCAGACTGTTTTTTTAATCATTGTAAAGCAATATATGGAGGTCTAAACACCAATAAGGATGGGATTTTTTTTTTTTTTTTAAACCAGCTCACTCTTCCTTGCCTCAGCTGAAGCCATCGCCCAGATATTAAACACCACCACAAAAAAGTGAAGTCAAAGGGCTATTCACTCCTTTAGCCAATGGGAAAGTCGCGGCTAAAGACAGGTTGAACTCCGAATTCTATAAACTATTCTTCAATGGACTTACAGCACCATAACAGCTCATTTTAATTCAATCATGCATGGTGGCGAGATTTCCAAATCTTTTGGTGAAGGCGCGGTAATGAGCTTTTTAATCCCATGGAAATCTGCAATGGAGCTCAGTTCTTACAAACCAATAACGCTGCTTAAGGCAGTCTAAAAAACGGACAAAAAATGTTTCTACTGATTAAACTGGTCAAACGCCTCAAAAGAAGTTGCAAATAAGTTGTTCATAACAGGCTTAAAAATTAAGATAAGGCTACATGAAGTTTTGAGGAATACTACGCTCCATGGTGAAACCTCTGTCAAAGAGTTAGACCACATATCAGAAGTTGCGATGACCAAATGGGTTGAGGGTTGGGAAAAACTAGGTATAACCAAAATAGGTGATATTGTCATCTGCGATTCTATTAAGCATTTGGAAGCTTCTAAATTTGTAATCAGTAAAGACTGTGGTTGATTCTAATTTTCGTAATTTCAATTAGCCTAAATACTGAAACCATTCCCCATTATTGACATCACGACCTCTAATTCCATAGCCAGTTATACGTCATAAACAAACCTAATTATCAAGTCAGTCAGGAGAATAAGTGAATTGTGACAATCTCATTACTGTGACCACTGTGCCCTCGGCCTGGTCGCTCACACACCTCCCGCCTGCTCCTTACCTGCTGGACCTCCTGCTGCCGCCTGCCGCCTGAGCCACCACAGGGCCGCCGAGCGCCGCCCCAGCCGCCACAGGGCCGCCAAGCGCCGCCACCGAGCCCCCTGGTTTCCCGCCGCTGCCCACGAGACCCCGCCCCCCGATTGGTTCCCGCGCTCCCCGCCTCCCCGCAGACCCTCCCTCCCGGCTCCCCTCTTAAGGGGACCCTCTCCCCCGTCCCAGGTGTGACCACTGTGCCCTCGGCCTGGTCGCTCACACACCACACGCCTGCTCCTTACCTGCTGGACCTCCTGCTGCCGCCTGCCGCCTGAGCCACCACAGGGCCGCCGAGCGCCGCCCCAGCCGCCACAGGGCCGCCAAGCGCCGCCACCGAGCCCCCTGGTTTCCCGCCGCTGCCCACGAGACCCCGCCCCCCCGCCCGCCGATTGGTTCCCGCGCTCCCCGCCTCCCCGCAGACCCTCCCTCCCGGCTCCCCTCTTATGACGCCCCCAGAGCGACCGCGCAGCGGACGCCCGCAGCGGGAGCACCGAATGAGCGCCGAAGGTGCGCCAAAGGTAAGCCCGTCTGTGCCCGTCCGCGCCTGGACCGCGCCCAGCGCCAGACCCCCTGGCCCCCGCGCCTGCCAGCCCCCCCGCAGGACCTACGATGCCGCCACCCTCAACGCACTCAACACCGGCCGAACCCCCGGGTGCTACCGAGCCACTCCGAGACGCACCCACGGACCCTTCAGCTGCCTCACCTGCAAGTTCACCTGCATCCGGACCTGCCCCGCACCAGCACCCGCCAAGCCGAACACCAGCAGCAACCACCTCAAGTGCATCCTGCTCAACACCCGCTCCGTCCACAGACACGCCGTTCAACTCTGGAACCTCCTCGACACCACAGCTCCTGACGTTGCCTTCCTCACGGAAACCTGGATGAACGACTCCTCAGCGCCCGACATCGCCATCGCCGTCCCAGAGGGCTACAAGATCATCCGGAGAGACCGCGACAACCAGACTGGAGGAGGCATCGCCATCATCCACAGAGACACCATCCGTATCTCGACCAACGCCGACAACACCCTGACATCCGCCGAACACCTGCACTTCCAGATCCACACCGACCCCAAGACCACCCTCAGAGGCACCCTGATCTACCGACCCCCGGGACCACGCACTCAATTCAGCGAAGACATCGCCGACTTCATCAGCCCGCACGCCCTCCCCTCGGCCGACTACATCCTCCTCGGGGACATCAACTTCCACCTGGAGAACAACAACGACCGCAACACCACCACCCTGCTTGACAACCTTGCCACCCTCGGACTCAAGCAGCTGGTGACCACCCCCACCCACCTCGCCGGACACACACTCGACGCCATCTTCTCGTCCAGCAAAGACATCTCCTTCAGCCACGCCACTGGACTCCACTGGACGGACCACAGCTGCATCCACTTCACCTTCAAAAGAACCACGGTCCACCACCACCAGCAACAGGCCGCACGAAGAAGCTGGAACAAGATCACAGCCGAACAACTCACCACATCCCTGAGCCAGCACCCTCCCGCCAGCTCACCGAACCCCAGCCAAGCCGCCGACAACCTCACGAAATGGATCTCCACCTGCGCGGACGAGCTCGCCCCTCTGAGGACCCCACCCAGCAGACCCGGAAGCAAGAAGGCCCCTTGGTTCACCGACGAACTCAAGAGCTCCAAGAAGAACTGCCGAGCCCTCGAGAAAGCATGGAGAAGAGACCCAACGCCGGACAACATGACTACCCTCAAGCTCGCCACCCGAAGGCACCATCAACTGATCCACGCCACCAAGAAAACAGCATTCAAGGACCGGTTGGACAACAACGCACACAACAGCAAGGAACTCTTCAACATCGTCAGAGAGCTCTCCAACCCCAACGCCGGAACCAACGACATCACCCCATCGCAAGACCTCTGCAACTCCCTCGCCTCCTACTTCCACAACAAGATCGCTGACATACACAACAGCTTCAGAACACAACCAACGCTCCCCACGACCAAACCAACGCCCCCCACCACCACCCTCAACGCCTGGACACCGATCAACCTCGAAGACACCATCAGCACGATGAACTCCATCCACTCCGGTTCCCCAACCGACCCCTGCCCTCACCACATCTTCAACAAGGCCGACGCTGTCATCGCACCCCACCTGCGGGACATCATCAACACCTCCCTCAACACCGCCACCTTCCCTGAGAGCTGGAAGCACGCCGAACTCAGCGCTCTACTAAAGAAACCAACGGCGGACCCCACCGAACTCAAGAACTACCGCCCCATCTCGCTCCTCCCGTTTCCAGCCAAAGTCATCGAGAAGACCATCAACAAGCAACTGGCAGCCTTCCTCGAGACGACTGGTTCCCTCGACCCTTCCCAGTCAGGCTTCCGGGCCAACCACAGCACCGAGACCGCCCTCATCGCTGCCACAGACGACATCCGAACCCTGTTGGACAACGGAGAAACAGCGGCCCTCATCCTCCTGGACCTCTCCGCGGCATTCGACACTGTCTGCCACCGCACCCTAGTGCAGCGCCTCAGCAACGTCGGGATCAAGGAGAAGGCACTGGAATGGATCATCTCCTTCCTCACCGGAAGGACACAGAGAGTCCGCCTGCCCCCGTTCAGATCAGAAGCCACGGAAGTCACCTGCGGCGTCCCTCAGGGCTCCTCGCTCAGCCCCACCCTCTTCAATGTCTACATGAGCCCCCTTGCGGCCATCGCACGCCAACACAACCTGAACATCATCTCCTACGCCGATGACACCCAGCTGATCCTCTCCCTGACCAACGACCCCGCCACCGCCAGAGCCAACCTACACGAAGGGATGAAAAACGTGGCCGAGTGGATGACGACCAGCCGCCTGAAACTGAACACAGACAAGACGGAAGTCCTCATCCTGGGCTCCTCACCCTCCGCCTGGGACGACTCCTGGTGGCCCCCTGCCCTGGGCAACGCACCCAAACCGACAGACCACGCACGCAACCTGGGCTTCATCCTGGACTCCTCCCTCTCCATGACCAGACAAGTCAACGCCGTCTCCTCGTCCTGTTTCAACATCCTGCGCATGCTACGTAAGATCTTCCGGTGGATCCCCACCGAGACCAGGAAAACAGTCACCCAGGCCCTCGTCACCAGTCGACTGGACTACGGCAACGCCCTCTACGCCGGTACCACCGCCAAGCTCCAGAAGAGACTCCAGCGGATCCAGAACGCCTCGGCGAGACTCATCCTCGACGTCCCCAGACGAACTCACATCTCCAGACACCTGAGAGACCTGCACTGGCTCCCGATCAACAAAAGAATCACCTTCCGGCTCCTCACCCACGCACACAAAGCCCTACACAACCAAGGCCCGACCTACCTCAACAGCCGCCTCAACTTCTACGCTCCCAAACGCCACCTCCGCTCGACCAGTCTCGCCCTCGCAGCCGTCCCCCGCATCCACAGAGCGACTACAGGAGGTAGATCCTTCTCCCACCTGGCCGCCAAGACTTGGAACGCCCTCCCCACCGAACTACGCCTGACCCAAGACCACCTCTCCTTCAGGAAGAAGCTCAAGACCTGGCTGTTCGAGCAGTAGCGGACCCCCCCCCCCCCCCCAGCGCCTTGAGACCCTCCGGGTGAGTAGTGCGCTTTATAAATGCCTTTGATTGATTGATTGATTGATTGAAGAAACCTCTATTAGAGTGAAATGGGCCAACCACAGAAGTATAGTATTGGATAGAGATAACTGGGCAAATAAAAGCACTTGAATGTTAAAGAGTTTCTATCGTTCCCTGAAGAGATTTTTTTTAGAAGATGAATGCTTTATTACACACCTGTAAGAATAAAATAAAATCCAAATATTCTGCTAACCTGCCTTAGATTTCCAAACAAGCAGCTAGGAGTTGGCAGAACATTTTTATTGATTGCCAGGATATCTGGTCCAGCATTTTCAGATTCTTTGCAACAGCACTTGGGTTTAGAGACCACACCAACCATTAAGATGATATTTTTGGAATTGAGAAAAAGGAGGTGCCTATTGAATTCCAAGATAAAAGTTAGATTTTTGTATCAATGTCGATTGTTCGTTCAAGTATCAGAGCATTATGGAAATCTCCCAAGGTGCCTACATCCCAGGAATATTGGTATTATTTGAGGATAGATAAATTGAACATTATTTATTTAGCAAATTGTTGTGGTTGGTGATCTATACTGCGCTGGTCCAGAATGCAAGGATGTGTTGGGACGCGTAGACTTTGCTCAGGCTAGTGCTGGGGTGGGGCTTCATACTACAGTGCGCCCTTCGCCATCTTCCCGCCACTCCTGGCACTGCTTGTTGGAGGGGGGGGGGGGGGGGGGGAGAGGGGTGGCAACCAGCACTACAAAGCGGCATTTAAGACGCTCAGCGAATGATGTGCCGGGAAGGAGACCAGGCCAAGAGTGGTTTGTCTTTTTGTTTGAACAGCCGGAGCAAGGTTTTAACCCAAAAAGACAGGCATTTTGCTCCTCAAATGTGGACCCAGTTTGCTCTGGACGAAAAAGTATTAATACGAGGAAGCGGAAGGGTAGCCATTTCACTACCTGCTCTAAAAAAGGGGAGTGGCTTTAAAGTCCATTACCAGTTATCTGTCATTAGTCATGGGTGCCACTCAGACAGAAATTGGCCGTGTAGAAGCAAGTATGGACTTTACACTGAAAAGCACAGGTCTCTCTGGGGACAGACTATTGGAGGCTAAAGAATGCACTCAGCCTACTCATAGTGAGTTACAGCGTCAGACTCTCTCACATAACCCAACTGTAAAGGATCCAGTTTTATATCATGGGATGACCGCAGCCAAATCCTTCCAGCCCAATCCATGCGTTGTTGATGGCTCACCAACTCTGACAGTGCTTGAAGGAATAGTACTGTCTGAAAGTCGCCCCTCTCAAGAAAATCAGGAGGGAAACTAAAGAAGCAAGTAGCGCCAGTACTGTCGCTTTACGATCCAGGCCCTCACTCAAAGTGAAGCAAGGATCTAAAGCTAAGAACCCAGTGGTGGAAAAGCAAGCAAAGAAGGTGGATGGTGGAGAAACTGACCTCAAAGATTTTACCAACAAATGTCTAGGTAGATTAGATCCCCTAGATAGCCATTTCAGAGAAATCCGTAATTTTTCTCTGCGGTTCTGACAAAATTAAATATCCAGACTAAAAGCTAGAGAACATCCAACTAACTCAAGGCAAACTGGAAGACAGAGAAATCGAAAAGGGGAGAAACTAACAAAATGCAGGAATCGTGAATGAATGCAGGCCCCAGGGGCAAACAATCTACCCCGCCCCAACTCAACTTACACTGGGAGTCTACATGGGGGAGCCATGGAGCCCTATGAGCCTCTCCATGATAAACTGGTTACATCTAAATCACTGCCCTCCAAGAGAATTGTAGAATCTGAGGAGAACAGCTTGCAAAAAGTGGGCGCTAAAACCAATTGCACTGTCCAAAATAAACATGGCAACAGTACAGCCGATACAATGGTTGGCACATTCCATCAGAGTGAATGTCTTATATGATTGTCTTTGGGAACACCCCAAAGACAGACTCTACACACTCCAAAACGCATAAGTCTTTGTTAAATAAAGTTACACATTGGCTGAGGAAGCACTCGGGCTGGACTGGAGGTCTGCGCAAAGAGATTTTTCAGTTGAGTCTCATGGGTAGGCCCCATCATTAAAAACTAGCCTAGTGACTGTATCATAATACATTTTAGGAGACCACATCTGGTGTGGGTTTTGGTACACTCCCTCTCTCAAACAGGCACCCCTCAGGATGGCATCAGAACACAACCCCTTGGCTTTTTCTATGGACCAAGATCAAACAAACTACAATGTCCCAATAGCAGGGCTCCATTAAGTGCACCCGTAAGAGAAAGAGCAGCAATTCACTCCAAACATGGTAGTGTTCTACTATCCAACAGATTTTAGGCTTTGTCATCAATAGAGCAATTGGAATGACAACTACAAATACCTGGGAACACAGAAGTTGATAATGCATCTAATCCTTATTTCCCCCGGCTAAAACCCCACTGACCAACGACGATACCCAGATAAAAATATTGGACTTGACCTCTTCTGTGCCCATGACGAGATAGTCTCGTCATGGAGCACGGTCACGCTGTGCCCATGACGAGACTATCTCGTCATGAAACCCGCCCACTAAGGAAACGCCCGGCACAGGAGGGGGAAAGGGCGTGGCACCGCAGGGGTTAATGTCATGGATTGTGGCAGGCTTATGATCCAAGTAAAAAAAATAAAAACAGACTGGGTCGAGACAGTAGAGCAGCATCATATCATCTGTCAGGAGACATGGTCGCAGGACCCCCTCTACATAAATGGTTATCTAACGTTCCATGTCCCAGCGACCCGTCTACGTCAGGCAGAGCAAAAGGGGGCTTGAAAACCTTCATTTCTATGACTGCTGTTGATCTGGGAGGTTGTCGGTACTCCACGTTATCAAATTATCTCATTGAAAATGAAGATACCTTTTGATCGGTTATTGGTAAACTTTCATTATAACATCTTTGACCCAACTATGACAAAGGTTGTGGATGACTTGGAGGAGCACTTGTATAAAGACTAGAATGACCATCGCAGGGAAATTTTAATAATTTGGGTGGGGGATTTTAACACACTTACTTGTGACCCCAAAATCATAATGTCCTTAGGCACTTGCAACTATGCGGACCAGCCAGTTACACATTTTAGACATCACCCATATTGAGAGGCGCTGAATAAAGTAGCTGCTGCCAGACATTTGATATTCCTGCAGGAGATTAATAGCCCTGATTAAAGCCAAGTCCTGGCATTTTTAGGCCCAAATTCAAGCTCTATTATTGATTTTATATTTATATTAATGACCCCAAACTTTAATGAGCTGGTGGTCCAAATCAGCTGCGTAAGTGATTATAATCCCCTAATCTTGGAATTAAATTTTGATCTTGGCACTAAAAGCCCCAATATTCCAGAATATAGACTGGAATACGAAAAACGCCCCAAGTAGCAAGTGGTCGAAAATTGATAAAGATAATTTCCTTAAGGATCTTCTAGAGAACAACCAGGCCCAAATCGATATTACCCTACAAGATGATGCAAACCCTGAGGATATCATGCAGGCATACTCAACTTTCAATATGTATGGCAGCAAAATTAACAAAAAATTCCCCAAAGATCAGCAATAGCCAGAGATGGTTTAATCATGCCTGAACATAAATCTTTAAAATTAGCCCTTAACAAGCAGCCAGGTGTAGACCTTGCTAGGTGAGCATACAAGGAAGCCATTGCTAGGTGAAAGACGGAGATAAGGAAGACATCCTGAAGATTTCAAGGTAGCAAGTAGTATAAAGGACTCCAGTGCTCTTTGTAAGGTTGCCAACTCTCCTTATTTTATAGGCGACGATGCTCCAAAGGTTGACACAGTAATATCGGCCAAAGCATGGGAAGAGCACTTCTCTAAAATCTCTGGGTCTGGTGACCAAAGTTCCCGTATGGTCTTAGGTGAAGATGCATCTTATGATCAAGAGGCGGCTATTGCCTTCAGTAAATCAATTGAGGTAACAGACATACTAGCTAAAGCCCTCTGATAAAGCCCCAGGACCTGACAACATTTCTTCTGATCTCTATAAGTCGCTGTCACAACTCTGGGGGGGCCACTGATCACAAACGTAATAAGGGCTGCAATTGCTCGGCCCTTGGTCCATACCTGGCAGGAGGCTAGCATTGTGCCAATATTCAAGGAGCATTTGCAATACAATAGCTCTTGCATTCACACAAGTTTGAGCTATTGGCATTGTAAATGACAATGCCTTTTATTTATGTTTTGGGTTTTAAAACAAACAAAATTCATTGTCATTTAATTGTTAGATTGTAAATATCAGAGAAAGGGACCGGCCTGTGACATCTTCAAAGTAGTGATAAATAGTGCAGTGCATGTGTAAGCGTTGTAAAATACACAGACACAAAGTGTGAAGTGAGAGTCACATATGATCCGAGCTATAAACACTAACAAAGCACTCCAACACCTTTCGCTCTGTGATTACACTGTTGTGGCTCAGGAGGAAGAGCGTTGGGGGGGGGGGGGGGCAATTTCCTGCCCTCTCTGTGATTTGAGTGTGCAGTGTTGCATTGCACAAGGTCATTGCTATCTTTGGCCTAATAAACACTCTAGCTGTAGTAGGGCACTGGCTTCACCTCCTGGTGCAGGGCGGGCTGTGCTTTATGGCAGGCATGGAGGGAGGGATGGTCTCTGCTGCAGCTCCAGCCTCGTACAGTGCCCTTACTATTACTAGTGAGCGAGAGGCGCTGAGGTGGTGGTATTGGTTGTGGCATTGGTGGAGGTGGTGGCGGTATTGGTAGTGGGGGTATTGATATTGGTGGTGGCGATATTGATATTGGTGGTGGTATTGGTGGTGGCGGTATTAGTAGCAATGGTATTAGTGGTGGTGGTATTGGCATGTGGTATCGGTATGGTGGTATTGGTGGTGGTGATGGGGGGGTGGTGGTATTGGTATAGATATTGGTTCTAGTGGTGGTGGTATTGGTGGAGGTGGTGGTACTGATGGTGGTCGTATTGGTGGTGGTGTTAATAAACTAGGGTTTTGAAAACAACCAGTCAGGTGGATTTAGTACAGGTGACATGTAACACAGATGTGCTGTTGTCAGCTTCAGCCCATTAGCACAGGATTATGTGTTACCTGGAATTCACATGACTTAATTTGCCAATCATGTCTAAATCCATTTTCCTTGGAGGGGGGAGGGGCGTTAAATAGACGGGAGATAATGCTGGGTTAAAGTGATTGAAAGCGGGCAGCATGGTTACGAGGGCGGCCGTGCTGCTTAAAAAAACGCAAGCGGTTTCAGCTGAAGCAGCGCATGTCCGGCCTGCAGTAACAGGTCAATAAAGTAAATAGTGCTTAAAGAATAAATATCAGGTCCCGTGAAACAACCGAAGTAAGGGGGAGAGTTGCCATCGGAGGGTACAAATGAATACAAGGCCGTACTAAGGAGGGACTAACGACTATTAACGAATCCAAAGGCAGCATTTACGAAAAACAATGACACAAGCCAATGAAAAACATGGGAGGAGAGTAGGTGCGGCTTCTCTCCCATACTCTACTACAGCAGTCTCGCAGAGCGAGCAGCACATGCGAGCGTCTGCTAGGCTCGAAGTTTAAATGCCATCTACACTGTGTTAGATTTCATAGTAAGTCCCCTGCAACTCCGTAATAAGCACTGACAGATGGTTTTATCTATTCTTTTTTTAATTGGAATTAAAATGTTAACCAGGAGATATCTATTTTTATGTATACATGTTTTATATAATTGTGAATTGTTAAAAGTAAAGTACTTTGATGATTAATGTGTCATCACTGCTGTTATTTTTTTATTATTTTGTAAATCTGTTCTTCGGTCTAGCGGACTGAAGAATCATTCAACCTCTGTTGCGGTAAGAATACTAGACTCCATTAATCAGTGGCATCTAGGTGGACGAGGGAGGACAGGTGTCAAATGTAGCTCCAAGCAGACTGTATCCGCCAATCCTGGCTCTTTAGCTAAAAGCACTTTGCAGTCAGTCACCTCTAGACCTACCTTTCCCAAAGGCCATCTAGCCCCTAACCTTATTTGGCCAATTTCCATTCTGCTGCTTGCAGTTAAACCTCTAGGGTCTAGCTGCTCATCTGCTGGTATGTGGTCACTTCAGTGCATGTGGTAACATTTATCCTCATTATTATCACTAAAGGTAAATATAGTTATAAAGCTGTGTTTTATATTACACCTTTTCTCTTCCCTTTCAATCTTCAGTGCAAATACTGGCTTCTTGTAGGCACGTCTGCTCAACCTATACTCAATTCTACAGAGTGCACCAATAAAAAAATAAAAAGATGTTGATTCCCCAACCAAATTCACTCAACTGAACAAGCCAATATACATACATTGGTGAAGTGAACTTAAGATCAAGTGCTGCTCTCAATCTCCGATTATTTGAGCGTCCTGAAGAATGAGCGTTCAACTTGGTTGGGGGGGTGGGGGGATTAATTATAGCACTGTCGAGATAGTCTTGCCTCAACTTCATGGGTTGAGTGCATTGGTTTTGGAATGAGAAGAAAATAATTCAAGCTACTAGATCTGCAGGTCTGGTGACATTTTAAAGATGTTTTGATGTTTGTAAAGTAGAAGTGCCAGTGTAGCGCCCTGAGCACATTTTCTACTTGCTACTTCCTCGAGTTGTGTATAGGTCCAACATGAAGCATCAAGCTTTTTAATTGTAATACATTAGGCAGAGTACAACTATTTTTGCAACTAAATGTACAACTTAAATGACTTCATGACCCGGCTCAAGCTCTGTTTCTTGCTTCATTAAAATTTGATATTGAAATTTAGCCCATTTACAACTCCTCCCAATTTTAACAGCTAAGAAACAGTTTTAAGGTAATTTGTCAAGAATATCATACGGTTCAAGAGAGGGAGCCAGGATCAGACACAAATCAGCCAACAGTCCTAATATTGGTCAGTAAACCACTCACTCACAACTAGTGTCTTGCTGGTCTATAGGTAAACAGAAGATATTTCTGTAACACATTTGCCATATTTCTTAAAAGTAAATGGGGTGGGAAGTCAGTTATACCTGAAATGCTACTAATGTGTCCTAGCACTATCGAATTTAATATGGCCCAACATACCGCATAATACAGGTTGTGTTAGTGGAACATTTCTGTACACATAGGCTTACCTACATTTCCATATATTTTAGTGGAAAACTACCAGGATGTTTACTGTAAATACATAAAGCATTATGCAAATGCTACAGTCACTCAAATAAAAAACAGGAAGAGAGACTATCTAAGACCTCATTACAATACAAGCCACTCTGTTTTTAGAAAAAGATCTGTTGGTAGTTTATCCATTATACTTCGACATTATTTTATCAAACATGAAATACTGCATTTTAAATTGTTTGCCTACCTTAGCTGTAATGGCTAGCATACTCAAACAATTAAAGGAAACATAGAAAGGAAGGAATTGATCAAATATGGTTTCCCAAACTGTGGGTTGCAACCCACTGGTGGGTCACTAGCAGATAATTTGTGGGTCGCGTACGTTCAAGCAATAAAAAACAAGCATTGGTAATGCATCGGTTTCGCCTAGGTGATTAATAAAGAGCTGTTTTTATCAATCATTGTCCAGGAGAAGGGAAGAGCTCCCCGACAGATAACAGGAGTGTGGAGAGGATGTGGCACAGAGGCCAGAGCTGCTGACTCGAGAGCTTGGGATCCCGGTTCGAGTCTCGGTGGCACAGCATCCTGTGATTTTATGCAAATCACAATCTCTCCAGGTGATAAATTGTTATATAAATATGAGGCGGACCCTGTATTGCAGGTCAGACAGTGGGCCTTAGCGTTGGGACAGTATAGCACTGTCTGTAACTGCCGCATTTTAAACTTTTATTTGCACCTTTATTTTAAAGCTGAAAGGCATTACCTATTGTGCATAATAGTCACACATTATTTTTACCTGCGCCGTTCTGTGCTTCACTTATTTGCATACTCTTGTTTCCCTTCAGTCGCCAGTAGTCCCCGGTCCGCCACGGCTTGTGCCGGTTGTGCAGAGGGACGAGTATTCTGGCTTAGTTTCCGGCTCGCCGACCGGAAGTGAAGGTTATCGGTCTAGACGCTCTGTGTCACATTTCCAAACCTATTTAAGGCAGGAAAGGACGCAGACATGTAGCTGACCCTCTGTTGCAGGTCAGACAGTGTGCCTTCGCGTTAGGACAGTATAGCACTGTCTGTAACTGCTGCATTTTAAACTTGTATTTGCACCTTTATTTTTAAAGCTGTAAGGCATTACCTTTTTTGCCAAATAGTCACTTTATTTTTACCTGCGCCGTTCTGTGCTTCACTTATTTGCATACTCTTGTTTCCCTTCAGCCGCCAGTAGTCCCCGGTCCGCCAAGGCTTGTGCCGGTTGTGCAGAGAGGCGTGTATTCTGGCTTAGTTTCCGGCTCGCCGACCGGAAGTGAAGGTTATCGGTCTAGACGCTCTGTGTCACATTTCCAAACCTATTTAAGGCAGGAAAGGACACGGACATGTAGGGGACGTGTGCAGCAGCGCGCTGAAGGTGGGCCAAAGGCAAGCCCATCTGCGCCAGACCGCCGCCAGATTTCCTGTCCATTTTATTATTTGCTCAGAGGAACCCTTGTCTACAGACCCCCCGGACCCCAGGCACAGTTCAGCGACTCCATCACAGATGTCGTAAGCACGCACGCCTTGGCCTCCACAGACTACATCCTCGTCGGAGACCTGAACTTCCACCTCGAGAACGCCGACGACAGCAACTCCACTACACTACACTACTGGACAACCTCGCCAACCTTGGTCTCAAACAGCTCGTCACGACACCCACCCATTCCACCGGACACACGCTCAACCCCATTTTCTCCGTCAGCAGCCACGTCAACTTCAGCCACACCACCGAACTTAATTGGACCGACCACCACTGCATCCACTTCTCCTCTGAAAACCACGGCACACAACCACCAACGAAGAATCCCCCATCGCAGCTGGAACAAGGTCACCGAAGACCAGCTAATCACCACCCTCGCCCAAGACCCACCAACCAACCACACAGACACAGCCGCCCGCAACCTCAGGCAATGGATCGACGACTGCGCCAACACTCTCGCCCCGATCAAGAAACCCTCAAACAGAAGCACCGACAGAAGGGCCATCTGGTTCACCGACGACCTCCAGGTATCCAAGCAGAACTGCCGAAGACTAGAGAAGAAATGGCGCAACAAGCAAACACCGGACAATCATGCAGCCCTCAAGAACGCCAGCCACAGGCACCACCAACTCATTCGAACTGCCAAAAGGACCGCCTTCAAGGAACGCAAGGACTACAACGCACACAACAGCAAAGAGATCTTCAACATCGTGAAGGAACTCGCAAACCCCATCTCCAACAACATCCCGCCGTCACAAGACCTCTGCGACTCTAGCCACATTCTTCCACCGCAAGATCATAGACATCCACGACAGCTTCAACATCCAGAACCCCCCCCCCACCCAACAGCCGCCAACACCCTAGACTCACTGCCCCCCAGCCACACCGGCCTCCTGATCTCCTGGAACCACGTCAACGACGAAGACGCCATCAAAACCATGAATACAATCCACTCTGGATCACCATCAGACCCCTGCCCCACCACATCTTCAACAAAGCAAGCTCCATCATCACACCCAACTCCGAAAGATCTTCAACAGTTCATTCAAGACCGCCACCTTCCCGGAAACCTGGAAACACGCAGAGATCAATGCCCTACTCAAGAAACCCAAGGCAGACCCAAGGGATCTGAAGAACTTGCGGCCCATCTCCCTGCTCCCGTTCACGGCGAAAGTCATCGAGAAGACCATCATCAGACAACTGACTCGCTTCCTCGAAGAGAACACCACCCTGGACTTGTCTCAATCAGGATTCCGCAGCAACCACAGCACCGAAACCGCTCTAATCACCGCCACCGACATTAGGACCCTGCTGGACAACGGCGAAACCACGGCCCTCATCCTCCTAGACCGACACAGCCTGCCACGACACCCTACGCACACGCCTCTACAACGCAGGGATCCGCGACAAAGCCCTGGACTGGATCACCTCCTTCCTCATCGACAGAACCCAGAGAGTCTGCCTCCCGCCATTCCAATCCAAAGCCACTAACATCACCGTTGGTGTACCCCAAGGATCATCCCTCAGCCTGACCCTCTTCAACGTCTACATGACACCGCTCGCATCGTCCGATCGCTCAACCTCAACATCATCTCATACGCCGATGACACCCAGCTGATCATCTACCTCGCCAAGGACCCCGCCGCTGCCAAAACCTACTTCCACGATGGAATGAAGGCCTCGGTACCACCCCCTCCGCCTGGGACGACTCCTGGTGGCCGGCCTCGCTGGGAGCTGCGCCAACACCCACCAACCACGCACGCTGCCTGGGGTTCATCCTGGACTCATCACTGTCAATGACCCAGCAAGTCAACGCAGTCTCCTCCTCCTGCTTCAACACCCTCCGCATGCTTTGCAAGAGCTACAGATGGATCTCCACCGGAACCAGCAGGACGGTCACCAAGGCCCTTGTCACCAGCAGGCTGGACTACGGCAACGCCCTCTACGCGGGAACCACAGCTAAACTCCAAATGAGACTTCAACGCATACAGAACGCCTCCGCTCGCTTCATCCGCGACATCCCCCGCCACAGCCACATCACTGCCCACCTGAGGAACCTGCACTGGCTGCCCGTCCCCAAAAGGATCACCTTCAAGCTCCTCACCCACGCTCACAAAGCACTTCACAACGCCGGACCAGCATATCTCAACTACTCACATTCTACACTCCCAACCGCCAGCTTCGCTCCGCTGAACTCTCGCTCGCCGACGTTCGACGCATCCACCGGCGGCAGATCCTTCTCTCACCTCGCCGCCAAGACATGGAACACCCTCCCTATCCGCCTACAACAGACCCAGGACCTGATGACCTTCAGGACACTTCTAAAGACCTGGTTGTTCGAACAGTAGCAGCTACCCCCCTTTCCCCCCTCAGCGCCTTGAGACCCTCCCCCCTCAGCGCCAACCACCCTCCCCCAGCGCCTTGAGACCCTCACGGGTGAGTAGCGCGTTCTACAAATGTCTGATTGATTGATTTATTACTTGGCCTTCTATGAGTGTTTTGAGTTTCTTTGCACCACTGTCATGGCAAAAGTTTGTTACATCAGACAGGAACTCTTGCGGTTGAATGATCCCCACAGGTCTAGTCCCCCTAAGGATAGCCAAACCATACCGGGGAATATAGTGACCCCCAGGGACTATAGGGATAACATCCTGAGGGAGCAGGCCCCACTATCTAAATTTCAACCAAAGAATGTCTTGGTACCAGATAGTAAGACATTAAACAATTAAAGGGGCTATATTTTAATGCCCGTTCGGACCCAAGACATGCTGTAGAAATATGGAGCCTTTAGGACATTGAAAAACACGACATCTGTTTCATTACTGAAACTTGGCTCCATGAGCATGCCTCTCAAGATGTGGCTATTGCCTTCCCTCCCCAATATCATCTAACTAGATTAGATAGAAATAGCAGGAGAGGAGGAGGTTTAGCAATAGTCACGACGGCTGAATTGGAAATTTCTGTATTAGAATCTATCACATCGGACCTACTAGAACTACGCATTTTCAGAATCGAAAGGCAATCTAAAGGATTCTGGAGAGGAGCAATAGTATATAGGCCACCGGGTCCGAAAACTAATTTTATTCATAACTTACTGGAAGCCAATGCTTCCCATGTATTCGCAGCTGACAGTTTTCTTTTGATAGGGGGTTAATTATCAAGCACAACTATCATCAGATCCTGATACAAATCAACTAATCACCAATCTAGACACATTGGGATTGGTTCAAATGGTGCAGGGACCTACCCATTCAGCGGGACATACTCTTGATCTTATACTTACTAATATAACAAGTATCAGAGTAGAGCCCCCACTCCCCCTGCTATGGTCCGACCATGATATGCTTAAATTTGCCATACCAATAATCAATACAAATAAGGATTGTAGCAGTGAACTTACATGGAGAAGGCCTTGGCGGAAAGTCACCACTGCATCCTTTTCAGCTCAATGTAGTCCCCCTCTGCTATCTCATACTGAGAGTATCAACCACATAGCTACCTCTTTCGAGGCAGAAATTACATCTACCCTGAACATCGTGGCCCCTTTCTCAAGGGTTAATGTTAAGACTAGGACATCACCTTAGATTACGGAACAATTAAAAATTGAAATACTCTAGTGGGACAGCTGAACGGAAATGGAGAAAGAGTAAAAGCACCGAAGATCAGGAAAAGTATAAACTTATCCATCAAAGCTACCTGGTCAACATTAGGTCAGCAAAATAATTATACCTCGTGAACAGGATCAAAAAGGCCGCTAACTCCAATAAGGAGCTTTTTAAAATTCTGGAAGAATTTACCACTTCCCCTACCCAGCCAGGTAATCTTCCCTCTCAAGACTGGATAGACACTCTTTCCTTGTTTTTTGGGGATAAAATAGCAGAAAACTTGGTAAATTACTCTGATAGCATTTTTCCTTTGTTAGAGGAGTTCACCCTGTTTAACCCAGATGAAGTGGCAACTGCCTTGGCCAAGATGAAATCTGGTTCCCCGGTAGACCCGATACCTCCACGTTCTTTTTAAACCGTCACCCCTCTGCTTCTCAGAAAACTCACGGATATATTCAATGTCACTTTTGCAATCAGAAGTCCCAGTTCTATAGAAAGCTGCGATGGTCAGACCTATCCTAAATAAATCTACTGCCGATCCTAAAACTCCAAGTAATTACCGTCCTATTTCTTTGCTTCCTTATTTTGGAAAAGTCCTCGAGTCTCTGATCAATGGGCAACTTACTGCCCATTTGGAGAGCCACAGACTACTGGACCCGTCACAGTCAGGTTTCAGGGCCGCCCACAGCAATGAAACAGCGCTGGAGGAAGTTATTGACATCAGATTAGCCCAGGACAACGGGCAATCGGCTATGATCGTCCTGTTGGACCTGTCGGCTGCCTTTGACACCATCTCCCACAGCATTTTAGAACAACGGCTCTGGGAGATGGGTGTCGGGAGGTAAGGCCCTGGACTGGCTTAAAAGCTATTTAACCAATCGTACCACTACGCTACTAATTAACAACATGGTTTCCAGTAGCCGGCCAGTAAAGATGGGAGTTCCTCAGGGCTCTATTTTGAGCCCTATGCTCTTCAATCTTTATATGTCACCTCTGGCTAGGGTGATCAGATCCTATGGCTTTGACATGGTGTCATATGCTGATGACACCCAGCTAGTGATCACCCTAGGACCTGATCCCCTTAACACAAAGACTCGTTTTAAAAACTGCATGACTCACATTTATAGTTGGAGGAGTACGAACCATCTCCAGCTAAATGGAAGCAAGACTGAAGTCATTCTTTTCAGTAGGGCACATGAAGTTTGGTCTAACGACTGGTGGCCCCGAAATCGGGGTCCCTGCCCTTCTCCAAAGCCAGTGGTGCGGAACCTTGGAGTAATGATCAAAAACCAGCTATCAATGAAAAATCAGGTCAACCAGGTAGTTGGCACCTGTTAGGGAATTATGCGTAGTCTAAAAAAAAATCTTTCAATGGATCCCAATCGAAGAAGCCACTTGTTCAGGGATTGATCACCAGCCGTATTGATTACGGAAATGCCCTGCTCGCCTCGATCAATGAAGAACTGTATTCCAGGCTCCAGGTCCTGCAGAATACAGCCGCCAGACTGGTACTAAACCCTTCTTCTAGATCCCCATCAATACCTAATCTTAAGCATCTTCATTGGCTCCCTATAAAGAAGCGTACTCAGTTCAAGGTTCTTTGTCTAGTGCACAAGAGAAAGCACGGAAGCGGGCCTGGCTATTTTGCAAAAAACACCTCTGCTGGTACCAGCCGACTAGGACGTTAAGGTCAAGTACCAAATTTCTTCCCACTCCATGCAGAGTTCGTACCGCCAGAAATGGTGGGAGATCTCTCTCATATCTGGCACCTACCATTTGGAATAAACTTCCACTCCATCTACTCTCAATTATAGATCATAATCGATTCCGCAAGGAATTAAAAACTTGGATGTTCGACCATTATTAGTATTTCTTTTCCTTCTGTCTTTCTGCTTTAGAGGAGTCTACGCAAGCGCCATGAGACCTCCGGGTGATATGTGCGCTCAATAAATATCCATGACTTGTCTTGACTGCAAGAGTAAAAAGCAAAAAGAGGCAAAACTTTATGAAAAATAGTTCAACCAAAGCGGATGTTAACAGTATTTCTGTTAAGGGAAACTGATAATAGAAGCAGATGAGGAACAAGCATTGGTAAATGCTGGAAAATATGCTACAGCCAATAGAAATGGAGGAAAAGTAAGTGGCACGCACAGGAACCAATGAGAAGCCAGTAAAGAGGATGGCGGGATGCAAGTCCCTTTCAAGTTTATATTAAAAGCAATAGATTTGTCAAGCACAGCACAAGTGCTGTGCAGGCAAAACCTAAAAATGCCTTTAATTTCTATATTTCCCTTGTCACATTTGCTGTGCTTCAAAGACTGGTAAAATGTCAGGCTATGTCTTCTGCTGCTTATGTTGTTTTTTTTTTTTAAGATGTGGCTGGTGTTTACAAACTCTTCTCACTTTGCAGGCAGAGAAAGAAAAGTAAAGTGAACTATGTCAGAATCTTGATGGGGTATATGATGTGCGAATGGAAATGCTTTTGAGTAACAGACAACTAAATGTAAATACCTATAAAGGATCTATACACGTTCAGCAGTTAGGAAAGCAAAAATTTAGCACTTTTTTTTGCAATTCTGAAGTGTAATGGAAACAAAGATTTCAATAAGATCAGAACAAATCAAGACACCTTACTTGACGATGCACAAATAATATATTCACAGAAACCGGATTTCAGCGCATGTCCGTCTGTGCAATATAGTTGTATCAGTTAAACTGTAGGTCTGTGAAAATTTAGTGACCATTTCATTGGAAAATGTGCTGTCTGTAAATTGCAATGCACGACTAAACAATGCTCTAGTTGCATTAAAAAACAAATTCACCTATTTTTTGCAAACAAATGGCATTTTAAACTAAACCACTTATTTTAAACAAAGGACTACTGGTTAGTCCAACTAAGAAAGAGAAGAATAGATGTAACATGGTGCAGCGTTAAAGCTAGGTGGGTCGCGATAGTCTGTTGTACTAAAAAGTGAGTTGTGCTTCTAAAAAGTTTGGGAAGCACTAATCTAATTTAAGTTAACCCCGATTCTCCAGCTCCTGCTCATCTTGGCCTAAGGCAGCTAACTGTGGATGGTGCTAATTTCCCACACACAACAGGTTTTCCACCTTTCAGAGCTGAAAAAATAGTGTCCTATTTTGTCCATATCTACCGTGTAACTGTTGCCAGCCAATCTTCAGACATGGAAGGTCGGATATGCTTCTATTTGATTCTGTCAGGGATGTATCAGGAGGCAGTTGTCCTTTCGATCAGGTGCACAAAGCCAAAATAGTTAGACATTCTGGACCGTGCCTGGTGACTGCTCCCAGATCCAATCCTAATTTAGTTTTTGTACCTCCCCTCACATCAGGCATACAGAGATGACCAAATAGACTGGAGGCACAGAGAGCTGTATATGGAGACATGATTCTTTAGATTTGGCCTTAACTTACGGACATTTGTTTGGTAACATAGCTCAGAGAGTCATGCTACAGAGGGCATTGGTGTTTGGAAAAGGATAATGGAGCATGTCATCGCCAATAAAAGATTCAGTGAGAGCAACCAGCATGAATGGCCAATAAAGGGGGAAGACAACTGACACATGATCCCAGAACGACATGTTCCATCCTCCTTTTAGCAATACCCTTTCTCCCTCCTTCCTTCTCCCCACTTTCACTCCATCTTGTGTCCTTTTATTCAAAGGTCAATCCAGAAAATCTTTCCATCAGATTCCTTGCTATCTGTTCAAGGAAAAATTTCATATCCTTACAGAATCTCTAAATCCAAGCAAAGCATAGCATTATAGAAAGAACCTGCAATTCTGCCGCCGAAAAAAAGCAATATAACATTTCACACTACCACAGACAGCTTTGCTCCACAGTTTAACCACAGGCCCAATTTTCTCAAATCAACTAAAGCTGGAATCTTTATAAATATTTTTGCAAATTTATTCCATGCGAAGTATAGGACAACGGTCTTGTTTACATAAGGAATTTTTAAGACCATATCTCCATTTGGAGCATCTTTACCACATGGAACCATTTTTCGCCCGTAGGTACTTTTACCATGTCTAGTGGTAAGGAGTAGTTTCTTTTCTGTAACTCCAGTTCTGTAGTAGGGGTATCTCTGTTATAGTCATAATCTAGTGAATAGTCCCGCCCATGTGCGTGGACCCCGGAACAATAAAAAATAATCTCTAAAAGGTGACAAATCATGCAGACCTACATACACCTTTAAAAGATAATTTAATTTAAAGACAGATAATGCAGCCTATACCCACAGGCTACACTGTCCAGTACTTCAACTAGAATTCCACCAACAACCACAAACAGCACTGCCTGTCTAGTTTTTCTCCCCATAGGAAAAAACCCTGCCTCAACCAGCAAAAGCCTCTGGAATGATAGAGAGGAAGGAGTGGACAGACAAGCCCCATAGGCTGCCATTATGTGGCTTAAAACAGGATACTGTGCCTTTAAGAAAACTTTCCAGAACTTTCCCCAGTATCCCAGAATGCCCAGCAGGTCCCATTTACTTTCAGTTCTTTTTGAAGGCGTAGCACGCCAGACCTGTCGCATTCTACCTATGAATAAGTATCTCTCCACCGGGGAGGAGGGCGGGCGCTTATGACTATAACAGAGATACCCCTACTACAGAACTGGAGTTACAGAAAAGAAACTACTCCTTCTGTAGTAGGGGATCTCTGTGTATAGTCATAATCTAGTGAATAGAATGGCAAGCCCATCCCCACACAACAAAAGCGGTGGAGAACACACAAGACACTACCACTACTGTGCGAACAAATTTCGCAGCGAAGCCTGCCCAACCTGAGCATCTGCCCTGGCATCCGTGTCCAGACAGTAATGCGCAGCAAAGGTATGGACCGACTTCCAAGTGGCCGCCTTGCAGATTTCCGCAATCGGAACATTACGCAGCAAAGCCGTCGTGGCAGCTTTGCCCCTGGTGGAATGAGCCTTAGGTTTACCCCCTAAGGTCTTATTAGCCTTTTGATAACACAATTGTATGCAGGACACAATCCACCGAGAAATGGACTGCTTAGAGGTCGCAAGACCCGTCCTGACTGAGCCATAATTAACAAACAATTGGTCAGACCTACGAATATCCTTGGTCTTATCCAGATAAAATTTTAACACCCTCCGAACATCCAGGGAATGGAGAGCCCTTTCCGCTGGCGAAGAGGGATTCTGAAAGAACGTAGGTAAAGTTATAGTCTGGTTGACATGAAAATCAGAGATAACCTTCGGAAGAAATTTAGGGTGAGTACGCATCACAACCTTAGCAGCATGAAATACAGTATAAGGTTCTTGACCACATAATGCCTGAAGTTCACTCACCCTACGGGCCGATGTGATGGCCACTAGGAACGCCGCCTTCCAGGATAGGTGCTGCAATGAAGCCTTGTGAATGGGTTCAAAAGGCTCCTTCATCAGTCTAGACAACACCACGTTCAAGTCCCAGGAAGGCGAGGGAAGTCTGACGGGAGGAAACACTTTCTTCAAGCCTTCCAAAAAATCCTTGACCACAGGGATCTGAAAGAAGGAAGTCTGTGAAGGGCATTTCCTGTAAGCAGTCAAAGCAGCCAGATGAACCTTAATGGAATGGAAATTAAGGCCAGACTGCGCCAGATGTAAAAGGTATGGAAGGATGACATCTTCCTTACATGTTGTCGGATCAAAGTTCTTGGACTTACACCAGATACAGAACCTCTTCCACTTGTAAGCATAGGATGTCCTAGTGGAAGGTCGCTTAGACTCCTTCAGAATGTCCATACAATCGTCTGGTAGATTCAGATGGCCATATTGCACTATTTCAGGAGCCATGCCGCCAAACTCAAAGACGAGAGGTTGGGGTGCACCATCCGCCCCCCGAACTTCGTGAGAAGGTCCGGCCTGCACGGCAACCGCATGTGAGGAAGGAGAGACCGGTGAAGAAGGTCCGTGAACCACCACTGCCTGGGCCACTCCGGGGCTATCAGGATCATCCGCGCCCTGGACTGGGACAGCTTGATGAGTACCGCCGGAATCAGGGGAATTGGTGGAAAAGCGTACAGAAAGCTGTTCGACCAATCGAGCCATAGCGCATTCCCCAGCGTCCCCCGCTGGTGGTACCTGGATGCGAAGTCTCGGCATTTGCTGTTTTCGGCGTTGGCGAACAGATCTACGTCTGGAGTCCCCCACCTTGCGAAGACTTCTCCTAGTACTTCGTCGTTTATGACCCATTCGTGGTTTTCCTGAATCAACCTGCTCAAGGCGTCCGCCTGAACATTCTGCACCCCTGGCAGATGCGTGGCCGTAATCGTCAGTCCTCGGGCCAGCAGCCAGCGCCAGATCGCCTGCGCCTCCTGTGACAGAGTGCGCGATCTCGACCCCCCCTGCTTGTTGAGGTAATACATCGTGGTTGTATTGTCCGTCTGTATCAGCAGCAAGTTGGTCTGGAAGGACGGAAGGAAGGCCTTCAGTGCCAGGAAGACAGATCTGAGTTCCAGGAAATTGATGTGGTACGTCGATTCCAGAGGAGACCACTTTCCTTGAATCTGCAAGTCCCCGGAATGCGCTCCCCAGCCCTGGAGAGAAGCATCCGTCACTACACTCGTCGTGGGAATGTCCTTGTGGAAGGGAACCCCCTTGAGGAGGTTTTCCGCCGAACACCACCACTTCAGAGATTGAAGAGCATGCAGCGACAGTCGTATCTTGTCGTCCCAAGAGCCTGTACTCTGATCCCACTGATCCTCCAAGCACTCCTGCAGTGGCCTCATGTGTAGCCGTGCGTGAGGCGTGAGGAAGATACAGGAGGCCATCGATCCCAGTAGAGAAGACACCTTCCTCACTGTCGTCGATGGAGCAGTCCTGAGGTCCTGAGCCTTCCGAAGGAGTGATAACCGTCTCTCCTCCGAAGGAGACACGCTTGCTGACCGCGTATCGATGGAGGCCCCCAGGTACTGTATGCACTGGACCGGAGTCGTGACCGATTTGGACATGTTGACGTGTAACCCCAGCTTGTGTAAGAGAGCGCACGTCCATCGGAAGTGATCTTGTGCCTCCGAGAAGGATGAAGCCTTGATCAGCCAATCGTCCAGCTACGGGTAGACAAACACCTTGTTCCTCCGCAGGTGTGCCGCCACCACCGCCATGCACTTCGAGAAGGTCCTGGGAGCAGACTTTAGCCCGAATGGCAGTACTGTGTATTGACAGTGATTGGCGCAGACTTGGAATTGCAGGAACTTCCTGTGCTTCCTCGCTATGGGCACATGGAAGTACGCATCCTGTAGATCTATGGCACAGAGCCAGTCTCCCCGTTGCAGCTGAGGGTAAATCTGGTGCAACGATAGCATGCGGAACTTCTCTCTGCGAATCCATTTGTTTGCCTGTCGCAAATCCAGAATGGGCCTGAACTCGTTCTTGTCCTTCTTGCGAACGAGGAAGAACCGAGAGTACAGACCTCTTCCCCTTTGAGACAGAGGTACCTCTTCTACCGCCTTTTTTCTCAACAAGATGTCTGCCTCCGCCTGGAGCTCTCTCAGCTGGAATCGAGAGCTGACCGGCGGAATCGCTGGAGGCGGGCTGATAAACCAAAGACTGTATCCATTGCAAACAATGTTCAGCACCCACTTGTCCTGAGTAATCTTTCTCCACTCTGCCGGAAAAAATTGGATGCTTCCCCCCACTGGAGTGGGTAACGGTTGAGGGGGAAGTAGCCGCTCAGGGCCGAGACCCGGCCGGGCCCTTGGTAGTGGTAGTAGCCTGCTGGCCTCCTCTACCCCTCTGGCGCTTCTGGAAGGGCTTGCGGAACTGCTGCTGCTGCTGTCCCGAACCCTGCCCACGCCCTCTGCCCGAAGACCCGAACCGCCTCTGGAACGGGCGCTTCTTTTTCTCGGCCTTCTCCAACCCAACGGCCTTCAGGGTTTCCGCCTCCGCCTTCATGCGGGCCATCTCATCGTCCGCATGTTTCCCAAACAGGGTTTCCCCTGAGAAGGGCAGGTTGGCCACTCTTTGCTGCGCCTCTGGCTTGAGGGACGTCAGGCGCAGCCACGAATGCCGCCTCTGGTGAACGCCATGGCAGTAAGCGTGGGCGGCCAGCAAGGATACATCCGCCGCTGCGACGATCACCTGGTTAGACACCAGCATGCCTTCGCGCACTGTCTCCAAGAAGTCCTCCTTCTTGTCCCGGGGCAGTAGGTCCGCATACTGCTGCAGGGACTCCCACAGGGCCCGGTCGTAACGGCCCAACAAAGCCCCTGCACTCGCCGCCTTCATGGTAGTGGCGGCGGTCCCACACACCTTCCTGCCCGCAGAGTCCAGCCAGCGGCTTTCCTTGTCAGGCGGGACCGTCGACGAAGGCGCGGTCGCATGTTGTTTCCTCGCCGCCGTCACGATGACCGAATCTGGCTTCGGGTCCACTCTCAAAAAGGCAGGGTCCGACTCCGGGGCCCTATACTTTTTCATGAGCCTGGAGGGGGCGGCCTTCGTCATCGCGGGAGTGAGGAACAGCTCCAACGCGGGTTCCACCAGTCCTGGTACAAGAGGCAGTAGAGGGCAAGAGATGTTTCTTATGAAGTGTCTCGAATATCACGGGCGTCGTGGGTGTTGGAACCGTCACCGTGATACCCAACTTCGCTGCCTCTCTCAACAGCACCTCTTGGAAAGAGACCAAATCGTCCACCGGCGACACCCTAGTCCCCGGTGAGTCCGACAGCGTCGGGGAAAAGTCTCTGGTCGAGGAGCGCGTGTGTGACCTGGACCTGTGCCTCCTACGGCGTCGTCCGGAGTCCGACGATGACCGTCCACGGCTCCGTGACCTTCTCCTCCTGTGAGAGCGGGAGCGCGACCTCTTCTGCTTCGGCCTGTCCGCCGTTTAGCCGGTCCCGGCGACCGCGGGCGTCGTTGCTTCGGGGTCCCCTGCGGCGGAGTCGGGTACCTCGGAAGGGAAACAGACCGCGGGGGAACCGGCGGCGGTCCCACCGGAGTGCGTGGCAGCGACCGAGGTGGGGGCGGCGGAGGCAGTGTCCGCGGCTGTGGAGGCGGTGGAGGCGGTGGTGGAGGCGGAGGAGGTGGCATTGGTGGTGGCGGAGGAGTCGGAGGAGGCGGGAGAGGAGGCGGTGACGGAGGCATCCGAGGGGGCGTATACACCACAGAGTACACCGATTCCGGTGACTCTCTCTTCCTCGACGTCGACCTTTTCCTCGACATCGACCTTTTCCTCGACATCGACCTTCGTCTCGACGGCGACCTGTGCCTCGACGGCGACCTGTGCCTCGACGGCGACCTGTGCCTCGACGGCGACCTGTGCCTCGACGGCGACCTCCTCGACCTCGAGCGTCTCGACGTCTATCTCCTCTTCGGCGGCGACGTCGACCGTCTCCTCTTCATCGACGGCGAACGGCGATCTCCCCTCGACGGCGAGCGCCGACGCCGGGTCCGATCTCGACGCCGACTGCTGGACGGCGCCGAAGACTGCGTCGTCGCCGACGATGCCGATGTAGTCGACGGCGGCCTATTCAGGTCCCTCGACGTCGATCGTCGACGCCGCTTCTCCCCAGAGCCCTGGGGAGACGGCGAACAGACGGTGGTCATCCTCCTCGACGTCGACGCCCTCGACGGGGAGTGGGAGCGCTTACTGGTCTTCCTGCCCCTGGGGAGCCCCCCAGAGGCCTCAGTATGGGGCAAATCAGCCCCTCCAGACCCACCTGGTGCCTTCAGTCTTCTCTCCTCCAGAACTTGAAGCCTGATTTTCATCCTGTCCCTCAGGGTCCTGGCTGAGAACGAGTGGCAGATGGTACAGTTTTCAGGCACGTGGGACTGGGGAAGGCAACCTATACACACCTCGTGTGGATCAGTTTTAGCCTTCTTTCTACCACATTCCGGGCACTTGTCGAACAAGCCAGGCATGTTGACAGTACCAGCTACTAAGCACTTGAGAAAGTGACAAAAATTGACAAAAATCTCCAAAAAACCCTTGAAAAGGGGAGAGCTCAATGCTCCAGGGTCCTGCTAGCAGGAGCCGGAAAAAAGAACTGAAAGTAAATGGGACCTTCTGGGCATTCTGGGATACTGGGGAAAGTTCTGGAAACCTGGAAAGTTTTCTTAAAGGCACAGTATCCTGTTTTAAGCCACATAATGGCAGCCTATGGGGCTTGTCTGTCCACTCCTTCCTCTCTATCATTCCAGAGGCTTTTGCTGGTAGAGGCAGGGTTTTTTCCTATGGGGAGAAAAACTAGACAGGCAGTGCTGTTTGTGGTTGTTGGTGGAATTCTAGTTGAAGTACTGGACAGTGTAGCCTGTGGGTATAGGCTGCATTATCTGTCTTAAATTCTCTCTTAAAGGTGTATGCAGGTCTGCATGATTTGTCACCTTTTAGAGATTATTTTTTATTGCTCCGGGGTCCACGCACATGGGCGGGACTATTCACTAGATTAGGACTATACACAGAGATCCCCTACTACAGAATGAAACATTCCACAGACTTCATTACATATCAAAACTAGATCACTTTAACCACACAAATGGCCTGAACAAACAAGGCTACATAAATAACTCCCACATAAATGCAGCAGTTTGGTATAAGACTGGACTATTTGGAATCCCCTTTCTGCCACTACGTATCTCTTAGGCTAACGGATAATTAGCAAAAGACAACTGATACAAATGGAAAAATTCAACAACAGGAAGGGAAGCCTAGACTAGATACTAAGCAACCTCTGCAAAACCACAATCCCATGACTGACTAGTAGCGTCCTCTGCCTCGAAAGAAGGGTGCAATGTAAAAAGCCTACCCACAACCTCATTGGTCATGCACATCTGCGTTAACAGGAAATGTGAGTAATACCCACAAAACATTTCTACATGATCCAACCACACTGATTTGGCAGATGGACACAAGGCCTAAACACTTCCCTTCAAAGCACCCTCCTCTGAGACTACCCAAACACACAAAGTAGCTAAACACACCATCAAAACAAGCTAAACTGACGATCATAAGACAATTATCAACTAGGATGTCTCACTGCATAATCGACCCACTGCTTGCACACAGCCCAAAACAAGACCTTAATAACACCATGAAAATGGTAAACTATGAACTTAAACACGGATGAGAAGTCTAAGGACAGTATAAACCCACAAATGACACAGAAAAAAATTATAAGATATGCGCTGAGAGGCTGACAAGAAGGTCCTGTTCACTGATTACTGATATTTAACATTCTATAGTCTTAACTTTCTCAATAGATTTGAAATAATGAAAATGGATTACTTACTGTGTAATGGAATTCTGAACACTCTTTTCATTTAATGTCATCCCTGGTGGTGGGTCACTTTGTAACGCCATCAATTCTTTCTGTAGTCTTTTCTATAAAAAGAAAAAAAAACTGTTAAACAAAGATGCACAATTATACAGTCAGCTATTTTTATTTATTCAATTCTTTCGTGGTTGTTAACAAGACCAGGAGGTACACACACTATTGAACCACAAAAAGAAAAAGGGATATAAAATATTAAAGTACAATACAAAGTTAATGTACACAAGAATACAGGTACAAACTTAAGAGTTTACATGACTATTCCGAATACATTATCCCTGTTTAATTATTTAGGAACTCAAAACAATTGAAACAAAATCCAATTTCAACTAGAGGAGGACTGGAAAATGTGCAAGCAATACCAAGAACAGCCTTCTAAAGACTTGTTTCCAGAATGTGGGCACTTGGCAGCAAAACTGTGCAGGTCCACTGGGAATTACCTATTTTTTGCAAACAAATGGCTTTTTAAACGAAACCATCTATTTTAAATAGAGGACTGCTGGTTAGTTCAAATAAGAAAGAAGAATCGATGTAACATGGCGCATCTCACACTACTACCACCAACAGGGAAGCAGGGAAAAATACATCCTCAGTTGTGAAATCAATAATTTGAAAACCCTGAGGAAGAGTTCGTTACTATTGAGCTTTAACAAATGAAACACCTTGAAATTAGAGTCCTAACAAATATTACAGAGGGGCAGTCACTCCTCCTTAGTTAAGGTTGACACCTCAGTTCATAAGAAATTCTATTTTTGCATCCTTACTATGCCCCCAAGAAATCTGAACCCAGTGTGAGAGACAGGATTCCTTGGGTACCTTAAGACTGCGAAGTTTGGGTGCAGATTACTCAAATGAATAAAATGTTATAAGGGGTGGGGAGAAATCACAAAACCTCCATAGGAATGTTTGTTTGGGCAGACCTTCGAAACCAGTGAATGAAAGCCCAACACATTTTATGGCACGGCAGTCTTCTAATTATCCAGTGCCTTTTCTTAGCTCACATTAAACAAAACAATTGGTTCTGTTGGGTTTTCAATTACTTTTGAATGTTCAAGAAGCATAGAGTTCACTTGTAACATATAACATTGATTTAAGAAAAAAGGAAAAGAGCATGAACACAACACACACCACGGTGAAGAATTCAATAATATGTTTTAGAGATAACAATAAAGGCTGTCGCAATTTACAAATTTAATTGCAAAAGGGGGTTTTGGGTGACTTTTGTGAAAAGTGACATGTGGTGATTAGTGATAAAGACAGTACACTATATACAAAACAAAAATGACTGAAATTAAGAAGGGGAAAAAAAAGAGAATTTCTGTCAGTCCTTATAATTTTTGCACTTATCCTTCAGGATCGATTGATAATTGAAACTGTGATCATGAGCGTTGTGCAGACATATGTGGTGTGTCGACATTTCGACCCCATAAGTTGCGCAAATAGTAAAGTGCGTCAAGGTGCGTCTTCTTCAGGACAGGAAGAGGAGAAAGGCAGCCAAAATGTCCAACAGCCAGTGGTAGCCTCAACGTATTTTAAAGACTCTTTGATCGAAGCGAGAGCCGGACGGATGCAATCTGCCAGATCACATAAATCGCCTGACAGGTGGAAGTCGTTAAATCAAGAAATACTAAAGAAATACGTTGAGGCTACCACTGGCTGTTGGACAACACAGACCACTCCCTGATTCAGATGCCCTTCACACTTGCAGACATATTAAAGAATCTGCATTTTGGCTGCCTTTCCCCCCTACCTGTTCTGATGAAGAAGACCCAGACCCAGAAATTCTCTCTTTTTTAAGTCGAGCCTAGAGCAGTGCATACGCTGCTGCTCGACTTTTAGTAAGGGGTTTTTCAAAGTGCTACACTGTGGCCTAGAGCTTGCGTGCATGTGCGCAGGCACGTGCTTACGAGCAGAGGCGCCATATGGTATTCCTCTCTCATCATGGGTCATCAGCTTTCAAGATACGAGAGCTTTCTTTCACATTCCTGAAGTCGATAGCTTCCTTGTTGCGCTTTGTTACTACAACTGTCCACAAGGTGGTGGTGTTCGCACATTGTATATGTAAGCTACTTAATATAGACAACATAGAAGTTAATACGGCATAGTATTGCTTCCTGGCCAGTATTATATCGACACGGCTGGTGTTTGTATGTCACGACCGTTTAAAAAAAACAAGCATTGGCATAGCTAATAGGTCTCGCCTTTGGGACCTTATAAGTGTTTAGTTATCCAGCACAATATTCTTGGTGCAACAACATCAAGTGCTGCATGGCTAAACACTTATAAGGTCCCAAAGGCGAGACCTATTGGCTATGCCAATGCTGGTTTCCCTTAATTGCATTTTTGTTTTATATATAGTATACTGTCTTTATCACTAATACCACGTCACTTATCACAACAGTCACCCAAAAAACCCATTTTGCAACTGAATTTGTAAATTGCGACAGCCTTTATTATTTGATATCTCTAAAATATATTAATGTATTCTTAACCGTGGCGTGTGTTATGTTCATGCTATTTTCCTTTTTTCTTAAATCAATGTTATATGTTACAAGTGAACTCTATGCTTCTTGAACATTCAAATGTAATTGAAAACCCAACAGAACCAATTGCTTTGTTTAATACAAATACCCAGGTTCTGAGGGACACCGGGTCGCCCCATTATTTTTCTAATTTTCTTAGCTCACATCACACCCTTCTTCACTCATCCCAGACTCATCACCACCATGCACCTCTTTGCAACCCGAAAAATGTATGTATTCACAGTAAAACATTGGGTAATGTAATTCTTTGAAACGAGCTACATTTTGGCAGGTCCACCAAAGAGGACAGCCATACCACTTTGCTCTGGCGCCCCACCAATGCCATCTGCTCCAGCCTGTTTTACAATAACAGTACATATGAAATTACAGATCTGCAGTTATAAAGCATGCAAACACTCGCCAGCCTAATGAACTCCAAAGTTGTATGTTGGATGGAAAATTATTCGTTGAGTGGTGTGGTTGCTTACCAGCAAGCTGAAGTTACTAGTCCAGACCACCATCCATGATAGACCATATACTGCTCTGTTTCATTACACAGTGTGTGAACAGCCACAATAGGGTACTTGGTTTTCAGTTAAAAAAAAAATATTGTGGACGTAATCCTTGTGAAAGACTCACATCCTTCACAAATAGTAACCCAATATCTCCCACCTAACATTTAAAAACAAACCATAGTAGCAGATTCAGCTCCTGTCTCTAACGCAACCACCGCCAAGTCGAAAAATATACTTAAAAAAGGAAATGAGTGTGGATCTCAAGGATTGTGGAGGTGATTAACAGTGTGTTGCATACATAAAATATATTTAAAATCTAGAAATTGTGCATATGTCAATACAGCAGGGGACTATCCAAATAAATTTACAACAGAAAATTAACAAACTTTTGTTAAAGGAAGTTATAGCCTAATAATATCAGTTATCAAGGTTATATTTTTTCCCCCAATTATGGCGATCGGTGCAACCGTAATGCTAACTCTCCTGCCCAAATATGCTAATCACAATACGAACAACACAGAACAAATTGGTTACCTGCAGGGGAAATACACCTTCTCTTATAATCTTTACAATGAAATCCGACTGTTAAAAAGTGAATCTGCAGCCATATAAATGCATTTAATGTTTGTGGAAATATTGATTACTTGCAAGAACTGCAGCTTACTTTCCTCTCAATAAGCAGACAATGGAGCATTCTACAGTTTCTATCAACCTTCATGGGGCATCTGTTCGCATATTTTCATTCATTTGTTCATAATCTTAGTGGAGTGACCTAGTAAACCTCTGAGAAAAACCCCTCGGGATACTGCTCTCCCAGCGCACAGCTCCACCAACAGTGAACTCAGGTAGTGCCTCTGCCTTTCACCGCCGCTGACCGAGGTTTGAGGCCCTGTGCCTCGCCCTCGGTCTGCTCCGTTTTTCCAGCCAGTTTCACTCAGCTCTACTCTTGCCTTCCATCATTTTATTTAATTAAATTTTTCTCGATTTCTTTACTTAATGTACTTATTTTTACTCCTCTCACCTATTTGATCCCTTCCCCGCTTCCAACCTCCTTCAGCAGTGTTTCCTGCTGCTGCTGCACCCGCAGCCCCTCCAGCCTTCCAGCTGCCCTGCCCTCCACCCGCACCCTACTTAATGGACAGCCGCTTTGCAGCGGGAGTGCTGCCGGAGCGCTAAAAGCAAGCCCGTCTGCGCGTGTCCGCGACCGTGTCCAACGTCGGCAAGAACAACTGCAAGCTCTCTTCACGTCTCGACATCCATGGACCCTTCACCTGCCGACAATTCTTCACCTTCGCCGAGACCCAGGACCCACCTCCAACAATTCCATCACACCCCAAACCCTGCAATGCATCCACCTCAACGTCCACTCCCTCCGCAGACACGCTGCGGAAATCTGGGACCTCCAACAGCACCACCCCCGACGTCGCCTTCCTTACCAAAACCAGGACGGACGCTGCCTCGGGACCAGACATCGCGATTGACATCCCCGAAGGCTACAAGATCACCCGAAAGGACCGCCCCAACTGCCCCCGGGGAGGCATCGCCATCGCACACAAATCCAACCTCAGTCTGAGCACCTACAATGACGGGCCCACAGACCTGATGGAACACCTCCACTTCAAGATACAGACCAACTTGTCCACCACCCTCCGAGGCACCCTCATCTAGAGACCCCCCTGGACCCTGCGCACCTTTCTCTGATTGCATCACCCTGCAAGCCATCACCTCCACCGACTACCCCTTGCTGGGAGACCTCAACTTCCACCTTGTCAACCGCCAAGACCCCAGCTCCCCCTTCCTCCTGGACAACCTTCATTACATCAGGCTCAAACAGATCGTACCAGAACCAATAAATTCAGCAGGACACGCCTTCAAACCCATCTTCACAGCAGGAAACTCTGTCGCCTTCAGCCACACCTCCGAACTCCAATGGACTGACCACCGCTGCATCCACTTAACCTTCAAAACTAACATCCCCCGCAGATGTCAACATCGGCTCCAGCGCAGGAATTGGAACCCCGACTACAAGCTCACTGCCTCCCTCAGCAGCTCCACTCCCACCGCCACAGACTAGGACCCTACCACCGCTGCCCGTACCCTACACAATTGGATCACTGACTGCGCCAACACCATCGCCCCCCTCAAGAAAACTTCCAACCCACATGCCATTAAAGCCAGCTGATTCTATACTGAACTCAGAGAATCTAGGCGAACCTGCAGGCGCCTCGAAAAGCTATGGAGGAACTCCAAAACCCCAGCAAACCGACAACTTCAAAGCAGCCACCAACGCCGACCACAAAATCATCAGATACTCAAGGAAGAAAGCACTCTAAGACAGAATCTCCACCCACGCACACAAAAGCAAGGAACTCTTCAGCATCAAAGAGTTCGCCCAATCCAACAGTGAGACTACCAACATCTCACCCACCCAGGACCTCTGCGACAGACTCAGTGCCTTCTTCCATCACAAAATCCAGACCATCTATGACAACTTCGACGTCCACAACCTTCACGAGGAGACCACAACCTTCAAGAGGAACCCACACCCACTGTTCCCTACACCACACAGCCGACACTGGACAGCTGGACTGCCCTCAGCATCGAAGACACCCTAAAGACTATGATGGCAACCCACTTCGGGGCCCCTAAGGACCCCTGCCCTACCAAAGAGCCGCAGACATCGCCCCCGAGCTTCAACCAATCATCCAACGCTCCTTCGAGATGCCTCCTTCCCCGATGACTGGAAACATGCAGAGATCAACCCTCTCCAAAAAAAACCCTCAGCAGACCCCACCAACCTCAAGAACTTCAGACGGATCTCCTTACTCCTGTATCCGGCAAAAGTCATGGAAAAAGCAGTCACCAGCCAACTCACTTCCTTCATATTAGAAAACAACATCCTCGACTCCTCACAGTCAGGCTTCAGGAATAATCACAGCACCGAAACCGCCCTCCTCACCGTGACAGACGACATCCGCTCCCTCCTCGACAGAGGAGAAACTGTGGCCCTTATCCTCCTGGACCTCTCCGCAGCCTTCAACACAGTCTCACACAGCACCCTAGCCTGCAGACTCCACGACGCAGGAATCCGGAACAAGGCCCTCGACTGGATCCGTTCATTCCCTTCCCATTGATCGCAGCGGGTCAGACTCTCTCTTTTCCTCTCGGAACCCACGCTGACAACCAGCGGAGTCCCCTAAAGATCCGTCACAACGTCTACATGGGCCCGCTGGGTTTTAAGATATACTTTGCCTGAAATTTATTTACACATCTGCCACTAGTACAGAAAGTGGCATAAACTACGACCATACCATGAGGACAGGAAGCTATACCCTATTATCTACTGAGCACAGCTGCAAAAAGTATTGCGCCTGATCACGTTTTGTCCAGTTCTAGTGAGCTCAGTCACAGATCATGCCCATAGAACTAGTCATGCCTAACTGTCACACTACTTGTTGGATACAGCCAGTTGCCATGTCCAAAACGTACCGGGCAGAGGGTGTGGCCTTTAGCCATGCCCTTTGCGAACTTACCTCTGGCCCTAGTAACCACCGAAGTTGTACAATACAGTCCTGATTGTATGCAAACACGGTCACTGTTACTGCACAACAAATGCAGTGTGTTGTGCAAGCGAAGGGTCTATTCATGGATTGAAATAGAAGCTGCAGATGCAGCAGGACTATTCATGGAAGCATACAAAAGATACTCCAGCATGGTATTATCAATAGAGATTAAACGAAGTACCACTAACCTAGATAGACCATCAGCTCCCAATTCAAGAGAGGCTACAGCATGCAATGCACAATGTCTGGGAGTTTTAACATTGCCAAGACAAGGGGGGCGCTAGGTGGCGCACTAGCGGAATGGCCGCCACCGAGTGAGGCTCCCGCTGTCCAGCGCAAATATCCTGCATTTCTCCTCTCCCACCGGGGGCTTTCTCGGCAGAAATTGCGGGCCGAGGAAGCTCTACGGCTGCGGCGGGATCCTAGCAGGTCCCAGCATCGATGGAGGCGGCAAGACGGTGCCAGCGTCTCGGCAAAGTTCCGACCGAGTCGCGCACTGCCGCGTCCTGGAGCGGTGACAGGGGCGTGGGACCTACGCGAGTGCCGCGGCTTCCACGAGGGGTGTAGGCCTGAGGACTGCAACGGCGGCAGCGGCGGAACGAAGGAAACAGCGGAGAGGCAGCGCCCCATCGCTACAGAGCTGCATGCACAGGACGCAGGTAGCAGGGGCACGAGGCACAATTTGTGGAGACAAGGTGATGGAAAGAGGATAACTGGGGCAGGAGTGCATGCCACGGGCCTAGCGAGTCGGCTGTGAGCGGGGACGCAGGTGAGGAGATTAGCCCACACGGCTATCAACCGGATGGGGCATATGTTGACTGACAAGGCACCCCGGAGCTAGCTATGTTGCCCAAAGCAGATAGAAGCAGCAGAGTAGGCGGCAAGACATCCTAGGAGCCCGGAGACATAGGGCGGAAGGGGTGATATACGCCGCCGGCCCACTCAAGAGTGCAGATAGGTGCATTATAGAGAGCCACACATTGCTGAGGGAGTGGGACGTGGCACGACAGCTGTTGGCGATTTGCGGGAGTGGGCACCTGAAGGTACTGGATAACGGAGGGAGAAGCTGCACCGCGTTACACTAGAGGGAATCCGGCTCCTGCTCAGGCGTTTTGGGATATAATTGACTGGAGACCGCTCAGGCTTGGTGGAGTGCGCTGTCCTTGACCCACACCTTATGCTACACAATGGGTAAGCCAGATGCGCGGCAACCAAGGCTTACCTTCGACGCAAAGAAGAATGGTAGGCAACAGATTGCGGAGGCCGGTAGTGGGGCTGACAGATCGCAATCGGAAATCCCGTCCTCCTCGGGGGAGGATCTGAAATCAATCCTGTTAGAGGTGCGTCAAGGCTTCGAGACTATGGCGGATAAAATGGATACACTGACTACCCGTATGGATGCAATAGTTCACAAAATAGATGGGCATGAGGCCCGTATAAAAGACGCTGAGCAGCGAATATCAGAGGCGGAGGACAATACGGCGCATATTCAGACCACTGTCACGCAAATGGATAAGCTGCTAAAAATTATAGCTGCCAAGAATGAGGACATAGAGGCGCGCAGTCGCCGTAACATACGCGTCCTAGGAATTCCAGAGAGCGCCAACACGGGCAAGATGGAAGTGTACATTGAAAGATTGCTGAAAGAAGTGGTAGGGGCGGAAGTACTCTCTCCTCAATTTATTGTTGAGCGGGCTCATCGCTCCTCGGGGCCAAAACCGCCTCCGGGAAGCACGCCTCGGCCTATCATTGTGCGATTATTGAATTATAGAGACAGATGTGGCGCTCAAGGTAGCAAGAGAGAAAAAACAATTACATTTCGAAGGAGTGCCCTTCACCATGTATCCTGATTTCACTGCTCATGTACAAGGAGGAGGAGCGGCGCAAATTCTTAGAGGTCAAGCAAAAGCTCAGGCAGGCCCAAGTGGATTACGCTCTACTTTATCCAGCGCGCCTACGGATTACGCACCAAGGTGAACAAACGATCTACACAAAGCCTCAGCAGGTGGAAGCCTTTCTCAAACAACTGAAAAAGCGCACAAATGCAAGCCACGCGGCGACTGGCTCCTCGGGAGCGCAGTCGCCGGTCACGGAATGAGATGTACGATATGGGATGTCGACTCGAGGCTCCTAATTGTCAAGTATTGCGAAACTACTAGAGATTGGGACAGAAGGACACTTGCGAGATCAGTCCTAAGAGGCGCAGTTCACGAGGAGGCAGGCATTGTGCCGCCGATGGGACACAATGCCTGCAAGCGACCGGACACCTACGACGCTTGCCAGGGGGTCTGAGTAAAGCTGTGGACAACCTGGTACAGTGAGAGGTACCAGTGTGCCACCTGGCGAGGTTCCCCCACGCGGGTGATCCCCAATGTTTTTCTATGGGTGTATTTGTTTTTTGTTTTTCACTGGGTTTTTTACAGTTATAACTGGTATGCAACTTGAGAAGCTGTATGTACGGTATTGTTTATTGGATACTGGGGAGGGGGAGGGTTACAGATGACTGGCATGATTGGGATGCTACAGTGGGAGGGGGTGGTAAGGGGAAGAGTTGTTGAGTTTTTAGGCAAACATGACATGCAATGTGCGATCTGGATATGTACCTCCTTAAATCAGCACTTACACGCTTTTCTACCTCTGCAGACTCATGATGGGCATAGGGGAAGACAATATGATGGCTCCGGAAGATAAATCCATGTTAAGGGTGATCTCTTGGAACGTTAGGGGCCTGGGAAACCCAAAAAAGCGCAGACAGATTCTAGCGTACCTAGATAGGCAGCAAGTCAGCATAGCCCTGCTGCAGGAGATGCATATTAGCCCACAAACCAACAACACGTTCGCTCACAGATGGGCAAGTAGCAGGATCTTCTCCTCGTACTCCTCCTATGCTCGGGGCACAGCTATACAAGTTAAAAAACAAACATTTTTACATTGGCGGGGGCATTGGAGGATCCCCAGGGCAGATATCTGATCGCTTGGGGGCGATTGGGCAGGGATTCCGTTACTATAGCAAATTGTTACGGGCCAAACACAGATACTCCGGAGTTTTTCACCACCGTTTGGGGGAAAGTAGTGGATGTGGGTTCCACCCATATAATATGGGGGGGTGATTTTAATGTAGCTATAAATCCAGCCATGGACAGATCCAATACTGCTGCGTCTCACTATAATAACTCCCAAGCAAACGTTGCAGGGCATAATGGAAGAGGGAGGATTGCTGGACAGTTGGAGTCACACTCATCCTCAGGATAAGGAAGGGACACACTTTACGTCATACACAGGGACATGGGCGCGCATTGACTATGTATTGCTTTCCAGGGGACTAGGTACGTCCATCCGGTCTGTGGTCCATCCTGCAAGAACGTTCTCGGATCATTGCCCAGTGAAACTCTCGCTCATGCCCCCAGGATACGACAAGCCACGGCCTCACTGGAGGTTTCTACCTAGCGCGTTGTTAAATTATGTGTTTCAACACGAATTGGGGGAGGAGATAAAAGACTTCTTTCTGAGGAATAAGGGGTCAGTGGATAGTGTGGAGGTGATATGGGAGGCCTTTAAAGCAACTATTAGAGGGTACTGTATCTCCAAGAGTTTTGGTGTGCTAAGGGATATCCAGAGATCGATGAGAAAGTTGGAACAGGAGCTGAAGGGATTGGAGATACGGATGGGGTAGGGAGAAACGGGACAGATGCAACAGACGTTCAGGGAGAAGCTGACAGAGTATGAGGAAGTGGCAATGAGAGAGGTTAAATTCAAGGGACGATACTGGAATGCCCGCAGATATGAGGAAGGAGAGCGGCCCGGTAAGGCCTTAGCTGAGGTAACTCTATGCCCACGTTTTTCCACCCAGATCTTAGAAATTGAGGGACTTGATGGGACAGCGCAACGGGATACGACCCACATACTAGACACATTTACTGCGCATTATCGGACACTCTACACTACACAAAGGGCCGGGCATGTGGATCTGGACAGTTTTATGGGGGATGTGGTGCTTGGGTGGCTTAGTGATACACAGAGTTTTTTTATGTTTACCGTTCGAACTGGATGAGATTAGGGAGGCTATTATGCAATTGCAAAATGGGAAAGCGCCAGGGTCGGACGGCCTCCCCGCCAAATTTTATAAGAGCTACATTGATGTCATGGAGCCTGTTCTTAAGGAGGTATACGAGGAATCATTGGAGGTTGGTGTGCTTCCCCCCCTCGATGAGGGAAGCACTGGTTGCATCGCTCTTGAAGCCTGGCAAAGATGCTCGTTCCTGTGATTTCGATAGGCCGCTGTCACTTATAAATTGTGACACGAAAATATTGGCTAAGGTACTTGCTAACCGCCTTACAATTTTAATGGATAAGCTTATATTGCCGGAGCAGTCAGGATTTGTCCCTGGACGTGCCACCACCGATAACCTTTGCACCCTGTTCTCCCTGCTTGAGACTGTGGCACCAGAGTTCCCGCTTGCCGCGGTCTTTTTGGATGCCACTAAGGCATTTGATTCATTGGAGTGGGACTACCTCTTTGATGTGCTACGGCGGATGGGCTTCCCTCCGTTATTCATCTCATGGATCAGCCTATTGTACACATAGCCCAATGCCAGGGTGGTAATCAATGGACATGTCTCTGATGGGTTCTCCATCTCGAGGGGCACACGGCAGGGATGCCCGCTGTCCCCACTCCTCTTTGCAATAGCGATTGAACCCTTGGCCTCACGGCTACGGCAGCATCACCAAGATAAAGCGTTTCGGTGTTGCTTACGGCAGATATTGATCTCGTTATATGCAGATGATATGACCCTATATGTCCGAGACCCGCAGCAGAATATCAACCAGTTATTGAGGGAGTTCATAATCTTTGGGCGAATATCCGGAGTTACTATTAATTGGGGGAAGTCTCAGGTGTTCCCTCTTACACCTGCGGTATCCAGATTTGCATTGGACTTTCCGCTGGAGTGGTGTGACGCGGTTCTGCCTTATCTGGGAATACAGGTGACTAGAGATAGGGAACAAACCATACGACTAAATTATGGCACAGCCCTCACGCGGCTCACCAGTAATATCACCCGCTGGATTTCCTTACCTCTCTCGTTTGCTGGGAGGGCATCATTAATAAAAATGGTTATTCTTCCACAGTTTCTATATTTTTTTCTCAATATCCCTCACAACCCTGGCTCTTTTTTTTTTTTTAAAACATTGCGCACAGAGCTCATTAGGTTACTATGGGGAGGAAAACAACCGAGGCTCCGATGGTCAGTGCTCATTAGGCCCTATGCTCAGGGAGGGTTTGATATCCCTGATTTCTAACTCTACTACATTAGTGCGCAGGCACACTATGCTTACTATTGGGTTAAGCCCCCTAAATATATGCCACAGGTGGCTGCAGAAGACTGGCTTGCCGATCCTATAACATTAAATGGTATTATATATGCCCCAGTCCGGCCACGCTCGATTCCACCCACCACGGTCACATGCACAGTTGCAGCCTGGAGCAGGGTCTTAGGTCTGCTTAATTCATCCTTTTTATATTCGCAGCGAATGCCTTTGACGTATCATCCATGCATGTCGCTATTACAAGAAGGGGGATTTCATAAGTTATGTCAGCGGATTAATGTCACTACATGGGGGGGACCTATTTCATGATGGGTCATTACGTTCTTTGGATCACCGCCTTCAGGGAATACAACCGTCACCTCTAGATATATTCCTATACGTGCGCTTGCGCCAGGGACTCCGGGCACTTCTTCCTTGCAGTTTGCCCCGCTACACTATTTTTTAGGATCTACAGATGGAAAGCATTTAGTGTCAGGACTCTATCGGTGTATACGTACACAACAGGTAGGCATTACTAGTCCGGCCCGTGCACAGTGGAATGAGGACTTAGAGATGGAGGTCACTGATGAGCAATGGACTTACTGCTGCCTCCAAACGGCACAGATATCTGCTAGTTGTAGACTACGGGTGATACACTACAAATTTCTTCATCGTTTATATTACACACCTGTCAAAAAAACATAGACTTAACCTCACTGACAGTGATAGCTGTGAGAGATGTGGGAGGCAGGGGGCGGGATTCTTACATTTGGCTTGGGAATGTCCAGCAGTGCAGGAGTTTTGGGGACAAATATTCGTGGCACTAGAGGCCATGACAAGTAGCGCATTGGCAATGACTCCCGTGTTGGCACTGATGGGGTATACGGCACAGATACCAAAATCCTACCGGAAGCTGCTGGTCATCGCATTTTTGCTAGCCAAGCGGCGGGTGGCCTGCAGGTGGGGCAGGGGGCGTGCCCCGAAGTTCAAGGATTGGCTGACAGACTTGCTTTATTGACAGGAGAAACTGACCGTTTATGCTGAGACACTTCCCCGGGCCTCTCGACCGAAGGACATATGGGGACCTCTTCGGACCTATGTGCTTGGGAGGGGCTCAGAGGAGCCGGAAACATCTTCCCCAGGATGAGACGCTTTGTTATTTTTTTCATTTGGGGTTGGTTCGTCCTGCACAGGTGCATTGCTGATCGGCGGCGGAGTTTGATCTTACCACTCACTATCCTGTTGGATTCCTGGGGAGATGTCTCTCTCTGTTATTGCTGTTTCCATGAGGGGTCGGGCCGGGAAACTAGACTGGCACACAAGGCTCTTCTCAGGGGACACCGTCCCTGGGATCCTGTAGCTGGGTTGGTGCCGCATGGATGCAATTTTGCTCCCCTGGGGTTCCAAGGATGCTACTGCTATCGCAGACTTGATTATGCTATCTACTATGCCTATGTGTCGTATACGGAGGACCTATTGGATGTATTAGCGTTGCGGGGTGGTTGGGGAGTGTGGTATTCCAGACAAAAACAGTATATATATGTAATGATTGAAAGCTGTCATGTTGTCATGTCTATGAAAAATGATAAATAAAAGGTTTTAAAAAAAACATTGGCAAGACAAAAATGGTTTGCATTAGGTATATAAACACCTCAGCCAGATGGGGACTGTTTACCCACAGGGCAAGCTAGAAAGATTCTGATGGGGAGAATAGTAATATGGAGTACGTTGAGACAGCTTGTATTACAACAGAGGGCACGGAGGTCACAAGTAATATCCAAACACCTGTATAAGCACAATCCACCGACTATAGATGCAATAACAGGGCACTGCCCAACAATCCCATTCTGGATTGCTAGAAAAACACTATCAGTTGGAGGTGGTTCATTCTTAGTCGACTGTGCAGGAGAACACTGGATAATGAACACTTCAAGCTGGGTAGGTGTCAAATCCAAGGCACCGTGAATTGTCGGAACACACATTTGTAAACCTAGGAACTACTACGGGTGTATTAGCAAAAGTCCTGAATTAAATTCAGAATGGGAATGTTGCCTCATGCTCAGACCAGAGTATAAAACAGATATGCAACATATTGTCGCAAATGCAGTCGGTCTCTGTAACATTAAAGGTAATGCGGTTAATGCTGATCCCACGTCTAATGTATGCTGAACACCACAAGATCAGAAAGAGGTGGAATCACCAAAGATGATCTCTCAAATTTATGACTCCATGGGAAGTGGAAATTCAGGTACAGAATCTGAGAAGTAAGAGGAATTTGTTAAGTGAACTGTGCGACAATCATGCTGTGCAATGTTTATGCAATGAACTGCTGTAAGATGCCAGGCTTTTTCTCTAAGATTGAAATAGCTAATAATTCAACTGTACCAACGTTTCAAAATACATTTCCGTAGTTATGAAGGCAAATGTTTGCACTTCTGTGGGGTGGAAAAAAGATTTTTATAGAATAAACATAAATCAGAACACTTTACTTGGTGCAAATGATAAATATTTTTGCTGAAACCAAATTTCCAAACATAGTTTGTACACTATATAGTTTTATAAGTAAAACTGCATGATAATGGGAATGTTTGTGGCCATTTCAATTGAAAATGTGTTGTGTGTAAATGACAGCGCACAACCATTTTGAGTGAAAGTGAGTTTTTAAACATGAACTGAGAAATATTCCTGCCCCGTACTGATGGTAATGCTATTAAATGAACTAATAGGCAAGTCAGGGATTATGTGTAATCTATATGTGGGCCCGATTTTTATTAAACATGGAGCAAACACTTAGTCTATTAAATAAAATAGTTTTTTTCAATAGCAGAAATGCTGAACTCTAATATTTGAAGGTGCTTTTAGATCCAATAATGAAGAAAAGGGTGGCTCCATAACAAAATATTTGATAGGATCCCACAATTTGAGGCCAGTTTATGGGTCAAGTACATTACAGTTAGGTCGAATAAATCATTCAAGTTACTAGACTTGCAGGTCTAGAAACTTTATGATCTTTAGGCCTGCACTCTAATTAAAACCCAGGGTAGACTCAGAAAAAAAAATTCCAATATATTATAAAGGTAAGGAACAAGGAAGGTATAAATTGAGAAAAAAAGAGAAGTTATAAAGACTTCAAAGAGATATCAATACTCAACTCTGGTGAGCACTATTGTAATTATTCACAGGATAGTGGAGCTAAGTGATGAAATCCATATAAGAGTCTTCATTCTTACCAAAGCCCTCATAAGGGTGAGTTTTATCAGCAGGAAGTAAGGCACAAAAGAGGATTTGGACCAAAATAGACTTTTCAAAAGAAGAAAGTATCTGCAAATAGTAGGCAGAACGCCTCGGGTAAAGAGAATCTTGCTGAAAAGTTGGGAATGTGCATTAGCCATCCTAGAAGGTTCAGCTAAAAATAACAGCCCACCTGAAGACCATACCTTCTAGATCCCCTCCTGATTACAGATGAGACTAAGAACTAGGTTCAGCTAAAAACAATGGATTGTCATTTAAACAATCTGGATCCAATTTTCAATACCCAGATCCGAACTGAATGGGATATTGAACAGGCAATCTCAGTAGTCTGGACCGAACCAAGAAGGAAGAAAGGCCCCAACTGGACAGAAGTTATAAAGGGAGTCTTCTCTTCAGTAGTTTGCCAGCCACTTCAGAACTGGTATGCCGTGAAATAGGCATTACAAATAGCTTGAGTACTATTTAAGAATCACAGGGCTTGGGAGAGAGATGCAATTCCTGATGTAACCTCCTGGCAAGACAAACCAGGGGTTTTATAACAATATCCAAACCACATTTAAAATTCAGTCAAGATGAACTACAGTATTAGATCTAATTTCTGCATAACCATCTACTATGAACACTCCTATTTTAACAGTGTTAAAACCAGATCAATCCTGGAGATTAGTGCAGGACTATCCTAATTTGAACCAACATTGCAAAACGTATACCATATAGAATGCACATAGTACAGGATTAATGAAACTCAAGCACATTAAACAAGCATTGGCATAGCCAATAGGTCTCGCCTTTGGGACCTTATAAGTGTTTAGCCATGCAACAGTTGCATAACTAAAAACTTATAAGGTCCCAAAAGCAAGACCTATTGGCTATGCCAATGCTTGTTTTAACTGCTGCAATCTATTGAAGCCTCACAGAGAACATCAAAGCGGCCGCAAAAGTGATCGCGATCAAACATCAAAGCGGCTGCGAAAGAGAAAGTAAGCGCGGTAAAGCGGGACGCCTGCGCACATGCACTGTAGCTCTAGGCTGGCCTGGTAGCACTTTTTGGAGCCCTCACAAAATGTCTCGCCAGACCAGCGCATGCGCTGGGTCAGGCGAGACCTAAAAAGGAATATGCTACTTACCAGTATGCATCTGTTCTTGGCATGTAGAGCTGCAGATCTTTACACTATGCATAGATCGCCATCTGGTGTTGGGCCCGGATGTTTGCACTTGTTTTTGTCCTGGAAAGTCTTTGGAAGTCACGAGGTAGGCGACTCCTCCTTTGGATCATAGTGCATATGGGCATCAGCTCCATCCTCAGATTGTTTTTCGCCAGCAGGGAAATGATGGAGCTTTGTAAGAAAACAGGAAAGATGCCCATGTATGCTGTATCTAAATAAAATAATACTGGAAACAGATAAAAGTAGCCGGGGAGGCGGGTGGGTGTGTATAGATCTGCAGCTCTACATGCCAAGAACAGATGCATACTGGTAAGTAGCATATTCCGTTCGAGGTATATGAGCTGCAGATTACACACTATGCATAGATTGTATAGCAGTATCCCCTTCTAGCGGCGACCACCAGTATCTGTTGCAGTAGTTTGAAATACTGTTTTGGTACAGGCTGGCCCACACTAGCTGGTGACTTCCTCCTGGCTCCTGCACCCGCCTGGTGTCCCCGAAGAGGCTCAGGCCCGGATCTTCTTGAAAGCACCCACCCGGTGGGTGGGTTCCTGTTAAGCTCTGGTACCAATGTCGGGTAGCGGCGCGGGGGGTTGGGCCACCTCCCCCCCTCGCTAAACCAGTGTTCTTCATCCTGTGTCCAGCCGACCCACCCCCTGGGGTTGGAAGTGGTCGGGGGGGGGGGGGGTCGCCCTGGCCCGCCGGCTGCTGCATCCCGGCCCTCCAAACAATGCGTCCCGCCGGACATAGGGGTGGAGGAGCTGGACTTGGCCCTTGGTCACTCTGATCACCGGAGGCCCCTTCTTCCTGGCAACTCTCTGGCGCACCCCCACTGCTGTACAGATGCCGGGCCGGGCCCGGTCTGATCCCTCCTGTTCTCCATGAACTACGACGGTGCTGCGGCCTCACCCTGGCTCCCAAGAGTCACTGGCTTATAGGGGCAACAGGAACTCCCCCGTGGCCTCCATCTACAGACTACCAGTGAGTGGGGTTGGTATTGGGGATCGGCTACCGTGTCGGGTGGCGGTGCGGAGAGACGATGTTGGTGCCCCCGCCCCCTCTCCCTCCCTCACTGACTGACTGACTCCTCCTCCCACCCTGCGCCACGCATCATATCTGGGGGTGCCTTCCTGCGAATGACGGCCTGTGCACACAGGGTGGACCTGCCTGGCCGTCCCTGCTCTGTGCCTGGTCCCTGCCAACGTCCCCCCCCCCTTTTCCTTTCTTTGGCATCCTACACTGGTAGGAGAGTTTCCCCAGCTGGGGGACCGATCTCGGCCGTCACTGTCGGGCGGCGCAGGCCCCTGGTATCGGCCTCCCTTCTCACGATCCACCCACTTGGACCTTGTCCCTGCTTGCACCCGGTGCTTGGAGCCAATTGTCGGCCTCAGTCTCGTTCACCGAGCGACGCCGGACCCCTGCACGCTTGCGGTGGCAGGAATAGATCCCGGCTGATTGCGCTGAGGAGCAGCGGACCGATTCCCTGGGCCTTCCCCCCCCCCCCCCTACCCCTAATCAATCCACTGCCACCCATCTTGAGACGGGGGGTGGTGCCTTATATCGACCGTCACATCCGCGGAGGCAAGAGAGAGGTCCCCGGAGTCGTGCTGAATGACCCATGGAGCTCAAGGGGACCTGGGAGGATCAACCTGGACGCCCGGGCCAGAGTATTGACAGTCTGGGTGTCAGCTCCATCCCTCTCTGCGATTGCCGACTGCCTCCCACACCCGATTGGCAACAGGGGCCTCTATCCACGGTCGCGATGGGCAGGGACCGTGCCCCGAAAACATCTGCTTCACAGACACAGACCAAAATGGACTAATACACCACCAATGACTGGGACCCCGGGGGGGAAGGGGGGCGTCGAATACCCCTGCCCCCACTGGGGAAGACCTTTCCATTATCCTCAAAGCAATTGGTGCCTCACAGGCTTCGGTGGAGAATAAGATTGGCGAGGTGAGGGTGGACATGGCCCTTATTCATCAGGACCTGCGTAACGCCACAGCCAGGATCTCGGAGGCTGAATCGTGCATCTCTACAGCCGAGGATGACATAGGCCAACTAAAGACACAGGTGGCCCGGCTCCAGACTCAGACCTTCACCGACGGGCCGAAGTCGCCGAAAACAGGCCAAGAAGGAATAATCTACGCCTCATAGGGTTTCCCCAAGGGGGCTGAACAGGGCTGAGCGGACACATTCGTGGAGACCTGGGTCAGATCCTGGATACCTAAAGAGTCCCTCTCTTCATGGTTCATGGTCAAGCACGCCCATCGCTCCCTGGCTCCCCGGCCTCCACCTGGGGCTCCACACCGGCCCATCATGAGGGACCTCAACTTTTGGGACAGAGACGCTATCCTTAGGGCGGCGAGGACACAGGGTTCAATGACATACCAAAACAGCGCAATTATGCTTTTCCCGGACTATACCAGAGAGGTGCAGGCCCAACGACGAACTTATGACGACATCAAACAGAAGTTCCGCAATCTGGGTCTCCGCTATGGTCTCCACTTTCCAGCCCGGCTCAGTCGTTTTCCAGGACAAGACTTTTTTTTTTATACCCCCAAGCGGCCTGGACTTGGCTCACAGAGGAGCGCCCCCTGCGGACCCGTCCCGCCTCCCCCCCTGCTCGACAGGAACCTATGCAACCTCAACCACCCCTTCCCAAGCCGCAGCAGCGCCGCACTCGGTCCCACAAGAAGGGTGACTGGCGCAACGGGGCCTCACGATCACCGGAAGCAGGGTCTCAATTGCTCATTACCTCTGAATTGCCTCGGGTCTTTGGGACTCACAGCCTGACCGGTTCCTTGATTGATCTGAGCCGGGTCCCAGACCCCTCAGAGACACTGCGCCCTGCCATATCTGACTCTGACTTGTCTAGGAGTCTTGCGCGTCGGGGATCCGGGGAGGGTGATGGAGTCTGACCCCTGTAGCCCAGCGTATTTCAGACCATATATTGTTTCTTAAATTCTCTTGCAGATGCTAACAATAGCATATCCGTCTACATGGAGGGGTCCATCTCCGCCACGACCATGCTCTGCTAATCGTTTTAGCTTAGCACTCCGATTTTTTTTTTTGTATCATTGTTTTTGTTTAATTTACTTTTCAGGGCGACAGATGCTTCAATTTCAGAAGTGTAGGGCGGGGGTGTTGGGGGGGTGAGGGGGGGGAGGACCGTTGTCTGACTGTTTATTGTTTTTGGCCTCGTTCGGCCCACTGTTTTCCCTTTTTCACGACCGCTCATAGCGCACATACGCCACTGCCAATGACAAGAGACCTATCATAATACACGAGCCCTGTCCCTGCACCCAGGCTATGAGATGTCATCTTCCCTGGGACCCGGGTCCCTTTGCGCTGGTCCACACACACAGGGAGTGGCCATATTGATTCGTAGAGGTCTCCCCTTTAATTTGATACAGGTGGAGACTGACACACAGGGGCGATATGTAGCCTTAACTGGTAGGATCGAGGGTCATGTTCTTAACCTACTTTGTGCATACATCCCCCCGCCACAATGCCCTCTGACGCCTCACACTATTAATCTCGACTTTCCCTCAGGGTCTGACGGTCATTGGGGGCGACTTCAATGCTGTTATGCAGCCTTCTCGCGACACGACAGGTGTTCCCCCTGCGTCCCTCCTTGCCTCTACTAAGCGCCTTTCTGATTGGTCCTCTGCCCTAGGTCTCTGCGATGCCTGTAGGGTATGGAACCCCTGCCGAGAGCAGAACACTCACACCTCGGCAGCCCACCATACCCACTCCTGTATTGACTTGCTCCAGTTGCCGGCCACCGATTGTCAGTTGGTGTCTGGGGTTACTATCCTTCCCCAAGGTATCTCCGATCACTTCCCTGTCTCCCTCCGTCTCGGGTGTGCCCCCGATGGAGTTCGCACGATTTGGCGGATGAACGCTTGGTTCCTGCAGAATGCGGAATTCGCGGAGACCCTCGGGCAAGAACTAAAGCACTACTTATTGATCCATAGGGGATCGGTTCCCTCCCCGGGTACACTGTGGGAGGCTGGCAAGGCTACTATACGGGGCGTGGCTAGAGGCTTGGTCCACGCAAAGCAAACAGCCCAGACCGCCCGCCTGCTACAGCTCGAGGCCCAAGCTGCACAGCTGGAATCAGCCCAGGCCGCCACGGAAAGCGCTCGCTCCGCCCGACAGCTCGCATTGCTCCGTGAGGAGATCTGTCAGATCTCTCTACAGTCCGCTAAAATGCTGTGGCGTTCCTCAGCAGCGTATGTATACGGCTGGGGTGACAAAAACAGGAAGCTACTCTATAATCTGGTCTCATATCCCAAAGCCAATCCCATAATCCCCGAGGTCTGTGACGCGGCCAGCACTCATCATTTCACCTCACATGCCATCGCCCAAGCCTTTGCAGGCTATTATTCCCAACTTCATACGGTCCGTCCTACCAAGGCCTCCCTGGCTGATCTGATGACAGAGGCTATGACTCAGCTACCCTGTCTTACCCAGGCTATCTCCCCCTTACTCCGGAGGAGATACACGGGCCATTTCACTTTTGCACTCCGGTAAGACACCATGGCCAGGCGTATACCCCCAGGAATATTATGTGACCTATCGCGACTTGTTGGTTCCTCACCTGGTCGATCTGTTCCAACATGTAGTGGAAATGGGGTTTTTCCCCACTGAGGCAGACGTGGCCACTATTGTGGTTCTTTGTAAGACACAACCGCTCTCTCTCTCTCCTGCGCAGACTACCACCCCGATTCCCTCAACACCGATGTGAAAATCTTTGCTACTGCCTTGGCTCAAAGCCTCCGCCCCCTCGTGCACAGTTTGGACCATCCAGACCAATGTGGCTTCATGCCTGCCCATGGTACCCGGCATTGCATACGCCGTCTTCACCTCGCCCATCGCCATCAGCTCACCCCGTACTTGGCCCTGCTTTTATGGACTATGAAAAGGCCTTTGATAAAGTTAATTGGAGTTATCTGGAAGATGTGCTGGAAGCGATGGGAGTTGGCCTTCCATTTAGGCATTTCATTCAAGTTCTGTATTCTAGCCCTAAAGCACGGGTCCTAATTAATGGCGTGCTCTCGGAGGCGTCCCCCATCCAGAGGGGCACCCACCAGGGCTGTCCACTCTCGCCGCTTTTATTTGCGCTAGCAATGGAGCCCCTGCCTCTCTCGTACGCAATGATCCCCGCATCCGGGGATGGGCCTGGGACCCAAACCAGGTTTACAAAGTCGCCCTTTATGCGGACGACATCCTCCTCTTCTTAGCGGATCCCGAGGACTCTGGCCCATGGTGCTTGAAGTCCTTTCCACCTTTGAGCAAGTCTCCTGCCTGCGGCTCAACCCGGCGAAATCCACCCTGGTTCCCCTCCACCTATCACGAGCCTGTTTCGACTGGCAAACAACTAATCCCCTGCGTAGGCAGTCCTTCAAATACTTGGGAGTCTGGGTAACCTTACTCCCAAAACTTGAATGGGCCCTCAACATTACCCCCCTGGTAACCAAGGCAAAGGCAGACCTCAAGCGATGGCTGTCCCTTCCTCTCAATCCCCTTGGCAGAAGGGTGCTTTTTAAAATGATGGTTCTCTCCAGCTTCCTATATATTCTTCAAAACATAACCCGTCATCTCCAGGGGAGCTAGTTCCGCGAGATTGATGGTCTGCTCACCCAGTTTTTGTGGAGAGACGGGAGGCCGCGTATGGCCCTGGCTCACTGTTGGATACCTCTTTATGATGGTGGCATGGGTGTGACCAATCTTCACCTCTATTACCTGGCCACAAGACTTATTGTGGTTCATGACTGGTTCGCCGGTCCCTGTATGGGCCCCCATACCACAAGTCCTTCCCCCTATCACTAGGGCAGTCCTATTGGCTTGGCGCACTGCCCTGCGCCTTACGAAATGAGATTGGAAGCTTACCCAACACACACACCCCTGTGGCATGGTGCTGGGCATGGCTGCATGAGACTTCAACTCTCCGGGACTTTCGTCAATGGGACCACATTGGATCTCGCTTCTCGGGGACGTCTGGGTTGGGGACCACATCAGGGACTTCGCAGATTTGCAGCAGCGCTACTCCCTCCACGCCTCCCAGTTTTACAAATACCTACAGTTTCTCATGCCCTCAATGCGCACATTACGTCTCTCACCTCCCTCCCTGAATTCAGTCCCCTCGAGGCCCAAGTAATGATGGGGAGCCTAGGTAAAGGAAGGGTGTCACGGATCTACCGCTCCCTAGTGAACAATGGTCCCGCGACCCTAGACTCACTGCGCGCCCGCTAGGAGGGTTGGCTGGGCCCCTTGGAGGATGCAGACTGGCAGGACACTCTCATGGCTCCTAAGACCTTGATGACCTCCTCCAAACTGCGCCTAATTCAACTCTACTATTTGCATATGGCATATCTAACTCCTGCGCGTTTGTACAGAGCTCGACTGCAGCCCTCCCCGACTTGCACACGATGCGACCACGCTCCAGCTGACTTTTACCATATGGTCTGGCAGTGCCCCGCCATTGCATCATTCTGGGGGGTGTGGAACAAGAGCTTACACAGACCTTGGGGTGGGTAGTTCCACATGATCCATTACGTTTGATTTTAGGTGTGTTTGATGGCCTGGATGGTTCTCGGGACGACAAGCGCTTTCTTGGGACTGCAATGGCAAAATGGTACATTGTGGCACTATGGTCTCAGGCCAAGCCGCCACTGTACGGAAGTGGAGACGGGGTGGACTGGTGCGGGACCCAAGACGAAACCCCTCTTCGTGGCCCGGGGTTACCCTGAACTATTCGAAAAGATCTGGGTTAATGGGTCAATCTATTGTCTTGATTGGTGTGTGTACTCCTATGTGTTGCGGTAAACTTGCACAAGAGTCTATTCTGGAGCCTGCTACACGGGTCTATGTCATCACCCTTACTGTTAATAATCATCGAGGTAATGTGCCTGATTTTGCTGTCAATGTAAATGTGTGGTTTCTTCTAAATATCAATAAACTGGATTATCAAAAAAACTGTCACAACCTTTGAAGAAGCAAGTTACAAGGTAATTTTCAGGAAATCGAAAATACGACTATTTACATGTAATCTGCCACGGACAGGTATTGTCTAGTGAAGGAAACGGTCTTATACCACAGTTCCTGGAGAAATGAGTGACATTAGAGCCCCCCCAAATGCTCTAAAATAATTACTAGCATTAATTGGATTTCTGATATTTGGAGAAACAGATCACCCATACTATACAGAGAAAAGGAAACCATAGTACCAGTTATTTACTCTTAAATCTACGGGCAAAACTGGAAGGAAGACCACAATCGAATCCTCATGGACTTGCAGAAAGAAAAGATTGTAAAAGCACAGTAGGAAACGCAACAAAAAATACAGTCAATTAACGAAAATCATTCCTAGTCAGGCTGAGTCCAAATACATAATAACAATGAACACCAAAATACACAGACAGCATACAAATCATGTTAATATGCCACTGAGACGCAGCGTTTATTATGATAATGCAAACTGATATAATTAAAGAAGGATCTACCACACAAGGCAAAAAGAGAACTCTATTTATCGTTTTTTTTTTTTTCTTTTTAGTTTTATATAGCGCAAAATTCACCCGAAGATATCAGGTATCAGAGCGCTTTACAAGAGCACCAGTTTCGTTACAGATGCACATATTCATTTTTGTTAGGCGCGGGGAGATTACGTGATTTGCCCAGGATGCTTAAACATATTTAAACTTTAAAGAAAAACACAGTCACTGGATGATGTCATCAGTGATGTCATTTGAGACGTCATCAGTGATGTCACTGACCATGTCATGAATGATGAAATATGTCACGTCATCAGCAGTGCATTGCCGGTGCGCGAGTTATAGTTAGCTGAACTAACTATAACGGGGGAATTTCTCTGGTTTTGTACGAGTGAGATGTCCAACTAACTAGAACGTCCCTGAAACCTATGGTTTTTTCTGTGAATTTCTAAGGTTTTTTAAATGCTAAAATTTCTAACTATAACGTCCCTGAAACGTGTGGTTATTTCAGCGAATTTCATAGGTTTTTTACTTGCTAATTTATAAGTTTAGTATGTATAAAACCTCTCTTTTTTTCTGTAAATAATTTTTTTTCAAATTCAATCTTGATTCAATAATTGCAGAGTCCAGTAGGCAATAGACATTGCTCCCAGTGCGGACCACGCATCATCGCTGGCTGTGCACACGCGGAGTGCTTCAGGTGCCACTAACTGTGCAGCTCAACTCTAGGCCACGTGCCTGTGTGCCCTTGCTGACCGCTGCCTCCGGCCTACACTGCGGTCAGCAGGGCTCACAATTCAGATGGATTCATTCATTTCAGAGTCCAGTAGGCAACTAACTATAACGTCCCTGAAACCTACACATTTCGACAAGGTATTCCATACATATTTTATCTTTTGTTCCATACAACTACACTGCGGTCAGCAGGGCTCACAATTTGAATTGAGTCTTGATTTATTAATTGCAGACAGAATTGTACTCTATGTCCTCGGATTTTGTCAAGAGGAAGTGACAAAAAGCATTCCTCAATGTCTGCGCTGACTACAACCTTCCATCTACACTGTGGACAGCAGGGCTCACAATTCAGATCGAGGCGAGATTGCAGATGACGCAGTCCAGTAGGCAACAGACATAGCTCCCAGTGCGGCCCGCCCGCACTACGCATCATCGCTGGCTGCGCACACACACTGAATGCTTCTGATGCCACTAACTCAGTGCACCACAAGTAAACACCACGTGGCTGTGAGCCCTTGCTGACCGCTGCCTCTGGCCTACACTGCAGTCAGCAGGTCTCACACATATCCAATCCAATCCAATCCTGTCCTGCAAGGACACGCCATCATCCCTGGCTGCGCACACGCTGAGCTCTTCAGGTGCCACTAACTCTGTGCATCACAACTCATGGACCCTTTAGATACCAGATGCAACAATGTCACTTCAGGCAGCAGGAATATCCCGAAGGGACATTAACAATTTCTTCACATCAGCACGCTCATCTCTGGTGCCCCTACCTCAGTGCACCACAAGTCATGGACCCTTTACGATACAATCTTTTGTGTGTAATTTAAGATCTGGTGCCCCTACCTTAGTGCACCACAAGTCATGGACCCTTTATGATTGAATCTCTGTGTGTGATCCGATGATCACTGTTGCAGTTGTTGCCAGCACCAACTATTCCCTGAGGGCTGGCTTACACTCAGCCCACACGCATCCAGCACAGACGTCACTGGGCATGTGACCCTGGTAATAAAAAGGTGGCTAGCACACGTGCCCGTAGTCAGCTCCAATATCTATCTAACTGTGTCAGTGTGTTCATTATGTATGCATGATGGCCCTGGTCCCTACCACATTACATTGTGCTGTTGACTGCGCACGCAACCATGTTACCTCTGGCAGTGGGGAAGACCTCGGTTATGTAACTTTGTCTGGGTCATTCTACGAGTACATGGGAAGAGACTGGATGATTAGAGTACTGCAAAGAGAGTGTATAGTGAATGTATAAGTGCTTGGGGATTGGCAGAGTGATTGGATAAGGACATTTGTTGACGGAGCCTAACCTCCGAGCACGAGCTTGGCTCTAATTGGCTGCCAACCAGTGGTAATGTCATGTTCTATAAAGATATATACCAACAGATTAGAGGAGTTGCAATGGGAACTTGCTTCTCCCCCAGCTATAAGTGATGTCACTGACTATGTCATGAGGGATGTAATATGTGACATCAACAGCAGTGCATTGCGGGGGCGCGAGTTATAGTTAGCTGAACTAACTATAACAGGGGAATTTCCCTGGTTTTGTACGAGTGAAATGTCCAACTAACTAACGCCCCTGAAACCTATGGTTTTTTCAGTGAATTTCACAGGTTTTTTTAACCCCTTCGGTGCTCATGACGGAATGGTTCCGTCATGACCCACGGTTGAGCTGTGCTCATGACGGAACCATTCCGTCATGACCACGCCCGCGCAAGATTCCGTCAGCACAGCGGCGGAATCTGCGCAGCATCGAAGGGGTTAAATGCTAATTTCTAACTATAACGTACCTGAAATCTATGGTTTTTAAGTGAATTTCAAAGGTTTTTGTAATGTTAGTTTCTAACTATGCCTACAGAGGTAGGACATGTGAAGAAAAGAAAAAACGCACAGAAAGAAGCAAAAGAAATGCAGAAAGAAGCAACAGAAGTCCACAAAGACGAAGAAAAGTGCAGGAAGAAGAGATGTGCAGAAAGAACCAAAAGATGAGCAGAAAGGAGGCCTTGTTGCAAAATCATCCTGTACCCACAACTTTTTCAGACGGGTACTGGTGGTAACAGACTGACTAACCAGGCCTAGAGCCAGCGCTATGCTAAAAGACACTTAGAATACAGTGAAAACACCTACATACACTAGGGAACACTATGCGTTGGGGTACCCCTGTGATTAGCAGGACCTCCTCTGTAAGGCCCTAGTTCATAAGAGGGCAGGGGGATTAAAACTACCTCCAAGTCAGAGGTGCAGAAATATGCTACTTTAACTAGTAGTCGTGTTTGCAGAGTGGTGGAGAAAGGGTGCTGGGCATCCAACCAACGCTCAGGAAGTCCGCTGCGTAGGTCTTACAGGAGGTACCAGGAGGGATTCTTGGCCCCCAAACTGCCTCAGGACTAAATTAGACTCCAACCCCCATCCCGTAGTCTGCCACAAGGCACGTTTGCAGAGTGGTAGAGAAAGGGGGCCATGGCCTCCAAAGCCATCTTAGCAATCCCACTGTGTGGGACTTACTGGAGGTAACGAGGGGTAGTTGGCACCCAAGGACATCCTTGGGGGCCAACTTCCCAAACTATTACCTCCAGTCAGTCCCACACAGCAGCACTGGTAAGTACTCGTACCAGGCCATGCCCACTTTGCCCACCACTCTACAAACGCGCTCCCTGGCACGCTCTTGGATGGAGATTGAAGTCCCCTTCACTGCTGGGGGTAGGTTAGGTGCCAACAAGCCTACCTTTTACCTCCAGTAAGACCCACGCAGTGGGATTGGTGAACGGTAGACAAAGGCCATGACCTCTTTCTCCACCACTCTGCAAACGTGCCCCCTGGCGCGTTATAAGTCGGGGAATTAAGTCCCCTTGAACCCTGAGGGTCCCTGGGGTCCAACTAGCCCACCAGGTACCTCCAGTAAGCGCCACAGAGCTGCGTTGCAGGGAGGTGTAACAAGGGGTGCGGCTTGGACCACCTCTCTGCAACACAGGCCTGTGGCGCTTACTGGAGGTACCTGGTGGGCTAGTTGGCCCCCAGGGGCCCTCGGGATTAAAGGGGAATTAATTCCCCAATTTAAAACGTGCCACAGGGCTGCGTGGCCCCCTTCGTTTTCCTTTTATTGGGCCCCGAGGGCCCCATTCCCCAGGGCCTGACCCCTTTTAAAAAAAAAATCCTAACAGGAAGGGGGCCACGTGGGCCCCCCTCCCGTTGCCAATTCCGGCCCCGGGGCATGGCCACATATATTTTTCATTTTTATGGAGGGGGCCTCCATGGCCCCCCTCCCGGGCCACTTCTAGCCCCGGAGACCCCATCCCCTGGGGCAGGCCCTATCCGTTGGGGACCGTTGGGGGAGCTCCAATGCTCCCACGGTCCCGACAGCTCCCCGTGTCCTGCAGGAGCCGGCATTGTTTTTCCACATGGGGAGCTGCTGACATGCAGCTCCCCTTGTGGAAGAGCAATTCTGCTTTGCTTCAACAGTGCTGGAACATGAAGAAGGCAGCCTCCCTCCCCATAGCCAATCACAACGCTGCAATTGCAGCATTGTGATTGGTGCGGACAGCGCCCAGCCGGGTGCCTAAAGGAAGGCCATTTTCTCGATGTAGGCTTCCTGCAGCCTACATAGAGAAAATCCAGAGTGTGCATGACTGTGGTCGGCCATCTGGGGCCGACCAAACCAGTCAGGGAACTCAGAGTGGCCAAGCCACTCCTCCCAGACCTGCTCACCAACCAGCCATACCCTCCCGCCCGTCCCCAACCAGGCATACCCTGCTTTCTCGCACTGCGAGAAAGCACTAGGGCGACGCTCCTCTGCCCTAATGGAGGAGCCGCCCCTGCATACATACATATATACATACAAACACTGATTGGAGACCAACTAGATCACTAGACACTAAACCGTGAAATCTAGGGTTTGTGACAAACGTTCTGCATTATCTACTAATATAATTACACTGCCTAATGTTTGTAACATAGTTGGTGGGGTTTGTTTTCGCTAGGAAATTGGGCTTTTTCCTATACTGTGAGCACTCTATTGGTCATTTAAAAATGTTCTGGCCCTCTGCAAGAAGCACTTACACTTTTGTTGCTTTAAGCATTAGTTGTTAAATAATTTTTTATGAAGCGTTTTAATTACAGCTTTTTTCATAATTAACCAGACGGCACTTCGGCTGGTTGCCATCAATGCACTCATCATAAGTAATAGCACTTTTCTAGATGGCTGCACTGCCATGCACAAGCACTTTATTATTTGTAGTCTCCTAATTATGAGTGGACTCTACTGGCAGAGTAATTGTTTTTAAACTTTTAAACAAAAGATTTTAGCATGTAATTATTCTTGATATTTTGTCAAACGATTACGGTTTGATTATGTAGTGTATATTGTTTGGCCTGTTTATTCAGGCTGACACAAAGTATTTATGAATAACTTTATGAATACTCCCCAGTTCAAACACTCAAGCACAAACCAAAGCAAACATGTCCATTGCGTAACCCTACCCACACCCCAACAACACAAAAAGTCCATAGAAAACATCTGAAAAATCTTTCTACCCCTCTTCCACTCTCCACCTCACCATCCACTAGCTTGCAACTTCCCGTCACCCACCCCTACTACTTCCCTTCTTACTTACGAGGAATCCACCCTGCCCAACACCACTACCTGTTCTGAGGGGTCTCATTTACTATCTACAGCTCAGATGTCCTCCTGTGAACACCTGGGCTTCAACATTTGGAACAATGACAAGATAGTGTGCATACGCCACACAATCTACCACCCCTAAGTGATAATTTTTTGATTTAACGAATAACAGAGACCATATCCTCTAACTCTGACCGACAACCTAACCACATCTTCCTGGAAGATTTCAACTTACAGTGAAATGACGCAAATGATCAATTAATGTGCATCTTCAAGACTTCCTATCCAATTTAAACTTCACTCAGTCTTGCAACGGAATTACCAACAACAAAGGCTCCACCATCGCTTTCTATTCATAGCAAAAAATAACGTTCTACAACTGGATGCCATATATCACTATATGACTGGTTGGATCACTATCTAATCTGTTTTCTTATCTTGGGAAGGGTGCTGATTAGACAAGGACAACCTTTTATGACCAAACAATTGTCTCGAGGCCTGAGTAACATCAACATAACTGATGTAACCTCCATTAGTAATAACCTCCTTCCTCCACCCTCTAATATGACAAATCTGGATGACCTGACTGAACATTCATCCACTTCATGACAGATACATTCGATTCAATTTCTCCGAAGCAACTCAAAGGAATTCCCAGCAAACATTCTAAACCCTGGTTCAACTGCTCCCCTAATGGCAATGATGCAAACTAAGGCTTGCGGAGAGATCATGGAGAAACTTTCCTTCCATAACACACCTTAAGTATTTGAGGATGACAAGAAGTGCGTATAACAAACATATCCATAGCTCTAAAGACGAATATTTTAGTTCATAGCTTGAGCACGCAAAAAACAGAACAAAAACACTATTGAAAATTATCAAACTACAAGCTAACCACTCAACTAACCAACATCTGCACTCAAGGACTCACTCACTAATGGTGAGGTTTCTGCATACTTAATTTCAAACACAAGAAAGATAGATCTAGTACTGCAACTCACCTCACCAAATCTGCATCATCAGGCCCAACCCACTCCCTCTCCATGGCTACCCTTGGTGAGTTCCCCTCTTTCTGGCTCTATGGCTTATATTTCAAAAAATAATGTGTCAGGCCTACCTTTATACTACCAGATGATGCAGAGCTACTCAGAACTATAACTTCAATAAAACCTTCAAATCATTTCAATGATCCTTTGCCCGCCAAGTTCTTCAAAGAGCTTAGACCTTCCTTTTTCCTGCTCTGGTCTAAGATTGTCCAAGAATCTGTCGTGCAGGGCATGATTCTTGATTGCCCTAAGATAGGATAAGTCACCAAAATCCCAAAAAAGCCAAATGCAGACTTGTCAGATCTCAACAACTTCTGCCCAGTTACTACGATATGCAGCTAGCAATCCAATCGCTAGTTATCTCCTATTTAGATTACAGAAATGTGACCCTGGCAAGGCTACCCAAAGCTAGACTGGTCCCTTTAAGGGCTACACTGAACTCTGCTGCCAGACTCATGATGTGATCAAGAAAATGTGGTCACATCACACCAGATCTAATTCAACTCAATTGGCTCTCTCTCTCTCTCGAAGCAAGGATTCATTTCAAGATACCCTGTTTGACGCTTAAAGTGCTTTATTATAACCACGGTTCCCATTAAGCTGCGCACTGGTTTTAATTAAGCGCGCGGTGCGAAAAACTGGCATTTCCTGGGCGGAATAAAACTAATTTGAAAAGACGAGGGAGCGGCAGCTAAATCCTGTGGCAGCCTGTGGGATTATGGAGGGCACTCGATTTATTCTTTTGTACCTAGAGCACACTGAGGGGCATATTGTGTGCTTTTAAGTATTCATGTTAATTGCAGCGCCCATCACGAGCTGCAATTAACATGAATACTATAAACAAAAGCTCACAATCTGCCCACAGCAGCGCTTTAGTATCAAAAGAAATTCATTAAGTCTACAAACACAGCGTGTAAAGCACACGCCCCGTTTGTGGACTTGCTGAATTTCTCTTCTTAAAAGAGCTGGGCTGCGGGTCGATAGTGTGACTTTGTTAAAGTTTTCTTGTTAATTGCAGCTCCTGACGGGCGCTGTGATTAACCTGAAAACTTAAGCTAAGTCACACAATCACCCCGCTGCCCAGCTCTATTAAGAAAAGATATGCAGCAACTCTACAAACACGACATGTGAAGCACACCACTGTTAGTAGACATAATGAATTTCTCTTCTTAATAGAGTACTGCTTGGGGGTGATTGTGTGACTTATTCAACTTTTCTGTACTTGGCATAGTGTGCCACTCGGCTTGTATTTTCCTGTTTGTCATTGCATCCAGATTTAGGATACACATTTTTCTGAAGAAAACATTGTCTAAGGTGTTCATTCTCATTCTCTTTCTCTCTCTCTCTATCTAACTACGGCCTATGCCTTTCCCTGGCTGGCACTTATAAACTCTAATGTGCCACTGCTGACTGATGCCTGTTTACTTGCTCTGAGGCCCTCTAGTAAGTAACTCCTGCAGAAGGCAATTACAGCTACGAAACTTTAACTCAGATACCCTGCGGCTGAGAGTGCAACACTCTTCATAAGGGCAGCTCTGAGTTGTACTCGTCTGGTGCTTTGAGATTATGCACGCAGGGTTTAATCATATCTGAATATTAAGCGCCCTTTATTCCTTACACTCACATTCCAATCCACTCGGGCTACAACTGCTTAAATCCCCAAACGAAGATATATATCCAGTCTGACAATATTATGTCATGCCTAAATAAGCATCATTTCCCTTTATCCAGGGTTTTAAGTGGGATTAAAAAACTGGGGGGGGGGGGGGGGCAAAGGGGCATGGCCAATATAATTAAGGGCGTGGCTTAAAAACATCGAAGCTAAAAAAAATCTGTTTAGCATTTTGTGCCGCCCGACTTGTATTTTGCGGTTTTTGTCATTGCATCCAGATATGATACAAGTAACATCATACCTACAACAACTCTGACTATTGGCTTTGTCAGTGGTTGTTAGTTGCATAAGATAAAAAAGCAGCAACTATGGCTTGCATATAATATTGATAAAGCTTCCACTTTAGCCCTGATGACACCATGACAATGTTGCTGCCCCTGAGTTTCAAAAAGAAAAGGGGAATCCAGAGAGATAATGACTGAAGGATTTCCCTTCCCCTATAACGCTCACCTGGCATAACGTCATGCCGTAACTTCTCCACTAGTGAGCAGTGTGAGCCCGTGCAGACTAGTGAGAAGTAGCAGTGTGAGCAGCGCACATCAAAGTGCCTGCTGTCACTGCAGTCTGGAAAAAAATAAAAAATAAAAGGAGGACCGCCTGTGCCAGGGCACAAAACAAGAGCCTGATAAAGACCAGTTTCGAGACCCCCTTTAAAAAACTGCCGGTGTTCAGCACCGGTGAGACCCGGCCCACTTAAAGCCCTGAACATAGTGTCCATCATAAGTCACCCACTGTCAGCTAGGAACATCACACATTCAGAATGTGATGAAGGGCACTCTTTAGGTGCTGATTAACAAAGAGGCTAAATCTGTCGGTTAGCACATGAGACCTGGCACCACATGTGAGATTTGGAGACTACCAGGAGGAAATGTCACGAACAAGGGAGCTTTCTCGGTGGAAGCCAAAAGCTGCGGGAAGCGGTGGGTCTTCCATGCAGGAGGGTCACTCTGGATAGACTCCGAGCCAGTGCAAGACTAGTCCATTCATATAGCACCTGCAGCCCGAGCTCGTGTCTGTAGGAAGTGGTTTGGAGAGTGTTGTAGGAAATGAGCAAGTGTTAGTGAAGAGAATACTCCAGACAGATGGATCAGTCATTTACACACTTGCAGCTGCCATCTGCTCAGACCTGCATCCTGGCAAGATTCAAAATCTTGGCAAGGCCTAACCAGCCTAACACCCTTCTTAGTTCGTTCAAGTGAGCACGGTTACATAGAGCGAGCGTTTAGAAATGACACGATAGCGAAAAAGTCTCCTTTAGAACCCCAACGTCGATATTCAGAGATGCTACTTCTGAAGCCTTGCCATATCACACTCGCTGTCTTCTCGGACACATCTGTTGTCCTTTTTTCTTCCACTCCTCAGCTGCTCTCGCCGTTTCCTTCTCTTCTTTTTCCTCTTCCTCATATCTGTCCCACTCCCCGTTTACCCACTTTCCCCTTCTCTCCCATCCCATTCTGGTCTCGATTTCCCTCTCACTGCCTGTTCTTTGCTTTCTCTCTTATCGGTTTCCCATTCTCCGTTCTCCCTCCCAGTTCTCCAGACCCTCTGGCTGCCTTTCTCTTTCCGTCCCTCTCTTACCAATTTCTCCATTACCCCCTTATCCATTTCTTAACTTTGAGCCATGACTTTTTTTCTCCTTTGCTCCTCTCTCCCCCTTTCTCCGCTACTAAATCCTATTTCTTACTAGTATTCTCTCATTTTCCTTCTGGCTGCTATGTTACAACTTTGAAAACACATATTACTATCCCTGAATATTAGATGGAAGCACCTTTAGAATTTGGACCAGAGTGCCTCTGCAGTGTCGGTGACGTGGCCAAAAAAGACATGAAAAAGCTGAAATTGTATCATAAATCATAAGCTGTTCTGATCAGGGACCCCAGAAATAAGTTTAGCCCAGGGCCCTCAAAATCCTTAAGATATCCCTGTGCCTTTGTTAAAGTTTTCATGTTAATCGTAGCACCCATCATGTGCTGCAATTAACACGAAAACCTTAACAAATGCACACAATCACCCCGCAGCCCAGCCCTAGTAAGAGAAGAAATGCGGCAACATAGCTGCCAAGGTTTCATATTGCAATGTGGGACGTTTTCATAATTTCACTGTAATTATTAGTGCCATTTGAACAGGCCAGGCTTTAGTGCTGGAGGCGCCTGGTGTGACAAGGTTTGTTGGCGCCCCAATGACCACCTCCGCCATGGATACTCTCATTACCAACCTTTAACAGTGCCCCTCAAGTCTCCATAACCCCTCTCTCTTTCATATTTATTTTGTAATTAGCGCCACTCCTACCAGTGAAAGGTGTTAAGCACTTTACACTGCATACACATTACACAGAGACACTGAATCATAGTGTGTAAATCAATGTATAGGAAAGGTTACATCAGACAGAGGAATACAATTTCTCTTCTTAACAGAGCTGGGCTGCGGGGTGATTGGTTTTTCAAGCAAAAGTCTGGAGTGATATCTGGCGCTGCACCCACGCGTGGTCTGGTTCCTGGCGCACATAGCCATGGCTGCAGCACACAGAGACCCTACACTGCCGCACACAGAGGAAAAGAATTGGAGGGAACATCGATTATAACACTCCCATTTACCTGGCAAAAAAAATCCAACTTTTCTGGTATGAATCGGGCCATAAGGCATTCTTACACACTACTGTTGAAACCACAAACATTCAAAAAGAAGAGAACTTACAACCGTGTATTGACTGGTTATATGGAACGCTCTTCCTCCTGTAATCAGATCTTACCCCTCGACTTCCTCGTTAAAAACAGAGGTCAAAGTGTTGCTCCTGAATAACTACCTGTGACAATAGACCTGAAGCCACTCAAACATATTTCTTATATATATGGATATGGTGACTCGGTCCCGAAATGCTGGTGTCCTGTTACCTGCAAAATGGCGCTGCCAACATTTGGGGGTCTGGTTCTTATTTGGGGTCTCCAGAGTAGTGCTTGTGCATGTCCACAATACCCTTACACCTTTTTTTCAAGACTTCTGTGGTGTTATGGCTTAATCCTCCACAGTGTTTAGGGAGCACCAAACTCTGCTGGTGTTTCAAACTTGAATATTAAAAGGTTAGCACCCTATTTAGGTACCACTTTGAACCCATTTTGTTTTTCCAATGGCACAGCCGGTGGCCATTTCGGTGAACTGCAGACCTGCTGTTTATTCACATTTAACTCAACATGGACTTCCTAATACAGGTGGTCCTATTATTTTAGTTGTTGAAGCACATGCAGCATGTTTGAAGTTTTTTTATTCTTGGTTTAATTTCCAAGAAGGATGGTCAATCTAACACATTTCATACATACACCACACCGGCAGCACCTGACCTCTATAGACCGTATGCACTTCTTGAGATTGCTCTTACATAACGGGAACACCAAAATTGATCCCTTGGCGCCCTTCCCCACGTAGATAAAGCTGTACGTTAGGGTCCCATAAGTAACAATGGGGTAACCTGGCCAGCATTAGCTGGATATACACCTTACCCTGACATGAAAAATGAAAATGTGGTTCAAACACAAACATTATAGCATAGTCTAGTGAGCTTATAAAGACTCTTAAGTTAGTTTATTTTGTGCACCCTGTTTTATAGGGACAAATCGCATTGACATGCGAGCACAGTTGTCGGAGGCATCTGCTATAAGTCCTGTAATTGTTCATTCAGTAATGGGCAAAAGACCCACTAACTGTGAGGACATTCGAATTTGGATCGCCAAAACAAACAAACAAACAAAAGGATCAACTTGATGCTGTGTTTCCCCTTACGGGACAACAAGACAAGCACAGAATTGTAACTATATGCTTACCCAATGGGATGGTTCCAGCTATTGAAGACTAACACATGGGGGACAATTTTTGCCGCTGTATCTGCTACAACACTACCTCGATGTCCATCTTACCAAACATACTCAAACAAATACAGAACGAACATGGGACAGCTGCTGCCCTAGATTTGGTGATGAAACTACTAAGGAATTTTCCCATGGCATCCGAAATTATTCTGCCTATTGTTAAAGGTGAAGCAGCAACTCTGGCTATATGCCAGTGGCTCACAGTGGTTGCGCCAGTAGACTGCGAACATGAGTTGCCTATAATTATGCTAATGTATATACATCCAGAGGACGTAATAGTATGGGAACCAGACCTACCAAACCGACTCTTGGCAAGCCTAGTACCAAACAAGGAAGCCAAGCAGAGCCGCGATTGTGTTAACAAATCATGGGATGAATCTAAACAGCAACAGAAAGGTAGACCTCATGTAGATACTCCACCCCCAGAGTCCTCCGAGAGAGAGTACGATTTTCAATACAGCACTAAAATCAAGACTCCAAACTGGTATCATGTTCCTGATATACCTTCTCCTCGTTCCTTTCAGGAATCATTTGATCAGCAGTATGACACAGGTGGTTAATCTGAGCGCAGACAAGAAGAGTACTTGAAGTCGAAAATGGGGAGACAACGCTCATCTGATGCTAAGATAAAGGAGGATAGACCTTCTTAATATAGAGCCCAGTTTTAGAAAAAAATAGTGGCGGCTTCAACCACTAAATATGCCACAGACACTGAGAACACTCCTCCTGAACAGGAGTTGGGCGTTGACTCTCCTTGACAGGACGGCAGAAGTCACCATAGTGCACAGGAATCTCCAGGAGTTCCTGGTAGCAAGAGCAACTGATACTTTTGTAACAGTTAAAACCGCAGACAGACGCCCTTCCAGATAGATTCCATTTAGAAAAAAAACCAGAAGGTGAAGTACAAAGCAATATTCTGGGAAAATGTAACTGTCTTATGACATCCTTTTGACGGAGGTTGATTGCCCCCCCCATCCCCCAATGTTTGAATGCTAGGTTGCCCCCTCCCCCCCCCATCCAGGACAGGATGCGATACTGCCTTGCAATTGGAGTACCAGGGTGTAATTGAACCCTGTCTCTCTCAGATGAACAATTCACATTTTCCAGTTTTAAAACCGGATCGTTCATATGCCATTGTCTTAGACCAGTGATAGAGTATGGCACGGGGCCGCATGCGGCCCTCATGACCTTTACATGCGGCCCTCAGATCAGCAGCAGCACTGGGTTAATGTTTACGTGACTCTGCAGTCACATAAAAAAGTTAAATAAACCAGCAAGCACGTACGTAAAGGTTCATTTAAATTAAAGAAAGGAAGAAACTAGGGTGTCCTAGACCGCTTAACTTTAGAAACACCATCACTTATAAAAACATCTTGCAGTAAAAGTATGATAAAGTCTGTAAATAATTCATTAACATGCAGAACCATTCACTTTAGTACATCAGTGCATTGAGGAGTATTTTTAAGAGATAGTTTTCAAACATGAATTGAGAAACATTCCTTCTTCCCTACACCCCGATAATGTCAATGTGCACCTTTTGGGGGCAGGGGTTTTCTATTATACATGAACAACATATAGTTTATTAAATCAAACACTGGAGAAGGTTTTGTACAGCACACATTCTGAAGTAATGGATTTCGAGGTCCTTATGTGCTAAAGAAGACAAGCATTGGCATAGCCAATAGGACTCACTTTTGGGACCTTATAAGTATTTAGTTATGCAGCACAATATCTTTGGTGAAACAACATCAACTGTTGCATGGCTAAACACTTCTAAGGTCCCCAAGGCGAGACCTATTGGCTATGCCAATGCTTGTTTTCTACGGGATGACCAATATTTTCAGGTCGCATCGGGTACCAAAAAGTAGGAAAATCATCTAAAGCCAATATTTTTTCTTCCTATAAGTACATACTTGAATCAGCAAATCTAAATAGAAAGCACTTCAAAATATATTCTAGAGCTCCCTTAAGGATTCACGACTGATAGTTAAAGTAAACCAAGGCAACGAAGACACGTTAAAAATGAACAGGGTCGCTCGCGGAGGGGGACTCAGATACTGAAAACGAGGAGGAACTGAAATTGTAATGGGGGGGGAGGGTTGTCTTTTGTAGGGGCATTTGTGAAGCTCGAGCGCCAAGTGACAACATCCAACATGCAAAATGTAATGTCTAGAAATATTTGGATAATGTACCTAATTTGTTTGTGCCTTAAATGCAAATATAATAAAAAGTTTAAAAAACAAAAAATGAACAGGGTCGATCTTATATAAAGCCATATTTAAGTATTACGTCCGGGCCCTTGCAAAACCTAAAAACATGAACAAACGGCAAATATTCTCCGTACGAAAGGTAGTAAACTTAGACGTGCATTTAAACTGCATAAATAAGTTGAAACTGAAACTAGTAATGGACTATTAGAAAATAGCTCAGAATTGGTAACAAGACATAAGCGCTGAATCCCGATCCATGCAGTGCCCAGAAGCAATTTGACAGTCAAATCCCCTTCTGTATAGCATGCACCCGCCAAATCCTGCAATCCAGATGAAAAGGTGCCTGCCAAGCTGCACTCAAAATATAATTCGTTATACATAACGTTGGGCAGTTAGTCTCCAAAATTAGCTTTAACAAACGACATCAACTAGAGCTGTCAAGGCATCATGTTAAATTACCACCTATTCCACTGAAGAACAGCAAATGGGCGGACCCACTCTGCCAGCAGACAAACGAAGCAGAGCAGACCTCACTCACACCAAGGTTACCCTGAGACACAAAAAAATGCCTTACTACCTTCTGTAATACGTGGTTGATAAAAGCCGTTCTGATTTTACTTAGGTGACCAATTATACATTACTTACATAAGACTCCTGTTAATTCAACCTAACGCCCGTAGCCGAGACGATTGTTGATCTTTTAGCGGCCCTTGTGCGTAATGTTTATATTTCCGGGTTGCATAATAGCCAATCCCACGGCTTATGCTCTGCTACTATAAGAAACAACAGTATAATTGTGTTTAAAATAAATCACTTGACGGATGACTATCTTATAAGGTTTAAAGAGACATAATTATGCATCCTGCAACAACAACAAAATTTGAATTCCTGCAATGGTAACGGGATATTCAGAAGACGGCAAAAATAGTCAATGTCTGAGGGTAAAACCTTCAAGCAACAGCTATGAGCACTCCCATCCAGGAGGGAATATGACTCATCAGTTAGACATATGAATATCCAGAGGGCTCATATCTGCCAAGTCTCTATAAAGTGGAATCATCAGGGATGGAGTCATACAGAACTACAACAGCGAAGTCACTTGGTCAAAGCAGCCTCAATGCTGCCACTTTCTAGCATGTTTCCAGATGTGAAACTGTCCTATTTATAATACGGAAATGTAGAATTACACTGAAAGAAAAAAGAATTAGAAAGGTAAAATAAAAAGACTAAGAGGGAGCGTTATACAGTGAAGCAATTACAATGGAAACCAAAACGGAGTAATGAGCAGCTGGAGAGTTAACAGAAACAAAAGTTTCAGAAACGAATAGCATGAGAAATAAGGAGTTAGACAGCGTTATAGAATGAAGGCACCAAAAATCATAATGAACAAAAGAAATAGACGGATTCACAGAATCAGAGAGCAAACAATTGTTAAAACAAGAAACAAGAGTAAGAGTAAAAGGGAAACTAAAAGGCGCAAAAAAGAGAAGTAGGCAGCTTCAACGCAAAGGAGCAAGATGAAAAACTAACAAAAAAGAACATGCAATGGCCGTGAAAGTGACACGGCCGCGCAAAAGTGAATGGAAAATGAAGCTGACGAGGAGGGAGTGGGAGAAGGGAGGGGGTCGGGGAGGGGATTCACGCGCTGTAAGGCTTAATGAGCCACTTCAGAAACCAGATGGCGGCTGCGCGTGTGCACGCTCGCATGAATGCAAGTGCTAGGCCACCAAAAACCTGTGGCAGCACTTTGGAAACCCACACACTAAATTTCTTGCAGAGCAGCGCATGCGCTGGCTCAGCGAGACCTAAAAAAGGAGGTAAAGTGAAATAAAATAATTGCCTAGGATCACACAGTTTGGTTAAGGTAAGAAGCCGGGATTAATCCCAAGTTATGTTTTCACATAGTGCAATGCAGACACTGGATGTATACGCCTAGCTTCCCTTACACCCAACCTTACCCCACCCAAAAACCGAACTACACTTTGCTGGTATCAATGCAGCCCTCTATCACATCACAGACCAAATTTTTGGCCCCAGGGAAAACGTTTGTGAGTACCATGCCTTAGACTATAGACATTTAAACAGTCATACAGGAACATTTGCAGTACAGAACATACATAGTACGGCACTCATTAACAATGTAGTCCGTAAAAAATACAAAACCGCATTGGACATTTCCATTGGTTTTTATAGCCACAATCTGGAACCCCGATACTAGACTGAATCACTTTCAGCGTACTTGGTTTTCAAATGCAATATGGAAAACTCCCAATGGGCTATAAATCTAGCCCAAGTCTAGTTACTGCTCGCATTACGTTGCTTCTTCATGGCATTGACCCTAACGGATTGCCCTATGTAGACGACATCTCCTTGACAACAATCCGAACCCCCAACTGACCAGAGTAGATCGCATAACATTGGGATTTGCTGAACTTGGCTATAATTTCAACTTCAAAAAGTCTTATATAGCTTTTTTGAGTATCCTGTTTCTGGGATATGAACTTATCAATGCGGTAAAAAGCCTTGCCCCTCATTTTTGGGAGAAACATGCACAACTGCAGTCTCCAAACATGCTAAAGAAATTACAGTCCCTGCTAGAATTTTTGAATTTTGGCAGAACCAGCATATCAGATTATGCAAAACGCATTAAACCACTTTATGAAATAAATCCTGATTTTTCTGCTACACGTTGGACAACCCGAAACACAGACACACTTAGCTCTTTACAATCTGATTTACTTGAAACATGTCACTTACAGACACGTGTCAATACCACAAACCTGGTTATCCGTATTTTGCCAGGTGCGATTGGATTTACCTAGATCACTTTTAGTGATGGTGAAACAATGCCAACTGCATATAAATCTCGGCATTGGAATATAAATGCGATGCGCTTCCACTGAAACAATGCTGACTGCTGTGCAGATGGCGATCCTAAAAGAACGATCACTTGCACAAAGGCAATGCATTATTGTTGCTACTTCCGTGCCAGCCATAGAGGCTATCACTGTAGTGTATGCCATCTGACTGCCACCACAACATTTCTTACACTGGAACCTGGGAAACAATGGTAACAAAGGGCCCACAAGAACTGCAATTCCACCAATGTGGTATACCTGATCACCTGCCCTTTCGGGCTCAGGAATGTGGGCATGACATCACGCAAAATTAAACAACGAATATGCGAGCACAGCAGCAACATCCGGTGCCACAAAAACAACACTTAACTCACTGACCATTTTTTACAATCCAGCCATACTACAAACAATCTAAGTTGGACCATTATTTAGCAACTAAAGCTAGGCTCAAATGCAAAACAGGTGCTTTTCGAAAAGAAACGGTGGATTTATCGTCTATCTACACACTGTACAGGACTTAGCGATAATATTCCATGGGGCTCAGTAATGAAACGCTAACAGTAGCCGTCTTTTCTAAACAGTGGCTTCCTGAATTTCACGTGTGACTTTCTCTTTTAAAATACACTAGATAAGGTGTGCTCCTCCTGAACCCACACGTGACTGTTTAACAGTAATTCCATCACAGAGACATACTCGGCTTCCGTTACGTTTTTGAGATGTGCTAAATTACCGGCACAGTCAGCTACCATCCCCTCTTTTTAATAAAGTTTTCATATAACCAACAAAATTGCCGTTTCGAGCATGTTCCCTATATATTCAGGTCGCATGACTGTCGATTTTCCTTCCATATGGTTTGGTTAATAAACTTTACATTACAGGACGTTATAAACAGCGCCTCACTTACTTAGTAAATTCCGCTCTCTCAGTATTCTAGACGCTAGCGGCACTGCAATTAAACTTAATATGCCATTACCACCATTGTTCCCCTTTAAAGAACAATAAAGTTTGATTGCACCATAATTACACTTGCACAGTCTCGTGTTTTTTACCACGTGCCCCAGACGCGACGCGTCACACGCTTTGCGCGCTGGAGTCACGTGATTTTAAACTGGCATTTCAACCCTGGGAAGCTACATCGCGGCAAAATTCGAGCCGCGGACGATCAGAAATAGGTCGACAATGGGAGAGTGCTAAACTAGAAGTAAGCGTATGGGGGTCCTTTTAATAGGTTAATTTGGCAGAAGATTCCCCGGGACACTTGCTGTCAAATATCATTTTGTTCTCTCTGCCTAAATTCTATCGGCATTTCAAAACCCCCGCCACAGACCCATGACGTGTAGCCAGTTCTTACTTCACGTAAGCCCCTAAGTTTTCCATGCAACGTTTGTTTTTAATATGTACACTGTCCCCGATTGTGTACAACCCTTAGCACCAATATCGTCTCTTGTAGCGCTATCATTTTAATTTGAGGGTACATCACTGAGCACTAGACTACTTCATGGTAGCTTAAAATGCATGAATTACGCATTAATCGCTCTATTTAAAAGCGTTACATGTGTTACGGGCCTTTACCGGTAACTGGGACTCCTCTGTCGTGAATCAGACTCGGAGCGTCTGTACTATAGGACACTGGTGCCAGAAATGGGGGCACTTGTTGTGTTATCAATTTGAATAACCGACTGAATCACAGCATGTGATCATTAAGTAATATACACCTCGTGGATGTCGGACAAGAAGAGACCATTATTTTCACTATACAGCCATGTGTGCTTGTGTGTGTGTCTCTTGTTCGTTTCTTTTTCAGAGTCTAGTGGCCTTTGGAAATCCCAGAAGGCCGCATCAGTAAAACCGTGAGTTTTACTGTTCATACACCTCCACTGGTTAGGGTACGCCTTAGCAAGCGTATACCACCATGGAGTGTCTGTCCTGATGAATGCTTAGCATAATTGCACTGACAAGCAGTAACATGTCGACCACTTTTCACTTTTTTTACTAAATCGGATGGGTCTGGTTAACCTAATCAGCCAGCGCATGTCCGTCTCACTTGATTTTAATGATTGCTGGTTTTCCGCCATTAAAATCAATTTTGGATAAAAACCAGCCATCTTTTAATTCTGCACCACCCTTTGCACCCACAACCTTGCACAAAAAACCTGCTCTGCTGTAATTCACGCGTTGAAGCACACCAGGGAGGCACTCGGTCTCCCTGGTGGGAACCCGATGATGAAGCAAGTCACCAACTAGGTTGGTGGGTGAGGGTTCTTTTAAACTAAGATGTTTCTCCTCGTGCTGTCTTATTCCTTAGTACCTCTTCAGAATTTTTTAGTCACTCTTTTGTTGTTTTTCAGTATATTTGTCAGGGGAATAAGAGTGACTATCTCTCTCTTGTTGTTAAATACATATGGTGACAGACCTCAGAGACAGGTTGCCACAGACTTGGCATACATTGAGTCATCAACGTGTGGTAGCACACGCTATTGGGAATTCCTTTGCTGATGAAGCAGCCAAATGTGCAGTTGCCACATCTACAATTGCAGCAATCACTCGTTCTAAAACAAGAATAGATAGCGATAACCTCGCTGCAGTTTATGCAAATAAAAACTGCAACCCTTTACCCAAGGGTTTTCCTTCTAAATATTCTTACCACCTCAATGAACAAAATATTCCTTTTGTAACAATCCCTGGGGCTGGAAACCATTTGATTAACAACCAAGACTGCAGACCTGCTTTAATGTTAGTGGCACACAAAGGTGTTGCCTCTGTACATGCTGGTGTGGCGGCCACTATTTTGCTGGTACTGCAACGTTATTTGTGGCATGGCTTATTTCAACAGGCTAATAAATATGTTCTGTGTTTTGACATTTGTCAACAGATTAAAGCTTCCACAAGGCTCATCCACCACAAATACACTTATTTTCTAACCAACATCAAAATCTCCGTATTCTAAAAGATTTATGCTACATATAATGACATTTGTAATTGTCACAAATGGAAGCTGCTGCTCGTTCAAGACGAATTTTATCAATATAATTTGGACAAAGTGCCTGCGGTTGTTGAGAATAGTATTAATACACTCAGTTCTCACATTTATTATTTAACTAATACAGTGTCATCGGTTACTGATATTATGCAAAGTGACATTTCAAATTTGTATCGGCCGAATCCAGGCCATAGATGCGACACGGTCACGTATGTTTGCCAGATCTTCATGGCTACCTAATCTTAAGATCATGCCCGGAGGCAACTGCAGCTGAGCATTTGACATTCACTAATTTGCTGGATAATGACCTGGATTGTGACCTCCTACTCTCAATGGATTGCTCCCTTAAACAGTAACATTGCTCCTGATCCGCAGTGGAAACCCATATAGTTCAGACATCCGCCTGAATTTGATGTTCCTTCAACAGAAGGATATTTGTCTCCATTTCCTCCCACCTATACTTCCCAAAAAACAGTTTTTGGGAGATTGTTGTGAGCCCTTTTTTATTTGAATAAGTCCAGAATGGATGTCAGTTGTCACCGATTTAAATACACAGACAGCACCCTGATGAAGGTTGTGTTACTTGTTTTCCATAGTTTTGTAACTTCCGAAATGCGCGTCGGCACACTTCTGTCCACTTAGATTCCTTTCTTTTCATAAATTATTATTGCAGTATTTTCAACATTGTACTACAACTGCTATTACAATGTGTTATAATTTTTAGAACCCATTGATGTTTTTTGAAGTTGATGTCCTGGATATGTATTTTTTTTGTAAGTTTGACTGTATGTAATCGTTGCGTTCTCTAATTGTTATGTAGTCATTTTTGTTTTTGCTTTCATTGAACTTACATGATTTGTTTGCCAATGTATGTGGACCTCACAAACTATGTATCTATATTTGTTAATTAAAAGCACGATTTAGTATGTTAAAAACCAAAAAATACAATTTCATTTGTAAGACTAATAAATTATAAATTCAACTGGTCTGATGTATGGTACCTTTATAACCTTTATATCATAGACGCTTTGTTTTTATATGCAGATTTTGGAGAAATTTTTGTCAAACTTTGTTACTTGTATCCTTCCCTGGATTCTTCTCCAAACATATTTAGCTACTCAGGGACCCTCTTTATGTATTTGAACATTGTATCATAGGCAGAGTCAGCTTAGATCGATCATGCAGTTAAGCTGGACACATTAAGCACTAAAAAATTAGCGCGTACCTTGGAGGTATCTACATTCCAGCAACTTATTTTCACCTTTCAATTTAACATGTAAACAAATAACGGCAATGAAAGAGGCAACATATACAATACTGCATTTAGAGAAGATAGAACAGCTCACATTTACTGTAGCTGAAACACCTTCAGCTGCATGGTAAAAACATGGGGTAATATCTTTACCTAGCTCAACATTTAAATTCACAGCTTACATCAAATATTTCCCAGTTGGTAGATAGGAACCCCTAAGAGGCAGCTTCATTCATGAATTGTGGTCACTCCCCTTTTCCTATTGTAAACCTGCCAAAAAAAATGTCTTCCTTGCTGGAAAAGAATGCAACTCTCTTGTCGAACATTTACACGTGTGCAAACAAGTTACTTTGCACGAAGCATGTAACGCTACAATGGCAAATTTGGCTTGTTTTTTTTAAAAGGAATACCAGCTCCTGCAATGCTCCCACTTATTACTGTCCTTCCGAATTTTAGCTACTTGATGCTTAGATATCAAGATTGCTGCGGAATGCGTGCAGGAAGTTCATACGTTTTGTCGATTTCTCAAACCATTACGTGCTGTAATAATGTTCTATTTCCCCCATGCACTGAGTTGTTGATAGCCCGCTATGGCCTTCCATTCGGACTTTAAAAGAAGATTTTTATGAGCTAAGCAGACTAAAAACACTACTGTTTCAAAAAGCAGTGGCTCTCACATCTGCCCGAAAGACCTTCGAATTACAGGTGGAGAGGACATCCAGCGAGATACAGGCACTGCTAAACACAAACCTCCCACTACATTTTGGTGAATTAGTTCATAGAATTTTTAATGCATCTAAACACTGCCGGTTCTGGATCAGTTAGTTCCTTTCTAACTATTTTCAGGGTAATAACAGCTTTTATTCATTCGCTTTTTTCTTGTGTGTTTGGAGGATTCCTGCTGCTGTTATTCCTCATTTGCTGCATTTTTATCCTATTTTTGCTTCTCCCCAGTGGCTGTTCCATTTGCAAGCCCTCTGTGATGACCACCGCGACAGCAGTGCTCTGGGCTTACGCTTTTCTACTTTAGAATCTTGTGTCTCCAAGAAATGGACCTTGATTGGTCACTAATATTCCAACCTGCCTGATTTACCTGCATGCAACCAGTGTTTCACTGTCTCTGGTGCCCCTTCGAATGGGCACTGGTTATCTGCCTGGCTTTGCAGACGCCTATTCCCACAGACATGGAACTGCTGAGGAGTCCTTTATCGACCCATTATCAAAGTTCTTCTTTGGGTGTGTGGCTTCTGCATGGTGCGAGTTATGAGTCACTCCTTCCCGAGGAGAGACGTGCATCTGCACATGGATCACCAAATAGTGGCTCTACTAACATGGATGCAGGTTGTCCAGTAGCAATCTCAGCTTCAGCTGAGACCGAGGACCATGTTTGTTCTTTGGAACTTGTGACCTGGGCTATAGATCAATGGTCTTCTGCGGAGATGAACTCCATTTTGGAGCTCCTGGCCTTTGAATTTGCGAGTGACATCATGGATACCTCCAATGCAATAAACATTTGACTATTTTTCTAAATTGACATTTCTTTTTCCTTTCTCCGCTTTTATATAAGTAATCATCCACAAAATAATTTGGCTACATAGCCGTGATTTGAATTATTTTAGGATTACATTCATATTGTTTAGTTACTTGTCATGCTATTGCCCGAACCAAATGGAGGGTGTTGTTCATTTCCTACACAGCCACAAAAGTAGTTTCCCAAAGTTAGCCTAACTATGCACATTGTAGGCCGCTTTTGCTTTGCACTTGTTACCAAATATCACATTTGTTTTGTGCCACATTGTATTTTACCCACATAGCGAGCACACTTTTTAAAATTTTATTCCTTTCCTGGCATTTAGTCTGAACAGCCTAGGCCAGGTCAAACAACATTGGTTCTCGTTATTCTCTGTGGTGGGACACTAGCACCTAGATATAATAAAGTAACCCAGCTGCTGTTGTTCAACACACTTTTAGTCATAACTCCGGACGTGTAGTGCTGGACGACTTTAGAAGAGACTGACACACAGAACAAGGGTCTTGAGACAAGAGGGGGACATCCGCTAGGATGTAGGACAGCTATCCGCGTATGCTAAGGTATAGAGTTTACCACTGCACCCAGAGAGCTGTAGTCTAGAAACACTTACTTTCAGTAGTGACGGTGGGTTTAGGCAAATTGGTCCGCTAATAGGGCAGGGCTTTTTATTGTTTACAGTCTTATGACAATGCTAATGACATTTTTGACCTGCATGTGTTTTCTAATTGTGGCACAGCTATTGCATATTGAAGGACAATAGTTTAAATAAACGTTATGAACTTTCCTTGTGTCCCTTTGTTTATTGTAGACAAGTACAAGTGAGAGAACAAAAGGGGGTAAGCTGCAACCGCGATCCCAGAGAGGGTTGTGTTCTGGAGTGCCAAATCATATGCATCTCTGGAATGGTTAGGTGCGGCACTATAAGCTAGTCAGATTTGGGCCCATTGGTACTGATTGGGTAGGACGACTCAGTCCCTACGCTGAACGGCGATGCTACTTCGGGATGCACACCATATGAGAAACCCTCCGACATGCTTGAACCCGATGAGCTGTTGCACCCCCGCTCGCTGAGTGGTACCCAGCTGAAAAGGTAGTCACTTATGTGGCTGGGAGGCTTCGCAACCAAGCCCCTTCCAATAAGGTTCGCAGCTGCCTACGGGCAGAGTGCCCCCGCATGTCTCTAGGGACAAGGAAAAACTGACCCCTGAAATTGATGCCTTCATGGCCACCTTCCTGGCCACGTACATTAGTGACCCTAAGGAGAGCACAGATAGATGCTGGTGGGCCTGTACGGACAAACTTCTTTATATATCTGGCCGGCTAACAAGAATCCCTGCCATGGCTGAGGACCTCAAGGCGTCCCAATCACTTATCCCCCCTAAAGTTGTTTCCGGACAGGCCCAGTGAGCCATAATCTTTTTCGCCTTTGGGTGAAAATGACTACTCTAGGCCACAGTGCCTTGATTTGGGGAGGAGACTTTAACACTGTTATGGACACTCAGGTCGTCACAGCACCTCAAAGCCTACACCCACAGGCCACCACAATCCTGAAAACGATTGCAAAAGATAACTGTTTGATAGATGTCTGGTGGTGAGCCCACCTACAGTCCTGATAGGGCACCTGTATCTAGTCTTTTCATAATGCATGGTCCTGACTGGATCTTTGGCTGGTGTCTGAAGATGTTAGCACCTGGACAACTTCGGTCTCCCATTTACAGCGTAGTTTAGCTGACCATGCTCAGGTGCAGTTGATACTGCATCTACCCCGCGCACCTCCTTGTGAAGATTACCAGCAGGCGCGCTCCTAGATGCTGCATTTCGGGAAGAGATACGCAAAGACATACTAAACTTTTTCACACACAACTTGGATTCAGTTCAGTCAGCATCCACACTCTGGGAGCATTTAAAGTGGTGATACTGTATTACTACAATAAAATAAACGGTGGCTCAAATGACAAAAAATTAAACTGTTTACGGGAGGCACGGAACGCATGAATCTTTCTAATCGTTGAATATGGAAAGACTCACATCTAGACAAGTAGAAAATCCATACACTGGCTCAAAGTGAAAGATGGGATTTACTTTAAGCTGAGACAATTGGTATTCGTATGCCTTCAATGGTGGTCCCTCTACTATTTGACTAGCAAGATCCTGGTCTATTCTCCATCTACAGAGACTAGAAGCACACATCAACTAGTGGACAAACCACGTTCTTAATTAACTTACAGGAGGTGATCTTTTTTATGCTCAGGTTCTGACCTGCCAGAACACACCCTTCAAATGAGAAAACTTGATTCTCTGTTTTTCAGTGGCTTAAATGAAATGCTAGCCATCAGTCTAGTAAAATGAATGAACAATACCAAAGCAAGGAAAAAAAGAAAATTATCAGAATTCACAACATAAAAAAATACAATGTCCAACACGTTTTTTGTGTACAAGTGTAGTGTAGAAGCTACTCATCAACAAAAACATCCAGAAATTAGGATTGCAAAACATGGGTGCAATATCAAATAATGAAAGTAGGGTATAGCATAAATGTAAACATCATTCACTCCTTTTTTAAATCTAAATAGACTTCTCCTGTACTTTTTAACCATTACCAAACATTATTGTACAAGGGATATACAAAATGTGAATATGATAGTCGTACATTTGATGGAGATTATTTAAAGTAATAAGTCTGTGCATAATGATTATACCTCACTAATTTGCTTGCTGAGTAACATACCAAGGGGGTCGCAATAAAGTCTGAAATTTCTAATTTCAGAAGGACAGAGATCTGGGGGGGAAATATTTAACTTGTAGCAACATAGAACCATGACCTTTAGAGATCTGTTTATGATATTTTACAGGAAAGACTATTGCATCAATAACTTCTAAGACAAAGTAAGAAAAATTGTTTGAATAAAAATCAACTAAAACTAGGGCAAATACTTTTTTGTAATCATCTGGCTTCTCAGTGACCACAGGAAAATGTTCTGCAGCAGATACTGGTTTAAAGAAAACTGAAGAAATGAAAAGATTGCACGAAGCTGAGATCAAACAAAGGAAGAATTAACCAATTTAGCATAAATTATTCAAGAGTTTTTGCTAATAAAAGTTAATGTAGCAAAGACGTAATCATAGAAAATCTTAAGCAAAGGCAATTTTAGTCAGAGTAAACCGTGTCTTTCCAATTTCTGAAAAAGACAGCAGTAACACATGACAGTCCTGCAATAAGAACATAACCATTAAGAGACAACACAGTTTTACAGTGTGCTGCAAAGGACAGATGTGTAGTGGAAGAAACACAGATGAAATGTTAACAAGCACTGGCAAAGAAAACAAGTCTCTCCGGTGGGAGAGCTGTTGGTTTTGTAAATATGATTTAACCATGTTATACAGCAGCACAGCTGATGTGCAGCATGGTTGAAAGTAAATAACAACAAAAAAAAGCTATTACGCGGTCAATGCTAGCCACATCTTAGTGCGGTCATACAGCAAGGCTAAAATACATTAAAGCCAACAGCTCCTCCATAGGCAGGACCTATTGGCTCTGCCGCTGATTATTTTGCTGAATGAAATGTCCCTACTAGCAATAAAAGTAAAGAAGGGACACGTGTGGCTGGTTTGCACTTAGAAACAGGAGTCAGTCATTCAAACATGAAGAAAAGGAAGTAGAATTGATCTGCATACACTGTAATATGCAAACGTAATGCTTAAATAACACTTATCACGATCTTTACAAAACTAAGGGGTCGATTAGGATGGTGGAAGAACCGCCACTGCATGGCGTCCGCGAGTTTCCCCCTGCCAAATTAGGATGGCGGGGGAATTGTTTCCTGAGCGCAGCGAATGAAAAGACCGTCCGCCACTTGTCCGTCAGAAGCAATCATTCAGATTGCCTGGCGGACAGTCCAGGGACCATAAAATGGTGGTGGTGCCTAGCAGGCGCCGTCCGCAAAATTATGATGAGGGAAATTTCAGACCTTTCCATGGCGGCAATGCCGCCATGCAGCATCCGCTGCAATGTTAAAAACCAAAATGCGACCGCCATGGTGGCGGTCGCATCCTGATTTGGTATGCGGGACCGCCGCATGTATTGCGGACAGTCCCGGTTTACCACAGGATGGCGGACGGACTCAAGTCTGTCCGCCATCCTAACTGCCCCTAAATGCGACCTGAAACCAAATCTAAACATCTCCTGGCCGTTACTATAACATGCAAAAAATATTAATGGGATCCTTCCAAACAAAGCAGGCCCTTTGCACCGCTAGATCATAAAAGTTAAATGTACTGTAGGACATTGCACTGGTATGAAAAATGTGTAGGTCGCACCCACATCTCAAGCTGAGAGGACACAATTATTTTTGCTGAATGGTCTACTTTGACGGCTGAGCTAGAGCTACTGAACAAACCGTTTCATGCTATGAGAAAGCGTTCTTGATTAATTTAATTGTTCTGATGGCTCAAAGCAGGCTATATAAAACTGCAACAAAAAAAATTGATGTAGGTAGAAGGAAGGGTAAAAAGCACGACGGGAGGGTGCAAGCGAAGACAAGTAGGAAGAGATCTCGGGAAGCAACACAGGAAGAACGAAAAGAATACCTGAATCTCAGCACAAGCAGTAGACAGACAGCGGAAGGACACTAATAAAACTAAGTCAATCAGTACGTGGCTAATGCTCCAAACGAAAGAACAGGAAGGGACATTGGCATGGGCTGACAAATAAGGAGGCAGCCAATAAGAGTGACAATGAAGCCAACAAATGGTACGTAATGGGCGAGCTTTAAGACCCTTACTGTAAACAACACCTCTTGCAGCAACAGCGCATGCGCTGTCCACAGGCAAGACCTAAATAGGAGGTCAAGAAATCTTGAATAATCCTGGAAATCACCAGCAGGCCCCTCCATCACAGTTTGGATGGTGGCCCTCCGCCGGGCCTTGATGGCCGAACATGACATACAGGCTTCCCATACCCACGACCGCCTTCTAGAGCTCAATCTGAGGACTGGCGAAACTATTTATCTGCCATAGAATCCAAAGATGGCGAGATATGCAGTAACTCGCAATATATATGCGATATTGCATCCATGACAAGACGGACCACCCAGTATAGTACATAATTATCCACACGCTTTATCAAGGGAAACACAGAGACAGATTGCCTATAACGTTAGCCAGGCCCAACCACATATAGTCTATTGGGTGGAATTTGGACCAAGCAACCATCTCTCCCCATCACCGCCGCAGTTAACATTTGTTCATATGTCTTGCAGTATTCACTATCAACACGCTGTACAGATGATGGTTTTGTACGTATGGTGGTCATTGGATAGGCACACTAGTTATGCGGGATGATGTTTGATAACCTGTTTCGGTACAGTTATGTTGAAAATATTCCCGAAAGATCTCAACAACAATTGATGTTGCTGGCACTGTATATTGTACTATACATGATCTGTCGCCCCTATCGGAAGGGCACGAAAATGCAAAATTAAAATGAACAAGATATGTATCATTACTATGGTTTATGTATTACTGTAAGTTTGATTGCAAAATTCAATAAACATTATTCAAAAACAAAAAAAGAAATCTTGATTAATACAGAACATGAGCCGCAAGCAATTACTTGCCTTGCCATCACTTTGAACCCCCATAAATTCTACAGCATACATGCCAATCCTCCCAATTCAGACGGGAGACTACCGATTTCCCGCCTGGTCTCCCGCCTCCCACTTCCTTAATTAAAGAAAATGTTTCCTTTGTGGGGTTCTGCCGGCAGACTGGTCTTTTGTGACTCGGAGTATGCACTGTCAATAACCTATTCCTGCAGGCCAGTGCACATTTTTGTCACGCTCTCTCTGCCTGCAATAATGCCTTCTCCATGCTCCTTGACAGGTAAGAAAAAATTATATTTGCATTTATGATATCCGATCCTGCAGCAGCAAACTTGCAAAGTCCCATATATGACGATAGACCTGATTCAGGTCAGTGGGAGAGATATATTATCCTCTTTTTTTTTTATCATCCACTTTCCTCTTGTAAAATGTTGGCACGTAGGCTACAGCAACGGTGGGTTTGTGGACTAATGCATCCACTGTAGGGGCCTGCGTTCGACCTCATGGTCACAGTTTCAAATTCCTGCAGTTCCATTCAGCCTTTCATCCTTCTGAGGTCGATAACATGAGTACCGTTAGGTAACAAAATGTTATTCAGCGCCAAGAAACCCTGCGCTTTACAAATAGACGTTATGTTATAGCTAGATTACCACTCCATAAACTTCTGCATATAAATGTACACAGTTAGGGTGTAACAGTCTGTCAAAATCAAGCACTGGCACATGGCAAATGTTCTTTCCATCCAATAGCGTTTGTAAAATGCCGCTCTCCTATGACATTGAAGGGAAAAACTCACAACTTTCGTTACTGAAATTGCATTCATATAGCACCTACTACTTCTTACGAGCGTTGAAAATAAAAAAAATCTATCTAGATTATATGTAGTACCAAAGTACAATCTAAAACTTTTAAGTCATTAATGAATGCATTATGATTTCACAAAAACTATTCAGATTGATTAACACTCTTACCCAAATACTAACCCTGCCTCCTTCACTGAAGTGATCTTTCTTTTAGGTCGAGCCTAGAGTCAGCACGCATATAATTAGGTGAGCACTACTTAGTTTATTGCGCCCACTTTCATCAACACAGGCGCCCGCTTTCATCAACAACGCGGGCGCCACACTTCAAGAGGCGGGAGTTTTGCCCTGCACCCAGATCCTGGCAGCTGTATACAACTCTGGTCTCTTAAATCCCAGCTGCATTTAAAACATGCAATACATTAATGTTTTAAGTTCTAGAAGTTGCTTATGAATAAACTGAAAGGCGTAGCAGTAAGCAAGAACATCAGTAAGCAAGAACATCTGGCAGTGTCAATCCTCCGATATCAAGCCTCCTACGCAACTTTTTCCAAGAAATCCTAGGGCCCTTCGATGCACAAATGAAACTTCCTATTCTCCCCTTTAGTTTTGCTATATCTTTCTTCTGAAAAACTAATGGGATGGTATTAAATAGAAATGTCGCCTTCGGTAGAATAATCATTTTTATAAGGTTTACCCTTCCATAAATAGTCAAAGGTGGGTTCGCCCATTTTGAGAGTAGCTCAATTACTTCCTGGCTAACTTTCCTCCAGTTTGTTTTTGTAATATCTTCCATTCTCTGAGTTATTAACACCCCCAGATACCGTATTTGAGTTTTCACCCCGTAGCTTGCAAAACCCCAATTCCAATCCATAATCTCAGTTTTTCCTGAGTTGTTCACTTTATACCCGGAAATATGGCCAAACATCTCTGCCTTCCTCATCAGGTTAGGGATTGCGTCTTGCGGGTTTCTCGTGTACAACATCAAATCATCTGCATATAGTGCGAATTTAACTTCCAGATCATGTGATTTAAAAGGGAGAATAGCGGTATCTGCCCTTATCAAATTGGCTAGTGGCTCAATATATATATATTAAAAAGAAAAAAAGAAGCGGGGAAAGGGGACAACCCTGCCTTGTCCCTCTAAAACCAGTGGCTTTAGGACCGCAGTACAAATTTTGCACCGCCCTTACCATATTCTGTGGAAAACCAAAACTTAACAAAGCCTCCCACAGGTAGGGCCAATGTACCTGATCAAAAGCTTTGGCTGCATCCACTGCCACTATGGTCAAAGGTAATTTCCGAGTCTCCGCAATATCTATAACTCAACAACTGAAAGGTCAATTCATTCAGCTGCCTCCCTGGTATAATGCCTCCTTGATTAGGATGAATAACCTCATGTATTGCCTTAGCTACCAGAGATGCTATGATTCTGGAAAAGATCTTGTAGACTGTATTTAATAAGGATATCGGTATATATGACTCCACTTTCTGTGGATACTTATTTGGTTTCAAAATCAAGGTGACTGTAGCTCCTGACCAGGAGTTAGCGACCTTCTTCTCACTTATATATATATCTAATTGAATAAGACTTGTAAAATAGGAATTACTGCGTCTATAATACAAAGAATGACCTCCACTGGAAGACCATCTGGTCCAGCTGCCTTTCCCTTAACCATTTTCTTACACTGATCTCTTATCTCCTCCTCCTTAATCTCTCCTTCTAAATCTTTCTGTTGCTCTATGGTTAACCGTGGAAGTATCAATGATGGGCTTACTTTTTGAGGCAATGCTGATCGATGTCCCACAAGGTCAAATTCATTTCCTTTTTCAATACAGAAACCCAACGTATTTTTAAAAGGTGAGGCTCAAGATTTTGAAGTCTGCATTACATTCGTGGATGTATGTGCGGAAAACTGAGAGTCCCATATTTTTCATCATGGGCACCAATTTGGGATTCTCCAGGTACCCCGGAGTGCTTGAGGGATCAACTAAGTCAGCCTTTGAAATCGAGGGGGTATTTGTTATTGGGCAGACCTTAAGGTTGGCATAAATTTGATGAGTCGGGAAGCATTGTGTAATTGAACTAATGGTTTGTTGACATGGTTTAAATGCTATCGACTGAGTTCCTGGTGGGCAACACAAGACTGGGCGGAGGAGGAGGAATCCAAATTTGATCAAGTGATGAGAACCGGTCAGTGGAAAAGGGAAACATCCTTTTGGTATTGGGCCTTCTTGGAGAGGAGTGTGAAGATCGAGACTGAAATTTTAAAACTGTGGGGCGAAGAGTTCAATGATGAGAATTTGACGCAATTGTGGAGTGACTCTTATAGTATATTACGACAATTAGTAAAACCGGCACCACTTAAACGGAATCATCTATTTACCACTCAGAGATTATTGGTCCCCTGCAAAGCTTTCAAAAATCACTGGTAATACCTATATTTGCCCCAGGTGCACGCTGGTAGCAGCAGATGATATGCATTTGTTTAGGTCATGTCCAAAAATAGTTCCATTTTGGAACTCGGTATGTGATTTTGTGGGAGAAATCATTGGGACACAGATTAAAGTAAGCCCTAGGGTAATTTTCTTTGGAACAAGAAGTGAAAATTACAACGGTTGAATCAAAGTTCTTGTTTTATGGAGTTCTGTTGGTAAGGCGTGAGATATGCAAGTTATGGAAATCTGAAAATCCTCCGACCTTCTCGTGTGTCTTAGGAGTATTATTTAATACAAGCGAATCGGATATGGCACGCGATTCAAGAAGCAGAGAAAAATGTCGGCTCCGTTGGTAAGGTGGAGAGAGAAGTAAACGCGAGTCCTATGATTATGCCACCTACACTGTTGGCCATGTGATCTCCAATCCTTGGGCAGTCTCAGTTTGTAAAGGAGATGGAAGTGGAAACAGTAGTATACTTGTGGACCTTCACTCTTCCTTTTTCCCTTATGGTCTACGGTCTGGTTTCCTCTTGTAAGACCTAGAGGGACTAGAGTATAAATAACTCAGTAAGAAATTTGGCAAAATGAGGACAAAAAAAGTTGCTAATGAATACTGTATTTCTTCGCTACGTTCCGTCCCCCGTACCTTAAGAAGTGCTGCAGAGTCAAGGTTCCACCAGCCCTCCCCACTTCTCTAAAAACCCCGGACGCAAAACAGCTCTCTGGGCATCCCTCCCTCTCCCCGTACACTGCCTCTCGCTCCTTTCTACCTCCTGTCTCTGCGCCTCTTCTGTTATTTCTTAACCTTTGCTTCTGCCCTCATTTCTTCACTGCCCTCCACTCTCTTGATGCGTTTGCCTTCATCTGCCTCTGCAGAGTCCTATGTTATTTGTTCTATCCCACTCACTTGCGTCACCCCTCCTCCTTGGACTTTCCCTTTACCCTCCCAGCTCCCTATGTTATTATTGTATCCCCCTTCACATGGGTTGGGGGGGGGGGGGGGGGTTCCTACTCTCACATCCTTTCCAGCTTATGCTCGCTCCCTTGCTTCACTCTGTCCTTTCACCCTTCAGTCCCTCCTACCTCTTTTTTCCTCAGAGTCCACCGCTCCTCTCTCACCCCGTCCATTTCTTTTCGCTCCCCGCTATTCCTTCTCCCCTCACCCTTTCTTCAACCCCTCCCTTCTCTTACGCCTTCCCTCCCCCCTAGACTCTCTTCCTGCTTCACCCCTCCCCGTTAATTTCTCCCCAGAAACCTCGCACTTTCCCCATCTCATTGGCTTCTGTCGCTCGGCCACTTCTTCCCCAGCCCCCACCACCTAATGAATGTCACACTTGATTTACGCTCCATCTGTGTCCTCACCACCCCCCCCCCCCTCTCAGTTTTACCTACCACTCCGGAAGTAGCACCGGAATCGAGCTGCACCCACTCCCCCAAACTTACATGGTCATTATCGACAGGGCTTCGGGGCTACACGTCTGGCATAAAGCACTATACAAACTTACTCCTCCACGCTCTCTGTGCCCTTCATCCGCTCCGTGCACTTACTGGGAGGCACTAGTGGTGTTTACTCCTCAAAGGCACACCCCAGACATGGAACAGAGGGCATCTTCTAGGTCCATGCGAAGGCCTCGGCCACAACAGAAGATGCCAAGACAAGGATGGGTAGGGAACAATGTGCCTGCTGGCAAGTAGAGGGGCGAGGAGGAAGAGGGGAACCAACAGTCTCCGGTGGTGGGCAGGCGACAACCTGCACACAGGGGGAAAAAATGCACGGCAACCTTCGGTCTGGCTTTTGCCCCTCCTCTCGCCCAAGGCAAGGCGCATGGGGCAGTGATGGACATCAGACAGGCGCCATGAATTAAATACTAGTGAATTAGACTATTCTTAAACTTCCGCCGGTTGTTTAAGGGTTCAGCTGTCTCTTCATGTAGCCTGAGAGGAGACTGGCCGAGTGCCTGCCACGGAAACAGCTTCCTGCCCAAAGGGGACTGCTCTGAAACTCTTGAGTGATGTCTTCCTTTAGCAATGCAATGGGCATGGAAGGGGGCAGCCGGGCAATTTTAGCAACCCCCTAATCTCACATGTTTACGGCGTTACTCCGTTGTGTGGCGATTGAAAAAACTCTCCTCTATCAAAATGTTTACTTTTCAATTAGCTCACAAACTAATATACTTTTGCTTTGTGCGAGTCACCTAGAGGTGCGTTTCTACTTTTATTTTGAGCGGTGTCTGGCTTTCCATGCTGCCCGAGACTAAAAAGAACATAATTCGGCATGAAAGCGGAATATAGAACAAACAAGGGAGGGAAAGAGAATTTTGATTACACAGCCATATAGCAATGCATTTAGAGGGCAAAATATAGTTGATAAGAAAATAATTTGAGAAGCGACATACCGAGATGTATTTAACGAGCATTTACAATGCAATAGGTCTACAATGCAATAGGTCTCGCAATGACATTGTTCTGAGCTATTGGCATTGAAATGACAATGCGAGCTATTGGGATTGCAAATGGCAATGTGTTTTATTTATGTTTTCGTTTTTAAAACAAATAAAAGGCATTGTCACGTGCTTAAAATACAACAAAATAGATGCTGTCTAATTAAACAATAGCTGGAGAAGGCTACACTTTTATACAGACACATATTTGTAAGACCCATAGTCTGTAAGTACCATCCGCCCCTAGATATATTTGCTTGGAGTAGGTATTATGCATTGTAATAATAATAACAGACTATCTAAGTAACACAATGCATAATGCATTAGATTTACATACATATGTATATTTGGACACATTATATAATCTAATCCAAACGTGCGGGCATTTGCCATGCATATGAGCTCTTTGAACTATGTTTACGCAGGACATTTTCTATTTTCTTCTTTGCCTTTAAAGTTGGACTCAGGGTTCTTCTAAACATGCCTTTAGCAATTGCAAGGTGAAAAGTTCATTATAGGGAGGAAAACGGGAAACGCTCCCACAGGTCCAGTTCCCACCAGATGCTCTGGTTTTTAAAAAGCAGTAATGTAAATAGGAATATAAACTTTATATTCTGGACTATGTTTGCTTATTTGTGCTCTCAGATATGCTTCTCTGGGTGGCAGACAGATGGTGAAAAGTTAACCAGTGTTTTGTTACAAAACCTGAATTGCTCCAGGTCATATGTTTATTTATTAGAGGCCTTTACACACAGCTCTTATAGGAAAATGCAAGCTTACCTAAAAACAAATAGATAACCAGTGTCCACTGTTTAAAACGCAAATGTGCGTAACTGTGCTTGTCTACATACGGCTACTGACGTGTTATATGCACGTGTGTGCTTATAATACATAACACAATATTTATCTATAACTACCCACAGCTGAAGGCGAATGGCATGAACATCTCCTGCTTGTTAGTTGACGTTCTTTTTTCCATCTTGGTTGAGAACAAAGGCAGCGAGAAAGGAGAACAGAGTGAACTCACTGCAAGAGACCGGGCCGTAAGCAGTGTCTAGGCACATCACGCTAAACTTTTTGTTTAATAGGGCAGTAATTGGGTAAAAGAGAATAGCTAGGGCTATGCACTGTTTGCCAGTACTTACAGAAAGAAAGTGCTAATGCACATTAAATAATTCTGTCTATCCAATCAATCAAGCTTTATTTCGACATGTGATGTCATAAAAGCACAGTACTTTTAAAAAACACAAATACATAAGGAAACAGTACATTTAAAACATGTCGTAAAAGAGATCTAAAATACATTGTGAACAATAAATATTTAAAAAAGAATTAAACTTAGCAGCTTTGATAAAAAAAAAGAGATTATCTGGGACAAGTCAACCTCTGCCTAATCAGCCATGCCCATCCTAAAAATATTGCCACTCCACAAATTATAGTGGTATTCGTTGTAGAATTGAGTATTCTCAGGGCAATAGAGCTGTCCATTGTCCCAAGCAGCAGGCAAGCAGGCCTGAGCCACTTCGTTCTTGGGGATGCATAGGCTGGACAAACAAAGAGAAAGTGAGAGATATTTTCAACAACACCATAGCAGGTAGGGCAGTCAGGGAGCGTCTTATGAGGGGGATTCCACTTGCTGGTGCAATCGCGGAGGGGAAGAGTCCCGAACCTGAACTGAATAAAGAGCGTCCTGTCTCTGGGCTTAGAAATAAAGTCCAGATATGGTTCTAAGAGAGGAAGAAGCTTGTGTTGGTAAAATGCCTCTGTAAGCCTGCCATGGTTGGGGTCGCTAAAGGTCCGGGCATCAATCCACGCCCAATATGCTTTTTTAATTGTATCCTTAGACAACGGTATCCCCGGAACAGAGTCAGATACGAGACCTATTGCGCCCAAGAGCTTCTTGATTTTTGTCAGCCACTCGATCTTATGGGCTCCCTGTAAGTTCATGACCTCCCTGAGGCCATCAGCATAATTAGAGAGCTCAGGGGTACGCCACAACCGCGCCCAGTGTAACAAAGGACGAAGGGTGGCTAGGTCTCTGATGGAGCGCCTTCCGAGGTCACTCAGAAGAGGACCAGTCGGTGTGCCCCTCGGGAGTGATAGAAGGTCTCTAAAAAACAATTTGTTCTCATTGGATACTAGGGTGTCTACGCAGCAAAAGCCCCATAATTCTGCGCCGTATAGGGCGCTACTTATCGCCTTTGCAGCATAGATATCCAAAGCTGGTGCGATGGGTTTAGTGGTGGAGGCGCGGAATTCCTTCCCCAGGCTACCTATGACCCGCCTATGATTAAGTGTCATTTTGTCAATGTGGGGCTGCCACTTAAGCCTATCAGTGATTCTAATCCCCAAGTAGTCAAACTCCTTAACTCGCTTAAGTGGTTTTCCATCTAGGGTAAGGGTAGACCGGAAGGATCTGGTAGGGTTGAAATAAAGGAGTTTGGTTTTGGAGGTGTTGATGACAAGGCCTCTTAGCTCACAGAACATAAGGAAGCGGTCTAGGAGCTTCTGTAGTCCTGCAGGTGTTTTTGAAATTAGAAGAGTGTCGTCCGCAAAGAGAAGGGCAGGGACCTTGTCACCCGCCAATGTGGGGACGTCAGCTTCAATTTCGAGCAGGTAAGAGACTACGCCATTCACAAAAAGAGTGAAGAGCGTAGGTGCCAACACACAACCTTGGCGAACCCCTCTATTGAATTCGGTCTATCCATAAAACCATGTTTGAGACAGCCCCACAAACACCTGACCAATGCTGTACACTCCATCCGTCCTGTTCAGTACATGTTTGTTACTTCACGTAGTTAATTTTTTTTCCACCTGGGTGGTATTACGCTACTTTTTACTGTGTAGTTAAACGTTAGTACTGCATTAGCTCCTGCGGTGTTGTGGACGCCTTTGGAAAACAGAAAATGCAAAATAGGGGGCACACTGCGGGACACTTCGCCGCGGGTAGCGCGTGTAACCGCGGTCAGCGTGTAACTTCTCAAACAGGCGTGTGCTCAATGATATTAACGCTATCCCGGCAAACATTTGTTTAATAAGCAGTATGTAGGTGAAAAGTGAAAGCAAATTTGTGACACGGCGGAGCGTGGCGCGCGCGCTTGGTGGGGGCAGGGGAGCGCATTCCAGGCAGGGGAGCGGACCCTTTGAAGAATGATGCCGAGGGCGCCAGTGGGCTGAAGCGCTTCCCCAAACGGATTGTATGGCGGCACAATGCACGTGATTGTGCGCGTGCTCGCCATGCAATCCACTTTTGGGAGCACTTTGAAATGCCCCTTACTAGAGTCTCGCATAGCGATTGCGTAAATGCAATAGCTAGGCGAGACCTAAAAAAAAAAATATATATATATATATATATATATAGCATTTGTAACAAAAAAACAATCTTGTTTCCTACAGCGTTTATGGCAGGAATCCTCTTTTTTCTTTTCCATACCTACAACAAACATAACTGACTTATCCTGCATGCAGAAAGAATATCACTTAGCACATTAGTGAACGCTTTGAATTTACTTTTCTCCTTTTTTTCGTAAAGTATTTGGTTGACTCACTGGCCCACATGCCAAGTCTGTCTCAGAGAATTAGGTGTTTTAAACAGTGACGAACGAGGAAAAAGAGGGTCATCGCTGGGAGATCCCCCAGCATGAAAGTGCAAGACCTGCTAAAAAGGTCAGCCATCCAGTGATTGTTAAAAAGTTAGAAAGGGATACACCATAAAGTATGCTACTGAATGACCCTGTAATTATGGACTTCATCTTCTGAGAGTGAGCCACTAGACTCACTCTGTTACTCAAGCCATTCCATGCCATAACATACTATATTTATTTATTTTTATTATTAGTTAGAAGTTTTATATCGCCCCGGCCAGACCCGAGGGCATTGGAGCGCTTTACAACAGAAAATAGGCTGAAATCAAATAAGAAAGGCATAGACCCACATAAATGTTCAGAGAACCCAGTGTGCTGAGCGTCAGTGAGGTGAGGAAATCCTGCGATAGCCTCGATGAGCGCACATTGACCTGCGCTCAACCTCATTCCGCGAGGAGGTAACGAGGGGGGGGGGGGGGGGGGAGAATCAGGGAGGATGGAAGAGGTAGGATGAGGTTGTGCACTGTCAAGGGGCTGTAAGGTGCCTGAAGAGGTAGGTTGAGCATTATCGCGTGGCTGCAGATTGTAGGAAGAGGTCGGTAGTAGTGGAGCATTATCAAGGGACTGTGGAGTGCAAGTTTGTGCGTTTCCGCGGCGGCTCTGGGGTTCGGGAAGGCACGGTAGAGGTATTTTAGGAGACTTTTGAATGTTATAAAGGATGTGATAGTCCCGATATCGGCTGGGATGGAGTTCCATATTTTTGGTGCGTTTCCCGCAAAAGATCGTGCAGCAGTTTTTTGCTTGCGTGTTTTCGTGGGGATGAGTAGCATGGTGTTGGAGCTCCTGAGGTTTCTTGACTGGCCGGCTTTCTTGAGTTTGGAAGCCAGGTATTCCGGTTTCCCTGTGTGCAAGGCTTTGTGTGTGAGGCAGGCAGTCCGAAAGGTGGCCCTCATTTCGACTGGGAGCCATCTTAGTTCTCTGAGTGCGGGAGATAGGTGGTCATATTTCTTAACTCCGGTGACCATTCTGGCAGCTGCATTGAGAGTTGTTTTGAGGGGGGCTAGGTGGATCGAGCTGTACCTGTGATGATTGTGTTCCCGTAATCGAGTCTGGATAGCACCAGTGATTGGGTGGCTTGTTTGAGGTCCTTGGGCGGGATGAAGGGTTTGATTTTGTTGAGGAGCTTCAAATTGTGGAAGGCACTCTTTGTGGAGATCTTAATGTGATTGTTCATGTTCAGTTTCGGGTCTAGGGTGATTCCTAAAGATTTTACCAATTTAGCCAGAGTGAGATTACCATTGAGGGCATCTATTGCTTTTAGCCACTCTACAATTTGAGGGTTTTCTTCTTTGTTGAAGATGAGGAGGAATTCTGTTTTGTCTTGATTGAGTTTAAGGTGGTTAGTTGATAGCCAATGTTGAATTTCTCTATGGGTGTTGTTGAGTCTTAGAATGTCGTTAATGGAGGAGGTTTCCAGGTAGATCTGGGTGTCATCTGCGTATAGATGGAAGGGAACGTTGGATTGTTTGAGTAGGGTGGTGAGGGATTCCATGTATATGTTGAACAGTTGAGGGGAGAGCACTGAGCCTTGGGGGACACCTCTCCTGAGGGGGTGTAGGTCGGAAGTAAAGGTTTTGATTTTTACCCTTTGGGAGCGGTTGTGTAAGAAAGAGGAGAACCATTTTAGGACCATCCCGTCCGCACCTACTCTATCTTAGAGAGCCTTGATGCGTAGATTGTGGTCAACCGTGTCAAAAGCTACTGATAGGTCTAGGAGGAGGAGTAGGCAGCTTTGGTCGGTGTCTAGGGACTTGTGGATGTCATCCACAATGTTAAGCATCGCAGTTTCGGTGCTGCAGCCTTTTCTGAAGCCCGATTGGTGGGGATCTAGCAGGTTGATGTTGTTTATGTGTTGGGTCAGTTGATGGAGAATGCATTTTTCAAGGATTTTGGATAGAAAGGGGAGATTGGCGACAGGTCTGAAGTTGTTCAGATCGTTGGAATCTAGGCCTGGCTTTTTCAATAGAGGTGTGACTTGGCTGACTTTGAGGCAGTCTGGTATGACGCCAGTTTTTAAGGAGCTGTTTATGATTTTGCACCAGAGTGGGGCGAGGGAGAGTGTCAGCTTTTTGGTCAATTGGGAGGGAACAGGATCGAGAACGTGGGATGCGGGCTTGGAGGAAGAGATCAGTTTGAGAATCTCATCTTTGAGTACGGGGTCAAAGGATTTCCAGGATTCCGTGGGGAGCTTGTGTGTGTTGGTTTAGATTGTTGCGATTGGGTTTTTGCAGGAGGGATTGAGGTTGAGGTCTAGTGATAACTCTATCTTGGTGACTTTTTCGTTGAAGAAGTTGACGAATTTGTCCCACAGGTCTTTGGAGGCCTGGATTGGGGCTGCTGAGGTCTTGGACGTTTGTTGTCTGATGATGTTAAAGAGTTCCTTGGGTCTGTTTTTTGCGTTGTCCAGAGTGGTGCAGAAAGAGGTGGTTTTTTCGTTGATGATGTGCTTTTTGTATTTCCTTCGGGCTGCTTTGAGTTGATCGTGAAGGCTCAGAGGGATTGGTTCCTCCATAGACACTATGTGACTCCAAGTTGCCTCCTTTCATGATTAATGTCCATGTTGAACCAGGATCTGGATGGGATGCTCCTGGTTTTTTTTAGATTCAGGGGGGCTAGTTGGTCTAGGATGGACGTCACAGTAGTGTTGTAGTGGGATGTGAGATCTTTTGCGGAGAGACCATCTTAGGAGATGGGCAAGAGCCTGTTTATCTTTTCTTCTAGGTCGCCCATGTTGATCAGAGTTAGGTTTCTCGTCCATGTGGGGGGCTCTTGGATGTGAGGTTGGTACATGATCGTTGCGTGATGTGGAATAGGATTAGGTGGTGGTCTGACAAGTCCACCGGTAAGATATGGTCTATTGCGATTGTGTCGTGTTGGGCGATGATGGCATCCAGGGTTGCTCCTGTGTTATGGGTTTCTTCTGAGCAGTGCTGTGTGAGGTTGTTGCTGTGTAATAGCTCATTTAGGTTTTGAATTAGTGTGCTGTTTATTACGTTCCAGTGTAGGTTGAGTTTGCCGAGAATTAGGTTGTCAGTGTCTTAGTGAGCAGTGAGCAACCAGGTCTGACAGGTGTTCCGTGAACGTGGTGGTGTTGCCTGGGGGATGGTATAGGAGGTGGCAGTGTAGTGCCTTGTTGTCGCTTGAGTTAATTTTGGCGGTTAGACATTCAAAAGGTGTCGTAGTTGAAGGGATCTATTTCTGTCACTGATATGTTGTTGTTGTGAATGATCGCTAAACCCTCCCCTCTTTGGTTTTTACAGTCTTTGTTAATGATTGTAAAGCCTGGGGGTACTAGAGTTTCCATGATTGGAGGCGAGCAGTTTAGCCAGATCTCGGTGAGGAAGGCTATGTCTATGCTATGGGCTAGGATGGATTCTGCTATCTCTGTGGCATGTTTGGTGGCTGATCTGCAGTTTATGAGCATGCAGTTGGTAGGGGGTGTTTCTTTTTTAGGTTTCTTACTTAGGGGGGCCATGGGGATGTTGGTGAGGGAGGTTGGGGGTCTAGGGAGTTTCGGAGTGGGGTGGTCTCTTCTGAATCCGGTGATCACTTGGATCGTGTAATGAGGGATGCCCGTAGAGGAGGTGTTGTACTCCGGAATCTGGGGATCACGGTTCGATCCGCGACGCCAGGGGCAGATTAGCCCAGCACCATGTGACTCTGGGCAATAGTTTGCTTAATCTTCCCGACGGTCCCCAGTGCCTAGAGACCCTTACGGGTGATTGCTCGCGCTTTACAAATTTGGATTATTATTATTATTATTATTAGTACACCGTTCAAAGACATGCAGGCCATAGTTTAAACTCAGCTGCGGCCACTTCATAATTTCAACCTTTCAACCTCAATGAAACAAACACCATCGACTTGTGTGATTACAGCTTCTAATTGACAGCATAGAGCCAATTCCGTTTTATGGCGTGCTCTGTAAATGTAGACTTGGCTTCTTGCCTCGCCTAGGGTAGCCTCAAGTATATTAACTGAAACATAATTTTACATACCTCTGTATGTTGAAAAAGATTCCTGGAGTATATTAGGGAAGGAACGGACAGCCCTACAAGCACTCAAAAATAATCATGATGTCGTTATCAAACCAGCAGATAAAGGGGGCGCGACTGTCCTCATGGACCTTACGATGTACCGAGATGAGTGTACAAGACTGCTAGCGGATACGAACAGCTATGCCATACATCAGACGGATCCTACAGGCCCGATCAAGATTAAAATTAAGAACATAGTGGAGGAAGCCCTCAGTAACGACTGGATAACGAAGCAAGAAGCTGACTTCCTGATTAACGAAGAACCAAGGATGCCGCGCTTTTACATTCTACCAAAGATCCACAAGGGACGTATGCCACCGCCAGGTAGACCAATCTTATCCGGCATTGGATCAGTGCTAGAACCTCCGTCGCAATTTTGCCACTGGTTCTTACGGCCCATTGTAAAAGAAACACAATCCTACCTGAAAGACACAAAAGACGTCCTCTGCCTCCTAAGAGATCTGGAGGTTGATACCAACAACGACTGGCTTATAACGATGGACATCGAAGCCCTGTACACAAGTATACCGCAACGACGAACATTGGAAGTTGTAGAAAGTATCATCTTACGAAGAGAGTGGGATTTTGTTACTCCCCAACATTTTGTCATGGAATGTGCAGAGTTGGCCCTCACAGAAAATTTCTTTGAATTCGAACAGGTCATCTATCACCAAATAACAGGTACTTCAATGGGGAGCACTTTTGCTCCCAGTATGGCATGTCTATACGTCCAGCAATTTGAGGAGGACTTCATCAACAACGCAGTGAACCCTTTTCGAAGCCACATTAAGATTTGGAAACGTTACATAGACGACGTACTCATTGTATGGAATGGAACAGAAGAGAACGCAATAGCCTTCGTCCACTGGGTAAATTTACAAGACAGTCATCTCAAATTTACTCATACCATCAATAAAAGTCACGCAGTCTTTCTGGACCTGGATATCACACTCACGAACGAGGGGATAACAACCAAGGTCCATAACAAACCCACCGACAGGAATAGCCTACTCTTGTACGAGAGTTATCACCCTAAGGCCCTCAAACAGAACTTACCTGTCGGCCAGTTCCTCCGTATTAGGAGAAACTGCTCCGAGAAAGACACTTACAAAGAACAGGCAGAACAACTTGAGAAGAAACTTATTGAACGCCATTAATCAAGAAAAATGGTGAAGAAGGCAAACAAAAGAGCAAGAAACAACCCAAGGGAGGCACTTCTGGAGAACGTGGAGAAAGGCAAAACCAACAGACCGGTCTGCGTTACTACCTTCACACCAGTATCGAACTCAGTTCAGAAAATTATCAAGAAAAGATGGCACATACTTAACAGCGCTGGGAAACATTGGGAACCCCCCTTGTTTGCCTTCAAACGCAATAAAAATCTTCGGGACGAACTGGTCCACGCCCAGATGACCACCAATGAGAACATAGAACAACTCAGACTCTGGGATCAACCACCCGTAGTAGGCCATTTCTCCTGCGGCGGATGCCAGTCTTGTAATCTCACAAAGAACACCAAGAAAGTGGACATTGGGACAAACAAACCATGGCAGCTCAAATCGTTCAGCAACTGCAACACGGAAAATGTGATATATTTACTAACATGCCCTTGCCAACTCCAATACGTAGGGATGACCACAAGGAAAATAAAAATTCGCATCAATGAGCACCGTAGCACAATCAGGTGCAAAAAAACTAACACAAAGCTAACACGACATTTTTTCGAAAAAAAACATACAGACTCAGACCTGCGTTAGACTATCCTAGAGGTCATGAAGAAAAGGAAATTTGACCTCACCAAAGCCCTCCATGTGAGAGAGCAACGTTGGGTGTACCGCCTACGCTCTCACGAAAAAGGTCTTAATGATGACATTCCATGGCTGCAGCTGACAGAATAAAGAAAGGGGATAGGATTTGGATACAAGCCCTTCAGATAGTATAACTACAAAGCCATACACCTTTATTCATTGACCCAGGCTACAAACCCCCCCCTTGACATAAAACACAACGGTTTAGTTGGACACATATGAACATATCCCGACACCTTAGCCGCTTATTTTCACGACATTTCTCCCCACAGATGTAAAAAGCGGTTTGCGCAGGGCCACCCACATGTATCACTGTATATCTGGAGAAGTGTTCATTGCAATACTCACAGATGCTGTGCACCGTGTCAATACACGAGGGGGTAGTAGGACAAATATTTGTCTCGGGAACAAAGTATGTGAACTAACTATCCATATTTTGAGTCAAACTCTCATCTGCTCGGCGACTCGTTCAAACTTTGCAAAAGCCTTCATGTGCCACCGCATGACATTGAAAACTGGGACACAACTGTGCGGGCGTAATTTTACTACACTCGGCCCAATATCGTGCCATTTAATCACGATGCAATTTCGGCCAACATCGCCACCCTCAGCACAACTTGGCTCATGTAGTTTCACTTAGCGTCTCCATGCCAACAATAGACGCTTGGGCACATTACGATAGCTCATCATCATTTCGCTGAAGTAAACATGTAGTATCCCACCCAATAGTGCACCGGCCTATCATAATCTCTGTTTGGCCAGCCTCACCACCAATGGAAACTCCCGTTATACGGAACTCATCAAGACAGGCATGGGCGCGCCCTATGACCGGCTTCCTTTCACGATCCTCCAATTACAGCGGGAAGGTTGACACACACCCCCAGGCTCACCACGAATGGGGCTTCCCCTTCCATTCACGCCATGAACCGACATCTTTAACACAGGCTCGGCGCTCTTCCGACACCGGGAACCCCGCACCTGAATTCTGTTTTGCGTTCAATTAACACAATCGAACCTCATATTTAAGATGGCGCCCGCTTCCTCCATTCCTCACAATCGGGAGGATCGAGCGGACGCCTAGGACACAGGAGCATTCTACCTCGTGTCACAGTAAGAGTATGGGTGTTACGAATGACTAATGAGCGTGCGTGTGTATAACTGTGTATTTCCACCCACACGATCAAACCAACTTTACCTACTATGTTTTCTATGACCTCTATTGGGATTCGCTCAAAAAGAGTTCTTGTGTATAGACTCAATTCTCTGTCTGTGCAGCAATTCCTCTGATGTTTTGATGGAGACCTCGGTTCTATGTTTTTCTCCAACAGAAGTGACAAACGGTGGATTACCCCCGTCCCCCTTGGGACAAGTTGTCTATCCGATTAGGGTAAGATTGGCAGCAGTATTATCTGCTTCCAGCCTCAAAAGCTTCACAAATGTGTACACAAATAGTGTCACAAAGTCACATACACTTTATTCACTCCTAGAGTTCAATGCATGCATTGTATTTCTTTTTCCTTTACAGGTACGTTCGATCCAACGAGTTCCAATTAATCTTTGTTTCTCACATTTCTCTCATAGGCTTCACCTTTGGAAGCATCCTAGGAAGTGAAGTGTGGCCTTTGCTATACTCACACAGTGGTAGCGTCTTACCAACACCTGGTAAGAACGGAGCCCCATTCACAATTAGGTCCTGATGAATGCCATGGACCCAATAGGGCCACTCCGGCAGAAACATGTTGACCACTCACAAGACGGTTAGGGGACACTAACTACCCCATTCACCGTCACATATAAATTTTAATATCATATAGGTGTCAATCACATTAAAATCACTTCTGACCACTATAATGATTTTTAACCTCACTCACAGTTTCACGGGCCCCCACTCAGTCATTTAGAAAGTGCATCCTTGTCGTCAAGTGTATGCCCGCCCTCTATCAAACAAAGGTTTTAGAGGGCGAGGACTGGTCAATGATGAAGCATGACACCAGGTGGTGTGTGAGACCAGTCCGTAACTTTTTGTGAGATGCCCACACTTACGACGTTCCTGTAACTCTTTTGGGTTATCACACTAGGAGCGGCTCTTTGTGGTAAACAAAAATGTTTATATATCGCACACACAATCATGAGGGGTATTTAAACAAGCATTTGCAATGCAATAGGTCTCGCATTTGCTAGAGTTTGAGCTATTGGCATTATAAATGACAATGCCTTTTATTAATGTGTTTTGAAAACCTGCAAGCGTAGCGTAAGCACACACTTTGTACTTCTAGTCATTGCTTATGAGAAGCAAGGCTGGCAGTAACTGCGCCTCTTTTACTGCCAGCCTTGCTTCTCGTAAGCAAGGACTATAAGCCCAAAGTGCGCGTTAACGCACCGCGTGCAGGTTTTCAAAACAAATAAAAGGCATTTTCATTTACAATGCTAATAGCTCAAACTCTTGTAAATGCGAGACCTATTGCATTGCAAATGCTTGTTTAACTTTGTAGCCCAGCAACGCTCACCCCTCGTGGCCTGGCTTATAATGACATTGTGGCTGTGCAACCAGCAGCATAGAGCTATCCAAAACAAATTGCACTGTTCAAAAGAATGCTGCAGTGCCCAAGGGCACGTGTTGGTCCCAGGAGCTTTAATATGCGTCACTAATGCATTTTAGTGTGGTGATGCGGCCACCAACACTAAAATCCATTTGTCTAACCCGTGATGCGTGGTACTTGGCAGGGCTGGCTAATGTTACTCTTCCCTCCTCGCCCGACGTTCCACACTGATACAAGCCCAGAGTATTAACTGTCTATCTCGATATGAAGCCTCCCTCCTAACACTGCAGACTTTAGGTCTATCAATTAATATTGCTGACTATGCAATGTATGTGAAAAATGCAATGCTGTACTTGCCACATAAAGCCCTCGAACAAGAGGAAATGCCTGCAATGATCATCTGTTACCTGTGACCTTTGGGTCTACCTTGATACTATTTGGCAACCTCCTAGACTTGCACTTTCGTTCAGCTACGCATCAGTTAATCTATGTTTTTTGTTTTTGTTTTTATATAGCACGGACTTTACCCGAAGGTGTCAGAGCGCTTCACAATAGGAACAGTACTGATACATGAGGAGAAAATTACAAGTGAGCATGTTACAAAAGCAAACGTTACGTTACATGAGGCAATAGTGATAATTGTGCAAGTATCAAGAGCAAACAAAATACAAGAGGTAGCAAACGATACGTTACAAAAGGAAAAAGTGACGTGTGCATGTTACAAAAACATACAAAGTACAACTAGAGGTATAATACTGCAATAAATGTGCCTTATGTAACGCTAGAATACTACTGTAACGCGCTCTAACACCTCTGGGTACAGTCCGCGATATATAAACTAAGCACGAGTTAACGTCACATTCCTGCGGGAAGAGGAATGATTGAGGAAGGGGAGAGGAAGGATTGGACTAGACTAGAGAGAGTACCCAGGGAAATGGATACATTTAAAGAGACACAACACAATTAAAATACGGGCACGTGAAAATCGACATTTCTGGTGGGGGTTAGATATACCAACTTGGTGGTACGAGTTTAAAAAAAAAAAAAAATGTAAGGACTGGATTTTGCACAGACTCTACCCTAAGGTGTAGGAGCACTTAAACTAAGCACGAGTTAGAGTTAAAGTCACACTCATATGAGGGAGGAAGGTTCGAGGAGCCCCATTAACACACGCATTAGAGAGAGTACGCAGAGAAAATGCATCCAGCAAACAGACACAGCAAAACTAAATCACAGGTACATCTAAATCGAAAGATCATGCGGGGGTTAGATATACCAACTTGGTGGTAAGGGCTTCCAATTTACGCAATTGTATTATGTTTGATTTCAAGCCGAAGGGATAGGTGGCAGCTCCTTCATCTTGTTGTTATAAAAGCGTCTAAGGGGGGGTGAGGCGGGGTAGGGAGGAGGAGACATCTGCAGCCCAGGAGAGGGAGCGAAGAGCAGCTGTTCCGAATAACAAGGAGGGGGCAAACTGCGATGTGTGAGGAGGCGGGGTTGGTGTCAGACAGGAGAAGGCTGGAGCCCCGTGAGTGATTGTAAGGGAGGGGTAGGGGGATGAAGAGCCGAGAGAGTGGGGTGGAAGAGCAAGAAGTGTATACAACATAGAAAGTGAAACAAGAAAAACAAGACAAGCCCGGCGTGGCGCGCGCTTGGCGGGGGAGCGGACCCTTTGAAGTACGATGCCAAACGGATTGCATGGCGGCACGATGCACGTGATTGTGCGCGTGCTCGCCATGCAATCCACTTTTGGGAGCCCCTTACTAGAGTCTCGCTGAGCGATCGCTTACGCGATAGCCAGGCAAGACCTAAAAAGGAACATTCTAAGCACTACCCGGTTCTTAGAAATCAAAACAAAATCATAAATACAGTCGGTTTTGTTGTGTTTTGTTCCGGCCTGGGTATTCGTAACACTGATATAGGTAGACTGCCATAAAACCAAGGTGATCCTTAAGTCCTGGAATTAAATAAAATACATCGGACATAACTACAAGAGTTTGCCAAGGCTCGTGAACCTTATTTGTAAGCCGATGCTTTATGAGGAGTTCTTAGACAGCCACCCAGAGAGAAGGTAAAGTTGTGGGGAGACGAAACCGCAGGAATCCCAAGACAAAGGGAGGAGTCAGAGGAAGCAGCTGCTGAGCCGGTCGGAAGCACAGGTGATCTTGCTAGGTCGACTCAAACGTATAGTTTGATTCAAAGTGAGGATGGATGCGTCTGACAAGGGCAGTCATAGACCTCAGATTCTGAAAGTGCCACTGAAGGAGCGATGATCACTTGAAGTAAACAAAAGACAATAGCAGAAAATGCAACACAACACCTGTCGTTCTAGATACACAAAAGACCTCCCTACAAAGACACACCATCTACCCAACTGTTCACAAATACCTACCAACAAATGGGTAACATTTCCGTCTCAAACGCAACCTGCCACTTGACACCATACCTGCCCTTCTACATACAGCACTTGCCTCTGCCTTTACACCTGCCCGCTGGCAAACGTCAACTGAAAAGCCATTCAGATCCATATTTAACGGCACAATTAAACACCAACAACAGATAGGACTCTAAACTCGTCCTCACTTCCTTTAAACATGGCACTGCTCTTTGACAGGGAGCAGCCCTAAGCCGTCCCTCTGCAATGTCCCTAAAAGTCTACTGGGACGATACAGTCACCACCACAAGAACCTCTTTCCGCGACTGCTTATAGTTCAGAGTCTGGGGAGCTGCCACAGCTATGACTTCTGACCTCGGCCTTTGAAGGGCACCAGTAGAGATCTCCTAGAGGAAAGATTAGGATAAGCAGCGCACCCCTCACCTGCATTGACGCCATGATGGAATCCCCGCCCCTCCCCCGCACTCTGCGGCAGCCGCTGCTTCCATCACAGGAAACGGCCTAGCGACGGCGCATCGATCACGTGGGTAGCACGTACCTGGAGGAGAGTGCGCATGCGCCAACCTTGCAGTTTAACCACGCCTTTTCATTAAGTGGGTAGTTACACAAGTTCAGCTGATTTAGTTCGCTGTTCTCGGGTTTTCCGGTTATAATTTTGAAGGAAGGAACGCGGTGTGAAGAGAACCCACGAAAACGCTCTGGACAGTAGTGGTTTGGGGTTCAGTTTGACGCCGACGTTTAATTAAGGGGACCCGCGCTCCTCTCAGAACCAACCATGGTGCTATCTTGTGCATTAAATACTTCATCGTTTGAAATTGAAGCAGCGCTGGATGGGGTTTGCACCGTGCAAATAGGGTTGGCACCTAAATGACTGTGCAGATTGGATTTCAAAATCATTTCAAAACCGGTATTTTTAGCCGTAATCTGTACGTACTTAAAACAACAAATGTAAATTGAAAACACCTTTAAATGTATTCTAGAGCTGCCTTAAAGATCACTAACTTGAAAGACACACAGGAAAGTCTTGTTACAAATACATTTGATTTTCTTTATAAACAAAAAAACATTTGCGCAGCTGCATCATCACAAGCGTACGGGTGCTCAAGCGAAAAACTGATCGCCATTGAGTACAGCTCAGGAGGGGCTAATCTTTGTCGAAGAGAGTGGTTTTCAGTTCATTCTTGAAAGTCAAAACAGAGGCAGCTCTGCGTCGGCTCACTTGTAGTGCGTTCCACAACGTGGCGGCCAGGACCATTAATGTTCTCCCTCCTTGCTTAGCCTTGGTGAATTTGGGAACCTGCAGCAACAAAAGATTATTCGACCTAAACAATCTGCATTGCTTATATGGGCTAAGTCTTTTTCTCAAATGGGAAGGGCCCTCAACAGAAAAGGCCTTAAACACCAGAGTAATAGCTTTGAATGTATTCCGTTTTATGATTGGCAGTCAGTAAAGTTGCCTTAGATGAAGCGATATAGATTGCTGATAAGGGATTCTTCGGATCAGTCTTGCTGCTGCATTCTGGATCAACTGAAGTCTGCTAATTAGGAAGGCAAAAAGGCTCAAATATAGATTATAGCATAGTTAAATAGGAGGTTACCAAGGTGTTGACCACCTTTTTTTGTGTATTCTCCGGGATAAAATGCGGCAATTTCTTCAGAGATTTAAGTTTAGCAAAACAAACTGATGGCAATGGTTTAATTACAATAGAAGAAGAAAGACTTGAATCAAACACTATTCCCAAATTCCTAGCAGGGGCTGGGGAGGATAAGTTCCTCCAGAGACTAGGGAGGAGCGGACAACATGGACCAAAGAAAATACCTTTGTTTTTGTCCGAGTTTCATTTGGGGAAATTACTATCTATCCATCCACCGACTCCCTTAAGGCATTCCTTAAGCTTAGTAAGGGCAGAATCCGAGATTTCCTGGAAGGACAATAGAAGGTGGGTATCGTCCGCATAAGACACCACCTGCACACCCCAAGATTCAGTCAGCTGCATCAGAGGTGCTAAATAGAGATTGAAAAGAGTAGGACTCAAAGCTGAGCCCTGAGGAATATCATATAGCAGAGGCTTAGGGGAGAACGAAAACGGATGAAGATAGACCCACTATGATCTATCTCCAGAAAAGATTTCGGCCAATAATCGGCCTTTCTAGTCTTGTATAGTATCATGTCCAGACTCTTGAAACTACAAGTGGCTGGTATTTTTCTTTTGGAAAGGAGGCAACCCAACTTGCAAATCTTTTGTGCAAATTCACGTACAAGTTATACTTGAGTGGATGGATCTTTGTGTTGAACTGAGCCTTAACTAATGGTGGGTGAGCCACTGAAAGCTCTAGATTGAAGACTGGCACTAGCTCGGTTTGAGGTCATGTTGAAACCTTGAGCCCAAAATGAGCCAGCCATCTTTCATATGGCTTCTGCCTGCCACCTTCATTCTACCTTCATGCACAAAGAGGTAAAAACAAAGCATTAACATTTGAGGTAAAAAGAAGAGACAAATAGATAGCTATTTAGTGGCAGATATCAACAAACAGAATTCAGAAACCTGTTAATCGCAGCTTCCCCCTTTAGCAAATTGTGTGATCTTAGGCAAATATATTATTGTTCTGATCCAACTTTTCTTCTGTATCGCATATGAAAGCACCATCAAATACGCAAGTTCAGCAATCCATCTGGAAAAAAACCTATTGCGTTTGATTTAACAGAATATAACCTTGCTCTATTACAATCTGGGCCACATACAGGGTTCACATGACAACTGTCTTGCCTCTTAGTTCACTAATGGTACAGTCAATAGAGCGGGTGCGAGGGCAGGAATGGTTGTAAGGGCATGTTTAAAAACTCACTTTTAATAAGTACTTCTCAGTGCAGTGACATACTAATATCAAAGCTCCTTCCTGGTAAAGAAATACACTTTTTTGAAAAGACTATCATATGATGTTTTTGTATGATTTACAGGACAAAAATGTCCAGAAACTCATGACCAAGCTTGTACTCTTAAGTTGTTAGCTCACCTACCTCTAGGCTTAACATCAAGACATCAGTAATGCATCAATAACAGTGAAGCACTATTGATCCCAGAAGGACAACAGAGAGAAGTAAATTTGCAAATCATGAAAGCTTATTAGTAGATTTGCCAAGTTACAAATTCAAATCATTCGAGTTAGTCTTAGATCATCAAGTAAACAGATGATGAGTATAATTCAAAGCGATTCAAATATAGCAAACCCAAGGATCGATTATTTAAAGTGGTCATATGCAAATCAAGTAAGTTTGGTTATCCCTGAAGGGAAAGTCCGTAACTCTAAGCTAAGAAATAATAAGAATGATTAAAGTTTAAGAAGAAGCTATCAGTGAGTCGATCCTATTAAAGGCAGAATAAAAGAAGATGCAGTCAGGTAAATGAGAAGGATTTGCTCAGGAGTCTAACTCTTGGAGCATGAGCAAAGTCTCCAAAGTAAAAGGGACATCAACTCTCAAGCAAGGGCATCTCTAAATATAACTAGCAAGCCACTGCACAATTAAAACATACAATTCTCTACAGTGAAGGACAACTCCCTATGGTGCCCATGAAGAGAACCAACCAGAATCCAACATTTCATTGATAACACTATTGTAGTCTTCCTAGTCATCGCACAACGCAAGTGTTCAGCTGCATGAAAATCTAGTAATATTAACAAACTCATTCATTTCTTTGTTCTTGTCAAGCACATGTGTGTAACACTGCTGAACACGTAACATGCAACAAACTCTGGCCTCTTTTGCAAGTAAAATATCTTAAGCAAGCCTATTCTGGATAACCATTGCTCTAAGATCCACTAATTCTGTATAACAGCCAAAGCACCAGCTGAGTTGCTGGCTAGATGGTAGACTGGAATATATAACTTTAAAATGTAGGTTATTCAACACTATCATAGCACCAAAGATGTCACCTCCAATAAGCAAAGCAATATGCTTGGCTCTCCCGTGCCGCACTACTCTCAAATTATTTAACTGATCTACATGATACACCTTCGGGAACACTAAAGCTAGATCACAGCTGCCTCTCTAATTCGCAGGAAGCTTAAAGAAAGCATTTTTTTATACACACAACAGGAATGAAATGATCCCTCCCATCAAACACCTGTTCTCCCAGGAATTTAGATCTCTGTGAGCATTCCCTCCAACCCATCATCTGAGGATTTCTAATCTTTTCCGTTCTTGTCATGAAACAAAGCTTTCCTTGCTGTTGCTGATCTAAACTCAACTTTTGGTGTATCTCAGCATCCTTTAATTTATCTTCTTCCTTTTCGAACTCACCCTGAGGTTCTCTCTTTCCCTTGATTTCAAGTTCTAACCTACGGTATAACCCCTCAATAACATTCTTCTCATCTTTATTCATCTTACAAGTCATCCCTTCTTTCTGAGCACGGGAAACATAGAGGGTAGAACAAGTTTAGACTGGACTCAGAGACCCTTGCCACAAAGCAAAAGTGTGGTATAAATATTGAGGCCCTGACTCCAGGAATTTAGAACTCTTTTGGATCAAGAAACCTGCCAAGAAGAAGAGCTGGAGAAGCTGTGATGAGCTACTACCACTTTGCTGTGTTGGCCTGCAGTGGCTGCTTCTGTCTTGGGCAGAGAAAGGGCTGGAATGAGATTCCTGCAACTTCTTTGTTTCTCCAAGTGCTTGAGCTAGAGCTTGCCCCCTGTTCAAGAATTTTCAGGAACAGCAAAGACTTCAAGTTCATATGCTACCAGCACTGGGAACTGTGTGTTTTGTGAATCAACAAAAGAAAAAGCAACCCGACGCCATCAACGATGCAGCGGCCGGTTCCGTGTCCTGAAGGCACCACAGAGGGCACCGCCGCACTTCAACACTGGTCTCACTGATGACACCCGACGGCGCCACTGAGTAGCTGCTTGCACTGTTACCTGTGGACACCACGCTTTGCACCGCCACCATGGTATCCACACTGACGCTGCTTGCACCGTGGTTTGAGAGCACCGCTTGTAAGTTAAGCGATGAACCGATCCGTCCCACACCGCATCCTTGGCCTACTATCTTCGGCGCCATCTACTCCGGTTCGTCAGCCAACCACAGCGCTTCAGCAATGAGGATGCCGCTGCTTGAACCAGCGTGACTTAAGTGTACCATCACATCTCTCCCTATAAGGGCTGGATCATGAAAATGCCTAGCTGTGGTAGACAACATGGCATCAGGCAAGACTTGTCTACGGTCTGCTGAAACCCACATCTCATCCTGATTCTTCACACACCCTGCTCTGACCCAACCCTCCTATTCACTTTCTGTGACTTCTTCCTGCAAACTCTTGATCTCTTATTATGTATCAGCAACAGTCAACAAATGCCTTGTAACAACATCAGTTTCAGAATTGTTTGAATGGTCTCTGTTCAATGTACAGAATCCAAGAGCACAGTATCTGGCTGTCTCATCTCCATAGTGGTGGCCAGTGGTCACAAAATTACATCCACTCTTGTGTGCTGCACATTTTACAACCGCTATTTCAGTGGGCAAATGTAGAGTCTTAAGCAGGTCCATAACATAATTGCTTTTTTGGATGGGGGAGCCAGAGGAAGTCATGAAACCCCCCTGAGACTATAATTTTCCAAAATCATGGCACACACCAAGCCATGTATTAGCTATCAGTGTAGATGTGTACTTGTAGATTGTTGGAGACACAACAGGGCCTACTAAGAGTGATCACTTCTGCCTCCTGTGCAGAAGTTACATGGCAGAAAGACGAGGCTTATACTACACCTTCCAAGGTGAAGACGGCATAGGCTGCTTTCGAAATCCCTCGTTCATCTCTTAAACAAGAGCTGTCCAAAAACAACACACAATCAGACTCTTCTAGAGGGACGTCTTGAATGTCAGGTCTTGACTTGGTACACAATTCTGTAGCATTCAGACAATCATGGTCAACCCCATCGTTATTCTCATCAGTAACAGGCAAGGAGAACAATGTGGCATGGTTGAGACAAGAGCACCTCTGCAGAGGGATATTCTCCCCATTATAACCCACTCATAACGGATCAGCCTGCTGTTTATCATATATTGTGTTTGAGCGCAAGTGAGCAAAATCTCAACAGAATGGGGAACCATGACTGTAAAGGATGACATAATTATCCCTTCACACTGCTAAATGCTGACACCAGCTGCAGCTACCGCCTTTATGCAACCTGGCAACGTTGTGGCCACTGAGTCAAGAGTAGCAGAGAAATAGGCAACTAGATGCTTAGAATTGCCATGAGTCTATGTGAGAACAGATAGGGAGCACCCATCCCTTCCACTGCAGTACAAAACAAAGTCCTTTCGTGGTCAGACATCACTAGAGCAGGGGCACTGCAGTGACTTCTTCTCAGCTCAAGGAAGGCTCTAATGCAGTTATTGTCCCCTGGTAGCAGATCAGAAGCATCTTTGTGTGAGAATCCACAGACAACAGCAACCTACTATTCTGAGAAACATCCTGACTTCTCTTTGCATTGTGGGAGTGTTCATTTTGAAAAATGGTAGAGATTCTCTCAAGAGACACTTTCCTAGCTCATTTCTCAATATGTTGTCTCAGATACAGGAATTCCGTCTGACAATGTTGTAATTTGGCTGGGACACTTTAAGTCCATTTTTGGCCAAATGGTTCAAAAGGGCAATTATGTCTTGTCTGCATACATCTTGTGTTGTTGGCGACACCAATAGGTAATCAATGTACTGGACCAAGACTGAGTTGCATGGCAGCTGCAAGGTATCCAGATTTTTTTTTAGTATATGATTGAAGATAGAGGGATTTTCCGTATAACCTCATGGAACTCAGCAGCTTGCTAGAATTTTATTTTGGAATTGGAATGGAAAAGAATGCTTGGCACATGTTGATGACCATGTGCCACACGGCATCACAGATTATCTGGAATAGTATCACAGCAGGGTTTTGTACCACAGGACAACAATATTATTGAACATTTGCAAGTCCAGTACTAATGTCCACTTCTAATTTGGGTTCTGCAAACCCATTATAGGAGAATTTGAAGGACTTCCAAATATCGCATTTAAGATACCTTGCACTACGTATACTCAATTATGGGGGTAATTCCAGCCACCACCTCTGGTGAGAGGTTGTACTGGGGCGTTTGGGGATTCTCTGCATTCTGATTGTTAATCTCACAGGTTCATCATCTTTGATCAGGCCAATGTCTTTGCCAGTATAATCACAGACTTCCTCGTTAAAGAACTCCTGTAAGGCAGGGGTTAAGTCTTCTTATGTCAAAACCAGGAGTAATCTAGTGGCTGACTTTTGCATGTGAGACTATATTTATCCATAACAGTAGGAGAAGGGGCATTCGTCTGGGTAACTCTTGGCGGTTCCTCTGTCAGCCACTGCAGCAACATCGTGCACCCAGGTCACAAATCATTAGGAACTGCATTGTCAAATAAGGTGTTTAAAGTATGTTCTTAGTCTTAAAAAACGGTCAACTTGTGTGAACCAAAGGTCAGGTTTTTCTCTCAGTTTTGGAAATTGATTTGTAAATGCGAAAAAATCACCACAAATCCAAGGCACATGCACAAATCTGAATATCACAAATCTGAAGAGACAAGGGATTGAGCCTTCTCTGACTCCCTTACCAGAATATAAATCTCACGCAACAGAGAAGAGCTAAAAGAAGGGATTGTTCTGTTCCCCAGATTGAGGGACAGAGAGATACAAAAAATTCTCCATCTACCCTCAATGGATAGTATGTCTCTTGTACAACCCTACCAAAGTCAAAATAAGGAAAGACAAAAAAATAATAATAATCAGGGAAGACAAAAAATGTCTCAATACTGCCCTCACACACTTTGCAGTGTCATGCTTCATCATAGGGCCGCATCATACATCCAGGTGCAGACCAACACACTGGATGAAGGGCAAGTTTTTTTTATATATGAAGAATAGTGGTGAGAGTAGAGTAAAAGTGAAGAGACACAAAACAATACGCAAAAGTGTAACACAGCTGAAAGGAAAAACATGTATTCCCCTTACAGACGGGACCAAAAGAGTGCAGATATAAATAGTTGAAACTCCCTAGTGGTCAACACTCGATTTTTTTTATTTATGTTAACCACTGGCAGGATTAAAACTTAGGATCTGGGGTATTCAGGGAAGGTAACGACCTTTCTATCCCCACTGCAAATACCAACATGTTTCTGCCAGCTTTTTTTGTGCCCAACCAGGTCACTCTGGCTTTTGTCAGGGTGTTGGTCCCTAGTCTATGGCCTTCACCCCTATTCGGGTGTTTTTACCTTTTTATTTTATGCGTTAGACAATGTCACCGATCGGCGGAGGACCAGTGTGAGGCTTTTGTAGACAGTGTCTCTTTGGAGTAAGTGTGACGACAAGAGCACAGCCACACTAAGGTCCCGGGTTCAGAGAAGTTCTTGTGAACTCTTAAATATGATTCCTCTTCGGAAATTTCCAGAGTCCGCGAAAATTGGACATTGTCTAACGCATAAAATAAAAAGGTAAAAACACCTGAATAGGGGTGAAGGCCATAGACTAGGGACCAACACCCTGACGAAAGCCAGAGTGACCTGGTTGGGCACAAAGAAATCTGGCAGAAACATGTTGGTATTTGCAGTGGGGATAGAAGGGTCGTTACCTTCCCTGAATATCCCAGATCTTAAGTTTTAATCCTGCCAGTGGTTAATATAAATAAAAAATGGAGTGTTGACCACTAGGGAGTTTTAACTATTTGTATCTGCACTCTTTTGGTCCCGCCTGTGAGGGGAATACATGTTTTTCCTTTCAGCTATGTTACACTTTTGCGTTTTGTTTTGTGTCTCTTCACTTTTACTCTACTCTCACCACTATTCTTCATATATAAAAAAAACTTGCGCTCCATCCAGTGTTTTGTTTTGCTCTGTACCTGGATGTATGATGCGGCCCTATGATGAAGCATGACACTGCAAAGTGTGTGAGGGCAGTATTGAGACATTTTTTGTCTTCCCTGATTATTATTCTTTTTTTGTCTTTCCTTATTTTGACTTTGGTAGGGTTGTACAAGAGACATACTATCCCATTGAGGGTAGATGGAGAATTTTTAGTATCTCCCTGTCCCTCAATCTGGGGAACAGAACAATCCCTTCTTTTAGCTCTTCTCTGTTGCGTGAGATTTACATACACAAATCTACCCACAATAACCTCCCTCAATGGTTATGCTTTGGTCTCTGCATCACTTTGGACACCCTCCCCATCTGGTCTTCACCTTTCTTTTTTTTCTTTCTTTTTTCTTGCTGAGCCCACCATTCTTGAATCTTTTGAACATCACTCCATCTTTAAATGTTAAAGACTGAGGGGCTGATTTAAATTTAGGCAGCTGGAGTAATTACAGTCACAATGTCAGGGTAATTTACTCCCGCCATGGTGAGGGTCCTGCTGTGTTACAAATGCCAGCTGCACTTGTGCACATCTATTGCATTTCTGGGAACTGCCATCATGGCAGCTCCTGGAAATGCATTTTAATGTTAATGGACGACTCTGTCAATATGACGGAACCGTACATCAAACTTACACGTTTTAAAAATATTTTCAAAAAGAAAGCTGGCCATGTGTCCGGCCACTCTAAATAGAGCGGGCAGACACATAGCCAAATCTCCGACGGAGCTTACTCTGCTTGAGGTATGTGTAGGTTGCAGCGACAGGGTATTCTCCACCATCTACACTCTGAAGGTCAAACTGACTCTAAATGAGGCAGGTGGACCTTCAGATTGGCTGAAAGGGTACTCTGTCACCATAGCAATGGAGTACACTTTCCGCCAACATATAAATCAGCCCTAACTCCCTTAGGTGTAATTTTAGTCCAGGTAGTAGATTTTCTACTATACAGTGTTTCTGGATGCGATGCAAGGTCAGCTGGGAGTGCAGCGGCGGGAAGAGTGAGGCAAGGAGCCACGTGGCTGTTCTGCCCGCGGGAGCAGCAGTTTCCAGAAGCAGCCCTGGTATGGTATATGCATGGTGTGAGGAGTGGCAAAAAGGCTTGAGGCATCCTGCCACCCTGCCACACTTCCAGGCGGGTGGGCATAGTGAAGGGAGTGAGGAGTGGTCAGCTGCACTAGGCTCTGACGCGTGGTTAAGCGCTGCAGTAGTGCAAAGGCAACCGGCTTAGAAGTCAGTGTGGCTTGCACCCTGCCACCCCGCTACTCCCCCCCACTCTGTTACCTCTCAGTTTCGTCTCCGCCCAATCTCGCAGCCTCAAAGTTGCTCCTGATCTTACCCATACTGCCTACATTTCCAGCAGTTACCCCACACCTGACACACTGTCTCCACAGCACTTTTCTAGGCACTCCCTCAGCCTCCATTGGTTGCCATCGCCTCCCACCATTCAGTCCCTTGGATTCATAGCCCCACAGTCTTGCAGGTGTCCGCTTCAAACCCAGCAGTGCCCAGTCGTGTCCAGCCGAGCAGTGCCCAGGAGAACCAGGGTCTGGCCCAGTTTGGCCCACCGAACCGGCTCCTCCCAGAAAATTTGCGTTTAGTCACTATCCAAGGCCAGCAGAAGACTGGTAGCAGGACAATGTCAGTGAGGTACGGTTATCCCTATTGTGCAGCACCACATGGCCACCCCATGGGCTTTTCATTGGGTTCATCCTCCAGCAGAACTGGTAGGGGCAAAGGGGGTCATTAGGTGCACGAACAGAGGGTCATGAGATCTGACAAGATCCGAGGCATAGTGAACCCGGCCACCAGACAAAGTTGCAAGGGCAAAAATAAAAGCAATACTAAGCAAGAGCTGTGGTAGGTGGTGGGCACAAGCGATGCTCTGTCGCAGAGAATTCCAATAATGCCATTGCCTTCTCTAAAGAAAGTAAAATAATGGATTTCATGAAGCCCACTAATAACATCTGTGCCAACCTTTCACCTCAGACTCAAGGCCCATTACTAGAATCCAATAAATGGCCCAGAAACTTTAGTCAGCACCCAACAGAAAGCACTGACGCCGCAACAAGGAGGTTAATAACAATGCAAGCCATTGTACATTTAACAGGCTTCTTTGCTTGCCACATCACACAGCTAAGTGCAACTGATGAATTAAGTAGGGGATTATGCAGCACTCTGCAGGAGGGGCATCGTCAGATGGGCAAACTCTCTCGAGAAATCTCCCTGTACAGACCAGCGTTAACAGCAGGGTTGTAACCAATACAGCCCCTGTCCCAGTGGAAGTAGATGGTTCAGCATGCTCCCTTATTTTACAGGAGATAGAGTCAATCTTGCTCAGCCCTTTTGGGCCACCTGAACTGAGTTTGAGCAAGACTAATAAGAGAAAGCCTATGGCGGATTACAACCATTTGCTTAGTCCAATAAAACTGTCTCTTGAAAGCCATCCTTTCTGCCTGACCAACCGATCCAAGCACATCCAAGTCTGAAAATCACTGATCAGCTCAACGATAATATATGGAATACATCCTCCATCCAATCTAGGGCTCTGTACTCAAGTGAGAAAGATGCCACAGTGGGGGTGGCAAGTGATAGGAATGGGGCACTTGCTAATAGCAACAAACACGCCTCGCTGACAGTTTCACTTTGGGCCTCCCTTTTAAACAACATGGAAGTGATATTTTCAGCCCTCAGTTTTCAGTCTGACAAACTGGCGCTCCAGTTGCATTTGCTTAATGCATTAGCAGTTCATGTCACCGGAAGAGATAATGCTATATGAAATGGTACTAAGAGTTCAAGCTGATCCTGCCACCAATTATCAATCTTGCTCGTGCTCATCCACACTCCACCTGCTTACCCCTGTTCCGTCTATTTTAGCTGTCATACTAGGGGGAGTTAAAGGCCCTAGATTTCAAAGTGATACCCTCCCTCCAATGAAATTCAGTAAGGAAGAGATAACACAGGAGACGCAATCAACAGACTCAATTGATGTAGACGTGCATGAGATAGATCAACGGCAAGTACATACCAACAAACCCACCCTACTTAGCAAACTATCAGTTGGCACAGAGCATCCAAGTTCTACCCTCCCGATGACTGGAACACCTTATTCTTCATTATCTGCACCTCAACGATCCCCCTCAAAAAGGAGATAAAACTGCAGAGAAAAGCAAAGAATAATCGGGGTAATCAAACTGGTTAGGATAGGGTGGGTTTGCTCATACAGCCCTTACCATCAACAAGCCCTCTGCCCCAGGCCTACATAAATACCACTCGCAGAAGCTTTCATAAAAGATAAGTTGCCCCTTACTGGAAAACAGAATTATTAAATTTTCAAATCCAAAATAGCAACAAAGGCTGGACAGCTGCAAGCTTGGGAAGAAAGACACAATCAAGAGACAGCTATTAACTCACAAGTTGCACGTCCGAGTCAATTATCTTCCCTTATTGATCTACCAGTCCTTATGGGGCACCCTTCCCTTGTGAAGCCAGTGGCACCCATCCTGGATCGATCTAGGAGCAGTGACATTATATTCACTACTAAGTAAATAGTATTGCCTATTAACCAGCAACTCAATGCCATGAGGCCCTAATGAATGATAAAGTAATAGGCAGCTTCTCACCTCAAGTCTCATGTGTCATCGTATCTGCACCTAAGGCAACAGCATAATTTATCGCACATAGATTACATTACCCCTAGGGACTCTGAGACCCGCCTCCGGGAACCACAGCCAATGACCGGCGTGAATACCTCAGTAGAGTCTGAGGCCATCAGTAGTTCTCGTCTGCAAACAAAGAAATTTGAGATGTTCCTAACCTATGTGTCCAGAGGCACATCCTTAACAGAAGTGCCATCCTCAAAGTGATGGTTTTATTAGAGGACCTGGATCACATAAACTCCAACAGCCTTGAAGCTGTAAAATTTAAGCCCCATCCAATGATGTGAGGTAGGGACATCACAATGACTTCGTGGTCTTTCCAGGATAAAGCTAATCAGATCTGGCATTTTAGGGACAAGTTCTTTGACTGGGGTATTGCTGTATTGCAATTGCCCCCCTGCATTATCCCAACCCCTTATCTCCAAGTGCCTCAAATTTTATATAATCTCATAGTGGCAGTCGCAGAGTTACTGTCAGTCCAGACAAGTGAAAGAGCTGATTTGAAAGCCTGTGAGTCACTAGTGCTCCACTGGATGGTCCCTACAACCAAACCAACATCTTGCCCACTGCATCTTATGAAGGTGGTTTAGGGACCTGGCCTATACAGGTCTTCGCTCATGCATGAAACCCGTGATTGTCTTTCATGTCAGGGAAATCAAATGTCCACTTTAGTCACAAGCCAGGTGAACTAAAAACCAACCAAATAATATGCACAGGCCTGCCCGCTGTTGCAGAGATAGCAAATGGCTACACAGATCACAAAGCAACAACACCATCTAATCAATATGAGATTGCCATTGTGGCTTGAAAGCGCAACTCAGGAAAGGTCCGGGCGGGGCATCATTCCATGAGGTGGGGGCAGCCCATAAACTACTTGTTAACACCATGGGCACAGTATCCTCTGTATCAGGGTCTCTCACTATGCCAAGTCCCAAAGCAGACCATCCTCTTTTGGAACATGTCAGGAATGAGGGCCAAACTTGAAAACAAATCCTGAATCAGCTTTATGGACATATTTGCAAATGCCTGCATGCAAGAGTCCTGGTCAGTAAAACCGGTGCATCTAAACGGATTCAAAACTTTCCATCTTGCTGCAATTCCATCTACTTTCAGCAGCCCAGAGTGTGGCCTGGCAATGTATTTCTCAGTTATTGTTTGCACCAGAACCTTCTTATACAAACCTGATACGTCTTTTTACCATTTACTTGGCCTTGAATTTAGGGATGGTACAAGGCTGGGTATTATCATTTTTTACAAAAATCCCATCTGCAAATAGAGGCTGTGTACTGTCTAGGTTGGGAATGGACATAGACTTTCTTATATCAAATGTGATAAAGACCTGGGCTTGGTGTGGGGGGAGATTTTAATGCCCATCTCTGTCTGTAGGAGGCTGGCTTAGTATATGAGGCACACTTTATTCGAGTGATGCACCTTGCTCTAATCCAGGCAACCCTTATGGTGGTTTTAGTGGTCTTTAATACCCATAGAAAGCTCTCAAAGTGGTAGCTGTGGAGAGCAGCCTTCAGTCTTATCTTGAAGGAGTGTTAAGTGGCTTGTTTTACCAGTTCAATCATGTAGTGTAGATTAAACGAAAAAGAACCACACAGTGTATATATAAAAAAGTGGAATGCAAACTGTGACCAAAGTTTGGATTTGGACCAGGAGACTCAATGTATCTGGGGACACAAGGAACCACCCAAGGTAAGTAACCAGGAACCCCATGGAGGTTCTGTGCAGAGTGGGAACACAGACGTGTGCCCAATAGAAGTCAACGGGAAAGTCACTGTTGCAGTTTTTAAGAAGGACCCTTCCCAGTGGAACCCGAAGAAACCCTGTGGAAGACAGAAGGTTGGTGAGTCACCCCATCCATGGATATCTCAGGAACCAGGATACCTACACCAGGGGAGCCGGCTGCATAGGTGGGAAGTGAGGTCGTAAACAGCCGCAGACCACAATGGGGGACTTCGAAGAAGATGTAGCTCGAAAAGACTGTGCAAGATTCCAGTGGAATCCAAGGGTAGATTCTTGAAGAGGAAAACCTGTAAGCAGAGGGGACAGAGCTTATGCCACTCGGAGGTGACCAGGAGGCACGGAAGAGCAAAGCCCACCGATGTCAGACGGTTCAGAAGTGTTGACAGTGACCTTGGCGCTGCAGCTTTGAGGACCAGGTGACATTGAGGAAGACCAGGAGCCATGCACAAACTGCCTCAAGTCGGTTTTAAGGACCAGGGGGGTCAGTGTCCGGCAGGAGCACCAATAAGCCTTGGTAGCTGCAACAGCCATGGAGAGTGAAGAAGGAGGAACGTTGAAACTAACAAGGTCCAAGGGACTCACCACAAGCAGGAGAGTCAAAGCAGGCCCTGAGCAAGCAGAGGAGCCCACTGAAGCAGGAGCAGAGCCCCGGGAGGACCCAGGGGCCAAAGACACAGGAATCGCAAGAGGACCTCGAGCATCTCACTAAAAAGGAAGGCACATGGTGCAGAGGATGTGGTGAGGATGCTGTACTTGGCAGGATGAGATGCTGGATTTTCGTGTAGCCCAAAGATCTCTGGCAATGGCAAATCGGCGCGCTGCACAAGGGTTGGGTCCCAGCGGTTCTGACTAGGGATACTGGCCTCACAATTGCAGAAAGGACAGGTCACACCTCGAGGTAGTTGCAGAACCAACACCTGTGTTACTGAGCCTTACGAAGTCTGTGGGACGTCAGGAGTAGCAGACCGGTCAGCTTCGATGCGGTGTCTGCAGATGCAGGGGAGTGACTCTTTCGCTTCAAGGGAGATTACTTTAGATGTCCCTGACAGCCACAGGTCTGTTGAAGATCCTGGAAGAAGCACAGACACAGACGACAAAGAAGACTTGCAGAAGAGCGAGACCAGGGGCAGCAGGAGTGTTCTGTGATGCAGTCTCAGTTCCAGGCGAATTCCAACAAAGTCCAAGTGTCCAGACGGTCGAAGAGTGACATGGTTTCAGACTTGAGTCTTGTCTAATGACGACTCTAAGGAGCCACCCACAGGTAAGCTCTTAAGTACTCTGGGGAAAGGTTTGGAACAACTCAGTAGTCCCTCCCAGAGGAGGGGCTGGACAGAGGGGAGGATACTTCCATGTCCTTTATCCAGTTTTGTGCCAGAGTGGGAGTCAAGGGCTAACTAAACTGGCTCAAACTGGAGTATGCAAGGAGGGCACCAAATGTGCCCTACAAAGCAGCCTGGTGGCACTGGCAAGTGCCCTCTAGTCCAGTACACTAAGTTCTGCCTGGGAGGTGGTCACACCTCCCTGTGACAGGAAACCTATTGTTCTACCTTGCCCTGCTTGAGCTTGGCTCAGCAACAGGAGGGCAGTGTTATGTGCAAGGGTTATGCCCATGTTGCAAAGCTGCTCATTTCTTACATTGTCCTCTTTTTCACAAATAAAATTCTGCTGTGAACTTTTGCACATATTCGCGTGCGTGAGGATTAGTGTCTCTGAAACTATATCTGTTTACACATCTGGCTTTGATTATCACAGTGCCACGAACATCAAGTACAAGGCCTCTATGCACGCATGTACAAATGTCATTCTATCTTCATCCATAGGGCAACAGGACTATCTATATATCCATAACATTGCTAATCTGTACGTACATTGCAAGAATGCATTTTATTATAAATAATCAGCATCTCATAGTATTAGCAGAGGAGGCGCTAGCTGACACCAAGGGTCCCTGCATACTGAGACTTCACTACACAGCGTTCTGACATCTCCATGAGGGGTGTCCAGTTCATAACAAGACAGGGTCCTACATTCTCTCATGGAATATAATGGGTTTGGATCGTCCCTTGGGGGGATTCTTGGCTTCACACCTACACACACTCTAGGCACACTCAGAGTAGGGTTTGCATAGTAGGAGTACACCTGACTACTGCCTTGTATATAAGCCTGCATACATACACTCTCTTAGAACCATGGTAAAACTATATCTATTCTTTTGGTGCTTGTAATCACTTTCATCTGCTTCTGTCTACTGATTATCGCAGCACATGCATTTTATACAAGAATATCGTCGGTTCAATATTGAAAACGTCCCACTGTGTATTCTCTGTAAATTTCTCTGAAAACAAAAGAGCATGAGTGACTGAGCGAGAGGTTCTTATCTGTTACCACAATCCCTGAGGGGTCAAGGTTGTCATTCAGTGGTTGCGAAAAACCATACGCTCCCTAGTAAGGTAAGGGGGCTATTGTGATACTGTGAGCTAGCTGGTCTCTTGGCCAACATATCCTGCAGGGGTGTCCAGAACCAGTCTAGGCACCTCACCCAAAGTCTATGTTGTCCGACAAACGCGCAGATCCTACAGATTAGTGAGAACTACACGACATGGCGCCGCCAATGTTGGTTGGATCCTTATTTAACAGTCTACCTGTGTAGTTCAGTTGTGCTTTCTCAGAGACCCCTACTCGCCTCCAAACCAGAGACGTCCATGGTGGTAGGGAAATCCTCCTCAGCTGAGTAGGTATACCCTATGTATTGGCTGTAGGATATACAAGCATGTATGATAAAAACTTCCCACCTTGTGTAAACTCTATCTCCATAAATCCATTTACTAATTTCCTTCTTCTTTAAAAATAATGTCCATAAATGAAAATAACAAAGAAAATATTAGAGAGAAGAAGAAACTTTTAAAGTTACAGAAAATTGCAGACATGCACTTACTATTAAAATTATTACAATATGGTCTCCCGGCAACGGGTTTAGACGTTACCTTCATGGTTGAGGCACACAAAGTATTCAGAACAGAGGTATTCTATTCTTGGGTTCAGTTAACAGCTGCAGATGCTTGCACATAATTGTTTCACACCTACATTGAAGATGAAACACCAAATGAATACATTCCATATTGTAGTGTAATTGCATTTATATAGCGCTTACTACCCCTGACGAGGCATCAAAGTGCTTTTTCGACAAGTAGCAGGCTACTTTGGGACCCATAGAGGATTAGTGTTGAATTAGTATAGTGAAATATGACAGTAGTTTTAAGTGGTCGATAGGTTAGTCAGGTATTTGGATTCGGAAGGATAGCAGAAGGATAGAAGAGGAAAACAGGTTTGTATTTATATAGCGCTAGTTACCCCTGATGGGGTGTTGATGCACTTTTTTTAGCGAGTAGCACGCTACTCCGGAAGCCCATAAAGGATTAGGGGTGAATTAGTATGGTGAAATATGAAAGTAATTTGAGTGGTGGATATTAGTCAGTTATTTGGAGTGAGAAGGATAGCGGAGGGATAGAAGGGGAAGAAAGGTTTGCATTCATATAGCACCTGTTACCCCTGATGGGTGTTAAAGTGCTTTTCTGGCGAGTAGCACGCTACTCTAGAACCCATAAAGGATTAGTGGTGAATTAGTATAGTGGAAAATTGAATTTGAGAAGTGAACATGTTAGTCTCTTATTTTGATTGAAAAGGATAGTGGAGGGATAGAAGAGTGAAGGATTTGGATTTTTTTTATTTCGGAGATCATAGCAGTAGGAGGAGTAAAAGGGGTTTTGGAGGGGAGGAGTCAGAGGGAAGAGTTTAGAAAGGTTTGTTTTGGGGGATCGGTATAGTAAAAGAGGTGTCGGATGATGCCAAAAGGGGTAGAGTAAGGGAGAGTCTAGAAAGGGTTATTTTGTGGATCATAGTAGTGGTATGGGGTTTGGGATAAATGAGAGAATGGGTGTCGAGGATATATTGATAGATGTATAGGGTGAGAAATAGGGTAGTGTATTGGAAAGAGTAATAGAAAGAAATTTGAGATGAGTCAGAAAGTTGGGCTAGAAGATATATTGAGAGAAGTATAGGCTGAGAAATAGGGTAGTGCATTGGAAATGCTAAATTAGAAAAAAAGTGATAAGTATATAGATCCATAAGTACACTGAGGGTGTATAGATGCATAAAGGAGGTAAGTATATGTAGATTAAATATATTGATAGAGGTACAGGATGAGAAATAGGGTAGTGCATTAGATATGCTTTTTCAGGAGAAAAGTTACAAACGCACAGATCCAAGTACATGGAAGGTACATAGATGCACAATGGAAGCAAGTACATATAAACCAAAGATGCACCAGATAAACTCCGGGTTTTGTGTGTTATTGTACTTAAAAAAATGTTTTTAACAACATAATTATTCTACATATTGATACAAAGCAATACACAAATATAGGTACATATCTATAGTGAACATAAATGCTTATATACAGAGGGATATGCTGTAAATTTCTGTTTGCGTATGGTGCTTATGGGGGGACATAGAAATTCCATTAAGTTACCAAGAACATATAAATTGGTTTAAAGGTGCCCTCCCACACACTACAGAAAACATGAGACTCAGTCCGCTCAGTAAAGAAGGAATGACATGACCAGTCTTAACTGCTTATACAGCACATTCTAATTTTGCTAATTTAGATGCAGCAGAATTAATCACACTATACAAAGATAAAGTACAGATTTACAGAAACCTTACACAGTTTATAATGCAAACAACCACAATTAACATTGCGCGGACTGCTCAGGCTGCACATCCACAATTGGCTAACACAGGTAACACCCCGCAAACGCTAAATGCTTCCCACCAGTTGGCAGCAAATTCCGTTCTGAATAGCAAAAAACACAAGCCAGCTTGAAGTGTTTTTTTCCCATACAGGCCAGCAGGAAAAACACAGAATATTGACAATTTGCTTGCCAATGGGAATGGCTACCCCTGTGGAATATTGTGGGAATTGCCTAAAATTATCGAAGATACCTATGCTACGCTAGGTAGAGATAATTTGGGAGCCAGACCTGGAAAACCACAATAGAAGAGTAATTCTGAAAAGGATAACTCTACGCAAGCACCAGATTCTTCAAAGAAGAAGTGGGACAATAAGCAAACAAATAAAAACAAAATACAATCACGGGGTGGGTCTCCTCAATAGGAAACCACTGGCAAGCAATTTAATCTAAGAAACCGTGATAGCATTAGAAAGCCTGACAGGTATCAGGATACTGATACACGTTCCTCTCATTCCTTTTAGGAGTCATCAGATACACGTTCGTAGAGAGGTGGACGGTCAGAGAGCAGATTAGAAGAGCGCTTCAAATCGAAGATGGAATCACAACACTCACAAGACTACATCATTAAAAAAGAAGACAAACAAAAGACTCCTAAACCTCAATTTAATCAGAAGAAAGTAGTTGGGATTAAAATAAGGCATGCCCAGGCTACTGAGGACTCTCTTTCTGAATGGGGAATGGGCAGTGATGATGCTGGACAGCGTGGCAAAAGTCACAATGGTTTGCCGGAACCTGATGGATTATCTGGCGGTAGTAACGCTGATTAAGCATATCACAGTGGAAACACCTGATAAAAGGGTACGTGTTCCCCATCTTTTATACAAAATAACAATCCAATTGGAGGGGGACATACCCAGGAACATCAGGGCTCTCTTTTGGGAGAACCTGACATATAGTTACAATTTTCTTTTAGCTGAAAAAGACTGGCCAACTGAGTTGCCTGATTACCTGATTTCTCTGACCTCGTTCCGGAATCTATTAAACATTCTTTCGCCAAGAAGTGGGTTAGCGCTAGCTCCTGCACTAAAATGAAATCATGTTGGGTGGGATGAAGAGTCACCTCATCACGGAATCCCATTAAAATCAATTCCTCAACCCCAGAGACAGTAACCAATAAAATCTGAAGCTAAAAAACAATTTAGGGAAATTCTGTAACAACTTGAATACTAAGGTGTAAAATTACACCTCTTCAATGAACAATCCCTTGTTTCCTGTAATGAAACCAGACAATTCATACCTTCTAGTTTTAGACTAATGGCTTTAAGCACATCTACTCTCTCATTTGAAGTACAAAATGTACACAAAGCCCCACTAATGAATAACATTGTGCGGAAGAAATACAAAACAATACTAGATATCTCAAATGGATTTTTCTGCCAGAATATAGCACCTGAAAGGAGATATTTGACAGCATTTTCAGCACTAGGTTCACAGGCAATTTTGCCATTTACCTCATGGCTAATAATAGCCCTGGGCTGTTTTCAGCCAGAGTGACAGAGTTACTTCAAAATTTTGATGAGAAGGCATTGTCCTATGTGGATGATATTTATCTGAATCAATGGAACACTTGGAAAGAGTGCACCGTATAAATCTATGGTTTGCTCACCTGGGCTACAAATTTAATTTAAAAAGCATAAAAAATTGTCAATCTCAATGTCCTGTTTCTGGGATATGAGTTGTCAAGTGAAGGCAAAAGCCTGGCGGCCCATTTTTCTTTTAGAAAAATTAGCATTGCTCCAACCTCCAAAGACTCTGAAAAGACTGCAATTCATTTTAGGATTTTAAAATTTTGGCAGAACATACATTTTGGATTACGCAGAACAAGTAAAACCATTCTACAACTTAATTAGACCTGACTTTTCAATCACCCATTGGACACAGGAACATACAAACATTTTACGTTCCGTACAAGCTGATATAATAGCTTCCAAACATTTGCACACACGTGTAAACACAACTAACCTGGTGATCCGCGTTGTCTCTGGATCAACCGGTTAAATCTATATCACTTTCAACAAAGGTGATTCAGTACCTATTGCATACAAATCACATTTGTGCACAAACGCTGAAATGGGTTTTGCACATACTGAGAAGATTCTCAGCGATACAGACTGCTGTAGTGAGAGAGAGAAAGCACAAGCACAGGGGAAACGCATAATTGTGGTTACCCCAGTACCGACCTTAAAGGCCATTACAAAAGCAAGCAGTTTAAAGGCCATAGCATTAAGTCCACGATGGATTCAATGGGCTAACATTTACACTAACAGATGTAGATTACAGATTCAATTCTACATTACAAACACAAGCATTCCTGCAGTACGAACAAGAATATCCTTTACTGAATGAAATAATGCCTCTAGATCGATATGATTACATCATCTATACTGATGGGTCTGCTCAGCCTGCTGTATGGACAAAACACCAAACTTTCGCAGTATGCGCAATTGTAAAGGCACGCATACATGACGGAAAGTTCTGTCCTGAAAAAACACACGCAGTCCCTAGGGAATTGTACAGCGCAGGTGGCAGAACTCAAAGCCCTGATACTGGCACTACAAAATACAGATCCTCAATTTCCCACACTATAATGAATGCCTTCATTAGTGGGGCCAGAATGGATTTCTAGATTCCAAGGGTTGCACAATCAAACACAGGCTGCTTTGGGAACAGGTGGTGAAGCTGAAAAAATGCTTGCCACGGGCTCATGTAATCCACATATTGAGTCAGAAACGTGTTGGCATTCACGTAGCAGGGAATTCCATTGCTGAATATGCAACTAAGGCAACAGTTCGCACTGCTGCCGTTGCTGCACTCACTTGTTCTAACACTATTAGACAGAGACATCATGGTGGCTTATCGATGTTGCTCACAAAGACACACACCTGCCAAAAGGATTTCCACTCAAGTACTCAAAACATACTATGTTCTCAGATTCCAGGAGGGGGTGGATAGAGTTATATCAAATACTGATTGCAGATTGGGATTAATACTAGCTGCACATGAGGGCCTGGGTTCAGCACAAACAGGGGTTATCACTACAATTTCATTATTGAAGCACCGCTATTGGTGGCCTGGTCTAACTAAACGGACCAAGGACTTTGTCGTCAAATGTGACATCTGCCAGCAGATGAAAGGTTCCACCATAGCATGTCCTCCACATAAACCTCTATTGATTTCAGACAAGCCTCTAGCAGTTGCTTATTTGGATCACTGTGGCCCCTTACACTCAGATGGGGCTTACAAGTACATCTTGATGGTAGTGGATTCATGCTCCAGATTCTTGTGGGTTTGGCCACAGCGGTCAGCTGATGCCTGAACTGTTTTAAAGGATTTTCGAGTCTTCATCGGGACGTACGCAATTGGCACACTACATTCTGACCAGGGTCCAGTGTTTAACTCTCGAGCTTACAAAGAAGCTATGGAAAGTTTGGGTGCTGCCTTGCTGTACTACTCCTACCCCTATCATCCAAAAGAAATTTGATAGTTGAGAGGAGAAATCATGACTTAAAGCAGTCCTTAACAGCAAGGGTATTAGGCTCGGGTTGCAGGTGGGTCAATCACTTATATTGGGTCCAGAGGGCACTCAATAACATGCTAAGAAAATCCCTGGGTGGTCGTACTCCATGTGAAATCCTGTTTGGAGTGAGACTGTGGGTCCCAGACCTCGCTAACATCAGTGCAGTGGCGGCAGAAACACCATTTGGCATCAACGAATGTTTGGCTGTTTTACAGGAACTCAACGAATTCCGAGGCACAAAAAGCAATGTCCAAGTAAAACGCACCACCACTGGGGAGGTGAAGGTTGTACCGGCAAGACCTGGCTGGGTCCTGAAGACTGGCGATCTGGTCAGGGAAAAAATTGTGGACAAGAAATAATTTGGTCCATCTTACAGAGTGCCCGTACCTATCCTGGCTGTTGAAGGTACTAGAACTGTACTTCTTCTGCCACTAGCCGGCTGGAGAGACAAAAGGTTTGTCTCAATTGATCTGATCAAACCACACTATGTGGCTGATTCTCAACAGTAGGATATGTGGGCTTTTGGGTAACTGCCACACTCCTCTTGCTACCATCCAAGAAGTTCAGATGGAAGCGTTAATAACTAAAGATAATTTCCATCTCCACAGAGAAACTGAAAGCAAGAATTAAGAATTTCTTCTTCCTGTTGAAACAACTACAACCGTACAGTCAACGAGTACAGAAACACAAATTTCACTGCAAAAAATTGATGACGTGTATGTGAACATGCCACGGATTGAGTCATCTCCCAGTTCTACAAGACCTGCCGAACTGCCAAAAATAGACCGAACGGCGTCTGGCTACTTTGTGGACTATGACGGCTTCTCATTGGATTTAACTGAACTTGAGATACCATTGTTGCCGCCTCTTCTTTTCAAGCTACAAATGTGTGCTCTCTATCTTTGGCTGAAAAAGACATTCTTTGTTACTCCTTATTTACATCTCCGGATAACAATTGGATTACTATGATGGGTCCTCTGGATTGTATGGGTGACTGTCTTTTTTCTGCTTCTGAATGGACACTATCACCCACAACGCTCAGCAGTACAACTTGTGAACTTGGTACTGAAATCACATGCATCACCACACCGTGAACAAAGGGACCTGTCCCTGAAGAACATTACAGAAGTTCAGTTCCGGAAGGAATAGTGTGGGGCAGGGTATCATATGAAGTGAATGGTCCTATTAAACTTTTACAAATACCATATTTGTTTAAAATTTCCTTAAATGATATCACCTCTAGTACTTTCTCTGATGCTTGGGACATTGAAACAGTGCACAATTTGCTTGCATATTTAGAACAATAGGCTGCATTTTCTTCTAATGAATTGTATGATGGTACATGTAATTACAGTGATATGTTTTATTATCAACATTATGATCACCATTTTTCCACAAAGCTAGTATCCCACACGTTGATTATAATTACACTGAATGGAAGCATTGCCCAACACCGCCGAAAGGTAGTTCAAAATCATTTGCACAAAAGTTTGCTTATTTTTCTGGTTTTGACATGTGGGACCCAGCCGCATATTACTATAGGCTTGCACCTACACCTGCAAAGAAAAATATGCTAAAAAACACCAAGCTGATAAACTCTGCTACCTTTATTTCCCAGCTATCTTATACACGGTTTTGACTATTGGTAATCACCATAGACACAACATCTGTCTGAGGGACAAGAGACTGACAGGTTCAGGGAACTAAGGCCTTGTTTAGAGCATAACTCATACCACAACATATAATTTTCCTGAATAAAACAGTGCAATAGACTTCCTGTCTTGGAATAACCAAGATGAAGGATTTTGAACACACCCTGTATTCTCGCATTCTCACATTTTGAGAACTGGCAGCATTTCACATAACACAGTGAGGATACACTAGATGCCATGATACAAAATGGTTCTTACACTTCATCAGACCCCAATTGGAAGGGATGGTTTGTTTGGCCTGTGAACACTAATGGGTGTCAGTCTAGATTCCTTGGCAATGCCGAAGGGCTTAAAATAAATAGGCCTGACCAGCGATATGTGCAATCAGAACTCTCGGGTAGTGTCATCATATAGTGTTGAGAAGTTGTACCTTGATTGGCTAAAAACCTCAACACTTTCTCAGGTGAAGCAACACTTGTCCCTTCTTTCTGGTGACATGGATTTCAGAAATTTGTTAGGCCCCAGGAACCCACATCAAAAGCACTTCTTGTATGCTATATACAATGAGCTGTGGATAGTTTCTCAACAGGAAGCTTCTGAGAGACTGCGCGAGATTGATAGGATTAATTTACAAAAGGCTTTGGCTGCGGTCGACAACAGTATGACCACATTAACATCCAGTATTTGTTCACTGGGCAATATAGTATCTTCTGCAATTGACATAATATAACAACAAGATGTTTCTATTGTACAGCATGGATAATCACAACTACGGTCCATTGTATTATTAAGCTTAACGTTGCAAACATTACGTTCTGGCCATGTGCAGTGACATCATATCAACAGCACAAGTCTGTTTTCTGCATACGAGCTGACTGAAAGACAGATATTAATGGCACAAAGAGATGGAAAATATACCATGCTGCACACTGAAAAGTGAGACCAATTGCCTTTCACCGTGGCTGAGACAGACTGGATAATCCATGGTTACATCTGCCTACGGGTCACGACTTTGCAATTCCAATATTGTCTACAATACTACCAAGTAGGCAAAAATGAAGCACTAGGGGAAGGTTATGTGCATGAATACTGGGAATTACCATTCAGGTTAAGATGCAGGATTGGGGACACAGAATGTTTTCCTTACTGGTTCTGACTGTGAGGATGCTTTGGGTGGGTCTTTAGTATGCAAGGACATTTCCCCTCATGGGGCATGCAATGCTTCAGTTGCGAATGGGAGCTATTTGATGCTGAATGATCAAGGTTGCTGCGGAAAGGAACCAGGCATCGCTTATCTAGTAACCGTTAATGCCATAGTCACTTGTTGCGCACAAGTAATGTTTCCACTTGCCCGCACAGTTAGAGAGGCATCGCTATGGCCTTCGACGAATGTTTCCAACATACGCTTTCATTTTCTGAGCAAACTGAAAGCCATCCTTTTTCAAAAAGATGTGGCCTCAACATCAGCCAGAGAGACGTTTGATCTCCAGTTTGCAAGGTCCTTGTTCGAGATACAGACGGTCCACCATATCTTTAATATGTCTGATACAAAGGGAATACCTTCTTAAATGTATTGGCTCTGGACTGGTTAGCACCTCTCAGAAGATTATCGGAGTTATACCATCTTTCATACACTCCATGTTGGGAAGCGTTTTTGGAGGTCTCCCGCTTGTCCTTCTACTTGTGGCGGGAATCCTGATTTTAATGGACGGCCAGCCTGGAATGGAGATAGCACTGGCTGTGCTGTGATGCTGTGAGCGCGTGATACACTGCTTCGGCACACCTCGGCTTCAAGAACTAAATGAGCACTGGTTCTTGTCTTTCAGGCCTGTTTGGTTTCACTGCGTACAACCTGTATTCCGCTGCCTGCTTTGCAGCCATGAATGCATATTGGATTTGCGCCTTGTATCACAATTGGTTGCACCACTGGACATTGAAGTACTGATGGACCCCTTAAATGCACATGGGTATTGTTGTCACCAGCATATTATACTGCTGATGAATACATTCTTTGAGCCACCCTGGGATGTTTGGCTCTTAGTAAACTGGATACCGGCTCTACAATATGCTTACAGGATGCAGTCCCACCCTCAACGGCTGCTGTGGGAACTGGATGGAATCACCTTTGCTCCATAAACCTGCTTCTAGGTATGCCCCTGGAACATCACATCGTCTGCGGCTGCCTGGGACAGCAATGTTGCGACTATCTCTCGGAACACATAAACAATTGGCTTTTCTATGTAGTGGGAATGATTTGGCCTGTTTTTAAACATAACAAATCAAAACAGTTTTTTTGCTTTATTTTTCTAGGCACCATGGATTTTTGAGTTTTGGGGATTTCAAATAGTATAATGACTTTTAAAGGCTTTAATGAATATTTAAGAAGGGAAGCATGCTTTTAGATGATTTTAGAAGTGGTTTTAGACCTTTTTAGTTTGGATTTTATTATGGCCTGCTGGCTTTTTAGCTAACTTTTATAAATTGACCCTTAGTATGAGGAGTGGGTGTTATGTGCCCGGTTTAGGCCCATGTAGCGAAACTGCTCATCTCTTACTTTGTCCTCTTTTTCACAATAACATTTCTGCTGTGACCTTTTGCACATATTCGCGTATGACAATGCTGGATTCGTTTCTCCGAAACAACTTCTGTTTACACATCTGGCTTCGCATAACATTATCCCAATGCCTCGAACACCAAGTACAAGGCCACTCTCTACACACAAATGTACAAATGTCGTTCTATCTTCATTCATGGGCCACAGGGCTATCTACATATCTATAACATTGCTAATCTGTACGTACATCGCAAGGATGCTTTTTATTATAAATAATCAGCATCTCATAGGATTAGCAGAGGAGGCACTTCAGCTGACACCGAGGGTCCCTACATGCTGAGACTTCACCACGCAGTGGTCTGATATCTCCATTATGGGTGTCCAGTTTGTGACCAAGACAGGGTCCTACATTCTCTTCCGCCAGGTAATGGGGTTGGATCAGCCCTTTGTGGCATTCTTGGCTTCATGCCTACACACACACACACACTCTGGGTACACAAAGAGTAGGGGTTGCACAGTAGGAGTATGCCTGCTTACTGCCTTGTTTATATGCCTGCACTGTCTTAGCACCATGGTAGAACTATATCTCCTATTTACTTTTGGTGCTTGTAATCACTTTCAGCTGCTTCTGTCTACTGATTATCGCAGCACATGTATTTTATACAAGAATAACGTTAGTTCAATAAATATATTGAAAACATCCCACTGTGCATTCTCTGTATATTTCTCTGAAAACAAAAGAACACGTCTGAGCGAGAGGTTCTTATCTGTTACCACGAACCCTGAGGGGTCAGGGTTGTCATGTTCAGTGATTGCCAGAAAGCATTCGCTCCCTTGTAAGGTTAGGGGGCTTATGGTGGCACTGTGAGCTAGCGGGTCTGGAGGCCAACATATCCTCCGGGGGTGCCCGGAATCAGCCTAGGTACCTCACCAAATGTTTATGTTGCCCAACAAATGTGCAGATCCTACAGATTAGTGGGAACTACAGGACAGCTGGATCAGGTCTGTGGTCGGCAGCAGCACTAGCTTGCTGTCAGACACTGAAAGGCTTTTACCGGTAGAATAGTACCTCAAATGAGCCCCCCAGTACATGGAATCATACTTCCAACACTGGAATCACAGCTGGGGTATGATTCCAACATGTTTGATACCAAACATGACCAGGTTCAGTGCAGCCACTATATTGTTAGACATCCCGTAAGGACGGATGTCAACTATATGTTTTAAAATGGCCGACTGCACTTAAAAAGCCTGGAGAATCGACTCCAGTGTTTGTAGGGGTGTCCTGCTCATGCAAGGGTACCCTCACACTTATAAAGAAGCACCGTGCCCTCAGGACTGAAGAGCCTGCCATAGGGGTGATTTACAGGTTTTAGTTGTAATCCCAGATACAAAGAAACGTATATCTGTTGTGAGAGGTGCAAGCACCAACTTGCACTGGCTGCAATGGCAGGCCTGTAGGCACAGTTTAAGTGCACTTCCATGGGTGGCACAATACATGCTGCAGCCCATGGGAGTCCCCTGGTGTACCTATGCCCTGGGTACCTTAGTACCACATACTAGGGACTTACAAGGGGCACCAGTAGCAGACTGTGGATGTGAAGAAGTACTACCATGGTCAATTTAGGAAGAAAGCACAGTAACTAGGGTCCTGATTAGCAGAATCCCAGCCAAACTAGTCAAAAACATACTGACACCAAGCAAAAAGTGGGAGTAACCATGAAAGCAGATCCTACTTTCCTACACTGCTACACAGCACCAGCCTAGCCAGAGCGGCAGTGGGGTGCAGTGTGCATTTGCACCAAAAAAACAAAGGGGTAATCGGAGAAGAATCAGTAATTCACATCGCAACATGCACAAAGCAGAAATGCTGCCAAGTAAGTGAATTGATGCCAATGAAGGGTGGGAGTGGTTGACATGAGTAGTAGTGTTAGACCTGGCACCTTGGCGTGAGTTTCCCTTCCACTTTTTGATGGTGTGCCTCGATTGTTTTGCTGGTGTTGTCCGCTCAGGGCACTGCGCCACGGCTAATCCGTGCCGCAGTGCAAGTGCTCCCAAAGTAAAATGTACCTGTAATTGATGTCCATGATTGGTTTATTGGATTCACTGTCAGTCCCCAGTAGAGTGCACCAGGGGTGCCAGGGCTTGTGAATGCCAATGCTGCTGGTGGGCTTGCAGCGCTGGTTGCGCCACCCACGGAAGCGGCCTTGTAAAGTGTGTCTAGGGTCTGCCACCGCAGGCCCTGTGCGCGGTCCGGGACCGTCGCGCTGACTGCGCAAGTGCCCCCACTTGCCAGTCCCTAAACCTTCCCTTACCTACATATTAGCCACCCCTCTGGTAGGCCCACGGGCAGGGTGCATTGTAGGCATAAGGTAGGACATGCCCTGCTGTGTGTGGCATGTCTTAGTAGTGAATTACAGCCATTTCCGTTCTTCACTATTGAAGGCTACCTGCTCTCCATAGGCCAGAATGGGCTGCCGGGATCACACCAACGCTGTGACCCCAGTGGACTCAGAGAGCATGGTAGAAGTGTCAAGTTTAGTATGCCTGAACTCAGAATAATAAAATACTTCTTGTAGTCAAGTTTATTTTAATATCCTGGGTTTGTAAATACTACTTTTAGAAAGTTAGTATTTACTGACCGGACCATCTCAGTCCGCCTCTGCTGTGTGTATGTGTTCTGCCTGGCAACAGTAAGGAGCAGGGTTGGGGAATCCCCAGAGACAGGTTGGCTGCCAGGTGGTGGGTAGAGAGATTACACCTGGATGGGTGGGAGGAGTACACCTTGACTCTTGAATAGACCTGTGCTCTGCCACCACAAAGCCGGCGCCACCCCCTGTGGAGCGGCTGATGTCTCTGCCCTGCTGCTGAAAGGAAAGAGCAGACTCACCATAACAAAGTGCTCCAGAACTGGACTGAGCCAGGCCTAGGCCCCCTGGCGCTAAAGAACAAAAGAATCATGGTATAAAAGTAGGAGCCTGGCTCCTAAGAAATCAGAATCCTGTTTACCACAAAGAACCTCTGCCCGACTAGAAGGAGAAGAAGACGCTGGAGGAGCTGGCCTGCTGCTTGCCTTGCTGAGAAAGGAGGGGAAGAGACTTACTGAAAAGACTTTGCTACTTTGTGCTTGAACATTCTCCAAGGGCTTGATCTGAGCTTGCCCCCTGAACTGAACCCCAGGAACAGTGGGTTCTCTGTGCTTCTTGCTCATCCTCCAATTCGAGCCGTGTGGGCATCCCGCTGGAAAAGAGACTGCGCCCCTCATCGCCCCTCCTAGGGCCGTGACACTCAGAAGCTCGCCTGCCTCAAACCCGTGAGAGCCCCGCTCCGTCCCGAGCCGCTCTCTGTCCCCGGGCCAGGCCGCCTGCCTCCCTGTCACCGCCTGCTACTGGAGCGCGCTGACCGCGCTATCACCCCTCCCGCCGGAAGCCGTCCGACGACTGTGATCTACGCCGGGTCATCCAGCTGCACTGACCGTGCCCTGTGGCCCCGCTTCGCTATCCCCGGACATCTCAGGCCGCGCCGCCCCCGCTGTGGAGACCCTCCTGCACCGCCGTGCCAAAGGGTCGCGGGCCGCGCCTGCCTACTTGCCCACACCTGCTGATTGAGGACCCAAGAACACTTCCCGAAGTTGAGAGTCGCACCGACCTGTGCCGACTCTCCTAATCACGAAAGAAGTCCAGTATCGGGCTCGGGGCCCGCAACGCCTTATTTCCCCGTTCGCAGGAACCGATCTCTGTGAGTACTGGAACTACAAGTAAAGAGACTACGAACTATCCATTTGAAACTACGAACCAAGAACATTTGCCTGCTTTACAACCTGGTGGCATAGCAAAAACGTTATTGGTCTTGTGATAAGTCTGCTGAGATCTATATACCTTATTTTTACATAAAGAATCGTATTTTTATATATATCCAAGTCTGGTGTCCGTTTCTGGGGGGATTGATGTATTTACTGTGTGTTCGATTGTAAGTGCTTAACCAACAACGCCTGAGGAATCGCCTTGGCTGCTCACGCCACGCACCTAGAGGGTGAGCAAGGGTCATTCGCGAAGGGTTATTCTGCGCCCTGACGTGGAGGAGAGGGTTCCTGCTTGACACAAGGGCAACCTTGCGCCAACCAGAGATCCCCGACTCTAACATTGGTGGCAGCGGTTGGGATTTCGGATTTGCACTTGTAATTTGCATACAGTGAATTATTAATCACCAGATAGTGAGAGCAGACCAAATAACGCAGCCACAGGTTTGTAATTGTTGAACTTTGTTGAGACATCTGCCATTACTGCAACCATGCCTGGCTCACACTCCGCTGGGAGAGCACTCTCTGTGATTTCTGGAATCGATGAGGTGGATTGGGAGAGACTGGAAGGCTACACGATAGAGCAATTGAAAGGCTACAGTGTAAAATTCCGAGTCCCCCATGCTGGATTCAAGAGGAGAACCCAGTACGCCAAGGCGCTGAGAGCCTGGAAGGAGTCACGAGACCCACGGAATGCGGGGGACATCGTTCCACCCGACAACCTTGAGGAGCCCAGCAGAGTCCGGTCGCCAGAGGAGCTGGCAGACAGGGCAGCAGACAGGGCGCATGCAATGGAGATGGCAAAGTTGGCCGGACAAATGGAAATGGAAAAGCAGAAGTTGGCCCTGGAGGCACAACAACGCCAAATGGATCATGATATCAGATTGAAGGAGTTGGAGCTGAAGGCGAAAAGTTTGGACACCGCTCCTTCTGGTGGCAGCACTCCACCAGCGCAGGTAGAGTCCAAGGTGTACATCCCCAAAGATGTAGTAAAGGAGTATTTTAGAAAGGATGACATAGGGCAGTGGTTTAGAGCCTACGAGGTGGCCATGTCCTCACACCGGGTCCCTGAGAAAGACTGGGGAGCGGGGTTGTGGGGAAGGTTCCTTGCTGAAGGGCGTGACACACTGTTAGATTTACCCTTAGATCTCCAAACCTCATACCCCCATATGAAGGAAGCTTTAATGACCAGGTATGGGTTAACTCCGGAGCTATATAGACAGAGGTTCAGGGAGACCAAGAAGATCCCTGAGAGTACGTATGTGGAATATGTGACCTTTTTCTGCAGAGCGCTGGATGGTTGGGTGAAGGGTAGCAAAGTGAATGATTATCAAGGGCTGCTTGATTTAATTGCATGGGAGCACTTGTCCAGTCAATGTTTTCCTGAGCTACGCCAGCACCTGATTGATAGCAAGCTGTCCAACCCGAGGAAGCTTGCTGAGGAGGCGGACTGCTGGCTCAGCACCAGGGTCCACAAGGGTCAAGTGGGAGACTCCGCCAAAGGTGGGCAGGGTCCCCAGCAGAAGAGTGGGGGGGACAAGGGTAAACAGAAGGGGTTCCAAAAAGGCCCCCAAAGTAATTCCCAAGGGAACCAGCAGAAGGGTTCTCAGCCTCCCCCACCCCCGCAGCAGAACGGGGCCCCGACAGGTAGACCTGTTCCAAAGGGGCCCTTCAATTGTTATAAGTGTGGTGACCCGGGTCACATTGCCTCTGATCCTAAGTGTCGCCTGTTTGGTAAGACCGCACCCACTGGTGCTCCCCCCCGGCAAGTAGCTAGTGTTAACTTTGGGGAGGAAGTAGCAGTCCAGGAGGGTGGGGGTCCCGGGCAGATGACCCTAGTCTCGCTAGGAGACAGTGAGATGGTCCCTGTAACCTACCTGCCCTCTAACACTAAGAAATATGGGCAGGTGGTGACCATCAATGGAAAGAAGGTTGAGGCTCTTAGAGATACAGGAGCCAGCGTGACCTCGGTGAGGCAACACCTGGTGTCTCAAGAGCAGATTGTACCCAATGCCTACTGTAGGGTTGTCAATGCTGACAACGTAGAGAGTCGTTGTCCAATGGCTCAAGTTCCCTTTGAGTGGGGGGAGGTCTCTGGTACTCTACAAGTCGCTGTGAGAACTGACATGCCTGTAGACTGTCTGCTAGGGAACGACCTGGAGAGTTCCCCTTGGGAAAAGGTGGAGAAGACCACACATCTGAGGATGGTGGGTCTACCCGACTGGGCGTGCGTGACCACCCGGTCCATGGCAGCCAGTAGGGGTGTTGAGAGGGTCCTGGAGCCTGAGGGAGAGGTCCAGGAACCGGCCTTAGGGAGAAGGCGCAGGAGGCGCGGGAAACCGGCCCCCAAAGTTCCCACGGCCCAGGAGGAAGTAGACCCTGAGGGGGATGCTCTGGAGCCTACCGGGGAACAGATTGCCGAACTGGGAGACTTGCCTGAGCTGACCCATTGGCAGCAAGAAGGAGGTCCCTCCAGGGAGGAATTCTGCAGGGAGCAGAAAGAATGCCCTTCTCTCGTGGGTATGCGGCAACAGGCTGCAGACCAGGCCAATGGTGTTCAGGCCAAAACACACTACGTACTGGGAGAGTGACCTCCTGTATTCTGAGCCTAAGGCTGCTGAACCTGGGTCAGCCCGTGTGCTGGTGGTACCCCAGAAGTTCAGAACCTTCCTACTGGGGCTGGCTCATGATGTGCCGTTAGCAGGACATTTGGGGATGGACAAGACCTATGACAGGCTTGTCACCCACTTTTACTGGCCCCAAATGCACAAGAATTCCGATTCCTACTGCAGAACCTGTCAGACTTGCCAGGCAAGTGGTAAGAGCGGAGGGAAGCACAAGGCTCCTCTGCAACCTTTCCCTGTGGTCGGTACGCCATTCCAACGAGTGGGTATTGACATTGTGGGGCCTCTGGACCCCAAGACAGCCCTGGGCAACAGGTTCATCCTGGTCTTGGTGGACCATGCCACCCGGTACCCTGAAGCCATCCCTCTGAGGACAGTGACGGCCCCCGTGGTGGGACGGGCACTGATGGGGATTTTCTCCCGAGTGGGATTCCCTCTAGAGGTGGTGAGCGACAGGGGGACCAATTTCATATCCACATATACGAAATCCCTGTGGAAGGAGTGTGGGGTAACGTACAAGTTCACCACTCCTTACCATCCCCAAGGAAACGGGTTGGTTGAGAGATTCAACCGAACCCTCAAAGGCATGATCATGGGCCTGGACGGTCCAATGAGGCGTAAGTGGGACGTCCTCTTGCCATGCCTGCTCTTCGCTTACCGAGAGGTGCCACAGAAGTCTCTAGGATTCAGCCCCTTTGAGCTTCTGTATGGTCACCCGGTAAGAGGACCTCTGAGTTTGGTGAAGGAAGGCTGGGAGCAATCTCCCAGGAAACCTCCCCAGAATGTATATAGTTACATGCTGGCCTTCCGAAACCAGACTCGGCGTTTCAGGCAACTTGCTGAGGCAAATCTGGAAGCCAGCCAGGAGGAGATGAAGCGGTGGTACGACCAGAAAGCCACTCTGGTAGAGCTTCAACCTGGACAAAAGGTGTGGGTCTTGGCCCCAGTGGAGCCTTGTGCACTTCAGGATAAGTGGACAGGTCCATTTGAGGTTGTGGAGCGCAAAAGTCCTATCACCTACTTGGTGGACATGCGGTCTCCCAGGAACCCTTTGAGGGTCCTACATGTTAACCGCCTTAAGCCCCACTTAGAGAGGACCGAAGTGGGCATGCTGCTGGCCACTGATGATGGAATGGAAGAGGAGACCGAGCCTCTTCCTGACCTCTTAGTGGCCTCTGAGAAAGATGGGTCAGTGGATGGAGTTAACCTCTCACCCACCCTGACGCCCGAACAACAGGAAGACTGCCGCCACTTGCTGGGACAATTTTCCGACCGATTCTCCCTGGTTCCTGGTGTCACAGATTGGTGCGTCCATGATGTGGACACAGGAGACAGCTTACCCGTGAAGCACAAGGCTTACAGGGTAACTGACAGGGTCAGAGCTTGCATTAAGGAGGAGGTCTCCAAAATGCTTGCGCTAGGGGTGGTTGAGTCCTCCAGCAGTCCTTGGTCCAGCCCCGTGGTCTTGGTCCCAAAGGCTGCTGCGCCGGGAGCCACGCCTGAACTCCGGTTCTGTGTGGACTACCGAGGACTCAATTCAGTAACGAAGACTGACGCGCACCCCATCCCCAGAGCTGATGAGCTCATTGATCGGCTGGGGGCTGCCCGGTTCCTCAGCACGTTTGATTTAACGTCTGGGTACTGGCAGATCGCCTTGACCGATGGGGCCAAAGAGAGGTCAGCATTCTCTACACCAGATGGGCACTTCCAGTTCCGAGTCATGCCATTTGGGATGAAGAATGCCCCTGCCACCTTTCAGAGGTTGGTCAACCAGGTACTGGTTGGGCTGGATGCGTTCAGTGCCGCCTACCTGGATGACATCGCAGTGTTCAGTGCCACCTGGCCTGAACACCTGCGCCACCTCTGGGAAGTGTTGATGGCGCTGCGCCGAGCAGGCCTCACGATCAAGGCAAGCAAGTGCCAGATCGGGCAGGGTTCCGTGGTGTACTTGGGACACCAAGTGGGGAGTGGCAAGGTGGCACCCTTGCAACCCAAAATTGAAACCATCCTGGCTTGGGAACCCCCCAAGACGCAGACCGCAGTGAGGGCCTTCCTGGGGCTCACCGGGTACTACAGGAGGTTTGTCAAGGGCTATGGAACGATTGTTGCCCCCTTGACAGAGCTGACTTCCAAGAAGCAGCCCAGGAACGTGATTTGGACTGACACCTGTCAGAAAGCTTTCGACACCCTGAAGACTGCCATGTGCACGGCGCCCGTGCTCTTGGCCCCTGACTTCTCCAGGGAATTCCTAGTGCAGACAGACGCTTCAGAGCATGGTGTAGGGGCTGTTCTTTCACAGATGACTGAGGAGGGCTGGGACCAACCCGTAGCCTTCATCAGTAGGAGGTTACTTCCACGGGAAAGTAGGTGGAGTGCAATTGAGCGAGAAGCATTTGCTGTGGTCTGGGCGCTGAAGAAGCTAAGACCCTACTTGTTTGGGTCTCACTTCCGGGTTCAGACGGACCACAGGCCCCTCAGATGGTTGATGCAAATGGGGGGTGAAAACCCGAAGCTGTTGAGGTGCTCCATCTCCCTACAGGGTATGGACTTTACGGTGGAACACCGTCCTGGTACAGATCACGCCAACGCTGACGGTCTGTCCAGGTATTTCCGCCGTAGTGACGAGGAACCCCCTGGGCAAGGGTAGTTCTCCCCACATTTCAGCTGGAGGGGACACGTGTTAGACCTGGCACCTTGGCGTGAGTTTCCCTTCCACTTTTTGATGGTGTGCCTCGATTGTTTTGCTGGTGTTGTCCGCTCAGGGCACTGCGCCACGGCTAATCCGTGCCGCAGTGCAAGTGCTCCCAAAGTAAAATGTACCTGTAATTGATGTCCATGATTGGTTTATTGGATTCACTGTCAGTCCCCAGTAGAGTGCACCAGGGGTGCCAGGGCTTGTGAATGCCAATGCTGCTGGTGGGCTTGCAGCGCTGGTTGCGCCACCCACGGAAGCGGCCTTGTAAAGTGTGTCTAGGGTCTGCCACCGCAGGCCCTATGCGCGGTCCGGGACCGTCGCGCTGACTGCGCAAGTGCCCCCACTTGCCAGTCCCCAAACCTTCCCTTACCTACATATTAGCCACCCCTCTGGTAGGCCCACGGGCAGGGTGCATTGTAGGCATAAGGTAGGACATGCCCTGCTGTGTGTGGCATGTCTTAGTAGTGAATTACAGCCATTTCCGTTCTTCACTATTGAAGGCTACCTGCTCTCCATAGGCCAGAATGGGCTGCCGGGATCACGCCAACGCTGTGACCCCAGTGGACTCAGAGAGCATGGTAGAAGTGTCAAGTTTAGTATGCCTGAACTCAGAATAATAAAATACTTCTTGTAGTCAAGTTTATTTTAATATCCTGGGTTTGTAAATACTACTTTTAGAAAGTTAGTATTTACTGACCTGACCATCTCAGTCCGCCTCTGCTGTGTGTATGTGTTCTGCCTGGCAACAGTAAGGAGCAGGGTTGGGGAATCCCCAGAGACAGGTTGGCTGCCAGGTGGTGGGTAGAGAGATTACACCTGGATGGGTGGGAGGAGTACACCTTGACTCTTGAATAGACCTGTGCTCTGCCACCACAAAGCCGGCGCCACCCCCTGTGGGGCGGCTGATGTCTCTGCCCTGCTGCTGAAAGGAAAGAGCAGACTCACCATAACAAAGTGCTCCAGAACTGGACTGAGCCAGGCCTAGGCCCCCTGGCGCTAAAGAACAAAAGAATCATGGTATAAAAGTAGGAGCCTGGCTCCTAAGAAATCAGAATCCTGTTTACCACAAAGAACCTCTGCCCGACTAGAAGGAGAAGAAGACGCTGGAGGAGCTGGCCTGCTGCTTGCCTTGCTGAGAAAGGAGGGGAAGAGACTTACTGAAAAGACTTTGCTACTTTGTGCTTGAACATTCTCCAAGGGCTTGATCTGAGCTTGCCCCCTGAACTGAACCCCAGGAACAGTGGGTTCTCTGTGCTTCTTGCTCATCCTCCAATTCGAGCCGTGTGGGCATCCCGCTGGAAAAGAGACTGCGCCCCTCATCGCCCCTCCTAGGGCCGTGACACTCAGAAGCTCGCCTGCCTCAAACCCGTGAGAGCCCCGCTCCGTCCCGAGCCGCTCTCTGTCCCCGGGCCAGGCCGCCTGCCTCCCTGTCACCGCCTGCTACTGGAGCGCGCTGACCGCGCTATCACCCCTCCCGCCGGAAGCCGTCCGACGACTGTGATCTACGCCGGGTCATCCAGCTGCACTGACCGTGCCCTGTGGCCCCGCTTCGCTATCCCCGGACATCTCAGGCCGCGCCGCCCCCGCTGTGGAGACCCTCCTGCACCGCCGTGCCAAAGGGTCGCGGGCCGCGCCTGCCTACTTGCCCACACCTGCTGATTGAGGACCCAAGAACACTTCCCGAAGTTGAGAGTCGCACCGACCTGTGCCGACTCTCCTAATCACGAAAGAAGTCCAGTATCGGGCTCGGGGCCCGCAACGCCTTATTTCCCCGTTCGCAGGAACCGATCTCTGTGAGTACTGGAACTACAAGTAAAGAGACTACGAACTATCCATTTGAAACTACGAACCAAGAACATTTGCCTGCTTTACAACCTGGTGGCATAGCGAAAACGTTATTGGTCTTGTGATAAGTCTGCTGAGATCTATATACCTTATTTTTACATAAAGAATCGTATTTTTATATATATCCAAGTCTGGTGTCCGTTTCTGGGGGGATTGATGTATTTACTGTGTGTTCGATTGTAAGTGCTTAACCAACAACGCCTGAGGAATCGCCTTGGCTGCTCACGCCACGCACCTAGAGGGTGAGCAAGGGTCATTCGCGAAGGGTTATCCTGCGCCCTGACGTGGAGGAGAGGGTTCCTGCTTGACACAAGGGCAACCTTGCGCCAACCAGAGATCCCCGACTCTAACAAGTAGCCATACACCTTTTTATAGGCAGAGATACACGCTACTGCTGTACAAATACATCTTATGAGCAAGGGAGGAATAGCATTCAAGGTTGCCAATCTGAACATTAAAGAGCTAGATTGTACCTATTTCTGCCAGCTAAAGGAGGCCACAATTTTGAGCAGAGTTTTGACCCTCTCATGCTTCAGAAAACAGACAAGCACCAGTGGACTGAGCCCTAGTTAGGTCATGGCTCAAAATCTAGCCAGACTGGCACTTTGCACATGCAAGAGTGAGAGATGAGGCACTTAGTAGATCGCTGACCTGACAGAACAAGAATGACTCATCACCTCGTTACCCTTCTGTATTCACCTCTATATACGAGTCCAACACTTTTTCTTAGATTCAAGACAACTTTCCTCTTTCTGGTTTACATAAGAGGCATCTTCCTGCCCATCTAGAATTTCATCCAAGACAACCTCTACTTTATTTTTAGCTGAGAATTAAATTTCAGGGTAAAAATTAGACAATGTGTTTAAAAGAGATTTATCCTGATTCCATTGTTTTGGCTAGGACAGTGGGATGGAATGGATTTGGTAGTGTAACTGCTCCAGGGGTGGACGCAATAGTCACCCACAGCAAAGGGAAGGAAGGAAAATCAAAAGGTAAAGGCCTAGGTCTACACCCCACAGGGTAGAGGCATTAGCATGTTTTGTCTCTTGATGCCCTCACACACCCCGAAGAATGGTGAGACAGCTTTCTGGAATGCTACTTGAAATGCTGTCTAGTTTTCTCCTGATTATTCTGCCCATTTAGGACATATAATAATTTCTGATTTTGCATACTCTAATAACTCTGCATTTGAGATCCTTTATGTAATTGATTCTGTACCACTTTAATTTGGAATTCTGTAATAAAGCCTTTCAACCTCTCATTGGTCTAGAACTCAGTTATTGAGTGGCCCAAAACATGTATTTAATTGATTTCTAATTCAGATTTTACTGCCTGGGGGTTGCCTTGATATAAGAACACATTGCTTCGTGAAATTGAGGTTTAACACCATCTCCGATCCAGCAAAATTTGGGAACTCTGATTGAGGTAAATTACGGGGTGTCTTTAATTTGAGGGAACCATTTTTCTACTACAGTTTTGCATGATTAAAAGCATATCCTTTCGGCCTTAAACAGTTCGTTCATCTCCTTTCTGCCTTAAAAAGTTCTCTTTTACTCAGAGATTGTGGATGTTCACCTTGGATTATACTGGAGGATTCTGCAGAGAAACTGACTCATTGAAAAAGGCTTTGCGACCATTTTTCTCATTTACAGAGAAGTTGTGCTGTGCTTGGTTAGCCAGCCAGGGAGCCATGCGGGGATTGGGAACCATCACCACAATGTCGAGATGTCATTGGTTGCAGCTCACTGAGCGGTGCTGTGATTGGTTGCCATTTGATATAGCTGCACTGGTATTGGCTGGTATTATGACTTGAAATAATGGATGCTGTGTTGAAAAAGCATAAAGTTTCTATTGTACCTTCTTGCGTGGGTAAAAAATGACCCATCAATGGAATGCCTGCATATGAAATAATGACGGACATTGGGTTTTATACTTGCAATTGGATATCTGAATGGCATACATATACTGCTTCTGATAAAGACTAGCAGTTTCCTTTAGAGGGTACCTTTAATATTAGAAAGGTAGATTTTTAAAGACAAATTATAAATGACATGAAGCTGTTACTTGCACAGCTTGAGGTACTGAACATGTAGGATCGCATTACTACTGAGAAGGAGAGAAGGAAAATGTTGAAGAAGGTGAAGGGGTCATTCAGGCAATGGCTTGAGATTAAGTGGCATCAACTGGAAAGATGCTGGAGGCAGGATATGATTGATGGAGGGAGAGTTTCCCCACAATAGTCATGGAGAGAGCAGGCAAAAAGAAAAACTACGAGTGAAAGAGAGAAAAATAAAATTATTTTTCAGATGAGATTAACTTTTTTAATGATCTTTTGAATTCTAGACCTCCTTCATATACTGATGGAATACAAAGAAATGGACCTGGTCCTGTTATAGTACTGGATATAGGTGAAGCGGGAGATAGTATGGGTGTGCAAGCACCGGGACCAGCTACATCTGTGATCATAAACACAATAGTGAGTACCCCATCTGAAGTAGAGATATTACAGCTGCTTCTAACTCTAGCTGATCCACCTGTTGATGTTATTGAGGAACCTCGAACCGAGAGAATTAATAAAAGCGGTCTTTTAAAAATCTAATTTGGAGAAATTTTATAGGGAACAATTGATTCGAACAGACTATTGTCATGCAATGTTGATGAAATGAGATATTTGATCAAAGAAGCTACAAGATGTTCAAATGAGAAATATGAAAAGCTTGAAGTATTAGCTGATGAGCGGATGAGTGTGAAGTGAACATCAGTAAAATGAAAAATGTGAAAAGAAATTACAAAATGGATTTGACCAATGATGAAATAAAGGAACTGGGTTCAATGACTTTACAAGCTCACATTAAAGATTTTGTTGAAAAGACACAGGAATTAAATTACTTAAAGAGACAGAGAGAAATGTGAAAAAGAGGAAAGGCAATCAAAAAGAAAGCTTTAGAGACCCGAAAGAAGGCAAAGCAGTCAATTAGTGAATCAGAAATAGGGACAGTTTAAGAATTTCCCTTAACAGAAGTCAATAGAGGGCATTATGTGCATGTTCCCTGAACAAGAGCTGATCATTATGCCTTTATGACAACTTTTCAAAAATTGTGAGAGGAACCTGAAAGGTTGTGCAAGGAAGTTTACAGGTTAACTACCATTTTGAAAATGTTCTCGAATGATTTGAAGTAGCTATTTGAGATTATAGTTTCCAGTGATTTGTGATCCGAATGTAAGGTTGCTGTTAGTTGGCTGAAAGAGGAACCCGCAAGGAGTGCACCTAATATTGCTCCTTGCTGTGGCTGACAAATACAAGCAGATATTAGAGCATTTGAAAAAAGAAGGTGCCCGAGAAAGATACTAATTGGGCAAAAGGTTTGAGAACTTAACAAGAGCTGAAAGAGTCAGTGAATGCTTATTATGATAAACTTATGCAAATCTTCAAGAATCAAAAAGCATAGAGGAGTTGAAGAGCCAGAGAAAGACAGTGTTAGTGGCTTCATCTCTGCTTTTGTCATGGATTTGCATCTGAAGATTAGAAATCATATACAGCAAAGTGTGATGTGATGCCAGACAAAGAGAAAAGATGAGATTTTGAAGCTTGCCAATTTCAGCAGTGATTGGCTTGATGCAAAACAGAAAAGAATCAAAGAGAAGCTAATGGTTGCACAGACAAAGCAATCGGAGAGGAATGCTAGGATTCAAAAAATGGGTTGTGATTTGGATTATGTTCAATCTGGCAATGCTGGAATGAATGGATGGCCTCAATGCAAGGTGTGAGAAGTGGAAATGGAATGACGCAAATGCCGGGTCGTGGAACAGGGATAGTGAATAATTCTGGAATTAATGCAAACAGTGACATGTTGAAAAGAAAGCACTGCTTCTCACGTCTGAGGTAAAATCAGGACTGGAAGTGGGAAGGTCTACAAAATCCAGATCAAATCCCGAATAAAGTTGTTCTCCAAAGGCAGAAAAGTGCACATTCACTGGTCCCAGCCCAATCAATGTCTGTGCAGGGTGTGCATGTTCAGAACCAGTTTCACATTAATATGCCTACAGCTCCAGTGTTGCAGCAAGACATGACAAGCAAAATGTCATATAATCCAGGGTATCAACAGAGCTCATTTATTATAAGTAATGATTTTCTTCAGAAAATAATTCCCTTTGACTGTTTTTTAGGGGGAGGGGGATTGCCTAGTTGAAGTTGGCCTGGAGGTTGACCAGAGTGGCCCATACATTGATGGTGAAGTCAATGGCCCACCTTTTTCTTTCTTCATAGCAACAGCAGCTACCAGTTCAACAGTTTGTTCTGTGGCATTTCCAAACCTACCCCTCTTGGGAAGAGAAGTCCAAGTTGTAGGAATCAGTAATAGTCAGACTGTTAATCCAGTCAGAGGACATGTCCCTGTTTTTCATCAATTTATTTAGCATGATTCAAACCCTGTAAATGTGTTGGGCAGACACTTGCTGGGCAAGATTAACTGCATGATATATTGCACACCATATGGTGTTGCAATTTAAATATAAGATGAAGATTCTGTGCTTAAGATTAAATTGCATGATTTAAGACTTTAGCTTTCCCCAGTTCTAACCTAAGGTGACTCGCCTGTGGATTTAAGACATGCTGTCAAGGAATAGGTGTGGAATTTCTCTGGTAACAAGATAGGATTCATATAAAGAGCCAAGCCTGTAAAGATGGATGTTAATCCGAATGCTGTTTTCCCCAGAATTAAACAATACAAACTTTAAAGAGAAGCAGAAGATGGAATGAAACCAGTCACTGAAAAAATAGTTAAGCAGGGAAATCTTCAGGAGGTTCTCAGTAGTCCTTGCAGCACTCCTGTGATGGGCATTAAGAAACACGTGGTAAATGTAGAATAGTTTAGGATTCAAGAAAATAAATAAAATAGTGATCCTATGTTGTCCGGTGGTACAGAATCCAGCAGTAATCCTGTTCCAAATTGCACCAGTTGCAGAATGGTATATAGTCATTGACTTGTGCCAAGTGTTGTTCTCCATTCCTATCCATGAGGCTAGTCAGTTTTGTTTTTGCATTTTAATTTCAAAATATAGTTCTCATTTGCTGTAGCATCCCACAAGGGCATACTGAAAGTCCTTGAATTTTTTGACAAATCAACAAGAAAGATTTTAAAATGTTGAGGTTACCTTGTAGTTCATTCTTGGTGCAGTACATCGATGACCTACTGTCGCGTCCAAAACAAAAGACTGTAAACTTCACGCAATTGCACTGTTGAATCATTTAGCTGACAGTGGCCACAAGGTTTCCCCTACAAAAATACAATACCGTAAAAGGAAGTGATTTATCATGGTCATCACATTGAAAAGGCTTCAAGGAATGTCTCAAAAGAACGCATTTCTGAAATTCTGAAAATGAATCCTCCTACCACCCAAAGAAAGGTGAGGATGTTCCTGGGAATTGTTGACTACAATCATCAGTGGATTCCAATTTTTCCCTCATTGCAAAACCTTTAATAAAATTGACCCATTGTGACATCAGGATCCGACACCATTTGACGAAGAATGCCGAGATGTCTTCCGGGTGTTGAGAGAAATTTTGTGCAATGCTCCCACTCTTGCAATACCAGACTATAATGTAGGATTTTATCTTTTCTGTCATGAGAAAAGTGGGTGTGCCCTTGCTATTTTGACTCACAAACATGGAGGAATCATGAAAGCTGTATATATCTATCAGCTGCATTAGGTCCAGTAGCTGTAAATCTTACTGACTGTTTAAAATTGGTTGCAGCTGTTTGCATTGTAATTTAATAAAATGAAAGAATTATGGGACATACGCTAATTGTATTTGTTCCACATTCTGTTGAGATTTTGCTGACTAGTACAAAAACTCAGCATATGAAGGACAGTAGACTGAGCAGATATGAGCAAGTCATATTAGCAGCTGAAAGCTTCTCAATTAGACAATGTAATTCCCTGAATCCTGTGACGGGGCTTCCAATTTCAAACAAAAGTTGTGAAGACAAGGAAATAGTGAGTAATAATGAACCTGAGCATGACTGAATGAACGTTACAAAATTATGGCCCAACCAAGACCAGACATTAACATAAATTCTCTTGAAATGGCTGATCTGAATGTATTTGTTGATGGTTCTTGTTTAAAAGAACAATATGGAGCACTAACAGCTGCTTGTGCAGTATGTACCATTACAAAAACCCTTGAAGCAAGCCAGCTGGTATGGTTTTGGAGTGGTCCATGATTTGGGATAACTGTGGTCACAGAGTGGTTATATGACATCTTCTGAAGATCCCATTATGAATAGTGTCTTATAACTTGATTTGTTGAAAGCAATACAATAGTCAAAAGAGATACCTGTAGTCGAGTGTGCTGCCTATGAAGCTGGCAAAGACATGGTTACCATTGGAAATAAATTTGCTGATCACATAGCCAGATATTTTGCCCTTGAGAATTAGATGGTGAAGACAGACATATCATGATGATGCAGGAAAAAACTATATAAAAAACACAGAGCATGTAGGCTGTTTTCTATTAAGTTCAGTTCAGACTTCTTTGAGGGAATTGAGAGATCTCCATGAGGAAGCCACAGAAGATGAGAAAAGAACATGAGAGATTAGGTTACTGTAATTATCAGAATTTGTGTTACCCCTGAATACAAGTATGTACTACCTGACACAATGTCACATTCGATGGCCCACTATTTGCACAACCAGGGAGAGATTTTATGGTGAGACCTTTTCAAAAATATTGAGGGAATGCAGATTTTTGAAATGTTGCTGAAGATTTGTGTAGCTGATGTCCCATATGTCAAAAAAAATAATCACGGCTGTAATACAAACTTTTTGATGAGTTACATTCGCAAATCAGAGGGCCTAGACTCAAAGTGAATTTTGTGGAGATGCAGGTTTACAATGGCCTTAATTAAATTCTTATGATCATCTGCTTGTTTCCTATATGGTCGAGGCCTATCCCACACGAAGATCAGACAACCGGACAGTTTCCAAACTTTTGTTGAGGGAGTTCATACCAAGATATATCCTGCCAACTTCTATTGAAACAGATTATGGCTCACATTTAAAAAATAAGATTTTGCAATTCATTTGTACAGCTCTCTAGATTGATAAGAGGTTCCATTGTAGTTATCGTACTCAATCTTCTAGAGCAGTTGAAAGAATTAATGTAACCATAAAGAATAACCTGTTTAAAGTATGTGCTTCCACTGGTTTGAAATGTCCATTTGTTCTTCCTCGTGTTTTGATGAGCTTCAGAAGATGAGTAATTGAAGGGGACTATTGAAAGTGAATCACAAGCTGCTAAAAGACCAAGAAAAAAAGAGACCTCCGTATAGAGAATGCTTCACCTGAGTGGGTGTATACAGCATCAGTATATGAAGAAGAAGAGACTTAAACAGAGATAAACTGTCCAACAAATCATTGCCAACAGACCTTTGAAAATGATTCTGAAAGTAAACAAACAATCACCTTGAAATTCTTAAAAAAGACTGGTCAAATACAAAGAAATTTAGAAAAGGAGAACCATCTTTTGAAAGAATGAAGTGAAATGAACTGAAATCTGAAAAATATCCATCTTTTGAAGTTTATTTTGACTATTGTTTTCAAAGAAATGCTTACTATTGAAAAAAGGTTTTTGTTTATTTTTGGAGTTTCACAGTCATTTTTGCTTTTACTCTCAATAGAAAATGGCTGTTTAGAAGTGGGGAGGGTGAGGTATCTGCTTGGAAATGATTTTCATCTGCAGTTAACCACAGCACAAAGCACTCTAGCATGGATTATCCCACTCCAAAGATGGCAGGGTTGGCGCTCCTGCTCCACTTTGAAATCAACAATGGTGATAGCTGCCTGTGCAGCAAGAAAACAAATTGGCCAGAATACAGCTTCAAGGTCCTGCAGGTCAACTGAAAGGATGCACGCAATGCAAGAAGAAACTTCTTTATTAAGAGCAATATTATCTATCAGGTGCAGTACAAAACCATCAGGACAGAGGCTCCTGGATGACAGCCAACCGCCCTCAACAACCAGTGACATTTTCACATTCTATATTCTGTTTTTAGACAGGCAGCATGGAATTTATTAGACCCAACTTAGTCCGTATGTGGAGGTAATATACTTGCTCTCTTTTTATCTACATATAATGAAAATTGTAACAGCCAGATATAAAAAATTGCACAACTAAAGACATGAGATATTAGATCCCCTGCTGGTGCCTTAAAAAGGTGACAGTAGGGTGATTCATTGTTAGATAGACAATGGTTGCTACAATAATAAACATTCAATTGTAAGATCCTAGCTGGCTATTCAAAGTGAGGATTAACCAGGGTCAACCATGGTATCCCCCAGATCACTGTAAATTGAGATTCATCAATCAAATCGAAACAAATTGTTTCATGGTGACTTCAAAGCACACCAAAGAAATCAGGTGTATATGAAACCAGGCAGGCCCTGAAGAGAGCATTCAACCATTTACAGGCTTAGGGGCATATGTATCAACCGAATTTTTAATCGCAAATGCTGCGAATCGCAAAAAACAGCGTTTGCCATTCAAAATTCGCAAAATGGGATGTATGAGGCAAATCCTCATCGCAAATTTAAGGAATCGCTAATTTAGCGATTTCTTAAGTTTGCGTAAGCATTTAAGAAATCGCAAATTGCGATTTCTTAAATGGAATGTAAGACGCACCAAAGTATTGCGAATTATCCTTAAGAAATCGCAAATTACCACCAACTTCTAGTTGGTGGTAATTTGCGATTTCTGTTAAAAATGCACTTTTTGGAATATTACAAAGTGCCACGTGGTGCACATACATGCCCTTATGGCATGTATGTGCGCCATATGCACACACATGCTCATTTCAGGGGTGCATCAGGGTGTCATCATGACACCCTTGCACCTTTGAAATTATTCTCAAATTGCGATTCGCAAATTGCGAATCGCAATTTGAGAATTACTTCCCATTCATTCCTATGGGTCTCCTGGCCCATAGAAATGAATGGGAAGGTATTCCTTAATTGCGATTTCGCAATTTGCTAATCGCAATTAAGGAATTTTAAGAAATCGCAAAAAGTTTGCAATTTTTTAAATACATCCCGTTTTGCAATTCTCAAATAGCGATTCTCTAAAAATCGCTATTTGAGAATCGCAAATGGTGATGTTGATACATATGCCCCTTGGTCTCTTTGGGAGCTTGTTTTGTAATTATCAGAAACTTTAAGGATTGAGCAAATTTAATGCCCATGTAATTTTTTTTTATCTAAAAGTCCTAAAATAACCTTTCCTTGTCAATTAGGCAAGGTCATTTTCATAGGAATTACCATATGAGCAAATGAAGGCTGCATAGTATAGAAGTTAGAACTGTCTTATGTTCTTTACTCAACAAGCAGCTCCCTTTATTGTCAAGGAACCCAGTTTTGTGACAGCTGCACTTTTCATGACTGTGAAGTTGCTACTTTTTGGCTCTTAGAGGATTTGAGTTTACTCTGACAACCGTTTACAGACTGTCAAGAGTGACCACGATACATACCCAGTTTCTGAGCACATCATCTTTATATTTCTTCTTTAGGACGCAGACCTTTTTATACTGCCTAACTGCAGGGGGTCCAGAATTTTAGGGTTTTTGATCTCTTCAAATTTAACATGTACTACAAACATTTTAGTATCATTTTTATTTTTCCTCAGAGCGTTGCTCAGCTAGATGATGATCTAATTGCACCACTAGGTCGATTTGTTCTTCACATTTCATATAACTGACTACCTGATTACTTCCTAACCATTTATAAAGAAAAATAGACTTCTTCTCTTCCGGTCAGCCAGTTTCAATCACTAGACGAGCAATGAAAGTGATATAACTTACTAAGTCTCAATTGTTCAGATTTAATTTCAATAGCTTATTGTCTAATGAAAGAACATGTGATTTCCTAAGGTTCCACATTTGCTCGCACAATGGAGAGAAATATTTAACTCTTGGCGGAATAACTTAGAGACCGTCGTTCCCTGGCAGTGGCAGCAGACAGGGGTATACAATATGAAAGGCAGAACCGCAGCGGTCCGCCGAGCATATTATGAGTTTTACCACCGCTAGCCTTTTCGTGGCAGTGAGCCTGTCAAGATAAGGCTGGCGATGGGGAAACAAAGAGGGTCATACAGGGCCTCTAAGCCTCCACCGCCATGGGGATGCATTCAGGGGAGGGGCACAACTTGTGCCACCAGTTTGCATGCACCCCAAGTTCCAGCATGGCATGGACTTAATAGTCCATGCTGTGATTGAACTGCTTTTGCGTTCCCATTGCGGTGCCCGTTTTCAGGGCACTGCCGTGGGAACGGCAAAAGTAAAGCCCGCCAGACACGAGTTGAACTTGTAATCTGGTGGGCGGACAAAGCAAGGCTTTGGTGCTCCTGTGCCGGCACAAAGCCAGCGCAGCACCACCAAAGTTGTAATCAAGCCCAAAGTACCAATCTGTACCACAGAACCGCCATTAAGGTAGATGATTAATCACACCTCGTCCTCCCAAAACTCATCCCTTTCTTACAGTCTGATAGGAAGAGAGTTCCAGGGGAATGGGGAGACAGAGCTCTGGAGAACTTCTGTCCAATTTCTTAATTATATTTTCTTAAATAAAGTAAACAATTATATTTCTCTTCTGGGTTAAATATAAATATCATTTTTTTTTTAAAAATTACACTTTTAGTGCACACCTTCAGATCTCTAGAGCTTATCTCGGCTTATCACTTTCTATAAAATAATCGTGATGTATTCTATTAAAAAATATAGCCACATAAGGTTAAGATTTCTATTCTACACGTTTGAGGCATTCATAGAAGTATGTTATACAAACACTACATACCATGTGAATATGAAAATATTTAGTTTAGACTATGAGTGTCACATCCCAGAAATTATTGTGTCATAGCTCTCAGAATTTGGATAGCTCCCAAAGATGTTTGTTGTCACAACCAAAAAGAATATCCGCAGAAAGTTCCACAAATATGTCGAGTTGAAGGCACCAAAGTTCCAAAATAACATGAACCGTGTCACATTAAAAGACAAGCATTGGCATGGCCAATAGGTCTTGCCTTTGGGACCTTATAAGTGTTTAACTATGCAACAGTTAATGTTGTTGCACCAAGGATATTGTACTGCATAACTAAATACTTATAAGATCCCAAAAGCGAGACCTATTGGCTATGCCAATGCTTGTTTTAAATAGTTATTACCCCAGGTCCCCAGTGATCCTTGGGATTCCCTTGTTAAAATGTAAACTCTATATAGACAGTTAGACCAAGGCAGCAGCTTCAACAGCACGCATTCCAAAATGTTGCTTCCAGCATGCAATAGATGGTATTGCAACTGCATTACGGGCCCTTGCTGATTTCTGTATGCTCCAGATTTCTATACAAAATTTAAACTGTGACCCCGACTGAGGCAACAACAGTAAAGTATATAGAGAGAGGCTTTGGGGGCACAAGTATATATATCTGTCTCAATGCTTCAGTGTTGACATTATCTGAGAATTCCCTGCACTGAATTAATGAGTAATCCCATGATGGGAGCTAGCTTGGAGTGCAGGGTACAGAACTTTCTATTTTTTTACTCCATGGTTTCTAGGAGAAAAGTTGTTCTATTAACAAGCTTCACGTCTCAAGGAACAGGGCCACACAAAAAAGGAAGTTGCATTTTTGGGAGTTCAACAGTGAAAAACTGTGAGGTGAACCAAGAATTTAATATGCGATTACAAGTTCATGAAGGTTTGGACGTATGTATACTCAAGCTTAAGGCTAGGGGATGTTGCTGAACTGCAAACGATAGCTTATATGTTCATTTATGTTGTTTTGCTCAGATCGAACAGTCAATTAAGACTACATTGAGCGATCTGTGTGTGGCAGAGAGGCGATGTGTGTGATACTCAATTTTAGAGTTTCACTGTAAAGAAGAACAATATCACGGTAAAAGATTTAAAAATCTGGCAATGGCAGAAGGAAAAAAAAAGAAAGAACTGTACATAAACCAAATGAGGTTAATGAGTCAATACAATAAACCAATAACTGGGCTAAAAGAAACAACAGTGATGCAAGCTGTGACGGTAATTAGAAGACCTCCCTTAACAGCTTTTATGAAAGTAGGTAAGAAATGTTGTCTAAAATCATCTTTATTGAAAACCACTCAATAATATTAAATCCGAAAGTATTACTGCTACTGGTTGTGGAAATACTACTTGACAATGTGAAATCCTGCGTCAAAATAACAACAATAATAAAAGTTAATACACATTTTTCACTGACTGCTGCTTTAAACTGAAGACGCCCCCGGTTATTATGAGAGTTAGAGAGGCGCTGCTCCATCACTACAATACATATTAGTTTCCAGATAGTAATCTCTCAAACTGCCTATGCACTCCCACCCACACAGAAATAGTACTGAGACTTCCTCATTTCTATCTATGTTTGCATCTGTTTCTCACTAGAGCTATGGGTCCCACACGCTTACCCTGACACAGTAGTACTCCTTTAACATACTGGATGCTACGCTTGCCCCCATCTCACACCGCCCTGTGAAGCCCCCAGAGACACTCGGATGTAACCCCACCCTCTTGCAGATGCTGGACTGCGGGGACAGCACACATGGATCTTGGAGTGCACGCGTGCCTCTTACGCTGAATAAGAAAACATGGCTCGCCTGCCCAGAGTGGAATCCCTTTCTGAAAAAAATGCACCATAGAAACATTAACCCTGACGACACCTTGTAAGAGGCTGGCATGCGGTGAGAACGCTGCGATCGCCCGCCCATCGCTCTCTTCCCGTCAGACAGACCATAGGCTTGGAGCCACGAGGGGCACTTGGGAAAGGTCTGGTCGTATACGAAGGCTCCTGCTGTAGGTTTTTTTTTGTTGCAGTTGTATATAGCGCAAACTCGACTCAAAGGTAATGGAGCACTTTACACGAGCACCAATTATGTTACACAAGGATACATTCATTTTTGGTATGCGCCGGGAGATTAGGTAATTTGCCCAGAATCGCAGGATGTTGAGCCTACTAAAGGATCCATCAACTCCTGATTAAGGCTTACTAAAGGACTTGTAATGCAGTCTGTTCTCTAGGAGCGTTTTACCATCAAGTCCAATGGAACAGTATTTGAACTGTGCGGCAGTGGCCGACTGCAACACCACATGCCGCAGGAACTTTTAACCACAGCGGCAGCACCTCATCTGTTACTCGTTATGTAGTGAAATGTGCAACAGGGCTGGGTGGCAAAATTAAGGGTGGGTTTGTGGCCAAATTTTAAATGAGGGCGGTCGCTCTACACGCATGGCGTTGACATTCTAAGCACTGAACCTTTAGGCTAGAACCAAAATCGTTCAGAGTGATGATATGAATGTCACGGGTTCAAATCCAGGCACGGCCATCCCACCCTTTCATCCAGTCAAGGTCAACCAAAAACCAGCATTGGCCTCGCGGCCCGTGAAAGTGATACGGCCACACAGCCCGCGAAAGTGATCGCGATCAAGCGCAGCGAGTTAAGCGATCAACGGAGGAAAGACAGATGGCAGCTGCACCCGTGCACGCTCACGTGCACGCAAGCTTTAGGCCACCAAAAGCCTGTGGCAGCACTTTGAAATCCCACCTACTAAATGTCTCGCACATCAACGCATACGCTGGCTCAGGCGAGACCTAAAAAATGCTTCAAGACTGTTTGAATCCAAAAATTCCAATTGAAACATCAAACGATATGAATGTTCTTACCTTACTGCTGCAGCTATCACCCCCTTGCTCAATAACTCACAAACAGTGGGTAAGTAGAATGAGGCAAGAATTAAAGAGCATAACACACAACCAAGAGGGCAGATGCGGACTTCAGACTGCAGCCAGGCCAGTTGTGAAGCGCAGGTTCGGTTACCGCTCATCCTATTAAGAAAGAACTTGTCGAAACTAGACCACTGCTAGAATACGCACACCTTCATTCAATAAGGCAGTAGTGTGAATGACTTCATCAGGCGCCAATCCAGGTACTACATAAACCCCAGTTACAGTCGCCACTGCTCCTTCCTCTATTTGTCTGACGAGTTGGGAATTTGGTAAGGATCATAGCTGTACCAGGTACAATGTCATTCATTAGTCACTATAAATGAAACATTCATGTTATCAGGTATAACAATCAAGTAAGCAAGTCAAACATTCGGGACTGACAGCTAATGTTTTTCCAGCAATTGTACATACATTGAGGCTCGCTGGATTTTCATTTTTCTAGGGATTTGCCAACAGGATGGCGAGGGTGTGCAGTGAGCTTGACTTCCAGCAGGGCTGGTGTGGTGTTGGGCCCAATGACTTGCTAACTTCTGAACCATGGATGACTGGCAGATTTCTTCAAAAATAAGCCACAAATGAGTGGGACAGTTGATCAAAGCCCCCAAATAAGTGTGAATTGGCCTACATAGATGTGTTGCCGTTGAGAGGGATGCTCAGAGGAACAGAACGTATTGAAGGAAGTCATACACACGCACCTGGAGTGTAAGGAAACTAAGAATAACAAACAGCAGGTTTGAATGAATACAATACTTATGTGTGAAAGACCGGCTGGATTGGTCATTTTGATCTTTATGTACTGTAGGTGTGGGGCGTGTTGCTAAGCTGTCTGAAAAAGTTTGAGAGGCCTTATTATGAGGCACGAAGGAATAATGGGCGGAGATTTCTTAGTGGTCCTCTTTCTCGTCGGTGAAAGTTTTGTAACAAAGGGCCACATGTACGACAGTTTTGATCAGCTGCAAACAAAGAATAGGGCCATTGGTGACTTCTAAAGAGCCCGATCACATGTACTAACCTTATTTTGCCTATAACCGACTCATAAAATAGGGTTTGCAAGTTGGTACTAGGAAGTGGCGTGTTGAGGGAAGCACTCCCTAATAAGTCGCAGGGGGATGTATCAATATTTTGAGACCGGAATGAGGTCCCAAAACATTCATATTTTACAGACTCTGTGAAGGAGGTGGTAACCCATTCGCAATCGGGAAGGGGGTCAACATTGTCCCATGCCCACTGCCTTTTCTTAAAAAATGAAAAGGAATCTTTTCATTTTTCTTTTTTAAATGCATCCCATTTTCCTTGAAAGGAATGGGCTGCATTTAAAAAAAAATAATAATCTTTTAGTTAAAAAGTAATCACAGACATGGTGGCCGGCTGACCCCAGCAGGCCACCATCCCTGTGATTACAGGCAATTCCCAATGGGTAGCAAACTGCCTCATGAATATTGATGAGGCAGGTCACTAGTGACCCCATTGCGCGGTGCTAAATGTGACCGAGACACATTGGTACATCGCATTTTGTGACTTCCTAATAGCGAGTTGCAAAAAGTCGAAATTAGGAACTCACAAAAGGTTTCAGTCATGCATGTGGCCTTAAGTGTTTGGACACTCATACTTGTCCAACCTATTCCACTACTATCCAAATAAAGCCCCCTGCTGAATGCTGTTGATCTGTATTTATGAATATTTCTCAGGGGCTGTGTACTGGGGTTACAAGTAGCCCCAGTAGTACTAGGGAGGATGCAGTCTTAACACAGGATGTATAGCTATATAATTCTCTTTGCAGGAATTGGCCATCTAGTCCTGTGAGCTTTACGTATGTGTTCCTACCCTCTAAAACCCAGCAAGCACTTATTGAGGGGATCAAGGTGGCCTTACCGGTGAGATCTCTGTATGAAGCACTAACGTTGCATGTAGTCCGCCCTGTGCATTCACTGGGAAAGATAGGGATGCAAGGCATGTTTTGTCAATGTAAGTATCGTGTTGGTGGTAGGGTAGATGGTTTTGTGGCACTTTGTTTACTACTTTATGCACTTCATACCATGTGGTGGTGGTGGTGGTGTCATCGGTCACAAGTTTCTATTGTGGTATGGGTGCATACATGGTACAATAATGTGTTGTGTATTCAGTTTTGTTATGTTCCTTGTGTTGCACAGTCTTTTTATTGGTACAAATGTATGTCTTTACGTGCTTTCACATTTCCTGCATTTTCTCTTCAAGTTTATTGTTCAAGTCTTTTTAGTGGTGTCCTGAAGGTGAGCAGCCTTTTGTCCACTGTGCACCGAAAAGTGCATCAACAGACACAAGTAGTAGTAGTAACAAACAAGTGAAAAAAACCATTATTATAAGTAAATGAGACATTATGTATGTATATAGTGAGACAAGATTAATGATTTTATTCTATTAGTTACACAGGGTCTCGAATAGTTTTACAGTGTGTTGTGCAGTGACGGCTCCTTCGCCCAGGCGGAGGAGTTTCGCACTACTGCTCGAGGAGCAGTGTAAAAAAATATGATAGACGTTATTACTGTTATAATCATTTTCTTTATTGTTGGGCCAAGTTAGGCAGGGCCAGAACTTCCATGACATCCGGTAGGAGGAGTGGTTTGTACTCCTTAAGTGCGCACAACTGGTTGGCCAGCTTTTTCGGACGCTGCATGTCCCCCACCAGGCTGCATTACACAACCTGGTGAGGAACATGCAAAGCCTCCCAGTGTCCATCTGAGCGCCGATCCACGGCGCTCAGACCAATCACAACGTTGCAATGCAGCGTTGTGATTGGTCAAGGGTGGGAGCATATGTGCTTCCTGGTTCCGGAGAGACAATGAGACACAACACAATGGAGGAAAGGAGGCTGCGGGCTCGGCGTGGAACCTCCCCCCACCACACGCCCCTCCACTCTTCTTCCCTGCCAGCTGCTAGTGGTGTGTACTTGCGGTTGAAAGTGCATGAATGATTGAATTTTAATGTTGTATAATCATTTTGTGGGTTTGGGTGGGCTTATTCACTTTTTTGTGTATTTATACTATAGAAAATGTACTTATGTTGTACTTTGCATAGTGTATGTGGAATATTACAAAGTAGCCTAATACTTTGATTACACTATAGATGTAACAAAATATATTAATGAGATATGATATGAGCTTATTTTTGTTTCACTCTGTGCAAATTATTTCATTATTTAGACTGAGCACCCTCAAAAAAGCACTTCAGGGTAGGCAGTTTTGTTTGCTCTGCATTGTATATCAAACATACAAAACGGAAAAAGTATTAAAGGATAGTTTTCGTACTTGATGGGCCCCCTTTAAGTACAAAACCTATGATTTACAGAATGCATACACTACTGGACCATGGCGCAAGGGTGTCTGCGTTGGCAGCGAGAAGTCAGTCAGTGCAGGGGAAGAGAAAAATGTGCTATATATATATATAGCCAAAGCGGGCACCGCATGCTTTCCAGGTGGGCCAGAAGGGGGAAGGGGGGGAGGCGGTTTTGGACCAGTGGGGGCCGTTTTTGGTACAGGGGGCCAGATTTGCAGCGGTGCTGCAATATCAGCCCTCTGTACCAAAAGTAGCAGCAGTGTTTCCCAACGGGATGCCACCCCTCAGTCCTGCTGAACAGAACTGCTGTATAAAGCACCATGTGGCGGATAAGAGCTTCTGGGGTGGCACGATAATGTTCAGAGTACTCTCAAAAATAGCTTGCCCCCTCTGGAGGAGTATCTGTCACACTGCGACAAATTATCCCCCCCCCCCCACCTCAACCAGGTAATTTCAGGCAAGGGAGCGACCCCCAGGTTGAAGGGTCAAGAGATACACCAACCAGTCAATGGTACGAAAAAGAAATAATCTGCCATTAGTACTTCGAGAAAAGAAGGAAGAGGAGACAATAACAATGTATTATTGAAATCACTTTTATGCATCTTTATGTATGTGTATCCATCTCCTATCCTGCTACTTGGTCTTGTGCTTTCTCTGTTTTCTTAAATAAAAGCTAGTATTGCTAGCTTAAATGACCACCCTATTTACATCACAATATCAATATGTCTTGGTGTAATATATAACATACAGAATTATAGATGGGTAACAGTGAATTACATGGATGTTTTTCACTGAGGGGTTCTGAGTGACATCAACTAGACAACGAGGGCGAAGCTTGAGCCAGAGTTAAAAAAAAAATCCTCATAATTCACTTTTTACCCATCTATAATTGTATGCTATATATGGTTCCCAAATCATCTTCTCCGCTTTCGACTGCTATGTAGAGGCATAATGGGGGAGCCATACATAACATGGCCTCTGTTATGTATCCTTGTCCCAAAGATTTGTATAAAATTAAAAAAAAATAAAGAGAAAAGAAATAAATTAAGAATTCCCAGCCATACTTGACCAACTGGCCGCTGTGTTTTCAGTCAAAGCAGGCAAGCAGAGCTGCACTGACAGGCTCTCACAGAGCCCTGTCAGCCTGGCCTGGATGGCCTTTATGATATCACAACAGTGAGTAAGCAGTTTTATTATCAACTGTTCCTATGTCATAGCAGTGGGTTATGAGATTTGGAAAGCGAAATAAACGATGGAGGCTCTGCATGAGAGCCATAGATCATAAGAAAGTACCTCTGTAGGTATGTGTCTTGGATTTGTATCTTGGAAATTATGCAAAAATATATGCCCAGAAGAAGTGAGAATAGTGATAGCTTTCCAAAGGAGCTTTAGAAATTTAAACTTGAAGGATGTGCATCAGGTTTAGGTATAGTTGAGAGGCGGCGGTTGGTTGTAGCCCTGGAGCTGTGGCGGTAGAGATGACTAAGATCTACAGCACTACTAAGTTCTTGGTGTGAAGGAGGAAAGGTGATAGTGGTGGGAAGTGGCTTAAGGGCTGCTGAGTCTTAGACACACCTAGCATAACATTTGCGAGGGCTATTCCGTGTCTAAAAGGCCTTGAAGCAGTCAGAGGTTCCTGCGTAGAAGAGCGAGTGAACGAAGTGAGGGAAACAAGTTTTGATGATTCACATGCGAGTGCGCTGGCATCTTGAACGCAAGGATGGTTTGAAGCAATGTTCGATTGAGGATGGGGGTGAGGGGTAAAGACTTGTTGGTAATAATGGAAGTCGTGAGCTGTCAGTTCCAGAAGCACGATCTGTGATTGAACGGATGCCAATATATATTTGCTTCATATGTTCTGGGACTGTGTTGGGCTACTTCTTGTCCAGACAAGGTAACTTGGAAATAGAAGAAGATAAAAGGAACTAAGTACTGCAAAAGGTATCATAGGGAGAAAAGAAGGTCACAAGGTGTGTATGTTGTTATGCTTTTCCACACAGCTCAGATGTCACTAAAGGAATAATAAAAACAAATGTGGCTCATTGCTTGTTGTAAAGCTGCAGATACATACAAAACAACTCTTTCAACGTGGTCTTCTATTCATCAATAGGTTAAAGTCAAGCAGAGCCTATGACCTCATTCAGAGGGCAATAATCAGATACAAAAAACTGGGGAAATACTGGTACCGTATGGTTTTGGGTTGGTTTATGCATTCAATTACAAGTGCCCTTAGCAACACCATGTAGAAACAGCCAGTATTTCCCTTACCGCAAGGTTTTGCCAGGAACAAAACGCACGTTCAAACAACCGTAAATCAAGTGCAATTTGCACAGAAAAATGCACAGTTTGTGCACAACATTTAGTTTTAGGTGGAGCAGGTGTAATGATCAGATCCAAAATAGATTGAAATTGCAGGAGGATCTATTCTGCACATTAACGCTGCTGGAGAGTATGTGCCAGCATCCACAAATTGTTTTCAAGACGTGCAGACCCGGTTTCAGAAAAACTGGCTCTAACTCAATCAAGATGATGCCATGAATTGAGCTGTGTCGCACCTGATTGGGGCAGAACCCATTTGAAGTGTTGAGTCAGTTACCTCATATGCCAAGAGGTGCCGCTGTGAAAAAGACTGCAGTGCAGTAAAGACTTAACCTTGTGCGATTGCAGACGGCAACCCTGTATGCCAGGAGGGACCAGACATGAAGAACTTCACCATGCCAATAGGGCAGGAGCATGTGCATTCTGAGATATGGTGACCCCCGTATGCCATAGGGAGGTCACCAGAAGCATCAAGAACTGTGACCTTCCACATCAATGTATTCAAGCCCCACGGGCAAACAGACATACCATTGGAAGATCGTTTACCCCCCTTAATTTGACAGGTAAGTGGAAAGATCCTTGTAGGAAAATAAAATTTTTGTATGATCAACCCCCTCCCTCTTTGCTCCAAATGCTGATGGTTATATCTCCGATAGTGCACTAGAGTCTGCTGCCCAGACCCCAGTGCCTGTGCTCTCTCCCAAAACTGTTATGTTCAACTTGCCAATCCAAATTTGCCAAATACTTTACCCCCTTATAAGTCTTTAGTATCTAGTACAAGGGTTACCCACTGCATAGGTGGTAAAGGGGTCCCAGGGCTACAGCACTGTTTTATGCTGCCCTGAGTGACCAAAGTAAACTACTGACAACAGGCCTGCTATTGCACACTGCAGAAGCATTGAAACTGCTTGAACTCCCTTATGTGCCCTTATCATGTGTGGCACAGTCAATACACTATTTTAATATGGTTCAGGCACCCATAATGAAGGCCTCATGAGTCCTTATATTATGTTAAGGGTGAGGGCATATAAATGCTAGCCTATATGTCTCTACAGGGACGTTCCCCATTGGAAACTACTATAAGTGTTAGCAGTCTATAGGATAACATGGGCTGCCACCCAGGCATTCGAGGTTGGCTGCTCCATTACGGGACAGCCAATATGTCATTTTTTGAATTAAACAACATCCCTTCTCATCCCCGACTCTAATCTTGTTTCTTAGGTGAGGTGACATGCACTCAGATGGCTACCGTAGAGGTAGCCCAACTGGTTGCCCCAGATTCTCTGTGCTCTGGCCAGCAAGCTGCGCCTCCTGCGTTTGCTTCCAAGACAGGATTCTGACCTGCCCAGCAGTGTGATCACTCCCATGAGTCAGAAACAAAGACTTGAGCAGGAAGGAGTTCACACCTCCTTTGTCCTAAGTAGGCTAGAGAAGAGGCACATCGAGGCAGTGAGCTTCAAAGGCTGCATCGCTTCTGATATGCATCAGAACTGACTTCCAGTGGAGTAAACAGCCCTCCTCCTGTCCCAGTCACATTTGCATGCGGGAAATTACTTATTCAAGGAGGTGTACACTTCCAGAAGGCTAGCCATAGCTCCAGGGTGGGTAGCCTGGTCTGTACACTAAATTGAGATCCCTGCAATCTTTAGGAGTGGAAAAATAGAGGGTTATGGTTAGAAAAGGTGACCCACACCCCCTGAGGCGGTCACTTCAGGGGGAGACAAGCAGTTTGGGCTAGATGTCCATTGGCTACTAGCTTCCACACCCCTAACTCCAGGATTTAAGGGACCCCCGAATCTTAATTCTGAAGAACCTGCAACAAAGAGGACAGAAGAGTCCTGTGTCAGCGACAAGACTTGTGGCAAAGTTCTTGGAATTGCCTGATCAAGTCTCGTCCTAGGCTCTCTCTCTCTCTGTTCCCTCCAGGCACAGGGTCCCCTGTTGAAGCCTAAACCATCAGACTCCCCTGGACAAGTGGCACTAGTCGCCTGCAGACTACAAATAAAACAATGATTCCGGATCCGTTGGCCACCGGGCCCCTAGAGAGTGAAATCCGGATGGTCTAGTGCATTATGGGAACTGTAGTCCTGCATTCCACAAAGTTATAGGCAGCTAAATCATTCCCCTGGACCACCGCACTTCAAAGTTACTTTCTGCTTTACTTACTGCTGCGAAGGCTTGTTGGTCACCAGTCCGGCAACTGACCTCTTTACTCAACGCATCAAGCGGGAGCTCCATCTGACCTTCGACTGATATCAGCAAGCACTCCGGTGTTGTGTTTTTGGGTTTCTCTTCCACCAAAGCACCGCTTCAGTGGTAAAAACAGTCAGGGCAACTCTGCACCCAGGCCAGGTAAAATTGAACTGACTGTCATGGCTTGGTCCTGGGAGACCCACATCACCTTTACCCTGCAAGGGTACCAAGCAACTCGACATGCAAGTGACTAATTATCACTAGTGGTTTTTCCCAATGTCTATAATGGTAACGTTTCACTGTATCATTCTGTACTGATTTTATATTGCTTCAAAAATCTATAACTCCGGTTAGATGTATGCTCATCAATTCATTTTGGGGTCTAAATTAAGATAAAAATAGACTATTTTGGTGTCAGAGTTCTCTTGAGTCGCGTCAATTAATTATAGTCATGTTGTTACTATGAAATGCTTAACTCATGTTCCTCTAGTTAAGCCTGACTGCTCTGTGCCACACTACCAGGACTAACCTAAGTATTTATTAGTGTGAATCCAAGGACAATCTTTGCGGTATCGTGATAGCATTACATGGTGAGGACTAGCCGCCACACCACTTAATACTCCACTTTCCTACATGGAGTTACAGCTAGGCCTGGGAGGAGTTCCATTACGGAGAACTTCACGAAGTGACTAAAAACACTGCAGCGTACTCGAAGTTTAGCAAGCAGCGGAGTGCGTTACATCACGCCGTTCGTGCAGACTTTTAGCGCCAGGTGTTTGTTCAGCATGAACTGCACCACATGCAGCGCAAGAGGGTGCTGCTTCTCTGTGCCACTCGAGTAGATGTTCTACTCGAGCAGCAGCTTCCTCAACGTGAACGGAAAGGTTTCTCAATGCAAGCAGTAGCGATCATCCAGGACTACATACGTTGAGAAAATCTCACCGGGAGGTGGTCTGGAGTAAGATTTTCCTCGCTTGTCAACTTACCGCTTGCAAACAAAAGCAAGAAAAAAAAAACTCTGCTCCACAGAGTGGAACTTTTCGGAACTCTTGGTGCTCTGCAGAGTGGGAAAAGCTCCACAAACGCAGCAAGCAGAATTTCACACCCAGGCCTAGTTACAGTGGTGGAGATTGTAAACCTGCATTTCGCAGTACCACTTGGCTATAAGTGATTTTGCAAGAGAAATCCACTTGACTAACACCAAAAATAATTTTTGCTAATTTTGTTTAGCTTTTTTAAAATTAAATTGTTAGGACTCTGGGTAGAACAATATCCCCTGCCCCCACCTTTCCAATAGTACATTTAAAAGGCTTCGAGTTAGGAAAAGGCTTTAAAGGTTTTACACATTTTTTAAAAGGGTCCAAACTTCCAAGTAACAAGGTAGGCACAATGGAGGCTGGTAAGGTTCGGCTTGTCAATAATCCCAGCCCTGAGGATCAGCAGTGATCTGAGGTTTTTGTGCAAAGCAGGTGGCATTAGCTGCAGTGTGACAAAAGGAGAAACCTGAAAAAGCCCTACGCTACTATGAGAAAGAATCACAGGAACAAAGGCTCGGGCAGGTACACCTACCTCCTCTCAAGCAGGCTAGTGAAGTGGCATATCAAGGCGGTGAGCTTCAAAGGCTGCACCGCCTCTGGTATGAATCAGGGCTGACTCCCAGTGGAGGAAACCGCTCTTTCCCTGCCCCAGGCACATTTGCATCCTGGCAGGTGGGTGTGAGAAGTTGGCCTGGCATATGCTGTCCACTAGTTATAGGGGCCACCTTGCACCAGTCCAATTCGACTCTTATGGTGATAGGTTAAAGACAACCTTATTCTACAGACAATGCCTAGGGCATTTAGGGTCGCTGGCCCCTTGTGAAACCACCCAAGGTAGTGAGGAAGGGGACCCACGGGAGACGCGTGCAGTGGCTAAAGCTACTGTCGGGATCTCTATTAAAGCCTATGGAGAATGTCGCAGTTGAATTTTACAAGATTAAAAACACTTCTAGCAGGAGGCCAAGTTCAATACTTTAGAGTTAAGCTTTTGAAGGGCCCACACCCACGAGAGTACCGAGGTACCACTGTTACCTGCCCCAGGGAAGCCGGGTGCATAGGTAGTTTTCGATGTCGGGTCGCGGGCTGATTTTTCAATGGCAAAACGTGAAGAACTGCTGCTAGCAAGAAGCGTCGTCAATGTCGTGAAGATTGAAAATGTAGATCTTGAAGAGAAGGACCTGAAAGCAGAGGGGACAGAGTCTGGGTCACGGCACAGTGACCAGGGGGCTCAGGAGAACGAGCCCTTCAATGTCGGGTGCTTCCAGGTCAAAGAGGTGTAGCTTGGATCGTCAGCCACGTGGTCCAGGAGGCGTCAAGGAAGGCCAGCTTTTGCAGGGCGACTGTCCCACGAAGGATGAGGGTCGCTGCGGTGTTAGTGTCCAGATTGGATCCACTAAGCCTTGGCAACCACAACCCACGCAAGAAACACAAAACTGCTACTGGTGCAGACCCACAAGGTCTGAGCGAGGTCTCCATCGAGGAGACTGAAGAGCAGGCCTGGAGCAACCAGGGGAACTTTTGGAAGTGAAGATTGTCCTCCGCTAGGGCCAGGGTGTCGATCTTTGGCACAGTTGATGCTGAGAGGTTGGCTCAATAATGGGCCAAAGCACAACTTCCCCACTCGTCGGGGTCGGGTGCTGCGCAAGAGGTGGCCGGTGTCCTGGGATATTGGGGATCCCGGCACCCACGGGGTCCACGGTGCTGAGCTTTGCTGGGCACACTCACTGGCCTCTGGGATGCTTGGAAACCCACTTCAAGGTAGGAAAGAGTCGTCGATGTCCGTAGGAGCAGAGAGGTTCCAACCGGGTCCCTTGCAGTGTTTCAGGTGCCTGCCAAGCAGGGGGGTAACTCCTTTACCCCAAGGGAGATTTCTTCCTTTAGCTGTGCGGCAGCAAGTCGAAGTTCAAGTCTGTGAAGTTCAAGAATAATCTGAGGCTCTGGGGACCCTGTATTCACCTTTATCCAAAGATTAGGGGAGCGTCCAGATCAGAGCCCACCAATGAGAGTTCAGGCGGCAAAGGGTGGCTACACCCTCTCCCCTTTGTGTGATTTCCCGCCTGGGCAGGGGACAGGATGCCCCTGAACCGGTTTGAGGCGGTGTATGCAGAAGTAGGCACTGGAGAAGCCTACGTGCAAGTCTGAAAGACATCCTATGGTGCACCCACCCAGTTCCAATCCACATAGTCTGTCTGGGGAGGTGGGAGCACCTCCATGCAACAAGATCCCTATTGTCCAGCTGCCGTGGCTGGAGTTCTGCCCAGCAACAGGCAGCCAGAGTCGTGTGGGGAACATCCATTTTGTACTACGTGTGCACTTTTAAATTGGTGTCTAAATTCTGCCGCTTTTCCCATATCGCCCCTCTAGCAGGGGGGAATCATGCTCTCACTCCCATGGCTGGATTGGGGGTATGAATCCTACATGTTTGACACCAAACACGATATGGTTCTGTGTATCCATTCTCAAGTTATCACGCTATAGCGATTACTTATAATGCGGTTAAGAGTATATGGTATGGCTGCACTACAAACAACCCAGCAATGGTTTTACGAAGGTTGCAGAGGGGCCCTACTCAGGTAGGGGTTCCCCCTCACACATATCTCAGCACCCTGCCTTGTAGGATTAGCAAGGCCTGCCTTAGGGGGTGACCTATGAGGATATATGTGTTGTATTAAGTGGGATACAGGATACCTATATCCCTGTAAGGGGTGCAAGCACCATCTTACCCAGACTACAGGAGTGGTCTGGTGGTGTCATTTTGTATGGCTGTCCCAGGGGTGGCACAATAAGTGCTGCAGCCCCTGGTAGGCCTCTGAGGGACCTATGCCCTGGGTATCATCTACAAGGGGCTGACAGGGTGTCCTCAGTATCCAATTGGAAGGTACTTAGGGTACTCACATCATTTAAGAGAAGACGCAGATAGGCTGGGGTCCTGGATAGCAGGGCTACAAACAGTCAAAACATCAGCAAAAAGTTGGGGGTAACTATGCAGTCGATGCCACTCTCCTACAGTGGGTAATTGGTTACTCAAGGAGGTATACACCCCCAGAAGGCTAGCCACACCTCCGAAGTAAGCAGCCTGGCTGGTCTGTACACTAAAATTAGATTACTGCCATCTTTAGGAGTGGCAAAATAGAGGAATCTGGGTAGATGTGGTCACCTCAGGGGCTAACTAGCTGTCCATTGGCTACAAGCTCCCACACCCCTAAATCTAGGATATAAGGGACCCACCTGACACAAGAACCTCAGTTCTGAACAACCTGCATCAAAGAGGACAGAAGAAGAGACCTGTGTCAGCGACAACAAGACTTGCACAAAGCATAAGAGGGATACCCTGCATCTCTGGCAATGTTCTTGGAACTAACGGATTGAGTCTCGCCCTAAGCTCTCTCTCAATTTCCCAGGCAGAGGGACCCCTGTGGAAGCCTGAAGCACCCTCAGACTCCCATGGACTGGTGGCACTAGTCCTTTGCGAACTGCAGGTAAAACGCTGCTCCGGACCTGAAAAATCGCTAGCCATAGGGCCGGCCGAGGGATCACTCAAATCCAGATGGTCTAGTGCATTGTGGAAACTGTAGTCCTGCCTTCCACAAAGTTACAGGCAGAAACCACATTCCCCTGGACCCCTGGATGTCGAAGTTACTTTCTGCTTTACTTACTGCTGCCAAGGCTTGTTGGTCGCCAGTTCGGCAACAGACCCCTTTACTCGACACTGCATCAAGAGGGAACTCCATCAAACATTCAACCGAAATCTGCAATCACTTAGTTGTCATGTTTCTCCATCTTTATCCCCTGCAGCACTGTTTCATCAGTAAAAGCAGCACTCCCACAGCTCCCGTTCAGCACCAGGGACCGAAGGGATAACTCTCCACTCGGGCTCCACGGGTCTTTTAAAAATGTAACCGACTGTCGTGGCTTGGTCCTGGAACCCGCATCACCTTTACCCTGTAAGAGTTTTGTAGAAGAGTAGGATCTGCTTCTTATAGTTACCCCCACTTTTTGCTGATGTGACACTGTTTTCGACTTAGTCTGACTGGGATCCTGCTATCCAGGACGCCTGTCTAGCTACTTTCTCTTCTAAATTGATTGCATGCACTTTAGGTACACTCCAGATTGGATTCTGGGGCACCCTTATCAGTCCCTAGTCTATGGTGTACTATGTACACAGGGCATATGTACCCCAGAGGCCTCTCAGGGGCTGCAGCATGTATTATGCCACCCCTGGGAGACCATTCAAAATAACACCACAGGTCTGCTACAGCAGCCTGTGTAAGGTGGTGCATGCACCCCTTACTTAGATATAGGTTCACTATATCTATCCTATATCACTGCACGTATAAACCTATCAGTCACCCCTATGGCAGGCCTTATCAATCCTGAAGACAGGATGCTGGGTTTTATGTGAGGGTGCACCTGCATGAGCAGAGCCCCTCTGCAGCCTTCGGAACATATTCCGGGGTTGTTTGTGATGCAGCCAACCATATACTCTTAAGTGCATTATAACCTCGCGGTAAATGCTAACTTTAAAACGGCTGTATAGAAACATGTCGTGTTTGGTGTCAAACACCTTTGAATCGTACCTCCCCGCCAGTAATTGGCGGGGGAGGTATGATTCCACCCTCCTAGAGGGAGAAATATGACACCCGGTACCAGCTTTCTCGACCCTGGCATCAAAAGATGGATGCTGCCAGCCACAGACACGAGTCTGCCCTCCTGCTGCTGGACGAAACTCCGGCAAGGGAAGGCTTGACAATAGGTTTCCTGTCACAGGGAGGTGTGACCACCTCCCAGACAGGCTTTAGTGTATTGGGACTGGGTGGGTGCACTCCAAGAGTGCTTTGATGTCTTCACTGGGGGCACATTTGGTGTCCCTGTGCATAGTCCAGCTCAAACCGGTTGCAGGAGCCATTTGCTCCTGCTCTGGCGTGAAACTGGACAAAGTACATGGGTGTAGCCACCCCTCTGTCCTGACTCCCATAGGAGGGTCCCCAGAGTTTGTCCCACCCCTTCTTTGGGTATAAAGTAGCAACCCCTGACTACAGGACTTTAGATTTTACCTGGACTAAAGTCTGCTACAGAAATCAAGTACTTAAACGATCTGCACAACACTGGATGACTGAAGAATCTCCCTTGGAGTTACTCCCCTGCAAGGGAGGCACCTGAAATGCATCTGACCGGTTTGCATCTCCCGAGCTCCTGAGGACTCCAAAGATTTCTGCAACACAGGAGGTGGGTTCCCGTGGTCTCGGGGGTTGATCTGCGCTCTCAGCTATTCTGAGGCCCGCATCCCTCGTAGGGACCATGCAACCCGAACCCCTGTGCACCGTGTTCGTTTGCAGCAGCATATGCTTTTTGGAGATCCCCGAGGCTGTGCTTTGGGCTACTTGTAGTCCTGACCCCCGAGCAGAAATTCCAATGAAGATTTCCGGTCTACACTCCACGAGTGTTCTGTGGGCTGATATTTTGAGATTCAGCTTGAGGTCCCTTCGCAATCCCAGGTCCGTCGACCTGTGGGTCCCTGTGAAGGTAACTTTGACTTTCCGTGGGATTTCCTGGTTGCTCCAGACGTGCCCTGACTCTCCATAGCTTGGTGAGTCCCCAGGACCTTGCTGGTCCTCACCAAAGCATCTTTCCTCTGACCGTGTGGGTTGCAGTTGCCAAGGCTTGTTGGTGTTCAATCCGGACACTGACCCCCCCAGCACTCGCCATCCTTCGTGGGGCAGCTCACCTCTGGACTTTGGTCGTCGTCAATGTCTCCTGGTCCCCGTGGCTGCAGAGTCAAGCTTCACCTCTTCTCACCTAAAACACCCGACATCGGTGGGCATTCGTCTGTCGTGCCCCTGGTCACTGTGAAGTGACCCAGCCTCTGTCCCCTCTGCTTTCAGGTTCTTCTCAGCTCCGATCCAGGCTAGGATCACACCGGACTCTTTTCATCTTCCCGGCAGCAGCACTTCTTTGCATCACGCCATAGAAATCAACGAGCAATTCCGACACCACTTGACCCCTATGTACCTGGCTTCCCTGGGATAGGTAACCCAGGTACCTCGGTACTCACAAGTGTGCTGGCCTTAGAACCTTCTATGTTCCAAAGGGCTTGCTTGAAGTCCTCTCCGGTGTCTTAATCTTTTAAAATTCCAACCGCGACTTTCCCATACAGTTGTACGGAACTCGCGTCTGTGTTCTCACACTGCACCTGTCCTCCGAGTCCCCTGTGTCACTACCTTGGGTGGTTCCTTGGGGTCCCAGCTATTCTATGTGCTCTGGGCACTGTGTCTAGTCAAGTTGAGGTTTTTATACCACTTTTAGTATATGGTTCGGTCTCCCCCCTGGAGCCCGCTGTGTATTGTGCTATTTACTGTCGTTCTCGTGATTACATATTGTGTGCTTTGTTCTCTAATCTCATAAAGAGGTTAGTAGAGAGTGTTTGGTAATACATACATACATTTTATATATTCCTAGTGTGGTTCTTTCATTTGGTCATTCAGGAGGTTATAATCTGGTAAACCAAGCTGCTTTACATTCCTTCGAGACTTAGCCTGAAGGCTGCTCTCCATAGCTACCACTAGGATAGCTTTTAATAAAGGTTGTCTTTAACCTAATCATCAATGAGGGTTGTTTGGACTGGTACAAGGTGCCCACTTTAACAAGTGGACAGCATATACCAGGCCAACTTTTCACAAGTACCACACAACTTTACCATAATGATTACGTTTCACTGTATTACTAAGGACTGATTTTATACTGCTTCAAAAATTCCATTCCATTAGCTTGGTGTCTAAATTAAGATAAAATAAACTATTTCTATAAATTGGTGTCAAATGTCTCTCAAGTTATGTCAATTATCGTCCATGTTGGTACTCTGAAATTCTGAACACATGTTCCTATAGTAAAGCCTGTCTGCTCTTAGCCACACTACCAGGACTGAGCTAAGGATTTATTAGTGGGAATCCAAGGACCATCTTTGGGGTATCGTGATGGTATTACATGGTGAGGACTAACCCCCACACCACATAATACTCCACTTTCCTACAATCCTCTAGCACTCCTATTAATAGAGCTTGAAAAAGCTTTTGACAATGTCTCCTGGGAATACCTGTTCTAGCTCCTGTGATTTGTGGGTGTGGACATCCAATTCCTTACATATGTTGGCATACTCTACACATACCCACGCACACAGGTATGGATTGGTAACGATTTTCCCAAGTAATTCCCACCAGAGAGGAATGAGGTAGGGATGCCCACTCTCTATTACTCTTCGCCATCGAACAATAGGCAAATCTAATTGATCACAGGATTCAAATGGTCTGACAACATGGAAGATAAAGTGTCGTCGTACACCGAAGATCTCCTCATCTACTTTAGCCATCTGGAGATCTCTGGCCCTCATGTAGTACACACCCTGGAGGAGTTTGAATAGCTTTCAGAGCAGACAGTCAACTGGAGTAAGACTAGGCTCTTTCCTCTGTCCATTAACAACACATTCTGAGCCAACCGGAATTCGAGTTAATAGTGAGCTTTAAATACATGGGGATTCAGCATGTCCCATCAGAAGAGGTTGCATAGTTAGATTATTTATCCCCCATTGATGGAGCGTATCTGAATTAACATCTAAAGATGGTTATCACTGCTGCTTTCTGTGATGGGCAGGATCGCCTTGTTAATATGGTCATACTCTCTAAGCTCTTACACACACTACCAAAACTATCCATTTGTCCTCCTTCGCACCTTTCTACCTACACCAACCACACAAAAAGGACCTCAGAAAGTAAAAGTAAACATATGATGGAGGCCTCGCAATGGCCGACCCTGTATCGTATTACAGGGCAGTACATCTACGGTCATGAACGATGGGTTGATTCTTCACACCTAAGTCAGTCCAGACACCTTATAGCTGGTTGAAGTGTAGGGTATGAGGGAGGGGCCCCCGGTACAATTTCTATACTGAGAAAAGCTTTCAACTGGGACATCCCAAGCGACAAAGGTTGCCACATGAAGGGCGGTGAATAAACAAATGAGAATGTTGGTGGAAGGTGACTGGGCAGACTCCCTTGCATGAGGGATCTATGCTGTCCTAGGTGGCTGCACTATAGGGATTTGCTAGTTGGGACTGTCCCAATGCATGGAGATAAATTTAGGAAGAAAAATGTCATGGCCTTCTCCGACCTTAAGGATGAATATGTGCTCATCCACAAAATACCTTCAACTTAGACATGCCATCACCCCTCACCCGAGTGATGTAGAAATGCCAGAGTTTAGTCCTATGGAGGCCAAGCTGATAATGTCCAGGTTCTCTAAATGAGGAAGGTTACGCATATTTAGAGAAACCTGGTGATATCCACGATACATTTGCAAGCCTCAGGGCTACATGGCAGTTGTGTAACCTGCAGTGAAGCCTGAGGGGGCCCCTTGCAAATTACATGGAGGGTCTCCCCCCACCCCCCCCCCCCAGAGTTGTTCTCAGGCCAGGGGCCCACCGCCCGTGCACACTGCCAGAGATGGCCAAGCTGGAGCTCGGACCCACCCACACTGCGGGAGCTGCGAGGCTACTGTTACACCACTTCTACATGGGAAGGAGAGACTGGGCAGCTGGAAGACAATGACTGAACGTTCCTCCTGCTGGCTCCTCATAAGTATGCACTTTGAAACAGACGCGGTCTCATCAAATTCAAATATTTACATACATTTTATTTAACTTCTGAGAGGCTACAGAAGATTGTTCGAGGCTCGGCATGGAGTGCCCGCGCTGTGGGCACATGCCGGGGAACTTTTATTATATGGGTTGGCTTTATCCACTCTTAAAGCCCTTTTGGGAAGGGATATTTGGGATACTGAAAGTACTGGTTAGGTAAATGATGGTGCCCGAAAATAGCCCTGCTGAGCATCTTAATGAAAATAGTTTCAGAAGGGCTGAGAAAAGTTTGAGAAGACTGAGCGTCACATTGGGCAAGAGGGACATAGTACAACACTGGAGACATGTAACTGCACCCAGTGTGACACAATGGAGACATGGAATGGATCAATACTGAATTTTGGAAATGACAATTTAGGAGGCCATGAGATACCCTCACAAACACACCAAAAAACAAGCACAAGTCAACATATAATAGGAGAAGAGGTTTGTGGATGGTTAATGTACTATGATGTAGTGTTGTTTACCATTTGTGCACTAATAGTTCAGATATCCTAACTTTTTAAGTAATCAAAACATTTTTAGAAGCTGGTTTTCTCCAAAACTACAAAAATTGATTCCTACCAAAACAAGCAAATGCACTTACTTTAGTACAGTTCTACTTTCAGGCCAAGCTTGATGCAACTCCCTTCAGTAAGATCTTCTGTAGAGGAAGCCAACAAATACTATGGCACTTGGCATGTGAACCCAAATTGTATTACTTTTTCTTTTTGGGAATGTTTTGTGCAGATTAGCAGAATTCCGCATAAATTAAGAAGAAGAAAACGAAAGACAGCTTTTCAATGCACACCCTAACCTAACCATAAACATAGCATGTCTGGTTGGCTTCATTACACAAAATTAAGTAGTGTAAGACTATCTCACACGTAACAGCGGACAAAAAATTATTTTAATGTCTCTTGTGAAATATGCATTTCGTCATCAAAATGACGCTCACTACAACTAGTCCTTTATAATGGCTACTAGGATTATGCATCAAATTATGCTGTTCGGTTATTTAAAAAATGCTGCAAAAATTTGAATTATGCACCACATTCTCTGGTAGGAATGCCATCCACTTATTCTTGAAACATTTTTGTGGCATTTGATAATTATGTGGCAAATTTGATAGAGAGAGAAAGAGTGTGTGTGGTTTGTGTGTACAGAAACACAAACAAAATGACCATATAAACACATATTTTACTGAGAAAGATTAAAGTGACGTTCTATTTAGGTGCTGAAATAAGGTAAAAACGAATGCTTAAAAACCTCTAGAATTCACCAGTTATAGTTTACTGAACAAACTATAATTTGAACCCCTGCCATGCACTACTTAATACCTCAAATATTGCACCAGTCATGACCTGTTCAATGACATCATTGAGGACATCACTAATGACATCTCAAATTATATCACTGATGATATCAGTTGTATACATATAAAGTTACTGAGTGTACATGGGTGGGTTTATAGCATGGAACTAGAGTAAGCCCTGGAGACAAGTGTAGTTATGGATTTTAAAAGGTATATGGTTCACCGCTTACAAATCCCTAAAGTTTGAGGAGGAAGAAGTGGAAGCCAAACCACTAACTTCAGCCTCTAGGGGTCTCGGTGTCTGAGACAGCCTTGATGCAGAGTGAGAAGGACCGACCTCAGCGGGAGCTTCTCTTGGGGGCTAACTGACAACACCAGGAGGATGGAGAACCACGACATTCTTGCCCAAGTCAGTTTTACTAGAATGAAGGTCATGGACACCTGTCTCATCTTCCTCAATGTATGTTGCTAAATATTGGATTCCCACTACTGTATGACATTGCTGAATTGAGATCATCAGGTACTTGGTTCTTTTTTGGACTTACTTACTGAAACATTCTTCTTGCCAGGGAAAGAAATGCTCAACATTTCAGGAAGAAAATCATGCTGCTAGACTTTTCCTCAACAAAATTGCCCTCGCCCCCTGAACAAACCTGTACTGATGCTAGCCGACCAAATGATAAAATTCAAAATAATGTGCATCATATTCGTTGTTTAGAGGGAAATGGGGATTAATACCTACAGCCATCGCCCGTTCCTTACCTCCCATTACTTCTCAAGTCGCTAACTGAGAAGCAGTAAGGAAAGCTTGATCTTCCATTCCAGGTTTATCCTCAAGATGTACAGATGGAACAACCACCAAAACATTAGGGTAACACACTTGAACAACCTTAAGAGTTCTGAAAATCACCTTTTTCCAAGAAGGTTTTCAACTCACACCTGGTAACCACTGGGACTACCCCCTCCTGAAAGGGGTTAATGCCACAAAATCAGCATGCTAAGGACACAGAGCACCGGGATGGGACACCAGCACATGCCCTGCTCAGCATCTCTAATCTGAAGTCTTTCCCAGGGATCTTTTGCGGGCCTAGGTGTATCAAAGAGGCCACAGGACACCACATTTGACATTTAACAAAAACCTAAAAAATTTTTTGTTACCATTGTCTTTGCTACAAATTCCTTCAGGAGCCCACAAATAAAGATCAAGTGGTCTATTTCACACAATTCAACCAATAAAGAAAGAAGAGGGCCCCAGTGAGGTTACCAAGCTTTAATATCATACTTTCAAGTCTGTTTGAAGCAGGTGTGTGTGACAAACATGTCATTATGCAAAAAGTGACTTCTAATAGATACAGCAAATCATACCTATCTAAATGTTCTCAGTTTATTAATATCAACCATTTAAATATTTGTCTTTAAGACGCACAACAAATTACTATTGCAAATGGACAAAGAAATACCCTGTTCTGTGATGTATATTCCACTTGGCAAATACATATGCACCACATGCCACGAGGTAAGAAATAAAAGTGTTAACCAAAGCAGACGTATTATATACAGAAAAATGTGTTTTAAAAATCTTTATTTTAACAGTCTAGAAAGTTTGCGGCCATCAGCAGCTCCAGTGCAATTTCAGGTGCAATTGGGAATTCTGGTATTTCTGTTGAACTGTTAGTGTAGCGCACCTTATAGGTAAAATACATACACACTTTAGATAGCACATGGGAAGGAATCTCTCTAAAATTAACTTCATTGGTTTCATTTTCAGCAAATTGCCCTGAAAAACACAAAATAAGACGACGTTAAAAAGTGTCTGTTTAAATCCAACAACTGCAACGTTCTGAAAATAATTTCTTATGCAGATTAACACAAAACTAAAAATACAACCAGGGTTTAAATTATACAGGACCTAGAAATGTTTTAGGCAATGTACGATTAGACAGTTGCATTGCTTTACAAATGTGACCCATAAAAAGAGTTCAAAACTCTACTATGCTTCAATTACACTCCTGTGAAAAATGTAAGCACTCATAATAAACTAGTGCCCCAAGTAAAGTGCTCTGTGGCATCATGAAGCTATGTGCATGTCAGTCGGTCGGTCTTGGTCTGTCTGTCTGTCTGTCTGTCTGTCTGTCTGTCTGTCTGTCTGTCTGTCTGTCTGTCTGTCTGTCTGTCTGTCTGTCTGTCTGTCTGTCTGTCTGTCTGTCTGTCTGTCTGTCTGTCTCTCTCTCTCTCTCGGTCTCTCTCTCTCGGTCTCTCTCTCTCGGTCTCTCTCTCTCGGTCTCTCTCTCTCGGTCTCTCTCTCTCGGTCTCTCTCTCTCGGTCTCTCTCTCTCGGTCTCTCTCTCTCGGTCTCTCTCTCTCTCGGTCTCTCTCGGTCTCTCTCTCTCTCGGTCTCTCTCGGTCTCTCTCTCTCGGTCTCTCTCTCTCTCTCTCTCTCGGTCTCTCTCTCTCTCTCCCGGTCTCTCTCTCTCTCTCCCGGTCTCTCTCTCTCTCTCGGTCTCTCTCTCTCTCTCGGTCTCTCTCTCTCGGTCTCTCGGTCTCTCTCTCTCGGTCTCTGTCTCTCTCTCTCTCTCTCTCTCGGTCTCTCTCTCTCTCTCTCAGTCTCTCTCGGTCTCTCTCTCTCTCTCTCGGTCTCTCTCTCTCTCTCTCTCGGTCTCTCTCTCTCTCGGTCTCTCTCTCTCTCTCTCGGTCTCTCTCTCTCTCGGTCTCTCTCTCTCTCGGTCTCTCTCTCTCTCTCTCGGTCTCTCTCTCTCTCTCTCGGTCTCTCTCTCGGTCTCTCTCTCAAAAAAAAAAATTAAAGGTTACAGAGACGTGATAGTTAGGAAATAGAATTAAAAAAAACCTTAGACATTCACTGAAAATAACCCCAAAGGTTATAGGGCCGTTATAATAAGGTTCAGATTTTACACACACAAACCATAGAAATTAAGCTGTTCTAGTTATCTCAAGTAACTATAACTCGCACCCTCGCAATGCACAGTTTTCTCATCACTGCAAATACTGCAGTGATATTATTAATGTTATGACTGATTTAATATGTGGGGCTATTAGCCGTGCCTGGCAAGGGAGACTTACAGTTACTTGAGACAACTGTAACTGCTAAATGCCTATGGTTTTGTGCGTGCAAAATCCTAACCCAATGATAACGTCCCTGTAATCATATTTCCTAACTAGAATGTCACTATAGCCCTTGGTCTTTTCAGTAAATGTTTACGCATTTTTAATTCATTGTCCCTGTAACCTTATACTTCTTTAGTGAATTTCACAGGTTTTTTATAATATAAATTGTATTTCGATTTGAAGTTCAATTTACTAATATACATTTTCACAACGTTATAAATAAATTGTATTTATACATTCATTCTTTTATTTTTATTGGGGGGGGGGGGGAAAACAGCAGCATCATTCTTTTCCCAAAATTCATATTAATATTTCATACAAATTATTCCTAATCATACATTCATTCTTCTATATTTTAAAACTAAAAAATTACAAATAAGGTAAGGTAACTTATGTAGTCTTTCAATGAATGCAATGCACCAAGTCTTTTTTTTTTTAAATTAATTTTATGGATACGCGGATCTGTTGTGAATTCTCAGACAAATAAGGGGTCTGCCGAACATATTGAAAACATTCAATACTAAAACACACATTTAATACAAACATATGCTATTGCAATTTCTATGAGGGTATGATGGCCTGTGTGTGGGTGTGCGAGTGGTTATGTGGGTGTGAGTGGCCGTGTGAGTGGGTGGTTGTGTAAGTGTGTGTATGTATGTATGCGAGCGTGTGTGTGTGTATGCGAGCGAGGGTGAGTGGGTGGGTGTGCGTGTAGGTCTGTTAGTGGGTATATGTCTTTTTTTTTTTTTTTAAATTGGGGTCTGGATCCGCAGATCCACCAGAATCTGGGCAGGTCATTGCATGCTTAAAAAACAAAAACAAATTTGGACTCTTTGTTGCCCACGAGGGGTCCCTCCCAGAACCCTTCATAGGGTATGGGTAGCTCTACCCTGACTGCTTCTATCACTTTTACATTTTATTTTTCTCCCCTGGGAACCTTGTGCCGATACACAAAAGGGTGGGCGCAACTTGCATCTCAGGTTGCATCCAGCCAATCAGGGCTTAGAGGACTGAGAATGAGGTATTACAACTGAGAACAGAGGCACAGCTGCAGCACTCCCTAGAGGACTTAGAATGAGGAATTACAGACAGGGCCAGAGTAGCAGGCAGGAGCACTGCCTAGAGATATTAGAATGAGAAATTACCTACGGGAGCAGATAAACAGCTAGCAGCACTGCCTGGATGACCAAGAATGAGGAATTACCCGTGGTACGACAGGAGCAGCTGCAACACGGTCTAAAAAACTTAGAATTTGGCATTACCTCTGGGAAGAGAGAAGCAGCTGTAGCACTGTCTAGAGGACTAAGAATGAGGAATTACATTGGGAACAGAGATGCAGCTGCAACACTGCCTAGAGGACTAAAAAAGGGAAATTACCACTGGGACCACAGAAGCAGCACAGTCTACAGTACCAAGAATAAGGAATTACCCCTGGGACCAGAGAAACGGCAAGCAGCACTGGCTAGAGGACTAAGAATGAGGAATTACCACTGGGAACAGAGACACAGCTGTCATATTTGTGACCAGATAAAGAACAAGATTTACAGCCCTGTTTACAGAAACGGAGCTACAAGCAAGTGCAACATAATTAATGCTAAATACTAAAGATTAGGTGAAAGGGAACTTGCGAGTAAAGTAACATTTCTTACATTCTAACTTTGTGACTGCTCAACTCGATCTTCAGTGAGCCAGACTTTGTAGATCATAAGTGAAAGCTAAGGTGCGATGGGTAGAACACATGGAGAAACAGTAGATGGGAGGGGAAAGCAGCAATACTGGTCTGCTGCTCATATTTGCAACATTTCCAGAACACGAGGCACACAATCGAAAAAAATAGCGAACAAAATGAACTGAAATGGACAGAAGCAAAATGGGCCTTGAAACAGGGCCAGTCGTTATGAGACGGAACGACGGACCAAAAGGAGGAACAAATAAGCATAATTTACCATTCAAAAGTAAGGGGTTTAGAAAGGCACTGGGAACAAATAACAAGCGATGGGCCAGCTTGAAGCCCATATACTGAATATACCATGTCTCGCACAGCAACGAATGCGTGCTGCTAAGATCGACCTAAAAATCTGTCTTTATGGACCAAGATCTAGCTTTCTGGCAAATGTGGAGTAATTCCATTCAGCGGTTTGGGCTGTAGTCGGGTCTAAAATCCTTTTGGGAAACTGTATGGGTAAAACATGTTTTGCTGCTAAAAAAAACCGGAAAGAGCGACCACCCATCCTTGCTCTCCTAATAGATGGAATGCTAACCTGTCCCGTCCCGCTGGATCTCAATTGACGGGTCGGGGAATAGAGGGTTAGTAAATCATGCAGGTAGGTGGGTCCCTCTCTTTATAGGATACGATGGCTGACAGAGAGAGCCTTAAACAGAATTCGCTCCCTTACTGGAAACCTATGAAGGGAAGCTAAGGCCTTGTTAGAAGGAGCTCTCTTGGGTAACATCAGAACAAGACGTGCTGCTGCCTTCTGGATGCGTTGGAGTTTCTTTATACATTTAGTATTAGCTCCCAGGTACAGTGCGTTTCCATAATCCAGGCGTGATGTCACCAGAGCGTGAACCATGGTTTTCCTTGCTGTAATTGGCAGCACGACTAAAGTCTTCCGGAGTCCACGCATAACACCAAAACATGTTCCTGACACACGCCTAGTATGATTCACAAAGGAGAGCTTGGTGTCCAGCCACATCCCTAAGTTCCTAACAGGCTCACCAGGAGAGGGGGTTGGTCCCAGTGTCTGAGGCTACCATGCCAACGACCAAACCGATGGTGCTTTGCCTATCACAAGAACTTCAGTTTTGTTACCATTCAATTTAAGGCAGTTGTTAACCATCCAGGACGCCAGCTCTTCTAGGCACGTCGAAAAACTGATGGCTGCCTTCTCTTGTGCTTGTGTTAGGGACACCACCAGTTGTGTGTCATCAGCATAAGACACAACACTGACCCCAAATTTTTCAGTAATCTCTGCCAAAGGAGTGACAGAGATTGAACAGGGTAGGGCTAAGAGTGGAGCCCTGTGGAACCCCTTGTTTCAGCTTAATACTTTTAGAGTGGTAAGGTCCCTGCGACACCTGAAAACTACGATCATGTAGAAAAGACTCCAGCCATTGCAGAGTTCTGCCTGCCAATCCTCCTTTCCTGAGACGCTGGAGTAGGGTATGATGGGCCACAGTGTTGAATGCGGCACTTAGATCTAATAGAATTAAGGCGGCTGTCTGTCCCTCATCTACATATTTACGGATGGTTTCCGTAGAGAGGAGCAGAGCAGATTCGGTGGAATAAGATAACCGAAAACCAGATTGAGTAGGATGAAGTAAGCTATGTCTACTGATGTGGGCTGTCATCCTCACTTGTTTCACAGACTCCTTAGACAATGTAAACATTTCCTCAAGAAAGAACACTTCACACCAATAGTCTAATCCCAAGTCTTCTCATATATCGACTATTGAAATGGACTTGTAACCAGCCTCCCGGAACGTACTTACGGTACCCGTATAAACAGTTCAATATGCACCCTGGGGCCAAATCTTTCAAAACTGGATTCTCAAAAAGCAGTCACAAATTGTACAGTCACATTTTGTGAACCGACCTATGTGCTAATATCTCAGTTCCCAAATTAACCATTCAGAGTGAGCTGCAACCCGACATACCTCATTATTCATGAAGTAGGTTGCAAACTGAGACTCACTTCAACTGGATGCCATTATAGAGATGGCAGCCTGCTTGGGTCAGTGCACCATCATGCCCCAAACTACATTTAAATAAAAGTATATAATTATTTTTATTGCTTCCTTAAAGAAATGGAACTGCATTAAAAAAAACTTTTAAAAAGAAAACCCGTTTAAGAGATACTATGGTTCCAGAGACCACTGCCTACTCCCAAACTTGCTTTTTTACATTCACTAAAGGTTAGGGGTTCCAAGGTACCCTCTGTACACTTCTGATGCAAAACGACAGTGCAGTGCCAGTAGCACTGTCCAGATGTTCTACTATGCATATACTTAGAATTACACAATATTTTACTATGGCAGCACACTTGCTTAGTCGTAGTGAAAACGTAACAGCTTGGAGACCTTGATCCAGAACACCAGGTGCCTTCCTGGGCCTCGTGCCCATTTCCACATAAGGCAACTTATTTGAAATGGCAATGATTGTCACAAAATGTACAAATCACCATGGTATGTCATGGCAATTAATATGAAAACATGCCTGAAGCAATGAATTTCCTTGACCAAAATTATAGAAGACTTGAGCTTACCTGGGCCACTCAACATAGCTTTTATTGTTCCTGATGTCAGTGCATGCTCTCTTTTCACAATAAACTCATGTCCATCAGATGAAATCAATTTGACATACATAGCATCAGGACCTTCACACCCACCGTAGGTCTTCTCTTCTCCATCTAAAAGTAAAGCACTCATTTAAAATAAGGGGACTGCAATGATAAAACATAAAACCGAATTAATCGGTAGAAAATAGTATAAAGTAAAAAATTACGCTTTTACAAACTCAGGACCTGGAATACACCAATTTATGTGTTTTCAAAATGATATCCCGCTTGATTTTTTATTTTGCTGACTAAATATTTCACAAAAATCTTTTCAATAACTTACAATAATTACAATATGAGCCACACCACAGAAACTTTTGGGTAAATGTAAAGACGTGGTATTTTGGATATCTGGAGACCAGTAACTTATACCACCCAGTTTGTGGGCAGAATGTACAGACACAATCTACTCTCAATTCATAAACTGAGAGAAAAATTAAGACAATCTAAAAACAAGACAATGTTGCATATAGATTGTGAATGCACATACTTTTCCAAGGCAAACATATAAAGGGAGAACTGAAATGCAACAATACTCGTAGCTGTGATGTAGGAATGAAATGCAGGAGGTCCACTCTGCGTTCCCGGCATTAGAAAATGGAAAACAATTCAGCAGCAGTTTATATAAAAACAGAACAAAGAAAAAAGAAAAAAAGGGACAGACGAGGAACCCAAACAGGGCAAAGCAAGGACCTAGAAGCATATGCAAGGAGTGAATCTGGAGAGATGGGCTTATGATAATGCAAGGAAAACAAAGAACAAATTTACAACAGTAAATGTCCACAGAAACCCGAATGGTGAGTGGTGGAAGAGAAATCTAAAACGCAGTACCCATGCAGGACTTGGGAATTGCGGAGGGGCACCGAACATACCATACAGACAAGGCACAAGCATTGGCATAGCCAACAGGTCTCGACTTTTGGATCTTATAAGTGTTTAGCCATACATCACATTATCCTGGGTACTGTACCCCCAGGGATTGAAGAGCTATGGCAAAGCTGTACTGGTCACCAGTTTGCTTTTTATTGCTATATTTGGGTGTTAAACTGGTGCTAATGAGGTGCAACCAATGTCCATTCAGTGTTACCAAGTTTAAAAAGGACAAAATAATGAATACTTTAAAAAATGTGCCAAATTATGCTGTATAATTTGACTTTTCTTGCCACATAATTTACTCAACATTTCCGCATATTTTGGCCCTCTCCTGCCGCATAATTCCAGTGGCCCTGCACATACACTACTACAAACCTGCTATTGACAGACCTATGCATTTTTGCTTGTAGTAGAATTATGAGGCAGGGCGTTCAGTGGAAAAGTATCATGGTAATAACAGATGCTTGGAGACACAGATAGTACGAGTGGCTAAACTAAAGAGAGAGAATCAAAGGAAAAGGAATTGGAATACAGATCTCCCCAAGTCTGTGCATTTGAGAAGTTTAGAGAACACCTGAATGTTTTGCATGTAAACAGGACTCCGTATAAGAGTAAACTGGCTACGGTTTAAAAAGCTGAGTAACGCAAAACACCCCCCCCCCCTTACAAAATATGATGCAGGCTCAGCGGCGCCTGAATCTCCCATAGCTCTCAGATATTCATTGGCCTTGGGATGAGTGGAGGCCATTCGAAGGGCCACGTGGGCTGTATGGCCCTGCGTTATGCCTCTTGCTTCAAAAGAGTTACTTACGTAGCACATTGACATCTCATTGGCCGCTTCAAATTAAAGTGTACTTCATCAGTTTTTGAATTGTGTAATGCTATAGATCGCTGTAGAGTAAAGTCATGGATGTAACTCCTGACCGAATCCAAGACCCTAAGGATTCCGCCTGCCTAATGGAAGAAGCATGCAAATACCTATTCCCAAAAGAACACACCTGAGATAGAACGCCGACAGTATCGTACTTTCTATCAACAATCCTAACGGTCGATGTGAGCTCGCCCAGCTTGTCATACAACTGCAAATTGCTTCCGAAAAATCAATATGCAACACAATTAACAGTTTCACCCGCTTTTGGGGGGGATGGGAGGGACTGATTACAAGATTAAGAAGGGGGTGTTTCAATCAGGACGGTTTGGCTGGCGTGCAAAAAAAAGCTATGAAAATAATAACGGTTTCTAGGACCTGGAGCTTACAAAAACAAACCCACGGTAAATCAAACGTTTTTTTAGGTCTCGCCTTGCTATCGCGTAAGCGATCGCAAAGCGAGACTATTGTAAGGGGGTTTTAAAAGTGCTCCCAAAAAGCGGATTGCATGGCTGCACGCGCACAATCACGCGCATCGTGCCGCCATGCAATCCGTATGGCATCGCACTTCAAAGGGTCCGCTCCCCCGCCTGGAATGCGCTCCCCCGCCCCCAAGCGCGTGCGCGCGCGCCACGCTCCGCCGGGCTTGTCTTGTGTTTTATCAGCATCGCGCCTGCTTCCGGACGGCGTGCTTCATGTGTGTTTTATACTTTTAAGAAGATGCCTCCAGTATGCACGCACCCGCGAGGTCACATTACATACCTCATTGAACACGGCTTTGGTTTATCAGCACGCATGACGCCTGCTTCACGTATGCCGCGCTTCATGTGTCTTTTATATTTATAAAGAAGATGGTTCTAGGATGTGCTGACCTCGACGCTTCAGTAGGGAACCAGAGGGGACTGATGTATTATTAAGCGAAATTGACATTGTTGCATCAGCCGCAGGCTCTAGATGTAATTGTCTCAGTCTAGTATGCACAGATATTTTATTTCTGTTCCGTGCATCGGCACAAAGTGGAAATTTCACTGGCACAGAGTATGTTGCTTTGTTTACCCAATCTCCACACTCCTTGTAGTTCTGAAGTGCGAATGTGTGCTTCCTTTCAGCCAGCAGCGCTTCGGGATCAGGAGGACCAGGGCTGCCCCAGAGCTGGCGTGGTGGGAGCACGGCTGCACCGGAGAGCACATGTGACGGCTGCAGCGTGTGACAGGGACAGGACTGCACTAGAGCTGGTGTGACAGTACTGGTCTGGAGCAGGGCTACTTCACAATCCGTGTGACCGAAATAGCATAGGGCTACCCAAAGCTCATCTCACCCTGGCAGGGTTGCATGCCCTGCCACCATTAGCTGCCAGGCTTCAAGCTGTGTGCCTTTATGACGTTTTGGGAGCCAGCGGTGACTAGCTAAAAAAAAATCATAAATGGTTAGAGTTATTCTATACCCTAGAATACAAGACTCCCGGCTACCCCACCCTCTTTTCTCTTCTTGGTCATTTGTAACCAAATGTCGCTCTGTCACATGTAAAAGCTTCAAACAGTTCTGGCATTTTGACCGAGAGCACTCTGAATGCAGGGCAGTGAATTCCAGATTTTCAATGCTGCGGATTAAATTACCAAATCCAAGAATTTAACATGTGTTAAAAAGCTAGGTGTCACTCTTTTACGGCAATTTACAAGCAACAGACAAACTACATGCTTTGGTTCAAAAATATTCTATCGAACTACTTCTAAAAACCATTTGCAATGCAATAGGTCTCGCACTTACGCAAGTTTGAGCTCTTGGCATTGTAAATAACAATGCCTCTTATTTATGTTTTGGTATTTAAAACATATATAAAAGCATTGCCATTTACAATGCTAAAAGCTTAAACTCTCGCAAATACGATACATATTGCTTTGCAAATGCTTGTTTTAGAAAGCTGCGTTGTAATTGGCTAAAAACGTAATGCTGCCTTTAGGCTATTCTATCAGTTCAGTCTGTTTTAAATGTATTCACACCTTGTGCTTCAAAAAAAAAAGAAAGATGTGCCAAGCAGTGTGGCGTGGTGTGAAATGTTGCAATTGTTTCTTAAATGTACTTCTGTTAGAGACTGCGGCAGCACACTTAAAAGTTGGGATATAAGGATGTAGGGTATAACAAAGCTGCATGTTCCTTTGTCGTGACCCGTGGCTTAATGTGCGAGCAGTAACTGAGCCAGTGTACAACTGTTGACTGTTATCAGTTCCTCCCTGCCCCTAGAAGTCTGGTGTGGTGTCAAAAGTTCCAATTGTTTAGACTGTGGCAGCATAATAAAAGACATGTGGCCTGGCACTTAAGATTGCTATCTCCTTGAGAAGTTGCTGTTCTGTCCCATAGGAGCAGTGAAAAGAGAATTCCATTCAGGTAGAAGGAAAACGGAAGGTTTATAAGGAGAAAAGAGCAAATTTGCAATGCAATAGGTCTCACAGTTATACGAGTTTGAGCTATTGGCAGTGTAAATGACAATGCTTTTTATTTAAGTTTGTTTTTTTTTAAACCTAAATAAAAGGCACTGTCATTTACAATGCTAATAGCTCAAACTCTCGCAAATGCGAGACCTATTGCATTGCAAATGCTGGTTTCCAATTGAAGAGACGGTCATGAAAGGCAGCATAAACCACGGGAAGAGCAATTCTGCAGGAATCGCGTTACAAGTGATTGTCTCTTATTATTTCTGCTAAGCAGGCAGCAGCAGCGTACAGTTCCAGAAACTGGTAGGGAGGAGAAACGAGAAGGGCATATTATGACCGACCTGCAGCAATATCGTCGGATGAGCGGGAAATTTCTGCTTCAGTGTTGGCGTTCAGGTCACTGACCTCTTCCAAGCAAACCACGACAGCCATGCTCCTATGCTTGTTTCATTGTACACAGATAGAGCCTTCAAACCCTTTCATAGAATTCCAAACACCCGAGCCGGCTAGAAAGTGACTGCGAGCAGGGAAATATAAAAAAGCCCGCACGGCCACGCTAATTGAAAACAGATGGCCCCTGCGAGTCGCTGCTCGCTCCCGCAAGGTGGATGCCAGCAAAAGCACGAGTGCTTTAAAAGAGCTGACCGATTCCTAAAGGTCATCTCCTAAAGCAACGCCTGCGCGTTGCGCAAGGCTTGACCTAAAAAACAATGAAGTGGGGGGATTCAGTGCAGCAAGATCACCGGTGTAGAGGTTGATTGTGTGATCTTCAATGCTGAAATCACCTAGCACCATCTCAAATCCGCTACAAAACTGGACTGCAAAGTCATGAGATTTGAAAAATCTGCTTGTCAAATAAGAAAATAAAATCTAAAAGTAAAATGCTTTAGACTAATGCGCTTTCTAACTTATAAGGTCTGATCTTGTTATTACCTGCAAAAAGACATTATCTATTACTGTTTGATATGGGAACAGGAGGCGGGTTGGCAATGAGACCCCACAGTTTATAATCACTCATAAGAGAGCACACAAATATTATACAGTGTGACTGCTGAGTGTATAACCGGAGGTAAATAACATTTCATTGACTTAGGCTCTGGTCACCAGGTGTGGCAAAAAAAGGACAGATTACTATTATTAGCTTACTTTTGCTGGACATGCAGGGTACTGGATGGTCAGCCATGAGATGTGGAAATAATGTTCAAAATAAATTGTGCCTTGCTACGTTACTGAAGTAAGGAATATAAAAAAAAGGATAGAATCTCAGCTTAAAAATAATATATTTAACTAGAAAAAGAATATCAAAATGGTAGAAAATTTTTATAATACAAACATTTGTCAGTAAGAATGTAAAGACAAGATAAATCACAAGAAAGCAACTGAGCTGTTGTGGATAGTTGTGAGGAATGAGATGTAAATACATAGCATAGCTTCAACACAAGGTTCATCAATTTCAAATGTGAACAAATAGAATTAATCTCTATAGTGTCTATAGTATGACTGAGAAAAACAAAGTTAAGACCCATTTGTTGAAGAAAGTGGAATACTTTACGCTTGATTATCATTATATTGAAACTAGCCATACATTATCTTACCGTCATTATCCTTTCTTTAAAATTAGACTGAGACCTGAACAGATTCTATTTGTAGACAATATGTTTGAAATGCATCTGATGAGGCCTAAAATTCTCATTTCACGACAAGTTGCTTACTAGAAATAACTAAGGCTGCCCTTATTCAATTCTTTACCCTCACTGCTTCCTCATCACTGGCCCTTGACGACCCAATGAATGACAAAACACACCGGTGCCCATACCAGTCACTTATTCAGTATGAAAGGGACTTTGTACATCTTCAGATCAAAAGGTGCCTCTTTTCAACGAAAAAGAAAAAAAAGTTAGTTTTGCCCAGTTACAGCAGCTCATTAACTTTACTTTCAAAGTATTTCCAAGATTGGTTTTCACATGTGTGTCTGAGAGTTCATTGCTGTTACAGAGGGCTATCGGAAGGTAGACAGGACACTTTTTGAATCTAGCACTTCTACCCCACATCTGAGGATAATGACTTTTCGTGAAATAATTTTGGACGAAATCTCTGATAAATTAAGCTTTCTAAACTCATGGGGTCAGTAGCATTGGCCAAGACTAGACGCACCATTAGAAACACCATTAATCCACTGCTACTGACCCACTGGTCTCAACTGATCTTCAGGCCTATACATTTCTCTACTTTGGATGTCTGAATGTGTTTTCACCTATTGATCCCTTAGTATGTGCTCCCCCCCCCCCCACCCCCCTCAAAGATCCCTGAATATTGTGCATTATATCAGGCCATGATTCCGAGAACTCCTGTCAGGAGGCTTCTGTGTAGCCTCAGAGAATCCAGGGTCTTCCTCTTTTGGTTGTCACTCAGGAGCCTCTTTGCAAGTGATGTCTTTGGGGACTGCATGTAGCTTTGTACTTCATGTATTATGTATTGTGGGTAGAGACTGGATTTGTATCTGGAAAAGCTGCAGGAATTCACTCCAAATGCCTTAGTTTCTCTGTCCCTCTACTCCTTTCTTATTTGCTGTGTTCATCACTCTCATTCTCTAACATTTTTTGCTCTTCTCTATAGTTCTTTCTTTTTATCTCAAACTATAGTTCTTACCCTCTCCTTGTGTCTCTCATTCTACCTATGTCCTTCACCCGTCTCTCACATGTTCCCTCTCTCTTTTCCTATCTTCCTCTCTGTCTACAAACCCCCCTCTATCTCCCACTCCTGTCTCCCCTGCTGTGGTATTTTTTCAGTTATTTGTATCTCCCTCATGCCCTTAAATTTTCCTGTGATTTTGTATCTCTCCCTGTTTTTGTGTTCAAATATTTTATTGCATTTGGATAAAAAGAAATACAGTTTTAAAACAACAGCGATACATAAAAATCAGAAATTGAAGTTTTATTTCTCCCGTCAGCCTCTTGCCTGTCCCTCTACCCCCTGAATTCCTTTGTACTATACCTAATGCTATATTCTTATGTGTCCCCTCTATTGCTTTGTTGCAGACACAGACATAGGGAATGCTTGTTTTTATTCAGAGAAAACCAAAAATATACGGAAAACAAATCAACTCTTTATAAACTATGGTCATATAAGACAAGGAGTGGCTACTTCGAAACAGTCTGTATCCAAACAAATGGTGGCACGCATTTCATTATGCCACACACTTTCAAGTAAACCATTGTCAAGGAATCCCAGAGCTCACTCTGCAAGAGGGAAAGAAGGTTTTTACCACTGGCTGCTTCAGAATCAGACTGTTTGAGGAAACATCAACAGAATCTCTGTCCCCATTTACTGAAGTTAAAACAACATTAAGGTATAAGGGGCAGGGTGGGGAGTACCCGGACCCATGTGGGGGAGGTCCCAGGAACCCGCAACCATGGGAGGTTGACCAGCAATGGGCGCTGTGCCTGCAAGAGATTGGGTGCAGGCACTGTGACCAAATCCACAGCTCACACCGTCTGGGGGTTGGCCCCAGACGGTCAAAGGTATGCTCGGTGAGAGAGTTGGGCAAATATGATCAAAACAACCCAGAAACTGACTGAAAAACTCCAAAGGGTAAAGTGACGGTCTAGTTAGGTACGGTAAGATCTTACTTTAAAATTTACCCCCACGGACCACGCCCGAAACCGCTGCATCATACTAGTATCTTCCCTCACCACGACCGGACAGATAAACGCCGTCGCTTCTACCTGCTTCAACACACTCTGCATCCGCCGCAAGACCTTCAAGTGGATTCCCCCCCCCCCCCCCCCCCCCCCCGCGAAGCCAGAAAGATCATTGCCCAAGCACTCATAACAAGCAGACTGGACTACGGAAACGCCCTCTACGCTGGAAACAACAAATCCCTGCTACGCAAACTCCAGACCATCCAGAAAACCGGGCCAGACTCATCCTCGGCATCCCACGGCATGAGCACATCACCCAACACCTGCAACACCTCCACTGGCTCCCAGTCGAGAAGAGAGTAACCTTCAAGCTACTCACCCACACCTACAAATCCCTCCACAACAGCGGACTCAAATACCTCAACGAAAGAGTCTCCTTCCACGTACCCAAAAGGAACCTTGGCTCCGCCGATCTCGCCGTGGCAGAACCCCGTGCATCTGCAGAGTCAGAGCGGGTGGAAGAGCCTTCTCCTACATCGCAGCCAAAGCCTGGATTGAGCTCCTAGTCAGCACCAGACGCTCCCCTACTCTGCACGCCTTCAGGAAGAGCCTCAAGACCTGGCTCTTTGGCTGATCTGGAGCTGCACACCCCCAGCCCCCCATGCCTTGACACCCTCATGGTTGAGTAGCGTGCGCTTGAAACACCCTGATTGATTTTTTTTTTAAAAAAATTTAAGCATTAGAAACTCAATGAAAATAACAAAGTCTGAAGTGTCATCATAGTTAGGCATTGTATGAATATAAAAACTATTGTTTTGAAACAAAAAACACAAATTTATGGGTCGATGTGTGAGGACAATTGGTAACTTAAGACTGCAACCCTTTTTATGTGTTATTGAGCCTAGGGCTTTGCAATTCAGCAACAGTCAGCACTTTACAAAGCACCACAAATAACTAAGCTGATTGCCACATAAGTGAATAGGCTCCCAGATCAGATAAAACCTTCTATCAAACTACTATTCAGGTATTTACAGACTGTGGTGTTCGTGATCTGTTTTGGTGCAGTCTACACACACACCATTTTTTTTGCATGATGATATGCTGAATTATGGTACAATTAATAGTGCCTTCATGTTCTGATAACGGAAACGTGGGTCTCTGACTGATAATCCCACAATACCCCAAATTCCTTGCAGGCAAGGCTCCAAATCCCACTTGTGGATTTAAGGTGGATCCTCCTCATAACCTACAATGAATATCAGCCTCCAATTTATTCAGTATAAAAACATCCAGGCTCATTGCAATCTTTTACGGCTAACTTTCCAAATACTCCTGCATGCTTTCACTGTGAACCGGGATACTGGATGTCAAAAACAACACTGAAACACTTGGGCTTTTAGAAGCTTGGTAAAAGCATTCCTATTAGCCTTGAGCATTTGGGTGAGCCCTCAGTCTGTTTTGGATAATCTGCTATCAAGTGTGTACTGCTACACAAAAGGCTTCATGCGATTTGCAAATCAGTGAATCTTTGCTATCATGAGTACTCAAAGTAGGTGTGCGATATACATCTATATGTAAAATCACTTACCCATGGTCTTTCAACAGCTTCTTGGCCTTTTCCTTAATAGATTTGAAGCATATAATTCTGCTGCAACATAAAAGAGAAAATATGTCTCAAATTATTAACACTACACTGATATTCATTATTTCCACTTACTTGGCATCAACACACAGGAATGGCGAGATGGTGAAAGCTCTTCTTCCATTTCAGAATGTACCACATCCTTATGCCTTCTGTCACAGATTTTTGTAAATCAGAACGGGTACTGTTATTTGTTTAAATCCAAACCAGCAGAAGAGATTTGTCTAGAGCTACCAATACTGATTTCACAAGCTTTTGTGCTATGCTGAACTAATGCTAACCCACCATAGTCAGGGCTGGAATATATTATAGAGCAGTTCAATTGGTGTCTCTAGCTAATGCTTTCGAATATGGCCCAGAACCAAAACTTTCTTAGATCCCGAAGGGTACCTATCAGCTACTATCTGTGTAAGGCACGTGTTGCAGTGATGAAACAGCCTTTCTGGTGATCCTCAAGATTGTCTTAATCATAAGGAGGCATGGCTAGTACGGAGACGATTGCAATAGGGAAGGGAGGACTAACGTGAAGGAGTTGGTAAATGTCCATTTACAGGAAAACAAAAGGCAAAGAAATAAAAGTTATAACCCCATGAAGCTGACAGAATCCATAAAGATTGTTCTTGTAGTAAAGTAATTTCAGAAAAGGACCCATGTTGCTTGCACTGTAGAAAATAGCAGAACACTGTAGAAAAGACTTGATTTAACAGTGGAACCTTGTGGTCACAGAGTTCTAGAATGTAGAGTGAGGAGCCTGCACGCTCCGGAATTGGCAGTTGGTATGCTGGGGCTGAGGTGTATGGAATAAACCCGATGATTCTCTTCACTCTCTTGTCTGCTTATTGAGCAACCCTCTTATCGTGGACAGAGTTTTTAGAGAGGTTAAGTTTCTAACAGCTCTAGGAGGAGAAGGAGAAGGAAGGATAGGCAGCTTTGAATACGTAGACAAGCAGATAATAGGATAATATGGTAAAAACACTGTGATGGAGAGGTACAAGTTATTTTTAAGGAAGCAGTAACAGATTAAATATGTTGCTGATTTGAAGTCACTATGTAGGACTTTGAGAACAACTTATGAGCAAGTGTTAAGTGATCAAAACAAAGAACAGTAAAGTACACAATGAGTACCACCAAGGATACAAGATCTCCCTGAAAGACCGCCCCACCCGCCCAGGAGGAGGCATCACCATTGTTCACAAATCCACCCTCCCGCTGAGCACACTTCCTGACGAGCTCATAGACCTGATGGAACACCTACACTTCAAGATACAGGCCAGCCCTACCACCACCCTCCGAGGAACACTCATCTACCGACCCTCCTCACTGCAACAGACAACATACGCTCCCTCCTGGACAGAGGAGAAACAATAGCCCTCATCCTCCTGGACCTCTCAGCGGCCTTCTACACAGTCTCCTACCGCACCCGCAGACTCCACTGTGCAGTGATCCGGGACAAGGCCCTCAACTGGATCCGCTCTTTCCTCTCCAGCAGAACGCAGCGGGTCAGACTCCCCCCCTTTCCTCTCGGACCCTACACCAACCACCTGCGGAGTCCCCCAGGGGTCCTCCCTCAGCCCCACGCTCTTCAAAGTCTACATGGCTCAGCTAGCCCCCATCGTTAGAACCCACAAACTCAACATTGTTTCATTAGCAGACGACACCCAACTCATCCTCTCGCTATCCAACGAAGCGAACACAACTTTCAAAAAGGCATGGAAGCCATTGCCAAATGGATGAAAAGCAGCTGCCTACAACTCAACACTGACAAAACAGAAGTACTCATCATCGGCCCACACCCCAACACCTGGAACGACACTGCTGGCCCCCCGCTCTCGGAAGCCCACCCACCCCCACAGACCACGCACGCAACCTTGGACTCATCCGTGACTCCAACCTCAAAATGGACCACCAGATCAACTCAGTCGCATCCTTCTGCTTCCACACCCTCTGCCTCCTACGCAAAACCTTCAAATGGATCCCCCTTGAGCACAGAAAGACTAACTCACGCCCTCGTCACCAGCACACTCAACTACGGCAACACACTCTACGCCGGAACAAACAGAAACCTCACCTGCAAGCTGCAAAACATCCAGAACGTCGCCGCAAGACTGGTCCTCAACCTGCCAAGACACTGCCATATCTCACAGCACCTGCGCACACTCCACTGGCTCCCCATCGAGGCTAGAATCACCTTCAAGATTCTCACCCACGCACACAAAGCCCTCCACAACTCCGGACGGGCATACCTGAACAGCCGACTCAAATTCCACACACCCCAAAGGACCCTACGATCAGCCCAGCTCTCCTACGCCATGGACCCCCACGCCAGAAAGACCAGATCAGGAGGCCGTTCCTTCTCTTTCCTTGCGGCCAGAGCATTGATCGCCCTACCGCTACACCTCAGACAGACATCACTCCCCATCTTCGCGAGAAACCTCGAAACTTGGCTCTCCGACAGACCCCCTCGTTGATGGGCTGGAACCTGCACCTCCCCTCCTCCCCAGTGCCTTGAGACCCTTACGGGTGAGTAGTCGCGCTTAACAAACACGATTGATTGAGCAACATAGCAAGGAAAGCAGAGCAGTCAGAGTGCTACATAGGAGAGATGAGGTGCCAATCATTGTATGAAGCCAAAGCAATAAAGGAGAAGAGCAGTAGAGACATGGAAGAATATTGATTATAGGAATGCATACAAGATTGGAACCGGTAATTGCTATTCAGTGGCTCTTAAAATAATGTCTTAATTTATATATTTTTCCAGCATTTGATTAAGCGTCTACTTGGTGCTGGTGCGGGTAGTACAAAATGTTGTATACCCCCCCCCCCCATTCTGCATGTTTATATTAATCAGAATAATCAATTAATTGTAATATTATTAATCCGTTTGAAGTGATAACTCACCAATTATATTAACAAAAAAATCACACGCGGGATTTGCATTTTGCATGGCTAAACTAATTGTATACTAATATATGTACGCATACTAATGGTAGAAAATTAGAATGTTGCATGATATATATTGCTTTTGTGACGTAATTGTAAGTTGCACCAGATGACATCACTGGGTGAATATAAACGCTTTAAATGTTGCTATTATGCTAGATAATTACTTACACATAGGGGAATTAGTGAGGGTTTAACGTTTTATTAGCCAATTCAATGTTTTAATTAAGTTTAGTGTTTGTTTTACTCAAGTTGACAATTTGGGCCTTCGTAAAGATGGCCAACAGACGCACGACGCGACTGCTACAGTCCACAGACTACAGAACAATGAACTGTCTTTAAAACCGGAACCAGCAAGTGCGATGACTTAATCTAACGGACTATGTGAGAACTTTACCGAGTGACCCCAAATCCACCAATCAGGACTGTCTAAAACTCATTCTTGATACATTTTGACATTAAAATCATTATAAAAGATGGTAGAATAGTGAGTTAAAAAGCCTGTCGTTCGATTTGTCTTGCTGTGAATTTCCTGACGTTATGCTGGCGGAGAGAACGGTGACACTGCTGCACAGCTGTTATCCTGAATCCTTGAGAGACTGAATTGCGGCCTGACTTTGATGAATTTAAAGATTTTTCCACGACTTTACTGACTTAGAGGACGACTAATAGCTAGATTAGGTCAATATGATGTTCTGCGGTTTGGACGATGATTTTCTAAAAATTTGCAATTTTTTAGATAAACGATGTTTTGATTAATAGACAAATGTGTTGTGTCGATTATTTGAAGAAATTCGATTAAGAAAAGAGCATAAATAAATTAATTGAATTACCAAACTTCAAAACTAACTAACTGATTCATCGCCAAATGAGGGGAATATCACGTGGTTTGAAGTTAATAAGTATTCAATGCACATTAGGGTTTATGTGAAAAGATATTCCTTTCATGTCAGCGTATGGAAACTTAACCCTCCCGGGGAAGCAGATCAAATGAGTGTGAGTGTTGGTGTTATGGACCTCACCAATGAATGTATTTGAGTTAATGTGTACTGCGATAATTGGTCTGTGACGAAGGGAGGATTTGACATTCCACGCTGCAGCACTGTTAGGGAGGATATTACGGCAAAATGCACCTTACTTTGGGGGATATAACCAATTTAGTTGCACAGTAAGAAGAAAGTAACTCCTTTGATATGAATCACAGTTATCTTGAAAATAGAGGGCAGATAAAATTGTAACTGTAATTGCAACCACATTTATATTACGCTTACTACCCCTGACGAGGCACTGAACTGATTTATGCTGGGCAGCACGCTGCTCCGGAATCCAAGGTTAGTGGTTAGTTAAGTGTTATTAGTTACTGTGAGGTATTAGGATTGGACTTCTGTGCTCAAGCAAACCATTCCATGCAGTCATTCCATATTCTTTATGGTGGAATAAATAGAGATTGATTATTTGTGGTCGTTAGTGGAAGGCATATGAGCTCATGCACATGGTTGGTGGGATTAATAGATGATTTTGAGGAGAATAAGTATTGTTAGGTTGCATAGGTATGCCTTGCAGAAGGAGGAGGGGAGGTAGTGATTTTGTAAATGAGTTGTGGGAAATTAGCCTAAATACAATAATGAAGAATAAGGTAAACATGCATGTGACAGTAGGTTATGCTCAGAGAAAGGAGGCATGTAGAGGATGGAAGGCAACAGACATTTGAAAGAAAGGATATGAAGAAGAAAGCCACCAGTCAGACATCCTAATTACAGGGGACGCTTTTCATGCTGGATTTAGGAAATGTACATAATATTTATGAGACAGCATGCAGTTTGAAGAGGCAACATTATAGAGTGAACCAGCAATATTTACTTGTGAAGATTATGCGATATTGGGCATTTAAATCACGTAAATCATCTGCTCAATGCTAGACCAACAATCCAGCCAGGTCAGTTGATCATTTCAAGGGTTGAAAGTGAAAAATAATGGCTGGACGCATATGTTGAGAAATATATATAGCTTTAGGGATCCATTTGAGTAGCTCTGGTTTGCAACGGCAAAAGGTGTACGGTAAGAACAGCTTCCCAGACAGTGGAAGTGTATTGTCTGCATTCCAGTGTCTGGAGGGCAGCAAATGCAAACACTGATGAGAGTGTGGGACTGGTGAAAGAGCTCCCTTAACAAATGTGATGAAGACTGTTAGGAAATTGCTGCTGGTTAAACTTTCTGAAGCACTGCCCTTAAGTACATGCTGCGAGCAAGGAGAGGTGGAGCTGCAGGTTGAAGGGGCCTTTCAGGTGAGGCCAAGCATTTTGTCTACCTTGATCATGCTTTCACTGTAGAATCCTCACATCTCTTTGCGTTTCTGTTGTGGGAGTTCCAGACTGGAGACCGCCTATTGTGAGGGGCTCACTACACAAAGGCTGTGTCTGGAGAGCAGCCTAGGAAATACATGTGAAAGGAGGACCACCCCAAAAAGGTCCTGATGTGTGAAGCAGTAGTTGCAGTCCAAGTCATGTACAAATTCTGTTTTTTAACTGGATTAATCACTTAATGCTGAAATACAATGATACTCTTTATGGAATAATTTGATTATTTGTGATAGTACATGTGCAGGCTTTTGTGAAACAGATTAGCAAGTTCAAAATCTGCACCATGGAGAAAAGTACTAAACTACTGCTCATGCTTGGGGGGGGCGGGGGGGGGGGGGGGGGGGGCGGGGGAGGGCTAGAGTGTCCACTCTTCCCTGGTAGAGAAACAACAAACATTTGCAATGCAATAGGTCTCGCATTTGCGGGAGTTTCAGCTATTGACATTGTAAATGACAAAGCCTTTTATTTATGTGTTTTGAAAATTTGAAAGTGGAGCGTAAACATACTCTTTGTACATATAGTCGTCGCTTAGGAGAAGCAAGGCTGGCAGTAACTGCGCCTCTTTTACTGCCAGGTTTGCTTAAGGACTATAAGTACAAAGTGTGTGTTTACGCACCGCTTACAGGATTTCAAAACTATAAATAAAAAGCATTGTCATTTATAATGCCAATAGCTCAAACTCTTGCAAATGCAAGATCTATTGCATTGCAAATGATTTTTTGGTGAAGCAGACAACTCCAGTTGCATCAAAACGTACTCTTGTCTCCGAAAATGAGGGTGGGTTCTAAAACCCCCTTTTCAAGTAATACTCACACTGAGTGAGCATGTGACTGATGGAGCAACTCCGGGGACAGCTGAAAAACGTGCACTTCCGAGTGCTTACATAAAATAGCAAAGTCAAATTCCCTCTCTTTCCCTTTGTGCCGCACTCTCTTACTTGTGGAATGTTGTGAAGGTCATCATTAAGGCAACTGCTGGCTAATCTATACAAAGGAATGGCCTCTGCAGAGCCAATTGTCATGGGGTTTGTGGTTTTCACATCTACAGACACAGAACCTGTTTTGGAACGAATACTCTAGCCATGAAAACAAGATCCAGTTGAAACATATCTCAATGGCAAGTCAAGCTTGGATGGAAGTAAATGATGTAAACCTGAATGGAAATAAAATGGAGGAGCTGCTGCTAAACAAGGCTACCAACATTTGGCTGACCGAGATCCTTCCCATCTCCCTGAACAATAAAGACACCTGGTACAGCATACATGCTTAGTTCTCATCTCCATCAATATAGTAGAGTTAACACATGACTCACTTATTGTCTTATGTAAAAACTGTATTGAGTGCCGAACATGGCTGCTCAGCTACCCGACCCTTTCACCCTACCAGAAGAGATTCCATGACTCATTTGAGAACACTCTGCTAGCTCCCCGGGGAACATCGGATTCAGTTTAAAGATCTCACAGTAGCCCTCTGGCCGCTTGGGCTTTTATTGGGCATTTTTTGAATTTCTGATTAATATCAAAAGTGTGTACAGTCCTAAGAAAGAGGGCCTTCAGATAATCAAATCGCCTTCTCACAGGCACCAAGAAACCCAGAAAGGTTTGATTTGGAGACAGGGTGCTCTCATACATCACAGCCACATTTTAGAATACATTATACCTTGATATTTAACAGCTGAAAGCCTGTGTCCGGAATTTAGAAGATTAAAAAAAAAAAAAAAATTCGAAAACTTTTATCCCCATTAATGACCGAGCTAGACTTACATTCTACATAAAGCTGTTGTCTTCTAGTGCCAAGAAGGCATATGTGGGGATAACGTGTCCTATAGGCACAATAATATACACATTAATTCAAGCATGGGGGTCATTGAGATAGTTTGTATTTTGATGACAATGCATGGTACCCTTTGCATTTTTGTTGCCACCCCAGCAATGACTGGCGTACTATTGGGCCTTGTGGAATGGCTGCCACCACAGTAAATGCTGCTCATACATGGCTTCTGGTGGGCATTGCTGGCATAAGGTGGCCATCCCAGTGTTTGTTGGATACACTTAGATTTGGGTGGTATTCCTGCCATGTGATGTTAATACATCAGTGTGTGGGGTATATTCATCCCATGAGGGACAGTACCATATGCCACTACTTGACAAGTTGATAACTAATGACTAAAGTCATGTATTCTCTAAACGTCAAAAACTAAACTGGTATTTGGGGATTACATGTATAATTTTTAGAATATTATAAACTTTAGTTTGCAAGAATCTAAAATTAAATGGTGATATTTAGGACCAAATTATTGTAGTTCCAGAAACTATTAACTTTATGCTTGGGTAAACGTTATTGAATCTCCACAATTATTTAACACTGATATTATTTCCTTGGTGCTTGAGGACATTTACTGCCAAGACTTATCGGATGACTTATGGGGTGCAATTAATCATCTATATTCTTTAAGCTTTTTATAATAATATTTTTACCGCTACTGGAGACCAGAATGTGTATGATATGGGATTTGTCTGTTCTCTGTACCTGGAGGTTGTGTGTTACCTAAATAGTAGCTCCTGTGCATGAGCCTTTGAGATCTCTCTGGGACGAGGGATAGCTCTGTTAATGATGACCGGAGATTGTTAGATCTCTGACTTTTCATTTTCCCACCATGCCCCCTGAGTAGATACTCTGTCATAATATTTGATTTAAAATCTACTATGGACAGAGAGCATAAGGACATAAATATAAGTGAACTATTTGAGTAAAGAAAAATGTTTTATGCATCTGTAAAAGTCGTATGTGGCCACAGCAAATTGCATAGCCTTATTATTTGGACTGCATATAAAACTGATGGCTTTTAGCCAATTTTTAGGGACTCTGATGATAATGTATAGCGTTGCCACCATTATTTTCAACATTTTTAATAAGAGAAAGTGTGACAACACTCTGGAGGACTGGTGAGGGTATTTTTGGCATCCCATCAAAGAACTGGAATAGTTCCTGGGTGTCCATTCAGAATCGCCTGTGAAGTCTAGAGCTGTTATTGGCCACTTTAGTTGAAAATCGTGCTCTAAAATGCACAACTTGGTGCCATTTTAACAAAATGTTCCCACATAGAGGACATCCACGAGACCTTTGAGGGATGTCAGCTTTGCTTAATCGTTGAGTTCTGATGCAGGAAGCTGCTTACACTCACCGCTTTCCAGGATCAGCAGCCAGCACTGCAGGGTGCAATGACACTGAGCTCTGTCTGAGTGCGGGTGAGTTATGGTTAGGTGTCTATGCACTAAGGAGCCATCAACTGACAGGATCTCTGTGACAGTATCTGTAAAGCGGTCAGAGCTGCAAGGCCAATAAGAGCTGTTGGGGCACTGTCTGTAAGCAACAGCTACATGTGGGTAGGGGCAGTCTCCCTACTAGAAGATCGGCGTGGCATGTTCAGTGCTAGTGAGCCAGTGCTATAAGTGAGAGTCCCAGTGTTCCCGGACCGTAGCAATGCTATATGGGTACTGCTAGTGTACAGGTCTAGTGGAATTTGTTAAGTGTGTGTGTAATACAGCTGGTTAGCTGGTACCGCCCCTATATGTTAAAAGGAGCAGTGTCAACAGACTGCTTGCTTGTCTTAGGGCCTGTGATATATAGCCAGTTGTATAAGGACAGTGACCTCACTAAGATAATTTCTATAGGACCAGTGCTAGCAGGCACAGCACACGGTTAGTGCTACAATAAAGCTGTTACAAGGGCATGGTATTGTCAGCACGCAGCCCGTGTGTGTTGCTGCTGCTGTCTCTGCTCCTCCTGCGCCTTTAAGGGGCTGTTCCCTTCACCTCCTCCACTCTTTGTGCTGCAGCTGGGGGAGGACAGCCCTGCCTGCCCCAGGAGGCAGCAGACCGCGCGAGCAGTTATGGGAGCCCCGTGGCCGTGCGGAGGGAGCAGGCCAAGAGAGCAACTCGGACACTGGCAGCCGAGAGAGGGACGTCACGCCGCCTCTCGCAGGGTTTTAACAAGCCAGTCATACTCACGGGGTCAGCGCTGCAGCTGCCCAATGCGTGTCTCTCGCTCTGTAGGCAAGCATTACCAAGGCTGTATTAAATAAATAAATGGCTACGGGGATTGCCGCTCAATGCTGTTTGGGAGGTGCGTTCATTACTTAGTATGTAAATGTGAAAAAAAAAAAAAAAAAAAAATAAAAAAGATGCGCTTGAAAGAGAAAAAAAACCTTTCTACTTAAACGATGGCTCCTCACACCATACCGCTTCTTCTGAGCCTTTGGAAGCGGTGAAACAAAGCTATTTAAACAAGCGGCTGCCATTGCAGAAGCTGGTCTTCTATTTTGCGCTCCCCGTTAGTTAAGCCAGCGGGGGGCCGGTTTCAGCAAGGGCAGCCGCTCGTCTGTATTTGTAGCGCGCCATGCACGCTTTCCCTTAAAAAATAGCTTGTTCTTTGTTAAAACACAGCCGCCATTGTCAATACACTAAATAGTGCTCACCCACCAGATAAAGCCCACCGTGTAACGCCGCAAGTAAAAGATCCAGTCCGGATGGGAGGTCCCAAAAGGAGACAGGGCGGTAACAAAGAAGCCTCATTTTCAATCAGAAGCCAGTGTTTACCATAAACGATGACGCCAGCCAATAAAAAAGATGGGCGGGGATTCAACTCCACTTCTAAAACCTACCCTACTACAATTTGCCTCGCAGAGCGAGCAGCGCATGCACGCTGCAACGCTAGGTCTGCAAGACTAAAAAGAAAGGGGCATTTGGGGATAGTTTGTGGAAAAGTGCATCATAATAAAATGAACATATGCACAAAGAGATCAATCAATCAATCAATCAGTTACATTTATAAAGCGCGCTACTCACCCGTAAGGGTCTCAAGGCGCTGGGGGGGAGCGGGGGGTCAGTGCTCGTAGAGCCAGGTCTTGAGCTGCCTTCTGAAGGAGAGGTGGTCCTGTATGGCGCAAAGGTGGCTGGGAAGGGAGTTCCAGGTCTTCGCTGCCAGAAAAGAGAAAGATCTTCCTCCGGCGGTGGCTTTGCGGATGCGGGGTACGGCTGCCAGGGCTTGTCCGGTCGAGCGTAGGGTGCGCGGAGGAGTGTAGAAGGAGACGCGGTGGTTGATGAGTTTTGGTCCGAGGTTGTGCAGGGCTTTGTGTGCGTGGGTGAGGAGTCTGAAGGTGATCCTCTTGTTGACTGGGAGCCAGTGAAGTTTCTTCAGGTGTCCGGAGATGTGGTGGTGGCGGGGTATGTTCAGGATGAGTCGTGCGGCAGCGTTCTGGATTCGTTGCAGTTTCCTCTGCAGCTTGATGGTGATGCCGGCGTACAGAGTGTTCCCATAGTCCAAGCGACTGGTGACGAGGGCGTGGGTGACGGTCTTCCTGGTGTCGGTGGGGATCCAGCGGAAGATCTTGCGGAGCATGCGGAGGGTGTTGAAGCATGCCGAGGTCACAGAGTTGACCTGTCTGGTCATGGAGAGGGATGAGTCCAGGATGAAGCCGAGGTTGCGTGCGTGGTCAGTGGGTTGGGGAGTGCTGCCCAGGGCGGGAGGCCACCAGGAGTCGTCCCAGGTGGAGGGTGTAGGGCCGAGTATGAGGACCTCCGTCTTCTCTGTGTTCAGTTTAAGCCGGCTGTCTGTCATCCAGTTCGCTACTTCCTTCATGCCTTCGTGTAGTCTGGTTCTAGCTGAGGTGGGGTTGTTGGTGAGGGATAAGATGAGCTGGGTGTCGTCGGCGTAGGATATGAGGTCGAGTCCGTGTTTTCGTGCGATGTTCGCCAGGGGGGTCATGTAGATGTTGAAGAGGGTGGGGCTGAGGGAGGATCCTTGGGGGACGCCGCAGATGATCTCTGTGGCTGTGGATCTGAAGGGGGGAGGCGGACTCTCTGGGTTCTTCCGGAGAGGAAGGAGATGATCCATTCCAGGGCTTTGCCTCTGATGCCGGCGTTGCTGAGGCGACGTATCAGGGTATGGTGGCATACCGTGTCGAAGGCTGCAGAGAGGTCCAGGAGTAGGAGGGCCACGGTTTCTCCTTTGTCGGTCAGGGATCTGATGTCGTCCGTGGCTGCGATGAGGGCGGTCTCGGTGCTGTGGTTAGCTCTGAAGCCGAACTGTGAGGGGGTCGAGTGAGTCGTTGATTTCCAGGGCGGTGGTGAGTTGAGCGTTGACGATTTTCTCAATCACTTTGGCGGGGAACGGTAGGAGCGAGATGGGCCGGACGTTTTTGAGTTCGGTGGGGTCTGCTGTTGGTTTCTTTAGGAGGGCGTTGAGTTCGGCGTGTTTCCATTTCTCCGGGAAGGTGGCGGTGGTGAAAGACGCGTTGATGATGTCTCGGAGGTGGGGTGCGATGATGTTGTCGGCTTTGTTGAAGATGTGGTGCGGGCAGGGGTCGGATGGTGATCCTGAGTGGATGGAGTTTATGATGCGGGTGGTTTCCTCGGTGGTGGTTGGGTTCCAGGTGAGGATGGTGGTGTTGTCGGTGGCGGGTTCCAGTGGTGGGTTCGTGTTGGTTGTGGTGAAGCTGTTGTAGATGTCGGTGATCTTGTGGTGGAAGAAGGCTGCGAGGGAGTCGCAGAGGTCCTGTGAGGGAGGGATGGAGTTGTTTTCTGCGTCGGGGTTGGAGAGTTCTTTGACGATGCCAAATAGTTCCTTGCTGTTGTGGGCGTTGTTGTCTAGTCTGTTCTGGAAGGCTGATTGAAGTTTTACTTTAATTGCTACATACATGTAATCACAAGTCGATCCATCTCTACAACTGGCATTCTCACTGCAGGAGTTACATTGGGAATATTGAGGTGAATCCTGATATTTTTCTCTTTTATTCTCTTCGCTTGCCTCGCCCTCCTATCCTCTTTCTGTGTGTACAGCTCTGCTCATTAAGAGAAGTATGAGGGGTGGAAGACAGGAAAAGGACAGAGTAATAATAAGAATGCTACAGCAAGAGAGTTAGAGAGAGAAGGGAGGTGAAGAAAAACATGAGGTGGAGAAATAGGTGAGGATAGGGCAGGCGTAAGGTAAAGGGAGAAAGGTGAGGTCCCTGGACAGAATGATACAGAAGTAGGAAGCGAAAAAGAAGTAGTTAGATAGGTAGGGTTATAGAGTGAGATCAGAAGAACTTGAGGCAGAAAGAAAAAAAATTTAGAGGGAAGGGTGATGCATAGGAATTAGGTATGGAAAGAGGCAAGACAGAAAGACAAGAGGTCGTGAAAGAAACACCGAATGATGCAATGTAAAAAATGATGATGTAGCGAGAAGGGCAAAATGAGATTTGTGGCATAGAAAGATGTCAAGCAAAGTGAGGTGAAAGGCTGACAGGAAGGTAGAGGAAAGGAATAAAGAGAGATGGGGTGTAGAAAGAACCAAAGTTGAGAGAGATGGAGTGAGTACACTGAGATAGAGCGAGAGAGAAAGAGAGATAGATGGATTAAGTGAGGGGGTGAGGCAGAATAGTTAAGAGGAGAAGGAAAGCTAGATGAGAAAGAGAAGGAGAGGCGGTACAGAGAGTTCACAGAGATAGTCAGAGATAGGAGCAGACAGAAAATTACCATAGAGAGAGAGAAGGCAGTGATTAGTCATTGATGAGGTGGAGAGATGAGCTATAACCAGAAAGAGAGAAAACAGAAAGACACGAAATAGAGTCAGGTAAAGTAGAAGGCGAGGGGAGAAGTAGACAGAAAGGCTTAGGAACAGCACTGTTATGCGGCTGGTGAGGATTGTGAAAAGTGGTATGTACCTTGAACATGACAACGTGTCAATGAGAACATGCCAGCATGACACCGACTACAGATCGATCATTCTACTGCAAGAGGATTGATGGTTTGAGACCAGTAATCTGAGTAGGAAGAGGTGTGGCGCCGCAGCCAGGGCGACTGACTCCGGAATCTGGGGATCACGGTTCGATCGCCGGCAGAAGATTAGCCCAGCACCATGTAACTCTGGGCAATAGCTTGCTTAATCTTACCAACGGACCCCAGCGCATAGAGACCCTTACGGTTGATTACTCGCGCTTTACAAATGTGGATTATGATTATAATTCTAAGGTGAGTACCAAGCGTGGCCCTGTGAACAGAAGTTTTGTGCACGAGGCTTCCCAGGCAGAATGAACTGCATAGCACTGTTTGATACTCAGTGATTACTCCTGATCTTCTTGCATAATGAGCAGAAATCTGAATAGCCTTATATGTATCGCTGCTTAATAAAAGGGGCCACTTCTCTGAATATTTGAGCAGTAATGTTATATGTATCTTGAGGACCTTCTCATGTGGTGGAAGCAGCCTGAAGCGTAAATCGTAATGGAATTCCCCTGAAAGGTATCCTTCATGCAGTGGCATGGCTCATCCATTGGTGCAGAAATCCAGCCAAAGCCCCCTTGCATTAAAGGATCTACACTGGCTTCCATGTCCAAGCCAAGATCATCTTCAAGATCAACTGTATCACTTACAACTCAGTCTACATAAAGACCTCTGTTTACCGAACTAGCAAGCTAACAATACTTGGAGGTCAATGCCAGACGAGCAGCTCGGACATTGCCAGATTAGAGACTAAACTCAGCAGGAAGGAGAAAACAAGAAAGCTAGTATTATCAGCCTTTGGATTTGAAATAACATCTCCTCTCATATCAAAAGAACAGCAACCCTCTGGCATTAGCAACACCAGAGTAACTAGTATAACCTCACCTCTCCCTACAGGTCTTCTGCTGTGGATGAATTTGTATAATTAAATCTCTTAAGGCTGTGGAGGTAGCACGTCTATCAACTATTAATGCCAATGCAACCTTAACTTTTAATTCTTTCCCGAGTCCCTGACAAAATACGGCAGGAGAAACCTCATCTGTCCAGACTGCTTCCGAGAACAACTGCTAAAGTGGCTATAATAACCAACACATTCTTTACTATGATGCTGAAGATTTAATATTGTGGCAAGTGCCACTTGTACAATATGTTTTTTACCAAATATAGCTTTACACTGTGTATGGTACTGAACCCAGTTAGAAAGCCATGGACCGGCTGATCGCATGTTCTTGTCCTGCTTGAATTCTGACAAAGATGGGGAAAGGTGTCAAGTCCACATGTAAAAGATGCATGTTTGGTGGCTTCATTCTCTTTATAGAAGGCCAGGGAAGACCAGGCCAAATGACAGGCCAGGCAGAGGATCCTGGGCTCACGCTGATGTGTGGGTGCATCAGGCCAGATGATAGGACCACAGACTGAGGTGTGGGGGGCTGGTGCTATGAGTAGAGAGTCTATGAGTAGAGAAAGTCTGCAAGACTGAATGAGGGAAATGAAGCAGGAGTCTGCGGCTCCCTATAGGATTAGGGATTATGTCAATAGGGTGAGGGTCGAGTTGAAGCACAGCCCACCGGTGGGCGGTTCTGGAGCCAAGGCGGGGATGGCCATGGCCAAACAGGGGTGCATTTGGGGCATGGTTGGATGGCAGACTCTCAGTCTATGAGTAAAGTGGTTGTAAACTGGATGATCCATGAGGGGGCAGGAGGTGAAAGCTGTAGGTCAGGCAGATGGATAATGCGCCACATGGGTGGAATGAGCAGCCCAATATCTGACCGATGTGTGGGAGGGTTTTCAAGTATGAGGGTAATTCATGCAAATACATGCGTGCATCCACATGCACATACAAACATGCACGTATACACGCACCCCTACAAACACATGCATGGACATACACACACACCTATACGTCATCCAGAAAGTGTATCACTCAGGGATAGATTTCATATTAGTCAGCCATGACTGACATCTCATAGATATTAGCAAACTATCACAAGAGGAAACTGAAAATCATAATGTTTTGAGACATATACCGAATCAGCTCCCTGAGTAATGCTCATACACAAGATGGACTGACAGTCTCTTTGTCTTACCCCTGGAGTGAGCATATGGAGGACTGATTATTGATGGTATCTGACCTTCCTACTCATCAAGTTATTAAGTCTCTGACCTCCAAATGACCGAATCACTCCTGCCTGCGGATGGTCCTAATGGGTCTGCGCTACAGTGCCTTTGTAAGTGATGGCAGGGTCACGAGGGGATACACGCAGCTGTTCTGCAGAGGCTGTCTGGATCGAAGCAGACATCCGGATAACAAGCACATCCTCGAATTACCTGTCTGCTGCTGCAGTCCGCAGGGGTCTCCCAGTGGCCTTCCAAATACAGGAAACAGAAAAAACGCATCCGGGTCTCTTCGAGTGTCTTAGGCACGTGCGCGTGGGAACCTTCAGACGCTGTGACACAGCTTCCTGAGTCTACCTGATTCATCCCGAGTGGTTACAAATTTGTGGAAGTAATCACTAGCATAGGAATTAAAGGTTATTTGGACAACCTAGCGCAACAGGTGCCCCACCTTCCTGTTTAAACATCATGGGGCTTATTTACAAGGCCCCTGCGCAACATTTGCGTCATTTTTAACATGAAAAAGTGACGCAAAAGTGTCGCAAGGGGCTTTTTTAAATCTGTCCCAATGTTTGGACCGTGAGGCTGAATGGCTAGATCACTTTGCGTTATTCCCCACTATGCCGACCGAGTCTTGCTGCCGTGTATTTTGAGGATGGAGTAAGGTATGTGGAGAGGAAGGGGTAAGGAGGTAATGACAGATTATTTCCTAGTAATCATGATTGGGTCAATTAGCCTTTCTTCATCTACTGAATATTCGGAAGGAATCAGACGAGGGACTGGTGAAGAGGGGGATGAAAGGTACCAATGGAGCATAGGGCCTTATTCACAGTGTGGTGGACACGTTACTCCATCACACTGGAGGGATATTCCCTCCGACATATTACTAGTGCGTGTATCCTAATAATGTGGTGGCGGTAATGAAAGACATTGATGGAATAAAGGGTATGATTCACAGTGCGGTGGACACGTTACTCCATCACACGTGAGGGATATTGACTTGGCCTTATTACAAGCGCATTAAATCCCAATGCACTTGTAATATGGTGGATGGCTTAGCTGTCATGATTGCGACGGAGTCACCCATCCAGCACACTGTAAATCAGTCCAAAGGTTGTATTTATATGTCCATAATACCCGCCACCATTTCATTGGTGCTGTCGACAAAGAGCATTGGATCTATTCCTGTGAATAGATTCAGCAGTAGCTCTTAACACAGGATACTTTGTGCATCTAAAATACTTTGTCATTCACTAGGTGTTCGCTTTCTATGGTGTTTGCAAGGCAAACAAGCGGCACTGAAAGCGATTGCGATCGCTATTGTCAACAACTAGTGGTGCGCGCGCACCACAGAGGAGCTGGGGGGGTGGGAGCGTGGCAACGACAGCAAGGCGAACGCGCGCTGCTGCGCGTGCTAGCCACTGTCGGGAATGGGCATAGCAAAGGCGGGACTTGCGCCTGCCTTTGCCCAATCGCGTGCCTTTTTTTGTAAAAAAAAAAAAAAAAAAACACGTGAAAGCCAATGCCTGACGGCGAAAGCTGATCACACGCACGAGCGTGTGGACAGCTTTCAAAACTCCATACAAAAGGGCTCTCACTGCAACACAGGCACGAGCCCTAAAAACGAACACTTCGGTGTCATCCATAATAAAGCAATATTAAAAGCACCCACAGCAGGATTACTCATTACTCAGAATTGAGCAGACTTCGTGCTACATGATAGCATATGGGCAATTTCATTTCACCCATATCGACCACTAAACAGACCACTAGATGGCAACGGATGATAATCATTACAAATGTATTGTGGATGATGGTCATTACAAATGTATTATGGATTCAGCCACATCAAATTGCATCATTCCCATCCAGAAAACACCCACTGATGAAAGTCCACAAATCTGATTAATTCCGTTCTTGCTACCTGTAGTTCGTAAATTACACAACAAGTCCTCAATGGCTAGTGCTGTAAATGGGGAGCAAGTTACAAATAAAGCGCTGCTCGAATGGAGCTGGTATACAGCTGCACTTCTAGTCAGAGCAAATGCATTTGTCTAATATTGTCAGGATCACAAGACAGACACCAAAAGGGAACCCTCTATGACACATTTAAAGCCTCAGACATAGCTAATTGAAAGTATGAATGACATATGCTAACAAAAGCCTCACCATCAGACAAGCACCACTGCCCTTTTTACACACACACACACACACACTGCCAGGCAGCTAAGACATACGCTTCTCTAATGGACTCAAGGCACTCCAACCAAGTACAAGAGGTACAGCCCACCAGACACCTAGTTATCCAGAGTGGCAAAAGTCGTACTGCCTGGTGTTTCACTTGGAGGACTGAAAAATTAAAATAGAAAGTAATTTGTCCTATATGAAAAATAAAAAGACATTTGGGTATGCACAACTGTGGCAAATAAAGACCAGTGACAAATGCAGGAAATTGGAGTTAGTCCTAGTTCTCACTCTTGGGCCACTTTCCGGCCCTTTACACAGGCATTAATAATGCAAAAGTACCGACCTGCTAAGATGTACCATAAGAATGCAGGCCTCGAAAAATCCTAAAAATGTTACTAGACCTGCAGGTCTAGTGATTTAAATATTCTACTCTACCTAATTACAATGCTCGACACAAACCGGTTTCAAATTATGTGACCCTTGGTAAGTATTTTAAGTCATTGAGATGACATTTTGTTCTTTATCACATATGAGAGCACCTCCAAATACACGAGTTCAGCACGTCTCTTTTGTTGGTTTTAATAGACTAAACTTTTGCTCAATATATAATACAAATCTAGCCACATACAGGATACACATGACCGCTGACTTGCCTCAGTTCATTAACAGCACTGTCATCAGTGCGGGGGCAGGAATGTTTCTCAAATCATATTTAAAAACAGTCACTTTTAATAAATACATAACTAAAGCCTTAAGTAGAAGCAGACTGTCATTTGCAATCAGCAGATTTTACGTTGAAATGGTCACAGAATTTTCCGCTGCCATGTGGTTTTAAAACTATATAGTGTACAATGTCTGGAAATTGAGTTTCTGCAAATATTTGTCATTTGCACATCACCAAGTAAAGTGTTCTGCTTTGTTTTGCATCACACTTCTGAATAAAAAAAAAAAAGCTATTTCATAATTCCTGATATATTTTGAAATACTTGTATTATTCATGTACACGCTGTTTAAATGCTGTGTTAGAAATAAAACCTGACAATTTACAGCCTTTTGTTTCACAATTATTGTCAGATAACTCACTTGACAAAAAACACTAACTATAATAAGAGAAAGAAAAGTAAACACCATTTTCCAGGAACAGATAAGCAACAATTAGTAATAAGACAAACTGACATTTGACCTCGATCCTTGAACAGACAGCAACTGTGTCAAGACAAAAACAAGATTTAAAGGTCTCTTTATTGCTCATTCACTTTCTAAAATGAACAGAACGCCTGTTTCTTTGAACTTAAGTGAACTCCCCAGCACAGAGAGTAAATGCTAAAAATAGCTCGACCTGATAAAATCTCACTTGCTATTGTGAGTGGATTTTTTAGGCCTGCATACAGTTCTTTCTGCTGTTCTGAACATGGTTCCGGTTAGCCGTGTTCTTCCTCACTTGCTGCTAACAAAATCAGAAAACTTGAGCTTGGTTTATGTTCCACTACTCACTGCCCCCTTTGGAAACACTTACACACCCTTCACACAAACACTACATGTTCTCCATTTCGGATTGTCATGTCTGATATCAATTTAAACATTCAAGGTCTCAATGCCCCCGCTAAGAGTCCAGATACCCTTAGAATGCTCAGAGACGCTGGGACGGACATATACCGCCTCCAGGAAACTCACCTTCTCAAAAAGACTGCCCACGCCTTCGGTCTACAGCATACACACACCAATTTCACTCCTGCAGGATCACAAAATCTGCAGCAGTAGCAATCTTATTGGCCAACAAATTCCTTGGTTGGGTCCCAGGGCAACTTTTGACGTTACAAATATTGCTAGAGGGCATCGCCCTTGTCGTTGCGACGATATATGCTCCCAATGAACAACAAGAAACTTTCTTGCAACAGGCATTTGCGCCGGTAGCATCGTCGTCTCCTACACAACTTTTGATAGTGGAGACAGAAGAGTACAACTTAGTTCTACATCTGACCATAGACTGTTTAGTCCAAAGGTTTGGGCAGACGGGTGCTTTCTCTGCCGAGGGACTGTGGTGGCTCTTTGAGGTGGGCTTGACAGACACCTGGAGGGCACTAAACCCCTCCACCCACGACTTCACTCAATACTATGTCGCTCAGCAAACCTATGCGCGGTTAGACCATTTCTTGGTCTCCTCCTCATTTCAACCGTATGTCCCAGATGCAGCCACCGGAGTATCTGCTCTCAGATCATTCCCCTATTACTATCATCTTTAAACTCACCTACTCTTACTCCATAACCGCTTGTGATGACAATGGTACCATACTCCAACATTAATCAGTTCAGGACGAGATATGGGAGCAACTTGCACGTCTCCCCCCTCCCTACTGTGGGACAGCCTTAAATCAGTCCACCGGAGTTCCCTCATTGCCATGTCAGCACGGCTCAACACTCTGGCGAGACAGGCGCTTAATGCTTGAGAACCGACTGAAGGATCTAGAGGACCTTCATAAGCAAACTGAGGCGAGCTCAGTTTGGAAACAATTGTCTGCAAGGAGCTGAAAGCTCTTGACTATTACAAAGCAGAAGATGCAATGCTGCGAGTGCAGCAAAAGTACTACACTGGCAGTTAATAAAGCCTGACTGCTTCCTGCGTGCAAACTCCAGGCCAAACTTCACAGGGAGCGTGTGATGCAGATCCTTGGATAGAACGGGACGGAGATTCAGACATATGAGGCCATTACCCAGGAATTTGAACACTTTTACTTGACCCTCTACTCCTCCGAGCAGTCAGCTGTAACTCAAGACCTGCTGCCCACAGTTGGCCCCACTGCTCAGTCGGTTTAATTATATAAGTGACTCGGGTCGTTTAGCAACCACTATGAACGACGTGGTGATCCTAATGATTGCCAAGTCAGGGAAGGACATGACCTATTGCTCCTCCTACCGGCCTATTACCCTTTTGAATGTTGACGCGAAACTGTTCACTGGGGTCTTGGTGACCAACTGAACCCGTATATGCAGGGACTTGTGGACCTCGACCAAGAGGACTTCATTCCAGAGAGGAACTGTAGCAATAACACTAAATGCATCTTACACCTTATAGGCAAGGCCTCTAGCTCCCGCATATCCACGCTACTCGTCTATTGATGTCGAGAAGGGGTTTGATAGGGTGCATTGTCCCTTCTTGCAAACTGCATTAGAAATATTTGGCCTGGGATCCCAGTTTCGCAGATGGATAAAGACCGGTTGTGTTCACCCCCAAGCCAGAGTAAGGGTTAATGGCCTCTGCCCTCTACCCTTTCGGGTCCCCCAGGGAAAAAGTTGGGTTGTCCGCTATCGCCCCTTCTTTTTGTTCCTTACTTGGAGCTCCTGGCTGAAAGAATCAGAGTAAATTGGCAGATTGCTGGGATAATGATGGGAGGGCGGGAACACAAACTGGCATTCTATGCCGACTAAGTTTTGGTCTCCCTAACGTACACCTTACACATTGCGGCCCTTCTTCATGAACTCCACCTCCTTGGGTATGTTTTGGGATTCAAAATCAATGTTCAGAAATCCCAGATCCTCAACCTATCCAAACCGGCCAACGATCGCCACACTTTAGGTATGGTTCAGCTTTGGGTGCCCTATGTTGTCCCATACCTGGGTCTCATGCAGTGATCCTCAGTAGTTAAACTTTGCAGAGCTAACTACAAAGCGCAAGTAGCAACATCCAGCGCTGACCTATGGACTTGGCGCACCCGAGTCCTCTCCTAGCTGGCCTGTCTGGTAGTTGTAAAAATGACTTTGGCCCAAAATTATTTTTGTCATGTAGACCCTCATAGCTCAGTCTCAGCCCCTTTTTCTTTCAAAATTACAATGCATGATCGAATCTTTCATATGGAAGGGTAAAACACTTTGCATGGGCCGGAACTGAGCATACCTCCCAGGTCGGAGTAGCACAGGCCTACCTTGGAAAAACAATGGATTTTCATAGATTAGTCAATTCCCAATCTACACGTTTGGAAGGGCCCTTGTTAGGCCAAACACCAACATCCACTGGGAGTTTATTCTCCGCCAATGCTGCGGGCCACTGTTGAGCCATGGGATACTTTTATTCTCTCTCAAGGCCTAACCACCCAGCTATCGCTCCATACACCAGTGATTGTAAATCCCATCTTCCCTCCAGCCGTGGGTTTTTCGCAAGGCAGGAAGCCCACTGTCAACAAATTGCTGAATTCTTTGACCAGGAGGACCTGATTTCCTTTGATCAACTCTGACTGGAGTGTAGGCTACCAGAATCGGAGCGCTGGCATCATACCCATATCTGTCCCTGGGTCATCCTAGACTGGCACTGCCAGACCCTTTACCCGTTTTTGAAAAATGGCTTATTCCTAAAGCCAGGCGTCATATGACTGCTCTCTGAACTTTACAAAATGTTGCTCTGGGCACCCACCCCTGGTGGTATGGCAGCACATCTCCGATGGGAATCAAGAGTTGTGACATACCCTGACAGATAAAGAATTGGCAGACATCTACTGCAGAGCGCATATCTCAGCGACTAGTGTGAAGGTCAAGGAACCAGAGCTTAAAATCGCACTGCCCCAAACTCAAACTCTATTGGGACGCAGTCTAGGCTGGCATCAACATCTTACATACAGGCCTACCTCCGCTCCCTAGCTATATCCTCCTTGGCCTCCCCAACACCCTCACATACCCTCTCCGCTCTCCCAGAGGCAAGGCAATAACCCTAGAACTGTGCCGCCTGGCAGGTGCTCACAGCCCATTGGGGCACGGACTAGTGGTTCAATAATCTGTGGGACACTGGGTATGGCAAAAATCTCCGCCGCCATCAACCACCAGCAGCGATAATTTCAGAAGCAGTGTGGGAGCCGTGTGAAGTTTGTCAACGAATTTCGGGAACTCTCTTGCCCAAAATTCCTGCGAGAACTGTCTCATGGACCCGGATTAACGCGCACTGATGTACCAGAACGTTTGTCTGAGGGACTAGAAGCGATCTACTGGTCTTTTGCATTTTTCACACTGGTGAGTGAACATGATGTTTGGTTTCTTATTCTCTTTCCTTGATCATTCCGTCAGTTCCCTCCCTCCTTCCCCCTCCCTACCTTAGCCAGCTTTCACAGACCCACCAGCCAGCAGACGTCGGTGGGGGAATATGTGTTATCCTTGTTTACTCAACAAAACAGATTTGAACTGGAAACAAAGCATGAGAGCACTAGGATGGGTGCTCGAAGCTGCTCAGATGGAAGATCTCTATTTATTTTCCTAAAGTAGAACCTGCTCCGTGGCTCACCGGTCGCTGATGGCACAGGCAGTGGCGTAACGTAACGAAACTTGAGGGGCCCTCCTGCAAGGTACCATGCAAGGCTCCTTGCGCCATGGACCTGCCAGTGCCTGAGAGGGCCGCCGGTGTTCGGAGCCCGCTTAGTGCCCGAGGGGGCCGCCAGAGCTCGGAGCCCGCTTGCACCGTTCGGGCTGTGGGAGTGTATGTTAAACCACTGGGCACAGGCAGACCAAATCTCTTATGAAGCAATTAAGCAAACTTACTTGGATGATGGGGACTTGTTTTCTGGCAGTGGTATTCCTCTTGCAGCATACCAGATAGTTCTCTCTCGCATTGGTTGTCAGGTCCGACCACAATGACTTGATCACTAAAGATAACAGTTGGCTTGCCATCTCCTCTTGTCGCAGATTTCAATTTGTCGGTGGTCGTCACAAACACCATAGTTAAGCCCGTGATCACGGGCGGAATACGTTCACGCCACTATAATAAAGTCCTTGGCCTCTTGTATTAAACATGGAACTTTATTATATAGTTGTAGAAAAACATAATACGATACATAATGGACATGCCCACCTAGGAGACCAAGTGCTAGAAAACAGCATAATGAACCTTCAATCCTAGACATTTCAAAGAATCATCAATTCATTCAAGAAACCATAACTACAAGGGACACACTACAACATCGCCATCATTGTGGAAACATGAAAAAACTTACGTTCATTCATTCAATGCTATAAGTAAGTTTGCAGCGTGATTGAGTTTGTGAGAAATAGCAGGGAAGTGTTGCTGCTGATCTACTTGAAGAAACTTTACAGCCGCTGAAGGTACAAAATATACAGTCTGATTCACAACCAACAAGTTTCAAGCGGCTATAAAAAGATTTTCTTTACCCTAAAGCTCCTCCCTTTAGTCCACTAGCCGCCCCTCTCACCGTGGACATAACGTCCCTGTGTCACGATGTTTCAACACCCAAATAGCAGCAATCAATAAAGCCTACAGACTCGTTGCCGAGCCTCCACATTTTTTTATTTTATTTATTTTAAGAGTTTTATATAGAGCTAGCTTGACCCGTGGGTATCAGAGCGCTTTACATACATACTGTAAAGAGAAAACAGACGGAAATTGCAAATGAACACAGATTCCGCGTACGGGCGACAGATGCTGTCAATAGAACCCAACGTACAGGAGTTATAATAAACAAAGGGATGCGAGCAGGTGTTCAAACCAGATTGCTTATTTTTGGCTGTGCTCGGGCAGGGAAGTAGTACATGTTCCGCTTCGATTATACACTGGAAGCCGGACTTTGAGTTTTCTGGATGTAAAGCATGCTAATTAACTGCAAAACAATGTTAAATACCCCTGGCTGTTATGAACCTGCCTGGGAAGAGGTCATATCCGGATACCGCGTCATAAACCTCACTGCTTCCCTATTCAACGTTTACCTAAATAGATCCAGCTCACTATGCGCACGGTACCACCAAATCACTGGGCAGTGTGTAGGAATGGGGAGGGGGGGGGGGGGGGAGGTTGGGTGGAGGAGGGGTGAGTCGACAAGGAGGCTCTCTGGTGGTTCTGCAGTATCATTCTCCTCTTCCGATCAGCTAATGACAGCGAACAGCAGCTGTTGACACCAATCAAGTTCAAGCGGGTTGGGCACCCTCTACTTTAAGTATGTCCTGTAGTAGCGAGCGGGGTAGTTTGTAGATTTCTTACCGTCCCTCCCACCCTTTCCGTTCCCTCTTGGTCTCAGCTACGCCCGGTATTCGGGCGCTACGAACTTCAGTGATGTGCTATCTCAAAGATTGGAGGCCTCTTCCAGCAGAGCCGCCCCTCCCTCCCCGGTGCCACAGTACAGTGCGACGCCGTTCAAGGATGCACCTTTACCCACTGACCGGGCACTGCGCTCGCACCTCTTACCTGTGACGCCCGCTGTGACTGCACCGTGCCCAGCAACGTAGTGCAGCAACCGGAGCCCAACAGCACTTCCGGAGCAAAGGGAGAGGAGATCACTTCGGCGGAAGTGACAATTGCAAGAATGCGAAGTCCACAGGGAGCTCATAAAAGACTAGAACGGCGCTAAAACAATTGAAAGCGGCAGCAGTGGGCACCATGCTGCTAGTCGTAATTTCCTATTTATTCATATTGAACGTCTTAACGCTTTTTGAAGTATTGTAAAATGTAAAGTGCTTCAGACAAACCAAGTGTCGTGTCAATCCCCCTAATTCTTATGCTCCTCAACAGAACCTGTCCAACAAATATGAAAGTAAATTACATTGTAATTAGTAAAGCACATTAGGCTTCACAATGAAAAAGAAGCATATTTTAAAGTGAAACAAGTAAGGGTTTATTAAAGGTTTAAGCTATTATCGAAATTGAAGTCAATCAATTTGTCATCTAAATGAAATACTAGCATAGAGCTGAGAATACAATGTAAATAAAATAGGAAATAAAAACATAGTACAGCTCAAATAAAATAAGTCATAAATCAGATGTCAGACCTACATAGTACTGCCTCCTAAAGATCAAAGGAGAGTAAGTGCTACGAATTAATCTCCAGGCTGGTTCCGTTGTTAAGATGATTTATTCATATAAGGAGCAGAAAGGTACGAAACAGGTAGAACATCTTCTAAGTATTCCTTAATAGGACTACTTCACAGGAGCATCCACACACACTGCCAGAAAAAGAGGAGGCTTAGTTTTGAGGAAAACCCTTGCAATAACCCAATCTTCTCTTCCAAGGAATGTTGGGTACAGCTGGTTAGGTACAGGGCCACCAGTCTACCACCACTACCCCATGCACAAGTGGTTAGTTCATCACTACCTCCACAGTCCTGGCCTTACAAACAACAGCTCCCGCAGTCTCCACAGTCCCATCCTCCCTCTCCCAGTCATTCTGCACTGAATTTGACCAGGAATGTCCATACCACTCCAGGTAACCTTGTGATCCTTCATTACCATGGGAGGGAGGCGATCCCCCTCGGAAGACTGCCAGGTTGACTGTCCAGATGAGACAGATATGGATTCTTACCCTGTTAAATCTTATCCACTGGATGATTCTAAACATACCGAAGGCCTGCACAGCATTATTATGATAAAATAGATGTGGTGCACAGGAAGCATTAATTCCATATAGAGACCCTTTCTAAGACCCATCTAGTACCTCCCAGTGATTCAGGGCATAAGCTTTGTACTCGGAGCAAGGCCCCTCTGGATGCCTAAAAGCGCTGGGACACTCCTTTGAGTAGCTGTGCGCTATAGAAATTATGCTATTTATTAATTTAATGCATGGTAAAGTCCAGAGTTATTCCTGGCATATCCTTTAATCTGGGTAGAAATTCTAAGGTTCCCCAGATCGCTATTCGTGTTTGGTGCCAGGTCCCTTCTGTCTCACTGGTGGTACAAATTGTGAGAAATGAGCCTCGGTACAGATGACTTGGAGATACCATTCCTTTGGAGGAAAGCAGAATCAAAGATGCCCCTGAGAAGTATTAGACAGGCGGTGGGGACCACCATGCAATGGAGAATTGCAACCAGTCTGCTTGCTCTGCAGATTAGACTACCATCAGTGGGAGGAAATGGAGTTGATAGAACACCGCCCTGAGGTCCATTTGAAAAGGGACCGAGAACTGGTAGCTCACACAATTAGTCTGCAGCAGCAACTCAAGGTGTGCGATGGATGCTGCGGACATTCCCTTGAGAGAGATCACTAAGTATCTTGCAGCTCCTCACTTGGCTATGGATTTCTGTCTTCCAGTCAGAAGTTCAGCAACAGTTGTAAAACATGCCTTTCAGTGGAGAGTATCTTTTCTGCCTGCAGGCCATAATCTACACACTCTATTGTTACCCAAAGTAAGAATTCCCCCGAATGCGCCAACGCTACTTGAGACGGCCCTCCACTGTTAGAAAAAGGCACTGCTTTATACATCAGGTGTGACCCCCTACGCTAGTTTTTATCACACTATTAGGACTACCAACCACTGGCGGCAGGCTCACGAAGGCTCAGCTACACGCCTGGTCCGAGATTGGCTTGAATACGGTTGGGTCGTTGTTTGGTGATAGCACCCTCCTTGATCATGACACTTTTGTACAAACCACGGGAGTACCGGAGCAACTTTACTTAACCTATGCTGTGGTATCCCACTACGTTAAGAAGACGTGGGCACCTCAGCGACATGAGCCTCCACCAAATGAGTTAGCCCGAACGTTATATTTTATGGGGAAGGGTCGCCATCTTATGAAGTGGCTATACGTTGGTATTCGGACGCAAGCATCCGTTCCACTCACCGACGTAAGAATAAAATGGACGGAGACAACTGCTAGTATACTAACCGATAAAGCTTGGAGAAGTGTCCTGGAGCACCCCAAGCAAGTCTCCCGCAATACCAAATTTACATTTATACAAAGCATGGTGTTACACAGATCCTATTTAACCCCACGGAGATTGCGTCGCATGTTCCCAGACGCTCCACGTTGCAGGTCTGAGGAGGCGGGCTTCGTTCACATGTTATGGGCTTGCCCTCACCTTCGTGACTACTGGGCTGGGGTCCGAAATGCACTTGGGGAGATTACACAATGACAGATTGATGACAACATAACTGAGTGTCTACTAGGTCTCCGCAGGCGCACAAACACCCTAAAAGTTCAATTGTGCTTCCTCGACCTTGCCCATATACTAGCCCTACGCGCTATCACCATGAGGTGGAAGTCCACTAGATGCCCCACCTTATCTACATGGCAAGACGAGGTGGTACGTTGGAGTAGTGCCAAAAGCGCGGCAATCAGGCGTGAGGAGGCACGTGGATTACGAAAACTCCCCATTTTCATGGAATGAGATATCAGGCTGGAAGGGTTCAAAACACTAGATCTGTTCCCACAACAAACCAATTCTACCCCGCAGTGAAACCCGTACTATGCGGTTCTAGGTTCACTAATGGTCAAATGACTATATCGCGTAAACACCCGCATACCAGCAGTAAGCCTTACCAAGTGATGTCTACACAAGTAGATAAATGTGAGAGGCACATGGAACCGACAGGCCAGGAGATGGGAGGGGGGCGGTTTTTTTTCGTTTTCAAGTCGGATTGTTTGAAATAATGTTGATTATCGACTCAAATGATCTTTTTATCTTGTATATATCCATGTTATCATAACAACAAAGATGTTATTATTTTCCTTCCGCTTATGTACGTATACCCTTGGAAATGCAAATAGATACCATATGTAAACAGTATGGAAATGGAAAATACCACAATGTACTGGATATGATAACTCGGAGCTACTCTGTGGTGATCAATAAAGTTTGTTAAAAAAAAACAACTCTTGCTAGAAAAGATAAAGGGCAGGAATGGTCAAAGCTATTTGTGCACTGCAGATCTGTACTCCTAGATCTGCCTTTTCTAAACTTCAGGCAAGAAGAGGTGCGATTACATTAACTCCTCAGGAGCCAGGGCTACCAGATACAGAGCTGCCAGGATACCAAGCTAGCAAAATGTTTTGGCAATGGTGGAGAAAGGAACAGTGGAAGAGGGTAGATAAGGCTTCAAAACTGATGCCTCTGCTTCAAAACAATGATTCCACCTGAAACCTCTCTACGATGTATCAGTGAGTTTCAGATCCAGACTATAGAAGAACTGTTAATCCAGGTTCATAGAGATAGTGAAGTCCTGATAACTAACTCCCACTTACAAAATCCAGTTTACCGGTTCCATGTCAACCAAACTATTAAGTTGTCCATCTTCCTGCATGCCGACTCAGTAGCGCCAATGACATTGTATGTTTGGATGTTGAGGACTGTCAGGTACACCATTAATGGATCTAAATTTATCAACAAGACAGAGCACCAGCGTGTAGCTACTTGTAAGCCACAGATACAATATCATATTTTCAAGAAGGTATTGCCAGATTAATTGTTAAATACATAGACTGTAAGAAAGTGTCCTTTTTTTGCATCGTTGCCCCACTTTTTGCCAAACTGCTGATGTACTTTGACTGAGGTTCCTGCCAAACAGTTACCCAGGCCCTATATTCTTTCCCTGAAACTGCATTAAGACAAAACCTAATTGGCAGTCTTTGGCCACAGGTCAGTCCCTTGTAAATGGTACCATAGGTACTGAGGGCACAGTGGCCAGGGAAGGCATCTAAGGGCTTCAGCACTTATTGTGCCACCCTCAGAGGCCCTGTACCTTTGATTAGGTTCCAATATGGCCAACAGGTGAGGAGCTCCTGCCGGGAGCTTCCCGGCCAGGGATTGCCTTTTGGCGCTGGTCTCCTGGAATCTACCTCCTCCTTGGACCCTTCTGCTCACCTGGGATTATGTTGACTGCGGTCCTTGTCTCTCCAGCTCCCGCGACTGAAATAGAGTTCTTTCTTGTGAAACCATGATTAGTGTTTCTGACTGCGGAGTCCGAGTCAACATGGCCAATGCCCAGTGGAGCTGCTTTGTTGGCTATAGAGGAGACTGGCTCGGGTTCATTCCCTCGGCCGTCACCTACCAGCCGGACATTGGGCATGGTTCTCCTCGTCTCTCCGCTGTTGTCTCCTTTCTCCCCCACCTTCGGATGAATCATCGTGGATCTGCTGACGACGGAGCCTGTTTTGGCGCGGCCACTACCTGATCGGGATCTCCGGATGACTGTCTAGTTGAGCTGGGCTGAGGTTCGCCCCACCTGGCCATCCCCTTGCCTTCCGGGTTTGGGCCGCTGCTGCTTTCCCTGCTGCCGGACTTCTTGCTTTGCCTCCTGTGGTGCCACTGGGACAGGTGAGTCTTGTTTTTCCATGACCTGGTTGCAGCGGCGGTGAGTGCCACAGCGATGTAGTCTGGTGCCCCCAAGCTTGTTTTCACTTTCAGAGAGGAGAAGCACCCTCCATGGTCCCCGTTGCTGCCTCCCCTTCTTCCGGAGCTACTGCCTTGAGCACCCGAGCAGACTTCTCCTGACTTTTTTTTGTGTTCCCCCATCTTGACGGCCTCAACTAGCTACAAAGTTCGCTCCAAGTTGCCGGTCCTCGTCTTGGTGTCGCCTGCCTTTACATGACATCAATTTGACCACCCCCGTTTGGACACCTACCCCTCCCTCTGATAAGGATGGCTACGGCGAGACTCCCGAACCTCTCCTTCATTTTTGCCCCTTCCGCTACCCTTGGTGCTCGGGCACAGAGAGTGAGTCTGGAACTGGACGATGAGATTCCATGACCCACTTCGGACTATTGGATGTGTGGACTTTGATTTTGAGGGTCCCTTGATTTTCATTCTTCCATTGTCGGTTTGCCTGACTTTGTCTGTTTTTTTCAGCATCCTGTCTCTATCCCCCTCATCCACCCGCCTTCCATGCTCCAAGGGACTTGTATCTGTTTTGTTTTATACTATAGTAATTGATGTAGCTCTGTGCAACTGTTCTCTTGTAAAGTGCTCTGATACCTCCGGGTCTAGCCAGCGCTATATAAAACTCTACAAATAAATAAATAAAATAAGTATCTACTCCTCTCACTAACCATCCTCCTGCAGATTCCATCCATTGTCATACATTCTACCATCCGTCATCATTCAAACCACATTCTACTACAGTATTCCATTAAATGTATATACTTATATACTCAACTAGTAACCCACCCCCCTTCCCCTGCTTTTTGTTGTTGTTTTTAAACAGGGAACAAAAATGCAACAACATTGAAGAGAAACTACAAGAAATCCAACATGCATATATGATGCTCTTAAATACTTATATAGCCCCCAAAACTATTACATACCTAATGATGTAGCGGAAATCATATTTAATTTGTACGGTTACTTTATAATCACACTTGTAGACCGCACCTGTATATAATCCTTTATTGTAACAACCTGAATTGTTAAAATCATGAAATGTAGTAACCGGAAACGTGATGTGCTTAGACCATTGAAAAGTAACATGGAGAATTAACGTGGAGGGTGAATGTAACTAGCAGAAAACATTAACGTGAAGAACTCATGTTGTGAAACTGACAATTATTCATGTACTAAATGTGTTTATTAATTATGTCATTTTATGTATTAAATCTTTGATTTTCGTAACAACAGAGGAAAGGAAACCAGACCCCGACTCCTTAATACAATCTATGACAAACACAAGTGTTGCGACTGTGCCTTATTTTCTATGCCATTTTGTAAAGTTCCTATGATGCTTTCTTATGTTAGCTAAATCTTGTAGGCCTGAAATTCAGTACCCTGAAAACTCACGCTTTAGAATTAATAGTCACATTTCATGTGCATTGTGTTATATGTTCTTTCTCATGTTTGTGTTGCAGGTGAAAGAAGCGTTCTTGTTAGTTAGAATAATGTCTTTGGTAGACAGGCATGGAGAGAAGAAGTTACAATCATGTGGATTGAGTTGATAAAGGGAGGTCGTTGTGCTTCATACAGGAGAAGGCCTGGGAACCAAGGACAAAATGTTTCAAGGAAAGTACACCGCCGCCCCATGGAAAAACACCTTTAGGATTGTACCCAGAGCAGATGCCGTGATACTCAATGAATCTTGGGAAAGTTATCTCTGAATAATGTGATGATGGGAGTAGGGAAAAGTGCCCGCTTCTTCTTCTGCCTTTGGAGAGAGAGCACCTAAGAACAGATCTGTCTCGGAAGCTTTATGCTACGTGACCCATCGACTGTGGAGAGACTTCTTAGGAAGATTCCACATGCTGACCCCTTTTACCTTTCTTCTTGAAGATGTTTAAGTAGGGATGTGATCTTAGTGTTAGTGTTGGGATAGATTAATGCTCTTTATTCAACAACTTTCGATGCAGGGGCATTTAGACTCATGCTTTCTGATCCTCTGCATTCTGCTTCTTGAATTAATTGTATTATTCATGTTACATCATCTCAATTGGATACGCAGATTTGGCTTTATGCTAATTCCATTGTATTTTACACTCTCGTCTTGAGGTGCGTGTATTTTCAGTTGTTTTTGGCTTTGTAATAAATCAAACTAACTTTAAGTAGTTGTCTGTGGTTATTATGTGGCCACTTAATTAATTGATTGGCTTATAACATATTTTCTCCCCTCTACGCTTCAATGCTGCTAAAAGAACCATCAAATTGTGTCTCTAGAACAGGTCCAGAACTTATGGGCCCGGCTATTTCAGTAACATGTAACCTAAATACATCTCTTACTATACTTTATATACAGAGTAATGCACAAATATTTTATAACATAAAACTATGCGAGATGTAATCTTTCTACAACACTGGTGTTTCTTTCTCTGTTCTAAAATCTTTGTCTCTAAAATCTCCTTTAGAAGGGTTACACTCTTGAGAAGAAGACTCTTTGTCACAAACCTTATAAGAAATACACTCTTGAAAAGAGAATTCTTTGTCAGTAATTTCCTTGTCAATAACAATAGGTGCATCTTCTTTATCTATGCTACTAAGCTCAGGTACAGTGTATCCAATTTCCCTCTTGTCCATATTGTTTCCATCCAACACACCATCCATTATCAATTCATTATTCAAAGAATGATTGCTTGTATATAACGGAACAGTGATGGGGTAGAGATATGCGCTACAACCTGGTTCATAAATTTGTCTTGGATTTGTAGATGTTTATGTGTGCTCCAGGGGTGGCGTCTTCATTCGTGACGTCCATGTAACTGATTAATGAGAAGCACTTCCTTCATGGGTTGTGTCCCCCTTGGGCACTACTTTGCGGTATTTTTTTAATCAATTTGTGTGATCAAAAATAAACAGATTTAAACATCAAGTTTAGTGTTGTTTTTATTCTTCATACTCCATATTGAGTTCATTGTTTGAGGTTAAATAAAGTTTTAAGTAAACATTTTCTAAATGTTTACTTAAAACTTTATTTAGGGGAGGAGCCTAGCGCGCAACCAAGATGGCCGCGTAGGTGCGAGGCTCCCGAGGACCTCCGCAACCTCCTACGTTTATCCTGTCTTCATCCTGCCTCGGTTGAGGGGACTGTGTTGGTGAGCCTGAGCCGAGGTGGTACCCGTTCTCCGTTCTCGAATCGGACTTCGGGTACCGGAGTGAGCACCGACTGAAGTTTGCGGCCTATTTCTCGCCGGACCCCGGATTTGCGCTGGGGGGTGACCCAGTGGCAAAGTGAACAACAACGGCGGGCTGGGCCTGGCGAGTCGTGTACCCCGCACTTTCGCTTTCACTTTCGCACCCCCTTGCCGTCTCTGCAAGTGAGATCGCGGAGCTCTTTGTGTTGGTGTGGCCTCGCGGGGAGACCCTGCCTGCCTGCCGGCTGTGACCCACCCCGCCGACCTGGGGTGGCCCCCCGGAGCTCGTGGCCTTGATTGCCTGCCCTCTACGGCGTAGCTGGTGCGGGTGTGTGACCCGTGGCGATGGCCACGAAACAAGACGGAGATCGGTCGAAGACCAAGTCGACCCGGCGTGGCGCCGTACATCAGGCCAACATCATGGACCGCTATACCCTCCAGAAGGGATCTCCCGGCGGACCGCACAAGTCCTCTGAGGGCCCCCCTGATGCCCCGGATTTGCCCACGGATCTGACTCTGCAAGACGTCATGGGCGCCATTGCTGAGATGAAGGCCTCGGTGGGCCAGCGGTTCGACACCTTGGCGCATAAGATCGACGCGGTCCTCGTGGATGTCGGCCTGGTGAGGGCTGATCTCTCCAAGACCAACGACCGGGTTGATTCTTTGGCCCGAACCACGTCGGGCCTCACGACTGAGGTGGCGGCCCTCCAAACGGAGGTGCACCGACTTCGTCAGGCGAGTGCGCTTATGGATCGGCGCCTGGAGGATTCCGAGAGTCGGGCCCGGAGGAATAATATCCGCATCATCGGAGTACCCGAGGGACGGGAGGAGGCGGCGGCGGATCTTTTTGTAGAGGACCTGATAGCTACCCATCTCCAGCCTCGGGGACTGAGTAAATTCTTTGCCGTGGAGAGGGCCCACAGAGTTCCCGGGGAAAGGCCGAAGGTTGGAGCCCCTCCGCGGCCTCTCATTGCCCGGATTTTTAACTTTCGGGACAGGGACGCGATCTTGCAAGCCTCCAGACTGCAAGGGCCGATTAAGCTGGAAAATATGGAGGTGAACTTTTATCCCGATTTTACCCAAGCGGTCCAGAAGCAGAGACTGAGTTTCCTGGGTGTCAAGCGCCGTCTCCAGGACATGAACTTAAAATACGCCATGCTCTTCCCGGCCAAGCTGCGGGTAGAGGTGGATGGTCGCACGCACTTTTTTGATCGTCCCGAAGCGGCCGGGGACTGGCTGGACACTCTGCCTGGGGGTAGTGATCGAGATGGTGGGGGGGGGGCGGCGGGAGGAGACGGCCCACAGGATCGGGACTGAGGGGTTGATATTGGGCCTCACTCTGGACGACTATGATGCCACTTTCGACCAAGCTTCTGTCTTTGTTCTTTCCCCTCCCTTGGAGGTTGCGTGGGGTCTAGAAGGGGTACTCTTTCCTCCTCTAGGGGGTTTAGCTAGTTTCATTATATAGGGGCGACAGGCACACTGCAAGTTGGGGGGCTGTCTGGGCTCATGCAGGGGTGCAGGGAGGGGGGAGTTTTGTTGGGGTGGGTGGGTTGGGGTGGGGTGTTGTTCGTTTATACCACAAGGCAAAAGTATCGTTGTGTTATTTCTAAAGTGCTCTCTGGGGGACGAGTGATGGCTTCTGTTTATGATGGGGGGTAGGGGACTGAGTCTGTTGTCCTGGAATGTTAATGGATTGGGGGACAGGATAAAACGAGGTGTGGTCCTGCAGTTCTTGAAGCGAATTTCGCCCGATATAGTTTTTCTACAGGAAACACACCTCATTGGCAACTCCTTTTGTGCTATGAATCGACGGGGCTACCGCCTTGTGGCCCATTCGGGCTTCACGTCTGGTTCAAGGGGTGTGGGCATTATGGTTAAGAACTCGCTCCCGTTGGAGATTGATGAAGTGCTCCATGACGACAGGGGACGTTACACGGTTTTGGTGGGTAGAATGGAGGGCAGAGTGGTCGTTTTTGTGTCTGTTTATGTCCCGCCGGGGCTGCGGACGACCACCTTTGCGGATCTGGGGCGCCTCCTCCTTGGCCTTCCGGAGGGGATTCTAGTGGTGGGGGGGGATTTTAATTCTGTGGTTTCCGGAACTGTGGATCGTCACCCCCCTAGGGATCTCCCCCGTGCCCAGGCGTGGTTGTCTGGCCTCTTGGATACCTTGGGGCTGGTGGATTGTTGGCGTTTGAAACATCCCACGCAGCTTCAGTACACCTTCCATTCAGGGGCTCATGGTAGTCTCTCACGGCTAGATTATGTCCTGGTTCCGGCGGCGCATGTGGGGAGGATAGGGGAGGTGCGCCATTTGGCACGGGGTATTTCGGACCACTCCCCGCTCTTGTTGCACTTTGATATTCTTCCGAGGGGAGAGGGTAGGGTGGTCCCGATTAATCCCTGGTACCTGCGTGACCCCACCATTCGCGCAGAGCTGGTTAAATCCCTTAAGCGCTACTTTGACGAGAATGTGGGGTCTGTGTCATCGGCGGTCTCACTGTGGGAGGCGTTCAAGACGGTACTCCGGGGAGAGGCCTTGTCCCTTATTTCCCATTCCCGGAGGCGCGAGCGGTAGGAGGTGACCCGTGTTGAGGCTGAGATAACCGAGTTGGAGGGTGCTCTAGAATGTGGGGTGACAGATGACAAATTACATGTTCTCCGACTCAAGCAAGCGGCCTATAAGGCCCTCGTCACGGAGGCGGCCAGGGGCCTCAGTAGAGAGCAACAGGGGAGACTGTATGATGTGGTTGATAAGGCTGGTAAATTGATTGTGTGGCTGGACAAAAAGGAGAGAGCGAGTCGAGTTGTCCCGTTGATTGAGAAACAGAATGGTGTGTGTGTCACTGAACCAGAAGAAATTGTCTCCTGCTTTGCAGACTATTTCCGTGGGGTGTATTCCCCGGTGTCCTCCCGCTCTGAAGAGGATTCCCATGCCCTGCTCAGGGATATCGCGCTGCCTTCTCTTTCGGAGGAGGACAGAGTGTCATTGGATGCCGCTCCAACTTCCGAAGAAATTGCCCTCGCCATATGTTCGGTCGCTTCCGGCAAGGCCATGGGTCCTAATGGTCTTCCCATCGAGTTGTATAAACTGGGACCGGATACGCTGGCGCCGCATCTCCGTGCTATGTTCCTCGCGGCCCACTCGGCGGGTTCCCTCCTGCTAGACCAGCGTCTAGCTACTATCGTGGTTATCCATAAGGAGGGGAGGCCACGGGACCGGGTCACATCCTATCGGCTTATTTCGCTATTGAATGCGGAGCCCAAAATCCTCGCCAAGGTGTTGGCCAATCGGCTGGTCGGCGTAGTGTGTGACTTGATTCACCAGGATCAGTCCGGCTTTATCCCTCATCGCAATACAGCGCTTAACCTGCGGCGTTTGCATGGGGTGCTCGCACGTGTCCCGTTCATACGAGAGCCGGCCATTTTGGCGTCCTTGGACGCCACTATGGCGTTTGACACGCTTGAATGGCCTTATATTTGGGCGACGCTCGCGAAGTTTGGGTTTGGCCCAGGATTCATCAGTTGGGTAAAATTGTTGTACTCTGGCCCACTGGCGCAGGTGGTTGTGAACGGTAGAGTGTCGGCTCCGTTCGAGCTGGGCAGGGGCACGCGGCAGGGCTGCCCGTTATCGCCGCTCCTTTTCGCGCTCGCCCTGGAGCCCCTGGCGGAGTGGCTGCAGTGGGAGCCTTCTATTCGTGGTCTCCGCTGGACCCCCGAGTATGAGGACCGCGTATCTCTATACGCTGACGATATTCTCCTGTACCTGACTTCCCCACGTAACTCACTGATAGTACTGGTTGATGTATTGCATTCATTTGGTCTTAACTCCGGCCTTGTCATCAACTGGGCTAAATCGTGCATCTATGTTCTCTCTGGGGAGGATCCTATCCTTCCGCGGGCCTGTCCTATCCAGATCGCCCCGCGGGGATTTCGGTACCTGGGTGTCTTCATTACCCTGGACGCGGAGGCCCGATATAGTCAGAACTTGCTTCCCCCCCTCCAGCGCCTGAAGGAGGATGTCGCGCGTTGGAGGCGCTTGCCGCTCTCGCCGCTCGGCCGGGCGGCATTGTTTAAGATGATGTCGCTGCCGCGTTTCCTGTACGCTCTGCAGAACACAATGGACGTCGTCCCGGCGCGCTACTTTCGCGAGGTGGAGAGTTTGCAGCGCCGACTGTTCTGGGAAGGTAGACCACGTATCGCCCTGGCGAAGCTGACGCTCCCGTGGTATGACAGGGGGATTGCCCTCCCGGATATCAAACGGTATTATTGGGCCTCCCAGCTGGCTGCGATTAATCGCGGCCTGTACGGGCCCGCTCTAAACCCGGCCTTTGAAATGGATAAGATGTTACTGCCGGGTGGTGATTATAACCGAGCGCTTTACTCCAGCTCGCTTGACGCACGTCTGACGGGCCCCACGCGTGTCATGGTACGAGTGTGGCACACGGCTAATGTGGCGATGGGGTGGAAAGATCGTTTGACCCGGGCGGCGCCACTATACGCATCTGAGCAGTTGGGCTCCCTGTGGACCTCCAAGGGCTTTGAGAAGTGGGACATGATAGGCATCAGCAGGGTGGGTGATATCTGGACGAGGGGGGGATTCAAAACGTTCGAGATGCTACAGACAGAATTCCAGTTGCAGGACAGGGAGTACTTTCGGTATATGCAGATCCGTCATGCGCTATGCTCCGTATTCCCGGACGTTGCCTCCATCCCGGAGTATTCCACTCTGGAGGATAGAGTGCTTGATGGACATGTACCGGACAGCACGATTTCATTAATCTATAAAAAACTTATCAATGACCGCTCGGGACTGCTGACTAACCTTCGTGAGGCATGGGTGGCCGATGGATTGGAGCTGGATGACGAGGACTGGATATCTGCGGTGGCCTCCCCGAAAGAGGTGGCCACACCGGCCCGCCTTCGCTTCGTCCAGCTCAAGATACTCCATAGGGTCTATGTTACGGGGCCAAGGCTACTGCGTATGGGCTATGCTGTAAGGGTTGTGTAAGCGTGGGTGTGGTTCGTTGGGGACCTTTCTCCATATTTTGTGGGAATGCCCGGAGGTGGAGCGATTCTGGCGTTGTGTGCATGAGGTCCTGCGGGTGGTTACGCGTGTGTCGCTGCTGCCCAAAGCGAGGAGATGCCTACTGAATGTGTGGGAGCCAACCGACTACTCGGTGCCGCAGACGCGGTGGGTGACTCTGGGATATATGGTGGCCAAACGCGACATTGCTCAACTGTGGGGTTCCCAGAGGTCGCCGACTGTCTCGGCATGGAAGGATAACATGGATTGGTGCATGTTTCGGGAAAAGGTGGTGTATGTTGCGAGAGGTAAGCCTGGGACATGGGTGAACGTATGGGGCCCCTGGAACGCCTACCGCGGGGGAATCTGTACCCCGCCGTTATTGCCCGATCCGTCACCGTCCCCGTCCCCTTAGCCAGCTTATCTCCCCGGTTCTGGGCACTGAGTCCATCTAATCCCCGTCTTGACCTTTTCCCCCCCTTGATACTCCTATGGATTGGTAGGGTCCCCCCTCTAGGGGAGCGCATGCTGCTGTTTCCGATTGTGGGTTGCCTTGTGGATTTGTTTTTTGTTGTTATTTATATTAAAATGAAACCGTTATGTGGGGTCCGGATGGCGTGGCTACCACCGCTTCTAACTCCTGTGCATTTCCCTTTGCCGCGGCATGCGCGCTATTGTTTGTATCACATGCTCCTTTTGCTTGCTAGCGGCCGGCCTGAAGGTTGTAGGCCCATCTTTGTATATTTTTTGAATTTTTTGAATTTTGTAATAAACGGTTTCAAAAAAAAAAAAAACTTTATTTAACCTCAAACATAGAACATAATGAGTTGAATTATGAAAACGCATTGGATGTATGTATAAAGACCTATATTTCGTTTACCCAGAATGAATGACAATTCCTCATGTTATTATTTAAATCCTAGGACTAATCCCTGATGAAGGGTTTTTTCACATAACCCGAAATGCATTGGATAAATATTAGTCCATATATCATGAGTTACCAAATTAATGAATGAACTCAATATGGAGTATGAAGAATAAAAATAACACAGAACTTGATGTTTAAATCTGTTTATTTTTGATCACACAAATTGATAAAAAAAAATACCAAAAAGTAGTGCCCAAGGGGGACACAACCCATGAAGGAAGTGCTTCTCATTAATCATATAACGGAACAGGGCATTTCGCAATGCTTTCAAAATTCCACACTCTTCCATCAGTTAATCGCACAGCATTATTCAATTCAAATCAATTCAAAACATTATTCAGCAGCATTGTGGCAGCAATAAAAGTTATTCATGAAAGAAAATGATAAGAACATTTGATATCATAACAATTAAAATTAAAATGTAACCAATACACAAAATGCCTCAGCTAAAAAGATAAAATATCTCGTACAGTACCAAATTGCAGCAGCATATATCATCAGTGCATCGAAGTTCCTGCCCTCGTGGCAGCCTTTAACAAGCATTTGTAATGCAATCAGTCTCACATTTGTGAAAGGTAGAGCTATTGGCATTGTAAATGTAATTATTTTTTACTTATGTGTTGTGGAGTGGATGTATGTGGTATGCAGTGGAATTATGTGGATAGTAATTATATAGTATTTAGTATATTGGAATTATGTGGAGTGGGATTGTGTGTTATGGAGAGTAATTATGTGGTATGGCATTTTGTGTTGTGGAGTGTTCGGTAGTGGAGTTTAATTATTTTGCGTGCAGTTGTATTTTGTGGTGAGATGAGGAATTATGTAGTGTGGATTGTACATACGTGGTGTGTTACATAATTGCGTTGTTGATTTGTATTATGTGGTTTCTTGTTGAATTATGTGGTGTGAATGGAAACCTGTTAACATAAATATTGCAATCTGGAGTTTTTTGTTTGTTTTTGGTGCTGAAATCTCCTCCCTAAAAGGGCAGAGACCGAATCTTGGTTGAAAAAGAGATTTCCTGGTAGGCGTGCTGCCTCGCAGAAACCAGACTCCTCTGCTCCATGTAAGTGCCACACCACCGCATATGCCGGTTAGCCACCGCTTCTGTTATATGAACATAAAGTACTAAAAACGCTCTCAAGGCACACTGATAAAAGGTTTTATCAGGCTCTGTTAAGCCTTGTAGATTTTCCACGTGCAACACCCCCCGAAACACTGCATGTTTACACAGCGGCTAAGTGCATGGCTGCTCTGACTGCCTGTATATAGCATGCTTCTCTCCATGTGCCCAAGAATAATGACGGTTGACGTACTGGTACCATTACAAATATGGACATAGATTCACAGATGCGCATTGGGCCAATAACAGTAGTTATACGCCGCTGCTGCCAATAACACTACAGCATTGCCTTCTGATACAGACTATACCAAGTGCAGTTCTCCTAGCCCAATATCTCTTTGCTATCTTTCTCACCACTAAACTACGCGTGGTCCCTCAAGCGAATACAGGAGCAGCTCGTGAAGCGGCCTCTGAACAGTACACGAGCCACAACAACAGCTGTATGTGTCTGAAGTGCCGAATTAAATATTCCAAAATAGAAAGCCACTGACTGCTTTAAGTATCCACATATACAGCCACAGTAACTCCAAGCTCAAATAAGGGTTGTCTTATATATCTTTCTTCTTCTTCACAAGAGAGAGTGAGAGAAGCTATTCAGTTGCAATCTCCCAAAGACAATCGCATCACACAAGGCAACTGCTGCTGTCTGTATGCCATGCAGGATGATCAGACAAAACTATTAACATATGACATAAACAGGAAGAGTGTGAAAAATCCCACTGTGGTCACTTGTTAAACCCCTAATTATCTTCAGGTACTTGGGTATCCAAAGATATTGCAGAAGATGCCTCACTCACATATTTTGACATGCTTAATCATAGGCATCTTTCCACACCCAGGTAAGATGGTACTACCTGGGTGGACTTAACCAAAAGATGTTATGGGAGTTCTTATATAAAATATTAACTGGCCATGCAGGGAACCAGATGAGTGAAGTTAAAAATACCTCCAGGTATACCGAAACAGTGAGTTTATTCCTAGGGTACCTGGGGTACTAGATAAAAACATGATACAAAATGGGGTTTTCCTTCTGAACGTTATTGGTTCAGTTTAACCCACATCAAACTGCCAACATGTTTCGGCCCACAACTAGAGCCCTCACAGGTCTGGGGCCTTCTTCAGGGCTAGAAATTCTACTCTAGGGGGTCCCTGCTCTAAAAATGGCATTTATTTCATGCAGACAAGGCCTAATGCGCTCACCTGTTTCATTCAGTTTTCCAGTAGTTTTTTTAAGGTAAAGAAGAAAAGAGAGGCAAATTTTTTTTTTTAATAGTGGAATAAAAGTTTTACTTTATCACTTTATATTTAGATTTGCCTCACCACGTGAAACTCTCCATCACGCGTGTTCAAAAATGAAACCATCACTCTTATCTTCTGCTGTGTGAAAAATCTCAGTGACTGTGTCTCAATACCATTCTTATGCCGACGGACTCCAAATAACACATAGTATACCAAAATAAAACCAATATTTGAATGACCTATCGTCATCTCTTTATGGGCTATCATTGTAACTGTCTAGGTCCTAACATAGTGCTCATTCCTCTATAGAGAGTTTTGTGTGCTCTAGCGTGAATATTACCTCATGGTCTCATTGTAGCTAATGCAACCCGCATTTTCTTGAACGACCTTGAGTTCAGACGTAGCTGGTCTTTCATTGCATGGAATGCATAAGAGACTAGCTTGTCTTGATTAGACAAACAGCCAAAAGACTCTCCTTATTAATCGAAATCAACACCATGGAAAATGGCTTGAAAACACAAGTCACCATTGGATCGTTTAAAACTGAATTGGAAGAGAATAAGAAGACCATCGATGAATACAAAGAATACCTCACACAGGCCCAAATTACTAAGTTTCAAAAGGACTTGAAACGGTTCAGTTATGAAAAAACTTTCCCATATTCAAAAGAGAATTATAATCCGACTGAGAGAGATAAATCGGACTTCTCAGACACAGACAGCACTGGATCGGGGAGAAACTCAAGTGACTCGTCATTTGAAGGGCAGAATCAAAGATGGAACCCGAGGAAAAGAGGAGGCAGTTCCCGTAGAAACAGAGGAAATTATCAACCAAATGGCCCAGTTTCCTCAACAACAGTTTGGATGGGGTCCATATGTCCAACCTCTATTTCAAACCCACAATATGGGTACCAGTGGGAACCTTTTCAACCTACTTTTTTAGGAAGGGACCTATGCCACTGAAAGTGACAGGGCTTAGGCACTGCCTTTTAAGTTGAGTGAGGGATCCTGAACTAACCCACTGATCTGGTCCAGAAGGAGGAGAACCCAGGGACGACCTGCAGAGACTACTTAGTCTACCGTCAGCCACCAACTCAACTTCCCCCCCTCAAGAGACCCTCAACCAAGGGCGCAGGAACCAGCAAGCGCCTCGTGGGACCCTGACTGCAGTCCCGGCAGAAAGAGAGCGCCATATTCAAGCTGCCTGCAGAGAGAGAGTGCTATACACAAGCTGCCTGTGGAAGGAGAGCGCTATATCCGGTGAGCGCTACATTTCTAATGGACTGTGCTCGGCTGGGGAGTGCTGTAATCCCAGCTACCTGCGACTTCGCTCCTGGTGAGGGCGGCGCTGTCTGCTGATTGCCCAGGAGGAGAGGGGCTGACTGCCCAGGAGGTGAGGAGTGTGTGCGGCCCTGCAGCGCTGTGCTGCCGAAGTGCCACGAGGACGTCCTCGTGTGAGGGATTCCTCCGTGCCTGCTTGGGGGAAGAGCGGGTGCCCACCCCGCGTCTGTGCCCTTCTGCGCGGGTGCCCCCCCTGCCTCGGCGCTTCGTTACAACAGCGGGAGCCCACCCCGCATTTGAAGACGGTCGCGGGTGCCCACCCCGCTGGGAATTACAAGTTTGGAGGGAGCCTACCCCTCATCGCCGGCCGGGATCACCGCCGCCGCCCGGGCGCTGCTTGGAGGAAGTACGGGGCCTGGGCCGCGCGAGTGCGCGTTGCCCAGCAACAGGGACACCAGCCGCGTCATCGGCCGCGCCCCAGCGAAAGTCGCGCACGGACACACCTGCTCAGCCCCCAAGGAGTGGTGAGTGGGGCTGGGCTCTGACTAGTGCCGCAGTGGGGGATTCCAGAGTCCCGGAGGGGACTCCAACCCCACGTTGACTCGCTGCACTCTGCACAGCTGCCCCGCAGGACAGTGGGCAGCTACAACGGCCTAGAGGGATGCTGTAGGGGGTGGACACATTGGAGGCCCCACAGACATGCCCGGATGAAATGCAATGTACAACGCTTTGAGAGAGATACAGGGTTAGCGCAACAGTGAACTGCAATGCCAGATGCAATGTTCTGATTCAGTGCTAGATTTAATACCCTGATTGAAGGCTCTGATTTGAAGCGCTATGTTTATATGCCATGTTCTGGGCACTATTGAATTGCTATGTGCGGCGCTATGCTTGAATGCCATGTTTTGAAGCGCTACGGATATGCTATGTGCAGTGCTATGTTAAAATGCCATATTTAAAGCGCTATTGAATTTGCTATGTGTGGCGCTATGTGGAAATGCTCTATTTGAAGCGCTATTGAATTGCTATGTGCAGCGCTATGTTAAACTGCCATATTTAAAGCGCTATTGAATTGCTATGTGCAGCGCTATGTTAAAATGCTCCATTTGAAGCGCTATTGAATTGCTATGTGCAGCGCTATGTTAAAATGCTCCATTTGAAGCGCTAATAATTTGCTATGTGCAGCGCTTTGCATAAATGCTGTGTTTGACGCTCCCCAGGATCGCCAGGTGCCGCGCTTTGATGCCATGCCAGGTTTTGATGTGTTAATGCTTTTGATCCTGATGTTGATCTAGATAAAACTGATTGGTTTTATTCAGCCTACGGGTGTGGTGTCAATTATTGCGTGCGCTTCCTGTCTCAGTGGATGTGTGTGCTGTATGGTCACTTTACACGTAAGCCTTTGGTTGCCTACCTGCTCGCGCCACGTTACCCCCATAGGGCCTGGTGACCCCCGGTCCTACATTGTTGGCCAGCGGTGGGATAAGGACCTGTGACTATACAGCACCATCCAGGGAAACGGAGGGCGCCGCAATTGGACGCCTATTGTGATTGTGATTTCCTCCTAGAAGTGGTGTTTTAAATTGTGTTCCCCTGTTGCACTGTGGGTGGTGTGTCCCGGGTGTACCTTGCCAGGATGGGGTTGACCTACGAGGAGGTTTGCCTTATGGAGTACACGGAGCAGGAAGTGATGTATTTCTGCAGGGAGAGAGGGATACCCCCAGTAGGCAACACACGCCGGAAGCTATTTCTCTATGAGGCCCTCAAGAGGGGGGAACCCTTAGAGATCGGTGGGGACCTGTCAGATTAACCCTCCGCATATTTAAAGGGTGGATTTAGTGGAGACCCGGAGGAGGACCTCCAGAGAGGGGAGGACTCCGACAGTGAGGGGGCCCAGTCCATAACCCAGGAGGGTGGTGACACTGACGAGGAGGAAGAAGATGACCGGGGGGAGACGCCAGTAGCGAGTGAGGACACCGGAGTTTGGGAGCCCCTTGCGGGGTCCAGTCTCGGGGACACTGCCCCGTCCCTTTCCCTGTCCCCAGAAGAGTGGGTGGATAGGAGGGAAGGAAGGGAGCATCAGCTGGCACTGGAAAGGCTCAGAGTGGAGCTAGCGCGGCTGAGTGTGGAGAGGGCCTTTGCCAGGGAGAGACTAGCTCGGGAGGGTAGATTGTCCCCTGAGAGTGGTTTCTGTGGTCTGGATTCACCAGTAAGGGTGGGATCCAGTGGTGGCAGCGAGAGTGAATCCAATGTAGGGTGTCCCACTCCCAGAGCTCGGGAGACGGTACCTGATTCCCAGGAGGAGGGGGACAGGTTAGAGTTCAGGGGCAGGGGAAAACTGTCCCACCAGTTCTGGGGGGAGTTTGCGGAGGTGTGTTGGACTGCATTGGAGGATTGGGTGGTGAGGAGTGCAGTGAATGATTGGGAAGGGCTGTGCCAGGTAGTCATCCAGGAGCACATGCTCAGGAATTGTTTCCCAAGGTTGCGTCACCACCTGTTACAGTGTGGGTTCTCTGACCCCAGGGAGCTTGCACGGGAGGCAGACCTCTGGGTGAGTGCCAGGGTGTCTGAGGAGGCATTGGGGGGTGACCCTGAAGGGGGTGGTGCAGGGATCTTCCAACCCAGCGAGGTGGGAGAGGTGGCGAATAGCCCAGCTAGGTCCCAGGAATGTGAGAGGGTTGTAGGGCCTCACGTCCTATCTACAGGAAGGAGTGAGACGGGGAGGTGTCCCGAGGTGCCCCAACCGCTGTCTCAGGGCCTGGAGAGTTCCATAAGAGAGCCCCAGGTTGGGAGCCTAGGCTGTCCTGATGTGCCGTCCAGTGAAGGGGAGCCCCTAGTGTCAGGAGAACCAGGGGCGTCTGTAATCAGAGCTCCTGAGGTTCTGGGGTCGGCCCAGTCGCAGGGTTTAGATCCTGGGCTGAGATGCCAGGTTCAGGGGTTGCCTGACCTGGCGGGTGGGGCATCTGTTAGCAGTGTCCCCCCAGAATTGACTTCCAGGGGTACTTTTCCAAGTGGGAGGGTGCGGAACTCTGGAAGGGGGTGCAGAGGGAGGAAGGTCTCACCTCTGGCACCGGCTCAGCCACAGGGCTTAGATCCTGGGCTGGGAGGCCAGGGACAGATGCTACCTGACCTGGCGGGTGGGGCATCTGTTAGCAGTGTCCCCCCAGAAGTGTCTTCCAGGGGTACTTCTCCCGTTGGGAGGGTGCGGAACTCTGGGAGGGGGTGCAGGAGGAGGAAGGACTCGCCCATGGCACCGGTGCAGCCTAAGGGTTTAGACCCTAAGTTGGGGAACCAGTTGCGGGGTCAAGGCCCTGGACTGGGGGGAGAGTGGATGTCTGAGGGTGCCTCGCATGGGAGTAGAGTGAGGAACCCCAGAAGGAAAGGTAGGGGGAGGAGAGCCTTGCCCCTGATGGCTGGTCAGCCTGAGGGTGCGGACCCCAGGTGGGAGGACCAGTGGCAGTTTGGAACTGCAAGGAGGAGGAGGAGAGTAGTCAACGGGTACTACGGGCCTGGGGTTACTGCCCCCCACTCTGTGAGACCGCAAGGGCCAGAGATATCTGGATGGCCCAGGGGCCAGTCCTGGCCACAACCAGCTAGGGAACCCCCGGGTGGTGGCTTAGTCGGTCGAGGAAGGTTTGAAAGAGGGAACCATCGGGTTCCAGAGTGGAGGAGAACCTGCGGGTGCTCCTGCAGTTGCGGGCATGCATCCACCTTTTCTCGCCCCAAGCAGGGAAGCCAATCAAGGCATTGATCGGTCTACCCTGGCTTTTGGCTGGAAGGGGGTTGTGTTGGACTTGGCCCTTTTCCCTGAATTTTCCGCTTTTGTGGGAAATCGCATGTTATGTGAATGCAAATATTGAATACTGTTCAAAGATGTACGCAGACTGTGTTTTCCCATTTACACATAAAGCTTTTAAAATGGATGCCATAGCTGTGTGGTTGTGCCGTCTGACTGAGCTGGGTTAACAGTCTAGTCGTTATTTCCCAGCAACCCCAGCTTTTGGAGGGAAGCCTGGCACCCAGGGTGCTCTACCCCTCCCCCTAGGCCAGTTAGAACCAGCTTCCCCAGGCGCTTCTAGAAGCTTCTGGCACTGTCTGGTAGGTGGGGTGAGGGGCGTATAAAGGGCGGAGCTGGGCTGCCATGTGCTCACTCAGAGGGTGGACCTGAGAGAGAGGGGACCTGCTGCCAGGGGTTACCGCCACAGAGGCCTGTGTGCTGGGCCCTGAGCTTACCTACACCCCTCTACTGTCCACAGGGCGAGGGAAAACTATAGTTGGGGCGATGCTGACCCGGAGGAACCTCCGCAGGAGTTTTAGGCGGTAGGGCCTAGTCAGGGACCTATGCCACTGAAAGTGACAGGGTTTAGGCACTGCCTTTTAAGTTGAGTGAGGGATCCTGAACTAACCCACTGATCTGTCCCAGAAGGAGGAGAACCCAGGGACGACCTGCAGAGACTACTTAGTCTACTGTCAGCCACCAACTCAACTTCCCCCCCTCAAGAGACCCTCAACCAAGGGCGCAGGAACCAGCAAGCGGCTCGTGGGACCCTGACTGCAGTCCCGGCGGAAAGAGAGCGCCATATTCAAGCTGCCTGCGGAGAGAGAGTGCTATACACAAGCTGCCTGTGGAAGGAGAGCGCTATATCCGGTGAGCGCTACATTTCTAATGGACTGTGCTTGGCTGGGGAGTGCTGTAATCCCAGCTTCCTGCGACTTCGCTCCTGGTGAGGGCGGCGCTGTCTGCTGATTGCCCAGGAGGAGAGGAGCTGACTGCCCAGGATCTGAGGAGTGGGTGCGGCCCTGCAGCGCTGTGCTGCCGAAGTGCCACGAGGACGTCTTCGCATGAGGGATTCCTCCCTGCCTGCTTGGGGGAAGAGCGGGTGCCCACCCCGCGTTTGTGCCCTTCTGCGCGGGTGCCCCCCCCCTGCCTCGGCGCTTCGTTACAACAGTGGAAGCCCACCCCGCATTTGAAGACGGTCGCGGGTGCCCACCCCGCTGGGAATTACAAGTTTGGAGGGAGCCTACCGCTCATCGCCAGCCGGGATCACCGCCGCCGCTCGGGCGCTGCTTGGAGGAAGTACGGGGCCTGGGCCGCGCAAGTGCGCGTTGCCCAGCAACAGGGACACCGGCCGCGTCATCGGCCGCGCCCCCACGAAAGCCGCGCCCGGATTGGCTGCCGGACGGCAGGAAGCCCGGAAGCAGCCCGGAGGCCGACGAAGACTTCGCTCCGTGGTGGGGGCCCTCCGGAGCCGGAGGAGAGCCCCGAGAGCAACGGGAGCCCCGCTGGGGCCATGACCAAGTCCCGGGCCCCAGGCGAGGGACCCGGGTGAAGGGCGACATCGGGGAGAGCCGAGAAGGAGGACGGGAGCCTACCCCGCCTCGCCCAGCTGAGGACTCGCAGTCCCGGGTCCCAGGAGGGGGCCCGGGTGAAGCGGGAAGAAGCGCTGCTGTGGTCGGGGTTTCCAGGAGCTGAAGAGAGCCCCGCGCGCTACACCGGCCGCGAGAGGTGGCCGAAGCCTGCCCCAAGAGCCGATGAGTGGATGGTTGGGGGGGTGTAGCGGGGCACATTGTCGGTGCCTGCCCCCCTGCGCCGGCGGTGGACACACCTGCCCAGCCCCCAAGGAGTGGTGAGTGGGGCTGGGCTCTGACTAGTGCCGCAGTGGGGGATTCCAGAGTCCCGGAGGGGACTCCAACCCCACGTTGACTCACTGCAGTCTGCACAGCTGCCCCGCAGGACAGTGGGCAGCTGCAACGGCCTAGAGGGATGCTGTAGGGGGTGGACACATTGGAGGCCCCACTGACATGCCCGGATGAAATGCAATGTACAACGCTTTGAGAGAGATACAGGGTTAGCGCTACAGTGAACTGCAATGCCAGATGCAATGTTCTGATTCAGTGCTAGATTTAATACCCTGATTGAAGGCTCTGATTTTAAGCGCTATGTTTATATGCCATGGTCTGGGCGCTATTGAATTGCTATGTGCGGCGCTATGCTTGAATGCCATGTTTTGAAGCGCTACGGATATGCTATGTGCAGCGCTATGTTAAAATGCCATATTTAAAGCGCTATTGAATTTGCTATGTGCGGCGCTATGTGGAAATGCTCTATTTGAAGCGCTATTGAATTGCTATGTGCAGCGCTATGTTAAACTGCCATATTTAAAGAGCTATTGAATTTGCTATGTGCGACGCTATGTTAAAATGCTCCATTTGAAGCGCTATTGAATTTCCATGTGCAGCGCTATGTTAAAATGCTCCATTTGAAGCGCTATTGAATTGCTATGTGCAGCGCTATGTTAAAATGCTCCATTTGAAGCGCTAACAATTTGCTATGTGCAGCGCTTTGCATAAATGCTGTGTTTGACGCTCCCCAGGATCGCCAGGTACCGCGCTTTGATGCCATGCCAGGTTTTGATGTGTTAATGCTTTTGATCCTGATGTTGATCTAGATAAAACTGATTGGTTTTATTCAGCCTACGGGTGTGGTGTCAATTATTGCGTGCGTTTCCTGTCTCAGTGGATGTGTGTGTTGTATGGTCACTTTACACGTAAGCCTTTGGTTGCCTACCTGCTCGCGCCACGTTACCCCCATAGGGTCCTACAGAATCGAACTAGCTGAGTTTTTTCGAAGGCTAAGAATTGCAGTTTTTTACATGGATCAAATACCATCACAAACTGAAGAGGAAAAGAACACGGGCTTAAGGAAGAAGTCCTTGTTTATTCCACCTAATCATACGATGCCACCAGCGCTGCTGGCCTTTGAGAAAGCAGTGACGTTGGAGGTCGACAGAATGAAAGACAATCAAAGAAGAGCCTTCAACAACTTGACAAGAATTGAACAAGACGCCACCCCCGAAATCGATAGGATGAGTGACATCATAATCAAACCAGCTGACAAGGGTGGTGCAACAGTGGTAATGCCACTGGAAATGTACCACAGTGAATGCAGAAAACTACTGGATGATCCCCGGAATTACAAGCGTCTAACAGGCGATCCAACCAAAGGGTTGGTAAAGATCATACATGGCATGGTGAATACAGCAATGGAGGAAGGTTGGATCACAACAGCTGAGACAGGTTTTTTAAAAGAAGAGAACCCAAAGGTACCCTACTTTTACATCCTGCCTAAGGTACATAAAAACAAGAACCCTCCTGCCCAGCAGGCCCATCCTGTCGGGCATCGATCGGCACTAGAACCACTATCAAAATTCACAGACTTTTTTTTCAGGCCTATGGTCCAGAAAATGCCGTCTTATCTCAAAGATACGAGGGATATCCTGTTTAAATTCCAAACACTCCCATTCAGCATGAACACCGACATTTTCATCACTCTAGATGTTGAAGCGCTGTATACCAGCATGCCACAGGAGTCATCTTTAGAAGTAATTGAGATCTTGCTAAAAAAAGAAGATTGGACATCGATTACCCCGATAAGGTTCATCATCGATAGTGTCAGAGTAGCATTGACCAAAAACTGCTTCGAATTTGAAACAAAGTTCATCTATGATATCAACAACCCGTATCACACCAAGTTGGTGGTGTGGAAAAGATTCATGGACACCATCTTTTCGATCTGGAGAGGGTCTGAAACCGAAGCAAGGGAATTCCTTGGGTGGTTAAACACCAGAGACCAATATTTGAAATTTACCATGACAGTGAGCAAAGATTCCATCACTTTTTTGGATCTAAGAATCTGGCCTGAAAATGGAACATTAAGAACTGAAGTGTATTACAAAGAGACAGATGTGAATAATCTTCTCAGGTATGATAGCTTTCATCCAAAAACTTTAAAAGACATCTTACCGGTAGGGCAATTTCTAAGACTGCGCAGAAATTGCTCAGAAAAATATACTTTTGAAGTCCATGCAAAGAAGCTCACAAAAAAACTGGAAGAGAAATCTTATCTGAAAAAAATGGTACAACAGGCATACAAAAGGGCAAAAAACAACCCAAGAGAAACTCTATTGGAAACATATCCAAAGCCCAACAATACAAGACTGGTGTGCGTGACAGAATCTAATACGGTGAAGCAGATCATTTTACGACACTGGAAAACCCTGAATTCAGGGCCATTGAAAATGGAGAAGCCTATCTCTGTCTTTAAGAACGGGAGGTCCCTAAGAGACTCGGTGGTCCATACACGCCCAAAAAAGAAGACAGGAGGGAATCAACAGAGCAATACATTATGGAACCTCCCAGAAGTAGTGGAACATTTCCCCTGTGGGACTTGCAATATTTGCCATTTAACCAAGGCAAGCAAAGCAATTGATTTAGGCCTCACAACTCCTTGGAAACAGACGATGTTCTCCAACTGTAACGGCAGCAACGTGATATACATTATGACCTGCAAGTGTTAATTAAAATATATTGGAATGACGACACGCAAGGTGAAGACACGATTGAATGAACACCGGAGTACATTCAGGTGCGGCAAGACAGTCTCCAAAATGATGCGCAACTTCCAAACAGCAGGGCATGACGAAAATGACTTTACGTGGTCGATCATTAAGAATATGCCAACCAGTTTTAGTGAGAAACAACTACTGAAACTTGAACAACGATGGATATATCGCCTATCCAGTTCAACTGATGGGTTAAATGAGGACATACCGTGGACTATGTTAATGTAGTCCCAGACCGTGCCATGGACATGAAGGGAAGAACAATAATAGTTAGAGATCAATACCAATGGTTTTCCTACTAATTGTCTACCAATTGCCTCGGTTACCTCTTCTAGGGATATGTCTTTATCCAACCCATCTCGATCCTCTTGTGAGAGAGTGGGTGTCTCAATTGTGTCGAGGTAGCAACTAACTTGTGTCTCGCTTGCTAAGGGTCTAGGTCTATAATGTGCCTCATAGTAGCGAGCAAAGGTGCCCGCTATGTCTTGAGGTGTCGTGTATATCTGGTCATGTCCTTGTATCTTTGTTACCCATCTTGCCTCAGTCTCCTTCCTGCTCAACCAGGCCAGTAATTTCCCTGCTCTAGCCCCTGTCTCATATAGGCAGTGCTGAGTGGCCAGAATATGGGCTTTAACTTCCGGGGTGGCTACTGCTCTATACTCCTGTCTAGTCACCTTTACCTGACGGAGGGCGTGGGGGTCTGTGTCGTGTATGACCTTATTTTCCAAAGTTAATAGTTTGTGTTCCAGGGCCTCAATTTGCGTCACGTCTGCTCTTTTTTTGTATTCAAAAAAAGTTCTGTGCTCTATCCCTTATCACTGATTTAAATGCCTCCCATAGGGTGGCTGCTGAATCCACTGACCCATTGTTTTCTTTGAAATATAGCTTGACGTCTGTGTGAATTTCCTTAGCTACCTTTCTGTTTCGCAGGGCCCAGGCGCTCAATCTCCAATCTTTGCTACTTCTCTTGGACGTCTCTCCCACTGTGAGCCATAGGGGTGAGTGATCAGATATACCTTGTGCGAGATATTCTGCCTTTTCAATTGTCTCTATCTCTCCAGCCGGGGTAAAAAGATAGTCCAACCTAGAGAAGACTTTGTGTGCCCCTGAAAAATAGGAATAGGCACGAGTATTTGGGTGATGACGCCGCCATAAATCAGTCAGCCCAAGTGTATCATGGAACTGTGCTAATTGTGTAGGGCCAAGTGTTCCTTGGCTCACGCGTGTTCGATCAAGCTGTGGGTTTTTTCACGTCGTTAAAATCAGCCCCTCTTATGGGCGTGGCAGGCCCTGATTGCAAGAGTATCCCTGCAATATTATCCAGTGTTGTCTGCTGCAAGCGCATGGGCCATATATGCTAATCAGCAGGAGTTCTTTGTGGTGCCAAATCCCCTGGACCGGTACATATGTCCCATTGGGGTCTGACCCTGTGTTTGTGATCTGAAAAGGGGGTGATCTCTTAATCAGTATGGCTACCCCTCATGACCCAGCGGAGAACCCTGCATGCGCCAGTCTAATGTACTGCCCTCTACCCAAGAAAGATCATTGTGTGCACGTCAGGTGAGTCTCTTGTAGGAGGACTATGTCGGGCTTGAGCCTTTTCAAATATTTAGTTACCAACCCTCTCTTAATTTTGTTCCCTAACCTGTCGACGTTCCATGTCATGACGGTGTATTGACCTTCCCTCATTGTCAATGTGGTCATGAGTCCCTGCAAATATGGTTTGTCTCGTCCAATCTCTGTCCTCCCTCCCCTTCACCTCTTCTCCCGATATACATGTGTATGCATCCAAGATGTGACTCTCTGGTGTGTGAACCTATTACGTAACTGTTCCCATTATGTAACTTACCCCCCTCCCTACACTCTTCCCTTATCCTTGCCGCCCCCCAATTCATCAACATGACAACACCAGCACAGATAAGTGTCAAAGAGGTCTGTAACCCACCCCCATCCCAAAAACAATCAACTATTTAATAATGTGTTATGTAGGCTCGTACAGTCTCACCACCTTGAGCCAAGATGCCGTAATGTCCACCAGACCCCAGTAGTATCTTACTGTCTATGGGCGGTCCGCTGGCCCCTTCATCTCAACCTTCTTCGCCACTTTCGGATTTTTGCCGTTGTTGCTGCTCGGCCAGGGATTCCCGGTTCTGGTCTGTTGCTTCCATCCGCTGAATATCCTGGAGCAGTGGATGATCGCTCTCTATATCCGCCGAGTATTCTCTTTCTGACATATCTGTGGTTTCGCATTCATGAGAGTTTTGTTGTATCCGATCCGTCTTCCCTCTGGATGTGTCATTCTCACTTTCTTCTTAATGTGGTTTCCTAAATGTATGACCTCTTTATGATAATACTGAAGTTTATTAGGAGACACATTGTGTCCAGTAACTGCAAGATGATTCAACACTGCATTGTGTCTAACCCACAGCTTTTGTTTGTTCTTGATGCCATCTATAGGTCATCTAAATACAGAACCAGCACACTGAATTGCAGGGCAAATGTAAGGTCTCCTAATTTTTCTTCAAGATTGGATTAAAAGTTGAAGGGCTTTCTGCAACCCCTTGACAAATCCTACACCAAACCAAAATTGTGTTTAAAAATGCAAAGGCAAAAAGAAACTGACTGTCCTCGAGTATATGACTGTGAACCACTCCACATCTGATGGAATTTGGAAAAAGTTTATGACAGGATTCTGTACCACGGGACAACATGGAATTACACTTTTATACATTTTTTTAAGGTGGTGCACTATTCTCCATTTTTTATTTGCCTTATGATGTCCCATAATTGGGGAATTACAGAGACAGTACAATACTTCTTTTAAAATGACAGGATATATAATCTGTTCAATCACTAACGTCATTCCTGATAATGTTTCTGGAGTAAGATTGTATTGGGCTGGGTGGGATAAAGTGCATCTAGTTTCATCTTTATTTTAACTGGCTTAGTATCTTTTATCAGTCTAAATTTCTTGCCTGTAAAATGCCAAACTTCCTCCTTAACAGCAAATTCTAAATCAGGTGGTAAATCTTCCTTTGTCAAAACAGGGAATAAACGCATATCTAGCCCTGATTTTATTGTGAAGTCAGGGTATTTTTTTTCGGTCTGAATTGCCACAATTGGCGTACAGAAAATTGTGCAGACCATCTTGCAAAAAAGGTCCTTTGCCAACAAGTTTACAGGACTTGACTCACTTATTATGAATTGGTGATTATTTTAATGTAGGGTAATCCTTTCAGGGATGTTTGCTGAAACTTGATTTGTTAGCTTTCTATTTGCATTGTCTACAACATTCATTTATTTTTGAGCGAGGGTGGCTTTGGAACCTACATTGGAAGAGGCAGCACCTGTATTGATCAATAATTATACAGGGTGGACATTCACTTCACCTTCTACATAAGGGCAACTCTGGTCTACCCCTAGGACTGCACCAAGCATGGAAGCCTTTTCCTCCCTCAGGCACCATCATTGTGATTGGTTAAGGCCAGGTCCAGTTAGACTTTCAGTAGCAGTGGAAAACTGGAGAAAACTGTCATTAGTTATTAAAAGGTTCTGCTGGTATCTAGGATTTTTCTGAAAATGAAATCCTGTATAGTGCATGTTTGGCTTAATTATTGGGGCTTGTGGCATTTTTGCAATATACGATCTCTGATTCTGCATGCTTTTCACAGGGGTCAGTCGGGCTGAGGTTGCTGACTGCATTGCCCAATTCTGAGATATCACATTAATGTTCTGATATTAAGAAGTTACCTGAGCATCAGTACTGTGTTGAGATTCAGTCTACCCTCTTATTTCCAATGTCCAATCTTGTAACAGTAATGGCATTCTGTACTCTTTTTGAGAGCGCTACTGCTCATATTCCCATTTGAATCTTCACCAAAACTTCCTCCTCCTTGAGACACTTCATTTCCTGTTTGCCCATACTGAACACCACCTTGAACACTGACTCCTTGCACACTCATATTCGCCTGACCCAGAAAAAGAATCAAAGCCTGAATATCACACAAAACCCCTCTCTAATCACACCTATGAATCATTTCCGTTTGCACCAACATGTACTTCTCCTTGATCTTTCTTTGTCTCAGACATCTCACTGCAATACTTCAATATGTCATTGAGGGTCTTGGTCTACCAACACATCACATTCTGCTGTACTTGTATTGAAGTGGAGGGAATTTTAGGCAGGAGAAAATTAAAATAAAATCATGTTTGACCTTACATTTGTATATCTCCTGCCTAAACCAGATGCATTGGCATGTGCAGCTTAAGGGCTCTATCTCTCTCCACTCTTCACTACAAACTCATTCATAGGCGCAGCAACAAACAAAAATAATAGCACAGAAATGGTCTTCCTGCATCACATCAAACAACTACTAAAAATGGGCCCCATAACAAACATACACCCCGACATAGCACTCTAACATAGTAGCATGTCACCCATTAGCAAAAGAGCTTTGCAGCCCTCCCAAGTGCCATATATCGTGGTTTATTATAACGTTCTGTAATGCTTTTGTCTGCATTACTGATTACAATGCATTATCATTCATAATAATTAAAAGTTCCGGTGTATGAGGCACTGCAGCTTTAACCTCACAGTGCCCAGTACACTTCTGTGTGTGCAGCTAAGAACCTTCCGAGCCGGGCACAGGTAAAGGAAAGGCAGTGCTTAATTTATGCTGGTGTTTGCCAGTGTTCATCACCGGCACTTATTTCTTAACACCGGCACACATTTATGACAGTCCACCACTTGGCGGCACTCAATGCAACATACATAAAAATAGTAATACCTGCAGCTCACAGGCTATTCTTACAGTTGTGGAAGGCCACTAATAGCCCGTATTGTCACTTTTGCAGGAGTGTGATGGTAAGTAGGTAGTAATGGTACAGGCACTTGGCAGCTACTGGTAGGGTGAGTGGGTGGTGATAGATGCAGTAGCCTCCTGAGTAATAACTTAGGCCCTGGCACTTCCTTTTCCACAAATTAAGCGCTCGTTGTAATTGGTCTTTACTGTATGTATGTATGGACTTCAATAGTACGTTGCTTGTTTTTGCCCCTTGATGGAAGTGATTGAAGAGTCTGGTCTCACCGTATTTGCGTATGCAAATGACTCTCAGATTATTTTCTCACTATCTGATGCTCAGAATAAATATCCTTCCCCACTCAGGCAAGGCCTGTTTAATGTCACTCTTTGGATGAAGAAAAACACCCTAAAACTCAATGGCAATAAAACCGAAGTCCTGATTCTGGGAAATAATCCTGAACTGTGGGGAGTTAACCACTGGCCCGTCACACTGGGGCCTTTACCCGTGCCGGTTGATAAGGTCAAGAATCTCGGCTTCATCATTGATAAGAATCTCTCCCTTAAGCCGCAGGTGTCCAAGCTCACAGCCTCTTGCTTTTCCATTCTTAAATGTCTCAAGATTCCTCTAAGTACCCAAAGAACAGTGCTACAGGCCCTGGTAACATCCAGATTTGACTATGGGAATGTACTGCATCTGGGCGCTGATAAAGCCTTGATTTGTGGCTTGCAGATCATCTAAAACGTGGCCGCCCGCCTTCTTTTTCGGCTGCCTAGATACGCTTCCGTTTCTCCTTTGCTCCACAAATTACATTGGCTGAAGGTTAACAAACGGATATAATTCAAGGCCTTATGTTACATGTTTCGAACTAGCCACAGTCTCGCCCCTTCTTATATCCAAGATCTGGTGTCTCCTTATGTCCCTTCCCGATCGCTGAGATCAGCTAACCTCACACTGTTTACAACACCTAGGTTTCGTCGAGCTCATAATAAGGGGCGCCTCGTCTCCTTTTTAGGACCGAAACTCTAGAACTCTCTTCAGGTAGCCCTTAGGAACTGTAACTCATTGCTTACTTTCCGTAAGAACCTAAAAACCATGGTCTTCAATTGCCCTGACTGAGCTCTTTGTCACCTGGTTATGTTGCGGTGTCTCCTGCTTGATTCAGCATCTCTGCTTACTGTCTGCCTCTAGCACGGGGAGACCCTTTTGGGTAGCTGCACGCTCTATAAGCTTCTTAAATAAATAAATAATGCACGTGACAATTTGTGGCATCTAGTAAGTATTGTTTTGTACTTAACAGTGTGTGTGTTTGCATATGTGCACAAAATCCCATCCTCATCGCCAATCTGCAATGACGCAGAGCCTGGATTATTGCTCCAATACGTTTATTATTGAAGCCCTGGCACAGCTCCTTCTGCCCTGCTCCTCAGCTCCATTCCTAGTAAGCACTGGTACATTTTTAAAACCTAACATTCTATATGCGGCCATGACTACATGCAACATTCTAAACTCTGTATGACATCACTACAAGTGCTACCTATGAAAGACATGTTTATTGTTTAATATCACTGTTACACAATTGTTTTACTGTATGATCAACTTGCAAGGGCACTAGGTTGGCGCCCTTCCATTTCAGATGCTTTGCAGCAGTTTCAAGATCTTCTTACAGGGCCTTCATTGCTTGATGTTGCCACTCTAAGTGTCATTGAATGTCACTCATAAGTGTACTGAAACCATAGCAATGTCATACATAAGCAATCTGAAAACTTGGTAGCTATGGCACAGAAATACTAGTTGTTGCTTTAATTTAAAATAAGCAAGTGTCCCTCAAAGTGTCACATGTTGAGCAGTGAAACGCCACTTATTCACACTCTGAAAGTATAGAAATGTCACACATAAGTGGTCTGAAAACTTGGCAGCTATGGCTTCAGTGCATCTTCATGGGTATGAGGCACTATATAAATTCAAATATCGTACAATGACTGCATAAATCATATTTTGCCATTTGAGCCCCTAATACTAATATTTTGGACAAACTAATATGTTCTGACTTGTAGATTCCCCTGCTGCCCGTATAAGAGCAATGTTGTAGAAGCCTACACACATAGTCTAAAAAGCACTTTAGACATAACTAGGGCATTAAACAGAAAAAAGGCATTATAAAGAAAAACATAAATTGTGATTGTAAATCTATTTATATAGCACTGCAACCCCTGAAGAGGCATCAAAGGGTTTTTTGCAGAGAGTAGCACGCTACTCCGATACCCAAGATTAGTAATAAGTAGGTTAGTACAATTCCTTTTTAGGTTGAGTCTGGGCAGCGCATACGCTGCTCTGCGAGGAATGCTGTATTCAGGTAGGGACTCGAAGCTCCGCCCACTCTCCACCCATATTTTTCATTGGCTTGTGTCATTGTCCACTGTAAACTGTGGCTGTTCATTGGTCAATAGGCTTAGTAGTCACTCCTTAGTACCGCCGTCTCTCATTTTGTAACCTCCAATGGCGTCACCCCTGTTACATGTGTTGTTACTCAGTAGGCTTTAATTACAGCCTCCAAGCACTATTTTCTCAAATAGTTTTGTAGGACACGCTCTCTCTTAATGCTTTTTAAATACAAATTATAGTACGCACGCTGAACACATTTTTAATGCAATAGGTCTCGCATTTGCGAGAGTTTAAGCTATTGGCATTGTAAATGACAATGCTTTGTATTTATTTGTTTTAAAAACAACACATAAATAAAAGGCATTGCCATTTTCAATGCCAATAGCTCGAAAACTCGTAAAATGCCAGACCTATTGCATTGCAAATGCTTGTTTCTTGTGCATTAGTTGTGTTAGGATTGTGCTCTTGATTTCTTGTGTGTTTAGTGTACATCACAAAGTCAAACAGGTACATGCACCAAAAGAACAAAAGGTCGCAAACGGGCAGATTCTCAGAATCTGCCCCTTTGCTACTGGTATTTTTAGGTCTCGCCTGACCCAGCGCTTGCGCTGGTCTGGCGAGACTTAAAGTAAGGGCTTCAAAAAATGCTACCGCCGGCCACAGCTTGCAGTGCATGTGCGCGGGCGCGCACTTGAGCAGAGGCGCCATATGGCGTGATTACTGCTGCGCGCGCACCACTCGCGCACATGCACTGCAAGCTGTGGCCGGCGGTAGCATTCCCCCCCCCACGGCAGGCTCTTGCTTTTTTTTCCTGTTTATTACTTCTATGTTGTAATGGCGACACCGGTGCTTTAGCTTAAACATCTTAGGCTAAAGTCGGGTGCTGAGATTGCTTCAAAAGTAAAGAAATAGACAATTCTTTACTCTTGAAGCAATCTCGGCACCCGACTTTAGCTTAAGATGTTTAAGCTAAAGCACGGGTGCCGCCATTACTACAGAGCAGTAATAAACAGAAACAAGCATTGTCATAGCCAATAGGTCTCGCTTTTTGGAACTTATAAGTATTTAGTTATGCAACTGTTACATGGCTAAACACTTATAAGGTCCCAAAGGCGAGACCTATTGGCTATGCCAACGCTTGTTGCATTTGGTTTGCATCATCCCAAATGCAAAAATGGCAACTTAAGTAATCTCTAAATTGCGATTACTTAAATTGCGATTGTTTTTAAGGAATCCCAAATTGAGATTCCTTAACTGCAATGCATTAAAGTAAAAAAAATAGCGATTTCGCTAATAGGGTGCGCAAATTACCATGAAGTTGAACTTCATGGTTATTTGCAAAACCTTTGAAAAAAGCACTTTTGTGCATTTTTCAAAGTTTCATGTTGTGCACACACATGCCCTTAGGGCATGTGTGTGCGCAACATACGTGCAGAGGTCAATTCCAGGGGTGCAACAGGGTGTCCTTTTGACACACTTGCAGCCTGAAATTGATTGCATGCGCAATTTGCGAGTACCTATTGGTACTCGCAAATTGCGCTTGCAATTTCCTATTCATTCCTATGGGCCTGTAGGCCCAAAGGAATTAATGGGAAGCTATTCCTTATTTGGGACTCGCAAGTTGCGAGTCGCAAATAAGGAATGTGTAGGAATCGCTATTATTATAGTGATTCCTACATGCATAGGATTTTGCAAGTCCTTAATTGCGAATCCTTAATAATTGCTTTTAAGGACTCACAAAATCTTAGCTTAAGACATGTGCCAGAAAGCCTCTTATATCAGCCTAGAGCATGCGAAATTTAGTTCATATTAAGTAAACCAGATCCGACTACACTTTTCTCGGCTTTCTTGCAATTTGTAGCAGTCTTAGAGTGAGCATTGTGCGTTAGCAGGCATTGTTTTGGAAACGCCAAACAACTTTATAAGATGCCTACCGAATTCAGACAACCAATTAATGGTACATGTCTAACCAATCTTGGCCCTGCAGGAGACATCGAAGAGAGACTCCTTTGGAGGTGTTTGAATATTAAACATATCTGCAATGGCAGAGTATAGTATGTAATTAAAGGTTTATGCTGATCAAAAGCTATAGAAAATAAACTAGAAATTATGTTTGCCTTATTAAGCACGAGTAATAAACAGACATCTTTTATTTCGGGTTAGTACAAGGTCTGTTGTGTACCTACTTTATATGCGTCTCCATACTGTCTCCCATGAAAGTTTGAAGTTCTTGCATTTTTCCTCAAGCAATCTTAGTTAAAGGAGCGTGAAAGTTGTTTATATAGTGAACGCCAACTTCTATATTGAACCATAACACTAAAGAAATTGGACCACTCTAAGATGGCGATTCTGTTAGTCTTCGAATATACCTCGCTGGGCTAGTAGTACCCTTGCTGCAGGCATACAGGGCGTCGAAATCGTTCTGGGACAGACGCATGTGAGCATTAGCGACAATGCTTCTTGATGCAGCGGCGGTGGCTGTACGTTGCCGGTTAGGTCGAGTCTATGCTCGGCTGTACACAGGTCGCACGACTGGGGTAGCGCCAACTGTGGTCAAGCGGGACACTAAAAGAAGCGGTATCGGTCATGCCAGCCTACGGGGCACGGCGCACCAAATGCTCTTCCAACTCGGAGCTCTCTCGACGACGCACCGCCAGGTGAGGAGTTAATATAATTTATTGAACTAAATCACTGCGACAGTATTCCAGTCCTTTTGTTTGCTTTTAAAAACACGGTGCATTCTGGAAGTTGTAGTCTCGACTCTGTTATTTAGGGCCAATTCAGCTAATGCAATGAATGCATGTGTAACAAGCATTGCAAATGCAATAGGTCTTGCCTTTTATTAAGGTAAAGCCATTTGCTTTGCTATAGAATACCATTAGCAAAGCAAATGGCATTCAATTAATCAAAAGCGAGACCTATTGCATTTTCAATGCTTGTTAAATTTTATTTCCAGGTGGTTTATTAGGCACACACTGGACCTGAAGGTATTTGAGCAATATGCACCAGCAATATTTACTTTACACATGGGCACATTCATTTTTTGAGGCACAAGGAGTTTAAGTGATTTGCCTCGAATCTCAGGATGTTAATTTGACGCAGAGCCTCAAACCTGGTTGTCCAGTCCTGCAGGCAACAGTTCTGGCTGTAATGCCACACCCCCTTTAAAAAACATGAACAAGCCCTCAGAGCTATTTGGCTTTGTTAATGTTTTTGTAAAGATGTTGCACGGTAGCGCAGGTTGCTGTGCAACATGACTAAGCGTGATCGAAAAATGCATTATGGTACAGTCAACACTGGCTGCACCATAGCGCTTTGTTATTATTGACTTTGTCATGTTGCATAGCAGCTTGCGCTGCTGTGCAACATTTAAAAAAAAACTTTGATAATGCCTATAGGTCTCACATAGGCGAACCTAAATGCTTGTCTTGCATGATGTCCATGCCTAATATAAGGGAACTACTTTTTTTCATTTCTTTTTCTTTGAGCATTCCATGGGACTGCATGTGTGTCCTTGCTGTCACCCCAAATGCCGCTTCCACCTCGCATCCTTGTCCCCTACCATATCCGCATTGCACCACAGTCCTCCCACCCAGTCCTTGATAGCACAGCAACAGGTATATTTTTGCCATGTGTTGCTAAAGTTCTGACTTTATAATTTTGATTTTCTTTTATCCTCTGCCATAAACACGTTGCATGAAAATCAAGGTCATGGCACACAATTGCAGCATTTATGGCACAGGAGCGAGGGGCATGCTTCTGCACTAACTCAGCATCTCTTCAAGGCAGAAGAGTCACTTGAAACATGTCTCTTCTGAAAGCCCCGAAATATCTACCGAGACTGGTGCAGTCGCCATTTGTATCAGTTCATAGTCCTCTGGAAAGTATAAGCAAGAATTTTTCTCTTTATATTCTAGCATTTCCTCAGACCTCTGTTAGGTTCTGTTAAGTACTTACAACAAGTCCTTTGTTATTTTAAGCTGGATTCAGATGAACAAAAAATATATAATTTGATGCGTGTCTGTAACCAGTCTGTTCTGTTTAAAGAATGAATGCCCTCACCCACCCTGAGGTGGCATGCTTCATCATCATAGGGGCCCTCCTCTCATCACTATCTGGAAATATAGGTGAGTGGGCTACAAACCTCCGTGAAACAGAAGGAGCACTTGAGATGATTTCGGTGGGAGGAAGTCCTATGAAACTATAGAAGTGAATTTGGGTTGCAGAAAATAGAGAGGATCATAGGATAAAACTACATCTTGATGGTCCTAAGTAAATATTTGTATTCTTGTCCCAAAAGAATAGAGGTTAAAGAAGAGGGGTATAGATCAATCCAAATTGTAAGAGTTCAGCATGTTTCTGCCTGTAAAAACCCCTAAAACGGTGTGAAGACATTTGTCAGGACCATGGAAAATTCACCCACCTAGCATAATTAGTGGTGATATGGGTAGTACTTTTTTCACTGAAAGCTGGACCTGTAAAAGATTGAAGATGAGAAAAAAAGACAGTAAAAAAAACATATTAGTCAGTTTTACTTGCATCCCTCGAGGTAAATCAAAAGTGGCAACTCACTGGGTTTCAAAGAATCATATATGTTGTGACACTTTGTGGCGGTGTAATAGTTAACACTGCTCACCCTTGTGAAGAGGTGAAAGAACAATTGAAACACACAAAAAGCAAAGCTTGCCCAATCGATGTATAGTCTGAGTCCTCAACTACCCTCGAAAAAAAGCGTTGGCTTTGGCAAATGCTATCGCAAACTGGTCAGGAAATTTGGACATCGATTTTCTAACCACATTGATAGAGTTTTCCTAACAAAGGTTGGAAGTCAAATAGTCCATGGTGCAGAACACTGCGGACTGGATAAGACTACTGTTGGACCCGGCCTCGTAGAATGGCCCTCCGTGCCCCCGCACCACCGAATCCTGGTACCTGCAGCCCAAGCACACGGCCCAGCCGAACCTCCCCACCAGGACACACGCACCGACCCGGACATCCCCGTCCATGGCCTCTCTCCCTTCGGCCACCCCGGGCCCGCGTGCCCACTTCATGCACCAAGATGGCCGCCCGGCCCCAGCGCGACCCGGGCCTAGAGGCGCCACTCCGGCTGGAGGACATCACGCTTCCAGGGGATGAGAGAGGGAGGAGCAGTTTCTATCGCACCTCTGAACTCCCCCGGGACGATGGGTTTCGATCGGCCCTCCGGCCTCCCTGAGGGCTGGCTCCGTGCCTGCTGGGTGTCTGGGACTCCTCCCGACCTGGCCCTGAAAGGATCAAAAGACAATAGCAGGAAATCCCGACAAGCGACCCCCAGGTGACAAGACCCCTGCCTGCACAGACTCCGGACATCAAAGAGGGGTCGACCTATAACAAGGGGTGCTCTGGGTCTGTCTGGGAGATTCGACGCTGGAACAACGAGAGCCTGCCGACGTGGTCGCGGCTCCTGGAACTTGGACCCTCCTGAGCCCTGCTGAGTGACTCGCGGCTCCCTGAAGATCGTAAGACCTCCGAACTTGTACCTGAGCCCTGCTGAGTGACTCGCGGCTCCCTGAAGATCGTAAGACCTCCGAACCTGTACCTGAGCCCGCTGAGTGACTCGCGGCTCCAACAGACCCTCACTGTCCCGCCGGACCCCAACTACAACATCGTATCCCCCAGCTCGAGGATTGTGAGCTGTGCGCCGGATACGTCCCTGCTTTGAACCTTTACCAGAGACTGTCCCGCTACCCCCTACCCCTTCCGAGACTCTTGAGCTCGCGCTCACCTTGTACATATTTGCAGTGATAACCTACTTGATAAAGATTGTTTTCTCAGAATACCCGGTGTGGTCACTCTGTGTCGTGTGGTGCCAGAAGTACGATCCTAGATACGAGATTCCTCCCCCTGGGGAGTCTCCCGCCAGTGCCCGGCTACGATACTTTGAGGGTGGGTCTCAGGGTAGTCAGGACCCCTTCCAGGCTCCTCTGAGGTCGCCGTCTAACATTGGTGGCAAGCGACGGGATTCGGGCCCATCACCTAGAGATCGTACCGTGAACAACGGAAGCACTACCGACAAAGATGGCAGAAGGAAGCGCCGTGAGCCCCGCAGAAACCAACGCCAACAGGGTGTTCCAGGTGGAGCAGCTAGAAGAATACACACACAAAGAGCTAAAGCAATTTTGCAAAGAACTTAAAATCGCTACCACTGGTCTCAACACTAAAGAGGATTTGCAGAAAGCACTGAAAACTTGGGTGGAGACCGGGGCCTCCCGCCCGGAAGGCACGGGGGAGCGCCCCGACGAAGCTGAACCCCCCCAAAGTGAAAGCAGTAGCAATCAGGTGCAAGGCATCGTACCAGACGGGGGCCTATCCCCGGAAGAGCTCGCGGACAGTGAGAGAAGCCGCAATCATGAACTCGAGTTAGCCAAACTCAAAATCGAGGGCGAATTGAAGTTAGCGGAAAAAAAGCTAGCAGTAGAGCAACTGCGTGTACAAGGCGAACTAGAAGAAAAGAAGCTCCAACGGGAGCACGAAGGAAGGAAGCTCCAACTAGAGCACAAACGCAGCTTGAAAGAAATCGAGCTCAAGGCCAGAAGCGAGGAAGGAAGGCCCCCGGGAAACCGAGAGACGGCCTCCCCAGCGGAACAGAAGGTCCACATCCCCAAGGATGTGGTCAAGGAATATTATAAAAACGATGACATTCAGCAATGGTTCAGGGCCTACGAGGTCGCCATGGCCTCCCATCGGATCCCGCAGAAGGACTGGGGGGCGGGGTTGTGGGGGCGGTTTCTGAGCGAAGGAAGGGACACCCTGCTCGACCTACCCCTCTCCCTGCAGACCTCCTACAGCCACATGAAAGAGGCTCTACTCACAAGATACGGCCTCACCCCAGAAATGTACCGTCAGCGATTCCGGGACTGCAGGAAGATCCCGGGCACCACCTGGGTGGAGTATGTAAACTTTTTCAGTCGGGCCTTCGATGGGTGGATCAAGGGCAGCAAAGTTACCACCCTTGCCGAACTCACTGACCTCATGTTGTGGGAACATCTGGCTGCGAACTGCTTCATAGAACTACGTCAGCATCTGCTTGACAGCAAGCTCACAGATTCCCGGAAGCTGGCTGTGGAGGCCGACCGCTGGACCAACACCCGGGTCTCCCGGGGCATGGTAGGAGAGTACCCCCGAGCCAGTCAGGGACCACCCCGCCAGAGAGGGGGAGGGAACCAGGGAGGGCCGAGAGAGTCCCAGCCTAGCCCCCCGAAGACACAACCTCCACCTTTCCCGGCGCCCCCCCCACCGGTGACAGGGCCCCCTGGGAGACGGGGACACCGGGTGACCGTCACATGTTTCCGTTGCCAGAAACCCGGGCACTACGCCAATGACCCAGAGTGCCCCATGGCCACCCAAGTCTCCCCTACCCCCCCTGCGAGACAGATAGCCAACGTAGCCCTGGGGGAGGAGGTTGAGGAAGCCGAGGAGTGGGAACCCGCAGCAATGGCCCTAGTATCCCTGGGAGATAGGGAGATGATCCCTGGTAGCCTCCTACCCTCCAACACACAGAAATACGGGGAGCTCGTCAAGATCAATGGCCACCAGGTAGAGGCCCTGCGGGACACCGGGGCCAGTATCACCGGTGTCCTCAGGCACCTAGTCCCCGAGGAGCAGATCCTCCCCAACGTCTTTTGCCCCGTAATATCCGCAGACAATAGAGAAAGTATGTGTCAGGTAGCCCTGGTGCCGTTTGAGTGGGGAGGGGTGATAGGTAAACTCAAGGTGGCCGTAAGAACCTCCCAGCCAGTCGACTGCCTCTTAGGGAACGACCTGGAGAGTTCTCCCTGGAAGCACGTCGAGCGCAAGGCCCACCTAGGAATGATGGGACTCCCCGAGTGGGTGTGCGCCACCACCCGATCTATGTCAGCCCGACTCACTCCCCGGAGAGAAGTCGAGAGCACCCCGATCGAAGAGACCAGTACAGTCCCCGCCGAGGGTCCTCCCGTCCCCCCATCAGAAGGGTCCGTCGCCCGCGACGAACCCGCACCATCCGACCCCGCCCCGGTCCCCGAGTTGGGAGATCTACCCGAGTTGGCCCATTGGCGCCACGAGGGCGGGCCCACTCGGGAAGAATTTTGCCGGGAGCAAGCCACTTGTCCTTCCCTGGTCGGGCTGCGGCGCCAGGCCGAGGGCCAAGCCGCAGGTGACCAGACCGGGACACACCGAATCTATTGGGAAAATAACATCTTGTACAGTGAGCAGAAGTCGGTGGAGCTGGGATCCGGACGGGTACTGGTGGTACCCCTCCGCTTCCGAGATTTCCTCCTGGGCTTAGCCCACGACGTCCCCCTCGCCGGCCACCTGGGTCAGGACAAGACCTACAGCCGTCTCGTGACCCATTTTTACTGGCCTAGAATGAGAGCAGCGGTAGAAGCCCACTGCAAGTCCTGCCCCACGTGCCAGGCTAGTGGGAAGAGTGGGGGGAAGTGCAAGGCTCCCCTCCAACCCTTCCCGGTCGTCAGTACCCCTTTTGAACGAGTCGGAATCGACATCGTGGGACCACTGGACCCCCCCACCTCCCAAGGCCACCGTTTCATCTTGGTCCTAGTGGACCACGCCACCCGCTATCCTGAGGCTATTCCCCTACGCACCATTACGGCCCCCGTGGTGGGCCGGGCCCTGATGGGGATCTTTTCCAGGGTGGGTTTTCCCCGCGAGGTCGTGAGCGATCGCGGCACTAATTTTATCTCGAAGTATATGACGTCCCTGTGGCAACAATGTGGGGTGTCCTATAAGTTCACCACCCCGTACCATCCCCAAGGGAACGGCCTAGTAGAAAGGTTTAATAGGACTTTGAAAGGGATGATCGCTGGCCTAGAAGAGCCTCTCCGGCATAAGTGGGACGTCCTGCTCCCCTGCCTCTTGTTCGCTTACCGGGAGGTCCCCCAGAAGTCCTTAGGGTTCAGCCCGTTTGAATTACTCTATGGACACCCCGTCCGAGGTCCCCTCAGTTTGGTTAAGGAAGGGTGGGAGGCAGCACCCCAGACCACCCCCCGAGATGTGTTCCAATACGTCCTGGCCCTCCGGAACCAGACCAGGCAGTTCCGAGAACTGGCTGAGGCCAACCTGGAGGCAAGTCAAGAAGAGATGAAGCGCTGGTACGACCAGAATGCCACTCTGGTAGAGTTCCAGCCGGGCCAGCAGGTGTGGGTCATGGCCCCCGTGAAGCCTGGCGCCCTCCAGGACCGATGGACTGGGCCTTACAAAGTGGTTGAGCGGAAGAGTGAAGTCACATACTTGGTGGACGTCCAGTCGCCTCGGGATCCCCTCCGGGTCCTGCACGTGAACCGCCTCAAGCCTCACTTCCAGCGGACAGAACTGAGCCTCCTGCTGGCCACCGATGACGGGGCCGAAGATGAGTCGGATCCCCTCCCGGACCTCCTGTGTGTCAAGGAGCAGGATGGCTCCGTGGAAGGAGTGAACCTCTCCCCAGCCCTCACTGCCCAGCAACAAGCGGACTGCCGCCAGCTCCTAAGACAATTTTCCGACCTCTTCTCCCTGACCCCCCGGGTCACCAACTGGTGTGTTCATGACGTGGACACCGGGGACAGCCCGCCGGTGAGACACCGAGCCTACCGGGTTCCTGACCGGGTCCGGTCCTGCATTCAAGCGGAAGTCTCGAAGATGTTGACCCTGGGGGTGATCGAGCCCTCTGACAGTCCCTGGGCCAGCCCCGTGGTCCTGGTCCCAAAGGCAGCGGCCCCCGGTGTCGCCCCCGAGCTCCGATTCTGCGTGGACTACCGGGGGCTCAATGACGTTACCCGAGCCGATGCCCACCCCATTCCACGAGCCGACGAACTCATTGACCGACTAGGGGCAGCCCGGTTCCTCAGCACATTCGACCTCACCTGCGGATACTGGCAGATTGCGCTCACCGAAGGGGCCAAGGAGCGGTCCGCTTTCTCCACCCCCGATGGGCACTACCGCTTCCGCGTAATGCCCTTCGGGATGAAAAATGCCCCGGCCACTTTCCAGCGACTGGTGAATAGGGTCCTGGCCGGGCTAGAACAGTTCAGCGCGGCATATCTGGACGACATCGCTGTCTTCAGTTCAGGGTGGAGTGAGCACCTCCAGCACCTCCGGAGGGTGCTAACCGCCCTGCGCCAGGCAGGCCTCACAGTAAAAGCCAGCAAGTGCCAGATCGGGTAAGGATCCGTGGTCTACCTGGGGCACCAGGTCGGGAGCGGCCAGGTCGCCCCTCTACAGCCAAAGATCGACGCCATCCTGGCCTGGGAACCACCCATCACCCAAACGGAGGTCCGAGCCTTTCTGGGACTCACGGGCTACTACCGAAGATTCATTCGGGGGTATGGCAGCCTTGTCGGCCCTCTCACAGAACTCCCGTCTAAAAGACAGCCAAAGAAAGTGCAGTGGACGGCTGCCTGCCAGGAAGCTTTCGATGCCCTAAAAAAGGCCATGTGTACTGCCCCCGTCCTCCATGCTCCCGACTACGCCAAGGAGTTCATAGTCCAGACCGATGCCTCCGAGCATGGTATTGGGGCCGTCCTGTCCCAAGTAAATGACCAAGGCCTAGACCAGCCCGTCGCCTTCCTCAGTCGGCGGCTGTTGCCCCGAGAACAGAGATGGAGCACCATAGAGCGCGAAGCCTTTGCCGTGGTCTGGGCACTCAAAAAGCTACGACCCTACCTGTTCGGCACCCATTTCAGAGTCCAAACTGACCATCGGCCCTTGCGATGGCTCATGCAGATGCAAGGAGAAAACCCCAAGCTACTGCGGTGGTCAATCTCCCTCCAGGGGATGGATTTCACCGTAGAACACCGCCCTGGTACGGACCACGCCAATGCTGACGGCCTCTCCCGGTTCTTCCGCCTCAGCGAAGAGAACCCCCCAAGCTGATGGGCAGTTCTCTCCGGCTTTCAGCTGGGGGGGACGCGTGTTGGACCCGGCCTCGTAGAATGGCCCTCCGTGCCCCCGCACCACCGAATCCTGGTACCTGCAGCCCAAGCACACGGCCCAGCCGAACCTCCCCACCAGGACACACGCACCGACCCGGACATCCCCGTCCATGGCTTCTCTCCCTTCGGCCACCCCGGGCCCGCGTGCCCACTTCATGCACCAAGATGGCCGCCCGGCCCCAGCGCGACCCGGGCCTAGAGGCGCCACTCCGGCTGGAGGACATCACGCTTCCAGGGGATGAGAGAGGGAGGAGCAGTTTCTATCGCACCTCTGAACTCCCCCGGGACGATGGGTTTTGATCGGCCCTCCGGCCTCCCTGAGGGCTGGCTCCGTGCCTGCTGGGTGTCTGGGACTCCTCCCGACCCGGCCCTGAAAGGATCAAAAGACAATAGCAGCAAATCCCAACAAGCGACCCCCAGGTGACAAGACCCCTGCCTGCACAGACTCCGGACATCAAAGAGGGGTCGACCTATAACAAGGGGTGCTCTGGGTCTGTCCGGGAGATTCGACGCTGGAACAACGAGAGCCTGCCGACGTGGTCGCGGCTCCTGGAACTTGGACCCTCCTGAGCCCTGCTGAGTGACTCGCGGCTCCCTGAATATCGTAAGACCTCCGAACTTGTACCTGAGCCCTGCTGAGTGACTCGCGGCTCCCTGAAGATCGTAAGACCTCCGAACCTGTACCTGAGCCCGCTGAGTGACTCGCGGCTCCAACAGACCCTCACGGTCCCGCCGGACCCCAACTACAACATCGTATCCCCCAGCTCGAGGATTGTGAGCTGTGCGCCGGATACGTCCCTGCTTTGAACCTTTACCAGAGACTGTCCCGCTACCCCCTACCCCTTCCGAGACTCTTGAGCTCGCGCTCACCTTGTACATATTTGCAGTGATAACCTACTTGATAAAGATTGATTTCTCAGAATACCCGGTGTGGTCACTCTGTGTCGTGTGGTGCCAGAAGTACGATCCTAGATACGAGATTCCTCCCCCTGGGGAGTCTCCCACCAGTGCCCGGCTACGATACTTTGAGGGTGGGTCTCAGGGTAGTCAGGACCCCTTCCAGGCTCCTCTGAGGTCGCCGTCTAACAACTACTTGCCATTTCGGTTACTTTGAGAGGGAATTCTAGAAGTTCTCAACCTCCCCCAAAGGATTTCGTTTTGCCATCTTCATATCTGACGGGTACACCTCCATGCCAGAAGGCCCCATTGAAATATGTGCGGGTAACGAACATTATAAGCTGATTAGTATGTCCACTTTCGTAATAGTCGGTCTCAAAGAAAGGAAGAGACTCAACTTGGCACTATTCCAAGCCCCTAGTAATCTTCAAATGTTTTTGAAGAGGCAGATAAACTCTATCATGACCAAACAATGCGTGCACCTAGCAAAAGAGCGGAGGAAGAGTGCACTTAATACTGCTGGCAAACGAGAGAGAAAAGAGGCCCTTGGCCCTGGTGAGAGGAGGTTGCATACTGCTAAACTAAACCCTAAACAGGAAAAAAATACTGCAATCTCCCAAATGCCCCTGTGGTGCCATAGAAGATTTGAGACATTTCTTACTGGACTGCAATATGTACAGTACTATAAGACTGAGAACTATAAGCATGTTGCTCCAAAAAAACAGTTAGAGGAGCCAGATGAACAAATATTTTTCCTCCTAAGTGACCAGTCTTGGCAAGCAACAAAATTGACTAGAATGTTTATGAGCAAAAGCTGAGACTTAATGGTTAAATCAGTACAGACTGGTAATTTCTCTGGTTCAGTGAAATATGCTGTCCAGATCCATGGATAGATATATTCTGATGAAGATTGCAGGATTGTGTGTAGTCACAAGAAGAAGGGGCCTTTTATCTTTTTGTCCTAATTTATCTTTTCTACCTCTTTAATTAAATGAATTCTTGCTCTCTTTATAAAAACTCTTGTAAGGTGTTAAATGTTTATAGTTTTTACTTGTTTTTTACATGTATTTTATGATGTGTTCTTGTGTGAAACGCAGCCATGCTTTGCATGTGGGCTGAAAACACAATTAATGCATTCATATTCTCCTGTATAAGACCTAGGCAGAACTAAGGCCAGGTATAGTAGGGAAATATCATATGTTTTTAATCGGTGGGCAGTAATGATGGAAATATAGAATCCTCAATTAAAAAGTAATAGGAAAATAGTGCTAAATCTCAATAGTTGGATTTTGCTAAGTGGTACCCATAACAATCAGCAAATCTTTGTAATCCGTGGTATCTGTGAGTGTGGTAAAGCGCACTGGGTCGCAGGGCCTACCTGTTTTGATAACTGCCACCAAAATAGCCACACCTGGCTGAGGAGGATTTTCTAGTCTAGAGCGGCTTCTAAAAGCAAAGAAGCACGATTTGGGATGGCGTCACATGTGTCCATCAAAGAAAAGAGGCTCATGGGAGTTGCAGTGTCAGTGGTCCACAACTTGACCAGTGGGTACTCTTGGGGCCGCGATGTGGTCTCTGAGGCTAATAGGAATGGCAGTGTCCTCAATCATAATCTGCACTTAAGCACACACTTTGATGCGGGGATTATTATCTTGTCGAAAGGGTGCAGATCTGTAAAAAGGAAAGTGTTTCCAGGGTAACAATGATGAGAGGTGGTACAGTGATGGATGAGACTAATGAAACCGGGTCACAGTCTCGTTGCAAGAGCTAGTGTATGCTGATAGATATGAGGTTAACAAGATCCTATCAAATCCAGGGAAAGTGTATCCCATGGGCGGATGTTAGAATGAGACATGTACGTGGCATGAAACGTCATAATATATTTCTGAGATGGGTATGAGAAAAACTCCAGTAAAGTCCAGACACTATCAATAGACTGCGTAAGTGTAGGACTAATAAAGGTCTGCACAAGTACGTCGACAACATCAATGTGAACAAGCGCGCGCGCCACCAGCTGAAGGTTTAAAAAAAAAAAAAAAGGCATGCAGGCTGCAGCGGGAGACAGTCGGAGGGGTGCACCCGCAAGTGTTGCGTGCGCGCTGGGAAGAGCAGTCTGCTCTTTTTCGAAGCACATACTCATGCTTGTGGCGGGCCCCTGCGCGCTCCCACAAGGTATATGCCGCCACAAGCACAAGTATGTGCTTCGAAAAAGAGCTTAACGACAGCTAAAGCTCTTCTATGCAGCACATGCGCGGTGCGTGGGCGAGACCTAAAAAGAAAACGCAGGACTCAATAAGTGCTGTCTCAGTGACGAGGTGGGAAGGGTTTCTGTCAAGCTGTTATACAAAGGAAAGCAAACTGGTTAAGGACTAAAGTTTCGGATGTAGTGAGTTAAATTATTTTCCCTTGTGGTTTCCCCTTTAGAGAGCGTCGTGGGGCTAAATGGTCGTGTGGTAGCATTTCTTGCGTTAGGTAGAACTCCATTTCTTTATGTGAATGGTCAGACCAGCCTCCTGACTCTATTTTCCCCCTTGAAACATGTCTTAATGGAGTGTTTTAAAGTTGCCATGGAGTGGTCCATCTCTGGCAGCAAAAGAATCCGGGAATCTCTGCTTTGGATGGTGTCTTAACTTTGACGGTTTCTGTGGTGACTTGGTCTAACATTTAGTAATGAATGTAAGGATATTGGATAACGTAATGACTTGGGGTGCCTCTATGTAAGGGCTGTGCAGACATGCTGTAGAATGGTGAGCGTTGAGGTTGTGACAATGTGTGGATGCATGTAAGGTTGGGGTAACCAACCATGAAATAAATAAGTTGTCTCCTACTAAAGCAACTCCCGGGCATTAGTGTTACTACGCTGTCTTCCAAGAGTTGTATCAGGGGTAAGTTTATTCTTTGTTTGGCTATTTACTTTGATTGTAGTAATGATTATGTTTGCATCATCTGCTTTGTACATGCACTTGCTCACTAACCTGTATGAGCTCATGTTCCTTGCTGATGGCATAATATGGTTTATGTTGGAATTTGGGGGCCGGTTATTTTGATATGTCAGTTGGTACCGGTTATCTTCCAAGGACTGTCCCCATCAGCAAGGGCTCCCGTTTGTTGATTAAATGCGATCCAGCGCCAATCAGGGATCGATAATCGATAAACAAAATACACACAGAACCATAAAACAAACTTACCAACACAACATCCGCTGAATTGACGCTGGGATGAGTTTCAAGACCAATGAACACTCGAAATCAGTTGTTCATTATACAGACTCATATCTTACACACTAAATACATAACTGAGTCTTTATACCGACTTCTTTCCTTTGGTCGATGGAACTGAAGTTGATGGTAATAATAATAAAGGTCTATCTATCCTTATTACTAAATAACCACAAACTCAATGTAAAGTTAATAAAGTTTATCACCAAATAATACAGTGAATAAGAACTCAACATGGTCCTAGGAAGCTTGTTTCTGGTCCAGGGAAGGCATGGCTTGGCAGTTCGGGCTGGACTGTTCCCATGAGGCACAGGGTCAGACTGATTTGCATATGGCCATGTCTGAACTGGGGTGGCAGAGTGGGCTAAAGAACGGTGATGGATCAAACCCAGATCTGTTGACTGGGTGTGAGTGTTTGATTGGTTTTGATGCTCCGTCCATCACCACCCCCTTTTGTACCACTTTGTTCGCCATAAGTTGGCAGGGTATGCTCAGACGTGAGTCCCTTGCTCACTTTGCCACTGGATTCAAGCAAGCCTGGCTGAAGACGGCTGAAATGCCAGAAACTGGTCCTAGGAAGCTTGTTTCTGGTCCAGGGAAGGCATGGCTTGGCAGTTCGGGCTGGACTGTTCCCATGAGGCACAGGGTCAGACTGATTTGCATATGGCCATGTCTGAACTGGGGTGGCAGAGTGGGCTAAAGAACGGTGATGGATCAAACCCAGATCTGTTGACTGGGTGTGAGTGTTTGATTGGTTCTGATGCTCCGTCCATCACCACCCCCTTTTGTACCGCTAAGAACTCAACATGTACAGATTTACAAAGCAAACCGTGCATTAATCACAGTGAGAGAAAGAAAACATTTATCAATGCAAGCAGTATCAAACTCATATCAAATGAACAAAATGCATATGAAGGAGTGGATAGACGAAGAGACAAAAGTTTCAGAGCCAAAATACATTTGCAAATAATTATGCAAAGTACAGATCATTTAGCTAAATACTAACCTGAGGAAATAACAAAATACCACTCCGTGGCCACGGAGATAGTAGGAGGTCCACCGAGATAGATTCAGGGAACAAAGATTACAGGAATACTGAGGCAGGATAGGAACAGGAAAACAGGTAGGCCTCAGCAAACTGACGGACAGTGAGGATCTCCCTCTAAGATTCTCTCAACGCCACCCTAAGCACACCCCCTAGAGCACCCCAGTTATACCCTAAAACCTACATGTCCAACCCACAATAGTTGAAACATCTGCAAAAACTCAGTCTCTCATTGGTTGATTCAGGGTGGGGGGGGGGGGGAGATCTATCACACCACCATAGACACAATCAGTGGTGGCTGGTGCATAGGGGCGAATGGAGCGTTGCCCACCAGCCTCTGGATGAGGATCGGGGAAAGACATCACACGCAATGCAGCAGCCTCAAAAGACGTGCTCTGTCTCTTCCCCATGTGTCTCTCACACACAATAGACAATAATACAAATTAAATTGTCTGACTCTGACTTTTTTTCTTCATGGCACGGACGACGACGAGGTCACAGGAGGTCAGAGACCTCCTGCTTGCATGTGCTGGCCGGGGAGAGGAATATTGCTCGCCCTGGAAGCACATGTGGATAGAGTGATGTCAACATGAAGGGAGTGGCCAAAGAAAGCGGAAAATGCCTGGTTTCAAATGGGGCGCCTGTGCTGCGCCCCAGGCGTCTTCAGCATAGCGCCACTGAAATCAAGGGGCAGGGCAGTGGGTGGCCACACCGGAGCACGCCCCTTTCCTTCGCGCCAGTCCCAGGCCTCCTGATTGGACAATGGATGGGAGGCTGGAGCTTGTGCATTGCTCAGGACAGACACCGGCACCGGCCACAGTCACAGCCCCGCACTGCACCACACTCTCCCTCCAGCCTCTCACACGCCACCACAGACTCGGATGTGTTGTTTCTTGAGCAGAGATGATCGATGTCGTCTTGGTAAGTGGATCTTCGCTGGAACGTCACTACTGGGACGGCTTCCGGTGCGAGGCATGTCAGAGTAAATCGTTCCGTTTCTCCGCTGGACATTTCTGTGTGTATTTTCTCAGTTTCTCTTGTGTTTTACGTTTCTTTTCTATCCATCAGACGCCTCGCCTTGTCTCCTGTTGCCTCGGTGTATTTTGTCTGCTTTCTGGCTTCTCTGCAGAATACATCTTTCGCTTTCCTCTTCTCTGTCTCAGGTTGGCGTGTGCGATGGTATCAGGGGTGTGATAGATTTTACCAATAACGTCTGACATTCCAAGTAGCAAACCACGGGGAATATTAATTATTAAGCCGACCTAAATATTCATAGGACACTTGGAAACGACAGAATAGCCTGTCAGCAGCGCGAGATATGGGTTGCTTGCTTGCATTCAATAAAACAGTGCAGTGGGTGGCGCTCATGAACATTCTCGAACGATCATGCAGGTTGTGTTGAAAAATGATTAATCGATTCGGCAGCTAGGAAAGCACAAGCAGAGTGACGCCAGGTAGGCACAAAATTAAATAATCCATGTTTCTGTAAAATATTTGTCTCAATAAAACCTTTTTGTGCTATTTTTATTAGGTTTTTATGAGCAGGAAGGTGATAAAAATTGGTATTACGATCGTGTCGTGTACAGTACTTTCAGAAATTCCCGAATGTGGCTTGGGTGGTTTAATTTATAGATTTGTGCGCACACGGAGTTGAGCTTTGGCTGCCGAAAGAAGGCATCAGGCATTGTTTCTGTTTGGCAGAAGTCAGTTTAACCCTCCCGAGCCCCCCTCCCCCTCCCACCACCGGGCACTCAACTCGGACCTCCACGTCTCACCACCTTCAAATGTCACCAGCCGCCCCTGGACACAATCGTATTTTTATAATGTTTTGTTTTACACAAGTTACACTACGTTATCCACGTCCGATGATTTCATATTTCCTCTAGAAAACATGTTTCAGTTTAATACACATTCATTGTTCTCTGTAGATGCTTTCTACGGAAGAAGTTTGTACATTTCTTTTGCATTTCATGGCCATCCTTTCATCTCTTGGCAGTCTTACAAAAGCCTTGCGAAGGTTACTAGCTTCAGCCACCGCGATTTCTCTCTCTAAACTCGATTTTCGGCATTTTAATGGTTTTCTCCCGTTAACCCGTTATTGTCATGCAGATTTATAGACCGATGTTTTTCTTTATAATGAATAGAAAACAGACATTTAATAATTTCACGAAATGTGTTTTTCACTGTTTACCACCCACCATTGCACTATCCCATGTTAAATCTCTATCAAAAGCATTAATGTGCTAAAGCAGCATTATTTTATTTTACTTTCGAAGCAGAACTCAAAAGTGCGGCCTAGTCTGACATGCATTAGTCTCGTGTTGTTGCACGCATGCGCAAAGCATTTTCCTATTGTGTTTGTGCATATTAAACATAGAGCACACTGTTAGCAAGTGTTACTGGGGTGTTAATTTGTGCAGGTTTTATTTTCTCAAAACCCTGCTCCATCAAATGTTCATCATAAATTTGACCTGCTTTGTTACCTATTGTCATGCACAGCACCCAACAGGAATTTTGCAATAAGGTTTTCAAAGAAACTGCGTAGAGATGCAGAGTATACTGGAATTCTTTAAAGGGTTGAGATAGCCTCTTTGAGCGGGGCTCTGAAACAAGGACAGGTATTGTGTCGCTGCTCATCAAATTAACTGGAAGGGATGTGAGCATTCACAGGAGGTGCCCAATGAGCAGGTTTTACAGTGAAGTCTCCCATATATTGCGTAAAATTTGAATCAATATGGTTAAGAAAATTACAGATTCAGAGTCTGAATCCACCTTGTTGGATGAAGACAGTAAACAGACTACTAAAGATTGTGTTCTCGTTATAGGTGTTAATGATATCAAACCAAATCAGGGGTAGTTGGTAGTCTAACGAAGAAATGCAATAGTACATCTTTATATGCATTTAAGCGGGGGGGGGGTGAGGATGGTATTCAAATTTTGATAGTAGCAGATTCTGGTTCCATATAAACCACTGTTGATAATAGAGTATGGTAAGAAATAATTGCAATTGTTCTAGCCAACCAAAGCCAATACTTGGACCATATAAGAACCATAAGTTTTGAGTTCAAGAATAGGAAGTCTACACAAAAGTTCTATGTAGCTGAGGAAACCCCATTAGTGTAATGAAGGGTTGGCGAAGGAGCGCTGGATATCATATTTGTATCCCAACAGCCAATTGGAGGTGCTAATAGTGTTGTACAGTAAACAAGTAGGAAAAGTTATTTAACTAGTTTCCTAACATTTTCTTTGGGAAAATTGGTACCCTCTTAGGATTTTTATCATATAATTGTATTAAAGAAGGCAGCAAACCTAAAAGTGCACAAGGTGAGACATTACCATGGTTGGTGAGGGAGAAGGTCAACCTAGAAATTAAACAACTTTTAAAAGCTGGGGTCATAGAGCCTGTGTAAGTTTTGGAATGCATCGTATCCTTGGTGGTGGCTAGAAAGCCTCACAGCAAAATTTGATTGTGTATCTATCTCAGATACCTCAATAATAATATAGTAACTGAGAAATTTCTGTTTCTCAAGATCAGTGAAATGCTCGCCGTGATCAAGGGAATGCAGTGTTTTTTTTTCCATTGACCTTTCTTTGGCTTATCAGGTGTGCTTGCACCCTGACAGAAAAAATGTAAACAAAGTCATGACGCCCATGGGATGCTACAGATGCATGCTGATTCCATTTGGGTCGGTTTCAGCAGGTGCGGTATTCCAAACATTGATGCCTAAATTGTTTACTGGGTTTGAAGGAACCACGTTTTTTAGGATTATATTTTGGCAATTGGGAACAAAAGAGTTTCCTGAGAAAGATCTTGATCAATCTGCAAAGGAATAGTTTGACTGCAGAATTTTCAAAGTGTAAATTTGTAGTCAAAAATGTGAATTATCTTGAGCATTAAGCTAAGAAGGAAACAATCAAACCAAAGAAAGAAATGTTGAGTATGATTTAAGAAGTTCCAACACCCTCTAATAACAAGACTTATGTTTTTGTTTTCTAGAGCTGGTAGAATTTTATGCCAAGTTTATAGCCAATTTTTCATAGAAAACATCCAGTTTGAGAGAACAGTTGAAGAATAAAGTGAAATTTGTATGGACAATTCCGATGCAGTCAGACTGTGAATCTGTTATTAAGGATATTTGTTCTTATAACTAAAATCACAACACGCGCTGCGCTCTATAAAAACTGCCCTCCCGTCGATCCTCACAAGGATGCTACAGCTGTTGAAGTCAGGACACACCGTTTCTAAAATCTACAGGCTGCTATCTCTAAAACCTTGTAAATCACACTTAAAGAGTGAGATGAAATGGGAATCCGAAACTAACACTAGAGGCATTCCCTTTGACTGGGACAAGATGCATGTAACTCCCTTCTCTAATAAAATCACGCTTGTAATATCCCAAACAAAGCTTATGCTAATAAACCGGACATACTGGACCCCAGAAAGACTCTTCAAGCTTAACCTCAGTCAAAGCCCTACATGTTGGAACTGCAACACACATGTTGGCGACCTTGCTCCTATGCTCTTCCATTGCCCCGCCTTACTAGATTATTGGGACAAGATATGAGTGTATAAACCAAATATTTAACATTAACCCACCAATGGAATTTTCCTATATCCTGTTGGGTTTTCTGGACCCAATGCTTCCAGACGTGATTGACCGATATCTACTAGACATCATGCTTAGCTTGGCCTGCAAAATAGTGCTCAATAAGTGGAAGAGCTCCAAAGAAGTCTCCTTCAGAATAGGGCAGGAATGGCTGTCCTTTCTCAGAGGGGCGGATAACATCTCCCTACATTCCTCTCCCTGGCGCATCCCTCATAGGAAACTATGGAGGTCTCTTGATGCTCTTTCGTTTACATTTGACCCACTGTGAAACCCTTCATACTGCATTCCACTGCATATAAACAGTATTCTAGGACCTGGTACTCTAAAGGGAATATCCCAACCTGTTTGTGCCCTATAAAAGCTCTCTGACTTGCCTATAACGTGTCAGTGGGATCTTATTGTGTCTTCTTTAGTACGCTTGTAATGTATCATGGATTGTATGCTACATATGTTACTCCTAACATACTACCTTGCGCCCGTAATGTAACATAGATCGTTTGTAGATTGTGATATTCATGGACCATCTGTGTTCCTCCAACATAACTGCCTCCTCCAACATAACTCCACTTCATAATGTATTGAGATTGGATAATTTGGGGACCTTTTCTTCTTTTACATTTTCCTTGGTTTCTTCATATGTCAGTATATGTCAGTATTATTTCTGTTACTTTTACTGTATTTCATTTTGTAGTATTCTTTCTGAAAATCAATAAAACTATTTGAAATAAAAAAAAGGATATTTGTTCTGCAAATGAATTGCATGTTTTTTTCCGCCAATGTGAATGCATCATTCCTGTGAAGAAATAGGTGCAGCCGTGTCCCAAACAGATTGTAGTGGTAATGAAGGTACTGCGTTATACACTTCAAAAGCCTCGTCACCAGCTGAAGAACATTATTCTGTAGTAGAGAGGGAAGCGCTAGCGGTGGTGTGGGGTCCTGAGCATTTCAGGAATTTTGTTTGGGGATTTCATATTTTGATTAGAAATGATCACAAACCTTTCACTAATTTAATATTGGCAGGTGGCTTGTTATCCTCAAAAACAAGTAAGAGCATTGTGGAGTTGTGCCAATTGGGTATTGTGAAAAGCAAGAAGACTGTCAGAAAAAGATATTGGTTTCCTGGTATGGACATTGAAGTGGAATGAATTGTGAGAGAGTTCCCGTAGTTCGAGAATGCTGATAAGTCACAGGTTACTTTAAAACCACCTTTATGTCCTACAAAGAGCCAAAGAATGGCTTGGGAAACTGTAGGAATGGACATAATGGGATCTGTAGTTGATGAAAATGGAGAAATTAATATTACTTTGGTAGGCATGGATTCATTTTCAAAATAGCTGGAGGTGAATTTTGTTCAGTGTGCCAACTCGGCAAGTGTAGTGACGTTTTTGGATGAGAGTTTCCAGAGGGAAGGGTTACTGAGGAGATTTGTAACTGATAATCTTGTTCAGTTTAAGGCAGACAAAGTAGAGATGTTTTCAAGGTGCAATGGTATTGAGCACAATGTACTTCTGTGTGTCTACCTGAGGGCAATAGAGAAGACGAACGATTTAATCAAGTAATTAAAAAACTTTTGCAGATAGCTAAGAATAGGAAGAGGAAATGGATACTGAAGGTTGAAAAAATTATTTGGATGTATCATACGCCCCACTCCATAATCGCTGGATATAGTCCCTTCACCGTTATGTATCACAGGATTCAGTTTACCAAAGACACTCGGAGTTGGGTGTCAGAATCCAAACAAATTAATTGGTTTACAAGTATGGTTAAGAATAACATTAAGAAAACACAAGGAGTGTATAAAAGTCGCCATGACAATCGGTTAGGAGGTAAATTGGTGCTATTGGAAAAAGGGGTGATTGTGCTGGTCAAGAAACCTCGGAAGATTCGAAATGGGGAGAGTGTATTTTCTAAGCCCTTAAAGGAGGTGTATGTTTTTGTACACCAACTCCCATTCGTCTCACTCGAATCTGTACACAGGAGAAAAAGCGCTGTACATGTGTGTACCTTATTACCTATCAGGATAAAATTTCTTTACATTATATACATTTGCACCTCTAGAATCCTGACTTTGACATCAAGGCACTCCACCACTTGGTTGATGGACCAATTAGTTGGACTGGTTGATGGTGATTTAGAACCAGCTAAAACACAAAGCCTCTGAAACATTTGATTACTCACCAGTACCGAATTAAAGAACCACAAACTCATTTCTTATTGATCCAAATTTTGTTTATCTAATTTTGATTTAGCATTCAGGCACTATAGAATAAATCATGATTCAATTTATTTCAAGGAGACATCAAATCTACAGAGCATAAGCATAGATTTCGCCTTTCATTATATTCACCAAAATCTCAAAGTTGGTGACCCTCCGATCACAGGGATGCTATATCCAAAGTCACGGCTATACTCTCCAGCACTGACTGTCCAACCCACGGCAATAATCAATCATCAGATGGAATAGCTTTCCCAAATTTCAAAGAAACCCAAGGTGAATCAGGGAAATCTTCGTCAGTTCAAGCAGACCCAACGCCATAGACGATCAGCCCAACGAACCACCCCCTTTGCGCGGACGAGGGTCTTTATACCCTTTTCCTGCTTACTTCAGATCAACATGCAACAATTTTAGAGTCAGAAACTGTTCGGATTGGTAAGTTCCATTCAATTTGCAATTTCTCACAATTTTCACATGTCCCATGGTTTTCCATGAGACTTGGCATAGCAAAGTATAAAATGTGTCCTGTATCCTTCTGTTTACAGGAGAAAGATCGGAAGTAAAACAAGCTTTTGTCCTCTTGGTAGTTCACACCGTTCATCACTTGGCAGCCCTCCATGCTCCTATCCGTGACAAGGGACATGCTGGTACAGGAGCTGAGGTCACTTGGACATCTCCAGAGCCATCCGATTCTGCGCAGTAGTCCTCGCGCTCACATGACGGCGGCATCTTCGGAGCTCCATCTTAAGTACTGCGGATTAGCAGGCCCAAATGCCAACTTAAGCAAAAACAGACATAACAGTAATTGGAATATAGAAATGAAGATTCTAATGTTTAATACCATGCTAATCCCAGTATATATCAGTATTTCCCTAGCGTGTAGCAACATTTAAAGCAATAATACTCACCATTCTGCAGCACTGGAAGCACAAACCATCACACAAGCGACATGAAACGTGCATTTCTCTATTCCACCACGTTCTAAGGTTAGTCTGCGTACCACAGTTAATTTTTTTATTGTTTTGCCATGCAGTTTGCATTTTAGTCCCACGTGTATCTCGTGTTTATCAAGGTGTAAATGTTGATTAGTCGTTTTCACTCCAAACTAATTAGTACGGGTTAATACTTAGAATGATTACGTAATTAATTTCATGCAAAATAGAGGAGGTGTACACAATTTTGTTTTACCTGCTCCCTCATTGACATTGTTGTGTTTGAGAAATAATATATCAGTCCAATATACTGTAATGTAAGCTTGTGACAGTGTCTTTGAACATGTGGTTATTCAATTTAGACTTACAGATTGTGGTGCATATTACATAAGGATGCCTAATTCATATGGCTATGATTACCAACATTTGATGGAATCCACCTAAGAAGATGGATTACAAATGTCTTCCTTTAGAGGTGATGTTTTCATGAGTAGGACTGAGGTCCACTTTGAGGTCTTGCCTACTAGAAAGCTTTTAGCTGTCTGGTTGCGAAAGAAGTTTTGTGGGCTATACCAAGAGCTTACAGTGGGTTTAGAGTCCGTCAACTGCTTTCATTGGTTGGATTTGTTGTCACTTTTTTTACTTGCTTTTTATCAATTGCTTTCCCTCCTTTTCTTGTGTGTGTCCATCTACTGGAGCATATAGCCTCTTGACCATCCTTTTGGTTGACTGACTTGTATTCTTCCACTGCGAGGAATCTACTTTTTTAGCACTCCAGGAGAGTGCATGTGCCTTCTAGCTCTCTTCTTCGTATATTTCTCTCCTTCCAAATACCCCCACTCTCTGTGTTGCTCTCTCCCTTGTGTGCTGCTCTCTCATCAGTTTGCTTCTACCCAGCCAAACCCTCCCATCTCCGCTGTGTCTCTACCTGCTTTAGTGAACTGTTAACTTTTGGAATTCCCAGAGAGTCTCATAACTAACTCTCTGGTGAAAAAATGAATAAGAGATACTAAAAAAATAACTTGACCAGGTGTAAAAGCAATGACACATTTCATTGTGAAGAAATGCTATTTACCTTAGAAAACAAAAACTTGATGCGTTAAATGCTGGAATAATTTCAGTCAGTGGCAATTACTCTGGGTTACATTCCAATACATCTTTTCTTGCCCACTGTGCAAATCTACAGGGACGAACCAAATGCCTACCAGATCTGATCCTGCTTGAATAGTTAGAATCCAGCTTGAGCTGCCAGACCCCTCCAAAATGGAACACAAGCAATGCCTGGCATGTTGGATACCATGACATTTGAAGCCTTACTAGAAAAACTAGCAAGTGTAAACCAGAATCAAGAAGCCTGTTGATCTGTTAGAGTGCTTGGGGATAGCCCAATCTGGGAAGGACACTAGATGACCTCTTTTTATGAGAGAAGCCTGGTGACACTAGTATAATCTAAGCTGCGAGCCATATTAGACTGGCGGTGAGATAGACTGGCTTACTAAAGAGGCCCAGAAATCAGTGGATCTACCTCTGTACTATCCTTTGCTACAGGTGTGAGAGAATTCCCTCATACATATGGTGTAATATTTCATCCACATCTCTCTGGCACTCAAATCTCTCTTTTGACTGATGGGTGTGATACAATTTTACTAGACAATTTTTTGTTGGAGTTAAAATTAAAGTGTGGAATGATGCACCCAAAAATATAACAGTCCACAAATCTTCAGTGGTATTTAAAAAAAATTCTTCCTTTATTTCCTTTCCATATGACGTGTAAAAAATTCCATCAAACGAACATTAAGCCAACGTGTTTTATTCAAACAAGAATTTGAACTTCTTCCGGGCTCTAGTATCTTAATATTTATTAGAATCCTGGTTCGAAAATTAGTGATGGCAGCATCCAAAATCATTGGTCACATCAAGCAAAGCTGCAATTGGATGATTAGGGCACTAGGAAGAGACATGGAAGGCCAATTGTGATACAAATTCAGGTATCACATGGGGAACACTATGCCCCACCCTATATTGGATCAGCTGTATATTTTTTTGCCAAACTTGGCTCTAGAATATGGAGATCATCCAATTGCAGCTTTGCTTGATCTGACCAATGAATTTTCGAACCAGGATTCTAATGAATATTAACATAATAGAGCCCTGATGAAGTTCAAATGCTATTGGGTTCTGCTTGGCAACAGTATCAAACAACGGCTGGTACTGGAAAAGAAGTGTACTGGGCTTTAAATGGTTGGAACTGTGTGTGAGGTGCATTTAACAGGTCTAACAGGTCTGCCTTTGATGCTTGATATGTCTGCTAAAAAAATAAAGAGATTGAATGTACATGCAATAAATTTAATTAAGATTAAAAGTCCTTGGTGAAAACAGCATTTATTGTTTTGGGTAAAAATATGTTCGAGGCATAGAAGCTGCAGAATATATACATGTGCATAGATCGCCATCTGGTGTTGGGCTTGGATGTTTGCACTTTGTTTTTGTATTGGAAGAAGTTCTTTGTAGTCACTAGATAGGTGACTCCTCCTTGGACAATAGTGCGCATAGGCATCGACTCCATCTTCAGATTGTTTTTTTTCCGCCATCGGGTTCGGATGTAAATTGCTGCGCTCCGGGTCAGGGTCGTACTCGATCACCCTTCTGCGCGCAATCCCTCACTGCTCGACGGTATTGTTTCGATCGCATTCCACTTTGACGCGGGCCGTTGGGCCTATCTGCGCCGTCGGGTACTGCAGTCAATGGAAAGAACTCCATTTAAAAAAATGCCCCCTGTGTGGTGCTAAATTCCCACACACTGATCTCCAGGACACGAGGACAAAGACTGCGAGGCCTGTGCTTCCTTCAGATCAAAGAAGACCATACGTGATTGTCGGGCTCGACGTCACATAATGTCCTGATCAACTACCTCGCCGCAGGACGACATCTTCGATCCAGGCTCGATGTTCCAGAAGAACAAGAACCGGAGGATGAAGAAATTGGCGTCTCCGAGGCCGATGAGTCAGATGCTGAGGATCAGACTATTACTCCAGGTCAACGGATCAGGAGTACCCAGATCCAGACCCCTGCCCCATCTAAAACAAAACATAAGGTTCCGGTGACACCTGAGCCTTCAGGCTCTGGTAGTCATCGCGATGATACTTCAGATGCTCGGGCTCGGCTGCGAAGTCCAAAGACAAGCCTTCAGGAGGCTCAGGATCGAACCAGCCACATAGCGGTACCGAAAAACCATCTCCGGCACTGAAACAAAAGCCAAAACCACAGAGAGTGCCACGCCCTGTTCTATCGACACCGAAGATAGCTTTGACGCCGAGCGCTTCGGCACCGAAACACACCGAGGACAATCCCTCGGAACCGAAAAAACTCCATAAATCTTCAGAGCCAAAAAAGATTTCGGTCTCCAAAACTCCATCAAAGCATAAGGAGAGCAAAACCCCTCCTGAAGCTACAGAGCCTAAACCAAAACACCACTTGGAACCATAGTCGTCGGTGCCAAAGAAAGACAATAGCTCAAAGGAACTGTTTCAACCTTATCCCTCGGATCTGAAACAAAAAACTCTACACATTGACCCTGTTACCGGTCATGTCACAACAATACCACCTAAAAAGAGGAAATTGGACACCTCAGAGGCACCTGAGATACCCTTAAAGAAGAAAGACATAGCAACTTCACCTTTCACACCCTCCTCTCCCCCTCAAAATCTTCCAACGATACCACTTTCTCCAGTACACTCTCCACTGCTTCCTTCACCTGCACCACAAGATGATGATGTTGATGACTTTGGGGGTGGGGGTGGGAATGTAGACCCATAAGGGGGTGGTGATGATGATGAGGATATCCACAGTATCCCACCACCTGACCCTTGGGATGATTATAATAATATCCCAGATATACCTGAGCCTGACTCATACTCATCTAAACCATCCCCTCCAGAAAACAACATAGGTTTTGCGCAACTCATAAATAGAGCAGCCAAATATCATGGGGTAGAATTACTCTCAGACCCTTTGGAGGAAGATCTTTTATTAGAGACTTTTACACATTCCCAAAAGACAACAAGTACTTTACCTATGTTAAAAGGTATGATTAAACATGCCCCTGATGTGTTTAAAGACCCTGTCAGCTAGAATTCTCAACCCCAGAGTTGATAAAAAATATAAACCAGCTCCAAATGATCCAGCTTATATCCAGGGACAGCTCCCTCTAGATTCTCTGGTAGTGTCAAGTGTCCGTAAACTGGCAAACTCCCAGACAGCAGGTGATACCCCTCCTCCGCATAAATAATCTAAATTATTGGACGCATCTGGTAAACGGGTTACGCCACAGGCGGCAAATTTCTGGCGCATTGCCAACACCCAAGCTTTGTTGGCCTGGTATGATAAGGCACATTATGATGAGCTTGAGACACTCGTGCAGCATCTTCCAGAACAATATAGGTCTAAAGCTAACAACCTCATACAAGAGGGAAAACTAATTACAAACACCTCTATCAAATGTGCTCGTGATGCAGCGAACACAGCATCTCGTGCTGTTAACACAAGTGTTTTACTGCACAGGCACGCATGGCTACGCATATCTAGTTTTAAACAACGTACAGTCTCAAATTCTTAATCGGTATTTTGATCAAGAACACTTGTTTGGACCTACGGTAGACACTTATTTAGAGAAGATGAAGAAAGACACTGAAACAGCTAAATCAATGGGGGCCGTGCAGTCACCAACCATTAGAGGTTCCTTTCGTTGCTCCTTTTATAGGGGCGCTTCCAAGACCATTGGAACAGACAGCACTTATTCTTCCTACAAAAGCCCCATTCAAACTTCCTGTAACAGAGGATATTTTAGAGGGGGTTACAGAGGAAATAACAACAAAGGAAGATGTTGCGGTAATAGTACCCGCACCTCCTCTAGCACAAAACAGTGACTTCCCTCTACTCCTCCCAGACCATTCCACTCCGGTCGGGGGAAGACTATCACAGTTCCTACCTGTCTGGAATTCCATCACCACAGACAGGTGGGTTACGCAAATTATCCAGTATGGTTACTGCCTGGAACTCACCTCTACTCGTCCACACATACCACCCATACAATGTCCGATGTCCACAGAACATCTCGCGCTTCTAAAACAAGAGATTCTCTCTCTCTTGCAAAAGCACGCAATAGAACCAGTTCCTAGACACCATCAAGTCACAGGGGTTTACTCCCTTTACTTCCTCGTCCCATTAGACCTCAGAACGTTAAACTGTACATACAATCCGACCACTTTCACATGGTCACTCTCCAACAGGTCCTCCCATTGCTCCAACAAGGTGATTTCCTTGCCACTCTAGATCTCAAGGACACCTCCTTTCACGTTCCCATTCACCCTGCTCACAGGAAATATCTACGGTTTGTAGTGGACGGTCAGCACTATCAGTTCAAAGAGCTCCCATTCGGAGTCACAATAGCACCCAGAGTCTTCACAAAATGTCTTGCAGTAGTAGCAACTCACTTGCGAAGACAACACAGTCATGTGTTTCCTTACCTCGACGACTGGCTCATAAAAGCCAAGTCACGCAGCGATTGTGTGTACCACACACACAAAACAATCCAGCTCCTGCACAACTTAGGATTCACAATAAACCTCACCAAGTTACATCCCACACCCAACAGTATCTAGGCACCACAATAGATACTTCAAAAGCCCTTGCATACCCCAACCCAGCCAGGACAGCCAGCATGCAAGCTTTCATAACAAAATGTCAACGTCAACACTCACTACCAGCTCGAGTGTTTATGCAACTAATAGGGATGATGGCCTCTTGCATTTTAATCGTACCTTATGCAAGACTCCAAATGCGTCCATTACAAGATTGTTTGGCACATCAGTGGAACCCGGCTCAAGGTCTGCTTACAGATCTGGTGTTGGTAGACAGCCACACACATCGCTCTCTGCAGTGGTGGAACACACAAAACCTTTCCAAAGGGTGGCCCTTCCTAGACCCGGGTCCACAGATAGTGCTAACAGCGGACGCATCGCTCACCAGCTGGGGAGCTTATCTCTTAAACCATACCATTCAGCTCCACATCAATCACGTTGAATTACTGGCGATTTTTCTTGCATTAAAATCATTCCAAATACATCTCGTACACAAAGCTGTCCTTGTCCGTACGGACAATATGACCGCAATGTAATATATACAAAAACAGTGGGGGGGGGGCACACTCTCTGCAGCTTTCACGCCTAGCTCAAAGCATATGCATATGGAAATGGGCCATTCCTCACAAAATATACCTCTTAGCAGAACATCTTCCGGGGGAACACAATCAGATTGCAGATCTGCTCAGTCATCAGAAATAACAGATCCACGAATGGGAACTGCATCCGCAAGTTCTTCATCCGTTTTATCAAATGTGGGGCCACTCAGACATAGATCTGTTCGCCACACACTTAAACACAAAATGCCCAAGCTTTGCCTCCAGGTATTCACACCCATTCTCCAAAGGCAATGCGATATGGATGAACTGGTCAGGCAGATTTGCGTACGCTTTTCCACCTCTCCCGCTCATTCCATTACTGCTGCACAAGCTCAAACAACAGTCTCTCACAATGATCCTAGTTGCTCCAACATGGGCCTGGCAACCATGGTTCACAAGCCTGCTGGAACTCTCAGTAGTTCCACACCAAAAGTTGCACCTTGCCCTGCCACGATTTCTCTATGCCCTACAAAACACCTTAGATGTAGTCCCAGCATGTTACTTCAAGGAAATTGAGGGCCTGCAAAGTGACCTATTATGAGACGGTAAACCTCGAATCGCACTAAATAAACTAACGCTAAACTGGTACGACGGAGGCATCAGTCTCCCAGACATCAGGAAATACTACTGGGCCTCCCAGTTGGCGGCAATCAACCATGGTACGTTTGGTCGCGCAGACGACCCAGACTGCGCCATGGACAATTGGCTCCTCCCGGGAGGGGGGGAGGGGGGGAGGGGAAGCTATGGCAGATCCCTGTACTCCCGACCTAAGCGATTTTTATTAACAGGCTCTACGAAGCATTCCGTTCAAATTGGCATGATGCCACTGGCTCTTTGGGATGGAGACATAAATTAACATTAGCCACCCCTCTTTGGGACTCAGACACTGGGTAATCTCTGGAAAACGAAGGGTTTCGACAGGTGGGACCTTATTGGAATTTCAGCCATCAGGGATATGTGGGGGAGCAAGACCTTTAATGAGCTTCAGAGTGAATATAAACTGGCAGACTCGGAGTACTTGCGCTATGTGCAGGTTCGGCACTCACTCCAGTCCTCCCTACCTAAGGGAACTGATCCCCGGAGGCTTCCCCACTGGAGGACAGAGTTTTGGACGGTCACCTCCCTGAAAAAACAATCTCACTAATCGACAAAAAATGAATTAACCACATGGCAGACCCTCTCCAGGCGTTGAGGGATATGTGGGTGCAGGACAGGATAGAGCTAGACGACGAAGATTGGCAGGTGGCGGTGTCTTCCCCCAGAGTAGTAGCTATTCCAGCACGCTTGAGACTGGTTAAACTTAAGAACCTGCACAGAATTTATATATCGGGCCCCGATTGGTGAGCATGGGGAGGGCTGACACAGGAGGATGCAAACTGCAATGTGGTCTTACCGGCACATTCATACACGTTATTTGGGAGTGTACACATATCACAACTTACTGGCTCCAAGGGCATTACACAATCAGCAAGGTATTACGTATCTCCCTCCGCCCGGAGGCAAGGAGGTGCCTGCTAAATATATGGGAGCCCACAGATTAGAACACTTCGCAGATGCAGTGGGCCACTCTGGGGTTTATGTTGGCCAAAAGAAATATCGCTCAATGGTGTGGGGGGGGGGGGCTGCACATCCGCCTAGCTTAGAAGCATGGGAAAGAAACCTTGATTGGTGCATGTTTAGGGAAAAATTGGTATTTCTTGCAAGGGGGTGCCCCAGGAAGCGGTCACATATCTGGGGCCTGTGGAACAGCTACAGAGTAGAGATCTGTGCACTACCTCGTAACGTCGATCAAGATGACCCCACTTCCCGTGATGTTCCTCTCTTTTGTAATATGTGAATATCCTTTTTCTCATCTGTGTTGTGATGTATAATTTGTCCGATCCTCTGTATTGTATTATTTGCCGATGTGTTTTTTTTTTATTATTATTTTTTTGCCGATTTGTTTTTAATAAAAAAAAGAGTTATAAAAAAAAAAGAAAAAAAGTTGCACCTTTCCCCAAAGCTTCTCACGCAGAACCATGGAGAGATCAGGCATCCAGATCCAACTCAACTGAACCTAGCGATCTGGCTCCTCAAGTCTTAAAGTTTGGTTACCTCAATCTCCCACCAGACTGTATGAACGTCATTAAAGAGGCTAGACGTCCTACCACTAGAGCATGCTATGCAGCTAAATGGAAGAGATGCGTGATCTACTTCAATAACAACACAATCAATCCACTAGATGCTTCAATTCAAAACATTATTTGTTACCTCCTGCATCTACAAAAATGTAATCTAGCATTCACAGCTGTACAAATACATCTTGCTGCCATAGCTGCTTACCTACAGAGTAGACAACACTTGTCATTGTTTAGGGTACCTGCCATTAAAGCGTTCATGCAAGGCCTTAAAAGAATAATTCCTACCAGAGTTCCACCCTCTCCAGTGTGGAATCTAAACATTGTCCTTACCAGGCTCATGGGTCCCCCCCCTTTGAACCTTTACATAAATATGAGCTACAATTTCTCACCTGGAAAGTAGCTTTCCTTGTGGCGGTCACATCTCTCAGAAGAGTTGGTGAACTCCAGGCATTAACCATACAAGAACCATTTTTACAAATACATCCCAACAAAGTGGTTCTTAGGACACACCCTAAATTCTTACCAAAAGTCATTTCTGCTTTCCACCGTATCCAGTCTGTTGAACTACCAGTCTTTTTTCCTCAACCAGACTCAGTAGCAGAACGTGCTCTTCATATGCTTGACGTCAAAAGAGCTATCCTTTTCTACATTGAAAGGACAAACACTTTCACAAAACCTAAACAACTTTTTTAGCTTTCTCACCACCACATAAAGGTAACCCTATATCAAAAGCTGGAATTGCCAGGTGGATCGTTAAATGTATCCAGATATGCTACCAAAAAGCAAAGTGTACATTATCCATTCCCCCTAGAGCGCATTCAACATGCAAACTAGGGGCTTCTATGGCATTCTTAGGGAACATTGCTATAGATGACATTTGTAAAGCAGCAACATGGTATACACAGCACACTTTCACAAAACACTATTGTGTAGATGTGCAGGCAAAACAGGCTAGTGTGGGCCAGGCTGTACTAAAGACACTTTTTCAAACCACTGCAACAGATACAGGTGGCCACCGCTAGGGAGAGTACTGTTGTACAGTCTGTGCACAAGTATATAATGCAGCTTATATGCCTCGAATGGAAAATGCTACTTACCAGTATGCATCTGTTCTTGGCATGTAGAGCTGCAGAATTATATAAGCCCACCCGCCTCCCCGGGTACCTTTATCTGTACCTTTATCTGTTGCAGTGCTATCTTACTTAAATACATCACACATGGACATCTCTTTCTGTTTCTCACAAACTCCATCATCACCCTTTATGGCGAAAAACAACGTGAGGATGGAGTTGATGCCCATGCTCACTATCGTCCTAAGGAGGAGTCACCTATCTAGTGACTAAAAAGAACTTCTTCCAATACAAAAACAAAGTGCAAACATCCGAGCCCAACACCAGATGGCGATTAATGCACAAGTATATAATTCTGCAGCTCTACATGCCAAGAACATATGCATACACCACCCACTAGACCCTACTAATTTCAATCAATGCTTTGCAGCCCCCAGGAAATCCCTGTCCTGAAGAGACCCTCATATCCTCAGAGGGGTCGAGATGTCATCAGCAACCATTAAGGATAGTCTTAAAAGCACCAGAGAAGAATCTGGTCCTTGGTCTGGAATAGTGAACCAGAATCAGAAAAGACATCCTTTATCTCCAGTAACCTGTTATTTGAAATTTTAAAAATCACTATATGTTCTAATGAGCGCTGGTTATGGTCACTTCACTGGGGTAAAAAATGTCACTGTTTTTTCCTTCCTAAACGTACGAATCACTGGTTTTGCACTGTAAATATATATTGGTGTGTTATTTTATAAATATTTTTGTAATGGTTAAATATATTACTCAATTCGGCTGAAGTCAGTAAAAACCCTTATATTCCTTTGCTGCCTTTTTCACAGCATCAAATAATATTGTAATTATTTAATTAATCTAGGTAGATTGATTGTACCATATGCTATACTCCATTTATTTTTTAGGTCTCGCCTACGCAATGCGCATGCGCTGCATAGGAGGAGACCTTTAGGAATCGATTCACTTTTTGGGCCAAAAACGTGCACGCTTTGCATTGCTTTCAATGGCAAAGCATGCACGTTTGGCGATTCCCTTGCGGGAGCGAGCTTTGATACCATCTGTTTGTAATTAACTTGCAACCAGATGGTGCCCTGCTCCCTCCCGCAAGGGAAACGCTGTGTGTTTTCCAGCAGACAGACACAGCACACCTCCCCCACTTGGAATCAGCTTACTCCGGCGCGTCATTAAATAAACACAGCGCGGGCCGCGTTTTTTTTGGTTTTTTTTACATTCCCACCCTGACTCTGCCTCGTGCTCTCTCTCTCTCTATGTCCTATCCACATAAATCCAATTATTGCCGAAGAATTAGCAACGCGGCTTAAATTTAATGGTCAAACAGCTGTCACGCTATGCGCACCCTGCCCCAAAACTGCAGACTTACCGCTCCGGGGTGGGCGCCTGTGGGGGGTGATGTTCAGGGGCTGTTGACATATTTTTCAAGGTTAAGGCCAGCACTATGTGCGATCGGACTGAAAAACACAGATTTACGACTGGTTAGTCAGTCCGATGTAAACTGGAAGCAATAATCTTCTGAAAACAGCGACGGTTTCTGCACTTCCAGTCGACCCTGTTCGCACGGGAAGCCTAATTTTCCGGTGTCCTCGGCTAACTGCCTCAGAATACCGACAAAAACATGGCCGGCTGCTGGCACATGTCTCCCACCCAGGATTTTGGGGGCCCGGCTGCACGTCCTCCTCCAGCAGCCGAAGCGCTTGGCTTATTGCCTCCCACGCACACTAGTTACATATATTTACGCCTCTGCTATGCACAGGTTGGTTCAATTCCCAGGCCGGAGCCAGCAGGAAGGAAACTCTGCTCAGCCGGTGGAGGCTATTATGGGAACAAATGCTTGCAAGTCGTCTCCAATTCCCAATTGTGCATGTGTGCCACTGAAGGACGCTTGCCCGGGCTCAGACGGATTTTTATCCCAGGGCTCGCCTGCACCAAGGCGGCCTCTGGTGGTGGCCGACGGGAACTGCCGCTTCCACTGACACAGGATGCCCTTCGCTTCCCCTGTTATTAAAATATTAATTATTGAATGTTGCGAACGTGAATTATGGATACGTACAACCTATAAACAGGCTTCGTTTACGGTAACGTTAGGAGGTATGTGCTTTTAAGGGGGGGGGGAAGTGTGTAGGAACGCGCGGTGCTGCTAATCCACTGGCGAGCTCTGACTTCGGAGGAAGTTTGCGGTTTTGCAGTGAAATGTTTAGAACTGTGGTAAGTTCCTGAAACTCCACACAAACCATTCATTCCCCTGTCTCTCCGCAGTGAAACTTTATTTGTAGTAGAACGTGGATACTTCTGCTCAGCTCGAAAAATAGCTAACCAGTAATTCATGTTTAATAAAGTCACAAAGCGATGGCTTGTCAGCCTTATTAGGGGGCGCCCAGGACTGTAAAGCTCGAAAAAAGATACCAGCACACAATGGGAGCAAGCATTGGCATAGCCAATAGGTCTCGCCTTTGGGACCTTATAAGTGTTTAGTTATCCAGCACAATATCCTTGGTGAAACAACATCAAGTGTTGCATGGCTAAACAGTTATAAGGTCCCTAAGCCGTTCATTCAATACACTTAGCCTCCCATTTTCTGTCACTCACATCAAGATTTCGGATGCTTGTCCCATGTCCATAAAAATGATGGATGACCTTTATGCTTTAGATGACCACATGTTTCCAACACTAAACTTCGATTAGCAGAAGCAGGTAGCCCTATTTTTCAGGTTTCTCTATTTCTTTAGTGCCAAGATAGCAATACAGCGGCAAAGTTTGAACTCAAGAAGTGGTCCTCATATAATCAAAAATACCACTGTCCAGCACATAATTATTAATTGCCAGCATTTTCATGGCATCAGCTCCGGGTTCGCCTGGTATGTGTCTAATAGGGAACTATGCTCTGTGTGTGCAGTACGAGTGCTATATTCAGGACAGTGTCAGTGTGCTTCATGTATCATTAGCTTGTCTCGGTCTGTTGTGGCCTTCATCTACATGCCCAAATATATGTAAGGTCAGATTCTTTTTACATTTTTTATAATTTCCCCCCTTCCTTTTTGTTTGGAAATGGTAAACCAGCACTGCCATTAATGCAGTTTCTGGACCCATCGCTAGCTAATGTAAAACTGGAGTAAGTCTATAATCACGCAGCACTAGAGCTAGGAGATTACAGTTACTCGGTTAAATAGAAGCTCTAGAAACAATTTCTAGATGAACTGTGCGCAGTTCGTGGTTGAGGTTTCTTAAACAGAAGAGCAATACTTCATTAGAGTTGAGAAGTGTTTTTAATCATAATGTTGATCTTATCTTGCAGTTATCAGTTTCTTGTGTGAAATATTCGAGAAACTTCACCACATCCTCGTCGTCTGTCAGTCGAGAAGATGGAAGATTGGTTTACGTTGGCAATTTGGCAAGAGCAGTTCTTGGTATGTATGTTACCTGAAGTTTTCTTCTATGACGTTTTTCTTTTGTGGGTGTTCGCACCCCATTCCTGTGAAATCGTTTTTATGAAACTGGTTACTACACCTGTATTTTCTAACGCCAGGTGGGACTGATAAGATGTGATGACTGAAACAACCTGGGCTGATACAGTAATGTAAGGATGTATAGGGAGAGGTTTTTGTATTAGAGAACAAACATTGGCCAAGCCAGTGGGTCTCGCCTCTGCAAGATCTATTGGCTGTCTCAATGGTTTTGAGAAACCAACAATGACTGCAAGCAAACAAAGATTTTTTTTAAAAAGTACCTCCAAAAGCACATGGGCCATTGCGAGAACCAGAAATGTCATGAAGGACAATACAAGAAGTCAAACCTTAATGGTCTGGCCTGGAGGAAAAAGAGGATGACGAAACTTGGTCATAAAAATGCCTTGCTATCATAAATGCAGTTGTGAAAATGTAGCCTATCGCAGCGGAGGTGCAGTCTTAGAAGGAGAAGACTTTATGCTGTCTTACTCCTTTCATGTGAGAGAATGTAGTGCCCGGGAGACAAGAAACCTCTGTCTCATTGCACTGGTCAGCGAAATGAGAAGATTAGATGGTTATGGAGCAAGAGATAATTTAATAAAAAAGCCAGATTTTAAAAATTTCCTTAATCTATTACAATGGGACATACAGTGGCACTATGGTTTCAGTTTGTTATAGAAAATGGCAGCATGCGGAGACGGCGAGTGGCCTCGTTGGCGAGCCCTCCAGATGTCAGGATTGTTCAAAAGAATGAAAAAGGCAGAATGCAAACTGTTCTTTGGCTGGTATATTTGATTTATTAAAGTGCTTTCTGTATATCTGCCTTTTATTGAAATGATGAATCCACGCAGGTAGTGTTGAAAGCTTAGCTTTAATAACGACTTGAACCTCAATTACAGCGCAAGAACAGAGATGCGCGTCTACCTCCTTCCAGCTCCCGTCTCCTCTGTCCCAGTGACCTCCTAGCTTCTACAAGCTCGGAGAAGACACAAACCCCAGAACACCTACAAGCTTACACAATATAACCCTTCCCCTTTCATACAAATAATACTGAACAATGTGTAACATAAAATTGTGCTAAACAAATAGCAGTGTTGAGTTTAAAACCCTCTGATAAACTTCTAAAGAGATTAAACCCTTCGTAAATAACTCATAAGCACCTAATTACATATATGTGTAATATATCTCTCCTGTGTCCATCCCATTCTTGGACCCTCCTCAACCCGGACCCACACAACCAGCTTCATTTGCACCCGGCTCTTGCTGCACAGGGATGGGGTAAACACTCTCTGTAGATTCTAGCGACACTGGCGCCTGTACAGGTGTGAAACCCTCAGTCACTACTTCAGAAGGAATTACATCTTCAACCCAATCATATTTTCTCAGATGTATACATACCCCGGGGCCCAAACCAGAACTATCTCCTTCTGAACCAGCTTTAGCACTCCCCTTGAATAATGCAATTCTTTTAGCTTGCCATACCTTACCATCACTAAGCAGCGCAGAATTACATAAAATCTTAACTACCTTAAGAGAAGTAGAATATTTAATTTCCCCCTTGCAAGTCAATCTCCCTTTTTTTACTTTCACAACATCTCCCACACGCAAGCTCACTTTTTTCACTCCATGTAAGTGGTAATACGTGTTTTATATTTCACTTGATTCAATTCTAGGGACTCCTTTACCCTCCTTGCTGACCGTGAGACAACTTTCTTGCAATTTAACCAACCCATATTGTCTTTAGTATGTGGTGATCTTCCCCATATCAATTCTAATTGGGCTATGCATTGTGGATTCACACTGGGTAACTGTAGGCCCCTACAGTCTTCCTTAACTCATCCTCCCAAACTATTCCATTACTGTTTGACAGTTCATTTATAACCCTGTTAAAGCTCTCAATGCTTCCATTGCCTTCAGGATGATAAAGGGATGTGGTTCTATGTACAATTCCAGGTTTCTTTATGAAACCTTTGAAACCGCCGCAAACTGTCCCCCATTGTCTGAAATGATATCCTTCGGCAATCCCTCACGTCCAAACACCTCTCCCATGACATACAACAATGACTCCGAATCTGCCCTTTGGACCGCTTTGACTTCTGCCCATTTGGAGAAATGATCAATCATCACCAGAATGTATTTTTGAAAACCATTAACATCCGTCACAGGACCAAAAATGTCAATCCCCTCTCTCTCTCCCAAGGCATACTTGGAACTGCAATAGGTTGTAAAGGTGGTTTAAGAGTGAACAAAGTTTTTCAGAGTTAATACACTTCGCACATTCTCTGACAACCCTCTCAATTTCTTTTTCCACCCCAGGCCACCAGTAAGAACGTTTAACTCTACACTTGGTTTTCACTATTCCCAGATGTCCTTCATGGCAAAGATGAATCACCTTGTCCCGTAATGCCTTCGGTGGAATTAACGTGCCTCCTCTGAGCAACAACTCTTACTAAAGGGATAACTTGTTCTTAAATTCCCAAAATGGAATAAAATCCTTTCACAAGTGAGCTTTCTCTGGCCAACCTCCTTGAACATACTTACAATAACCAAGATATCATCCTGGGAAATAGCCTTGACCCATTCTGCATGAGTAATGCTATGCAATTCTTCTCCAAAAATTGTTGCCACAAACCATTCATCCCAATCATTCTTTACCTCACCTTCCAGTGGTAGCGGACATCTGCTAAAATAAATCTGCAATTCTGATACGTACACCGGGCACATACTTAGCTTCATAAACAAAATCCAACAGCTGCATGGACATGCGTGAGATTCTGGGGGACACATAACTTAGACCCTGTGAGGTGAGGACTTTGGTGAGAGGTTTATGGTCAGTTCTCAATATGACACTGGTACCCCACACAAACTGAAGTGTCTAAGGCCCCACACAAACCCCAAAGTCTCCCTCTCAATAACTGAGTACCTTTCCTCCGTTGAGGTAAGTGGTCTGGGCGCAAATGCTACCATGCTGTCAGTTCCATCCTCCTGCACTTGGGACAACACATCACCCAATCCTCTACCACTTGTGTCCGTGATAATGAAATTCTTGAGCTTCGGTTCAAAACCTTGAAGGGCTGGTGCCGAACAATATCCTTTTTAATGCTATCAAAGCTGAGCTGGCACTCATCAGTCCATACAAACTTGCACCCCCTTCTTAAGTAGTTGCCGAATGCAAAGCATTTTCTCAGAGAAATTGTAGACCAATTTAGAATAGAATTCAGCTAAACCTAAAAAAGACTTTACTTCATCCTTACTCTGGGGTACCGGGACTTTATTGAAAGCTTCCACGAAGTCTGACCTAGGACTTATCACTCGTGAACTGATCTCATGCCCTAAGTATGTTACGGTCCTCCTTGCAAACTTCCACATGGACTCTTCTACTGTCAATCCATAAAATTCCAACGTTCTTAGTACCTCCAACAGAAATCTATTATGCTCCTCTCTATTCCTGCCCATGACTAAAATGTCATCTTTCAAAAAAAAATTACATTCCTCATATCCTCAAACATTAGGCATTGGAACATGGCAGCAGCCAATGCCAATCCAAAAGGGACCCGTTTAAACTGGGACATCTCAATCTGTGTGATAAAAACAGTAAGATGTTTGCTGCTCTTATGCAGGGGAACCTGATGGTATGCAGAAGTCAAATCTATAGTGGAAAACCACTCCATACTCCTAGTGACTGACAGCAACTTCGCAATCCTGGAAAGAGGGAACACATCTACGTAAATGTTTTTATTAAGTTCCCTTAAGTCCACACACAAACGGATGTGGCCGTTCGCCTTCTACTTGCTCAATAATCCCACTGCCTACCAACTTTTTTTTTTTTAACAAATCTTTTTATTAAACAAACATCGGTGAATGGTACATTACAGAGGACCAGGTAGTTGACACTTCACAATACGCACAAATGGAAGGATATACAGACAGTACATATGAGAGGAACATCACGGAGAAATAGGGTCACCATGCTCTACATTCCGAGGTGGTGTACATATCTCTCCTCTATAAATATTCCATGGGTTCCAGATATGTGACCACTTCTTAGGGCACACCCTTGCCAAATATACTGTCTTTTCTCTGAACATGCACCAATCAAGGTTTCTTTCTCAGGCTTCTAATGTGGGTGAATGTGCTGCCCCCCAGAGTTGAGCGATGTTTCTTTTTGCCAACATGAACCCTAAAGTGGCCCATTGTGTCTAAGAAGTGTTTAAATCCGTGGGCTCCCAGACATTTAGGAGGAATCGTCTCGCCTCGGGACAGAGGGAGACATGTAACACCTCGTTGATCGAGTCGTGCACTTTGCGCCAATAAGAGCTGATATGTGTGCATTCCCAGAAAATGTGCATAAACGTTCCGGTAAGGCCGCATCGCCTTTTGCAATCCCCTGTATCAGACCACCCCATGTGCACTAATCTGGGTCCCGTTATGTAGATCCTATGAAGGATCTTAAGCTGAACCAGTCGCAAGCGTGCCTGGATAGCCACCACTTTAGGGGAGGACACTGCTGCTTGCCAATCCTCATCGTCTAGCTCTATCCCAGCCTACCAACTTATTGATTTCACTGATCACTTCAACTTTGACACTCAAGGGGATGTTCTTTCATTTGTGGATGCAAGGGCAAGCGCCTTCTTTCAAAGTTATTTCGTGAGAAAACCCTTTAAGTTCCCCCACAAAACCAGTGAAAATCTTGGGGAAACTTCACCACAAACTCACTGCTTCCTTCTTCCCTTCCCTTATCTATACTTAAAACCGGATCTGGACTATTGGGATCAAGTAGGATACCCAGCTCCTCTTGATCCCACCATCCCAAAAAACAAGGTCCAGAAACAGACACATAGAGTTTGAATTCAGCTTGCCTTCCTTTAAACACGAACAACAGTTTAGGATACCCTAGTAAATCAATAGCCTCACCAGTGTAACTCACTGGATGAACATCTGGCTTCTCTAAATCTGCCCCAATCTTCCCACAAAATAAATCCAACCATCTGTCTTTGTTGATGAGGGTGTAGGGCGAACCTGAATCCGCCATTAGGGCCACTAGCACACCACCAATCACTTTACAAACAGGTTTCTTCCTTTGTCTGCCATCAGCCCCACTCATCTCCTCATGTAAGCACAGGACTTGGAAATCTTCAACATCAGATCCTGACCTTTCCTCCTCTTGGTTGTGCTCATCAACCACACACATTACTGACCTCGACTTGCGACACACACATGCAAAATGTCCTGTAATCCTACATTTTGCACATTTCTGGCCAAGTGCAGAACACCTCTTATCTTGGGCTAGATGTTTAAAATCAGAAAATCTCTCTTCCTGGTTTTGTTTGCTCACGCTTTTCACTTTCATACTTTTCTCTTCTTTTTTGAGCCTGACCTGGTCGCTGTTACGGGAAATCCTTCCCTTAAGAATTTTGACCATATCCTCACTAATCCCCATCTTTCACCATAAAACGGTTGCCGAGCAGGGAGGTTCATTGTCACCATTGTCCTGCTATACATTCACAAAATTAAGAATTGCAGAACTAAACACTACTAAAGACCCCCTTAGCGGAAGCACATGAAAAGCTACCAACTAGACATCCATGCCCGGTGAAGGATATGCTCTGCAAACAAAGTTGGTGTGCTTATCACCATGTATAAAAGGTGCTTAACACCCTTCCTGCCTTCTGATACGCATACAATTATGTAACATGACCAGTACCTGAAACCTGATCTGCTACTCTGTTCCGGTGTATTTGTGACAGGTACCTGCTCAAAATTACTCTCCTGAAGCAACAAGCATGGTTTGCGTGTTCCCGCAACTCTGCAGACAGCTTGTGCTGAAAGTCATTGACTCCTTCCTCCTGCTCTGAATCGACGTGACGCTGTATAAGAGCCAGTGGAGAAAGCTGTCAACGCCTTCCAACTGCTGTGAGTTGACGCTGCGATGTCCAAGAAATATGGGCCCGATCCCAGATGGCCGCTGCTGCGTGAACAAACGTGTGCTGGATGCATCACACCGTAGAGCATCTATCCGCGATACTCTTAGTGACAAAGCAGGTGCCACTGCTCCCAGGCGTACCACGTAACTCCACCTCGACCATCTGACGTGCCAATTGACGGGACAATGACGTTTCACATGCTTCATCCTCGCGCAACTTCCTCACGGCAGTAACGGTCCACACGGACACACCGGTAAAAACTACTAATAATGTTGCAAAATACGACAGTCAAGTATACAAGGAGATGGGAACTCCGCATATGCTCCAACTAGTCCTCACAAACACTGTACTTGCGAAAATACAGCTTCGGTCTTCGCTCTTCACCACACGATATTGAATCCTATAGTTGGGTGGCCTTAAATGTGGTTTCATGGAGGGTCAAGTCACTTTTCGCCATTATTGCAATGATGAAAACACGCAGGTAGTGTTGAAAGCTTAGCTTTAATAATGACTTGAACCTCAATTACAGAGCAACAAGAGCCGCATGTCCACCTCCTTCCAGCTCCCGTCTCCTTTGTCCCAGTGACCTCCTAGCTTTCTACAAGCTCAGAAATGACACGAGCCCCGGAACACCTACAAGCTCACACAATGTTACACCTTTCACACATAAAGCATATTTATAGTAAGGGAAAAGTAAAAAAGAATGGTAAGGATACAGTGTTAATTGTAAAGTACGTATGGGTTCCTAAAAAGAAAGATAGAGGAAAGCAAAGATGGCTTTAAAGATGTTAATTTAACAATTAGTCAAAAAGTCATGCTATTTCAATTTCATGCTCATATAGTGACCTCTTTGGTGTTTGAGATTGTCTACAGTTCTTGATGTCTTCTGTCCCAGTGACCAGGGACCTGCCCATGAGTCTTATTGCCTCAAACAGATCGCTGAGTAGATGAAAAGTGTTCGACAATCTCTAGCTGCTTTCCAGACACAATATACTTCCTCAGATTGATTTGTAGTGAGGGCTTTTCAGCAGGAAACAGGATAACACTTCTATTTGGACTAATGGCTATTCATCAGAGACTACAAAGTTCCTTTTCTTGATCAATAGGCATTAGCGAGAGGGCGCCATTTATTTTCATGTTGAGCAGTCTCCTCTCACCAAGGTTGGTCAGAGTCATAGGGTAAGGTGGGGATGTTGAGAAAGCACAAACAGACCGGCGATATCGATTTGTTCTTGTCTTCAAAGGTGGAGTTTTAGGAAGGTTTTCAGTGTATTTGTGTTAAATTCCTTTTTTCGTGAAGAGACCCAGGCATAGGTTGCCGGGTGCCCGGACGAGCTTAAGTCGTTTTGCTTCCTTCTCCCAGGGCATGGTGTACTTGGATGAAGTCTGCATGGTGAAGTGTTTCCTTCATGCAAGGTTGCTCTTGTTGTTTTTCAGTCTCTTTAGACAGTATTTGATATGCAACATTTGGTATCTGTTGAGAATGGACAATGATGTCATATTCTAGAGCAATTCTGGTTAATCCTGCCAGAAGCATAAGGAGGGTTTTCCAGAATTTCCTTTCTTGGATGTCAATTTGGGCAGTGTGTTTGCTCAGGCCCCACGGTTCTGTGCCGGATGCAATTTGACTGGTAGAGGGAGAAGAGGTTACTGCAAATTTTGGGCTCCTTTAGAGAATGCTTTATTGCTATTGCAGATCCTTTTTAGAGCCATTACTTTTCGATATCGAGAACCAATGAAGTTGAGGATGGTGGTGCTAAGTTGAGACTCTAGGGAGAAGGCCCCAAATGAGACGGGTGGCAGTGTTTTGAATAATTTGCAAATGATGGTTCGAGAAACCATAGAGTCTAAGTAAAGAGCATTGCCATAGTTGAAGTGAGAGACAGCTGTGGCTTGAATGACAGGTGATGTTGAGGTGGAGAAAAGAGAAAAAATCTTTATAAGACCCTACAGTAACGAAAATAAGCTGAGGATACTTTAGCTATTTGGGGTGCAAAAGATAAATCCTTGTCAAATGTGATACCAACTTGCAAACCGTTCGCACAGCTGAAGGGGAGCGGGCTCGGTCAGAAGGACACTAGGCTGATGACCAGATGGAAGATGGTCCAACCAACATTTACATGATCCCGCGGCAAGCATTCTTTCAGCCTTTGCGCCTGCTCCCAAAGCAGCTTATGCTTTATTGTGCAACCTTTGGAATCTCTAAACCCATTCTGGTCCCAATAGTGAAGATATTCATTGTATGACTGGACACAATAAAATGAATCACACACAATAAGTGTGGGGAATTTCCGATCCATATTTCTTATTGCCAGTATCAGGGCTTTAAGTTCTGCCAGCCATGCAATCTCCTAGAGACTGCATCTGCGTATTGCTAGGACGGAACTTGCAGTCTCACATACGTCCCTTTACAATCGCACATGCTGCGCTGTATTGCTGTTTACTTCCTATGGCAGGCTGGGCAGATACGTCAGTATAAATTATGTGTTCATACTGATCGAGAGGCAGAATTTTATTCGTGAGAGGATATTCTTTTTCGTACTGCAGAAATGTTTGTGTTTTCAGTGTAGGATCATATCTGTAATCTGCATCTGTTGCAGTGAGAGAATTGGCCCATTGTATCCGTCGTGGATGCAGTGCTTTTGCGTTCGGAATGCTTGCTTTGGTAACAGCCTCTAAGGTTGGTACTGGAGTCACGACAATTATGTGCTAGTGCTCTTTCTCTCACTACAGCAGTTTATACTGCTGTCAGTATCTTTTCCATCGATGCAAAACGCATTTCAGCGTTTGTGTACAAATGTGATTTGTATGCTATGGGTACCGTTTCGCCTTCATTGAAGGTGAGGTTAGTTTACCCTGATTGACCTGCGACTACACAGATCAACAAATTAGTGGTATTTACACGTGTATGTAAGTGTTAGGAAGCCATCATGTCAGCTTGTATGGAAAGGAGAATTTCTGTGTGTTCCTGTGTCCAATGTTGGACAGAAAAATCAGGTCTTATTAGGTCTTAGGAAGGTTTAACTCTTTCAGCATAATCCAAAATGTATGTTCTGCCAAAATTTAGGAATCCTAAAATGGATTGTAAACCTTTCATAGTCTTTGAAGGTTGGAGCAGTGAACATTTTTCTAAAAAATTAGCTGCCTGGCTTTTCCCTTCACTTGATAGCTCATATCCCAAAAATAAGACATTGAGGTGGGCAATTTTTGACTTTTTGAAGTTACATTTGTAGCCCAAATTGGCGAACCCCAGAATTCTGTTGTTCACCCTGTTCAAGTGTTCCATTAAGTCCTCGTCCGTCAGGTAAATGTCATCTATGTTGGACAATTCCTCCTCATCACAATTTTGAAGTAACTCTTGTTACTCTTGCTGAGAACAACCCGGGGCTGTTCATATACCCTTTGGGCAGTCTACAGAATTGGCATTGAGAGCCGAGGGCCGAGAATGCTGTCAAATATCTGCTTCCAGGAGCTATATTTTGGCAGAATAATCAATTTGGGATATCTAGTGTTTTAGATTTTCTCCACACGGTGTTATTCATTAATGTGGCACTCTGTGCATTTTGTACTACAATAGTTCGTGCACATGTGTTCAAATGCCTGTAGACTAAAACTAGATGGTATGAATTGTCTGGCTTCATTACGGGAAACAAAAGATTATTCACGGAAAAGGTGCAGTTTTCAATCACACCTTGGTACTCAAGTTGATCTAAGATCTCCCTGACTTGTTTATTTGCATCTTGTTTTATTGGGTACTGCCTCTCTGGAGTAGGAGTACATTTTAATGGGATTTCATGGTGAGGTGACTCAGCATCCCACTCTACATGATTGCGGTAAAGTGCGGGAGCTGGTGCTAACGCCCATTCCTGCGCATATGAATTGTTAAGTGACTCTGGAACCAGGTCGGAGAAAGCTGGTAAAATGACATCTTCCATCCTAGGGCACTTCATAACGAACTCAGGCGGACAATCTCTGCCAAAAGGATGTCATATCCATATGTCGGGTTCTCCCGAAAGAGACCTTTCTCTTTCCTGGGTATGTCCCCCTCCATTTGGAGCGTAATTTCGTATAAAGTATGTGGGACACTTACCCTTGTATCCGGCATCTCCACCGTGATATTTTCATTCAGCGCTGCTGTCACCAGAAATGCTATCGGGTTCTGGCGAGCTATTGTTACTTCTGCTGCACTGAGCTGTCTAGCATCGTCATAGCGCATTCCCCGTTCAGTAGCAGAGTCCTCAGTAGCCTAGGCATTTCTTATGTTAAGGCCAGCTACCTTCTTCTTTTTAAATTGAGGTTTAATTTTGGGTTTATCTTCTTGTTTGATAATGTAGTCTGAAGAGCGATGGGTCTCCCTTGTCGGCTTAACTCGCTCTTTGATCTGTGTTCTGACCGTCCTTCCCTCTCTGAGTGTTTTGATGAACTCTGAAAGGAACTAGAGGAACGTATATCAGTATCCTGATACCTACTACGGTTCCTAAGATTGTACCTTTTTCAGAGGGCTCATGTTGAGGAGAGTCACCGCGTGATTGTGATGCATTCTGCTTATTATTTTTTGATTGTTTGTTATCCCATTTCTTTTTAGAAGAATCTGGTGCTTGCTTCGAGTTATCCTTTTCAGGATTACCCGTCACTTGTGGTTTCCCAAGTCAAGCTCCCAAGTAATCTCTAGCTAGCGAAGCATAGGTTTCTTCGATAATCTTGGGTAGTTCTCACTGTTGTTGTGCAGAAGTGAAATCCCTTATGCACTGGCGTATAGCCACCACTGCTGCCTCCCCTTTTATGTTACCTAACATAATTGCTGATACCTGGGCAAAATTGCCCATCAGTTTCATCCCCAAGTCCAGGGCAGAACCTGCCCCGAAGTCATTCTGTATTTGGTTCAATACATCTGGTATAACTGTAATTGAGGGTGTACAATGAGTTCTGGTATGAACAGCAGCGAAAACTGTACCCCAAGTGGTACAATCTTCTATCGGGAGAGCTAGTCCCATTGGCAAACAAATTTTAAGTAGTCTGTGTTTGTCCTGCGGGCCCGTATGGGGAAATACTGCTTCAAGCTGTGCCGTTTTCTGTGCTATCCAGAACTGCATCTGCTCCCGTTTGGTGGGCATCCTTCCCATAATAGCGTTCAGCGTTTGTGGGCTGATATTTGTCATAGTCATTTGAGTTTGACTAGCTTGAGTAAACCTCGCAGGTTGAATTGTAAGTGTTCGCATTACAAATTGTGTAAGGTTTCTGTATAGTTTTACTATGACTGTGTAAAGTGTAATTAATTCCGCTGCTTGCAATGTATCAATCTCTGGATGTGGTGTGTAAGCAGCTAGGACCAGCTAGGTCACTCCTTCTCTGCTGTGCGAACAGTCTCTCACATTTGTTGTCGTGTGGGGGAGGGTGCTTTTAAACCAATGAATATTCTCTTGGTATGTTAACAGGACTTCTACGTCCATGTATGGAAAATATTCTTCAGGTGTGTCATCTTCAATGTAAGTATGAAATAAATGTGTGTGCGCATCTGCAGGCAGGAATTTGACCCAAGAATAGAACACCTCTGTTCTGAATGCCTTGTGTGCCTCAATTACGAAGGTAACACTACCACCCGTTGCCGGTGGGCCGTATCATAATAATTTCATAGTATCTGATACTAGCCGCAGATTCCTTAACATAGAATTATCCCCAGGCCTGAGACTGGACCCGGAAAACTTTCTTGCCCAGCATCTCTGCGCGCTGGGGGGTGGTACCTCGCGACTCCGCCCTGACGTCCTCTGCGGGCGTGATGTCAGCGAGATCACATAAGCCCCACCCCAGCGTGCTGATGTCAGTTTCCTTCATTGCCGCGTGCAACGCAGATCCGAACAGTGTGCGAATGCCTTCGGGCTTCAAGACATGCTTGTCTTGCGCGCGCCAGATCCTCACCCCATCTGTATGTGGTGTTTGGGGGAGCACCACAACTCCACGGACTGCGAGGCTTGTCAGCAAATGAAGCCGATGTCCCGGCGGGAGCGCTGGATGAAACTCCTTTCGGCCCACATGTCCAGATCGGCGTCGCGTTGTGTTCCTCCCCCGCGGAAGGCTTTAAGAACCGCCGCTTCCGTCTCCGACATCGTCCCTCTCCAAGGGCGTCGTTCACCTGTTTGGAAGTGTCGCAATTTGTCCCTGAGGCCCGGTCCCCGGCCTGTTGGGGGCACGGGTTCTCTGCGGGTGGTGCGGTCCCGCGCGTCGCCACCCTATCCGCCGTTCCCCGGCACAGGGGCAACCAGAGCCCAGAAGGAGGCCTATGCGGCGGCCTTCTTCTCCTCTTGTTCCTGGGACATCTGCTGTGTGTAGGGGCTTCCGCGGCGTCGCCGGCGGCTCCGGCGCCGACAGGTTTGGCTCCAGGTTCTGAAGATGTGGTGCCGTTGGGGTGCGGCCCTTCGGGGTTCCCTCCTTCGGACTACGGTGCCTCTGTCTCGCTGCAAATCCCGCGGGGGCCCTGTGGTGTCACGGGAGGTTGCCGGGGCTCGAGGCGCGTCCTCGAGTCCCCCTCGGTCCTCTGGGCAGGCGGCGGCCTTGTCCGAGGCCGAGATGACGCCGCTCAGGTGCCGGTGGCTGCTGGCCCTGGCGGCGCCGCAGGGGCCGGCTTGGGGTTGGGGCGTGTCCCCGGGCCCTCCTCTTCCCTCCACGTAGGTGGCTGCCTCGTCGGAGGTCGAGTCGATGCCTTTTCGATGCCGTTCCTAACCCACCTGGCTCCGACCCAGCCCCGTTCTCCCGCGACGTGTTTTGTGGCAGAGGTCGTTCCGGCGTCCCCTTCGGCGCCGGTCGACGTTGACCTGACGCCGGTGGCGGACTCTAAGGCGCCGTGCCGGCGTCGTGTCGTTGATTTGTTTTCGGACGCCCCCTCTTCTCCAGAGGTTCGGCAGCTGTTTGTTTAATCTTCTCCGGAGACGGGTCACCGCGTCGTGGCTTTTTCCCTGGCGTCTTCCAAGGACGGGTCTTCGCCGTCACTGCGCCCGCAGTCTTCGCCGGAGGAGCCTCAGGTTCCCCACTCGCCGGTCCCCCCTCACCCATTCCGGGCTTGGCCTTTCCTACCTCCGGTTGGGCTGGGGGACGGCCGCCTTAGCTTGCAGCCGTCGCCCAAGGAGGAACTGCTTTCCCCACCGCGGGGCCCTACGGAGGCGAGTGCTGCCTTCGCTCAGGCTGTCTCAACGGCTGCAGGAATCTTGCGCATGGGCGATCCAGCTGCCCATTTCCCACGGATCATCTGCTGGAGGTTCTTCATCAGGACTCTGGTGGAAGGGAGCTGCTTCTTCCCTTCGAGGCTTCGCTCCATAATTCTCTCTTTGGGGCCTGGGAACGTCCTGCCACTGGGGACCCGGTGCCCCATCCACTTCTGCACCGCCACCGTCCTGCTCTGCATGATACTGTCTGTCTTACCCTCCACCCTTCTACCAGGGGCACTCTTTTATAGACCGCCTTTCCCTCCTTGCCATTGGTGTTGTCTCCCCCATCACGGGAGGCCCGCTGGTTAGATTCCTGGGGGTGCAACATCTTCGCCTCCTCCAGTGCTGCTTTGCGGGCGCTTAACACTCTTTGTGTATTGGCCAGAGCCGTCATTTGCTTATGGGATTCGGCCAAGTCCCTTAAGTCTTCCGCTTCTCAGGAGGGTGCCTGCGTTGATCTGCGGCACCATGTGTTGGATGGCCGGGAGCTGGCGGTGTTTATTCTTCGCTCGGCTCTGGACGTTTTGGAGGTGCTTGGTCGCACCATGGCTTCTTCAGTGGCCCTTCATCGCCATGCCTGGCTACGGGATAGTGTTTTCCCTGAGAACGTTGGAGAACGGCTGGTTGACCTTCCCTTTGATGGCGCTCTTTTGTTTTTTGCGGGGCTGCGCTCTCCTCCTCCTTCCCCTCCCCCTCCCCCTCAGTGATCTGAATGTCAGTCTGTTTTGGGAGGTGTTTTCCCGTTGTTTTCCTGAAGCCTTGTAACGAGTAGCCCAGTTTTGTGCCTCGTGTGCCTCAATCACGAAGGTAACACTACCACCCGTTGCCGGTAGGCCGTATCATAATAATTTCATAGTAACTGCATGTCTGCTATTTTCTGTAATGTTAAGAGCAACTTCCTGATCTTCTTCCCCTGCACCTATCTGTCGCCGTCTCCAGCTGTAGACATTGGGGGAGGAAGTAATAAGGAAAAGAGATATCGTTTTGCACAGTGTGGGGAACTATAATCCTTCAAGCTTGAAAAACCTACAGTCAATACATAGCGTCTACCTACTCAGCTTCGGCGGATTTCCCTTTCCACTCCAGATGTCTCTGGTTAAAAGTGAGTAGGGGTCTCTGAGAAAAGAATGACTGAACTACTCAGATTTGACCGTTAAGAATCAAACCAACGTTGATGGCGCCATGTAGTGTAGTTCCTAAAAATAAATAGGATCTGCGCATTTGTTGAACAACATATACTGAGGGATTGGTGTCTAGACTGATTCCGGAAACCCCCACAGGATATGTCTGCCTATACTCCAGCTAAGTCACAGTGCCACCATAAGCCACCAAACCCTACCAAGGAGTGAATTGTTTCTGACAACCATTGAACATGAAAACCCTTGATCCATCAGGGATCGTGGAAACAGTACAGTACTTTTCACTCAGTCATTCGTGCTCGCTTAGTCTCCGAGAGATACACAGAACACACATTGGCAACGTTTTCAATAAGCATTTATTGAACCAGCGTCATTCTAGTATAAAACATGTTTTGTGCGACAGTGAATAGACAGAAGCAAATGTAAAGTATTATAAGCACCAATAGAGTAAATAGAAGGTAGAATTCTACCATGGTGCTAAAACAGTGAATATATGTAGGCATATAAACATGACAGTAATCAAGTGTACTCCTACGATGCGGACCCTACCTAAGTGTACCCAAATGTACCTAGCATGTGTGTTGGTGTGAAGCCAAGAATCCCCTAGAAAAGAGCCAACCCCATTACCTGAAGGACCCTGTCTTGGTCACAAGTTGGACACCCTGCAAGGGATGTTGAACCGCTGCGTGTTGAAGCTTCAGCGTGCAGGACTCCAGTGTCTTGTGTCAGCGTGGAAGCGTCTCCTCTGTCTATCTAGTGAAGGTATGGTTCTTGTATACCAAAAAGGTAGCCTCTGGGTTTCTACCACAATCGATACGTTGCGGGTATGATTATGTAAATAAGCCTAAATCAATAATTGCAACTATGCAAAGTAGCCCTGTCACCAACTGGACAGGTTTTTCTGACATCAAAGGGTAACATTTTGATCTGAAAGACAAGATTATAGCAGATGTGACAGGCAGAATTCATTTTCTTTTTGGCTGGCATCCGAGCTCTTCAAGAAAGAGAGATACTGAATACTTCTTTGCCGTCTTGCAGCATAATGCTGCACCCGCGATGAAGACAGTTTTACACACTTTCTTTGTGGCTGGCCTGACTGAAATTAAAATTAACAGAGGTGCTTCATAATCAAGTGTATGTCTGAACTCTCGATCGACCTGCAGAGGTGACATATTTATGCATGTTCACTATGGGAATATGAAGCGCGCACATTTTATTCTGCTTGTTCTTTGACATATGAGCATGCAATCTGTGGCAGCACTTTGCAAGTGCTCAGGGCAAGTCAGGCATTATTTGGACTTCACACATGATTCTGCAAGCAGTCTCCCTGCTATGAAAATTAGAACTCTTGTTCTGTGCCCGAATCCCATGCACAAAAATTAATTTGAGATGTTTTTTTGACCATTTTTATTTTTTGTATTTAATAAATGCACCAAAAACTGTGATTTGATGTGTAGCGATTTTAATGTGGTAATGCTTTATTTCGTGAACGTGGAGGACAGCTCCCCGCTACCATCACTGTGCGTGCAATGAAACAACCACATCTAAATCGGTGCCAAAGGCCAATTGGTGCTTAAATCAACAAACCACTAAATGCCATCTCACAAGAAGGCCCCCTTCCTGAAAATAAAATGCTGCCCTGGTGTGCACGTGGCTCCTTTCAAACCAAGCTACAGGGTACCCCTGCTTCAAAGTAATTTGAGGGCTCAGGGGCTCGTACATGTGGTCTCAACTCCACACTGCAGTTGTCTCATAGTGTGATCTTCGGCCTAAAAGCCTGTGCCCTCCCAGCAGCATTGGGACAAATTACTGCACTGTATTTGCTCGTGTACACAGGTCAAGTTTCATGTAAGACGTTTGTGTCTGCCGTGAGATTTTTTGCAATCCTGCCGATGGAGCTCCTCATTATCCAGCGATATACACACTTCATATCTTTTTTCCAGCGCAGCCGGATGACAATAACAACACAATGTCTTCCTATAAAGGCCTAGGCCCGAGCCCTGGGAACTAATCCAGGCCTCGGAAGAGGAACATAGGGTGTTGGTGTGTGCCTTCCCCCAGCCAGGAGGCTGATCGGGGTGATCTTAACTACTAATCCAAGTAAGTTTACCTTGTGAGGTTCCACCTCTAGAGAGCGCCGGTGGCTTGGCGGGCTCCTTATCTGTCTCTGGGATCAGCTAAAAGTGGTGCGAGTACATTTGACGTTGCGTTATTTGTTTCACTCTACTTGTATGTTATGAAATCATTACTTGCTGCCTTTTAGTTTTAATTTATCTGAGGCCTGCTACTGCGCGACACGCTGCTTGCTTCCTCTATCGACTAACTATCGCTTTGGCTGCCCAGTATGCTGGGGCGGGCGAAAAGTGGAGACACTGATCTACATTGGTCTGACTCGGACACACTTGACGATTCAACACCAAGAAGCAACGGGTGGGCTAATCCTCTATTTTGCAAGCGGTCATTGGTAGCGCACTAGCGCTACTATGATTAATGGACTTGTTATGCTGAGGCAGGGACCCAGGCAGTTTCTGACAGTGTGTGCCTCATGATAAGGTGGGTAGCTGCGGCGTCCAATTTTAAAAATGTTACGCACACAAGACCAAACCCAGCCCAATCACTGACCAACCAGTAGGTTTTTTTACCGCACAAATGAGAAACATTTTGCCATTTGTGTGGGAAATCACCAATCTGGCAACATTGAACCCAAGCAGGCATGGATATATGGTGCAATATCAGCTCTTCACCAGAGAGACCGTGTGAACATAGTGAGCCTATATTGCGTGTAGATCCGACCCTGAGAAATAAGTGCCGGTGCTAAGCACCGGAAACCAACAGCACAAATTAAGCACTGCGTTCTTGTCTCAAAAGGTGGGCCTCTTGCAAAAGCCCAATATTTGTGTTTAGCCTGCCTAGCTCCTGTAGCATGGAGCACCTTTTGAGGTGGTTATTCAGCCATTAATTGTATATACAAACAGGGTTGGAGGTGTGGGTGATGGGGTGCTGCTCCCTGTGTCGCCTGGCATCTTTTGATGCTGTTTTGGATAGACAACTACCCTCCCCCACACACCCTCTCAAACTTCCCATATTCCCAAAGCTTAATGATCAATCAAACCATATTAACATGTGAACAGGTGGTCCCGTAACTGTTGGGACTTCAACATTGGCAAAGTCATCCGAGCGTTCTCTAAATGAGAACAGAACTTAAACGTTGTCTCAAAGTGTGTTGTGAGCAAGCCTTTGTCTGCATCGATCATCACTTGCTGCCCCCGATGAGGGCCTCTCGGTCTGCTTTCTGTCTGGCAATGCCCCTCATCTACCTCAGTCTCCTGGAGACCCAATTCAAAGTGGCATCGAGAGCTGGCTAGGAGCTGGCTTTGAAGGTTCACTGCTGATGATCTGTTGACTGTGACTGAGGGAGCTGCTGTGAAAACAGTCCACTGCTCATGTTGTGTACCTTTCCGAGTGCTGTCTTGTGTGCTGGAAGGGTTCCTTCATTTTTTGTCTATCGCCAGTTTCCATGTCTGGCTATGTGGGCATGGCAGCTCCTCCGATGTGTCTCGGTTTGACTTGGGTGGGGCAGATCACGTATTGTGCATGCTTTCTTGAGAGATTTAGTCACCCAACTCCTGCCCCTCATCTCGCAGTGTAGTCTTAAAGGATGCTCCTATCTGTATCTAATGTATGATCCTTAAGAAATGAGGTGACCGGGTGAAAGGCTCACCTTTTAGTTAAGGTGATCGCTGTCACATTCCGAACTATTTGGAGATTGCTGCCGGTGTAATATATTGAACCTCCACGTCTCATTGACTCGAGGATTGCACTCCTAATGATAAAAACACACCAGGATATCTGGGGTTTCTTGAATTCTCTGTGGGCAGACCCGCTTTGTGTGCTCGATATATGCAGAGAGGGTCAGGGCCATGTTCGTCCAGTAGCATCTCTCCTAGTCCCTGAATACATTGGTTTTTTTTTTTTTTTTTTAAAACCTTTATTTTCAAAAGTCTGGACACAGCTATTCAGCCGACAACCCGGAGGTTCGGCAGCTTCGGTAAAGAGGAACAGAGATGCGCCCACAGTACAGTGAAGGAGGAGTGCAAAGATTCCATTTTTTAAATAAACACAAAACCCACAACAACCCCCAGCAAGGCAAGAACACTGAATGCCCATGGTGATAGCCCCCCAGGGGAGGCAGGACCCCAATCATCTACCATTTACAGTACCGTGAAAAGAGGAAGAAGGGGGACAGCAGAGGCCAAAGAAGTCCATTAACCATACTGAGCTGGAAAGAAGGTTAGGAGGAAAGCTGTTCCTCGGGGGGATCCAGATCAGGGGCAAGACAAATTCCCCCCCTGTATTGGTTCCACCGCCCCCAGATGGCGTGCCACTTCCGAGGGCGGCCTCTAGCGCAGTATACCGTCTTCTCCCTTAGCATACTCCAGTCCATATTTTCTTTCCACGCGGTCAATGTGGGGGGGCCCACGGATCCCCACAATCGCGCTATATCTCTCTTAGCGACCATGTTGCCCAGAGTCACCCATTGGGTCTGCGCCGCATTGTGATCCGTGGGCCCCCAGACATTCAGGAGACAACACCGCGCTTCCGGCTGCATAGCAATGCCCGTCACCTCCCCCATCACTGCATGGACTCTCCGCCAGAATTCCGTGATGACACCACATTCCCAAATGATATGCAGGAAAGTACCCACCATACCACATCCCCTCCTGCATAGGCCGTCCTCCGAGAATCCCATGTGAACCAGCCTTGGCCCCGTCACGTACACTCGATGCAGTATTTTAAGCTGCACCAGCCTCAGACGCGACGGGATCGCAACCTCCTTAGGAGAGGAAACAGCAGACTGCCAATCCTCGTCATCCAACTCGAGGCCATCCCTAGACCACTGGTCCCTCAACCCCAGAAGCATATCCGCCCGGACGTTTATCAGTTTCTTATAGATGAGCGAGATCGTGCTCTCGGGCATATGACCATCAAGGACCCGGTCCTCCAAAGGAGAGGACTCAGGCTCCTTCTCACCCTCTATGAGGACTGATCGGAGGGCGTGACGCACCTGAATATAGCGGAAAAACTCAGATGGTCCCAGCTCATACTCCTTCTGCAACTCTTCAAAGGACTTCACCCTCCCCTTAATCAGGACATCTCCGACCCTGGAGATGCCGATCAAGTCCCATTTGTCAAAGCCTTTTGTGTGCCAAAGCCTACCCAATCTCTCAGATTGCGAGGGTGAGCCTATCCTTCCAGCCCAGCGAGTCAGTTGCCATCTTCCACACACGCACCGCCACACCAGTGGGCCCCGTGAGGAACGAGTCCAGGGACCGCGAATACAACGCCCTGTAATAGTTACCACCACGCAGCAACCACCTGTCCATGGCATACCCAGGGCTGAGGGCCGGGCCATAAAACCCATGATTAATCGCACTCAGCTGGGTGGCCCAATAGTACCGTCGGATGTCTGGAAGCACAATACCCCCGTCGTACCATGGGAGCGTCAACTTTGCAATAGCTATTCACGGCCGCCCGTCCCACAGCAACGCTCGTTGGAGGCCTTCGACCTCCCGAAAGTAGTTGGCCGGTACCCAATCCAAAGTATTCTGCAGCGCGTAGAGGAACCGGGGAAGAGACATCATTTTGAACAGGGCCGCACGCCCAACGAGGGAGAGCGGCAGCCTCCGCCAGCTCTCCACATCCCGCTTCAGGCGCGCTAGGGGGGGGAGCAGGTTCCTCTCATATCGCATGGCAGAATCCATGGAGATAAAGATCCCCAGATACACGAAGCCCTGCTGAACAACCTGGATCGAACAAGTTCGAGGGATCGGTGGAACCTCGCCACTAAGAACATATAAATACGATTTACTCCAGTTGATAACGAGACCCGAGTTCCTACCGAAAGATGTGAGTACGTCACAGACCACTATAAGTGATTTCTTGGGTGAGGCAAGATACAACAGGATGTCATCAGCATAGAGCGATATACGGTCCTCGTGCTCAGGCGACCATCTAAGTCCCCGTATATCCGGGTGCCAGCGTATCCACGCAGCCAGCGGCCAGCGGCTCAAGGGCGAGGGCGAACAGCAATGGCGACAGGGGACAACCTTGCCGAGTACCCCTCCCAAGCTGAAACGGAGTCGACGCCCGGCCATTTACCACCACACTCGCAAGAGGGCCCTCATACAGCAACCTCACCCAGCTCACAAAACCGTGGCCAAAGCCGAACTTGGTCAACACGGCCCACAAATATGCCCATTCCACCGTGTCAAAGGCCATCGTGGCATCCAGAGACGCCACAATAGCTGATTCACGCAGCGTGCCCGCCCTGGCGATTACACCATGAAGGCGCCGAAGATTTAACGCTGTGTTACGGTGCGGGATGAAACCGGATTGATCCGGATGGACCAAGTCACCGATTACCCTGATCAACCGGGCCGCCAGGATTTTAGCCAGAATTTTCGGCTCTGCGTTAAGGAGTGAGATAGGCCTATATGAAGCGCACTTATCTCGGGGTTTGCCCTCTTTGTGTATAACCACAATCGTCGCCAGTCGCTGATCCAACGGGAGGGCCCCACTCCCCCGCGCCTCCACGAACATGGCGCGCAGGTGAGGGGCAACCCTATCCGGAAATAGCTTGTACAGGTCGACCGGCAAGCCGTTCGGACCAGAGGCCTTGCCCGAGTTCAACGCGCGGATAGCCCCCGCCACCTCATCGACCGTTATGTCACCATCTAGATCGTCCCTATCTATATCAGAGAGACAGGGCAATGCAATATCACGCAGGAGGTCATGCGAGTCCTCGGGCGGCCTGTCCGACACTGAGGCATAAACCATACGGAAATAGTCCGAGAAACACTGCACAATCCTCTCAGGTTCCACAATCACCTCTCCCCCCTCTCCCGTCAACTCCGGCACTACTCTATTGACCCGTTCTTTTTTGTCCAGCCAAGCCAGGAGTTTCCCGGCCTTGTCACCAACATCATACAGACGGCCCTGCTGTTCCCTACCGAGGGTCTTAGCGGCATTCGTCACCAGGTCCTTATACTCGGATTGCTTCAAGCACAGCTCATGCAGTGAGGCCTCTGTAACCTCCTCCTCCAGCGCTCCCTCCAAAGCCGCGATCTCCTCCTCAACCTGCAAAACCTCGCCATCTCTCCGCCGCTTGGCAGCCACTACAAGGGAGAGGGCTTCCCCTCGCAGCACGGTCTTAAATGCTTCCCACAGCGACACTGCCGAGTCCACGGATCCCTGATTGTCCTTGAAAAAATTATCTACTGTCTTTACCAGCGCGTCTTGGGGTCTCGGAAATACCAAGGGTTGATAGGGGCCACCCTTCCCCCTCCCTCTCGACCCAGATCCAGCCTGACCCACACCGGCGAATGGTCAGATATGCCACGCGCCATGTGCCTGGCCTCAGACACCAATGAGGCATGCGCAGCCAGAGTGAGTAAGTAGTCAATCCTAGAAAGGCTACCATGCGCCCCGGAGTGGAAAGTGTATTGGCTCTGTGTGGGGTGCCGGAGCCTCCAGCAGTCTATCAGGCCAAGCGTATCTAGAAAGTCTGGAAGCCACTTCTGAGCCCCCCCGTGTCTCTGGGCGGGTATCTATCCAGCAGGCCGGAGCCAACAGCGTTGAAATCCCCTCCCAGTACAAGCATACCCCCCGGGAGATCCAGCAGGGCCCTACCCAGATCTGTGAAAGTGGAGGCCTGCAGGGCCGGCGGGACATAAACCGAAACTAAAACCAAAGTTCTTCCTTCCCACCGCCCCGCCACCGCCACAAACCTCCCCCTATCATCAACAATGGTGGAGTCCACCTCAAATGGTAGCGAGGCTCGGACTAGGATACCCACACCCCTGGACCCAGAGGAGAATCCCGAATGAGCTATGAATTTATAACCCTTCCTATTCAGGGCATAGCACGTATTACCTATAAGATGCGTCTCCTGCAGCAGGGCGACATCCGGCAATGACCGTTTCAAGAATTGCAAAACAATCCCACGCTTAATGCGATCCCCCAAACCATTCACATTCCAGCTTATAACACTTAAACCTCTACCCCCCATCCCCAAACGTAAAGAGGCCCACCCCACACCCGAAGAGCCCCCATGGAACAGTCCTGGAAATAATCACTATGCCTTGCTGAAACAAACCCCCCAACAACAACCCCAAAATCCCGAAACCCCCCCCCCCCACCCTGCACCCCTGCTGCAGCTTACAAAGCCCCCCCAACTTGCAGTGTGCCTGTCGCCCTACCAAACCCAAAATCTACAAAAAGTACCCTAAGGGAGGAAAGAGCTCCCCTCGTCCTCCCACAACCTCCGTGTTTACTGCAAGTCATTATCTAAAGTCAGTCCGAGTCAGTCCGGTTCCGAATACATCAACCCTGTTCATCCCGGCCACTGTCCCCGTCTACGGCAGTGTCCTCTTCCGTGCGTCGTCGAGGCAGAGCGTCCAGCCATTCATCCGCCATGGCAGGTGACTCAAAGAAGAATGTTCGGTCTTCAAACACCACACGTAGTCTGGCAGGGAAGAGCATGGCGTATTTCAGGTCCCTCTCCCGAAGCCTCCTCTTCACCCCCAGGAAGCCCTGCCGCTGCCTCTGTACCTGCTGGGTGAAGTCAGGATAGAAATTCACCGACGCGTTCTGGAAGGGGACCGGGCCCGTTACCCTCGAGGCCTGCAGGATGGCGTCCCGGTCTCGAAAATGAAAGAGCCGGGCGACGATCGGCCTCGGTGTGGCTCCCACCTTGGGCCGCCCACCAGGCACTCTATGGGCCCGCTCAACTGCGAAGAACTTCCCTAGACCCTTAGGCTGCAGATGATTGAGCACCAAGTCCTCCACTAGCAGGTCCACTGAGATCTCGTCCGAGGACTCTGGGACCCCGATAATGCGCACGTTGTTGCGCCTGGCCCGGCTCTCGAAATCCTCCAGCCGACGGGCTGCGAGATCATGCTCGGTCCGCAACTTACGGACCTCGGTCTGCAGGTCCGAGACATAATCGGCGAGGCCCGTGGTCTTGATGTCCAGGGATTTGACCCGTTCATTTGTTTTGCCCAAGTCCGCGCGGATCAGATTAACATCCACCAAGATGGTATCCACTTTGTGCGCCAGGGCATCAAACTGTCTCCCAATCGAGGTCTGCAGCCCGTCAAGTGCACCCATGACATCCTGCAGTGAGAGTTCCGGGGCCAAGGGTGAAGCAGTCTTCTGTGTATCCGGGGACTGGCTCGGTGCACCCGGTGACCCCTTCTGCTGGGCATAGCGGTCCATGTTATTGGCTTGAGTGTAGGCTCCCCGCCTGGTGGCCTTGGGCTTCGGGCGATCCACCTCTGCTTTGCCCGACATGGTGGGCTCGAGCAGGTCGGGTCAAACAGGACTGCCCTCTCTCAGCGAGAGAAAGCAAGAGTGCTCCGTCGTACGATGGGTCGCCAGTGTGGCATGCAGAGCGTCCAAATGATAATAAAGCAGACGCGAGCACTCCCTGGGCTGGGCAGACAAAGGGCGAGAAAGTGAAAGTGAAAGGATAGGGACCTCCGTCCGGCAGTTCACACCTCGCCTGGCCGCTGTTGTTCAATTAGAGGTCGGGCATCCTGCCAACTCGAGCCCCTGGCATCCCTCGGAGATGGGCCTCAATCTTCCGCCATGCATAACTCCGGTTCCCGGTGGGCGATTCGACCTCGGGTGGCATCGATCGCCTCCCTGACAAGTCATCTACACGATGCCATGCATACAAACAGGATTATATACAGGATAGACGACGGAGGGCACGAGGGTCTCGGGAGCTCAAAGCTCACGCGGCCATCTTGGTCAAGCGCTAGGCTCCTCCTCCCTGAATACATTGTTGAACGTCCTTACTCACCCTCCCAGGTGTAACTCCTTGAACGCGCATGTTGGAGCGTCGGGATCTGTTCTTCAGGTCTTCTTGTTTTTCCTGCATCTGTTTCACTTAGTCCTGCAACTCTATCAAGAGGAAACAATATGCCTCGAGGTCTAAACATCTCTCATCTTGGGCAGATTCCAACGTGTTTACCCTATGATCCAGGTCATCCAGGTCTGTGTGGATTTTCGAAAGGCTCTGTTTCAGGTCTGTATGGACTGCCCCGATCTATCTTTTTTTGTAGTAATCTTTTTATTATTAAACACCATCGACAAAATTCACCATTATAATTTACAAGCAAGAGGCATTACCAATTCCGAATGTCCGATCTGGAACACAGTAAGTCAAATAGCATTTTACAGTACAAGATAAATCAAGGGGTCTCAGAGTCATGCAAGGTAGTCGGTGGAGTACAGATATCACCTCTGTAGTGGTTCCATGGCCCCCACACTCTTCCATTTTCCAGGGCACCCTCTTGCAACATAGACCGACTTCTCCCTGAACATACACCAATCTAGGTCCTCCTCCCACTTTCCCAGTGTAGGTGACTGACGGGCCCCCCAGTGCTGTGCAATATCCCCCCCCCCCCCCCCGATCTCTTTCTTGAGGTCCATAAACATTTTGGTCAAGAATCTCTTTGTGATCATCTTGTCATCATTGGTGAGCTCACCAAAATTGTTGTCTCTCTCTTCAGCCTGTATTTTGAGGCTCATTGCCCTCTTCCTGCTTGGATGATGAGGCTTTATGAGGTCTTTAATTGTGCCATCCCTTTTGTGTCTGGTTTATGCCATGACTTCCTATTTTTGGTGCCCCAGGGCAATCCGTCTGTGTCGCCTCTTGTTATAAGTGGGAGTGCCCCCACCCTTTATTGTGCCACTGTCAAGGGTAAAACTAGGCCCCGTAGTGTGGGGCTAGTGTGATCACAAAGTTTGTTGGGGGAGTCCCTGTTCTGCTGCCCTGGGTGTCTTCCCTTCTCTGTGGAGGGTCAAGGTCTAGCTGGATGCTGCTGGAGAAGGTCCCTTCAGAGCAAGAGACAACACCTCTTGCGCTCAACTCACCAGGTCTCCCACCACCTGGACTGAGGTGAATCGACCAGCTAATTTGTAGAGGGGGTGGAGTGCAGTTTTCTCCAGTGTTTCACTAGGGGTAGTCAAGACATCCCCCACTCTTCTCAGAGCTATCCCCTGGGTTGTGCTGCCTCCGATCTAGGCCTTACCTTTCGCCAATATTGCCTTGAGCAGCGTATGTTTCGGTGCCTATTTCTGCCCTCCGAAAAGTATCTACTAAGAACACTGTACACTCTATGCAACACTGTGAAACACGGAGCAGCCTATAAGATTCCCCAGGAGCGAATTGGCCTAGGGGAAATAAAGCTCCTTGCGCCAATCTGAGCGCCCTATATTTGAATTGATGCTATCATGAGAGTTTCTCAAGCCTCTCAAAATTGCATTACCTCTAGTAACATGATCCTAACTATAAGTACATAATATTATGTATATTTCTTTTGCATTTTGCTTCCTTCTGTCATGGCATACAGCAGTGGAAATTTTACTGGGACACAAGTTTAGTGCTACTCAAAAAACATTTTCCCAACAACACAGTTGAAGGCACGTGATTTAGCAAGAGACTGCTACTTCCTGTACATACTAGTTTGTCTTCCATAGAGTTAAACCTGACATCCCCCAAACCTTTTGACTTCATCTCCTAGCTTTTGCTCTATCAGATTTTGTTGGCATTAGAACTCCCTGTATTGTACCCCTGCTAAACAGTGCTAAAGTGCTTGTACTCTCTCCCTCAAACATGGTAAACATTGCCTACACCTAATTGTCACATTTAATTTACTTATTATTCCCTAGTAAATGGTAATACATGTAACCAGAACCTGTAAATTAAACGCTACCAGTGGGCTGCAGCCCTCATTGTGCCATCCACTAATGTAAAACTTTAAAACATGTCTCATGCCTGACGCTGCAGCTGCAGCCTGTAGTGCAGTTTTAACTTTTAACCTACCATTTTGACCTTGCAAAATAAACCTTTTGCAGGCTTAAACCTTCCTCTTTAATGCTTATAAGTCATCGCAAAGTTAGGCCATAACAGTTTCTATGACAAGGTGCTTAGTATTTAAAAAGTAGGACATGTGAGTTTAAGTTTTACATGTCCTGGCACCGAAAAACCCCTATAGTTGTTTTCTACTGTTGTCCTATCTCTCTCATAGACTAACACTGGGTTACCTTATTTCAATTAATAAGTGCTTACTTTAGATTGGGAGCATATAAAAAAATACTCTTAACACTTGAATTGTAATCTAAAATCCGCTTTAGTGGTAAAGTCAGATATTAAGTTACTATTCTGAAAATGCCAGTTTTAGAAAGTTGGCATTTTTCTGCTTAAACCAAATGTGCCTTGCTGCCAGTGTTCAGAGTCACATGACTGTGGATGGCTCTCCTGTGGTATTTTGTGTATTGCTTCCAAACATAATCACAAAAGGGCCTTGGGTGTGGGACAGGATGTTGCCTCCCTGATCAGGCTGTCCTGGGGGGTTGGCACTCAACCTTCTTGGACTTGCTTGCCTTTTGTTGAACCTACCCAGTTTGGAGCCACACCAAGGAAAGAGGAAGATTAGACAAAGGGAATGCCCCCCCACACACAGGCTGGTCCTAGGGAAACAAGTGGCACTCTCAGAACCTTAACTTGGAACACTCCTGGATCTGTGTACGTTTCAGAAGAAGGACTGTCCTGCTGCTTGAAGGACCACCTTGCTGTCTGAAGAAGGAAGATTGGACCTATTTGCCTTGCTCCCAGGCTACTCAGAGTGACTCCAAGGGTCCGTTGGCTGACCTCCTGTTTGAGATACAAGGACACAAAAAGCTTCCAGAGGCCTGCTGTGAAGATGCCCAGCTGACCAGCACCAACTGGACCTGCCTGAGTCCTGCTGCTGGACTCTGCTGGAGTGAGTCCTGATCCATAACATTTGCCCTTCAGGTCATGGACCTTTGGGTGGCATCAGAGAGCACTCCACCCTGCCTAACTGAAAGTTCCATCAGATCGGGTGAGAAGCTACGCAGGGCCGTGCAAAACAGTGCATCTTAGATCTGATGGCTTTACTGGAACTGACGCAGAGTGACGTAAAGCCTCGCAGGTCAAGGCAGCACAGATCCCATCGGAAAGCTGCATTGTTTTCGACACAGAGCGACGTGAAGCCCAGCAAAGCCTTGCTAACCAGCTGACAGCTTAATTGGAACTGAAGCAGAGTGTCGTGAAGCCCCACAAAGTTTTGCCTCACATCTGAAAGCTTCATCGAAAGCAATGCCCAGCAGCAAAGTCTCACAAAGCAACATTGCGCACACCTATCATCGAGGACATAAGGTGCAGCTCCCAGTGAGTCGAACTGGGCACTGTGCCCTGCCTTTGCTTTATTGCAGACTGCCTGAACTTGTGACTTTGTCCCAGTCCTGAGCAACTAAATGGTGCTTTCTTTATTTTGGAGCTATTTTTTTACTAAAAACGGTTACATTCAATATCTCCGGTTCTACAATAAAATTTGTGTCATTCCGGTAATCTTATTTATTAAAATTGACCCTATTTTTCGAAATTCGTTTGAGATTTTTCTCATGTTGTGTTTTCACCTTATTACTGTTTCAGTGCTGCATACATAGTTTACACATTGCCTCTAAGTTAAGCCTGACTGCTTTGTGCCAAGCTACTGGAGTATTAAGCACAGGTTAATTTTGTTACTTTTGTAGTTCAACCTGACAAGGGTGTTGTTTTTACTTGAGTGGGGCTTCCACCCCTCTCAACGAACAACTCAATTTCTTACATTAGTAATCACAACATTTATTGAAAGTTGCAGTATTCATTTATCAGTATATACCCCAGTGTTGGCATATTTTACAAAACAAGAATAGTTTATTGGTAGTAAAAGTGTTGCACATTTTTATGTTGAAGCCACACTCCCTTAACTTTGTGAAGGACATTTGAAACAGTTGCATCTGACTCATGAGGGACATTTAGTAACAACTTGAGTTATTGCAGATTTGTGACCGACTTGTTGAGCAGTTGCTTCTGGCTTGAGAGGGACTTCTAGTAAAGTTTTGAAAGTCTGCAGCCTTGTTAAAGACTTCAAGCTGTTGCTTACGACTCAAGAAAGGCATCTAGTAACTAATTATGGTCATGTAGCTGTGTGGAAGAACAGACCAATTGGCTGTGCCAATGCTTGCTTTTAAAAAAAATTATATGATGGTGGTCAAGCAGCTAAAGCTGTGTCTAGTTCAGATATAAAAAGGAAATGTAATATGTTTGAGCTGTTGAAAAATATTTGTTGATGATACATGGAAAGTTTATATTAAAGATGCAATCAAAACTAATTATTTTAATTTTCTTTTTATAGGTGTGAAGTTTTTTTCTTATTCCACCAGCATGTTCAGCCTGTGTGTGATGCCCTACGTTATGTTTAAATCTGGAGTTGGGGCTGACAGCGTTGCTCTGCAGATGGTGTTTTACAGCATTATGGGATTCTTCACTTTTGTAACTCCAGTTACATTGCACCTCCTTACCAAGGGCTACGTAGCACGCCTGTACCACAAGCCAGAGACTGATACCTACACAGCAGTTACCTACAATGCATTTCTTTCTGAAAAGAGGACGGTTTTCCATCAACAAGATGTTACGGTTCCAGGTGTCAGCAAGATGTTCACAACTTTTTATGCTCGTCGTAAATCGATGCTTGTCAATCCAATGCTGTTCAACAGTCCTCAAGACTATAGCCACCTGATGGGCTATGATAAACCTTTCACCTTTGACTTTGAAGAATTAAAAGAGTCCGAGGACCATAAATAAGATTCTGAGCATGCCGCTGCGTTTTTATTTTTTTGCCTAACTATTTCGCCTTGTCAAATCATATTTAAAGTCCACGATACATCTGTGTTGATTTTTTTCAGTGACCATCCAATTTTGTATCAGTGGAACACGTAAAGATTTTAAAACGTAGGTATTCAAAACCCAATCGCAGATTATTCAGTTTTGGAACCCATTTCTATAGCTGCTTGTAAAAGGCTGCTGGATGAAATCTGATTGCAACCTTTATGGCTTGTACACTTTTTTCCTTTAACTATTTAGGGCTCGATTAAGATGTTGGTCGGAAAGCACTCCGACCAAATCGGTCTTGGAATGGTTTCCGACCAAATCGGATTCGGAGAGTGTCCGACCGACCGTTTATGATGATTCCGGATACCATTCGGTCGGACTCCCATTGACTTCAATGGGAGCCTGTGTTCCGACTGAATACACAGACTCCCATTGAAGAAAGGGGGGTGTGAGGAAAATCGTGCACACTGTGGTGGGCACCCCTTGGTGCCTACGACAGTGTGCATGGTCTGAAAGAGGGGTCCCTTGGGTACCCCCATGAGCCTCATTCGGAAGGCTGTGCGTGGAGGCCCTGCTACGGACCCCAAAGTCAGATTCTGACATCCAATCTGTGTCGGACAAACCGATTCGAAAAGGCTGTCCGAATCCAACATCGTAATTGCTTGGTCAGAAGCACGGTCCGTAGACCAGTACGAGTCTGCTCCGAACGACTCGGTTTCTCCGAATGCCATCTGGAACCGAGTCGGAACCAACTTGGAAAGTCTGAACACTTTCCGAACATCGTAATTGGTCGTTCGGAAAGCTTTCTGAATTGGTCGGAAAGACGCGTTCCGAATCGGATTCGGCAGACCCGAATCCGATTCGGAACCATTCCATCCGACATCATAATCGACCCCTTCGACTGAGTCTCGTTCAGAATGCTGTTGCACCAATTGTGTGCTGCTTGTTAAAAGGGGATCAGTTTTAGGAAGCCTGGAAGACCTAGATAGATTTAGGTTTAATGTCACATTTCTCACCTATAAAAGAATCCACGGTGCTGCTAAACTCTGGGTGGAGATAATCGCCATGTTCTTGTGAGAAACCCAGGTTCAAAGATGGAAGCTTTTTTTTTTATCATGCATTCCTTAAGGCGAACCGTTCTCATTTTAAATTAAACCCTTTTTTAGATTTAATGATCTCGTTAAGTTGGGAATAAATTGTATGCTCATCTCTAAATTACTATGTTGATTATAAAGTTACCATTTAGTGGCCCAGCAGGGTTAACCTCCTAGCAACTGTAAAACCACTCTATGCTAAGTTATTGGCATCTTTGTAGTGCACAGTCTGCCATGAGTGCGCTATACAAATTCAAATTAACATTAACGGCTCATCGCGCTTCTGATCTCAGAAGTGCCTGTCTTTACCATTCATTCCGTTGCAGACTGGAGTCTGAATTGTCCTGTGATTATACATTTAATGTATTTTGGTGCATCTTTAAGGTTTTATAGTGTGACGTGACTTGTGTAAGGTTCATCATTGAATAAATATCTGAAGGATCATTTGTGGTGACTCTGGAGCCAATATAAATTTGTTGAGCTGCCGGCGTATATCTGTTTTAAAGTAAATACATGCCTTGTCTTATTGGGACAGTCAGCAGTGTAAGCCAAATCTTCTTGTGAACAGATTCACCAGATTATCACACCATTTATAAGAAAACTATTTCATTCATTTTCTGTCTGGCACTGTTCTTAAAACAAAATTTCTTGCGGATTGACAAAAAGACCAATAGAGGCCACACTACAGCCAAGCAGCTATTCTTCATCTAATCTGTGAGTAAAAGACCTAGTTCATTACATGTTTACATGAGGTGTGTTTTTGAGTGATTTAACTTTGACGCAGTAATCAGATGCGTTTATCACTCTCAGTTCTGCTATTAAATAGTTCTCTGTCTGCCACTGTGTAATTGTGCCCAGAAGCTGTTGATTGAAGGACTTAACGTACACAAACAAGTATTTGCAATGCAATCGGTCTCACCTTTGGGACCTTATAAGTATTTATCCATGCAGCACATTATGCTGGGTGCTGCAACCACCAGCTCAAATTAAGCACTGCAGTAAGTGATATGACATCATGGTTATATCTGACTAGAGTGGCCTGTGACACACCATATACACCTACTGAGGCCTTAACTGCACATCCTGATCTTCATAACTGAAAATCACAGCGTTGCTTATGGCTCGTCTTCGGAGTTTAAGAGTTTGTTACTTCACGATTACCACTCGACGGACATAAATTGACGGACATAAATAAGTGATTAAAATATTGCTAGGCAAAAATCAGTATTTAAGTAAATTCAACAAAATTCTAATCACTACAACGCAGTCCAAAATCATTTTGATTTCCTGGGCTACTCAATATAGATTGATTTTCAAAAACTCACTCTTTTGGCAACTATTAATTACTAGGTTTGATTGTTGTCACATTTCTAAAAAATAGCACAGTCTTGAAGGTCTGCCAGCTGTGTTCCGTGGCTAGTACTTATTTTCTACACTTGCTACATCTGCAGAGTTATGAGTAGGGTAACCGACATATCAGTGCATTATGAGGGTTGTAGTCTTGGTTAATTTTATTTGAGCCAATTGTATCACAACATCTGATAACAAAGGTATGTAAAAGAAAAGACCAGGAATGGAAAAAGCGCTGGCCAGTGGGTACAAGGAGCCACCTGGTCACCCTAGTCATAAAGGAGCTACATGTGCTCTGCAATCCCTGTTTACTTACAGTAGTTTCCACCTCGTGCCCTGCCCTACGCCCTTCAGTGCCAGCAACAAGGCTTCTGAGAGGCTAAGGACGAAGCTCAGCCATGAGATATCATTGGGCCTGAAATGCTGCACGATGTCACTTCTACGGTCTCTAGCAATTTGAAGCTGCTGCCTGTTTAAGTGTTGAACTAAATCGTTTTTTTCCCCAATCGAGCCGTGTGCATAGATATCCTTTACTCTGCTTATATCACTTTAATGTTATGTGACGGAAAAGGAACAACAGCGTCATCAAAATTGCATGCCGCCCTAAAGTGAGCACAAAGCAGTCTCAGAAAATATAAACAGCCCCTTGTTGATATACTACATTCCGAGCAGTCAGCAGCTGCAGAGAGGAAGCAGGCAGACTGAAAGACCAAGTTCATATTGAATATACCAGGGATTTGTGAAAGGACATCTGCACAGCATGTCTCCATAATGACTTTCACGCTTTGAGTTCTCCCAATGCCTCCCCTTTCTCTTAAAATAAAACTATATACAAGAGCACAAGCATCTGACGCCATATCTCATCAAACCAAGGGGATTCTGGGTACATTGTATTACTTAAGCCTGCTCCTCCGGCACGGCGGCACTGAAGTCTGTATAATAAACATGGGTCATAAAAAGGCAATGTTATGTACAGTTTCCGCCTTTAAATCCGCATTTGACTCTGCGGCGTTCTATCTAGTGCAGGTCACCTTCGCTCACCTATCATTCACGCCAGTGCGAGCTATGGGCATTATAAATGCCTTTTATTTATGTTTTGCTTTTTCATTGTCATTTTGCTTCCAAGCACCCAATTACCACCTGCCATCAAAGATTTTGTCATATAATAATGAACACATTAGTATGCTTGATAATATTTATATTGAGAACGATGTTTGTTCAAAGAAAAGAAGAGGCCCATTCTCTGTGGTAGAGTCCACCCAGATTTCCCCCTGCCAATAACATTTTTGTGGTTTGTCCTGTTGAATGCTGCAGGTCCAATAAAGGCATCAGCAGGCAGCTCGTGCACAATGAGTCATATTCGTTTGTTACCACTTGTCAGCAGGACATTGATCAGGTGCGCAGCTCCAATAGTTTAGCCTGATTATATATTCTTCCACTCAAAATCCAAATTCTTCCTTTTTGGAAAACCCCAAAGATCTAACATTTCCAGGTAGCGGAGTGCGGCCTTTCAGGGCTGGAAGTGGATTGCATCAAGTGACCCACGATGACCCATAGATATAAACTGGCGGAGAGGGGCCTATGGGAAGGGTTGGTCAAGTCCTGGTGCTATGCTAGGGAGGAGATTGGGGGTCCCGTGCAGGTGATGGTCACTATTATCAGTTAGCGCCAGCAGGAAGCACTGCCAAGTGCTGCCCTGACCCATTGAGACATTGATGCGCTCCTGCTCCACCCATGGGCGAGGAAAGGAGCCTGTCCTGATTGGGAGCTGTTTTCCGGTGGTTGTCGAGACTGCTAAACTTTTAAGTGAAAGCTTTCACCTCACACACACGTGCAAGAAGATTAGTGTGCGCAAGTACTGCATGAGAGCCAGTGAGCTGAAACATTACACAGAGGGAGTAAGTAACTGAGCAAGTGTTTACCACTGGGCATTTTCCCATTTTTTTTTTCTTTCTTACAGTTGGAAGTATTTATATGGCATCTGACCTCATAACCCGTGCAATGGAACGCTATACAGAGACCTTCACTTTCCCCACACATGCTTCATATATTTTTTTTAAATAAATCTTTTTTTATTAGTTGCAAAATACAAAAGAACAGTATGGTCAATCATTAAGCAAATGAGTCGCTGCAGCACCGGTTACATGCATGGACAGTTTAAAGCAATGAGTCTTACATAACACCACGAAGGAAGAGATCTTTCAGTCCATATTCTCCAAGACGGAGCGGCGGGCCTGCGGGGGCTCACATATTTCCCCTCTGTATTCGTTCCACTTTGACCACACCTCCCCCCACTTTCGGGGGCACCCCCGCGCCGTGTACACAGTCTTCTCTTGCAACATACACCAATCCATGTCTCGTTGCCAATCTCATGCTTCATATTTTTAATAAAAATGCATAATTAAAGATCAACCCTCAAGCTGTGCTGGAATTCGGAATCTCTTCCTGCGAAACATGTTTTCCGAGCACAACAGGCAGCGTGTGTATCCAAGAGAGGCAGGGCTGCCAGCATGTGAGCTAATTAAACCATAATAAACATATACCTGGGAGGGTCTTATTAATGCATAGGAAATGTGCACATTGCCAAATGTGGATAGGTTAACTTGCACAGGAAGAGCACATGAAGTAAAAATGTGTGTGTGTGCTTGCTGATTTCTTTCTCATTCTTTATGGAGCACCCAAGTGTGTCTTTCTTTAGGTCTCGCCTGAGCCAGCGCATGCGCTGCTCTGCGAGACATTTAGTAGGTGGGTTTTAAAAGTGCTACCCACATTTTTGTGCTGGCTACAAGCTTGAGTTCACGATGGCGTGCACGCGCACAGCTGCTCCCCTCATTCCCCCCTCCCTTCTCGCCCAGCCATCTGCCTTTCCTGCGCCAGCCTTCAGCACCATCTCCGCACCTCCTCCCGCTGTTGCGCGCGCATCCCTAGCGTGCTTTAGCGCGTCATCGCGATCACTTTAGCTTTCAGAGTGATCACGATGACTTTAGCTTTTACGGCCGCACGGCGTTACTTTTACTGCCACGCGGCCAATGCTTGTTTCAGACCTACGCCGTCCGGTCCGCCTCAGCCTGCAAGCAATCCTCACTCAAAGTGCGGCCCCTTCGGGCGTCTCGCATAGAACTCCGCCCTCTTCTTCCTAATGCTGCTATGTCCAATCTCACGCTCACCGTCTCCCCTGAAAGCTCCTCCTTCCTGTACCGCCCACCTAATCTCAATAGAGCTGTTATGCCCTCCACAGACCGCAGCCGGTATTCTGCGTCTGGCTTGCTTCAAGGTCTCTTTCTCCGATCTTCACCTGTCTTGCCTATTCCCTTTCCTCCCTACTCTAGCCCAACCTGCTCACTTTCTTGCAGTTTATGCCTCACTCTGTCAGTGCTTCTTACTTTCTCCGTGTGGCCACTTTTTCTTTCCGCTTCGACTCTTCGCTCCTTCTCCCTTCGTTTCTTACACTCCCATTTCTTCTAATCTGCTTCCATATACATTTGCTCCGCCTCTGTCTCTCTTGTCCCCTTTCACCGTTACCTGCGCCCCCCCCTTGCGCAGAGTGCGCTTGCGCATTACAATTGCGTGTGTTAACTGTACCGCCGTCATAGGAACGCATTTGGGTAAGACTATTCCCTTAATGAATCTGTTTCCGCCTCAAATAGCTTTGCTGACCTAAAATTGTGATATTTATCAACCTTAAAAAATTTCGAAGAAGGTACAAGGCGAGTTAGTTGCAAAGGACCAGCTTGCTGCCTGTTACTTGAGTTTAATCAGGGTCAGTCGGGGATCACTACAGATACAAGAAATCCTAAACAAAACCGATACAGTATAAAATGGCTGCTGCGTGATGAAGTCTACCATCGAAGTTTTGGACTATTTGTCTGTTTTCTATGTCTCTTACCATGAGGCTGTAGAAAGCAAATCAACCATTATCCTTATCGTGAAGCCTACAAAGGGGCAAACCCTTCCATTAGGTATCAAATGCAAACAAGCATTGGCATAGCCAATAGGTCTCGCTTTTGGGACCTTGTAAGTATTTAGTTATGCAGCACAATATCCTTAGTGCATCAACACCAACTGTTGCATGGCTAAACACTTATAAGGTCCCTAATACGAGACCTATTGGCTATGCCAATGCTTGTTCCTTGTGGAACGTGACTGGAAGGGCTGCGAAACTCAGCCTGGTAGACCCTGCAACTCTCCATTCAACGCATCCCTCCCCTTGCACAGGCTCCAGTTTCTGAACACTCTCGCCATTGTTTTACTTTATTTTACCCCACATATAGCTGCATTTTATATTTCGAAGGCACAGACATCTGCCACCGACACTCAGTTGAGTTTGTGCCTCGAGGTGAACGAAGCTGTGTAGCCACTGCACACGCACCACTGTTGCTTATTAACGCGCACTTCCATTGCTTGTTTATGTTTACTGTGGAAGGTCTCTGACCTCACAATCCGTGCAATGGAACGGTATACAGAGACCTTCCACAGTAAAATGCAGCTATATGCGGAGCAAATACAATTGGAATAAAACGGTGCAGAAGCTCCCCCTTGGTGTAAAAAAGTACTCCCACTCTCCCCTGAGGAGTGCGCTCTTCATCATGAGAAAAACAGGTACTGGTACTCCTATAAACACAAGTGTCCATACCCAGTTACCCAAGTGCTGGCCTGGGAGTACTGAGACGAGGTGAACATTTATGTAAACACGAGCGAGCCCTGTCAGAGTCATTAGAGGTACGCGTGCGGTGGTATGGGTGCAATACAAGGCACCCTCTACAACCTGTCCACTCCCCGTTATACCCGCCCCCACCCACCTCACAAACATACAGACTTACACAGAAACCTACTCACCCACAGCAAAGTCGAAGAACAGGAAAAAAAGCCCCGGGGCGGGGAGCCCACAGCTTCCCCCGCAGCCATCTCCCCCTCCGAACTCCACCGTGCTTCTATTTAAAAAAGCGGTCGAGATTGTCCCGAAAGTGAAAGCATTCACATCGCGCAGAAAGCAAACAAAACACCGTACTTCTATTTAAATGAGCGGTTGAGATTGTCCCAAAAGTGAAAGCGCGCTGAAATCAAACAGAGCACATCGTTCTGCTTCAAATAGGACAAACCCAATAAAGAATATAGTGCTTACGGTGTGAGAACCGAAGTAAAGAGGTCAGTAGCCATAGGAGGAATCAAATGACAACATTGACCTTTACTAAGGAGGGACTAAAAGCCTATGGAGGAATCAGAAGCCTGCATTAAAGAAGGACAAAGACACAAGCCAATGAAAAATATGGCAGGGTAGTGGGTGGGGCTTCTCTCCCGTACTGAACTACCCCAGATCTTCCCTATAGCAGCGCTTGCCCTTTGACTCTAGGCTCGACCTAAAAAGGATGGTTTAACATCGGTGAACATAGATCATCATAAAATTTCTTTATTTACTATCTAAATATCGTATGAAAATAGTGTAGGACTTTCTACTAATTAACTATTAGCATTTGAATAGAAGTTTATTAGGTTATGTGAACTGTACAATCTACAGCTCATCATGTAAAAAATAAAGTGAATAAGAACATAAACACCTTTTAAAAATCCGAGTGGCATTAATATTTGAGTTATTAAATTTATAAGGATGTGCAAAGTGATCTCAGTAAATCTAAATTCTACAGAATTCAATTACTGAAAAATATATTGCTCTCACAGTGCGTCCTAAGTCTTTGCAATACTATATCTTCACAATTTTCAATGTTAAATTTGAGAAGAATACCCGAAAGCAATTCTTGATCCAACCAAACCCTCATACAATGTAGTAAAGAGCAGCGGTATCTTGAAATCATGAACAAACGTCTAGACTCTAGTGCGACTTCCTTCTCACAGTAAAGCTAAAGTCAGGTTAACTGTAGCTTCTATAATTGATGTAAAATTATTAACCTTCCAGATATGCCCTTCAGGGCCACATGAGCATTTAATACTCTTATTTGTTTGTAAATGTTTTATAGAATCTCTGGCATGTGCACCTGCTTAGCGATATGCCCTGGAAAAGTGATATGCACAACTGAACTTATTAAAGAGAAGTTTCTGTGGGAGAACTATTACTTTAACTCCTTCCATGCTCATGATGAGCTCAGCTCATCATAACGGCCGCGGCCTGCCCACGTGCGATAAATTCCCCGCCAGCTCCACTGTGAGTCATGACGAGCTGAGCTTGTCACGAGCACAGTGGCACGGCGGACCCCTCCCCCCCCCCCCCGCACCGTGGGGGAATTACCCCCGCAGGGAAGGGGTTAAAATATCTTTCCTCAACAGATTGTATGCCAGTGCAACTCATGTAAACGTTATTTATTAATTGCCATCATGAAGACAATACACAGTGTGGATTAAGCAATAACTTTGCCTTTTTCCCTCAATACAGATTTTCATCACCAAGATGGACACCTGCAGTCCTGTGAGATCACGTTTTTGTGCTTTTATTTCACAAGACTTCAGTTGGCTTTCTTTGTGACATGCTGTTCGATCAGCAAAGTGGTACACCATTAGAATGGTTATTTTAAGGGTAGGTTCACACTTTATTCCTTACACAAGCATTGAAAAATGCACGCAATAGTGAGAAAATGTTTGCTTTGCTCTTTAAATGCATATTGTAGATAAAGGACTGAATGTGACAAAATGCATGATGATTTTAGATGTAAAATGGTCCCTTATGCACTGCAGTAGGAATAATCGCTAGGAGTTGTAATGATACATCAACCAATCACTAACATGAAGTGAGAGATATATACTTGTCTGGGCTAGATGTGATGGAAAAAGTCTCAAAGCAAAAGCTGAAGGGGCTGGTAAAACAAATAAGCAAATGTCGTCTGGGGCTCCAAGTCCACTGTTTGTATACTAGAAATAAAGGGCTTGCAAACAGCTGCTCAGTAGCAAAACTCTTAGCAGCCATTTTTAGGTCTTGCTTGAGCCAGCGCGCATGCGCTGCTCTGCGAGGCTTTTAGTAAGGGCTTTTGAACTTTGAACACATGCTCGTGCGTGTGCTTTTTTGAAAATTAACCCGCAATTGGCCTGTGCATGCGTCAGTCAAAGAAAGACAGCACGCAATTGGTCCAAGGTGGGTGCATGTCCCGCCTTCTCTGTCCCCTGGCCTAGGGTTCTCGGGAGCGAGCAGCAGCGCCATCTGTTTCCAATTATCGCAGTCGCGCCTCGCGGTCGCGTTAATTGGAAACATGGTGGTCAGCGCTGGTCGTGCTGGTTTAAAGTGTCACTTTCCCACCATTTGTTTATTTCCATGATTCCGGCCTGCTCGAGCTCCTTAATTTGTTGCTTCGGTGTACTTGCAGTGCAAGAATTAGTGGAGCGTGTCCTACTCTGCATTAATGTTAATTCTTAATGTTGCATTTCATTTTGAACGCAACTGGTCCTGTTTCGTTTCTCCTGTAAGTAGCACTGCTTTTTCTTACAGCTGTTAATAACTGGTGGTGGTGTTATCCATCTCTATGATATTCATTTTGTTTACTTCAGAAAGGCAGTGCCCGGGCCAGCACAAACTTTTAATCTGTGATCTGTGGGTTGTTCACCGATTTCAGCGATAGGTGCATTGATTTACTGTGGTATATTGGATGGAAACCCTGCTGGTCTGATGACTGGTGCGTTAGGTCAATTCCATTTAATAATGGTATGTGCTTATATAGCGCCTTTCACAGACTGGACCAAGCCTTTGCTCTTACGTGTGATGTGTTTCCACCCAACTTACTTCCACTCATGTTATCAAGAGCACAAGGATGAAGGGCTAAGTCGCCTTCACCGAAATTCTAACCTGCAAACTGTTAACCATTGGCTGTCTGCAGCAGGCGCCCAACACACCGAGATATGTCTTCAGCTTATTTATTTGTTTTTGGCTTTGGTTTATTTGAACATTTGCACAATATAGCGCGTTGCCCGTCTGGGGCTCAGTTAAAGGTTGGAAAGCAGAGTTTTCTTACCGATTGTAGTGACTCACTAGGAGCACCTTACTAGCTCAGTATTCGCTTATCTGGAAGTAGTTTACCACAACAGTTTTATGGCAGCTGCGGAAGGATACTTATGCAGCGTCCATTAGCACATCCCTGTAATGGCTGCACTTTGCAGCTGACTTATAATTTTACTGCTCACTAAATAACTAATCGTAATACATTAGGCGATTGTTTTTTCCCCTTTCTTAACTAAAGGTAGAATCCTGAATAACATAATAAAAAGATTAGCCCAATTCCCTTGTATGTGTGTTTAGATGCACCTAATGTTGCTTGTTTTAGTTGCACTTAAAACGTTAGGAAAATATTGGCCAGAAAGATTTCAGTTTGTAAAACGCAAATGTCTGAACTAATGGATACATTTGTCAATATTAGGGGAATACCACTCAGTGCCACATAATTACACTCTACTCAATGCAACATAAATACACTCCACAAATACCACTCAGTACCACATAATTACACACCACATAATTACACTCTACTCAATGCAACATAAATAAACTCAACATAATACCACTTAGTGTCACATAATTATATGCTACATAATTACACTGCACTCAATGCAACATACACTTCACATAATACCACTCAGTGCCACATAATTACACACCACATAATTACACTCTATTGAATGCAAAATACACTCCACATAATGCCACTCAGTGCCACATAATTACACGCCACATAATTACTCTACTCAATGCATCATAAATACACTGCACATAATACCACTCAGTGGCACAAAAATAACACGCCACATAATTACTCTACTTAATGCAAAATAAATACTCTCCACATAATACCACTCAGTACCACATAATTACACACCACATAATTACACTCTACTCAATGCAACATAAATACACTCCACATAATACCACGCAGTACCACATAATCACACATCACAATTACTCTTCATTGCAACATAAATATACTCCACATAATACCACTCCGTGCCACATAATTACACGCAACATAATTACACTCTACTCAATGCAACATAAATACACTCCACATAATGCCACTCAGTACCACATAATCACACATCACAATTACACTCTAATCAATGCAACATATATACACTCCACATAATACCACTCAGTACCACATAATTACACGTCACATAATTACTCTATTCGATGCAACATAAATACACTCCACATACCACTCAGCACCACATAATTGCACACCACATAATTATACTCTATTCATTGCAACATAAATATACTCCACATGATACCACTCAGTGGCACACAAATAACACATCACATATTTACTCTACTCAATGCAAAATAAATACTCTCCAAATAATACCACTCAGTACCACATAATTACACACCACATAATTACACTCTACTCAATGCAATATAAATACACTCCACATAATACCAATCAGTACCACATAATTACACACCACGTACTTACACTCTACTCAATGTATCATAAATACACTCCACATAATACCACGCAGTACCACATAACACACGTCACAATTGCACTCTACTCAATGCAACATAAATACTCTCCACATAATACCACTCAGTACCACATAATTACACACCACATAATTACACTCTACTCAATGCAACATAAATAAACTCAACATAATACCACTTAGTGTCACATAATTATATGCTACATAATTACACTGCACTCAATGCAACATACACTTCACATAATACCACTCAGTGCCACATAATTACACACCACATAATTACACTCTATTGAATGCAAAATACACTCCACATAATGCCACTCAGTGCCACATAATTACACGCCACATAATTACTCTACTCAATGCATCATAAATACACTGCACATAATACCACTCAGTGGCACAAAAATAACACGCCACATAATTACTCTACTTAATGCAAAATAAATACTCTCCACATAATACCACTCAGTACCACATAATTACACACCACATAATTACACTCTACTCAATGCAACATAAATACACTCCACATAATACCACGCAGTACCACATAATCACACATCACAATTACTCTTCATTGCAACATAAATATACTCCACATAATACCACTCCGTGCCACATAATTACACGCAACATAATTACACTCTACTCAATGCAACATAAATACACTCCACATAATGCCACTCAGTACCACATAATCACACATCACAATTACACTCTAATCAATGCAACATATATACACTCCACATAATACCACTCAGTACCACATAATTACACGTCACATAATTACTCTATTTGATGCAACATAAATACACTCCACATACCACTCAGCACCACATAATTGCACACCACATAATTATACTCTATTCATTGCAACATAAATATACTCCACATGATACCACTCAGTGGCACACAAATAACACATCACATATTTACTCTACTCAATGCAAAATAAATACTCTCCAAATAATACCACTCAGTACCACATAATTACACACCACATAATTACACTCTACTCAATGCAATATAAATACACTCCACATAATACCAATCAGTACCACATAATTACACACCACGTACTTACACTCTACTCAATGTATCATAAATACACTCCATATAATACCACGCAGTACCACATAACACACGTCACAATTGCACTCTACTCAATGCAACATAAATACTCTCCACATAATACCACTCAGTACCACATAATTACACACCACATAATTACACTCTACTCAATGCAACATATACACACTCCACATAATACCACTCAGTACCACATAATTGCACGCCACATAACTACACTCTAATCAATGCAACATAAATACACTCCACATAATACCACTCAGTGTCACATAATTATATGCTACATAATTACACTGCACTCAATGCAACATACACTCCAAATAATACCTACCACTCAGTGCCACATAATTACATACCACATAATTACTCTACTGAATGCAAAATACCCTCCACATAATACCACTCAGTGCCACATAATTACACACCACATAATTGCACTCTACTCAATCCAACATAAATACAATCCACATAATACCACTCAGTGGCACAAAAATAACACGCCACAAAATTACTCTAATCCATGCAAAATAAATACTCTCCACATAATACCACTCAGTACCACATAATTACACGCTACATAATTACACTCTACTCAATGCAACATAAATACACTCCACATAATACCACTCAGTAGCACATAATTTCACGTCACATAATTGCACTCTATTCAATGCAACATAAATACACTCCACATAACACTGTGCCACATAATTACATACCACATAATTACTCTACTCAATGTAACATAAATACACTCCACATAATACCACTCAATGTGACATAGTTACACACCACATAATTAGTCTACTCAATGCAACATAAATACACCCCACATACCACTCAGTACCACACAATTACAAGCCATATAATTACACTGCAACATAAATACACTCCACATAATACCACACAGTGCCACATAATTACACTCTACTCAATGCAATATAAATACACTCAACATAATACCACTCAGTGTCACATAATTACACGTCACATAATTACACTATTCAATGCAACGTAAATACTGTCCACATAATACCACTGTGCTACATAATCACACGCCACATAATTAAACTCTACTCAATGCAACATAAATACACTCCACATAATACCACTCAGTGCCACATAATTACAGGCCACATAATTGCACTCTACTCAATGCAACATAAATACACTCCACTTAGGTGCACTCTATGCCACATGCCACCAATAAACATAAATGCACTCAACACCATGACACAATTTCACGAAGCATAATTTCACTCAACACCACAGTTCTATGCCACACAATTCATCTCCACACATTTCCAATGCACACCACATAATTACACACCAAACAACATATTTTAACTCCACAATACACAACGTACCTCCAATCCACACCATATAGTGGCATAACCTGAGCACCAAACATCATTCACCACCACCATTTTGCATCATCGCACTACCTAAGCATCACCTAAGCATCACGTCAGTCTGCCCTCGGAATCTGTCATCTGTTGATTCTCCCCTAGAGTCCGTCCGCTGCTCGTGTTTCAATTAAATTACTGTTTTCCAACCTCCACTCCCCCGTTATTTATGTCCCGCTCCCCCATAACAACCATTTTTTTAAAAATAACAAACCAGCATGAGAACAGGCAGGAAGAAGTTGCCATCAGTGCAAGTACAAAAAACTAGAAGATATTTTTTATGTTAAAATCTTTCTTTAATCAGGTTGTTCAGTTGTATATAATGTTGTCTTGGTTTGTATAAAGGTAACAAAAATGCTTAACACTTTTTATTATAACTTTTCAACATGATGTACAGCAGCCACAATACTCTACAACATAGTCAAAAGTTCTGGCTAAACACATAAGCTCCCAAAGGTGAGACCTGTTGGCTATGCCAATGCTTGTTTTCTAAGCCAGCCTTTTAAGTCCTTAACCCAGCCTTTGGGCTTTTTTTACTGTTTGTCTATGATCAAGCGGTAGAACAACCATACATTCTGTAAAGGCTTCTTCGTCTTCTCTTCACCTCAAGTCAAAGAAGGAGAAATACCTACATTTAACCTTTTCGTGCAAACTATGCCTTAATTGAGGGAAGGCCTAGCATTTTCCAAGGCATTGGAATTCTAATCAGATCTTTAAGTCCATCAGGGGAAAACAATGGAAAAGACTTCCAGAGAGGTTTGCCTCACTTATAAGCACTTTGCTGAGTGAATGTTGTGATTTTTCAGATTAAATTTTGTATTTCTTTAGAAGTGTTACATGTCATGACGCAGGGCATAAACACACCTAACGTGGCCAGTATGGTAGGTGTTAAAGAGATTTTCCCACTACAGAGTGTGACCACCGGAGAGACCACATTAGTGCCCAGTATAAATTACTGATATACTCTACTGCTGTAACTTGTATGTCCAGCTATAGTAGGCAGAAAACAAAAACTGGGGCTTACCAATCCAGTCTTTTAAAACATGGGCCATATATAACAATACACAAGAGTGCTACAAGTGATTATAATTCAGGGAGGTCAAAAATCTCAAAATAATGATATTGAAAGATTACCACAAAATATGAGAAAAAAAATCCATGACAGAAATATTGAGTACATTAATAGAAAAATCATTAGGGGATTATCAATGCATCAAATAGAGTTAAAATAATAGAATGTCCAATGGCTTATGCAAGTAGGCCAGTATGGAAAGGCAAAATCTGCCAGGATACTGCAGGAAAGTTGACGATATAAGCCAAGCATGGCTCAATAGCAGGAGATGCTCCAGAAGACTGAGCCCTGCTTTGCCTGGTGAATAGGGGCTGTCCTACAAGGTGTCAGCCCAGACAAGGGACTTGAAGCAAAAGACGAGGCCCATCAGAAGACGTAGCCCCTTGGAGCATGAAATTCAGATTCTTTGCCACTAGGAGTAGAAGCAGTAAGCAACAGGTAAATGCATAGATTGGGATGTATGTCACCAGGTACATCGATCCCATGAATGGGTATCTCTGAAGATATTGAGTTGGAAGAACTTGAAGTATATAAAGGGTCAGTTGTGGCAGCCAGGGATTGGAGTTTAGCACATTCTTTACTCCACAGTTTAGACGAGAATGAGGATCTAGTCGCATCAGGAGAGTGGCTAGTATTCAGGTATTTTTATGTAAGTGTTAAGAAAGAACAGGCAGTTTTGAATATGACCTGCTTCATGGTATGTTGTTGGCTCACTGGTGGAACACCCACCTGTCTATTTGAGTGATCACCCCTTGGACACAGGAGTTGTATGGGGTCAACAGCCTAGGTGTTCAAGTCGCCTAGTATGCATACTACTTGGGGCAATTGGCCACTCCACTTCAGCCATTGCCTCTCTTCACTTTTAAGGGACTACAGAAAGCCTGTAAACCTTGTACACATCCGTTTTGTTTATATTAACTTCACATACCCTTTATTTGTTTTGCCTGGTTTTCATGTGCCAAGTTAGATAGTGATTTATTTTCCAGCTCCTTTTGGTATAGTACCAGCGTGCATTTATGTGCTTGGTTAGGTGGTGTTTTATTATTTTCCCCTACACTGGTAATAATACAATGCAGGGCTCAGCAAAACGAAACCGGGCTCTTGCTAGTGTGAGGACAGGTTTTAAAGTTTAAAGAAGCTTTGTCCAAATCAATAGCTCTGGTCGTGGCAAGCTGGTGCAATGGTAAATATTTTATATTGCAGGCATATGCCACAACAATAAAAAAAAAAGACATGAAGCCACTTAAATGTGGGTGCCATATACGTGCAATAAAAGTATTAAAAATGGTGTGGCCATTTTACTAGTAATGTTTTTTACACATTGGAAGCTGTATTACTCCTAGTGCCCTGGGGGCGCACCGGGTGTATGTGCCTACTTTGTGTGCCCCCGCAGCACTATAATATTACAGAACGGCCTGCAGAAGCCTGTCCGGCCCCTTCTGTAATACTGATCGCGCTGATGCACATGTGCTATTTTAAGAAGGTGTTCCCTCATTTTGCATGTGGTGTGACTCCATGTATATGAGAGAATCAACTTGCCTCTGCAATAGCGCCTTATTGCTGATGCAGACGCAGAGGCAAACAGGCCTTTAAGAAGCACATTAAGAATGCACTACAAGAGGGGGTGTACTGCCCGGTTCACCCCCTGAGGATGAACCTCTGTAAGAGGGAAATGGGGTCCCATGGACCCCCCAGACATCCCAGACAGGCGAATGCAGTCAGTCACTGCTCCTGACTGCAGATCATCTCTTTCCCCTCTTTAAAGTGTAGGCGACTACCGCCAGCATTGTGATACACGGAGTGGCCTATAGGCAGCCGCTCAGTCTTTCAGTGACTGTGCTCCCCCCCAAGGAAGTCTTAGTTTGGGGCTGCCCTGAGAGCAGCACAGTAATGAGGATAGGGCACACTATCCTGGTCTGTGCCAGGCATAGCTTTTGAAAGGTGAGCTGTTGCACAAACACAGTGCACCCTATGTATAATGCTGGACCTGATCTTTCATTTGTGCCATGCATTTTATTATTTGTTCCTTGGATAAGAATAGAGACATCAACAGAATTCACAGTGCTCTTATATTTAGTCTTGGACTCTACAATCGCAACCCAGTTTTGAGATATTTCAAAAGCTCTGATAGCACACATCTAGTCTGACGTGTAAGACATAGCTTTCATACTACTGTAACACCCACCAACCTTGCATAACTCATCAGTGGTGGCTAGCGAACTTAAAAAGTAGTGGGGCATAAAAGCCCACTCCAGGTTGCAACAAGCAATGCGAACAAACCCAACATTCTTCAGGCGCGAATTCTTTTAAAATTGGACAAAATAGTACTTGTTACAGTACAATTGCCCCGTAAATTGGGTAAAAAATTACAAGTTCTGAAGGGAGACTCAGTAAGTGCTGAAGCAAACGTGACCCTAAACAGTCACATAGTAATTTCACCTTCCAGAAGAAATTAGTGATAAAATGTTGACCAATCGTGCATTTCTAAGCCCATTTTCCAAGAAATAGTTAAAATGCAATAGATATTGCAGGCGTCTGATAATGATCAGGGTATGCACTGTCACATGGCCTACCATATTACAAATGTTTCATAGCATCTTGCTTCACTTATGTATTCAACTTTCACAGTTCCCTTTCCATTGAGAGTTTTACTCCAATATTATGAATGAGGATCTTCTTGGAAAGGCTGAATGGAAAAGTTCAGGTACACAGGTCTGGGCCTTAAGATAGCAGGGCGAGACGATAGTACAGGCTCACACAGACATTAATGTTCCGGTTACAGAAACATTATAGGTGCATTACTAATTTTAAAATGTTTTAAGGAGAAAGAAGAAAATCGTTCAAGATGCATATATGTTGTGTGTTCCATATCAGATATCCTTTTGAAACTGACATCGCATGCTCACCTTCTGTGCACAGTGTAATGTTAATCTGTTCTGAACTTTCCTTTGATTGGGTCATACTCCTCCAAATCATCATTTTACTCCCAAAGGGGGTGAACGGGTTACACGAAGAGAAACTGGAGGCTTTTCTTTACAAGTAGCGTTAATAGGTGATTTATTGCAACCTCTACACAGTGTTTCAGATGCATGCTTTTACTTTCATGTTGTCTATGCACACTTTCTACAGGCTTTTCACTGCACGGAGAGCAGCATAGTCTGGTTAGGTGTTCCTCTTAAAAGCAGTGATAGATAAAATACAGCTAAAGCATTAAGTAGATCAACTAAAATCAGTATTAATGATGTAAAACATTGAATCAGGTGGCAAATTCAGGATCAGCCGAGGAATGTTTATTACAAAGCCTCATCCACCTCCACCAGCTCAGCTGTCTTATTTTGCAACCTTTAGGACTCAATGAGTGAAGACAAACCAGAATGGAAGTTAATAGACTGTACAAAATGAGAAGAACAACAAAATGAATAAGATTTGAAATCAACATGCAGCTACATAGACTATATCAAACGTAGCCCACTTGAACAGCAAAGAGCCTTATTTGAAATGCAACATCTTTTAAATGTGCTAGTTTTCCCATACTTCTTTTCTGTCTAAGCCTGGTTACTCCTGAACCTCTCACAATATCTTTTCTGCCTGTTCTAGACTTATCATTCCCACATAACTCAAATTTTCCTCTTCACACCTTTTTTCCTCCATGTCATAACACAGAAGAGAAACATGACCAGTTCCAAATTCTCTTGTTCTCTGTTTGTATGGCCTTTTTTAGACAAACCTATAAAGGTCCTGTAAACTTTCACCATGGTGCGCTACAAACCAGTGTTCTTAACCTTACATAATCCCATCCCTTTTCTCCATTCATGCATTGTGGACACCTCAAAACTTCCTATCTGGCAATCCATCCATCTAGGCACCAGCCTGTTGTTAGGGTTCCTTCTGTTCGATGTGATGCCATTCTGTAAGTCACCAATCTGTCCTGGAGTTTTGCTTTCCAAGGAAACCCAGTGACTCTTGTTAGCTGTATGCCTTTGTTTAACAGTAAGTTCAATCAATAAATCTTGCCATTGCCCTCAGGTTGATAAAAAGCGCACTCTTTATATGTGAATGCATGTTTGAAAAAACTTTCCACTTCCCTTTAACAGACATGCCACTTGGTATTCGTATTAATTGTTTTTGACAACCCGCTCCATGAAAGCCCCCTTCAGAAAATATTATCCCGCCACAAGAAATGCTTTCACTGACTCTTTGTATTTCAGGCCACTGGGAGAATGATTCCCCTAAAAGGAAAATGTAAGGCTTAGCCAGTTCTCCTTTGATGAGATCCATAATGTCCTTTGTTACTTCTTCCCTCAGTCCATGTGGTATTTTTCTACAGTACATGAGAGACATATTACTCTTAAGAAATGTTATCAGTCTTGCAACACTTTCCACATTTTCTAATAGACTTCTCAACTTCGAGGTCTAAACAAGGCAACCAAAAGTCCAATCATATTGTTTTCTTGGTCTTTACCACACCTAGATAGCGTTTGTGTGCTAATTCTGTCAATCTTTTCCTCAACAAACTTGTGGGTATCAGCTATGTCCCACTGAACAATAAATCATCCTTCGCTGCCAATTCAGATTTTTACAATCCAGTAAGGTTTGGTCTCTGGTGTGAGACTGCCTTTATTATAGCCTTATAGCCCTATACTGGCTATTAAAGGCCCGCTCCAGCATTAAAGGCCCGAGCCTTTAACAAAGGAGCGGGCCTTTAACAGCCGGTATAGCCCAGCTACGAAGGGCTATAGGCTATTAGAACATTCGGCCACTAGAGGGCAGATTGTTCTAACAAATTAAACAAAGGCCTCTTGGAGTCGAGAGGATTGAAATCCCCTAGGGCTCCGAGAGGCCTTTGCCTAAACAACATTGAAATGTTACTCTGCAGGGGCGTGGTTTGGACGCAGAAAGAGATGGCGGCGCTGTGAATCTCTCTGCCCGTGCGATCTTCGAAAAAGGACGGAGGAACGGGTCTCGCTGCCCCAACGAAACGACAAGTTGAGGAATCCTTAACCGGAATGTAAGGGGGCAGCCGAGGTGAAACTTGGAGGTTTTTGGACGCAGGGAAGCGGCTCTCCGGGAACTTCGTGCGCTCCGATCGATGGCCGAGAGGAGTGCAGCAGGACATGTGACCGCGTGACCGCCGGGGTGTTGTCGACCGGCTTGGAAGTCACTCGTCAATGTCGGAGGAACTTGCTGCCGATTGCTGGTTGCTGCGGTGATAACCGGTATGTGGAGGGGTGCGCGTATGGGCTGGTGCAGATGACCAGCTTAAATCTAGTCGAGCCATTGATGCCTGCCGCGTTCGCAAAATGGCGGCACCCGCATCCCAGTCGGGGAATCTCGAGGTCACTGCAATGGTGCCTGAGTGATGTCCTGTGAAGAGGGGGGTCCCTGCTACGAGCAATGACGGCTATCTGTGTCATGTTCTGGAAGGTGGGGAAGCCAGCTACAGAGCCGCGCCTAACTCTGATTAGTTCTGCTGACGCTGCTCGTCACTTGTAATGGAGGCAGTGTCGGCGCGATTGTTGGTGCGAAGACGAGAATGAGAGGTGGCCTGCTCTCTCCCAAGTGGATCTAAGCTGTCTCGGCTGAGTCTGCCAGTCTGCCATACTGCCTGTGATACGGTCTGCCTGCCTAGATCGGGGTTTTTAGATCCTCTGCCTGGAGATGGGGAGCTGTGGGTGAATCCGATACCAAGATGCGAGATCTAAGACTTACCAACTTGGCACCCTGTGTTTCTCTCTGGATCACTCTGTGCTTTACTACACGGATTTATCCTGGGTCGGTGCAGCCAGCCTTGCACATATTTGCTGTTTTACGTCTCTGCTTATATATGAGAGTGCGTGCTTATTCATGGTGATCCACTGTCAGCGCAGGTAGCAGCCACGGAATGGACAGGTAATGCGTCCATACTTTTACATGTGGTAGACCTATGGGCTTATTGTGCGCTCTAAGGAATTGGATACTATAAGACAACGGAAGACCCGGCGACCGTCAGTCATTCTACAGGTGGGGGCTGGTACACAAGGAGGCAGCTGAGTACGCCCACGGAAGAGGTGTAACTAGCGACCATGGCGGACGGTAAGGACTCAGTGAAAAGTATGAAGAGACTCAAATCTGATCAGTCGAATCCAAGTTCACCCAACAAGGGAGGGAAAGGCAACACGGACCCGATGGACCTGATACTTAATAAGCTAGATGAAGTTAGGGAGCTGGCGAAAGCGACCAAGGAAGAGGTAGCGGCGATTCGGCAAGATAACCGCGAAACCAATGCAAAATTGTTAGAAGCAGAATCGAGAATTGGCAGATTAGAGGACCTGGAAGTAAAATCATGTAGTGCCATTAAACGCCTGTGCATAACCGCGGATCAAACAACACGGAAGCTGGCGGAGTTAGAGGACAGAAACAGAAGGGGTAACCTACGTATTTTTGGTCTTCCGGAAGGATCGGAGGATCAGTATGGGAGCTGTGTGGCTTTTTTGCAATCGTGGTTCACCCAGGCTACTAACATGTCCTTTACTCATCCACTGGAGTTTGATAGGGCTCATAGAGTACCGGGCAGAATAAATAAGAATCAAAAAGGTCCTAGAGCTATTGTCTGTAAACCGCTGCGTTACCAGCATGTTGAGCAAATCCTTGGGTTCATGCGGAAAAACAACCATATCTTATGGAAATCGGTCAAAATCTTCATCTCTCAGGACTACAGTAAAGAGACGGTGGAAGTTAGGAAGGCGTTCTTGGCACTCCGACCGATGCTAAAGAAAAGAGGCTTCCAATATGGGTTCGTGGGCCCTGCAAAATATCGTGTGATGATCCATGGCTCTCCGCACCTTTTTTCTGATCCACTGAAACTGAAACGTATGCTTGATGGGCCGGAAGACTTGGACATGGAAACGAGTAACTCCGTGGGTACAGTTGATCAGGCCTCGGCATCAGGATACAAGTGACCGGTCCATCTTCTCTTTTGCCAATTCACAATTTTACATGTGTTTCATGTTCTCTTTTGCCAATTCAGAATTCATAAGTTTATATGTGCTTCATCGTCTCACGGTGAGGGGTTGTCGTCAGTGCGACTCTCCGCTTTAGGACACTTTCCAATGAATGATCTGTTGGTTGTGGGTAGTTGTTTCCATTACCTGGTTCCAGTGTATGTTGTCATTAATGCTTATCAATATGATGATGTGTGTCGGCTCCTTTGACCACGATTACTAATGGTCATGCTTCACATAGGGTGGTTTGAGGAGCACGTTGGTGGCTTCTTGTTAGTTTGGTTAATGGCTCTTGACCGGCAGATGCGGTCCCTGAGGAGTGGGCTCCCGATGTGGGTTGTTTGATATTACTATAGTGAGACGTATACCTCCATTTGACTGTGTTAGTTCCTCTGTTCCATGTTTCTTTTTATTCTGCAATGGTCAAGCACGGGGGGATGTGACGCAATCTTTTTCCAGTCACCATGCCTACTACGTACAGTGGGGGTGGGGAGGGTGGGGGGTTGAGGGTTTTTTGGGGAAGGGTGTGTGTTCAATGTTTTTTGTTTTTGTCTCCTCTTGCTTGCATAGTCACCATCTCATTGATGCTCGTGGGTGTGGGTGGTGTTGGACTCTACTACTGCCCTGAATGTGCTTATTGTGTGAAATGTATGTTTATCGGTATGATGCTGCAACCTTATGATGCCAATTAGCTCAATTAGTTCTCCGTTGGGAGTATGCAATATAGACAGATTGAAGATATTATCTCTTAATGTTAAAGGCCTGAACCAGCCTGTCAAGAGACAAAAGATTTTGGATTATGTGAAAAGAATGAGGGGAGATATTGTTTTACTACAGGAGACAAAGCTTGAAGCGAAGCAGTTTTATCACTTGAGGAATAAATTTTATAATGAGGTGGTGGGGGCTGAGGCGGTGAACAAAAAGAATGGGGTCCTGATACTTGTGGCGAGGAAATCTAAGGTAGAGATCTTGTCCTCTGAAGCGTGTGTGGATGGAAGGTGGGTCACGGCCAAATTGAGTAGGGATAATATAGAGTTTTATGTCACTAACATTTATGCCCCAACACTAGCGATCTGAAGTTTTGGAACGCTCTGAATAAGCATCTTGAAACTATTCCGGATAATGCGGTACACATCTTGGCTGGGGATTTCAATCTGCCGTTGGATGCAACTTTAGATAGAGATTCACGCTGCCCCTTCAAGTCAAATAAGTCACATAAAGCTCTTCTTAACCTGTGTCAACGCTTCCAATTGGTGGATACATGGAGGCTCCAGAATCCCACTGGGAGAGACTGTACTTTTTATTCCGCGCCACATGATTTGTACTCCCGGATTGACTATATCCTCATAACACAGAACGGCGTCCCTAGAGTAGAGTCCACTACCATAGAACCCCGTGTAGTGTCCGATCACTCTTGCATATCCTTATCACTTGCTAATGTCAAACCTTCCTCACGTCAGACAGCTTGGCGTCTGAATGATGAAATCCTAAACAGTGATAAACACCGGTCCACTATACATGAGGCGATCTCGTCCTATCTTCAGATTAACAAAAAGGGGGACACGTCCGATCTCGTTCGGTGGGATGCCTTGAAAAGTACTATAAGGGGTGTGTGTATCAAAATTAGGTCTGCCATGAACAAAAACCATACGGCAAAGCTGGAGGCCTTGGAGGCCGATATTAGGAACCTTGAGATCAGACACTTAAAAGATAGGGATGATATGTCTCTTGCGGCGTTGGCGAATAAGAAATATGAATATAATAAAATAGTTAGCGAAAGGGCGGGAGTCTGGCTTGATAAGGGTAGGAGGTTTAAGCTTTGCGAATCTAATAAGGCAGGTAGGTCCCTAGCCTCATACTTGAAGTTCAAAGTCCAGAAGAACTCTATTAGTGTTGTTAAGGATGCATTGGGATCCTCACACTCTGACCCAGATAAAATAACAGAGGTGTTCAGAGTATTTTACGAAGACCTTTATGCAAAGAATACGGCGGTGGAGGAATCCAGGATTAAGGAGTACTTAGACGAGTGTGTCCTTCCGCAGCTTTCTGCTGAAGACCAGGCCAGTCTCAATAATCCAATCAATGCTCTGGAGATAGAGACTGCAATTAAAAAGCTAAAGATAGGGAAAACTCCTGGCCCTGATGGTTTCACGGCAAAATTTTATAAAACTTTTCCCTCCCTTTTGGTCGAACCCCTCCTACACTTATTTCAAGACATCAATGAATCTGGCGAGGTCAGAGGTACACTAGCGGAAGCAATAATTGCTGTACTTCCTAAGGAGGGGAAAGACCCGTCGTTACCGAAAAACTATAGGCCAATTTCGCTGATTAACATAGATTGTAAACTTCTTGCTATGATCGTCTCCGCTCGCCTCCAGAGGGTTCTTTCCCAGTTGATCCACCCTTCCCAAGCTGGCTTCCTTAAAAATCGGTTGTCCAGTGACAATACAAGGATTTTGGCGCACGTCTTAGAAAAAGCGAAACTCCTTGGTACGCCCACGGCAGCAATAACTCTAGATGCTGAAAAAGCGTTTGACAAGGTCGATTGGTCCTTCCTTAAAGCAGTTTTATGTAAATTCAATTTTGGGGAATCGTTTACAAAACTAGTAATGTCCCTATACTGTTGTCCTTCGGCAGGGGTCAGAGCGGGTGGTTCCTTCTCCTCCCTTTTTGCTTAAAGCAGGGCACGCGACAGGGATGTCCCCTGTCTCCCTCCTTGTTCTTGTTAGCAATTGAACCATTCTTATACCATATAAGGAATGATCCTAAGATAGCGGGTGTGCCATTTGGTGATTGCATTGTTAAATTAACTGCTTACGCAGACGACATACTTATTGTGTCTGAAAGAGCGGATGAGGCCATACCTGCCCTCATGACTGTTATTGAAGACTTTTCCAGAGTATCTGGGTATAAACTCAATAAGGACAAAACGGAGGTCAAGCTTCTGAACAATGTTGGGGATAAAGGGATTATTGGGAACTCCGGTCTCACTTGGCAGCCTCGGTGCTTTAAATATCTTGGGCTAGACTTTGACAAAGATTTGATCTCTACGTTGAGAGTAAATGAGGATTTGACCCTTAAAAAGATTTCTACATTGCTGGAGGGCTGGTCTCCAAAGTTTCTTTCTTGGTGGGGTAGAGCGGAGACACTCAAAATGATGTCAACTCCGTTGGTCAACTATCTGGCCAGCATGCTCCCTATGACGTTTTCGAATAACTTTATTACTAAAGTGGATCAGCTGTTTGGCAGCTTTCTGTGGCAGGGCAAGAAAGCCAGAATTTCATTGAAGAAGCTGCAATTGGCAAAAGATAAAGGCGGCCTGGGTCTCCCCTCCTTTAGGAACTACCAGACAGCGTTTCTTTGCAAACAAGGTGCTCAATGGTTGATAAAGTCCCCTGCCTATACACCACTATGGGTAGACATTGAAGAGGAGCTGATAGATCACGCTCCTTTGGAGGCCCTTCTCACGATGGATCTGACACATCTACCACACTCCAAATATATCATGCTAAATACAAGACGAGCTTTGCTTAGACTCGATCAAACACATAAAACAAAGTTGACATTCGCTGGGTCTTCGTATATGTCCTTGTGGAGGAATTCCCATCTCAAATATAATAGTAGTGGGCTAGTTTGGGAGTCCTGGTCCAAGAAGGGCATCAATTTGGTGAAGGACTTATATGATGATAAGGCTCCACTGCCGTTCTCGATCCTGCAACAAAGGCATGATCTCACCTCAATGGAATTTTATGATTTTTTGAAAACCAAAATGATGCTGACTGCGCGTAACTTCTCTCCTTATACCCCATGGTTAATAACTCATATACCACGCCTTGTGCATGCTGGCCACTTCGTTTCGAGGGTGTATAAACTGTTACTGCCTTTACCCACGAGGAATCATAAAAGGGTGGAGTTACATTGGGAGGCCGAGCCAAATCGAACCGGTATAACTTTTGACTGGGATGCGATACATAAGTTGGCCCTTCATCACAAGGTATCGCCCATCCTCTTCCAAACGAAATATATGCTGCTCAACAGGGCGTTCTGGACGCCGGACAAACTTTTCAAATGTAAATTAAGGGAGTACTCTGTGTGTTGGAATTGTCAAGCAGGCTCTGGTGATCTTGCACACATGCTATTTAATTGTCCTTCACTGGGGGATTACTGGGGGAAAATATTCAACTGCATTGATCATGTGTTCAAGATAAGGCCTGTCCAGGACTTTGTATATGTTGTTTTAGGGGCGCTGGACCCACAAATATCAAATGCTCAGGATCGTCAGCTCTTGGACTTAATGCTCACAATGGCTTGTAAAGTAGTACTTTGCAAATGGAAGAAGGCGAATGAGGTGAGCTTCAAAATCTGGCAGGAGTGGTTGTCTTTCCTGAGAGGTTCTAATAATCCGGCTCAACAAGCTTCTACTTGGAGCCCTTCCAATAGGAAGCTTTGGAAATCATTAGACGTATCCTCCTTTCATTATGAGCCACCCTGAAATATTGAAATGTTATTATGTGGTTTGGTCTTTCTGAACGAGGTTGGTTGTCCGTACGACAGGGTGTATCCTCTTGAACCCAGGTGCGCCTCCCACATTTTGTGCAGTATGTGTATATATATGTACCTGTTCATTGATGATGCAAGCCGGAGGTGCTTTATTTTATGTTTACTTTACTTTACTTTACTTTATGTTTATTCTACTTTATATCATGTGTCAGGTGCTATTTATTTCTGTTTTGTAATTGTCTTCCAAAGACTGATTGAACTTTTTTGATTGGAAGAGTTATTGTATTGTTATTGTTATTTCAATAAAAATGATTTGAATTAAAAAAAAGAAATGTTACTCTGCAGACTTTTAAAGGGCCGTAGAAGCACAGAGCACTCCATTGTCTGCAATGGAGTGCTCTACATTCCAATGTTCTAATAATCCACATATTTCTCATGCATCTGCTCATTTCTACATTACCAAATATTTAGCCTTTTCCTCTCTCAAGTCAGCTAGGAGTATCTCTCTGGTAATAAAATGTACACTTCTGCAACTTCTCAACCTCATCATCTCCGTTTTTCTCGTCCATCACAAATCTAAACAATCCGCTGCATGCTTTTTTGGTCCTGATATGCCCTCTACATGAAACATGCATTCCTAAAGACTTGCATCCCATTTACCTTTTCTTACATAGACAGCATTCAGTGACTTTTTACTGAATATCTCACATATTTTTTTAATGATCAGTCTTCACATTCAACACTTCACCCAACAGAAAAATCTGAAATGTAATAATTGCCCAGCTAAATGTTAAGGCCTCCTTTTCAATCATGCAATGGTTCAGTTGCACCCATTGCAATGCTTGTGACACAAGTGTTTTTTAATTTTTTACCACACTCATCTACAACAACACCCCTGCTCCGTTTGAACACCCATCCATATCCACTACATTGTTTTTATTTAGGACATAAGCTTGCAAATCTTTATAAGTCTTTTTTTTCTAGAGTCGTTTAGAACTTTCATCTCATTTGAATTCCAGATTTTTCCTGAACAACTTTCTTTTGAAGCTAGTTTCTCTCCAAGCCTCTCCACAAATTTGCTTTTATTTCAGATCATCCCTAAAAATAACAGCTATTTTTCCTTGATATGTAGAACCTGCAAACTCTGTATGGTCTCCACCAATCCTTTTTTTTGGCTTAACTCCAATAACCTTGATGCAGTGTCCTAGGTAATTGATTATCTCTTTTCCAGAGCAACTGTTCTCAGTCCTCAAAGTTCAGACCAACCCAGGACATTGTTAAACCTTTTATTGTGCAGAAGTTTAATTTTGTGATACAAAGATGCCAGGTCTAGAGTGATGAAAACTTTTTCCTGCGCAAGTAAGGAAAACATCTAAGTGTTGTTTGGGAAAGGCAATTTGTCTGCTATTACCTCTTTATGCTTTGACCCCAAATCCACACAACCAAATCTCTCCTAATACCTTCCTAGCCACCACTATTGGTGCCAACCACTCCATTGTAGCACGAAAAACTCTTCATTCTAATAGCGTTTACGTCCTGGCTTGATGTTCACCCTGCTTAAGGTAAACACTCCTCCGAACAGTTGGCTATACGTTTCATTGAACACAATGGTGATTCATGGATTCAATTGAATATCATCTTGACTCCTTTAATGTTCACATCCACTACTTCTGATATTTTCATTAGACTTGCTGCCTAGCTACAGCATCACCTCTTCACACATCTCTCTCAACTGTCCCCCAGTCATAGTTTTTGCCCTTTCCTATCACACTTGTTGCAAACTGCTTTTATGAAAGGACTCTCCTTGTTGTTTGCCATATGTCCAATAAAGCCACATCTTTGAAATTAACATGAAAACTCCCCTTCTTTTGTAAAGTCATCTTCCATTTTGTACCTACTCTCATTTTTGTGCTTGTTAACTGCATTGACCCCTCCCCAACTTTATTCCTGTTATTTTTTTTCTCTTCACTACATGTTCTTGTGTGCCAAGGCTCTTTGCTACAATTACTACTTTGCACAGAGGTGGTTATTATTTTAACCTCAGCTTCTCTCTTACTTTGACAACATACAGTTCAACAGAAACTGATCTCTGATGCACTCAATGGTTAAAATATCAAATTTACAGGTGGATGTCAATTTTCTTAGAGCTGTAGTATACTACTCCACTGTTTCTTCCATGATTTGGGCTCATTTGACAAAATGTCTCATGAATGGTACTTGCGCATGGCAAGTAATGTATATCCAGTTTCTTTAGCAACACTTCAAACTCATTTTAGCCACATATCGCATCTTGTTCCAATTTAGGTAAATTATGTATTTCTTCTTGTACTCCTGCCACCAAACAATGCAAGAGCAGAGGCACTTTCCATATCAATCAATCAATCAGGGATTTGTGAAGCGCACTACTCACCTGTGAGGGTCTCAAGTTGCTGGGGGGAGGAGATAGGGGGGGTGCATTGTGCGTGCAGCTCTGTCTAATCCGAAGAGCCCGGTCTTGAGGCTCTTCCTGAAAGCTTGCAGAGTGGGATTCCGTCTAATACTGAGGGGGAGTTCTGCCCAGGTCTTGGCTGTGATGTTGGAGAAGGCTCTTCCTGTGGATATGTGGGATTTCGGCCAGGACAAGGTCAGTGGAGCGGAGGTTTCTCTTGGGTGCGTAGAAGGAGATTCTTTCATTGAGGTATTGGGGTCTGGTGTTGTGGAGGGATGTGTAGGCGTGGGTGAGCAGTTTGAAGGTCACTCTCTTTTTGACGGGGAGCCAGTGGAGGTCTCACAGGTGCTGGGTGATATGGTCTTGTTGTGGGATGCAGAGGACGAGTCTGGCTGCAGTGTTCTGGATGGTCTGGAGTTTGGGGAGTAGAGATTTGTTGTTCCCGGCATAGAGTGAGTTCCCGTAGTCCAGTCTGCTGGTTATGAGTGCATGGGTGACGGTCTTTCTGGATTCGGGGGAGATCCATTTGAAGGTCTTGCAGAGGATGTGAAGGGTATTACAGCATGTGGAGGAAACAGAGTTGATCTGTCGGTTCAGAATATAGGACGTTATAACGCAAGCCATTACAATGCAGTTTTTACAATGCAAGTACCATTACATCACATGTTTTTACAACACATACCATTACAATGCAAAATTATATTAATGCATTAAATTAACCAATACAATGCATACTAGTATAACGCATACAATTACAACACATTTAAAAAAAAAATTGTTTAATAAACCCCTCGGACGGGATGCAGGGAAAATAGGGATTTTGGGTGGGGTAGTGTACTAAAACATAGATATTTAAAATTAGCACTAAGTATTACAATTAATACAGAGTACTAAAATTAATACTCGAGTACTAAACTTAATACTCATGTTTTTTTATTTAAAAAATCTTATACTAACAAATGGGTTGGGATGCAAAGAAAAAAGAGGTTTTGGGTGGGTTACTGTATTAATACCCTTGTATTTTTAAAAAGTACTGTACATTAAAATGAAAACTCAAGTACAAAAATTAATACTCAGTATTTTTTAAATTCTTGAACAAAAAAATGCATCTATTAAAATGTACTTTTATTTTATATAATAAAAATATATTTAACATGCATAAAAAAATTATAAAATGAAAATAAATAACATTATAATTTTTAATTGCATATTTTAATTAAATACACATCATATACATTTTTCAAAATATATTCAAAATATTTTCAAAAGGACAAACCCCAAAAACGAACATTAATGCACTTAATTTTACTAAAATATCTACCATTATTTATTTCAAATATTAAACATAATAAAACGGCAATAATATGAAACTAATACAAAAAAAACCCAAATATTCCATCATTTTAAACTTCACAAAAACGAACGTCCTACGACTCTCTCAATGAAATCACCTTGACACACAGGTCACTAAAATGGTGGACATAACATATATTAAAAAAAATAATGAACATTAATAAAACCCAAAAAAATCATTACAGCTTTACACAGCTTTAAAAAGAAGACCAAAAAATACACAAACCATATTTTGTACTATTAACGTACACCACAAAAAAAGTGTAAAAGCAGCCGTCCTCCATTATAAAAACAGTGGTTAACTGACTGCCAGACACACCACACGCGTTTTGCCTGCCACAAAATTATAGACATCAAACAGTGCCATCTACAATTCCAAGTAAGTTAAACCTATATAAAATGTAATAAATTAGCAAATTAATCCAAGCATGATTTTAATCACATATACCATTTTAAATATCTTACAGCTTTTGTCGAAAAATTGTCAGCATTGCATAAAGCACAACAGAAAACACAGTCATACAAAAAATACATAATGTGAGTAAACAAAACATTATATATTTAAATATTCATCGTTTTTAAGTAAAACAAACTGGATAGTAGTGGGGACAAAAATACTATTCCTACTCCAACAGGTGTGTAGCTCAGAAAAGTTAATGGACAGAGTAGGGGGCCAAATAACTAGTCATACTCCAACGGGGGTTTGCCGCAAGAAAATTGCTGTATAGTGGAGGGGATAAAATTACTATAAAACACAAAGAACTATCTTGGGTCTAAGAGTGAACAATGGTCACAAGTGACAGAGGTTAGTTACGGTAAACTCCCACTAGGAAAAATCCCTTTATAGGACTAGAACCCTCACTCACCCTAGGTGATATGCTTCATCATTGAGTTATTTCTCCCGATGAAAAAACCTAGTTCCAACGAGGGCTACAACCCCCTCACTGTGAGGCAGGAGTCCAGGGATGTTATATGTAAAGATGAGGCTGTATACAAAGGAGATCCTTTTTAGTCCCTTATGAGGTGAGTGGAGTGAGAAAACAGCAGCGCAAACAATAAGCTAATTTAGGAAAAAGAGTGTGGTGAAGTTAAAACTGAGTGGTGAGAACCAAAATATTTTTATTTTGTAGGTTTCACCATCAGGGTTAAAAAGCAGTGCAAATAGAGCAGTTTAGAGCTTTAAACTGCTCGATGTAAAAGGTCAACATGTTTCACCCCTCTTGATCTGTAGAGAAGTATCCGGGCTTTCTTCAGGACCGTGTGTAAACAATAAGCTGCTGCTATTTGGTGCTCAGACAAACAAACAATACATTTTGATACTACACCAGTAATCAGTTCATATGTCTTCGGTATTACTGGGTATATCTAAACGAATAACGTAAACAAAATCTCTGTCAGAAAAGTGTCAAAAGTTCATACAACACTATTGTAGTATATATTTACTACTAATAAACCAATTAGAAGTAATTGGAAGCCCGTGCTGTGGGCAAGGCACTTACCCAAATAGTTGGATATCCACCCTCACCTCAACCTGGTAACAACTCAGGGAAGGAGGGCCCCGCTCTAAGAAGAATACAAAATCCCTCTGTCAGACCGTGGAGAAACCTACTAGCTGACAAATTGGTCTATTCCTCAAAATATTCTTAAGTGTCACAGAGAGACACATCAGCAAACAAATCAACTTTAAGACTATGTATGAATATTAGGTAGACTGACCTTCGGTCAAAAGAGGAATAAATGATGGAGTTTAAGTAAGGTTGTCTGGTGACATACAACTATTGAGCAAAAAAAAGGGTTTAGGAATGCCAATCAGACAGTATATGAAAATATATGTGATGGAGCTCATTCTCCCAATACCCTCTCTTTGTAATGCTAGTTTCAAAATCAAAGAAAATCAAAGGGTAACAAAATAACAGAGAAAAAGAGTAGAAGAGTAGGGGACATAATCTAAACAGTTTCTGAACCAAAGTTCCTATTCTACTCATGCAAGCCCTTACTTTTCCGTCGGTACCCCGGACGGTCGTTGTGCTGGAAATGGAGGTACCGACTGGAGGCTAACCCACTCTGTCAAATAGTGCCTGTGATCAAGGTCGACTGCCGGCAGCTGTGGTGGACCCAGAAGGTGCCTCTGAGTGTGCCTGATTGGAAAAACGGTAGTTCCGCGTACTGAGCATGTTCAAAGAGGCAGCTACTAACCTAATGCAGTGTCCCATGAACCGAGCATGCCCAGTAGAGAGACGGTGGTTCTACGTACTGAGCATGCTCAAAGGGGCAGCCGGTAACATAATGTAGTGTCCCATCAATCGAGCATCCGCAATTGAAAGGGAACACATACAAAGAATTTATTGGAATATTCCACAATGTTTAAATGAAACTCTATGCACGAAATGTTAATTGAATTAATGTTTTTAACAAAAGAATGAATACAGTAGGTTATTTGTAAACTTGATGAACTGTTTAAGCAAAACACCCAATATTAGAGAAGCAAAATATTATTCGGGTTTATGACACACGCGCAGGAAGTGCAACATGTAAATGGTTCATCAAATTTGTTTAACAAAGTAAACACCCAAATAGTACCATCAAGAGTCGTAGCTGGTGACTAGGTCAAGAAGGTTGCCAGTACCGATGGTATTTACCTAACTAAGAAAGCTTATGAGAAACTCGCATTAAAGGATGCAATACATGATGAGAAGGGCCATTAATGTGAACAGGGCAATATGTCACAATCATGAACTTGTATCAGGAAAGCAGACTACTGATCCTTACTCCTGGCTAGTTCTAAAGCGATAGCCATGGTATATCGTCGTTTAGGCCCATGGTGTCAGTATGCAATTTGTGCACCCAACGCTGTTCTCGAATGAAGAGAAACTTCTGAATATCTGTCACGTGTGGGGGAATAAAGGGTTGCTCCAATCCCGCTCCGTATGATCATAATTAATGAAATGGTTAGTCATTTTAGTGAAACTCTTTTTACACCTGACAGTGCTTTTGTGTTTAAGGATTCGTGTCTTTATTTTCCTTGTAGTCATCTCAACATATCGCATATTGCAGGGGCACGTGATCATATAGATCAGTTTCTCACTATTGCAGTCAGTGTGTTTAGAGAGACACCATGGTCTATCTGTGCCTATATCAATCTCAGTAGTGTGCGTAGTTTGTGGACAGACCGCACACGAGCCGCACGGAAAGTGTCCCTTAACGGGGGGCAAACCCCAAAGGGACACTTGGTTGAGTGGTTTTTTGGAGTGAGGGCGAGTGTGCACCAACATGTCTTTTATATTGCTGCTACGCTTAAAAGCAAACAGGGGATATGGTAGAGATGTGGCTCCAACATTGAGAATACGCCAATGTTTCAGAATGGTATTCTTGATTTTATTAGAATAACCACAGAACGTGTTAACACAGGTAAGTCTCTGTAATGCTTCTTTGGCTGGTGCTTTTTCAATGAGGGCTTCACGATGGTTATTCGAAGCCCGCTTTCTGCACCTACGAATGATGTTAACAGGATATTGCCTTTCTTTAAGCTGTGCAGAAAGGGATCTAGCATGTTCTGTATATTTCTCCATACTGGAACAGTTCCGACGGAGACGTAGAAATTGCCCAAATGGAAGATTGTCCCGCAGGGCTTTTGGGTGGAAGCTATTGTAAGATAACAGCGAATTGCGTGCCATCGGCTTGCGATAGAGTTCAGTTGCAAGCAAACCGTTCTCCGGATATATCCTGACATCAAGAAAAGGAAGGCTTGATTGAGAGAGTTCATATGTGAATCGTAGGTACTCATTTTTTGTATTGAGCCAGCTGTGGAAGGCTATGACTGATGCCAGTGTCCCTTTCCAGATCACAAAGATGTCATCTGTGTACCTCTTCCAGGTCAGTATGTGATGTCTGAAGGGATTGGATTGCTGGAGAACCTCAGTCTGTTCAAAAGTATGCACGTAGAGATTTGCCAGGCTGAGGGTAAAAACACTGCCTATGGAAGTCCCCGATGTCTGTAGGAAGAGTTCTTCCTCAAACTTGAAAAAGTTTTCTTTCATCGCCAAGGTGGCACAGGCCATGAGGAAATTCAAAGGAGTGATAGAGTCAAGGTCTTCTTCCTCCAACAGAGATTGAATAGTGACAAGAGTCTCGTCCTGAGGGATACATGTGTATAGTGACTCTACGTCGAACGAGACCAAGAGATCTTCTTCTTGGTCAAAAGTTAAGTCTTGAAACAGGCGTAACAGGTCTTTAGTATCCTGTATATATGTTGGCATCTTTGCTACAATGGGTTTCAAGAAGAAATCCACAAAGGTCGACAGGGGCTCAAGCTCAAGTTTGAGCCCCTACTCAACCAAGTGTCCCTTTGGGGTTTGCCCCCGTTAAGGGACACTTTCCGTGCGGCTCGTGTGCGGTCTGTCCACAAACTACGCACACTACTGAGATTGATATAGGCACGGATAGACCATGGTGTCTCTCTAAACACACTAACTGCAATAGTGAGAAACTGATCTATATGATCACGTGCCCCTGCAATATGTGATATGTTGGGATGACTACAAGGAAAATAAAGACACGAATCCTTGAACACAAAAGCACTGTCAGGTGTAAAAAGAGTTCCACTAAAATGACTAACCATTTCATTAATTATGATCATACGGAGCGGGATATTAAATGGGTAGTGTTGGAGCAACACTTTATTCCCCTACACGTGACAGATATTCAGAAGTTTCTCTTCATTCGAGAACAGCGTTGGGTGCACAAATTGCATACTGACACCATGGGGTTAAACGACGATGTACCGTGGCTATCGCTTTAGAGCTAGCCATGAGTAAAGATCAGTAGTCTGCTCTCCTGATACAAGTTCATGATTGTGACATATTGCCCTGTTCACATTAATGGCCCTTCTCATCATGTATTGCATCCTTTAATGCGAGTTTCTCATAAGCTTTCTTAGTTAGGTAAATACCATCGGTACTGGCATCCTTCTTGACCTAGTCACCAGCTAGGTCTCTTGATGGTACTATTTGGGTGTTTACTTTGTTAAACAAATTTGATGAACCATTTAGATGTTGCACTTCCTGCGCGTGTGTCATAAACCCGAATAATATTTTGCTTCTCTAATATTGGGTGTTTTGCTTAAACAGTTCATCAAGTTTACAAACAACCTACTGTATTCATTCTTTTGTTAAAAACATTAATTCAATTAACATTTCGTGCATAGAGTTTCATTTAAACATTTTGGAATATTCCAATAAATTCTTTGTATGTGTTCCCTTTCAATTGCGGATGCTCGATTGATGGGACACTACATTATGTTAGCGGCTGCCCCTTTGAGCATGCTCAGTACGTAGAACCACCGTCTCTCTACTGGGCATGCTCGGTTCATGGGACACTGCATTAGGTTAGTAGCTGCCTCTTTGAACATGCTCAGTACGTGGAACTACCGTTTTTTCAATCAGGCACACTCGGAGGCACCTTCTGGGTCCACCACAGCTGCCGGCAGTCAACCTTGATCACAGGCACTATTTAACAGAGTGGGTTAGCCTCCAGTCGGTACCTCCAGTTCCAGCACAACGACCGTCCGGGGTACAGACGGAGAGGTAAGGGCTTGCATGAGTAGAATGGGAACTTTGGTTCAGAAACTGTTTAGATTATGTCCCCTACTCTTCTACTCTTTTTCTCTGTTATTTTGTTACCCTCTGATTATCTTTGATTTTGAAACTAGCATTACAAAGAGAGTGTGTTGGTAGAATGAGCTCTATCAGATGTATTTTCACATACTGTCTGATTGGCATTCCCAACCCCTTTTTTTGCTCAATAGTTGTATGTCACCAGACAACCTTACTTAAACTCCATCATTTATTCCTCTTTTGACTGAAGGTCAGTCTACCTAATATTCATACATAGTCTTAAAGTTGGTTTGTTTGCTGATGTGTCTCTCTGTGACACTTAAGAATATTTTGAGGAATAGACCAATTTGTCAGCAAGTAGGTTTCTCCACGGTCTGGAGGAGGGATTTTTTATTCTTCTTAGAGCGGGGCCCCCCTTCCCTGAGTTGTTACCAGGTTGAGGTGAGGGTGGATATCCAACTATTTGGGTAAGTGCCTTGCCCACAGCACGGGCTTCCAATTACTTCTAATTGGTTTATTAGTAGTAAATATATACTACAATAGTGTTGTATGAACTTTTGACACTGTTCTGACACAGATTTTGTTTACGTTATTCTGTTAGATATACCCAGTAATACCGAAGACATATGAACTGATTACTGGTGTAGTATCAAAATGTATTATTTGTTTGTCTGAGCACCAAATAGCAGCAGCTTATTGTTTACACACGGTCCTGAAGAAAGCCCGGATACTTCTCTACAGATAAATAGGGCTGAAACATGTTGACCTTTTACATCAAGCAGTTTAAAGCTCTATACAGCTCTATTTGCCCTGCTTTTTAACCCTGATGGTGAAACCTACAAAATAAAAATATTTTGGTTCTCACCACTCAGTTTTAACTTCACCACACTCTTTTTCCTAAATTAGCTTATTGTTTGCGCTGCTGTTTTCTCACTCCACTCACCGCATAAGGGACTAACAAGGATCTCCTTTGTATACAGCCTCATATTTACATATAACATCCCTGGACTCCTCCCTCACAGTGAGGGGGTGTTAGCCCTCGGTGGAAGTAGGTTTTTCCATCGGGAGAAAGAACTCAATGATGAGGCATGTCACCTAGCGTGAGTGAGGGTTCCAGTCCTTTAAAGGGATTTTTCCTAGTGGGAGTTTACCGTAACTAACCTCTGTCACTTGTGATCATTGTTCACTCTTAGACCCAAGATAGTTCTTTGTGTTTTGTAGTAAACTTGATTGGGGTATTACTATCTTGCAGGTCTATAAACTTTTCTCCCTTGGACCCTCCCCCATTGTTGTGTTTTCTATTTGATAAAATTACTATTCGTACTCCAAAGGGTGCCTACCTCAGGGAAAGTGCTGGATAGTGGTGGGGATAAAATTACTATTTCTACTCCGACGACTGCTTCCCTCAGAGAAAAGGCTGGACAGTGGGGGGATTAAAATTATTATTCCTACTCCAAAGTGTGCTGACCTCAGGGAAAGTGCTGGATAGTGGCGGGGATAAAATTACAATTCCTATTCTGACAACTGCTTGCTTCCGGGAAAATGCTGGAAAGTGGTGGGTGCAAAATTACTATTCATAGTTTGAAGGGTGTTTTCCTCAGGGAAAGTGCCGGATAGTGGTGGGATTAAAATTACTATTCCTTCTCCGAAGGGTGCTTACCTCAGGTAAAGTGCTGGATAGTGGTGGGGTTTAATTTACTATTCCTACTCCAAAGGGTGCTTACCTCTGGGAACGTACTGGATAGTGGTCAGGATAAAATTACTATTCCTACTCCGACATGTGCTTGCCTTTTGGAAAATACTGGATAGTGGTGGGGGCAAAATTACTATTCCTACTCCGACCTGTGTTTACTTCTGCGAAAGTGTTGGATAGTGGTTGGATTAAAATTACTATTCCAACTCCGAAGAGTGCTTGCCTCAGGGAAAGTAATAGATAATTGTGGGGTTAATATTACTATTCCTACTCCAAGGAATGCTTGCCTCGGTGAAAATAATGGATAGTGGTGGGGTTAAAATCACTATACCTACTCCAAAGGGTGGTTGCCTCCGGGAAAGTGCTGGATAGTGATGGTGGCAAAATGACTATTCCTACCCTGAAGTGTGCTTACCTCAGGGAAAGTGCTGGATAGTGGTGAGGTTAAAATTACTATTCCTACTTCGAAGGGTGTTTGCCTCAGGGAAAGTGCTGGATAATGGTGGGGTTACAATTACTATTCCTACTCCAACGGGTGCTTAACTCAAGGAAAATGCTGGATAGTGGTGGGTGCAAAATTACTAATCAACAGAAGACCTTCTGAGAATTATTTAAAAAGGTAAGTTTGTTTTATTAATATTTACACCAAAAAGGACTAAAACAATGAAATTACATGGAAAAACATGATTGTAAAATAGAATAACATCCAATTTACATTTTTTAAAACAATGTAAAGATATTTTTTCTTCCAGATTTTACATCTTTAAACATCAAAACATTTCTAAAAGTAAAGCATCAAAACAAGAAACATTACAAGGTAATTTTTACATCAAAAAAATATGTGAATAGAGTTTTTGAACCGTAAAAAAAATTAATAATATTTTAAATCAACAAAATGCTCTTCTCCAAAACAATAATACTGTTTGAAGGTAAATAAATATGTTAAACTTCACATAATAAATACAGCAAAATAAACACAAATGTATTTGTTCTGTAAAAAGCCAAATGTTACCCTGTTCTTCCATAACCAAAAATATGTTGTTCTATTTCAGGTAAACGTTTTACAATTTTCACAAACTCCTTACAATATATTTTTTCTACTATTTCAGACCACAATAAAATTCAACCTAAAGGCGGCCATCTTCGTTGGTGCCGAAGCCACGTCCCCTTACTGACAAGGTTTATCCTGAAGAGAATCCTATAACCAACAAATCCAGTCAATCCCTGCTTCATATATTGACACCTTAGCGTTGCATGGGCCCTTTATGTTGAATGTGTTACTAATCATGCAGTTCACTGGATTTTAAATCTGTAGTGCTAAACAATGACAAATCAAAAAGAAGATACTGGGTTATTAAAAAAAGTATCTTAGATGAGCTGGAAGCAATCAATGCGTGTATGCTGTCATTAGCCCGTGCTGTAGAGCCTCTCATGGACAAGGACAAAGCAGGAACTAGTGACATAGCTCAGTGTAAAGGGTGGACGCAGTCTCTGACATATTCATCTCTAAGATTCCTATATTAGCTAAAAAAGAGGGGATTATGTATCCTATAAAAGGCATACTCTATCCCGTAGAGCTTATTGAAGGAAAAGTAAATAGAATAACCTGATAAATGTCTACAAAAACCCTCTGTGTTTTAGCAGAGTTGGAGAGAGAGCAGTAACAGTTCTAAATTACCTGCATAGTCAAAGACTGGTATACCTATAACAAAAAGTACAAACCCCTATTAACAACAAAAGGTTGATAGTTTCATGGAACCTGAACCCCTGTCAGGTACATTGAAAATGACCTCCTCGGTAGTGTTTCACTCCATTTGTTTTCCAACTTACACAACCGGGGGAGCAAGGTGAACTAAATAAAATTACCAAAACACTGCTAATGAAAATATGGTTATGCCCAAGATAAATCCCCCATGAAAGATGTTTCAGTTCACTGAGGATTCAAAATTGCATGGTAATTCACTACTTCATTTTTCGATATTCTAAAAAGAGGGAAAAAAGGGAGAAGATGAAACCATTAAGTAGATCCAAATTACTGGGGACATTCAAACTCTGTCCCTCCCTGCAAAATATAGACTCAAGTGACCTGCAGCAAGTGGGATTTATGTTGGGGCAACTTGCTAGTGAAATAACTAAGGTGACGTTGTTCTCTTATGTGAGAGGATTATCCCAGCCATGGAACATTAATTATCTGCCCAAGGGATCAGAATAGGGCCTACCACTGAACTTAGACCCCTGCACTTAAGTCATTTTTTAAACTTTCACACAAGGCTGGAAGTGCAGAAGTAGGAATCTGCCATATAGGTAAGTTAAGTAGGACACAGATAATCTACACATGTTTGTTACAGTGAGAGATACCGGTAGACGCAAATGCAGAGGGTCTTGCATGGTTGGAACTCAGTGGACTAAGGGATCTTGATTAGGACATGTGCCCCTAGAAAGTTTTTCATTGGTTGTATGGAATGTTCATGGGTTAAATCGTTTGCTTCAATCAGAAGGTTTTGAAGAACTGTTGGACAAAATGTTTTATGCTTTTACAAAACTTGCCTCCGGAGAAAAATAAGTCTTCCAAATTTTATTCAAATCTGTTGAGGTGTGGTTCAGAACAGTTCAGGGCCTAAATTGGGTTGGCTAATTACCCTAGTATCAATCCGGATTGGTAAAGAGGTAACTCAGATATTCATCAAAAGTGAATGGTTGCATGCAATTAAGAACTGTTTCTCAACAATGCAGCAATATAAAATAATATAATTATATATGTGTACGGAAATCTTAAACAATTGTCTCTTCTTCTTGTTCACGGTTTGCCAAATATGTGATATAAGATTGGGCGACTTCAACATGCATCTGACACTCTGATAAGAGGCAGCCAATGTTGTTGAACTGATGAGCACTTATTCAATTCCACTGGCAAATTTCCCCAATTGCAAAAGTTCAAGGATACTGGGTTTAATGCAAAAATATCTGGAGAGCTGGAACTTTTTCTGCCTTAATTGTTGATTCCAACTTGACTCCCCTGCAACCCAGGCATTTAAATTTGGAAATCTAAAGGGTCCAATTGGCTATATCCTTGTAAGTGTATGACATTTCTCTCTAATTTGGGACTTTCAGCCTTTTATACTTATAGGAAACGATGATCTTCCCCTAAGGGCCCAACTGAAGTTGGAAATGTTGACTAGAGGTAGAGTTCTGCCCCTTGACGTGGAATTTCCAAGATGCCTTGTTGCTAGAATAAGTGCCTACCACATTCAATCCTTACCACATTTTCAAAAACACATTGACTTAAACAGCTTGGGCTCGGCAACCAATATCCAGATTAATAATTATGAAGAAACAATAAAAGACTTGGTCAACTGCTTCAAATGGAACGGGAACACTTCTTTCAAAAAGCCTTCTGTTTTTCGCAAGTGAAAAAGAAGGAACCCCGGTTTGGTATCAGTGACATGAGTTGAAAAAGAAGGTAAGGAAAATGGAACAGGAAGACATCTCTCATATAGATGATAGTTGCTATTATGACAATTGTAAGAATTGCAAAGCAAGCATACAGCAGAATAAAGTGTTATTATATAAAAGGATGAGGGATGAAACGATGGTTGTAATCTCTATTTATGATATTCAGCAATTTTGGAAACTGGTGTGATCAGGGGTTCGTGGTATGAATACAAGAACAGGAAGTATGGTATCTGAAGAGGTTTGGGTAGACCATCAGTCATCAACTTATGCTGGGAAAGAAAATGATGTAATTAAGGAGGTTTCTTCTGTTGATACCACGTTGCTTTCCCTATTGTTTCAGTCTGCTGTTAGAGATACCATTACGTAGACCAAGTTAATCAAATGTGCCGGACCGAATAATCTGCTGGCAATTAAAGCAAACACCAACTCAAAATGTTGGGCAAAAATTCTTTCTGGGGTTTTCAAGCAATATCTATCAAACACCAAGAGCGAGTACTTTGTTTACCTAACATATGACCCTTTGGAGTCTGTCACTTACCGAAATGCAGGGGGGAACCTTCAGGGTTTTTAAAATAGCCCTCACACACCAACCTAGTTGGTGACATGCTTCATCATTGTGTACCTAGCCTGGAAGCTGGATGCCTCCAAGGTGTGCTTCAACGCCTGATTACAGCAGAGCTGTTTTTTTAGGAAAATGAAAAGGTGCAGGTGACTTAAAATTGACTCAAGGTCACCTACCAAAAAGGCATTTTAATCTTGTTGATCTTGGGCAATATACATCTGCCCGGACTTAGTCTGGGAATTGGAAAGGTGCCACCATAAAACCTTTTTCACAAAAAGGTTGATCTGGTGGATAATAAAACTACTGCTTAATTAGTCTAATTAATGTGGGTGCAAAGCCTATGCAAAATTATAACTTCAGACTCTAACCCGAAAGAGCGAAGAGGCAAATTTGATCCAGCTAGAACAGAGAGGCTTTTAAGCTGGGCTCCACACTATTGATAATTGCTTCAGTCTTTAACTATAACACACAAATCCATGGAAACCAGGGGCTCCCTGTATACCAGTTTTGTGAATTTCCGGGTCACCTCTGACTTGGTGGAATCAAGAACTCTGTGGGCCAAATTGGAATCAATAGAGATCCTGACTACTCTTTTGGGGATATTTAAAGAACTCAATAGGAACAATTGGGCATGTGTGGAATTGGATGCTCATATTAGCCATACTCGGAAGTTACGCATTAAGAATGGGTTGCATCAAGGATGTTTGTTGGCACCAACTCTCTTTGCCCTGTATTAAGCTGACCTCCCAAAAACCCTTATAGGTACCCACTCCTTTTCTCTTAAAAAGGGTGGCTCACATATATCTTGTCTGCTAGAAGCATATGACTTCATAATTATTGATTCCTATAATTGTAGACCCCATTTTGACGTACAAAGAAAATTGGCGGATTTGTTTGGTCTATTGGGCAAACTAGAGTCGAGGAAACCACAGAATTTAACTATCTAGGTATGGTCTTTAATAAATCATTGATGTGGTCATCCCATGTTGAATCATTAAATAAAAAACCTCAATTGACCAATAGTTGGCTTAAAAAAATTCATTCATGATTATGGTGGCCCGTTGCTTAACCTGGTCCTGGTAGCCTACAAAGCCTTGATCCCGCCCCAAAGTTTTATACGTAGTAGAAGTGTTGGGCTTATGTAATGTTTTAGATTGGCTTGTCGAAAAATCTGTTGTCTAAATAATCTTTTAATCTGTTAATGTAAAGTGGCTTCAGATATCAGAATGGAGGTCAGGCTCCAATCCTGGCCTGTTACTACAGTGGTACACACACTGAGGTTCCGGAACAAACTGGTAACATACGAGCAACCCAACTTTGTAATTATTGTTCCTCAATACGTCTGCCATCACCAGTAGCTGCTTCCTAATCTTATAGGGCCAGATGAGACTGGTGATGGCAGACGTATTGAGGAACAATAATTACAGAGTTGCACTTCCCTTAACTTATTTTGAGAAATAACTATCTGGATTGTGTGGGACAGAGTCAAGAGAAAGGGATCTTCGGTACAGAAAGAACAAGCCCTTAGTTGTAGAACTTTGCAAAGTTTGGGAAGCTAACACTTTCTTTCCTTACTCCCAAATGAATAACAGTAGCTTTAAATTCGGAATAGGTTTACACCCATGGACACACACTTCATTAAAACCTCTATTTTTTTAAATAGATTATTAGGTACAGATTGTGAACACTGTGCTTTTTATTTCAAATGCTATTTATGAATGTAATGTGTTCTCTGGCTAGATATTTAATGCGTGTAAATGATTTTGTACCTTGATTTGGATTTTAATCGCCTACTGTTGAATTACTGTATACATTCTACTTGGATCTGACTTTTTAACAGATTTTTATGACTTGTTTTATTGTTTAAGAGACAATGTCTTAAATAGCCAAATTACTGAACTGAAACTGAACTGAAAGTGGACTGGGAGTGAAAAGAAGAAGAGCCTGGGTTTAGTAAGGAGAAGTACACACAGTATATCTTAATGAGGGTGAAACAGGGACCAGTATGGTGGGATCCACAACTTGCCATAGCAAGGTGATCTCAGAAGCAACAGTCCATGCAACATGTGGAGTGTGTTGGAATAAAAATCATGCTTTCGCATTGCTTTATGTAAGTTAGCATTCGCAGTGCCATTTTGTGTACAGGCACCATTTTGTATCCTGATCGAAACCAATCTTTCGCCTATTCTGAGAAACACCCTTCTATAAGTTATGTTTCTCCAGAGCTGAGTTTTGCTACACTAATGAATGCACTCTTCTTATTAGCGCATACCTTTCCTTTAGATGTAAGCCTTCTCCCACTTGCCTAGTGGCGAGCACAGGCAGAATGACCTTGACTGGTAGATTGTGGGTTCCTGGCCTTAGAATCGAAACTTACTCCTTTGTAATTTACTGTCCAGCTGCATTTGTTTAGAAAATTCCATGGTGGGTGTGCTTACATTGGTTTCAAAATGTACATAATGTATCGTTATGCTTGCTGATGTCTGTCCCTCTGCAGCACTCCTAGCGACTGGGCAGACAGGGCTCCGCTCCGATTGTACTTTGAATAAACTACTATTGGTTTGTATTCTCTACTGTCTGACCGACTCTTCATTTGGTATGGAAGTCTGAGAGATGGTCGTGAGTGACCCTAATCGGGTCACTTCCTTCAAGTGAAAAATGGTGATGAACCAGCAGTTGTTTTTTTGTGTTGAGTCATGCCTTAAGTTGACTCTGCCATCCTGAAATGTAACTGTCATCTAAAGACTGTTTTAATTCTCCTTCACAAGCTTCTCATCATCCTGACATTTATATCGGACATCCACCAGGGTGTTTTAGTTCACTGTGGGGACAAGCTTGTACACGGCATGTTTCTCGTAGGCATAGAGGTTGTAAGGAGACTAACTAAATAGCTTGATATAATGCTCCAGTAGAAAGTGAACTTTGCACCGTCATTTGTGAATTTTCTCTTCCTCTCAAGTCTTTTTGGCTCCAATGCTGATTTTGTTTATGGCAATACAGTGCAACAATTAGTGACTAGGCCCTATGCATCCCCACATCTGATATTTAAGTGTTTTTTGTGGAATTATATATGGCTGTGATTTGTTACCATCAGGTGTGCCTTTGCATGAGGTATGCAGAGCTTCCATTTGATGATTTTGCGACTTAGCTATTCATAATATAGGCAATTTAAGTATCAGGGACTCTCCTTCAGTTCAAAACCTCTCCTTCTGTTGGTTGACTGGTATCCTCTGCTGTTTTGTCCCTGATCCCCTTCAGAGGCATTTCAGGTGTCATTGCTGAAAGGGGTGGCCAAAGGTTTCTGGCCCTAACATGCCCAATATTGAGTGACCTTCTTCTGGGTCTAGTATGGGAGATCATGTGGGATCTCACTATTTCAGAAATCTTGTGAGATCTCCAGGGTCTCAGTGACCATTTTGGCACTGGTTTTCTATTTAAACATATTCCCATATCAGGGACCTTGCTTTCCCTTCATGATCTCATTGTTGACTACCTAAAAACATGAGTTCTGTGTTCTTCAATTCTCTACAGTTTGCTTTGAGGGAGATTAAACCTGTGCTTCAGTCCACAGAGGTAATCTACTTGGAGGACAGTTTTATCTGAAAAGAAAGAAAGTAAAAGGTTAGTGTATTTTTTACTTAAAATGTATTGGATTTTAAGATGTGCTGAAAAAGAAGGAAAAGATTAGAGATCTTTTGGATCACAATTGTATGAGGACTAAAAGTTGTATCTGTAATGCAAATTACTTGATGTATGTTGTCTGCTAAACATTGAAATTTTGAAAACCCAATTCAAACATCTAATTTGAACAGTTCTCAAATCACATAATTAAGTAAACAGTATTGAGAATTCCAACATCGCAAGGATTAAAGGTGAGTGATTCATTTTCAGAAATCTCTTGAGAGTTAACAAGTGACGTCTACTATATATTGAACAAAACAACATTCCTCAGAAACATAGGTACCTTTTTGTTATTATAGTATTTTGGCCTTATTGTATATTGTCTTTCTGCAAATGACATTCATCCACACAGCCATGCAAATTACCTTATGTATGTGATCTGTTTTAGAGATTAGGTGACAAGAAACATTCTTCATCCCTAAGACTATTCCATGTAAAGTCTGTAAAACTGACAGAGTGGGAGTACCACCATGATCCACGATGGGGAAACTCTTTGACTAATACCTGCAAGATCTAAAGTTTGCTCTTAAAAGAACATTTTGAGTTATCTTTGTATTTTGATCTAAGGTTTTCTGGCCCAACCCAAGTCGCAATATGACAAAACATCATCAATTTCTTTCCGCCTTCTCTCATACTGACTTCACCGTTCTCAGTTACATATCTCATCAGAGTTTGAGAAGGTGGATTAGAGTTCTTCATCACTCCAGCAAGAGACCTCATGCATCACAGAAGGTTGGTGGACCGCCATTATGGATATTGACAGAGTGTGTGCACACCACATACCTTTCCTTACTTTCTTATGACTTTCCTTTAGAGATGTCCTTCTACTGAGTGCACATATGTAAATATGCATATTCATAACTTTACATGCTTAAAAGCTCACAAATGCATCAAAAATCTGCAGTTCTGAATGTAGGAATCGGCAGCTCCACATCAATGTTAACACCTATACATTTGTGACTGGGTTCTTTGCAAATTCCTTGAACTTGTAGATATAGTTCTCTGCTAAGGTGATGGTTCTAGAAAATGTAAATGTACTTACTATGTACACATGTTTTCTTTGATAGTTACCTGTATCTCACAGAAAGATGGGATTTCTTCTTTAGCCTCACTGCTTTATTTCAACTTCAAATGCAAAAAACAAGTACTGAGGTCACATGGTGGGCTAACAACGGGGATTGGGATGCAGCCAGAGTGATTGCCAGTGGATGAGATTAATTCAAGCATTCAATCCATCACCTTGTTATTTGTGCATTTGCTGCCTAAAGTACGGCGGGTATGCCCAGACATGGGAGCCCAGGCTCACAATGCCACTTGAACCAAGCTATACCAGGCTGAAGAGCCATAACTAAGGCAAAACCAGTCCTAGGTTTCTTTTGTTCCTGTTCAGGTAGAACTTGGCTTGGAAGTTCGGACTGGACTGTTCGCACGCGGAATAGGGTCAAGACTGATTTGCATATGGCTGGGGCCAAGCTGATGTGGCATGCTGGGCAAAGAAGGGTGGATTGATATGCTGCCCAAGCAATTGCCAGGGGCTGAGTTTAATTCAAGCATTCTATCCATCACCTTCTTTTTTTGTATTATTTTACAGTTCAGCACATACAAGTCACAAGCTAAAGTCATGATGATATTTAATGTTAATGCAATATTTAAGTCTCTATCCCCAATTTTTTTTCATAAACAATTATATAACTCATTTACAAACTGTCATATTCAACTGTACAAATCAGAATAAGTGTGTTTTCTCAAAAAAAGTTATTAAAAAAATAGGTGTCGTGTATAAAATAAAAAAATGTGTATGGCTTCCACTGGAAGAGCTTATAGCAAACACTGGACTTTAAACTTGGTTATTTACTGTTCTGACATCAGGGCAATAAAAATCAATTTTGCATTTCATTGCTGTGACAGAGCAGTGTCAGTCAGTCAGTTACTTTTATTCGATCATTAAAGATCAAAAAAAGAGACAATACAAACAGATAGTCACATTACATAAGAAACAGGGCAAAAATTAATCAATTACAATAGTAGTTATAAATAATATTATCAAAGTTTAAAAAGTTTGAAGAGAACATATTTCATAAGTTCAATTCTAAGTTAAAAAGAATAAATAAGATACAGAAGTCTAATTTCAATTTCAAAAATCTAACAGGAATAGAAAACTCCATGGCAAAAGACCACCATCCGTCACACCATGTCAGTCATGTTAAGACTGGGCCGTGCTCTAACACGCTTCTTACTGATGCGAACAGCTGCAACTAAAAAATTTGCTACATAAAAAGCAATAGTAGTGTTAGGCAAAAGTTGCAAGAACAGAAGCGCTGGCCGAACCTGGGCGAAACCAGCCCCTTTAAGTAAAGGTAACAAGTATTTTGTCCTAATCTGGGCATAATGTTCACAGAACATAATAAAATGTAGTGTGTCCTGACAGGAAAAATTATCACAATCGCATGGGGTAGCATTATCAGGGGTGGCCCATGTGGGATAAAAACCTAGCACAAAATGTATCAGGTTTAAACGAAACTTGATTAGTAGAGACCTATGAAGTGGGCTGGTTACAAATGCCAGGTAGGGTTCAAGACCAGGAACAGTTATTAACCCATAGTTCCTTCTCACTAATGGCTTTTTTAGTTCCAAGTCCTCCCTCTCGACCATGAATCGTGTTAATAGTGCGGTCTTAATCCCCATGATGTCCTTCTTATTAATACAGTCAGGGGAGTTAAATAGCTCTGGTCTGCCTACTATTGCCAACATCTTTTTAACGTATGCCATCCATGGGATTCTATAGGCTCTATCCAGGGCAAGGCAATCCTTGAGTATCAGGTGGGTTAGAGGAATTTCCTGGTTAAGCCAAGTTTTTAACCAACATATGACAGGTGCCACTTTGATTAAGTCTACAACAAACCCCATACCCAGTTCTGAGTGTATTGTAAAAGTGGGTGTGGACTGGGGAACAAACAGCAAGGATCTTAAAAACTTGTTCTCCACCCTCTGTATGGTATCGCTGTTAGTGTAGCCCCAAATGGCAGAGCCAGAGGTGGCTATAGCCAAAGATTTAGCTTTGTAAACTTTCAAAATGGCCTCCAGGGGGCAAGCTCCCAACCGTTTGGCAAAACCAAGTATGGCTGCGGCCGATCTTGCCACAGAATTGCCTTTTTGTTTATGTTGCGGGCCCCATGTACCTTTCTCATCAAAAATAACCCCTAGGTAAGTAATAATTGGGACCCTTTTAACCTTGTGGCCTAGGCAAAAAAAAGATTTGGATTTCTTTTTCCTACTGGCCTGACCAGTGACCATAACCTGTGATTTTTGAGTATTAATTTTCAGGTCTAATGATGTCATAAAATCACCGAAAGAGGCCAATAGTCTATCAAGAGCCACCCCTGAACGTGCCAAAAGCACGGCGTCATCAGCGTATAGGAGAACTGGGATCTTAGTGTCTCCTACACGTGGTACATCCGCCACTGCATTGGCCAGGGCTGGGTCCAGGGCATTTATATATAGTGTAAAAAGAAGAGGTGCCAATATGTACACCTGCCTAACACCCCTCTCTGACTTAAAGCAGCTGGTGCACCTTCCCCCTTGTGTGACTCTCACCAAGGCTAATAATCCGCGATGGAGATCTGCCAAAAATCCAACCAGAGGGGGATCAACCCCTATGTCCAAGAGAATACTCCACAGTTTTGACCTGTTAACCAGGTCAAAGGCTGAGGAGAGGTCCATGAAGGCCATATACAAGGACCCCTCCTTTGCAATAGTATATTTGCAAATAAGTAAGTGAAGATTTAAGCATTGATCCTGCGTGCTCCTATTAGCCCTAAAACCGTATTGAGCGTCTGATAATATGCCACTACCCTCGAGCCAAGTGTTCAACCTACCCAAAATGACTCTGCCTAAGATTTTAACGGCAGAGTCAATTAGGGAAATAGGCCTATAACAGGCCGGATCATCCCTCTGGCCTTTTTTAAAAATTGGGATGATTATAGACTTTGCCCAAGACTCGGGGATATTCTTATTTCTAGCGGCATTAAAGACATTTGTTAATATTTTGGCCCACAGTTTAGGAGCAGACCTATATAGGTCTGCAGGGACGCCGTCAGGACCTGGCGCTTTATTTTTAGATGTCTCAAGGATAGCTTTTTCTACGTCCTCCTCTTTGAAGGCCGAAACTGGACCAACCTGATTAAAAGGTAGCAGCCCATCTAAATTCCCAGACAAAAATGAACTATAGATTTTTTCAAAGTGGGCTAACCACTGCTCGTCAGGAATGCTACAATCCATAGCCTGATTCTCGCTACCGGAAAAGAAAGAATGGTTTATAACTCCCCAAGATTTGGAGCTATCCCGCAAAGTTTCCGGTAACAGTAAATTATTCCAGGCTTCTTCCTGAATCTCGTTTTTACGAGCTTTAATGGCCAGTTTATACTGTTTCCTCAAAGATGCGATCAGAGGTCTGTTTCTCGGTTTTCCCTTTATCGCCTTCAAAAGAGCAGAATGAGCCTTGGTACAATTAGTATCAAACCATTTTTTGCCTATTTGGCCGCCTGGCTTAGATTTAACCAGGAGGGCAGCATTTATATGTAGGCAAATGGTATTAAAGGCCTCAACTATCCAGGGGTTAGTGTTAGCATGGTCTAAGCATATACCCACCTCCGGTTCAACCTTAGACAGAACTTCTTGTAAAAAAGTAATCGGGATCACATGGGCCCATTTTAATCTCCTGCCCTGGTCTTTTGCTACAAGGGCTCTGGTTCCCAAATTTCTTGAGTCTTTAAAGGCCAAGAACCCTTCCGACGCGACCTCAGCTATCACGGGATTATGGTCACTAAATACGGAGTCCTCAACCCTGTAATATAAAACCAAGGACAAAATCAATGAAGAAACAAAAATGTAATCGATGACTGATCCTGAATCAGTTCCTTTAAAAGTAAAAATTCTCTGACCTTCCATGCCGCAACCGGGTTCGGAGAGGTCTGAGGAAGCCAATAGGCTCTCCAAAGCCTCACCTTGTTTGGTGTGTTCAAAATGTGTGGATGATGAATAGGGAAATCCATCATCATCGTCCAAAATACAACCTAGGCTGCAGGGATGGATATTAAGGTCACCCATTAGGATGACCTCAAAGCTATTATGTGACGCTCTGAATTTGTCCAGAACCTCCCCCAGAGATTCTAGGTGCTTTAGAATTGTAAAAATTGATCAGAAGCAAAGAAGGGGAGTTTGCAACCACTAATTCTACAACTAAACAATGTTGGGAACCAGATTCTACCTGTTTTGCAAATCCTTTCAGGTTCATTGAAACCAACAATGCAAGGCCCTCCTTTGCCCTCCCCGCCAAACTAGGTGTGGCTGGAATATAAAAATGAACATAGCCATCCAAAAAAGACTATTCGCTGTGTCCCAGGTTTCCTGCAATGCAATGATATCATGGGACACAACATAGCCCACCCATAGCTCGTCCTGGCTTTTGAGTCTAATGCTTGTAATGTTCCAGCTTAAAATTTTGCAGGTAGTTTTTTTGCTGCACTCATGCGGCTCTATAACTTCAGCTCCTTTTCCCTCAGATCAAACTATCAAATTGTTTAGTGCGGGAGACATGCTAGAAGAGGACCCCTCCAGCCCCGGTCAAGCTAAGGCAACCGGATGGTATATATTATCAGTAAGCTCGGGGGGGGGGATATAGCAAAGTTTGGGTTAATTCCCCTTCTTTCCTGGTTTTGGCCAGAACTTCAAGAAATGTTAGGATAAAAATTATAAAAATACCACAGATCGTATACCCTTATTTCTGACCTATCACGACTAGGTGGTTGATCACAAATAAAACGCACCACACGGCTATCCTTAAAATTGATAATAATACAGTCCCCTGGGACATTTTTTGGTCTGGGGCCCACCCAACTAATTCTTCTGGCGAAGAGAATCTTCCCGTCCAAAAAGTTTGGGATCGGTCTCTTTTGATTTAGCCAAAAAATAACTTTATTTTTGAGTTGTTGATAGGATTCCTCTGTGCCGATTTTAAGTTCCGGAACACCGGTCAAGACAACAACATAAGGAATAGAGTCAGGAGGTAGGTGGATATGGATGTTGGAGGATTTAGTTGTTCTGTCCCCGGGGTCTGTGTTTAATCCTTTATGTGTACTCCTGCTAACAGATTTGATTCCTAATGAGTCCCTTAAACCAGCCCTGACCTGGCTACCACCTTGAGTGGTGGTATTGTCTTTTGTCATAGTTCTAAGGGGAGATCCCCTGGAATTAGCTATAGATGGTGCATCAGTGATGGGAGGAGAAAGTGACGGGGCAGGAAGAGTGGAATTAACCTTAATAGGGTTGTCACTGTCCTTGGTGGCTAATTTGATAACATTTTTTAATGAGCAAAAGTTATCTAAGATAGTTTGCTCAAGTCGATCAACTTTGTCAGTGACCACCTTTACCCTTTCCAAAAGTGGCAATAATAGGGAACGGACTATTTGCCCGATCTGAGACGTCAGATCACTATATTGGGGCTGGTCCGAAAGCCTATTAGAAGTTTCACCCAAAAGTAAGTTATCGACAGCCTGAACCTCACCAGTCTCCGGTGGTGAATATGTCGTAATATTAGAGTGCTTAGCCTGTCTCCCGCCCTGTGTCAGCCCATCTCTCTTCCTCTTAAGAATAGCACTTTTAACACCCTTTTTACTAGCTCTTGTCTGTGGGTAAGTAGAGACAGATTTAGGATTTGTAGGAGCGCTAATAATTAAGGGGGCAACTTCCCCCAGGGCATCAATTGGATCATTTCGGACAGGTGATGTAATGGTGCTATCCCCTATATTCCGCTGCTGCACAACATCTCTCAAAACCTGCGTTACTGAGTCCTTAGGGGATTTTGCTAAAGCAAGTATTCCCAAGGAAGAACGTCTAGCTTGAATTAACTCGGAGGATAGCCGACGCTCAGTAATTGCCAGTTCGTGTTCTAAAACAGAAACTGCTCTAGTAATAAAATGGTCAAGTGTGCCAGACACGGACCCACCCCCTCCCATGCGCTTCCCCTTGCCTGCCATCATATACTGTGTACACCCCTGTAACAATGCAATCTCAAAATAATATTGGCAATGTAGTGTGACAATAATATGAATGTTGAGTCACAGTACAACCCTACAATAATCTAGGCGAGGAGGCCACTAACCTCAATAAACATAGGCAGTACACACTAGTCGTATGGCCAATGCAAACTAAAAGTACAAATCTACCTTTCCTGCTGATGCGCATATGACAATGTTAGGGGGGGTGGCCCAGTCCAGTCAGATCCAGGCAGTGACGGGCAAGGACGGGCCCGCCCTTGGCCCGGGCTTTGCCCGCGCGCGTCCCGCGCTGCGGGTCTTCTCCCGAGGCTTTAACCCTCCCCGGCGCTGCCTGATGACGCGATAGGCAGGCGCCCGGAAGAGGGAATGATGGGGGTGGTAGTTTTTGAATTATTCCGCCGTTCCCCTCACGGCACCGCAGAGACCAGCACAATGATTCCGGAGTGAAGCGCCGTTCCCCTCACGGCTGACGAGGTAAGAGGCACCTTTCAAAAGTGCGCAGCAAAAGCGTCCCGTGCTGCGGGTCTTCTCCCGAGGCTTTAACCCTCCCCGGCGCTGGGGGGGGCGTGGCTTGGCTGCGAGGCGGAATGGCTGCCTGAAACCGCAGCTCCGCCGATCGAGCAAATTAATCCGGCGATTATCCGACAAAATTGTGCCTGGTCTCGGTCCTCTCGCCCCCGCTTGAACACCTGGTGTGGGGGCCCGGCCGGAGGGGATCCCTGCCGCGGCGAGTGCGGCTGCAGTGACTATCGGCCTGCCGAGCGAGCACCGGAGGCGGGGCCTGCGACCCTCCTGGAAGCCGGGGACTGCCGTGGGACTGATGCCCAGAGCGGCGCGGTGCTGCTCGTAGGTGTGAGGCTGATTTCCCCGGGCCTGATCGCGCGCTGCCTCACTGACTTTTCCCCCTCGGGGGACGCTGGGATCCGGAGGCGGTTCGCCCTGGGCTGAGGTTCGCTGCTGGCGGAGCTGGAGTTCGGCGCTGGGAGGGCGCTCTGTGTCCCCGCGCTTGGAGGAGCCTGGAGGCCATTACGGAGGTCGTGGCGTGTGGGCCTGAGCTGTCGACCGGAGAGAGGCCCTGTGGGACACCGTGAACTGGGCGCGAACTGCCAATCCACCCGACGAGGTAACCCGTGCTGTGCTCGTGGGGCGCGAAGATACGGCTGCCTACGAGGGAGCTCCCGGTGGCGGCGGTCTGCCTGCAGCTGTGGATTGGGGAGAAGTGCCTGCTGCCTGGACCCTGAAAATAAGCTTTAGTGGGCCGCAACCCCTCGAGGTCCGGTGCATGTGCCTGTTGTGACGGGCGGCGTTTGTGCCTTGGAGACACTGAGTCCGACGCCATTTTGCCGGGCTGGAGCGCTGCTGACGCCGTGCGGTGCTGCTGCGAAGCCCTGACCTGGGAGCTTAGCAGTACAGTGGTCGCGCTGAGGGCGGCCTGCGGCTGGTGAACTGTGCCGCAACTGGACCGGCGAAGCGTACTGATCCGTGGAAGGGCATACTCTGCCGCGCGGGACTGCGGCTGCTGGCGACAACCAGTCGGGTTGCGGTTTGGGGACAGCGGCGGCTCCGTTCCATAGTCAGCGCTGCGAGACAGCAATGGGCAAGCCTGATACCCGCCAACCGCGCCTGACATTCGACAAATCTAAGCAAAAAACGCCGGATCCGGACACTCGAGACTCCGACGTGGCGAAGGATGCCCAGGGCGGCTCTCAAGACGTGGACATTAAATCAATGTTTCAAGACCTAAAGACGAGCCTGCAGGGAATAGATGGCAAGATGGACGCGCTAGCGGCGCGCATGGATGGCATTACGACGCGAATGGACAAGCAGGAGGGCAGAGTGGAAGGGCTGGAAACCCGTGTCGCGGAGACGGAGGAGAACCAGTCGGCGCTGGCCACGCAAATGAAGGGTATGGAAAAAGTCCTGGCACTCATACAGCAAAAGAACGAGGATTTGGAGGCTCGCTCAAGGCGCAACAACATCCGCGTCACGGGGGTGGCAGAATCGACGGACATCACCAACATGGAGCAATATGTCGAGCAGATGTTGAAAGACTTGTTCGGGTCAGGCCTCTCGCAGATGTTCCTAGTTGAAAGGGCACATAGGTCACTGGGACCTAGGCCTAAGCCGGGAGCACCGTCCAGACCCATTATCGCGCGCATCTTGAATTACAGGGACCGGGACACGATATTGCGCATGGCACGCGACATGAAGGACGTACAATACAAGGGCAACCACATCGCGCTGTACCCGGACTTCACGCTACAGGTTCAGATGGCCCGCAGGGAATTCATGCCGGCGAAGAAAATCTTTCTACAAACGGGCACGAAGTACTCATTGATCTACCCTGCCAAGCTCCGGGTGCATGGCCCGGGGAAACCTTCTTTCTTCGTGGATGCGAAGGCAGCCTTGCAGTACGCGAAGCAATTGGCCAGAGACCAGAAGAACCACCCGCCTGCGGAGGGACCAGATCTCCAGGACAGGCTAAGTGATGTGGAATGATTGTATCCGATGGGGTTTTCTGATGTTTCACTGTGACCTGCCTGTATGGGCTAGACTGGAGACTGGTGTCTGCTGGGGACATTGGGAAGTTCCTCCAGATGGCTGGACTGCTATTAATATGACCTCTTGATCTTGGGGGTGGGGGTCCTCGAGCTGGCACAACCAACTGGCGCTCGATCGCCCTGTCAAAAGTACGGGGTTAGTAGGTGGCCAACCTGCGCGCCTCAGGGGATGATTCCCATTTACGGGCTACTATCGATGGCCTTAGTGACTGACTGTGGGGTGGGGTGGGTAATTGGGGGGGAAGTTGCACAACCTGATTGGGGGGTTGGCGCGGGTGGGGTTTCTGGTTTTGGGAGTTGGGAGGATGTTATGGTTAGTTGTGGGGTTTGTAGCGACGACCGAGAAGAAGCACATCGCTGTGATTTATCGTTTACTATAAAGTACACACTGCAATGTTTTCCATCAAGGTGCACGGGGTGCTGTGTTCACTCCTGTGCCTGGCTGCTAGCCGTGCGGCAGGTGTTTGACCCTTGTGTTTGCAGGTGGGGCGAGAGTGGCGAGCTGAGCGGACATGGCCTGCTGCTAGCTTATGGTTTTTTGAGGTACCTGTCGCCGTGCAGAGAGTGAGGTGCCTAACTTGGAATGTGCGTGGTATGAATGACGGCCGCAAGGCCAGGCTGGTGCAGGCCTACCTACTTAGGAAAGACATAGACATCTGCCTCCTGCAGGAAAACCATCTAACTGCTACTGCGACACAGCTGCTCCGGCGACACCGATGGGCAGAGCTAGTACATGCGGCATACTCCAATTACTCCAGAGGTGTGGCGATCTTAATCAGGAGAGGGCTTCCATGGACCACACATGAGACGATTAGGGATGCGGATGGCAGATATATCATATTGGTGGGGGCGCTGCATGGCATGAGAGTGGTGCTGGTGAATGTCTATGGCCCCAATGACGACAATCCCGACTTTTATGGAGAGTTATGGCATAAGGTACAGACCCGGGGGCCGGCGGCAGTGCTGTGGGGGGGTGACTACAACGTGGTGCTCTCTGACACGATGGATAGGCAGGGCGCGGCCAGGGACCATCATCCTAGAGCGGCGGAGACGCTCCGAGATATTATACAAGATGCGGGGCTGGTGGATTCCTGGAGAGTGCTGCACCCCGGGGATCGCGCGGGTACGTGCATAACTGCGCATAGGGCTGCTTGGTCCAGGCTGGACTACTGGCTGTTATCCAGGGATCTGCACACCTCGGTATTGGAGGTAGAGCACCTGCCGAGGTCACTCTCTGATCATGCTCCGGTGTTATTGTCACTGGCTACCCCCTCCAAATATGCTACGCCCTTTAGCTGGCGGTTCCCCTCCCGGGCACTGCGCGACCAGGTATTCCAGCAAGGTCTCCGCGAAAAGCTCGAGGAGTACTTTGAGCTTAATGAGGGATCTGTGGAGTCCCCGGGTATACTGTGGGAGGCCTGCAAAGTGGTCGCCAGAGGGTACTGCATGTCCCTAAAGTCGGGAGTTCTGAGAACCATACGGCGCACGCTTAGCTCCTTGGAGGCGGAACTTGCGCGGCTTGAGTCCACGTTACTTGTGGCGCCTTCTGATGGCGTGCGGGCTACATTCCGATCGACACTGACTAGATATCAGGAGGAAGCTGACCGTGAGGTCGCGTACTTATCTAAAGACTGTCAGGCCAGACGGTATGGAGAGGGGGACCGCGCGGGCCGCACGCTGACGAACTTGTTGCGGGCACCGCGTGGGGCGGGTCATATCCTGGAATTACAGAGGGAAGACGGTGGGGTGGTGCGGGAGCCGCCGGATATACTCGCCACTATGACAGATTTTTATAGAGAATTATATACTTCCAAGGTGGATCCGGACGACACTGTTCTCCGTGAGTACTTAGATACTATAGCGCTGGCGTGGTTCAATGATAGAGCCAGACAGTACATGGACCTCCCGTTTGCGCCGGACGACATAAGGGCAGTGATCGCTAGTTTACCCCCATGCAAGGCACCAGGCCCTGATGGGCTGACGGCGGCCTTCTACAAGGAATATGCTGACATCCTGGTTCCGCGCTTGCACAAAGTGTTCGAGGAGGCGGTGGAAACGGGTATCCTTCCCCAGTCAATGCGTGAAGCATTGATCATCACGCTGCTGAAACCAGGAAAGGACCCCACTAGCCCGGACTCCTACCGCCCACTTTCCCTGATAAACCTTGACGCTAAAATATATGCGAAATTGCTCTCTGACCGCCTAAAATTCATGCTGCCACAGATAGCGCTGTCTGATCAGTCGGGCTTTGTCATGGGGAGATCCACCTCCCAGAACCTGAGGGTGCTTTTTGGGCTCCTACACTACCTGGACCCCAGGGTGCAGGCAACGGCGGCGTTGCTGGACGCGACCAAAGCGTTTGACTCCCTGGAGTGGAAATTTTTGCGGACACTGTTTACCCGAATGGGCTTTAGCCTGCCCTTTGCTAGGCGTATCGGCGTACTGTATAATGGCCCGACGGCAAGAGTGCGGGTGAATGGTCAAACGTCTGCGCCCATACGCATAACCAGAGGGACTCGACAGGGCTGCCCGCTTTCGCCGTTACTCTTTGCCATCGCCACGGAGCCCCTGGCGGCTCGGTTGAGGCAGCACCACACCCAGCGCAGCATAGGCTTCACGTCACGTGGCCTGTTGATATCGATGTATGCTGATGATCTTACCATATATATGATGAACCCGTCAGAGAACTTTGATCCGTTGATGAGAGAGGTGATACGCTATAGTGGCCTAACCGGCATAGATATCAACTGGTCGAAGTCAGTGATGTTGCCGCTGACGGACGGCACATCTGCATGTCACACGGAATTCCCGATTGAGTGGGCCACTGACGAGGTCAAGTACCTAGGCATTCGGATCAGTCGCTCAATTCAGGAGGTGTGGCTGTCTAACTTCGGGGTGGCCATGGAGTGGCTGGAGACTAAGGTGAAGAGATGGAAGGCGCTGCCGCTTTCCATGTTGGGCCGCATCGCTATTGCGAAAATGGTCGTTGTGCCCAAGTTCCTTTATCTATTTGTAAACATCCCTTTACCGCTAACAAGGGCATTCTTCCGTCGCCTCCGCTCAGCCGTGATCGAACTGGTCTGGGCGGGCAGGCAGCCTCGAGTGGCTTGGAACCTCCTCACACTTCCCTTCCGTCAAGGGGGCCTGGCAGCCCCGGACTTTGAGCTGTATGCGTACAGCGCGCAGGCACAATACCTACACTATTGGCATCACCCAATTCCTTACCAGCCACACGTGGCGATAGAGATGGACGTGGCGGCGCCCTGTCCGCTACGGACAGCGGTGTACCAGAAATATAAACGACCTAGGGAAGACATTGACACCGTGGAAATGGTGCGTTGGGCCTGGGCGGGCATTGCCGGACGCGCGGGCATCTCCGATCTCTACGCCCCGAGCATGCCTCTGGAGGGAAATCCCCTGTTGGGTCCGCTGACGGACGCGGCGGTGGCGCGCCGGGCCAGTGCGTGTGGGCTGACGGTGGCAGTTGACCTGTATCCAGCCGATACTTTCATTACACTGCCTGACATGGCCGCGGCCTCTGAACCGACGGCATCGGAGCTGCTGCTCTACTATCAATTACGGTCGGCCTGTAAACAGAGGTACCCTACGTTCCCGGAGGCCCCGCCGTCGCTGGCGGCCTTAGAGGACGTGCTGTCCAACTCCTCCTCGCGGAAATTAATAACACGCATATACAGGTCTACACAACGCGCGATGCCTGTTGCGCATGTGGACTCCAGGACATTGTGGGAGGGGGAAACGGGCGTGCGCATCACGGAACAACAGTGGGAATTCTGCTGCGCCCAGCTTGAGCAATTGTCGCCTAATTATAGGCTGCGGCTGGTACATTTCAACTACTTACACAGGACGTACCGTACACCTATACAACTTTTTAAGATGGGCCTGCAGGCTGATACGAAGTGTTGGAGATGTGGCGCGGGGGACGCTACGTTCTTCCATCTTGTATGGACATGTGGACCCATTGACGGGTTCTGGGATGCCATTTTCAAAGCTGTCGGTGAAATTGTGGGTATGCGCATTGTTCCGGACCCACTGGTGGCCCTCCTGGGCTTTGTTAAGAATATACCCCCGGCGTCGCGTCGTCTTGTGGCCCTTCTCTTACTGCTCGCCAAGCGTCAACTGGCAGTACACTGGAAGAAGCAGGCCCCGCCGGCCGTTGCGGGATGGGTTAGATCCGCGATATACTGCAAGGACCAACTCACTGCCTATTGGGATCAGTTGCCGCAGCGCTCACGACCGGTGGATATATGGCAGCCGTTAGTGGACTGGCTGGCGAGGAGGGATGCGACTGGCGAGGACTGAGGCCATGAGCGAGTGGACTGGTGGTTTGATAGGGGCGCGCTTTGGGTCTGCATGTGGAGGCTAACTGGCGATGGGGATGCGCTGCCCTGACCGCTGCTGCTCTGGTGGCTGGGCTGCGATATGACTGGATGGGCTGCCTGGTGTTTCCGCGGCTGCGGCACCGCGTGGGTAACGTGTTGGAGACTGCAGAAGTACTGATGATTAGCATGTGCTACTGTTCCTCGACTGTCGCTTTCTGGTTGTTTGTTGCTATAAATTGTGTATATTCTTATTTTGGATATATTGCTCAGATGTACGAGGTGGATAAGCTTTGGCGGCGCGCCGCCACGTCACTATGCTGCCTGCCTCCGGGTTGTTGGCTAAATAGCGGTGTACATTTTGAAGTGACAATAAAGGTTTTTAAAAACTCAAAAAAATTAAAAAAAAAAAACCCTCCCCGGCGCTGCCTGATGACGCGATAGGCAGGCGCCCGGAAGAGGGAATGATGGGGGTGGTAGTTTTTGATTTATTCTGCCGTTCCCCTCACGGCACCGCAGAGACCAGCACAATGATTCCGGAGTGAAGCGCTGTTCCCCTCACGGCTGACGAGGTAAGAGGCACCTTTCAAAAGTGCGCAGCAAAAGCGTCCCCAGAGCAGTGAAAAACTGGGGTCTCATGCAGACCCTCTGGCCCCTGCTGGTCTACTGCTTCTCCTGGGGTTCAAGGGACCCCAGGAGGAGAACAAATACTGCTTGATAGTGTGCCTGTTCACCTGCCTTTTTCCATCTATTGTGTATCTTTAATATCCAAGGAAGTGAAGGGAATATGGGTGGCACTCTTATGCCATCACCCGCTACCTCCCCTGTTACCTGGCATAGACTTGCAGTGAAGAAAGAAGACTGTCGTATATTCTGGCATCAATTTTCACAAAGGTGCTCTACACGCATTGTTGGCTCTCCCCTCTCTTTGTGAGACAGGACAGCATGGCCTTTAGTTAGGTGGAGGAGTAAAGGGACAAATGATAGTAAGAGAGGAAACCCGAGACTGTGTCAGGAGGAGGATGTTCTCAATAGTACTAGTGATGAGTGACAGGTATTGTAAATGCTTTAGGGTAAGCTAAAGTTACTGCTGTGGTTGTGGGGAAGGATGGTACAATTCCATTTTTTTATTGAGCTTGGAGAAGGGAGATGACTAGAGGGTGTTTACAATGGGTGACAGTGCTCCAGGTGTACGCAAGTTTGAACATGCAGATCATTGGAGGTGAGCTGAGGGAAGTTGGGCCATGTTGTGTTTGGTTCACTGACACACCTCTGACTGCTTTTCTCATGCACAGTTGATTTGTGGTATTAGTTCATCAGGGGAACAACATACATTTGTAGATGGATAGCTATCAATAACATGGTGTTTCTACATTAGGGTCTTCCATTAGGATCAGTGGAGGGGAAGTGAAGGAGATTAGGCCATGTTATGTATGGTTCAATGGCTCACCCATTTTTCCTGCACAGTTATTTAATGGTCATCCGGGAATGGGGATCATTGGGCATACATCACAGAAATTTGCAGATGGGTAGCTGTCAATAACATACAGTATTCTACATTAGAGCTCCAAATGACGTCCCAGACTTGCAGATGTATTCTAATGCAAATTTGTAGCACCAATGGTGATACATAGGAAACTAATGTATGCTTTTTAACAAAGTTAGGAAAATTAACAGTTAGGTTTGGGTAATTTGCATCAATATATGAATCTTATTGGTGGAGAAAAACATATCAACTAGCTAAGGGAAAATAAAGGCCTGTAATGTTCATAGTTATAACAGAGTATGCAGTAATCCTTCATGTGATTGAAGCTGAAGCAAAAGGTTTTTTTAGTGTGTTTTTGAACTCTGCAAGAGAAGGCTTGTAGGTGCTGGGTTCAATATAGGGGACTTAAAAGGTAGTAGGCCTGTAACTAGGATGCATAAAGGCATATAATGTGCATATTTGTAAGAGTGAGTCAGTTAAACATAATGTTCAAATTGCAGCACATTTCTTTCAGTTTGGTTTTGAAATTTTGAAGAAAATGCTTGTTGGTGCTGGTTTCTATTGTAGGGGACTTAAAAGACAGAAAAAACGGAACTTGGAGGCAGCACATGGCAGGTTTGGAGTTGCTAACAGGTTGTGAGTGGCAGATGTTAGCGTCCGAGCCTGTGTGCATTGTTTTCGGAATGTAGCCCAGACTATTTGGTGAATGCATAAGCTATCATAATAAGAAATCATTACATTGAATTGTATTTTTATTTTAAAAACTGTATTTTTCATTTTTACATAACATTAAACACCAACAATACAGCATTCAGCGTTATGTAAGCCCTTTGCAAATGGGGTTGTGAAGTTCGGAGCCACATGAAGTCTTTTAGAGAAATCCAGGTAGGTGGGTTCCAGTGAAGTCAGAAATTACTTGGCTCCAATTGTGACAGAGTTTTTTGCTTCTTGTGTTTCTGGGCCTCGTACTGCAGACTCTCAAACTGAGAACCAAGTATCCCTTTTAACATGTGAATCTCAGCGTAGCAAGCTGGCGATGTTACAGGGTTACTCAGTGAGGGGCTGTGGGCGAGAACTCAGAACTCAGCAACGCAACAAACAGTACTCAAGAAATCCATGCCCAGTTAGTACTATTTCTTTAAACAGGAAAAGTACTTTAATACATGTAACACTAAATATTATCCATTCATATGTGTATATATATATATATATATATATATATATATATATATTCACGGAAAAAAACATAGGTTTCAGGCACGTTATAGTTAGGAATTAGCATTTAAAAACCTTAGAAATTCACTGAAAAAAACGTAGGTTTCAGGGGCGTTATAGTTAGCTGGACATTTCCCTCATACAAAACCCTAGAAATTCCCCTGTTATAGTTAGTTCAGCTAACTATAACTCGCGCCCCCGCAATGCACTGCTGATGACGTCACATATTACATCACTCATGACATGGTCAGTGACATCACTGATGACATCACTGATGACATCTCAAATGACATCACTGATGACATCACTGATGATGTCATCCATGTGACAAATTAGTGCACCTTCTCACACCCTAATATAACCTACTCAAAATTTCAAACGGCCATTTTGACAACCATAGATACTCCAATACCAATAACTACACACCCACTCATTGACTTTTAGGTCTACATACATGTCCACTCACTCACCTGTACAGTCACTCATACTTACAGTCACTGTGCATTTATACACCTATATAGACACTCACACACCGCCAATCATCCATTGAGGTACTGACACATCTAGTCAGTCATGCAAATAATTAATCACAGTCCAGTTTACTCACCTATACAGTTAAACACACTCAAGTTCACTTACTCATAAAAATACTAACACATTCTGTGTCTTCCTGCAGAAAAACAAACAGCACATGACACAGATATCCTTGAACTATGGTGCATACAGCCTCTCCCAAAATCACACACTCTCACATATAGACAGTTATATACTCTTACACACATATACACTGCGTTTCACATATGTAGTTACTGACACATGTACAACTGAGATATACATTCAATCCCTAACACACCCTTACATATAGTCACCCAACCATACAGTCCATCACAGATGCACTCTTAAAACCATGCACCCACTGAATCACCCACTCACACATCTAGTCACAGAGTCACACACACCCTACCCACACAAACACTCAGGCACCCATACAGATACTCAGGCAACCAATCAATAACCCATATAGACACTCATATAGCTATTCACAAAACCATGCAGCCACTTATACACCAACACACAGACACATACAGACATTCACACAGTTTAGTCACTAGTCTGCAGTAAGATACATTTAATGACTCACTTATAGAGTCAGTTACGCACCTAAAAAATCATCTATTCACACACTTGTACACCCCTTATTCTTCAACTGGCCTTTCCCTATATATATTAAACATATTAAAACTGTTCAGAAACACATACTCAATGGATGATGTCATCAGTGATGTCATCAGTGATGTAATTTGAGATGTCATCAGTGATGTCACTGACCATGTCATGAGTGATGTAATATGTGACGTCATCAGCAGTGCATTGCGGGGGCGCGAGTTATAGTTAGCTGAACTAGCTATAACAGGGGAATTTCGAGGGTTTTGTACGAGGGAAATGTCCAGCTAACTATAACGCCCCTGAAACCTATGGTTTTTTCAGTGAATTTCTAAGGTTTTTTAAATGCTAATTCCTAACTATAACGTGCCTGAAACCTATGGTTTTCTCAGTGAATTTCAAAGGTTTTTTAAATGCCAATTCCTAACTATAACGTGCATGAAACCTATGTGTTTTCAGTGAATTTCAAAGGTTTTTTAAATGCTAATTCCTATCAATAACTTATCTCTAAAGATATCCTGAAAAGCATTCTTTTTTAAAAGTAGGGTGCACATTAGTTTTGTGGAAAAGCATCTTTGTGATTGGTTAAGAAAAAGCAGTTTCAACGTGGAGTACATATAGGATCAAATTTGCTCAGCTCAACCACACCTGCTACTTGCATTTGGAAGGCACTGTTCGAACTTAAAACAATCGTGAACTTTTAACCTGCACGTGTCGTTAAATGTTCAAGAAAATGTTGCAAAAAAATATCGTTAAGCTTTAAAAAATGGATGAACTTTTAACCTGTACGTGTTGTAGAATGTTCTAGAAAGTGTGTTGATAGAATACGTTGCACTTCTGACTTCTATGTGTTGTTGAATATTAAAAAAACTGTTCATATGGAAAATTAAAAAGAAATCAATAGAGAAGTTTTGAAACCTAAAAGAATCAAGGAACTATTTTAATTTATTGTTTACATGTATTTATGTGTGGAGCAACAAAATTATAGACACAACAGCACCAGGAAGAGGAAGAAGCAGGGAGTGGGGGATGGACAGAATGGCACACATGCACAATTAAGTACAACACACATATAGACTAACAATGGCCAAAATGAAACACACCAACAAGGAGCACAAGTCACACAACCCGCCAACATCACACCACTGAACGAGCATAGAAGTGAAAACCACGCTGCAGTCATACAGGATGTGTACAAAGGCCAGTCGTTGGTGTTGTGGGATATCTGCGACCGTGGTCATCATGGATGAGATGCCCAGCATGTGGCACATGGTCGAGTTCACTGTGTGTTATGTTGCCAAACGGCTGCTCCTCCCTCCCACGAGCCCCCACACTTTTGTACGGTACGCTGTTGTATCTCGTGCACTCGTACGGCACACCATTGTAATGCCTATTTGCGCATGTCCTGTTACATTCCAACTACACCATCACAGTGCCGTTTGGAGGTGGTGCATGCCACTTTACAACATCGACTGCTGCGGCTCTTGTAGCAGGCCACACCAGAACACAGAGACACACTTACCGCACTTCCTGTACACGGACATGTCTGAGAAACCCGTTCCCCTTGCCGGATAGGCACACCCCTGCACTGACCTGTGAACCCCAGACCAGCACATGCCAGTTGTGCATGCAGGAGGATGCGTGCGTAGCTACACGTCCAGGCTCACTGCCAACGCTGAGGTGACAGCACACTGTGATGTTGCAGGGCTCGTGCCTATCATGCTAAGACAATGACCACAGGGACACACTTGCTAAGAAGTGGGTTTGGGGGGCATTGGCGGTCTTGGAGTTGTTGAGATGAGTCTTCTGGCCCTCATGGGTATCCCTGTATCATGCTCATTGACTCTATGGCACCTGTGGGTGTTCTGGTGTGGCTCTTGGCTGTGTTCCCTTTCATGGTGCAGGTAGTTGTCCTGCTTAACACCAGCAGAAAGCAGGTGTAATATCCCTGGTGCTAACGTGTCTTATCGCCGGAATTTGATTCGCATTGCAATTGGTGTGAAAGTTGTGATGTGATTTTTTTCGTGTGCAGAACAATATACGAACTGAGCAGTGTATCTCATCAAGATCCAGCACCTGACGCACTATTCCCAATCAATATAAATACAATGAGATTTCTTAATAGATTTTGTGTGTACACTGTAAATGCAGTCAATACCTCAGTGCAATTCAATACAGGGTTATAGTTTTTAGAATAAATCGGAAAGGTGCACCTTGTGTCTTTTTGCACGGGAACGGCTAGTCTCCATTTCATTATCAGCACTTTAATGGAAGTAAAGTTGAGAAAAATCTAACACACTATTCAGAAGTTGGTGCAAACTGCAGATATCACCAGTATTCCAGCGATAAGTGCCCCAAAATTTAACACCATGGTGGACTCCATCAAATAACAGTAATAAGAACAAGAAAGAGTCACACAGCAGTTAAGAGAACAACCAAAAACGTTATTAATTTTTTTTTCAAACTTTATTTTTTATAATCATAAATATGTAAACGATAAACTATTTTCAAACTTTATTTTTTTATTAACATATATATATGAACGATAAACTAATAAACAAAATGTATCAAAAATAATACAAAACAACAAGGCGGAACACTCCTGTGGGGACCATGGATGTCGACGACAGACCTGGAAAATCAGAAAGATTGTTAAAAAAACAACAACATGCTATTCTCAACAAAATACCACAAGAAACAAATCACAGATATATAAAATGCATACAGCTAACAACATTTTATAAGTTTAACTTACAAAAACTGTAAATGTTGCCGAATTAAAATATTTACCGAATCTGAATTTCTTTTTTGCATAAGGCACCACGCCCACAACGTTTTTCAAACAAACAAAGACCAATGCCACCTTGGTCACGTGCAAGATTTGCAAAAGAGTTCTGTCAGGAGGGGATCCTAACAAGAAATACTCGTTCGGCACGGCAAGTGTGATGAAACGTCTAAGGACCCTTCATCTGAACAATCTTGCACGAGAAGAGTGCAAACAGATGAGAAAAACTCCTATTCTGTATCTGTAAAAAAGAATCACAAATAAATGTATATTAATAACTTTCAAAATTATACTATTCCATTACTGTACAAACACATTTTATATAAATACTGACTAAGAAACTATGTCCCTGAACCACAAGTGTGACGATGGTTAAAACACTACATGCATAGTGCATACTACTTTGAAGCAGTTCATGCCCTAAAGCCTACCTCACTAAAACTCTACATGCTAAATGACTAAATGATTACAGTACTATAAGGAGACACACTGGGTGAGTGACAGGGTGTTTGCTAGAAGAGTATGAATACTAACTAGGGAATTGAAGGTATGAAACACAACTGTGTAGGTGATTAGAGGACTGCATCCATACAGCATAGGCATTTAAAGCAGTCCATGTGCTAAGGCCTGGCTCACTGCATGACTACTTGGGTACTGACTGAATGATTAGAGTACAGCAAGGAGAGTGCCTAGGTGAATTTATAAGTGCTAGGCTTTTTGCACAGGGAATGGATTAGTACTTGGTACTGAATGGGTCACTAGAGGAGTGCAAAGGCAGTGACAAGATGTTTGCTGGACTGTATGGATACTGACTAGGAAATTGAAAGTGTGAAAGACAAGTGTCTAGGTGGTTAGAAGACTGCATGCATAGTGGATAGGGATTTGAAGCAGTCCATGTGCTAAGGCCTGGCTCAGTGCAGGAATACTTAGGCACTGACTGAATCATTAGAGTACTGCAAAGATAGTATCTTGGTGAATTTATAAGTGTTTGAGTTTTCGCACAGTGAATGGATTAGTACATGATGCTGAATGGGTCACTAGAAGACTGCAAAAGGAGTGACAGGGTGTTTCCTGGAAGTGTATGGATACTGACTAGGGAATTGAAGGTGTGAAAGACAATTGTGTAGGTGGTTAGAGGACTGCATGCATAGTGGATAGGGGTTTGAAGCAGTCCATATACTAAGGCCTGGGTCACTGGATGAGTACTTGGGTACTGACTGAATGATTAGAGTACTGCAAGGAGAGTGCCTGTGTGAATTTATTAGGGTTTGGCGCAGTGAATGGATTAGTACATGATGCTGAATGGGTCACTAGAGGAGTGCAAAGGGAGTGACAGGGTGTTTGCTGGAAGTGAATGGATACTGACTGGGGAATTGAAGTGTGAAAGACAAGTGTGTAGGTGGTTAGAGGACTGCATGCATAGTGGATAGGGGTTTGAAGAGGTCCATGTGCTAAGACCTGGCTAAGTGCATGAATACTTAGGCAGTGACTGAACCATTTGAGTACTGGAAAGAAAGTGTCTTGGTGAATTTATAAGTGTTTGGGTTTTGGCACAGTGAATGGATTAGTACATGCTGTTGAATGGGTCTCTAGAGGACTGCAAAGGGAGTAACAGGGTGTTTCCTGGAAGTGTATGGATACTGACTAGGGAATTGAAGGTGTAAAAGACAAGTGTATAGTATGTTAGAACACTACATGCATACTGCATAGACATTTGAAGCAATCTATTTGGTACTTAGAAACTGACTAAATAATCAGACTACTTCTAGGACAGTGCTTAGGTAAAACTTTTAAATTTTCAGTTCTGCCACAGTGAACAGAATAGTACATGGTACTGCACCTTAGTGTCAAACCCTGACTCATTTTATCAATGCATAAACAAAGACTAGCTTCTAATGCTACTAAAACTTGACAACATGACAGGTTTTAAAAGAGTTATCTGCTAAAAAATACACGATGTTACCAAATGCTTCTCTCACAGTGGTTCCCAAATGCACACAGACTCACAGTGTGATTCTAGACAACAACCACTATACCTAGGAGTTTACCAAAAATCATTCACCACTGTAGAAGTGGTAAGGGAACTGCACACAATCTTCATATTTCAGGACTGCACTTTTGTGTCAAAGCCTGACTCATTTAATCAAAGCATAAGCAAAGACTGGCTTCTAATGCTACTAAAACTTGACAACATGACCCGTTTTAAAACAGTTATCTGTCAGCAAATACACGATGTTACCAAATGCTTCTCTCACAATCCTTACCCAAATGCACACAGACTCACAGTGTGATTTTAGACAATCAACACTATCCTAAGAGTTTACCAAAACTCATTCACTAGTCTAGAAGTGTTAATGGTACTGAACACAATCTACATATTTAAGTACAGCACATCAGTGTCAAAGCATGACTCATTTAATCAACACATAAGCAAAGACTGGATTCTAATGCTACTAAAACTTCACAACATGACAGGTTTTAAAAAAGTTATCTGTCAGCAAATACATGATGTCACCAAATGCTTCTCTCACACTGATCCCAAATACACACTAACTCACACTGTGATTCTAGACAAGCACCACTATCCCTAGGAGTTTACCAAAACTCATTCACTACAGTGCAAGTGGTAAGGGAACTGCACACAATCTACATATTTCAGGACTACACTTTTCTGTCAAAGCCTGACTCATTAAATCAAATCATAAGCCATAACTGTCTTCTAATGCTACTAAAACTTCACAACATGACAGGTTAAAACAGTTATCTGTCAGCAAATACATGATGTTACCAAATGCTTCTCTCACAGTGGTTCCCAAATGCACACAGACTCACTGTGTGATTCTAGACAAACAACACTATCCCTTGCACTATACCAAAACACATTTCTTCATCTAGAAGTAGTACTACATTTTAGTATAGAAACATAACATAACTCATTTCACAAATTCATAAACAATGACTGGTTTCTAATTCTACCAAAATATAAAAACTGCAAAGTTATCTGTTTGCAAACACATGAAAAACACAAATGCTTATCACAGAATGGTTTCTACATGCACACACACTGTCAATAAGATTGTAGAGAAAAAAAGTACTCCCTACACTTTAGCAGGAGAAATACATTAGTCTGATTAAAATCAAAATAGTCTACATACATCCCCTCACAATTAAATAACTCATCTTTCAAGTTCTTTTGTTGATTAAGAAGTATATCAGTCACTCACCATATTTTCTTTTACAGAATCTCTGCACTGTGCACCTCTCAGCAAAAACAAAGAATGGAAAAGTTTCCCTTTCATTTTCCACACATATACATGTAAACATCAAATCACAATCCTTCACACATAAACTCAAAAGCAAACACACATTTCTATTGGTTAAACATTTCAACCCTTTCCAACTGAAAGACATTTCAACCCTTCCCCCAATCTGCCTTCTGCCTGTTACCCCAGAAACAGGTCATGGAACACTGCACTAAGCACACAGGTCAGAAGTTCAGCACACAATGTTCCTACACAAGAGAGGAAGTGTGCTTCACTTTTCAACATATCAGCTAATCATATATAATGTTCCTTACAATCTGTTTTTGTTAACCAATACGAATCATACCTTTAAAAAAACAGAAATATACACCCTACCTTTCAGTGTACAAAGTAGTCATACAACCAATGATTTCTTGTCTTTTTAAAAAAAAAAATCCGTGGATCCGCGTACCCAACGCAATAGGATGCGCGCACTGTGCGCGCATTTCGCCGTTTTTTTTTTAAAAAGGGGTCCCTAGTGTGTCCTTCTGTGACCCCCTAAGCACCTCTGGATGGTCAGAGTATTTCCACTCTGCCCCCTTTATATGTTTTACACTCTTATTCCCCTTGCTTCTTCAGCCTCGCTTCTACTGAGGCAGAAAATGGCCGCCAACAGTTCCTGGTTTCGAATGTAGAGAGACACTCGACAGCCAATTAGCATTCAGCGCGCGATCGGGAGGGTGTGCGCTCGGTTCGGGGAGGGTGCGTGTACGGTCCGCGGATCCTCCGCGGCCATAGATATTTATGTACTTTTAACTCTAATTTTCTCAGGAACTACTGAACGGATTCACACCATTTATGCAGAAGGCACGAGTCTGAACTGAGGACTACCTCATGGCCAAATTTGGTGTCATTCCGTTCCGCGGTTCGGGCTGTAGCTGCGACAACAGATCCTATGGGAAATTGCATGGGGAAAATGCATTTTGGGACCCCCCTTTTTTCTCGTCCCCCGCTTGACGAATCACCACAAAACTTTCAGGGTAGAAGCGGAGCGGAGCTGGCCAAAAGTTTGGAAAATTACGCAAGGATTCGTCAACCGGCGCCAGTAGGTGATATATATATATATATATATATATATATATATATATATCATAAAAAAGGTTTGCAGTACTCAAATTACCCCCTAACCTGTTAACCCACTTGGGGGGAAATTTGCTAAGATTATGCGCCGTGTTTCCAGCGCCAAGAGTGGAGCATGTGCGTTCCCAAGCAAATAGCCAAGGTTTCTCACGCTAATCCCAATTTACTAAATAAAGTAGATTGGGTTTAGCTTGAGAAAACGGCCCCCTTTTCAAGTAGGCGCTAGGAAGGTGAAATGCTTTAATTTCTCCTTTCTTTTACGATTTTGCATGCATGCTGCACTGTGCGGTACGCATACAAAGAGGTAAAAACTTTGCATCGTGTGGGGGCATCGTATTATGTACAGGAAGGTTCCCGTGCAATGGCGCAAGGGAAAGGGGAAGAGAGAGCCATATCTCTGAAGGTATGGCGCTTTCCTGCTCCCTCCCTGTTGCGCAACTCAGCACAGCGTGATTTTTTGGTAAATCTCCCCCTATGACTCTTAGAAACATAATACCTCCACGTACGCTTACTGCAAATCATGATGTATGCACTTATCAAAATCCTGGCCTTCTGGCTTTGTCCAAGGATGTCACCATGCATTTAAGAATGAAATATAAACATTTCCATATTATTGAGCCTTCCAGAATATTATGAGAAAAATGGCTGCACATATTTTAACTTTCACTATAAAAAGTCATACCTATGAGCTTTGACATATTTTCCATAGCAAGCAATACGAAACGGTGCATATTTCAATGGAAATCATGTTTCTGCTTTTAAATCAGATTGCTTAGTAACTACTGAAAACTCAATTAATCCATACAGTTCAATTCAATTCAAATGTATTCATGATCTGGAACTCAAAAGAGGTCCACATAAAACGAGATAATATGACAAAACACATTAATCACATTAATATATATTTAGAATACATTTAAAAAAGTTTTACTTTTATACAAATAACCAAATTTTTAGGAAAAAAGAGAAATTGTTGTGCCCCTGCTTCTGTCTTAATATCGTTCTTTAAAAACACTGGCCTCAGGATGGAACAACATAGAAGGATCAGAGCGGGACAGACAAATAGTACATGATTATAATCCTGAGTACTCATCTTGCACAGATTACACAATTTCTCTTTGTCTCTGGAGACAGTTCGCTGTTTAAACATTTAAAGGACACAAATTCATACGCAAGAATGTCCAAAATTGACGAAGACGTTTTTTACATCCAACCATTTGCTAATAAAACTGGGCGAATGGTTTAAAAAGTTTTTGAGTTGAATATGAGAAAAAGAGGCCAGAAAAGCTTGCTTTAAGTCAAATTGGTTTAACGCATTTTCAGGATTCCTGGAAAATGCATATTTTTCTGGTTCTCAATGAATCCTCTTTGCTCTTCGTAAGCTGAAACCCCCACGGAACCACACTAGCCAATCCTTGCACATAGCAACTTGTTTAGCCAAATTCCAGTCTTAAAGCGGGAACCGGACCAGAGGAGTTAAAATTGCGCAATTTACGCAGTATTTGACCTTCAAGGTTCTCTAGAAAATACTACTTCAGCAAATAATTGATTCAATGGCATATAATAGTGTCAGGGGAACTTTCGCCTTATATACAGATAGCCAGTCAGTCAGACGAACTTTATTTCGAACACTTTAGATCAAAAAAGTATTGCACAAGACAAGCTACAGATAGCAAGTGCATGAAGTGTCTCTGGCCCATATCGTTATAAAAGGCTCTTAGCTCATTGGCATGCGATGAGGCTTTGGAGGAACAGTGGTTGGTGTAATCCTTTTCACTTGTAGTGTCTGTCATAATGTTCCCCAAAATAATATGATTTTAGCACCTCCAGCATCTCTGCATCCAAAACCCAGACATAACAGGTCTTCCTGACTTTTCTACCTTTAAAAGTCAGTACCATACTTTGTGATACATTAATTATTTAAAATGAAGATCAACAAATTGCTGTAAAGAGGCCAACCTATTGTTCAAGCTCTTGAGAGTCAAATCTAGGATAACTATATCATTCACATACATCAAGCATGAAAAACGGCCACCTGTACTAGGGGCATCCCCCTTACTGTTTGCTAAACTATCAGGAAGGTATGAAACATAAAATGAAGAAAGGACTGGAGCCACCAAGCAACCCTGTTGACATTTTTTTTTTAGTTGGAATTATGGAGGACAGGCCCTGATCCCCACTCAGTAGCACCTGACATTAAGTGAAAGAATGAAGACCAGTAACTAATGTAAGAAGCATTTCGGGCATACCTAACTTCATCAATGTTTTCCATAATGTTGTATGATCCCCCCGATCGAAAGCTGTGGAGAAGGCAATGAATGCAGCATATACATTAAGCCCGCGAATAGAAACATACTGCTCTACTATGAGTTTCAACATAACAATATTATCAAGTGTACAATGTTTCTTCCCAAAGCCTGCTTGTTCTATATGAAGAATGTGTTTCTCTTTAACACACTGAATCAATCTATCAGTAGATTTGTAGACCACTTCTTGTCACTCCATGAGGGTATCCAGGTGCTGGCAGAGCCCAGCTGATTAGCTGAATAGACTGGTCTTCAGGAACTTTCGGAACTCTGAAAGAGATAGGCAGGTCCGTCGATGAAAGTGTAGCTCATTCCAATTCTTCATTGCTAGGTAGGAGAAGGAGCGACCTCTGCATCTCCTACGTCGGATGTGGTGGTGAGGATTAGAAACTCAGAAAAATGTTCCAAGATGCCCTTAGCAAATATTTTCCCTACCACACCACGCAGGGCAATTTGGCAGTAATTACAGGGGAGATTTCTAGGGCCCTTTTTGTGTAGTGGTATTAGGATCATTATAGACCAAGAAGGAGGGGTTACTCCATGTTGATAGCTATATGCAAAAGAGATATGAGGAGCGTGGGCCATTGAGATTCTTCCCTCCTAATAACTGTGATGGGAATCTCATTGGGCCCCATTAACCCAGAAGATCTCCTTCCCATAATTCTAACCTCAATGTCTTTTGTAGTAGGGGCACCACATACTGAAGGAGAGGACTGAAGATCAGGCAAAGGAATAGAAGGCAAATCTGCACCAGCATTACATGACTACAATTCATCAAAGTAAACACTTCATTTAGCTTTCTTTTTTGCAATTGGGAGGGATTTTATTCCAGAGCTGCAAAAATTTTAAATAATTTCATCAATTTTTTTAACATCTCTGCGTGATGCAGCTTCTTTTAACTGAAACTAATTATAATCGTCCTTCTCTGTCTTGAAGGACAATTTCAGTCTCTGCCCTCTTTTTAAGAGATTGATTAATTTGCTACTCTCTGCTGAGAAAACAATGAATTGACTCTTCACTAGTCTATTTATCTCCCTATTTAAGTGAATGACAGGGTTGGAATTTGGTGTTCTTAAGAAAACTGAATTGTTTCATTTTTTAATGTAGCTACCAAGACCTTCATACAATTTTAATACTTGAGTAGTGGCTCCGGAAACAAAAACTGTTGCTCCACTAATAATGCTGCCAAAGATTCTTTCAATCTACCAGTTGACTTGGTATTCCAATGAGTTCTACCATTTGATCTCTCAAACCTTACTGTTGTATCTTTGACATTTCAGGGCCCTACTTCCTTCAGTACTAAATCAATCAAGCAAGAAATGGCTTTTATGATCACTATAGGGGTCATTGTGAACATTCATATCAGGGATCATGCTAAATGAAGTAAATGGGACAATAACATAATCGAAGATTGAACAGCTGAGAGAGTATTTATGAGTACAATTTGCAGGAGTATCATTCTCTATTCTTCCATTCACTATTAAAAATTATTTATTTCTTAAAACATCCAACACTTCACACACTCATAGGACATACAACATATCAGCCTTCGAAGAGCTTAAAATTCGCTCAAACCTCCCCCAGGATTAGTAGTTTTCCACCATGGTAGACATAGGGTACTGACTTTCCTAAAAATGTAGAGGTGGTTACAAGGAGCCAAACATTGCTCCCGATTGGCCTCATAACACGATACAGCACTTCTGAGCAAAAACAATATGTAAATTAGAAGGGTCATGGGGCAATCCTTCACACTGGACAATTCAGGTGATCAAACATTTCATTTTTCTTTCTTCTATTTGTTGCACAGGCTGCTGAACCTGCACTAAATACCACAGATTGCAAGGGAGCCCCAAATCCTGCACAGTCCATGCTGACTCTCTGCCAGCCCAGAAAGCTCTTCTAGATGCTGGGCTATGAGACGGCATTCCTACCTCCTTCCACATTTTGCATTGCTTGGTCTTGAGCATGGAAATGAGTTGGGAGGCAGCACATCCATTTACTCTGTGCCTGAGAAGCCCCCTGTGTCACAGAGCCACTCAGAGCAGACATGGAGCCTCCCCAGGCAAATGGCGAATATTTTTTCCGACCTCACCTCTAATTTAAGGGGGCAATCTGAAATATAGCACAACAGTTCTTCTGCTCCCCAAGAGGGACCTGGATGGCTGTGGGCTCCCTGAGGATGATTTGAAGATGCGATCTGATAATGCGGCAGGTGTCCCCGATCCCCAGGGCATTTACTGAGGGGCTTTGAGTGCTGCACAAGTGGCAGGTATTTTTTAAGACTTCATCCACCAGAGTGCTTTAAATTTTAGATGCAAATTTCTTAGTGGTTTCAGGGGTACCTTCCCAATCCTTAAGTCTAGCCCTTGGCAGTCTCCTTACCTGATGTCTTTCCACAACAACATTCCATAGTCCTCCTGCTAGACAACTATTAATCCATGCACCCACCAAGCACCCAAGACCCTCACCCATTTACACATAGTGCAGAGATGCCTGCTCATACACTGTCCTCTGAAGAACCATCGTGCCAGTACATTTCCACCATTGATAAGTTGCAACTTAGTTTGTCCTTGGTCATTCCTCTCCTCTCCCATGAGAACTCACCTCCTTGCTTGTTACTGTCCTCCTCCGTGCCAACTTCGTCTTCTCATACCTTGCTATCTAATGAAAACAAAACCCTTCTATGCTAACTAAGGAGGTTTTATTCATACCCACAGTGGAGACAAAATACAAGGAACTGCATTCTCCACTGAAGATTAAATAGGAATTACATGTTAGATTTTAACGTGAGCATGAACTATACTGTTTCTTGAGGCCCCCTCTAGTCAATTTCAACAGTGCACCGGGTTACAGAATACTTTCACATTTCTACACACACAATAAATACAGCTTCTTAATACATGTATAAATTGTAGAGAATTACGAAGATGTCATTCTAAATGCACCTGCATGAACATAATTGTTGTTACACGTATACATTTTAAATGTTTGTTTAACCATTCCCATTCTAATCTATTAACCTCACAATGGGACACATTTTGTTAACTTCTCCTGTCACATTAATTTATAAATGTTATATAAATCTTTATAGTAACATTATTCACACAGAATATATTTGAGTGCGGACTACTCAGAATTATGATGCACTTCTACAATATCTCAAATGGGATCAAGATTACACTTCTCCACATGTCACGCTCCACCCCTCCCTGGTAACATTACCAGCTGCCACTGGTTGTTAAGCCTCCATGTCCACACCTTTTGTTCCTACCTATACTTGCATGCATGCCCCATTAAATGCTAACCTATTGGCTTTGTCTGTTTATTTCCGAATTTCACCCACTCAAATAATCATTATCTGAAAGAGTTAATGTGCTTTTGTTTAAAAGCTGCGGGAAGCGCTGCTTAATAATAACGAAACCTAAACGTGTTCCTCTTTACTGTCGGCAAGGAGTTGAGAATGGCGACTCTGGGGCCAGTTATTTTATTTACTCTCTTCATTCAGGCCTTTGGTCGAGAACCAGAGAAACATACCCTGTGCGTTTCGCCATCTCTAACGGTGGAGTACGTTTATTGCGGTGAGTAAAACCCAAAGGTTGGAGCAGTGTCATACTGTCGTAGCTTATTTTTGGGACATAGTAAGCTCACAGTCACAGATGCACGGCCGGGGCTGATTATGCGCGCGCTCTCTTGTCCTGGCTTTCTTTGCATTTATAGAGCCGTGGAGACTTTTGTGCGCGCGCACTCTGTTTAACCCCAGCTGTTACCGACTTCTTTGCACTATTTCTGTTCGAAAACAACAATGCAAGGGACCTTCCCTGACTGCATTATGGTCCTTCCTGTGTAGCTGGCATTATCATGCCATGTTATGTCTGGTCAAAGTGCACCGCGCCCGTTCAAGGTGATTTTACAGTGTGCCTCTGTTCCTTTCAGGAGACATCGTTTATTGCTACATTTTAGAAAGAATGAAATCTTTCCCAAGATTAGAGAGTGTGAGTCTGCATTATCAGAAAATCTGCTTATGGTGTGCTTAGTTATCACCTATAACAAACCCTGTGGATACTGTTGCCACGAGGCAATTACATTCTCGCTAATTCTATTGACAACAAAGCCGGCGCCGTTTTCCATCAATATTTCTGCACTGCTGATAGTACACTGGTGCCATTACAGTTTTGCACTAACGTTTGTCCGAACATTTTTAAGCATGGGCTGGTGCAAAACGCAATTTTGTACTGATCGCCGTGTTCAAATGTGTTTGAATGTGCCTGGAAGTAGAAAAGTAAGTGCAAAATTGCACCGGCGCCAGTGTAGCATTTTAAATTTGGTCCTATGTCCTCTGAATGAGTTCGCTGCTTTGTGCATCATCAAGACAATAATACCCTCTTGAAAAGCCCGACCAGTATTTGCAAAGCTCCCCCTTGCAGGATTCAATACTCTGAATCTCAGCTTTGAGTCCCTGTGAAATAAAGGAGGATCGTTTTGGAAACACGGCCTCGTTTTCGCAGAGTTCCTGGTACCATGAAGTAGACAGCTTGTTCAGGGTTTGGCACAAGTATTATTGCAACTGATGCTTTCCAGATGACTGCTGGCAGGGGAAGCTAGTGACTGCAAATGATAGTCAGTTAAAATTAAGTAAGAGTCTGAATAAATTATGCAAACCACAATTTGAAAGCTACCTTTTTTTATACCCTCAAAAGTATAGGCCTCGGATCTCAAACGCTAGAACGCTTTTTATGGAAAACAGTTGTAAAACCCACTGATCAACTAAAATAAAGGAAACAGGGCATTGACACTGGGCGCAACCTTGATCAGTGGAGGTGCACATGCTGCTGATTTTCCTGTCCTAGTGTCCCGTCCAGCACCTGAAACAGCATTTACACAGCAGGAGCAAATCATTCTATATGTGACTGCTTGAACATGTTAGAAAAAATGTGCAAACGCTTTTCACCTGAGAACACTTCAGGGCAGATTTACAAGCCCCTTGCGAGACAATTACGCCACCGTTGCGTCACTTCTGTGTCGCAGCGGCGGCGTAAACCATGCGCCATGTTGCGTCTTATTTACAACGTGACGCATCTAGGGAGATGCGTCACGTTGTAAAGCCCTGCGCTACATTAAACCTGCGCCAGGTTTAATGTATGCAGGGTGGGTGTCCCGTCGGAAAAAACCTCGGAAAAGTGACGCAGTGAAATCTACAAGATTTCACTGAGTCACTTTTCCGACGCTGCTGCGTCAAAACCCTGCGCCTGCTTGAAGCAGGCGTAAGGCATGACGCAGCATGTTAGGTATGGGCAGCCCTTGAGCATTGCTGGAGTTGCGTCGTGCTTGCGACACGACTCCAGCAATGCGCCGCCCTTATACCATCAGATGCGTCACTCATCTGTTTATCCTTGCGCCACGATGCGCTGCATTGTAAATGCGGCGCATCTGTGGTGGCGCAAGGGTAAACTTGCGTGACGCATCTTTCCTGGCGCATCCCTGCTGATTTGCAGGGATGCGCCAGGAAACATAAATCTGCCCCAGAGTGTTTTTAAAAACGTGTTTAAACTTTGTAGCTTCTTGCAGATGTCTCCAGTCTGTATATTGATACTTAGTTAAACTTACCTTCACAGTAATAGAAATAAAAAATGGTATACATTTTTGTCAGATTTTCTTTGTAATCTAAATTGATGTAAATTGCTTATTTTAAAATTAGGATCTGTGAAAGAAAAGATAAAAATAGTTATAACATGTAATAATACATTTTTTACAACACAGCATAATTTCCACAAAGTAATTTGTTTGCCTTTTTTGCTGTTCTCAGAATATATTGAATTTCACTAGAAATAGTGATTTCAATCGTACTCATCACTTAACAGCGGGCAAAAAAAAAAACAATCAGGAAGATTGTTAAAAAGAAACCAACATGCTAATCTCAGTAAAATACCAGAAAATACAAATCACACATATATGAAATGCTTACGGCTAACAACATTTTATAACTTTAACTTATAAAAGCTGTAAATGTTGCCGCTTTAAAATATTCACCGAATCAATGACCACCAAAAAGGCCATAATTCAAACATATACCTTTCCTTGAGGCCAAATGGTATTTTTGCACTCCTTTTTTATGTAAATTGTCCAATGGTAGTCCTATTAAATTATAATAATACATTTATCAGAGAGTGAATTATCTTCCTAAAATTTTGATTTTAAAAATATTAGGTAGGAATTTTGTAATTCCCTAGGCAAACGTTGTTTGAAAACCAACTGGGAATCATTACAAAGTGTCCAGCCTTTGTCACATTTTAGATAGGCAGTGTAATGTCCAGATGTGGTGGAAGGACCATCATGGAAAATTATAGCAATTGCTACAAAAGTCCTTCCTGATATTGATAGTTGTGCTGCTACAAATTGCTTTATTAAAGTATCCAATTTTCTTCCGTCAGCTCTACAACGTTGCATCATTAAAATTATGTATTTGCCATGTTTTGTTAAAAATAATGTGGATAACATTTCTAATTTACATTGGCTACACTCCCTGTTTTGATTTGCAGCTTTAAATAATTTATTGAAAGACACTGATTTACAGTCTGGTAATGTTAAATACAGAAATCTCTCCGTGTCTACATTGGAGCTACATGTATACATGCAATTTTCACAATAATGTTCCCATTTGTAAGAAAGGCCAAAATAATTTCTATTTCTACACCTTCATTTTCAAAAATGGTAAGCATATACATTAAAAATTCCTGAGCATCTTGTTGGATATTTAGTGAAAATTGTGTAGAACCAGAACACACATCCAAAAGATTACGAACATCTGAAACAGATTGTATTTTACTTGTGTCTGTTGTCAATTTTTAAAAAACAGAATGCAACAGAGAACAAAATCTTTGTTGCCGATTCTGCATAATTTGTTCTTGCAAACCTTCAAGATAAAAAACAACATTGACCACTACATTAGCATAGCAGTTGACACCTGAACTATTTTCAAGCTGATAACCAACAACCTTTTCAACAGTGTCCAATTTCTTTTTACTTGCAATCACAACATTATCTTGTGCTATTCCCTTCTCAACACCTTCAGAACAGATACTGTCAAACCTTCTTTTTCGACCAACCACACGCTTTTCAAATACAGGATATTTACCTAAATTTGGAGCATACACCCTTCTTAACCTATTATACTCTTTTACAGTTTGCATCCGCAGTAACCTTTGTCTCATCAAAATCAATCAAAAACAAACCAGATAATGTTCTGACTCGCGATAAAGCAACATATGCCATACCCTCTTTAAATACAGTAGATCCAATGTTCACCAATGCACTGTCTACACTTAATCCTTGAGATTTATGAATAGTCACTGCATATGCCAGAGAAAATGGAAATTGTTTCCTACGGACATATAAATATTTAACAAGCAAAAAACTAACTGAACAACGACCAATTTCTTTAACTTCTTCAATCTGATCAAATTTAATTTTTAAAAATGAAATTCCTTCTTTTTTCTGATAATTAACAAAATCTACCACTTTACCCATTGCGTCATTAACTAACCCTTTTTCTACATCCAAATTTCGCCTTAAAATTACCTGACAGTTTACACACGCATACAGTATCTTTTCTAAACCAGCTGTTTTAGATATTTTTTTTTCTAAAGAATCCAGTTTTGTTTTCAACTTTCCCGTCAAAATAATAGTAATTCCTTCATGCTCTATTTTATCGATGGCTTCCATTTTTATAATTTCTTCATTTTCCAGTTTCAATAGTTCTTCGTTGAATATGGAACACTCTCGCAGTGTTGGCATTAAACAGATCACTGATTTATTTTCAGCAATTTTCACGTACACTTTTGCAGGAATTACATTTTCATTTGGAAAGACATTGCAAAGTAATCGACTTTCCAAAGCTTGTTTGCCATGTTTTGTAAGAATTCCAATTCTTATATCTTGAAGAATACTTCCATATTCAGCATAATTTGCTTGTCGCATATTTGTTGTCAGTTCTTTGTATTCAAAATTAGTCCAAATGTTCACATTACAAACACTACCAAGAGACTTTCTGGTATCTTCAAGTGCAAGTGTTTTAAATACTGGTTGTCCTTTTACCGGAGTGAGTTGCAATAGATCTCCAAAAACTATGACGTGTTTTCCTCCAAATAACACGTCATACTCTCTTTTAAGAATTTGTTGCATTCTTAAATGCACAAAGGCAAGCATCAAGTTTGAGACCATGCTCACCTCTTCAATAATGAGAAGTTTAATTTTCTTCAAGACTCTTAAAACTTCACAACAAGCTTCTACAGATAGCTTGTGGTATTCCAATTTGTTCTCATGCTCTACTGGTAGCATTAGTAAACAATGTAAATTAATTCCTTTAATGTTATGTGCTGCCAACCCAGTTGGAGCAGTGACAACACAAGACAAATGCGACTCAGTTGTTTTTTGCAGATAACTTGAAATTACTTTAATTAAGAAACTTTTTCCTGTTCCAGCTAGACCACTCACATACATTCGGATAGGTTGAAATGATGTACATGAGCACCCTTTCTTTTCATGAAGTAATCCATGGTCAATATGCTCTTTCACTTGTTGATGTATTTGTTTCTGTTCAACATTTAGTTGTTCTTCCAAGTTTCCTAACTGTATTACATCTTCTTGAGCTTGATACATTGCTGTTTCAACCTCATTCATGGCAGTTGCTGCTTCATTTTCAACAATTGGTTGTCCTAGCGGATCTTGACTCAGTGCAGCAGAACTTTGACTGTCTTGAGAACTGTCTCTAGCAATCTCAGCTGCAATTGTAGCTTCTTGATCAATTTCATCATTCAACATTTTCACATAATTTGCAAAAGCACTGCATTGTATGTTATCTTTACAAGCATTAAATGAATCTTCATAGCTCTGAAAATCTCCAAGTAATTCCAGTTCTGAACGCCATGGTTTGAACATTTGCAAAAGGGCTAAATAGTGAAATTCCCTTTTATCAGCAGTGTCGTAACTCACTTTCCTGTGATTAATTACATTTCCTTTCCTTGGTTTCACCAGACATCCTTCAGAACCAATAACTGCATATTTTCCATCATTGATGTTCTCTGTAGTATTCCGTTTAAAAGTGTAGTTTTGCAGCACTTCATAGAGACACATGCTCTCAAGATGATTACTTCTGTTCGGGTAATATGTGTCCAACATATTCGTTTTCAAAATATCTGTACTTTCTGGTTCTTTTTCTGCTAAACATTCAATTTCTTGAACAGATTTCAGTACCCGATTTCACATTCCTGCAAGACCTAGATTCACCCAAATGATTCTTCTACTTTTTGAATATAGACTTGCAGATGATAACCGATCTGAGCATTCATAGGCTCCAATTTCACGATGCGATAACATCTTCAAACTGTATAATTTCTTACTAAGAGTCTTCTCGTGAGAAATCTCTTCCCACATTTCTTTAAATTCCGTCTTTTCTGATTTAATACTGTAGGACGTTACATACCGAGCGACAGCAATGGAATTGTCCGCAACATACTGAATATCCATGTTAGCATTCCACATGGATAAAATAACTGGATTGTAGTCATTTATGTATTTTGATTCTTCACTTCTTTTTAATTTGTAGGTATTTTTCGGAGACTTTCTTGTGATAGTATGTCGCACAGCTGACATAAAACAGTTCACTCTTCCTTTGGATAATACAGGACATGGAAACCCAAAACGACATTTGGTAAAGAACTTATCCTTTGACTTGTACTTTCGTCGACAGTATTTTGCACATAGATGACTTTGGAATTGTAAGACTTGTTGTTTTAAGTTTTTATGTTCTTTGCTATTGGGTACAGCACATGTGGCATAATCTTCAATGAAAGACAAAACAGTTTCATCTGAATCTGTTCCAAATTTGGGGGCTTCCTTGATCCATAACAACATATGTATATGAGGAGCACCTCTTGCTTGATACTCCTTTCTCCAAAAGAAATCCACAACTTCTCAAAGAGGAGGATTCTTTTTATTGCAGATGAAAGACATCATAGCTTCAAATCTATGATTGAAATATCTGCATACATTAACAGGATCCAATGAGCACAATTCTCCAGGTGTCTTGTATTCAATATTTTTTATATTGCAATTTGCCTCTCGAAGAAATTCAAGTAAATCATCCCAAGCATACTCAGCACAGCTTAGTGTAACAAACCATGTAGGAGTTCCCAAGTTACGTAGCATACATTTCAGTTCTCCATGACGACGGTACCAATATTCATTAGTCCCTCGCTGACATGCCATCAGATTAATCAACTGAGATTCTAAATGAGCATTTCTCTGATGCACTTTATCCATAAAATCCTTAGCAGTTACATTTTGCAGATGCATTCCAGTTTTTAAAATGTGATTTACTGCATATGAAAGTCCAGACAAGTCACTTTCAAACAGAAGATGAAACATATAAGGGATACATTGTCGAAATCTTGGGTTCTTCTGCATTTAATCTTGTTGTCCTATATTCAGATGCAGGAATCTGCACAGGACGTTCATCATATCGTCCACCTTTTCCTGTTGGAAACAACTACGGGAAACAACGAGCTTCCAAACTCTCTTCCCATACACTCATGTGACTTCCTGTTGCTTTTTCCATTTGGAACAACTCAATCGTATTCCCCATCACCTCTTTAGAATGAAGTGGATGTACACTGTAATATTCATAGATTTCTTCACATCTGGACATGTCCACTTTTTCAATTTGTCCACTTAATGTTTCAGTATCTTCTGCTAAATCTATTTCTTCCTCTCCTACAAACACATGTCTATAGTACTCATTATTTTTTAACAGATACAATGATGCCTTTTGCACTTTTCTAACATCCACTAACTCTTGCCAGATTTTCTTATTTTTGGTAGGAACACCATTAACTAGAATGACTAGTGGCTCATTTGCTGCAAGGTCTACACCAATAGTTTCAATATTTTTCCTTAAGTCTAACGGTAAATACACAACTCTTCCTTTCAATCCTCTTTGCAACTCTGATGGAGGTAATTTACCTGTTTTAGGCTCCATACGAACAATAGCCTGAAACGGGTGAAATGTGAATGGACTCATACGTATTTAAATCTATCAGCTCTGGAGGAAGAGCAACCAACTCTAGATTATTATGAACTGCTCTAGCAGGCATTTTATTCTCAACTAATTTGTTATAACAATATTTGCAAATACGCTGCTCAGATCCCAAATCAAAAAAATCCTCTACCAGCAAATAAGTTGCAAATTCCATCCACTTATCATTATCTTCTATTTCACTTTTTAAATACAGATTGACACCCCTAGTCTGATTTTTATAGTGAGTTCGTCGACAACAAATACAAGAAACATTTGGTCTTTCACCTGAAATTACCTTAAACTTTGTGATTTCATCCTCAAATTTTTTTGTAATCACAGGTTCTACATTGTCTTCAACATTTTCTTCTACTAATGTCACAGTTTCTCCACTCTCTTGCTGAGGACCAAAGTAACAAAACTCAATATCCTCACAAACCTTCTTCACATCTGATACTGAGCCACGTAAAAGAGTAATGTTCAACTCATTTAACTTTAGTGCTGGACTTGTCGCATATACAATCTTCTCACTAACTTCCGCATTTGAGTATGATGTACTGCCAGCATCCTGAAATGGTGAAAAACACTTTCCCTAACTTTCCTAGAAAGACAAGCCAGAGAATGACCTTGCAAACCAGTATTTTTTCTCACTCTGCAAGGGTCTTGTCCTTGCAACACCTTAATCTTTTGTTTAACACTTTTTTAGGACGTCTCCCTAGAACTTCATCAGCTATCACTTCTTCTGAATTTCTTTCAACCATTTTCTCTTTCTCAATTGGACAACCATCTCTAACTTCGTAACCTCTACCACTGGTGTCAACTGCAAACAGTAATTTTTTGCTCTGTAAATAACTCTCTTCATTAAAGAAAGGCTCTGAACTGGAACTGTGTTTCCATTCTCCCCCAAAAATATCACACATTTTTTTTCTATTAATTACTCTTTTCCTCCTACTTTTGGCCTTCATTAAATTTATTGGTTTATCTAGTGATCGAATTCTGTTTAATACTAAAATGAATAGTTTCCTTTTTACTTCTAAAGCCTTTTCAACAATGTTTTCAATATGCTTCTTCTTTTTATAAAACAGAGCTCTCTTTTTATATTTCTTCACGTCTTTCAGCAAATTTTGTACTACTCTCTTGTAAAATATTTTTTTTCGTAATTCCTTATACTGATTTTGCCTTCTTTTAGCACACTTTGTCTCCTTTGACTGAATATTTGTTTTTTTTGCTTTTCCTCTTATTTTGATTTTTTTTCTAGTTGAAACATTCACATTGGATTCAGCGTTCTGTACATTCTGTTTCCTCCTACAAACATTTTTAATAAATTGCATTGTGATCTTACCAGAAGATTTTTTCTTTTTAGCCACATTATCTTGTACATTCAATACTTGTGGTTGACTTTTCTTCAAGTAATTCTCCTGTCTCTGTTCTTTTCTTTTTCTTTTTTTTCAGGCATGATTTCTCTATTTTAAATGTCGAAAAACAGTAACTGTAAAAAAGAATCACAAATAAAAGTATATTAATAACTATTCTATTACTGTAAAAATACATTTTATAAACTATAGCCATGAAGCACAAGTGTGACGATGGTTAAAACACTACAAGCATAGTGCATACTACTTTGAAACAGTTCATGCCCTAAAGCCTACCTCACTAAAAGAGTACATGCTAACTGACTGAATGATTACAATACTATTAGGAAACAAACTGGGTGTGTGACAGGGTATTTCCTAGTGTATGAATACTGACATGATTATTGATGGTGTGAAAGACAAGTGTGAAGGTGATTAGAGACCTACATGCATACTGGACACATGTTTCAATCCATTCATATGTAAAGGCCTGTCTAACTCCAATACTATTTGGATACTGATTAAATGATTAGAGTACTGCAAGAAGAATACCTGGGTGAGTTTATAAGTGTTCGGGTTTTGGCACAGTGAATGGATTACTCCATGGTGCTGAATGGGTTACTAGAGGACTCCAAGAGGAGTGACAGAGTATTTGCTACAAGTGTATGAATACTGACTATGGAATTGGAGGTGTAAAACACAAGTGTGTAGGTGGTTAGAGGACTGCATGCAAAATGGATAGGCATTTGAATCAATTAATGTACTAAGGCCTGGCTCACTGCATGAGTACTTGGGTACTGACTGAATGATTAGAGTACTGCAAAGAGAGTGCCTGGGTGAATTTATAAGTGTTTGGGTTTTGGCGCACTGAATGGATTAGTACATGGTGCTGAATGGGTCACTGGAGGAGTACAAGGGGATCGATAGGATGTTTGCTGCACTATATGTATACTGAGTGGGGAATTAAAGATGTGAAAGACAAGTGTGTAGGTGGTTAGAAGACTTCATGCATACTGGATAGACGTTTGAAGCAATTCATGTGCTAAGGGCTGGCTCACTGCATGAGTACTTAGATACTGACTGAATGATTAAAGCACTGCAAGGAGACTACCTGGGCGAATTTATAAGTGGTTTCCTTTCAGTGCAATGAATGGATTAGTACATGGTGCTGAATGGGTCACTGGAGCAGTATAAGGAGAGTGAGAGAGTATTTGCAGGAACTGTATGAATACTGTCTGGGATATTAAAGGTGTGAAAGACAAGTATGTAGGTGGCTAGAGACCTAGATCCATAATGGATAGACATTTGAAACAGTCCATAGATCCATGGATCACTGCAAAACTACCTGACTACTGACTGAATCATTAGAGTACTACAAAAAAAAGTGACTCGGTGAATCTTTTTAAGATTTTGGATTCTAGTGCAGTGAATAGGTCAGTACTTACTGCCAAATGAGTCAGTGGAGGTGTGCAATTAAAGTGACAGAGTGTTTATTGCAGTTTATAGATATTGACAGAGAGATTGAACGTCACAAAGGCAATTGTGTTGGTACTTACAGGCCTCCATGCATACTGGAAACACATTTGAATCGATCCATGTGCTAAGGCCTGCCTCATTCCATTAGTACTTAGGTACTTACTGAATGATTAGACTATTGCAAGAAGCGTACCTGGGTGAATTTACAAGTGTTTCAGTTTTGGCGCAGTGAATGCATTACTACATGGTGCTGAATAAGTCACTGGAACATTGCAAGGGGAGTGACAGGATGTTTGCTGAAAGTACATGGATACTGACTGGGGAATTGAAGCTGTTAAGGACAAGTGTATAGTATGTTAGAAGACTGCATGCATACTGCATAGACATTTGTAGACCTCTATGTGGTAATGCATGGTTCACTACATGAGTACCTGGAAACTGACTGAATCATTAGACTACTGCTAGAACAGTGCTTGGGTAAAACTGTTAAGTTTTTCAGTTTTGGCACAGTAAAAAGATTAGTACATGGTACTGGATCAGTCACTGGATGAGTGCAAGATGAGTGACAATATGTTTATTGAAATATATAGAAACTGACTAGTTAATTAAAGAAGTGAAAGACAAATGTGTAGGTGACTAGAGGCCTGTCTGCATAATGCATAGGGGTTTCAAGCAGTCCATGTTGTAAGGCCTGGCTCGCTGCATGAGCACTTGGATGCTGACTGAATGATAAGAGTACTAAAAAGAGAGTGCCTGGGTGAATTTATAAATGTTGGGGTTTTGGCAAAGTGAATGGTTTAGTATATGCTACTGAATGGGTCACTAGAGGAGTACATGGGGAGTAACAGAGTGTTTGCTTGAAGTGTATGAATACTGACTGTGGAATTAAAGGTGTGAAAGAGAACTGTGTAGATGGTTAGAGGACTGCATGCATAGTGGATAAGCATTTGAATCAATGCATGTGCTAAGGCCTGCCTCACTTAGATACTACTTGAATATTAACTGAATGTTTGCAGTATTGCAAGGACACTTCCTGGGTGATTACATAAGCAATAACTGCCTTCTAATTCTAACAAAACTTGAGAACAGGAAAGTTTTTAAGCAGTAATGCATATTCAAACATATGAAGTACCCAAAGGCTTCTCTCACAGTGGTTCCCAAATGCACACAGACTAACAGTGTGATTCTAGACGAGCAGAGCGATACAGAGCGCCGAGACACCTCCGGGTATTTGTGCGCTATAAAAATCGAAAAAAAACATACACATAAACAAAAAACATAAACACTATCTCTAGGAGTTTACCAAAACTCATTCACTACTGTGGAAGGGGTAAGGGTACTGTACACAACCTACATATTTCAGTACTACACTTTTCTGTCAATGGCTGTCTCATTGTATCAATACATAAGCAATGACTGGCTTCTAATGCTACTAAAACTTGACAACATGACAGGTTTTAAAACATTTATCTGTCAGCAAATACATGATGTTCCCAAATGCTTCTCTCACAGTGGTTCCCAAATGCACACAGACTCACAGTGTGATTCTAGACAAGCAACACTATCCCTTGGAGTTTACCAAAACTCATTCACTACTGTGCAAAGAGTAAAGGGACTGCACACAATCTACATATTTCACGACTCCAGTTTAGTGTCAAAGCCTAACTCATTTTATCAAAGCATAAGCAAAGACTGGCTTCTAATGCTACTAAAACTTGACAACATGGCAGGTTTTAAAACAGTTATCTGTCAGCAAATACATGATGTTCCCAAATGCTTCTCTCACAGTGGTTCCCAAATGCACACAGACTCACAGTGTGATTCTATACAAGCAACACTATCCCTAGGAGTTTACCAAAACTCATTCACTACTATGTAAGGGGTAAGGGGACGGCACACAATCTAGATATTTCAGGACTCCACTTTAGTCTCAATGCCTGACTCATTTAATCAAAGCATAAGCAAAGGCTGGCTTCTAATGCTACTAAAACTTGACAACAATACAGGGTTTAAAACAGTTATCTGTCACCAAATACACAATGTTACCAAATCCTTGTCTCACAATCCTTACCCAAATGCACACAGACTCACAGTGTGATTTTAGGCAAGCAACACTATCATAGGAGTTTACCAAATCTCATTCAGTAGTGTAGAAGGCGTAAGAGTACTGTACACAATCTACATATTTAAGTACTGCACTTTAGTGTCAAAGCCTGACTCATTTTATCAATCCATAAGCAAACACAGGCTTCTAATGCTACTAAAACCTGACGACATGACATGTTTTAAAACAGTTATCTGTCAGCAAATACATGATGTTACCAAATGCTTCTCTCACAATGGTTCCCAAATGCACACAGACTCACAGTGTGATTCTAGACAAGCAACACTATTCCTAGGAGTTTACCAAAACTCATTCACTACTGTGCAAGGGGTAAGGGGACTACACACAATCTACATATTTAAGTACTGCACTTTAGTGTCAAAGCCTAACTTATTTTATCAAAGCATAAGCAAAGACTAGCTTCTAATGATACTAAAACTTGACAACATGGCAGGTTTTAAAACAGTTATCTGTTCGCAAATACATGATGTTCCCAAATGCTTCTCTCACATGGGTTTCCAAATGCACACAGACTCACAGTGTGATTCTATACAAGCAACACTATCCCTAGGAGTTTACCAAAACTCATTCACTACTATGGAAAGGGTAAGGGGACTGCACACAATCTACATATTTCAGGACTCCACTTTAGTGTCAATGCCTGACTCATTTAATCAAAGCATAAGCAATGACTGGCTTCCAATGCTACTAAAACTTGACAACATGACAGGTTTTAAAACACTTATCTGTCAGCAAATACATAATGTTAGCAAATGCTTCTCTCACAATCCTTACCCAAATGCACACAGACTCCCAGTGTGATTCTAGACAAGCAACACTATCTCTAGGAGTTTACCAAAACTCATTCACTACTGTGGAAGGCGTAAAGGGACTGCACACAATCTACATATTTCAATACTGCACTTTACTGTCAATGCCTGACTCATTTTATCAATGCATAAGCAAAGACTGGCTTCTAATGCTACTAACACATGACAACATGACAGGTTTTAAAACAGTCATCTGTCAGCAAATACATAATGTTAGCAAATGCTTCTCTCACAATCCTTACCCAAATGCACACAGACTGACAGTATGATTTTAGACAAGCAACACTATCCTAGGAGTTTACCAAAACTCATTCACTAGTCTAGAAGAGGTAAGGGTACTCCACACAATCTACATATTTAAGTTTACTGTCAATGCCTGACTCATTTTATCGATGCATAAGCAAAGACTGGCTTCTAATGCTACTAAAACTTGACAACATGACAGGTTTTAAAACAGTCATCTGTCAGCAAATACATGATGTTACCAAATTATTCTCTCACAATGGTTACCCAAATGCACACAGACTCACAGTGTGTTTCTAGACAAACAACACTATCCCTAGGAGTTTACCAAAACACATTTCTTAATCTATGAGTACTACATTTTAGTGTTCAAACATGACTCATTTTGCAAATTCACAAACAATGACTGATTTCTAACTGTACCAAAATATAAAAACAGCACAGTTATCTGTCTGCAAACACGTGAAAAACACAAATGCTTATCACAGTTTCTACATGCACACACACTATCAATAAGATTGTAAACAAAAAAAAGTACTCCCTACACTTTAGCAGGAGAAATACATTAGTCTGATTACAATTAAAATAGTCTACATACATCCCCTCACAATTAAATAACTCACCTTTCAAGTTGTTTTGTAGATTAAGAAGTATATCAGTCACACACCAGATATCAGTCACACACCAGATTTTTTTATACAGAATCTCTGCACTGTGCACCTCTCAGCAAAACCAAAGAATGGCAAAGTTTCCCTCTCATTTCCATATATATACATGTAAACATCAAATCACATTCCGTCCCACATAAATTCAAAACCAAACACACATTTCTATTGGTTAAACATTTCAACCCTTTCCAAATGACATAAATTTGAACCCTACCCCCAATCTGCCTTCTGCCTGTTACCATAGCAACAGGTCATGGAACACTAAATTGAGCACACAGGTCACAAGTTCAGCAACAATGTTGCTAATCAAAACAGCAAGTGTGCTTGACTTTTCAACATATCAGCTTATCATATATAATGTTCCTTTCACGCACTTTTTGTTAACCAATACGAATCATGCGTTTAAAAAACAGAAACATGCACCCTACCTTTCAATGTAGAAGGTTGTCAAACAACCAATGATTTCTTGCCTTTTTTCAAAACTGCATCTTAGCCACCATTTTAGAAAAATCTTACTTTTCAAACTGCCATTTCATTTACAGAGACCATCTGAGTGCATCCAGACCTCCCTTCAAGATGCTTAGAGTGTGTATTGTGGGACACAGCTATATTTTCTGGAGCCAAAGGCATGCAGAAAACAAAGGCAGTCACAAAGACCTAGGTTTGCCAAATGTAGACATTAAATGGATTGGACAGAGAGGGTTAAAGTGGCACCAATTGATGTCATTGGTAAAAACCTTTATGCATATCCAACACCCTGACCTCATAATAGTGCACTGTGGTGGCAATGACCTTGGCACTTTGACTGGGGTAGGTCTGGAAATGCTTATGAAGGACACCTTTGCAGAATTGTTTTCACTTTTTCCCAAAACTGCCTTTGTGTATTCTAACATATGCCAAAGGCAGAAGTGGAACTGGTCCAATCATTTTTGTCCACAGATTGAGAAAGCTAGGAAACATGTGAATAAATCTGTTTCTGCTTTTCTCCGAGACTATAGAATGGGGTCCATTTACAATAACAATCTGCGCTTTCATATGCAAGAGAGGTATAGGAGAGATGGAGTACACTTTACTGATGAAGGAAACAGAGTCTTCCTCAACAACTTTAGACTCTGTATAGGTACTTACTTATAAGTACCAAAAACTCTCAATGAACACAACTGCTCTTTTTAGAGCCACTCAAGAACCAAACACTTAAGCAAGATGTTTGTCTCCCAAAAATGTCAGTTTTTTTCCTTGGATCCGCGCACCCAACGCGTTAGGAACCGCGCACCCAACGCGTGAGGAACCGTGCACCCAACACGATAGGATGCGCGACTACTAATTTTACCGTAAAAAAAAAATATCCCCTATCACTAATTGTTATTATCCCCGGGGACCCCATCCCCCGGGGCTTATAAAAAAACATTGGAGACCGTGGGGGGAGCCCCAACGCCCCCACGGTCCCAGCCGGCTCCCCGCGTCCTTCGAGAGCCGGCATTGCTTTTCCACATGGGGAGCTGCTGACATGCAGCTCCCCGTGTGGAAAAGCAATCTTGTTTGGATTTTGAAAGAGAGAGCAGGACCTGCTCTCTCTTTAAAAATCCTAACGAAGTTTGCTATGGGAGGGCGGGAGACTCCCGCCCTCTCATAGCAAACAACAGTGTCCTGGGGGTGGGCACCCCAGGACACTGTAGGAGCCGGCCCTGGGGGGTGGCGGTTCCCAGGGCCCTCGAGGGCTCCAGGAGGGGTGCCACACAGCCCCCCTCCCCTATTAATATATAAACATTTTGCCCCCGGGATTTGGCCCACCCGGGGGCGAATTATTAACGAAGCGCGGAAGCCCGCACTTCGAGTTTTTTTAATTTTTTCGTCCGGATCCGCGCACCCTGCGCGCATTTTGCGTTTTTTTTTTTTTTTTAAAAGGGGGCCCGACCCCCTGAGCAACACTAGAGGGTCAGAGTATTTCTACCCTGCCCCCTTTATATGTTTTACACACTTATTCCCCTTACTTCTTCAGACTCGCTTCTACCGAGGCACAAAATGGCTGCCAACAGTTCCTGGTTTCGAATGTAGACAGACACTCGACAGCCAATTAGCATTCAGCGCGTGATCGGGAAGGTGCACGCTTGGTTCGGGGAGGGTGTGCTTACGGTGCGGGTAGGGTGCGCGGATCCTCCAAGGCCATAGATATCACTAACTTTTTTACCCTAATTTTCTCAGGAACTACTGAACAGATTTACACCATTTATGCAAAAGGCACAAGTCTGAACTGAGGACTAACTCTTTGCCAAATTTGGTGTAATTCCATTCAGCAGTTCGGGCTGTAGCTGCGTCAACAGGTCCTATGGGAAAATGCATGGGGAAAATGCGTTTTGTGGACCCCCCTTTTTTCTCGGCCCCCGCTTGACGAATCACCGTGAAATTTTCAGGATAGGAGCAGACCGGAGCTGGCCAACAGTTTGGATAATTTCGCGAAGATTCGTCAACCGGCGCCAGACGTATTGGGAATAGAATGTTGTGGATTTCCTGTGGAAAATAGGTCCTAACTATAACTACCTACTGTCCCATCATTCATTGCATGTGGCACGTGATGTATATGCTACTGCAGGGTCATGTGGATAATAAAAACCGGAAACATACCTGTTTCAGTGTCGGTGCTGTTCATTAGCTGCACATGCAGAAGGGTCCTCTGTGCCTTGAAACGCGTCAGCTCAACTAACAAAAGTTCGGAGAATCCTAGGCGAGCTGCATTCCAGGCCGGATGGCAGGGGCGATGTAGAGTGCCTCCTTGATGCTCACGGGCATTTTGTTGATTCATTTTATTTGCACGGCTGGTCCCTGCCATGGAGGAGGCACCATCACGACATAACCTGTGAGGCTGGGGAGATGAACTGTTCTAACTCCACGCAGCACATCGCTCCAATTGCAGACACTGAGCTCGTCAGGGCAACCCGATTCCTACTCAAGGACTTTAATGCTTTTAATTACGAACAAGTGCCGAACTTACTTAAAGGAAATAATTGTACTCACACAGTGGAAACTTCATGTCCCATCATTCATTGCATGTGGCACGGGATGTATAGGCTACTGCAGGGTCATGTGGATAATAGAAACCAGAAACATACCTGTTTGAGTGTCGGTGCTGGTCGTTAGCTGGCCATGAAGAAGGGGCCTCTGTGACTTGAAACGCGTCAGCTCAACTAACGAAAGTTTGGAGAATCCTAGGCAAGCTGCATTCCAGGCTGGATGGCGGGGCTGATGTAGAGTGCCTCCTTAATGCTCACGGGCATTTTGTTGATTCATTTTATTTGCACGGCTGGTCCCTGCCGTGGAGGAGGCACCATCACGACATAACCTGTGAGGCTGGGGAGATGAACTGTTCTAATTCCACGCAGCACATCGCTCAAATTGCAGACACTGAGCTCATCAGGACAACCCGATTCCTACTTGTGGCAATGTACAGTGGAGCTAACTGGCCTAAGGTCAGAATGTGGCATGGATTCCAATGTGGAATCAGAAGGGCTATCGTGGGGTTCTGGAAGTGGGAGTTGGAGAAGAGCGGTTGATGGATGAGGTGCCAATAAACCTACTTGCCTATTCTTTTGTCCTGCCTTCTACTTATTTGTATTCACAAGGACACCACATTTATTTGGCGACGAGCGGGAGTAAAGGCAGGAGTAAAGGCACCTCAACATCGGTTTGGCACTAACCTGGAGGGTTCGGTGTGGATCCTGGAGCTGATATTCGTGATCTCTGCGAATGAGGAGGCGTTGTTGGAGGCCTTCGAGACTGGTGACGCTCCGGGTGTGGCGCTGCGGATCTTCGTATGGTGAGAGTTTCTGGAGGAGGAGAACAGCTGGTGGCATCGGGAGCGCGAGACGTCTCCGTAAAACTGGTTGCTGTGAGCGCGAGACTTCAACGCGGAGCGCGAGACTTCAGCGCGTTCACCGAGGAGTCATGAAGGGAGGCGCGAGGCTTCTGCGCATGTGCAGGTGAAGTCATAAAGGAGAACGAAGGCTTCAGCGTGTGTGCCAAAGGGAGGCGCGAGGCTTCTGCGCGTGTGCGGTGAAGTCATAAAGAAAACAAAGGCTTCAGCGCGTGTCCCAGCAATTCCCAGGTGGAGGCTTGAATCGTCAAAAGGAGGCTTGGAGACAGCCAATGAGAACCTTGTTGGGGGCCATTTTCAGTTGTTGGGAAGATCTTCATTCATTTGTAAGGAAATACGGTGTTCAAAAAAAAAAAAGGAAAATACTGAACTTTGTTTTTTTCTTTTTGGAATCAGAGGGAACGTGCACAGAAATCATACTTCATTGGAAGTGTGTTTATAACTCTTTCTTCCCGTATGTGAGCCAGCTGGTCACAAGTACTTTAACAATTGATCGAAATTTTAGAGGTGTTTTGTGCTACTAAAGGTGGAGTTGGTCATATGTTAATTTGTTTGTTATTTTTATTTATTCTGATTTCATGTTGATATTGATAGCTTGGTAATGTTTAAGATTTAAAAAAAAAAAATCTATCGTCATGCAGAATGTAACGCAACCTCCGTTTTTTCTAACTAGTCCAGGTGAGCCGAATGTTAAATGGCAAAAGTGAAAGAAAATTTTTACGAATTATGCGAGGGTGTGTGGCACGAATCTCAGTGCCGAACGTAAACATTCCTTATTGTTGCATTGTCTTGGGGGTGAAGGTCAAGAGGTGTTAGAACATTTACCTGAGTTAAGTGCTTCTGAACAAAGGAACCTCAATGAATATGAAATATGTATTGAACAATTGGACCGTCATTACCTACCAAGGCTGAGCACGATAATGGAAAGGTACCACTTTGGTCTAAGGGGACAGAAAAAAGAGGAGTCGGTGGAAGAGTATGTTTCGGCTCTGAGGAAGCTTGCTTCCTCATGCTAATTTGGTCCTGCTGTGGAGGAGAGGATTAGAGATCAGTTTGTGTTGAGGTGTGCGCATGATGATATCAGGAAAGAACTCTGGTTGAAAGATGAACCTCCGCTCGAAGAAGTGATTACTATTGCCAAGCAAGTAGAGCATATGAGGAAGTGTGTTGATGAGTTGAATGAAGAAAAGGCTAAAATTGAAGAAAAGAGTAAAAGTACAGTGGTTGAAAATAAAGTAGAAGAAGTGGTATGCCAGGTACAAAAGAGGGAGATTAAGGGAAAAGATGCTAGTATGTCTATGCCTAGCAATGTAACCAGTTTTCCTGTTGGAGGAAAACCTGTGTGTTTTAGGTGTGGACGTTTTGGGCATTTTGCTAATTCACCATATTGTCCTGGACTGAGAGCTATCTGCAACATGTGTGGTCGGAAAGGACATTTCGCTAAATGTTGCAAGGGTAAAGGCAATAAAGATAACAGTATGACTGCCAAGCACCAGCCTGAAGTAAAGGTGGTCACATTTCAAGTTGATGCAAGCAAAAGTGATCATCCATCTCATGTGGTGGATATAGAAGGGGTACCCCTTAATTTTAAGTTTGATTCCTGTTCTCACCTGACAATAATTGGAGAGGATGTTTTTATGCAACATTTTGTCAACAGAGTGAAATATTTTAAGAGTGATCTTTCTCCCATGGGTTATGGAGGCTTACCTATAAAAATGTCTGGATATTTTGTGGCCACCATTGAACTTTGTGGGAAGATGATTGCGGGGAAGATATCTGTTGCTAAGCAGGGTGATTCCCTTATGGGTTGGCCTCATCAACGTTTATTGGGGGTGTGGTTAAATCCCAATGCCTCTCCACAGGTTCAAGTACAAGCGGTTGGGGACACGTCCCTCAGGTTTGTAGAACAGTTTGCTGACATATTTAAGGATACCTTGGGGTGTCTTAAGGGATATAAACATCACATTAAAGTAAGAGTAGGAGCGGTACCTGTTGTGGCTAGAGTAAGGAGAATTCCGTTGAATGAACAAGCTGGCGTTCAGAAAGAGATAGATAAATTGATGAAGGCAGGCATAATTGTACCAGTTGAAGCTACAGAATGGTTGGCTCCGATAGTCGTGGCCAAGAAGGCTACTGGCGAAATTCGCCTTTGCATTGACTTGAGGGCTTTGAACAAAGAGGTCATAGTAGATAAGTTTCCCTTACCGAACATCGATGAGATGGTTGGTACGTTGGGTGGTGCGAAATACTTTTCAACTCTTGATTTGGCCTCAGCTTATCATCAAGTTGAGTTAGATGACTTCTCCCAGGATCTCACTGCTTTTGTTACCCCCATGGGTACTTTTAAATTTTGTAGAATGCCGTTCGGGCTTGTCTCGGCGGCTTCTGTGTTTCAACGAATAATGTCACACATTCTCAGGGGCCTTGTTGGAGTTAAATGCTATCAAGATGATCTTTTGATTTTTGGGAACACCTTACAAGAGCATGATAGTCGGGTTTTTGCCGTCCTGCAACGTTTAAGGGAAGCGGGTCTTACTCTTAGGAAGGATAAGTGTAAATTTGGGTTGCAGGAGGTAAATTATCTTGGACATTGTATAACTGGACATGGGGTTTTTCCCAAGAAGGAATTGGTGGAATCCATCATGAATGTTTCGGTACCGGTCAACAAGGAAGAATTGCTTTCTTTTCTTGGTATGGTAGAGTTTTACAGTAAATTTATCCCTGGCTATGCAAGTAAAACTCATTGTTTGAGGAAATTGACTGTAAAAAATGCGGTGTTTTTGTGGTCAAGTGAGTGTGAGGAGGAGTTTGTCTTGATAAAAAAGGAGTTGAGTAAAGCGCCAGCCCTTCATGCGTTTGTGCCTAGCGATCCGACGGTTATCATGACAGATGCTAGTGAAAAAGGATTGGGGGCGGTGCTGCTTCAGAAGAAGAATGGAGTGGATTGTTTGATCGCTTGTGCTTCAAGGTGTCTAAGAGGGTCTGAAAGGGGTTATTCGGTTATAGAGAAGGAGTCTTTAGCCATATTTTGGGCTTTAAGGAAGTTTAAAAATCTGGTGTGGGGTGTGAAGGTTAGTGTTTTGTCGGACCATAAGCCCTTGAAGGAGGTGTTTTCTAAGAAAGGTCTTGACTCCATTTCTTCTAGAATAAGGAAATGGATCATTTCTTTACAGGAGTTTAATTTTGAGGTTGATTACATTCCGGGTGTGGTAAATAGATCTGCGGACTGTCTTTCTAGGTTGGTTGATCTCAAAGAAAGCAATGAGGAGGATGGTGAGGATGATAATGAGGTGGTTAATGTGTGTGAAATCACAGATGGTACTGTTACCCAAGAGGATTGGATTTCAGAAATCAATAAGGATGATGAAATTACAAGAGTGATGGTGATGTTGGGGGAAGGTAAACAGTTGGAGAAACCCTGGAGATTAGTTTCTGATGAGCTTTCTGTGGTGGACGGCATACTTTCAAGGGGCACGAGGTTGGTTCCTCCGGTGGGTATTAGAGAGAAGTTGCTCAATTTTGCTCATATTGGTCATCTTGGGATTGTCAAGACCAAGGAACTGCTGAGGTTGCAGTTTTGGTGGCCTGGCATGGATATGGAGATAGAGAGGTTGGTTCGAGAGTGTCCTGAATGCTGTGCTAGTGACAAGATTTTGAAGACTAAACAAACTCCAATGGTGTGCAGGAAGTTACCTGATCATCCTTGGGATGAGGTTTCGATTGACATTGTTGGTCCTTTGCATGGGGTATGTGATACTCCATATTTAATAGTGGTTCTGGATTTATACTCAAGGTGGATAGAGGTAGGTGCTGTTAGGGATGTGTCTACGATGTGTGTCATCAGGTTCTTGCAGGAAATTTTCAAGAGAGAGGGTTTTCCTAACAGCATTCTTTCGGACAACGGACCACAATTTACCTCTAGTGAGTTCAAGGATTTTATGGTGAGATGTGGTATTCAACATAAAAGGTGTGCCATATATCATCCTGAAGCTAATGGTGCAATAGAAAGGGTCAACAAGACTCTTAAGGAGAGTATTCAGTTGGCAAGAGCCAGTGGGTTGAATTGGAAGGAATCACTTCAAGACAGAATTTTGGCTTACCGAGTGTCTCCTCATTCAACTACCGGGAGGGCTCCTTTTGAATTATTTAAAGGAAGGATACCTAATACTTTGTTGTGTCCTGGTTGGATGAAGTTAAACAAGGGTTTTGTTGATAATCAGGTAGGGAGGTGGAGGGATAGAGAGATAGAGAAGCAGGCTTTGAGGAAACTTTATGTTGATGGTAAGAAAGGTGCCCAATTTCAGGTGGTGAAGGTTGGAGATATGGTTAAGATAAGAGCTCCTGTGGGATGTCAACCTTGGTCAAAATTTACCAATGTAAGATCTGTGATTAAAGTGTTTAATAACGCTGTAAAAACAAGTGATGGGAGGATTTGGAACAAGAGTCGCGTGGTAGTGGTCAATCCTGTTGCTTCTGTTGGTCAGGCGGATAGCAACAGGTTAGTCTCTGGTTCTGGATCCTCTGGTCTCTTGTCCTCTGGTTCTAATCAGTCTGGGGTCTTGAGGGGCATCCGGGAAAGAAGTCAAAGGGTGCGCAGACTTCCTGTTTACATGAAGGACTATGTTAGGTTATAGGTTGGTCATGCTAGAGTGTGTGGGGTTCATTTGTGCTTCGCCATGTCACATGTTTATTTTACTGTGATGCCTTTCTGTTCATTTTAGTAGTATGTTACAGGGCAGCTTATGTTTCTTTGTCCTGATGCTGTATGATGATTTTCTTGTTTTATGATTATTTGCAATTCTGTTATTATTATTGTTGAGGGGGAAGATGTGTGGCAATGTACAGTGGAGCTAACTGGCCTAAGGTCAGAATGTGGCATGGATTCCAATGTGGAATCAGAAGGGCTATCGTGGGGTTCTGGAAGTGGGAGTTGGAGAAGAGCGGTTGATGGATGAGGTGCCAATAAACCTACTTGCCTATTCTTTTGTCCTGCCTTCTACTTATTTGTATTCACAAGGACACCACACTACTCAAGGACTTTAATGCTTTTAATCACGAACGAGTGCCGAACTTACTTAAAGGAAATAATTTTACTCACACAGTGGAAACTACATGTCCCATCATTCACTGCATGTGGCACGTGATGTATATGCTACTGCAGGGTCATGTGGATAATAATAACCGGAAACATACCTGTTTGAGTGTTGGTGCTGGTCGTTAGCTGCCCATGAAGAAGGGGCCTCTGTGCCTTGAAACGCGTCAGCTCAACTAACTAAAGTTTGGAGAATTCTAGGCGAGCTGCATTCCAGGCCGGATGGCGGGGTGATGTAGAGTGCCTCCTTAATGCTCACGGGCATTTTGTTGATTCATTTTATTTGCACGGCTGGTCCCTGCCGTGGAGGAGGCACCATCACGACATAAAACTGTGAGGCTGGGGAGATGAACTGTTCTAATTCCACGCAGCACATCGCTCAAATTGCAGACACTGAGCTTATCAGGACAACCCGATTCCTACTCAAGGACTTTAATGCTTTTAATCACGAATGAGTGCCGAACTTACTTAAAGGAAATAATTTTACTCACACAGTGGAAACTACATGTCCCATCATTCATTGCATGTGGCACGTGATGTATATGCTACTGCAGGGTCATGTGGATAATAAAAACTGGAAACATACCTGTTTGAGTATCGTTGATGGTCGTTAGCTGCCCATGAAGAAGGGGCCTCTGCGCCTTGAAACGCGTCAGCTCAACTAACGAAAGTTCGGAGAATCCTAGGCGAGCTGCATTCCAGGCCGGATGGCTTGGTGATGTAGAGTGCCTCCTTAATGCTCACGGGCATTTTGTTGATTCATTTTATTTGCACGGCTGGTCCCTGCCGTGGAGGAGGCACCATCATGACATAACCTGTGAGGCTGGGGAGATGAATTGTTCTAACTCCACGCAGCACATCGCTCCAATTGCAGACACTGAGCTCATCAGGACAACCCGATTCATACTCAAGGACCGTAATGCTTCTAATCACGAACGAGTGCCGAACTTACTTAAAGGAAATAATTGTACTCACACAGTGGAAACTACATGTCCCATCATTCATTGCATGTGGCACGTGATGTATATGCTACTGCAGGGTCATGTGGATAATAAAAACTGGAAACATACCTGTTTGAGTGTCGTTGCTGGTCGTTAGCTGCCCATGAAGAAGGGGCCTCTGCGCCTTGAAACGCGTCAGCTCAACTAACGAAAGTTCAGAGAATCCTAGGCGAGCTGCATTCCAGGCCATATGGCGGGGGTGATGTATAGTGTCTCCTTAATGCTCACGGGCATTTTGTTGATTCATTTTATTTGCTCGGCTGGTCCCTGCTGTGGAGGAGGCACCATCACGACATAAGCTATGAGGCTGGGGAGATGAACTGTTCTAACGCCACGCAGCACATCGCTCCAATTGCAGACACTGAGCTCGTCAGGACAACCCGATTCCTACTCAAGGACTTTAATGCTTTTAATCACGAACGAGTGCCAAACTTACTTAAAGGAAATAATTGTACTCACACAGCGGAAACTACATGTCCCATCATTCATTGCATGTGGCACGTGATGTATATGCTACTGCAGGGTCATGTGGATAATAAAAACGGGAAACATACCTGTTTGAGTGTCAGTGCTGGTCATTAGCTGCCCCTGAAGTAGGGGCCTCTGTGCCTTGAAATGCGTCAGCTCAACAAACGAAAGTTCGGAAAATCCTAGGCGAGCTGCATACCAGGCCGGATGGCGGGGGTGATGTAGAGTGCCTCCTTAATGCTCACGGGCATTTTGTTGATTCATATATATATATATATATCAACAAACTTCGCCAACAAGGTCCCAAAATTCCTCAAGGATAGAACGAGGACTGGAACAGACGATCACAGACCACGAAATAAGTGCAGGTGAAACTTTTAATAAACGATCAGCATGTCTGTCATGACGCGTTTCAGCCTACTAGAGGCCTTGTTCACATGACGCAATGAGAGTAGTATGCTCATATTTAAAGTGCCCGGTGCTTAATGTCAACAGACCTGATTGGTCATTCTCAATGGACATAGAAAAAATACAAATGTACTTTTTTTCTCCTTACGATAAATGAACATGGGTGACAAAAAGGCACATTATTTAAAATACCCCCAAAAATATTTTTTTGTGTTGTCTAAATTGCATTGAAAATCAATAATAATAAACAGATAATCTGTATTTTTGAGGTAGAAAACAGTTTTTCCCAAACGGAGATAACTTGGATAAAAAAATGTGTAAAATACAAACACCAAGCAAGGAAGTCGTGCAATATCTGGGAACATAATAAACCCTAATGGGCCAGAATTGCACCAATGTCCATGGTTAAGTTCTATTACCAAATATTTGATAACCCCTCAAAAACAAAACCATACTGAATTAACTTATATGCATAATGCATATACAAGGAAAAAAAGTTTTTTCCAATTCAAAAGAGGCCGTCAAATCTACCAATGTGGCTGTGCCTGATGGTAAATCTCCTAATATGTTAACAATTAAAAAAAACCTGTTAGAATATATACATGTGCCAAAGATGAAATAGAGCTCATACAAGACATAATAGACAATGATTGAGCATGTCACCCCAACCCAAGTCAGTTTCTAATAAAGTGCATAAAGTGCTTTAACACAAAAATAATTTCAACGAACATATAAAATTATTACGAACTTTTAGAGAGGATTAGACCAATCAATTAAATGACATGAAATAGCAGTGCATTTGTTTAAAACATCAAAAACCGATTTAAAGACAAGTAAAAAAATCCTCACTAGAATTTAAGACCCTGTGGGGTCTTTGTATCAAGTTCTAGGATGTATTTCGTTTCAAGGGCTCGTAAACGGGCCTCTCTGTTGCCTCCACGTCTGAGAGGCAAGACTGAATCTATAACAAAATATTGTAGCAAATCACTTTTGTTATTATATCTCTCTCTCTATATATATATATATATTTATATATATATATATATCACCTACTGGCGGTTGCCAGTAGGTAGTTATAGTTAGGACCTATTATCCATAGGAAAATCGTAACATTCTATTCCCAATAACTTTGGCGCCGGTTGAAGAATCTCCACATAATTTTCAAAACTAATGGCCCGTTCCGATCAGCTCCTATCCTGAAGGTTTGGGGGGGATTCGGCAAGCGGGGGCCGAGAAAAAAGGGGGGTCCCAAAACACGTTTTCCCCATGTTCTTTCCCATAGGAAATTTTAGACAAGGCTACAGCCCGAACTGCTGAACGGAATTACACCAAATTTTGCAAAAAGGTAGCCCTTGGTTCAGAAAGCACCCTTTGTTTAAATGTTGTAAATCTGTTCAATAGTTCCTGAGATATTAAAAAAATAGTGGTGAAAAAATAGTTTTCCCATAGGAAACTTTAGACACTGTTATAGCAAAAACTGCTGAACGGATTTACACCAAATTTGGCAAAAAGGTACTGCTTGGCTAAGAAAGCAACCTTGTTAAAAATGGTAAAAATCCGTTCAGTAAATTTTGAGAAATTAAGAAATAAAGATAGTGATATCTAGAGGCACGGAGGATCCACGCACCCTCCCGATCACGAGCTTCATGTTAATTGGCTGTAATCACTCCAAACCAGGAAGTGTTGGCCGTCATTTTGTGCCTCGGTAGAACAGAGGCAGAAGAAAACCGAAAAACAAATGTGGAAAACAGGAAAAGGGAGCAGGGTAGAAACACCCTGACCCCCTAGGCCTGCTCAGGGGGTCCCACATGGACACCCAGGGCCCCAAAAAAATATTATATTTTTTTAAATCGCGGGATGGCGGATCCGGCTGCGAAAATACAAAAAAACAAAGCACGGGCTGCCGCGCTTCGTTTAAATAAAGCCCCCGGGTGGGGGGGCCCAATCCCCCCATACTGCCCCGGGGACCACCACCCCCCGGGGCTTTGCAGAAAGATTTGCGAGGGGCACACAGCCCCCCCCGCAGCCCCGGGGACCGCCACCCTCGGGGCTTTGATTTTTTTGTGGGGGCATCCAAGCCTCCCCAAGCCCCAGGGACCGCCACCCGGGGCTTTTATTAATACATTTGCTGGGGGGCTGCACAGCCCCCTGCTGCCCCATGAACTGCCACCCCCGGGGGCTCTTATTTTTTAAAATTATTCCTGTGGGGGGCTCGAGCCCCCCCCACATGCCCGGGGACCGCCACCTCCCCAGGGCTCTAATTCTTAAAATGGGGGGTCCATGACAGACCCCCAAGCCCTGGGGACCACCACCCCCCGGGGCCCCGCCCCCTTCCTTCACCATTGTGCAAACGCGCCCCCTGGCGAGTTGTAAGTTGGGGAATTAATTCCCCTTCAATACTGAGGGTCCCAGAGGGCCAACTAGCCCAGCAGGTACCTCCAGTATGCACCAGGGAGCTGTGTTGCAGAGAGGTGTTCAGAGGCCATGCCCCTTTTTACACCTCTCTGCAATGCAGCTCTGTGGCGCTTATTGGAGGTACCTAGTGGGCTAGTTGGACCCTAGGGACCCTCAGGATTCAAGGGGAGTTACTCTCCCAACTTAAAACGGCCACAGGGCGTGTTTACACGGTGGTGAAGGGAGGGGACGGGGCCTGAGGTGACGTGTGCAAACACGCCTTGTGGCGCGTTTTAAGTTGGGGAAATAATTGCCCTTCAATCCTGAGGGCTCCTGGGGGCCAACTAGACCACCAGGTGCTTCCCGTAAGTGCCACTGTGCTGTGTTGCAGAGAGGTTTTCCAGGCCGTGCCCGTTTTTACACCTCTTTGCAACGCAGCTCTGTGGTGCTTACTGAAGGTACCTAGTGGGCTAGTTGGACCCACGGATCATCAGGATTCAAGGGGAGTTAATCTCCCAACTTAAAACGGCCACAGGGCATGTTTGCACACATGTCACCTCAGGCGCCCCCCTCCCTTCACCAGTGTGCACACGCGCCCCGTGGCGCGTTTTAAGAGGTAGTTTTAATCCCCCTGCCCTATTATGTACTAGGGTCTTACAGAGGAGGTCATGCTAATCACAGGAGTACACCAACGCATAGTGTACCCTAGTGAATGTAGGTGTTTTCACTGTATTCTAAGTGTCTTTTAGCATAGCACTGGCTCTAGGCCTGGTTAGTCAGAGTCAGTTACCACCAGTACCCGTCTGAAAAAGTTGTGGGCACAGGATGATTTTGCAACAAGGCCTCTTTCTGCTCCTCTGTTGGTTCTTTCTGCACATGTCTTGCTTCTTCCTGCAATTTTCTTCGTCTTTGTAGACTTCTGTTGCCTCTTTCTGCATTTCTTTTGCTTCTTTCTCTGCGTTTTTTCTTCTTTCTTCACATGTCCTACCTCTGTAGGCATAGTTAGAAAGTAGCATTTGAAAAGCCTTTGAAATTCACTGAAAAAAACAAAGGTTCCAGGCACGGTATAGTTAGAAATTAGCATTTAAAAAACCTTAGAAATTCACTGAAAAACCATAGGTTTCAAGGGCGTTATAGTTAGTTGGACATTTCACTCGTACAAAACCATTGAAATTCCCCCATTATAGTTAGTTCAGCTAACTATAACTCGCGCCCCCGCAATGCACTGCTGATGACGTCACATATTACATCACTCATGACATGGTCAGTGACATCACTGATGACATCTCAAATGACATCACTGATGACATCATCCATGTGATAATTTCATGCATCTTCTCACACCGTAATATAACTTTTGATACACCCACTCTAAATTACAGACTGCCATTCTCAAATCCATAGACACTCCAAGACTTATAACTACATACCCGCTCACTGATTCTTAAGTCTACACACACATCCACTCACTCACCCGTACAGTCACTCATACTTACGGTCACTCAGTACAGGACTATCATATGCACTCATACAACTATATAGACACTCACACACCACCATTCATCCATAGACGTACTCACACACCTAGTCAGTCATGCAAATATTTAATCACACTCCCATTTACTCACCTATACAGTTATACACACACCAGCTCACTTACTCAAACAAATACTAGCACATTCGTATGCTCCTATACAATCACTGATACAAGCACACACTCATCCATACAGCCACTCTCACAATCACACACTCTCACATGTAGCCATTTAAATACTCTGACACACATATATACTACCTTTCACATATGTAGTTACTCACACGTGTACCACTGAGATGTACATTCACTCACTAACACACCCATACACACACTCACCCACCCATACAGTCCATCAAAGATGCAGTCTTGAAACCATGCACCCAGTGAATCACCCACTCACACATCTATGCACTGAGTCACACAAACCCCACCCACACAAACACTCAGGCACCCATACGGATACTCAGACAACCAATGAATAACTCATATAGACACGCATGTAGTTATTCACAAACACATGCAGCCGCTTACACACCAACAGACAGACGGATACAGAGATTCACATATATATAGTGTTAGTGAGTGTGGGTTTCCATCAACGTCCGCTCCAGTCTTATCCCTGAGGGAGAAGCACTATTCATCGATGTGCTGCAACTGGGATGCTCAGTAATAGGCTCTAAGGTCGGGGAGCAATATTTTTCCATTTTGTGTGCTGCTCTGTAACGTACGCAGCACTGTATATGTGGTGCCTCCATCCCAAAACAGCATTTGTAGTGTGCTGTCCACTTTATCAAGGAAGGAGTCATGGACGGGCAAGGGGGTACGTACAGGTATTTCAGGAGAGTGATTATCTTAAATAGGGATGCCCTGTCCTGTTCACGATTAAGTGAGGTGGGCATCTCCATCTGTCTATGTCAGACAGAAACTCGTGGTAGAACACACCCAGGTTCTTCTCTAGGGACTGGGGACTATTTCTTTCTACTTCGATCCCTAAGTGACGGAACCATTCTGTCGTGACTTTAATGTTGGGTGGGATCAGAATCTTGTCATCCCATTCTCCTATACCATAGAGGATTCATTTATCCCAGTTGATATGTACCCAGTGTAGCGTTTGAAGTTGGCAAAGATAGATAGAACCCCTTTGGAACAACATTGCAGGGTCAGACAAATATAGTAGTATTTCATCCGTGTACTTCAACACTTTCGTGAGTTTGCCCACATCTGTGAATCCCACAATATCCCCTTTTACTCTTATCCAAGATTCCAGGGGCTTCATACTGACAGCAGCAAACAGTAGGAGAGTCAGGGGGCACCCCTGCCTGGTCCCTTATTCTGAAGGAAATGCCTGTGATAACGTGCTGTTCACCTTCATCCTTGTCGTAATGTTTTGGTTAAGTAGTTCAACAATTTCCTGGAACGAACCCCATGCTCCACAGGACTTGGAAAAGGAACACCCAGTCTATGGAATCAAACGCCTACTCTGCATCTAGGAATAAGAGAGCCCTTCATTCTCAATCATCCCTCATACAGTCCAGCCAGTTTTGCAGGCAATTGAGGCTTTTCTTGATGCTGGGCGGGCTTAAAGGCCGGATGGTTTCTGTGAATCAAGGCAGTTATAACACTCACATACAAAGTAAGGTAACAGTTCCTAAAGAAATATATATGCCAGTATGGTCTACTATGCAAGAGAAAAGGGGAAAAGGGGGGGATGACAAAGTGTCACAGACAGGGTTCGAAAGAGGTAGTGTAATGGAGACTAGAGACTCCTGGATGGTACTAGAAGTGCCCTCACACACCCTTGCGGGTGCAAAGCATCATCATCGGGCTGTGCTCCTCGTGGGGGTGGCGCTGCAGTCCCTCACGGGCCCTAAAAAGGGCTCTCTATCGGAGATCTTTTGGTGGAGTCGCCGTAGTTGTGCGTGTGGGTGTGTGGGGAGGGGGGTGGTGGTGAGGCTAAAAAGACCTAATGGTGCCCTAACTATTTATTGGTGGGCCCAGGAGGTCTGCTAAAAATAACAGGGGATAATGTTATATAAACATTCTGAGTGGGGGGAAAAAAAAGCTGTAAATACGTCCCACTGCTCTCGACCCGTAAGAGTGAGGGTTTAAAGTGAGAGAGAGGGGGTACAGGTGGTGGTCAACATGTTTCGCGCTGTTGCCGGTCCCTAATGGATCCTAGCGCTTCGTCAGGACCAAGGTGGTGATTAAAAAGAAGGGGGTGGGATTCAGAAACAAAAAGGGAGAGTATTCTGTAATCCCAGAGTCACAAAAAAGTTGTGGGAGGAGCACGGATTATTAGTGTCCTTGACGTTCAACCTGTGGGGGAGAGGGAGAGAATAAAACATAAAGAAATAATGTGGGGCTTCCTACGAAAGAGGGCTCGAAAAGCATGCACCAGAGAGAAGAGTATTCCAGCCGTAGTCGTGCTAGGAATAGGTGCTCGTGCCCTGTGTGACGTCGATGGAAGTGCCCAACAAAGGGGATTAAAACAAGACAGACGCAAACTGCAAGTGAGGTTTCTCAGGTTGCCAGTATATAGTCCCTTCAAAGAAAAACAGGCTAAGTGTGATGGTGGGGTTAAAGAGACTCAGTGACAGCGGTGTGCGAGATGACGGGAGTTTACTCACACCAGTGGGCGATGGCTGACTCGTCTACAAGTGAGGCGGGAGGTACTGAGAAAGTTAAAATGACTCCCTGGCAGTAATTAAATAACATAGCCCAGACATTGGAGGGTGAATACTTATGACTATGGCATAGACGTGGTGGGATCATGCCATGAGTTGCAAGTGCTGGGTATGTAAGAGTACAAATAACGAGTGTGGACGTGACAAAGAAGCTGAAAATAAATACATGCTTATAGACAATGATTGGATAGACAATCCTACCCGCAAGAAGTCAGGGTCCACGCAGTGCCGGATCTTGACCAACTGGGGCGGGGGCTACAGCTGTGAAGGTAATGGGTTAAGGATGGAAAAACAGGCAGCATAAGTTGCGGGGGGGGGGTTGTTGTTGTACAGTGGCTCGCACACGGGGCTGATAAGTGTAGACACGCCGTCTATCACAAAAGGCACAAAGACTGTATGAAGGTCGCTAAAGAGCAAAGGACGTACTTACATCTGCCCCGGGAAATCGCCTCGACAACCTAAGGTGCCTCCAGGGTCGCCGGTACTGCTGTACGGCGGCGCAGCGTCTTAAATGTACGCTCAAAGATTGGTGGTCGAAGAGGTAGGGTAGATACTGAGGAGGGACTCAGCTACGTCTCAAAAGGGTAGCGGCCATCTTTGAACGGCAAAAAAGTCCGAACCTATTCCTATTGCTGTATGGCAATGGCTAGTATCGTAGGGGTTGGGGTTAGGGAGAGTGTGGGTATAGGTATCCCATATAGCCATATGCAGTGGTTGCGGAATGCGTATGGCTGTGTATCCAGTGTTGTTATGTTTTGGACTCCGCTACGTCTCAAAAAAGTGGCGGCCATCTTGGAACGGTAAAGCGTCCGAACCTTTGTCTATTGCTATATGGCCGGTGCTAGTATCATGAGTGGTGGGGTTGGGGAAAAGTGTGCGTATAGGTATACCATATAGCCATATGCAATGGCTGCTGACTGCATATGGTTTGATGATCCAAAATCGTTATGTTAGGACCATTGGAATGTATGTCATAAGTGTCAGTATGTCATAACATATAGAGGGCCAGTGTTATGCTTGTAAATGGAAACAGTCTACGGGTTCCCCAAGGGGGCGGGTGCCAGGGGGTTTGGAATATATGGCAAATTGGCAGCAGTATATGCCAGGAGTTCAGTATACCAAGGGGGGATAGGGTGCCGCCATCTAAGTATGCTCTGTTATGATGGCACGGCAGGTGGAAGGTGTATTACATTGTTTCCAAATAGGTAATGTATCAGGCGTGGAGTGTACTCCACGGAATGTCGTCATTAAGGCCAGATACATTAGACTTGAGTCTAAAGACCCATCGCTGTTCGGTTTTGAAGAGGGTCCCAGCTGACCAGGAAGGGTTGTGATCAATGACAACCCAGCGTAAGCTCTCAGGGTGATGGTTGAGTTCGAGAAAATGGTTATGCAACCTCGTTTGGGTTCGTTTGCATCTTATTGTGCTCTTGTGTTCCCCAATGCGTGTTTTGACGGGTCTTGACGTCATCCCGATATAGTGGAGTCCGCACGGGCATGTTAGTAAATAGATGCAGTTCTTGGAGTTGCAGTTAGTATGGCGTTTTAATTGCCATGGTCTAGACATGCCTAGATCAACCTCCTTCGTAGATCTTGTTTGAGAACAGCACGAACACGACCCACAGGGGAAATGGCCAGAGATGGGAGGTAGGTGCCAAAGGGTTGGAGACGGTTTAGGAATGGTTCTGGGGCGTGTGTGTACAAGGATGTCCCTCAGGTTTTGAGTGCGTTTGAAGGCAAACAGGGGGGGAGGTCCCGGATCAAACGTCCCAGTACTTAGTATTCGCCAGTGTCTTTTCACTATTTTTTGGATAGTGTTGGAGCGGGGGGTGAACGAAGTCACGCAGGTGAGTGCGGAGTTCTCTGGTCTTGTTCTTGTTTCCAACAGGGACTCGCGATGGTTGTTTCTTGCCCTCTTATGAGCTGTTTTGATGATGTTGATGGGGTAGTTCCTAGCAGTGAGGTTTTTACTCAGTATGGTTGCTTGTGTCTCGAACTCGGTGAGGGTGTTACAATTTCTTCTTAGGCGGAGGAACTGGCCCACAGGGAGGTTATTCCTAAGTGATTTGGGGTGGTGGCTCTGATAAAGTAAGAGGCTATTTCTGTCCGTGGGTTTTTTGTAGTTGGTTGTGTAAAGCCCACCCTCTTTGAGTGTGATGAGGAGGTCCAGAAATGGTATGGATTCGGGGGAGTGGGTTCCTGTGAATCTGAGGAAAGGGTCAATTGTATTCATCCAAGTGAAAAAGGCGGTACATTCCTCTACACTGCCTCTCCAGAAGATGAGGATGTCGTCGATGTATCGGCGCCAGAGGAGGATGTTATCATGGAATGGGTTGGAGGGTGTCCTGATTTTTGCTTCCTCCAAGTCGGCCATATAGAGACATGCCAGGCTCGGCGCAAAGGTGCTGCCCATGCATGTACCTTGGATTTGGTGGTAAAGTTTATTGTTGAATGCGAAGAAATTTTCTTTAAGTGCAAGATGAGCACAGTTGCAGATGAAGGGTATCGGAGTGATGTATGGCCATGGGTCCACATTCTGTAGGGCACGTTCAAGGACTGCCAAGGTGGCGTCCTGCGGGATGTTCGTGTATAGTGCCTCAACGTCCATTGTCATGAGCAAGTCAATCGTCTCTGGGGAGTCAAATAGTTGTATCAAATTGAGTACCTCCATAGTGTCTCTCAGGTAAGTGGGTGTCTTGCTGACTAAAGGTCGCAAGAAGAAGTCGCAGAACTTACTCAGAGGTTCAAGTAAGGAGTCAATACCTGAGACTATGGGGCGTCCCGGAGGAGGATTCATGCCTTTATGAATTTTTGGAAGGCAGTAGAAATACGGTGTCCGTGGGTTGGTTTGGTTCAGGAAAAGGGCCTCATCATGCGAGATCCAATCCTCAGCCTCAGCTTCTGTGGTCTGGCTCTGTATCTTGTTCACAAGGCGTGACGTTGGGTCCGTTTCAATGAGTTGGTAGTATTTGGTATCTGAAAGTTGTCTTTCACATTCCGCTTCATAGATCCCTTTGTCGAGGATGACGATCGCGCCGCCCTTATCAGCTGGTTTGAGGATGATCGTCTGGTCATCCGCGAGACTTGTCAGGATACTTCGTTCTGCCTTGGATAGGTTGTCATAGTGATGGCCAGTGACTCTGGTCTCGGTGACTTCTTTGAGGACTGCCTGTTCGAAAGTGAGGACTTCGTTAGGTGTCATGGCTGAGGTGGGGGTGAACCTGGATTTATTCTTCAGACCAGTCCCTACTGTCGGGGGAGCAGGTTTACCATCAAAAAATGCCTTGAGACGTATTTTCCTAAAGAAGAGGTGAAGTTCCTGATGGAGTCTAAAATCATCCTCTCTGGGAGTTGGAACAAAACCAAGGCCCTTCTCCAGGAGTTGTTGTTCGTCCGGGGTCAGTGATCTAGATGATAGATTCACTACTAGGGTTTCGTTGACTTGCTCCTGAGAGTCATCCTGTCCTGGTCTTGCCATTGAACATTCTTTCCTCCTGTTCTTCTCCTGCCTCTTCCTCTGCCCCTCCCTCTGTTTAGAAAAGGGGGGTTCGGAAATTGGTTGTACTGAGGTATGGGCTGGTGGGGTCCAGGTGGGTGGTTCCAGAGAGGTTGGGGGCCCATCCATGGTCCTTGATACATAGGTGGTTGATAAGGGAGGCCCGGAAAGCCTTGAAACAGGGGAGGAGGTGGTGGGGGTTGTCTGTATCCTCCTCGGTACCTTGGTTGTCTATTATCATAGCTGGAATTGCTATTATTGGAGCCTGACGAGTGATTGCTACTAGCATCATCCGAAGTCTCAGGAGTTTGACTAACATAGTCTTCTTTCGTGTATGGAAAGATTTTCTCTTTATCAAATCTTTTCACATCCTTCTGGAGTTGGTGAATCTTTTGTTTAGTCAGGTACTCCTTATGATCGTTCATCTCCTGATTGATCTCAGACAGGCGTGACTTAAAGGTAGTGATGGAAATGCCTGTCTTAAGTCTGTTCTCGGACAATGTAATTTGTATTAGGAGTTCATCCGATAGTCTTTTGGCTGTGTTGATGATTAACACCAGCCAATCCCTCGTGCACTTCCATGCAATACGGGACCATTCCCGTCGAAAAGTGATGTCCTCAAGGAATATACGTGGCGAGAGCGTGACAAGTAAACCATTGGGAGCAATATTGGCTCTTAGGTACTCGGTCATAATTGTACCGTGTAGGGCTGTTTTAATTTTTAACCTCCTCAGAGTTTGTAGGGCTTTCCAGTCGTCGTCCCTGCTGCCTGATGGAAGGTTGCCGTCCTCTGATAGTAAAGAGGGGGCTCTTAGAATTTCGGCTACTGTCTCGTCATCGAAACAAAGGCCGGGGTCATCCATGATGGATCAGGGGGTCTAAAGATGTTAGGGGGACTATAGAGTTTGTGATGTCTTGTGTGGAATGGGGGGGGGGGGGAAAGGAAAAGGGGCGGGTTATGTTAACCAAGCAAAAGAGATGAAAAATAGAGGGGTTGTCCCACGGCTAGCTGCCGTTCTAATATGTATACACACTTCAAAGAGAATGGGGGGACAAGGAGCGGATGAGTAGGAAAGGGAAAATCAGGAGATGAACGATCATAAGGAGTACCTGACTAAACAAAAGATTCACCAACTCCAGAAGGATGTGAAAAGATTTGATAAAGAGAAAATCTTTCCATACACGAAAGAAGACTATGTTAGTCAAACTCCTGAGACTTTGGATGATGCTAGTAGCAATCACTCGTCAGGCTCCAATAATAGCAATTCCAGCTATGATAATAGACAACCAAGGTACCGAGGAGGATACAGACAACCCCCACCACCTCCTCCCCTGTTTCAAGGCTTTCCGGGTCTCCCTTATCAACCACCTATGTATCAAGGACCATGGATGGGCCCCCAACCTCTCTGGAACCACCCACCTGGACCCCACCAGCCCATACCTCAGTACAACCAATTTCCGAACCCCCCTTTTCTAAACAGAGGGAGGGGCAGAGGAAGAGGCAGGAGAAGAACAGGAGGAAAGAATGTTCAATGGCAAGACCAGGACAGGATGACTCTCAGGAGCAAGTCAACGAAACCCTAGTAGTGAATCTATCATCTAGATCACTGACCCCGGACGAACAACAACTCCTGGAGAAGGGCCTTGGTTTTGTTCCAACTCCCAGAGAGGATGATTTTAGACTCCATCAGGAACTTCACCTCTTCTTTAGGAAAATACGTCTCAAGGCATTATTTGATGGTAAACCTGCTCCCCCGACAGTAGGGACTGGTCTGAAGATTAAATCCAGGTTCACCCCCACCTCAGCCATGACACCTAACGAAGTCCTCACTTTCGAACAGGCAGTCCTCAAAGAAGTCACCGAGACCAGAGTCACTGGCCATCACTATGACAACCTATCCAAGGCAGAACGAAGTATCCTGACAAGTCTCGCGGATGACCAGATGATCATCCTCAAACCAGCTGATAAGGGCGGCGCGATCGTCATCCTCGACAAAGGGATCTATGAAGCGGAATGTGAAAGACAACTTTCAGATACCAAATACTACCAACTCATTGAAACGGACCCAACGTCACGCCTTGTGAACAAGATACAGAGCCTGACCACAGAAGCTGAGGCTGAGGATTGGATCTCGCATGATGAGGCCCTTTTCCTGAACCAAACCAACCCACGGACACCGTATTTCTACTGCCTTCCAAAAATTCATAAAGGCATGAATCCTCCTCCGGGACGCCCCATAGTCTCAGGTATTGACTCCTTACTTGAACCTCTGAGTAAGTTCTGCGACTTCTTCTTGCGACCTTTAGTCAGCAAGACACCCACTTACCTGAGAGACACTATGGAGGTACTCAATTTGATACAACTATTTGACTCCCCAGAGACGATTGACTTGCTCGTGACAATGGACGTTGAGGCACTATACACGAACATCCCGCAGGACGCCACCTTGGCAGTCCTTGAACGTGCCCTACAGAATGTGGACCCATGGCCATACATCACTCCGATACCCTTCATCTGCAACTGTGCTCATCTTGCACTTAAAGAAAATTTCTTCGCATTCAACAATAAACTTTACCACCAAATCCAAGGTACATGCATGGGCAGCACCTTTGCACCGAGCCTGGCATGTCTCTATATGGCCGACTTGGAGGAAGCAAAAATCAGGACACCCTCCAACCCATTCCATGATAACATCCTCCTCTGGCGCCGATACATCGACGACATCCTCATCTTCTGGAGAGGCAGTGTAGAGGAATGTACCGCCTTTTTCACTTGGATGAATACAATTGACCCTTTCCTCAGATTCACAGGAACCCACTCCCCCGAATCCATACCATTTCTGGACCTCCTCATCACACTCAAAGAGGGTGGGCTTTACACAACCAACTACAAAAAACCCACGGACAGAAATAGCCTCTTACTTTATCAGAGCCACCACCCCAAATCACTTAGGGATAACCTCCCTGTGGGCCAGTTCCTCCGCCTAAGAAGAAATTGTAACACCCTCACCGAGTTCGAGACACAAGCAACCATACTGAGTAAAAACCTCACTGCTAGGAACTACCCCATCAACATCATCAAAACAGCTCATAAGAGGGCAAGAAACAACCATCGCGAGTCCCTGTTGGAAACAAGAACAAGACCAGAGAACTCCGCACTCACCTGCGTGACTTCGTTCACCCCCCGCTCCAACACTATCCAAAAAATAGTGAAAAGACACTGGCGAATACTAAGTACTGGGACGTTTGATCCGGGACCTCCCCCCCTGTTTGCCTTCAAACGCACTCAAAACCTGAGGGACATCCTTGTACACACACGCCCCAGAACCATTCCTAAACCGTCTCCAACCCTTTGGCACCTACCTCCCATCTCTGGCCATTTCCCCTGTGGGTCGTGTTCGTGCTGTTCTCAAACAAGATCTACGAAGGAGGTTGATCTAGGCATGTCTAGACCATGGCAATTAAAACGCCATACTAACTGCAACTCCAAGAACTGCATCTATTTACTAACATGCCCGTGCGGACTCCACTATATCGGGATGACGTCAAGACCCGTCAAAACACGCATTGGGGAACACAAGAGCACAATAAGATGCAAACGAACCCAAACGAGGTTGCAGAACCATTTTCTCGAACTCAACCATCCCCCTGAGAGCTTACGCTGGGTTGTCATTGATCACAACACTTCCTGGTCAGCTGGGACCCTCTTCAAAACCGAACAGCGATGGGTCTTTAGACTCAAGTCTAATGTATCTGGCCTTAATGACGACATTCCGTGGAGTACACTCCACGCCTGATACATTACCTATTTGTAAACAATGTAATACACCTTCCACCTGCCGTGCCATCATAACAGAGCATACTTAGATGGCGGCACCCTATCCCCCCTTGGTATACTGAACTCCTGGCATATACTGCTGCCAATTTGCCATATATTCCAAACCCCCTGGCACCCGCCCCCTTGGGGAACCCGTAGACTGTTTCCATTTACAAGCATAACACTGGCCCTCTATATGTTATGACATACTGACACTTATGACATACATTCCAATGGTCCTAACATAACGATTTTGGATCATCAAACCATATGCAGTCAGCAGCCATTGCATATGGCTACATGGTATACCTATACGCACACTTTTCCCCAACCCCACCACTCATGATACTAGCACCGGCCATATAGCAATAGACAAAGGTTCAGACGCTTTACCGTTCCAAGATGGCCGCCACTTTTTTGAGACGTAGCTGAGTCCAAAACATAACAACACTGGATACACAGCCATACGCATTCCGCAACCACTGCATATGGCTATATGGGATACCTATACCCACACTCTCCCTAACCCCAACCCCTACGATACTAGCCATTGCCATACAGCAATAGGAATAGGTTCGGACTTTTTTGCCGTTCAAAGATGGCCGCTACCCTTTTGAGACGTAGCTGAGTCCCTCCTCAGTATCTACCCTACCTCTTCGACCACCAATCTTTGAGCGTACATTTAAGACGCTGCGCCGCCGTACAGCAGTACCGGCGACCCTGGAGGCACCTTAGGTTGTCGAGGCGATTTCCCGGGGCAGATGTAAGTACGTCCTTTGCTCTTTAGCGACCTTCATACAGTCTTTGTGCCTTTTGTGATAGACGGCGTGTCTACACTTATCAGCCCCGTGTGCGAGCCACTGTACAACAACAACCCCCCCCCCGCAACTTATGCTGCCTGTTTTTCCATCCTTAACCCATTACCTTCACAGCTGTAGCCCCCGCCCCAGTTGGTCAAGATCCGGCACTGCGTGGACCCTGACTTCTTGCGGGTAGGATTGTCTATCCAATCATTGTCTATAAGCATGTATTTATTTTCAGCTTCTTTGTCACGTCCACACTCGTTATTTGTACTCTTACATACCCAGCACTTGCAACTCATGGCATGATCCCACCACGTCTATGCCATACTCATAAGTATTCACCCTCCAATGTCTGGGCTATGTTATTTAATTACTGCCAGGGAGTCATTTTAACTTTCTCAGTACCTCCCGCCTCACTTGTAGACGAGTCAGCCATCGCCCACTGGTGTGAGTAAACTCCCGTCATCTCGCACACCGCTGTCACTGAGTCTCTTTAACCCCACCATCACACTTAGCCTGTTTTTCTTTGAAGGGACTATATACTGGCAACCTGAGAAACCTCACTTGCAGTTTGCGTCTGTCTTGTTTTAATCCCCTTTGTTGGGCACTTCCATCGACGTCACACAGGGCACGAGCACCTATTCCTAGCACGACTACGGCTGGAATACTCTTCTCTCTGGTGCATGCTTTTCGAGCCCTCTTTCGTAGGAAGCCCCACATTATTTCTTTATGTTTTATTCTCTCCCTCTCCCCCACAGGTTCGACGTCAAGGACACGAATAATCCGTGCTCCTCCCACACCTTTTTTTTTGCCTATGGGATTATAGAATTCTCTCCCTTTTTGTTTCTTAATCCCACCCCCTTCTTTTTAATCACCACCTTGGTCCTGACGAAGCGCTAGGATCCATTAGGGACCGGCAACAGCGCGAAACATGTTGACCACCACCTGTACCCCCTCTCTCTCACTTTAAACCCTCACTCTTACGGGTCGAGAGCAGTGGGACGTATTTACAGCTTTTTTTTCCCCCCACTCAGAATGTTTATATAACATTATCCCCCGTTATTTTTAGCAGACCTCCTGGGCCCACCAATAAATAGTTAGGGCACCATTAGGTCTTTTTAGCCTCACCACCACCCCCCTCCCCACACACCCACACGCACAACTACGGCGACTCCACCAAAAGATCTCCGATAGAGAGCCCTTTTTAGGGCCCGTGAGGGACTGCAGCGCCACCCCCACGAGGAGCACAGCCCGATGATGATGCTTTGCACCCGCAAGGGTGTGTGAGGGCACATCTAGTACCATCCAGGAGTCTCTAGTCTCCATTACACTACCTCTTTCGAACCCTGTCTGTGACACTTTGTCATCCCCCCCTTTTCCCCTTTTCTCTTGCATAGTAGACCATACTGGCATATATATTTCTTTAGGAACTGTTACCTTACTTTGTATGTGGTTTAACTTCAGGAGCACCGGTACAGGACCTTTTCCCTTTCCTACTCATCCGCTCCTTGTCCCCCCATTCTCTTTGAAGTGTGTATACAGTTATAACACTCACCCATGGGTTCCAAGACCTTCACCAGGATCTTTATCTGTGTGTTTAGTTGTGAGATAGGCCTGTAGCAATAATCCCATCTTGAGGAGGAGTCATGTACCAAGGAATGGAATGTATATTCCCGGCAACTGAGGTGACCCTCCCTCCATATCTTCACCAGTTCATTCTTGCTCATAATTATAGCTAGGGTTTCACCTGCTCTGTTGTGACACTGAGTCGATCATATTGTACAGTCAAGTTAGGGATTTAGTACTGTTAGATTATGCTTGTTGATGCTCTCATAATGCCGTGTATAAGTTAGCATTCGCTGCGCCATTTCCTTTTTCAGACTCCATTTTGTGTGAGGTTCAAAACGAACCCTTCCCTGTTCCGAGAAATACCCTTTACTAAGTTTTGTTTCTGTGTCGAAGAGCTGCTTGTGCCTGTACATAGTTTTTTCTAGCTAAAGAACCTCTCCCACCTGTCTGGCAGCTTGAACGCAGCACAGGATGAAACGGCCTTGAGATGTCCTGAACTGTGCAAGATATGAGAGTAGAAACCTTTTTTAGTTTTTCGCTGTTCGACAACATCTGTTTGGAAAATTCCATTATGGGTGTGTTGTTAGCTAACCATGCAATGTACATAATGTATCTTCGTGCTTACTGTTCCTCAGTTTCCTCTGTGGTATTCTTATGAGACGGAGCACCGCTCTGAGCATATACTAATAAATGATTATTAGTGTATATTCTCCACTGGTTCTCTGACTCTTTATTTGGTATGGAAGGCTGAGAGGTGGTCTGTGATGACCCAGGTGGCCCTAAACGGGTCACTTCCTTCATTACCATGTTATCAACCTCCCATAGAATTGTATGAGTGTTGATTGATTGGATATGGGTATTCAATTGTGAGAACAAAAGTTCAGGTAGTCTACATTTAGCATATATGAATTTATCATTGTGACATGAACATTTCCCAGCAGGCCCTGCACTATCAGATAGCACTTCCAATTGTCTAATATGACATTTAGCTGACTAAACCTGACTGATCGATTATTTAGAATATCCACTGTCCTGTAATACATATAAAAGGAAGCAAAGTAGCGATCTTCTCCCCAGGACTTAGCAAAGTCAGATCCTCTAGTGGGGGATAAACAGGTTTCCTGGGAATACACTATATCTATCTTGGAGAACGAGAGTTATGCCAGAATCTGGCAACATTTCCGTGGGCTGCTGTGGTGAGGCGAGCACGTAGAATAAACAGGCTGAGTCCTGGATACACAAACATTGTAGATGTGTAGTTTATTCAGCCCACACAACCCACGACACAACAACAGTTTAAGGCACTGGTGACAGCAGCAGCCATGATCTGAATGCCTCTTTACTGATCTTATTAAAACTCATTTGCCATTCCAAATTCCAAATGATCAAACATGCAGGATTAAAGAAACAGTGAACAAAAAGGAACTACAGTAATATAAATACCATTAATACAAATACAACATACCTCCCCTTTCTTACTGAACAAAAAAAACATAAATAAGAAAAAAACTACCACTTCTAAGACAAATCAAGATCTAATCATCTGCTCGGTAATCTGACCCCATGCAAACTTTGAGAAGCAATTTGAGCAGAATTTGCATGAATAGTTGCATCACAGGAGAACATCTGGATCAAAGATTGTATCACATCCTATGGCCTTGTTAATGACTGTGTCTGAGAAATCACAGAACTGCACTCATTTTGTACCTCCAGAAAATGGTTCCCAGTCAGAGAGTTAGCAACACACGTTAAATCCAAATCAGTTGACAACATAGAATCATTTCCATCTTTGCCAACTCTTGTTTTGTTATTGATTTCAACTTGAGAATTAGTGATGGGAACTAACTGGTTTTTGTTTCACCATCCCTTTCCTGAACGAAAGACAGAAACTTTACCCACCCTTCATATTTTATTAAAACCCAAACACCAACCAAGAATTTAATGTCTTTTACATTCACAAAGCGTCAAAGTGTTCTTTCTTCAACAACTATCTTGAGGAAACTCTGTCACACATGTCTTTGAAAACAATTTCAGAGTTTTCATCCCATGAACTCTTCAACCAATTGAGAACCAAAGCTAAATTTGGATTTCTACCCTTCAGATGTTTGACTGGAGAAATGCCAGTGGTGGCTTGGAGAGTAGTGAGATAAGCCCACACTTTGGGGCTGATTACGATGGCGGGCAGATCGCTGCCGGTGGCCCAGCGGGGACGATCGGCCCGCCATCCTAACATGAATTACCCACCGCCATATTAAGATGGCGGTGGGTATCGCGGCATTCGGCTTTCGCTTTGATTGCCGGACAGGCGGAGCTGGGGCACATATTATGATGGTGGTTTTTAAAGGCCTTTCCTTGGGCGTGATGCCGCCATGGAAAGGGTGGCAGGGACTTGCCTAGGGGGCCCATTGCGGGCCCCCAGGGGGTGCACTTGGGGTGTACCTTTGGTACCCCTCTGCCTGTCCATGCACAAAGTGGCAGGCACCGCATGGTGCCTGCCACGTTGTGCATGGAAATGCACAACATGGCATTTCACCATTGCGGCAGGTGCTGCATCCAGCAGCACCCGCCGCAATGTTGAATCGGCAGATGCGACCGCCGCGGTGGCGGTCGCATCATAATTAGGGTGGTGAGACCACCGCATGGCAGGCGGGCGGTCTCGTTACCGCAAGGGTGGCGGGCGGACTAAAGTCAACCTGCCATCCTAATGAGCCCCTTTGTATTTAAAAAATCCAGATACTTCCAAATCAGAAGTTTCCGCTGTTTGTACTCCCTCTCTCCACCAAATCATTTGAAGCAGGACTATACAGTGCTATTGAAAGATGTCTGATATTGGTTGATCTGAAAAATTGTTGCATATCTTTTGAAATAAAATGTGAATCGTTATCAGTAAAAACTTATTTGGGAAATCCAACACAGAAGAAGCCTTTCTCTGAGAAACTAATCACATTTTTAGTGTGCGGGGAATTTACGAAAGCAAAGTAAATCCATTTTGAAGAGTAGTCAACTAGTACAATTTAAAATCAATAATGAGATGGAAGCAACTGAAAAGGACCTGAAAAATTCAAGCTATTATTTCCCAAGGACAATCAGGTAAAGGAACAGGGTACAAAGATTTATTATATGTCTTCCAATGTTTGTCAGAGGCAATGTATTCTGGGCAAACATTGATTAGAGTTCTTACTTGATCATCCATTTTGGGCCACCAGTAAAATTGCTGTAACCATTTGCGAGTAGCAGATATGCCCAGGTGTCCGTCATGAGCCATTTTAATAATACGCTTTGCGGGGGTACAATTAAACCACTTCTAAGACAAATCTGATTCTCACAGGGCAATTCAGACACAGCTTGTGCAAAGCTTTTCAACTCCTAAGTGACGTGCTTAATTTGTGACCTCTTTAGTGTAAATAAAAACTTTCTGCAAAATCGGATCCTCTAAAGAGGCCAGCCCCCAGTCATTTTCAGTAAACAGTCTATGAGTGCCATACACCACATCAATAGTAGCCATAACATACTCAGAATCATTCTCATCAACAACATCCTTTTCAGGAACCAGTAAAGGCATTCAAGATAAGAAATCTGCTCGAAAATTCGTTCCTCCTTGGGCGTACTTCCCTTTGACTCTGCATCACTAAGTATCCTCAAACAAACGCTACAGTTACTTCTTTCCCATCAATAATTTGGCCAAAAACATCTCCAACTCCTTTTAAGCTAGGATCTACGGAAATTAAGCTGTTGTCTTCAGGATTGTAGAGCCGTAAGGCTGGGGCATTAACCACTAAGCCCTTGATGTCACTAAAAGCTTGATCAACTTCAGCTGCCCACTCAAACTTTACACCTTTGCGAAACAAGTTTCTCATGGGTTGTCCAAGTAAAGCATAACCTAGAACAAAATGTGATAATATTCGCACAGGCCCAAGAAGGACAGTAAATATACTTTATCATATGGTGGATGGGACTTTTGAATTGATTCCAAATTGTTAGATTTAGGTTTTATACCTTCTGATGTAACAGTATGACCCAAATAATCAACTTCAGACACTAACAGTTTACATTTTCCAGGTCTTACAGTCATACTTCTATTCATTGAAATGGTCAAGACTCTTTCTAGAACAATAATAGGTTCTTCTTTATCTTTATTAAAAATTTAAATGTCATATTGGAAAGCTTGAACACTGCTCAAGTCTTTTGGAAGACACTGGTAGCTGATGCCAGGCCAAACGATAGTTTCATGTACTTATACGCTCCGTGGGGTGTCACAAATGTAGTAAGTTCTTGAGGTTCTTTGCTTATAGCAATTTGGTGGTAAGCGGGATGAAGATAAATGGTGGAAAAATATTTTGCTTCCCCAATATTGGCTAACATTTCTTGAATTTGGGGAAGGGGGTGACAATCTACAACACTGATTTGGTTCAAGGATCTTAAATTCACAGACAGCCGTAACTCGCCAGATTTTCTCTTTTTCAAAACAACAGGTGAAACCCACTCTGAGGAATCTGAGGATTCCTTCTGTACACAAATTATTGAGCAATTCTTTGAGGTTCTTATGAACGCTAACAGGAATTGGTCTCACTTTATGAACAATCAGACAGACATTTTTCTTTAATTCAATTAAATGTTTAACACCTTTTACTGCGCCAAGATAATTTCTGAACATGTCAGAAAACTTCTCATTAATCAACTGGAGAACATCCTCCTTAGTTTGAAAGGCACATTTGGGCAATTCTCCAAGGAGAAGGGAGAGGAGTTGGCCTAAACGGCTAGGGCGCTCGACCTTGGCTCTGGGGAACTGGGTTCGAGTCTCGGTAATGACGCTGAACATCCTGTGATTCTGGGCAAATCAATTTCCCTGTGCCTAACAAAAAATGAATGTATATCCTCATGTAACGTAACTGGTGCTATGTAAAGCGCTCTGATACCTGATTGGATTCCGGTCAAGTTCGCGCTATATAAAACTCTTGAAAAAAATAAAAAAAGGATGATAGGTTAGTCATGGCCTGGCCTCAAAATGATCCCTAATCTGGTCAAATCTTTCCAACCTACAATGTCACGTCCTTGGTCTGCTACTTATATCTTGAGGCTAATGTTCCTTCCTAGACACCCTAGACTCCCTTTAAAGTAACCCAATAGATTTACATCAAATTCTCTAAAAACTTTGGAATTTATGTCAGGGTTTTCCAACTTAAAAGCTCTAGACCAATGGCTAAAAAATGTATGATCTACTAAAATTGGTACAGGTGCCTCTGAATCTGCCATGACAGGAATAGATTCACCATTTACCATAGCTTACATTAAAGGGTTTTTGATTCTTCTAGACACATTATTGCACTTGGTGTCGACTGTTAAAACATTACTGAATTGTTCAGCACAATCTTGAATATCTATGTTACTTATCTTTACCGTATGACTTCCTGTTTTTCATTCAGTCTGGAAATTACCCAATTGTCTACAGCCATTACATTTCTTATTAATTGCCGGGCAAGATGGGTTGTTACTGATATATGCATGCGAACCCCAACAGAAACAAAATATTTGCCCCCTCTTCTTAACTTTTATATTAGCAACACATACTGAGCTTTCATCTGAAACACAAGCAATAGGAGGCAAGACTTTATTTCCAGACAAAGCTTGTGAGGAAATGATGGCTTTCTCAATGCTTTAGGTTTTCTATGGAAAACAATCGAGTACGAATGGATCTCTGATATAAACATCAACTGAATTCTCGAATTCACAAACTGACGCTATTACACGCAAAGCAGCAATAAACTTGACAGTTTCATCACTGCTTTGCTTGCGTTTGAAAACATTGTGTTGCTCTAATAACACACTTGTTTCTTCTGAATATTGCTTTTCTAGAATTTCTTTAGCCCCCTCATATACATTCCAGATAGTACCTTTATCGTTAGAAGGTGTGACGGTAGGTAAATTATCAAACATTCTTTGAGCAGCAACCCCCAGATGATTGAATAAAAGAGACAACTTTCGATTTGAGTCTTATCTATGTGTGTCTTTAGCCATGAGATAATTCTCGAGAATACCCAGCCATTGTTTTCATTTGATCTCCGGCTTGCTAGGACCCTGAAGAAATGGAGGAGGCGGAACTACATTGCCCCTTTACTGATGTTATTAGAACTCATTGACCATTCTAATTTCCAAATGACCAAACATGCAGGATTAAAGGAACAGTGAACAAAAAGGAACTACATTAACATAGGTAGCATTGATACAAATAATACATCACATGCTACATACTACAGTTGCCCAATAATCTAACATTCCAAGTCAGGATCTTTAATGTCCTGTTGTGAATACCTTGCTTTCTAATCTACCCCACAATGGGGAGCTATCGCTGACAAAGCAAATGGATGGTGAACTATACCAAAGGCAACATGGCCAGTAGTGCTATTACAGCGTACACCATAATGACTGTTAACACTCCATGCACCCAACCCCCACCCACACTAGGCCCCAATCACCCAGTGATATACCACAAATAATTCTGTCAAAACCAACAAATGAGTACAACCATGCATTGGCTTAGACAATTGTAAAGGAAAACAAGAGGCGAATTGCCAGCAGGGGCCAGAGAGGCAACGAGAGGAAAATTATCCCTGCTAGCAGATTAGACCAAAGTGTTATGTGGAGACATTTAGCGAGTATGCAACAAGGAATATACAGTCAGTATCCACTAACCCAATTCAGAGATCTATAATATCTGTTGATATACAACAGAAAGCAAGTCAACACAAACCAGCAAGCTGACCACCCTCACCACTGTCCATTTCGACCTACTTTTGTGGAGGTGCTTGTTTTTTCATTCAGCATCACTGACCTACTGTGACAATCCCTCCGTTTGTGGTGTAAATAGGTTTTGGCACACCTAGCATGGCAATTCTACCTGCCGGAGTACTTAAGCTGACATGATATTGAATTAGGGGCCTATTTATGAAGTCACCTTGCTGAGCTGCACTGTGTGACAGGGAAGGACAGAAATGCACTATATTTAAGGCAATTCGGCACGTTCCTGCCTTTTCCTCTGCTCTCGCGCCCTTTTGGCAGCCTAGTGCCAATGCAGGCACCACTGCACCATGGTGCACGGGTGCCTGCGTTGCATGCAGGATTGTTTTTGTGCACCTTCCTGCACAAAAACAATCCTGAGAGGAATATTCCTCCCTCGCAGCATGGAGGAAGAAATGAGGAGAAATAAAGATATTTCTGCTAGTTATGCCTCTCCTGGGAAGACGTATCTTTTTAGCGCAATCTGAGGTTTACCAGTTCTGGTAAATCTGGGAATGCGCCATAAACCATGGGAGTTGTGTGGGAACACCCATGCGATGCCCATGGAACAATTTGTGCCGCATTGCCTTACTCCAGATTTATGGAGCCACTCAGGCCCACGCAAAGTGGCCTTGAGTGCCTTCATGAATCTGATTTAAGATTTCCGATGCTCCTGCACCACGTCACAAACCAGCTCGTAAATTGGCACCTAACAGTTTGTGACCTTTCTTCAAGGGTGAATGCTATCATTGAAGGAGGCGATTTGCTCAACCGAAAGAATGTAGTTTTACACTTTTAGGAGCTCAAAGAACTTTATAAGGCTATACCTGAAAAGGTAACCTAGTTGCAGCTTTACAGGTGTCGCCTTGGAAAAAATGACATGAATTATTTTCGTATTGATCTCTCTCCAATGTGGAACTGACCAAATTGTATCCACATTGGGGAAAGTGAGTGCTTCAGTGCAATTGCACATTGTTTACATTTCTTTTTCTTTCTCGATGCGAAAAACATCTTTCCCATTAAGGCACCTCTTCCACTACACCTCAGTGAAATGTAGAGGTGTTTAGTTCCCCATCTCACGACAGAAATTGATTTATTCCAGCCTTCACATGCCAACCATTTCTAGAGAGTGTAAGGCTCGAAGAGGAGTTAGTGAGTGGTCGCAAAAACATGTTTGTGGACATTCATAAACTTTGAAGGTTGAACACGACGTGAAACACCCCACTCCATACTCCTTACATGAGATTTACTCCTTTATAATATTACAGTGTTGTGAGGGAAATATTAATTGTGGATAAAATGATTTATGACACCAAGATCACCTTTAGTGAGAACCTTGTGCATGTTAATCCAGGTATTAGCACATGTTAATCCAGGTATTAGCACATGTTAATCCAGTTATTTGCACTAGTAAATCTGATTTCCAAATGCAAATTGCTTTGTGAATAGGACCCTTGATTAATTAAATATTTACATGCCCACACATTCTAAGGCTTCTTTCTTGTTTACTGAATCTTTTAGTTCTGCTCTTTTGACTGATTAGGATGCAAATTCCTCTCTATAGTCTTGCCCATCCAGCACCATGCTATGGATGACACATATACAAAAATATAAGGTATCTGTGTTGGTGATCAATTTCCTACATAGGTGAAATGTCTAAAGCCACAGAAGTCCCCAATTCCTGTGTCAGTTTCTTGAAAATACATTCATATTTCTGGTTCCATTCACACTGCACGCCTTTCTTTAGTAACTCTGTCAACATCTTCATTTTGGATGGCTAATTCAACACATATTTCAGACAATGTACTGGCATATACACCAAAAAAAGCGTCACTTTTATTTGCCACCAGGAATAAGTTTGTGTTTACCGCTCTTTCCTCTAGTTTATTCCTTTGTTCCATTCTAAGGGCCTTATTACGATGTCGGTGGGCCTGCCATGGTCAGGCTGTCGGTGGTGGACACACCAACATCCAGCATAGTGGTCCAAACGCCACATAATGATGGGGTCAGTCAGATGACAGCAGACGGAGTGATTGACCAATGCCTTCGACATTCCCAAGGAGCCCGTCGGCGCATCGGTCCGACAGTCAACCCTACAACGGGGCAGTGCATGCATTGGCACTGCCTTATGAATTATGATGGCCCTCTTCCTTTGCATGGCGGTCCAACTGCCATTCAAAGGTACATGGAATTGGACTTTGGGGGCTCCTAGCAGGACTGCCGTCTCCTTTGGGCCTCCACTAAGGGCCCGGGGGGGGGCACATGTCGTGTCCCCCCCAAACATCCATGCACCGGTGCATGGATGTTTGATAACTGCTCCTTTGCATTGTGGCTTGTGCTGGGGCCCTTTTCTAGGGCCATAGCACAAGTCGCAATGCAAAAGGTAAGTTACCAACTGCCTGCATGGCGGTCGCATCGGAATTGAGCAGGTGTAACCACCAACATGTAGTCAGTGGGACACATGCCCGCTATGATGGCGGTCTGACTCTCGTCCGACAGTCATCGTAATGAGGACCTATGTCATGGACTTTCATTATCTCAATATGTAACCAGTCAGTACCTACGGAACATTTCTTTCTATTGATGTTTATACTGGTATCTTGCAAATTTCTCTGAATGCGTCTAAATCTCTGGTCACCTTCCACACTGGTGCTAGCAAAAACGAATATGTAATTCTGGAAGCAACTCACTTTTGCTTACAATTGTGAGATGTTAATAAACAACTTCTGAAGAAGATAGCATTAAGTGAGGCTGAACCAAACAAAGTATCCAAGCATGACACATGAGTTAGACCTATCAGTCTTAGGGTGGTCTTCCACCAAACCTTTTTTCGTCGCCCTCCTATTTTTCGGAATATGTTTTTGCTGGCCTTAGGACTCAGTGCACCTTTCCACTGCTAACCAGTGATAAATAAAGTGCTTGTGCTCACTCCCTAAAACGTGGTAAAATTGGCCTACATCAAATTGCCATATTTAAAATACTTAAAAGTCCCTAGTAAAGTGGTATACCATATACCCAGGGCCTGTAAACTAAATGCTGCTAGTGGGCCTGCAGCACGTATTGTGCCGCCGACATAAGTAGGCCATTAAAAATGTCCCAGTTCTGCCATCGCAGTCTGAATTCAGTTTTGAACTGCAAATTCGACTTGGCTAACTAACCCTCTTTCCAAGGGTTAAACTCCCTTTTCATTATATATAAGTCACCCCTAAGGTAGGCCCTAAGCAGCCGATAGAGCAGGGTGCACTGTAATTAAAAGGTTGGATATGTACTTTTATATTTTACATATCCTGGTAGGGAAAAATTCCTACGTTTGTTTTTCACTACTATGAGGACCAACTCTCCCACAGGATAACATTGGGTTGCCTTATAACATTTAATATCTGCTAACCTTTGGTTAGAAGCAGGTAGGCAACTAATGTTTTGTGTCTAAGAAATTGTAATTTAAAATCACCTTTAATTGTAAAGTCGGATTTTAAGTCACAATTTTTAAAATGCCACTTTTAGAAAGTTGCTGTTTTCTTGCCCTAGCTATTTTGTGCCTTCAGCCTGTTCCTGTAGGTGCCCAGGCATCTCTTCAGTGCTACCTTGACCTCACCTTGCCCTTCTGATTCATGTTGGTGTCTGTCTCCTTGCTTTTTTCTTGTTAGCTGCTCGTTCTGCCCGACACGGTAACTGCTCTTTCTTGTATGTGCCGTCTGTTCTATCTGCCCCCGCCTCTGTTTAATTGCTCCTTTTGCATCTTTTGTTACTCTTGATTGTCCCTTTTTTGCATCTTTTGCTCCTCTTACTGCTCAGTTATACATCTTGGTCTTTTCTGTCAGTTTTTGCTACCCGACCTCTGCTGATCGCATTTTCCCACCTAGCTGCTTCCACCGAACCTCCCTTCTATCCTCGCCATACTTTCCAGCTCATGCTGAGCAGGCCCATCACCCCACTGTACTCCTACCACTCTCCAAGGCCTTATTTAACGTATCCCACCGCGCCGGCATGCAGTGGACGCATGCAGTAGGTGTGCCTCCATCATGCTAAAGGCACTCCAAAGGCAAGCCTATCTGCACCCGTCACCACCTGGACTGCGTTCAGCAACAGGAACCCTGGTTTAAATGTCTCCAGCAGCTATATCACCAGAAAACTCTACCTGCTCAACCCTGGATGCCGCCACAAACACGGCTACTGCCACACCTCAGTTCACTGTGAGCACAGTTGCCTGCTCACATCAGTACTTCATCTGCCTCCAACCACCCACACACACACACACACACACACACACACACACACACACACACACACACACACACACACACACACACACACACACACACACACACACACACACACACACACACACACACACACACACACACACACACACACACACACACACACACACACACACACACACACACACACACACACACACACACACACATACACACACACACACACACACACACACACACACACCACCACCACCACCAAGTCCGAACTCAAGACCCACACTCACACAGCACCACACACCCACCCCACACGACAACACTCACTCGCATGCATGCTCCTGAACACACACTCACTCTGCAAGTACTTCACCGAGATTTGGGACCTCATTGGCTCCAATGCACCAGATCTCCTCTTCTTCACCGAAAGGTGGCTCAACCCCCACATCAGTGCCAGACATCACCGAGCCATCCCAACTAGTTATGCCAAATACTGCACCAGGACTGACCCCATAAACCAGGAGGAGGACTCACCATCATCCACAGAGATACCATTAAGTGCACCTCTTACACTGACCCAGAAGCCACTTTTATGGAATACATGCAGTTCGAGCTTCAGATGGACAGCAAAACTACTATCAAAGGCACCTTCACCTACCAGCCCCCAGGCCCTCCCATCCACTTTCACAAACTGATCACTGATATCACCGCACCTCTCGCCATGGGCACCAAAGACTTTATACTCCTAGGCGATCTCAACATTCATCTCGATGACCCATGGAGCCCAACTCCACGGACAGCCTCAAAAGACTACAGAACATCGGCCTCACTCAGCTCGTACAAGGCCATACCCACATTGCCGGACATACCCTGGATCCAATCTTCTCCTCCACCAACAAGATTAAAGTCAGACACATCACTACACTCACATGGACAGACCAATCCATCATCCACTTCCAAATAACAGGGCCACCAACCGCCAGTATGGAGTCTAGCAACACCCAAAAGTTACTGCTGGAAGAAAGTTACAGGAACGGGATGACTCAGCACCCCTCAACTAAACTACCCAGCCCTCATCAACTACCTAATCAACAACAGAAACAGCTTCAACAACTGGATCACCACCTGTGCCAATAACCTGGCACTGCTGAAGAACACCAAATCGAAAACCCAAAAGATCCAACAAACAAGCTAGCTGGCGCAACGCTAACCTTAGAGAATCCAAGAGAGTTTGCAAACAACTCAAAAGGAAATGGAGAACCACAAGAGGAACAACTGCAAGAAACACCTAAAAGGCCTCACGTAGACACTATCACCATCAAGTAAAAGAGACTAAAAAAGGCCCTGACCCTGAGAATTGAATCAAGCTCCAACAATGCAAAGGAATTTTTCACCATCATCTAGGAATTCACCAACCCAACAGCCACAACCCAAATTACCACTCCTACACAAGAACTCTCCAACAATTTCTCTGACTTCTCCCACAAAAAATATCCAAGATCTAGAGCAACTTCGACCCCCCCCCCATCAACCCTTCCAGCCTGCTAACCTCATCAACCAAAGATTACCAACTGACAGCATGGAACCCTCTATCCATCGAGGACACTGCAGCAAAAATGAAAATAGTCCACTCAGGTACTCCCACCGATCCCTTCCCCCACAATATCTACAACCTGGGAAGAGGCACGATCAGTGCTGCACTCACTTCCATCATCAACACCTCCCTCAAGACAACTCCCTTCCCAGATAGCTGGAAACACACTGAAGTCACCTCCCTCCTCATAAAACCCTCAGCTGACTCCAAAGTACTCGGTAACTACTGATCAATTTTGCTGCTCCCCATCCCAGCCAAAGTCACTGAACATTAGCAGGCAACTCTTTGACCACCTAAAATGCCCAAAACTCCTGAACGACTCGCAATCAGGAGTCTTGAACAACCACAGCACCAAAACAGCTCTCATCACTGCCACAGATGACATATGCACCATCCCCGATCGTGGACAGACCACCGCCTTCATCCTCCTCAACCTCTCTACCAGTTTCGACACCATCTCTCTCCACACCCTCATCTTCAGACTACACACAGCAGAAATACAAGGACCAGAGCTCAAATGGATAGTTCACTTTCTCTCCAGAAGAACACAACAAGTCAGGCTCTTGCTATTAAAATCAGAAGCCAAGCGGAGTCCCACAGGGATCATCACTCAGCCCTACACTTTTCAACATATACATGGCTCTTCTGGCAAACATCACCAGATCCCAAGGAATCAATATCATGTCCTACGTCCACAACACTCAGCTCATTTTGCCCTCTCAGACGACACCGTCACCACCAAGATAAACTGCATGACCAGCAAGGCCAATAGGATGAAAGAAAACTGCCTCAGTCTCAACACTGGCAAAACTGAAGTGCTGATCTTCGGGAATAAGAGGTCACCTTGGGGCTCCACCTGGTGGGCCGCTGATCTTGAATCCATACCTACTCCAACCAACCATGCTACGAACCTAGGCCTGGACACCAACCTCACCATTAAGTCCCAGGTCAACAATGTCACCTCCTCATGCTTCCACATCCCCCGCATGTTACGTAAATTCTTTAAGTGTCTCCCACTAGAAACCAGATGTACCATCACACAGCCCTTAATCACAAGCAGATTGGACTAGGGTAGAGCACTCTATGCGGCATCCCAACCGATCTTCACAGACTTCAAACCATCCAAATCACCACTGCCAGACTTGTCCTCGACCTCCTGCACCACACCCACACCACACCACTCCTGACAGAGCTCCACTGGCTCCCCATCCAGTAGCGCACTGGTTCAAACTTCTCACACATGCATTCAAGTCAACACGGGACCAGCATAGCTCAATCATAGGCTTTGCTTCTACCAACCCACCAGTCAACTTCACTCACCAATACTCTCACTCACAAACACACCCCACATCCATAGAAGCAGAACAGGAGATTTATCATCCTCCTAGCAAGCCGTCAAATCCTGGAATTACATCCCCTATCACATCAGGGCCTCCTCCTCTCTTCTTGAATTCCTGAAGAAGCTGAAGACCTGGTTATTTAACTAGTCTTCTTGTGGGCTACTGAGACTGCCTGTATTAAGGCCCTGCATCACCACATGCCTACACTCACCTACCCAGCACCTGGATACACTCACAAGTGACAAGCAGCACTCTACAAATGCACCTTACATTCCATAACATTCCCAGTACACATCACTGGGTGTAGTTGGGAGTTGAACTTTGTTTATTCCTCCCAGATAGACACACAATAGAGGGATTAGGTGTGCCTGGATGGGCAATCACTGGTAGGATGAGGGGGCAGAGCTGGCCACAGCCCCACTTGCCAATCAATAAGCTGTGCCCTACCTTCAGACAAAGGGCGTCAAACTACCTCATTGTGCCTTTAGCCAGGCTGGAGCCAGGGCAGGGGGGCCAGGAAATTCCAAGCACTTCAAATGAAAGTCTCTAGAAACGTCTCCTAATTCAAAGAAGGCACCAGGTACAAAAATGGGGCCCTCAGACCCACTCTTCTGTTCACTTTCGGGACTCTTAGAAAAGTGTCAGCTGATGTGGCCTGCGGTGCACTTCAGAAGACTGCTTTGCTGTGCCTGGAAGGACTGCTCTGCTGTCTTAAATCTGCCTTGATCCCTCAGAGGCCTGCCTTACTGCTTGTGCCCTGTTCCACTTCTTGAGTCCACAGTGACTCCAAGAGCTAGTTGGCTAGCCTCCTTATCAGGGCCTCAGGGACAGAAATGCTCCAGACATCTTGAACCTGCACTTGGACTTGGAGTGAGTCTTGGCCCTCCAAATGGTGCTTCACCCGTCCTGGACCCTTGGAAGTGGTGCTTATTTGAGACTTTGAACATTTTTGCTAAAAAGTGCTCTGAGAAGAAAGAGAAGACTGAGACCTCCTCACTTGTTGATCTGCCCAATGTGCCACGATGGTCGGCTTGACTTCACAGCAGCTCCCACTACATTCTTCTCCACAGCAGCAAATAATGTTTAGCGGTCCAAAGCAGAAGGGAGATCCAGCCTTGTGGCACCCTTGTCAGTCAAAGCTTGTAGCTTTGTCCTGCTGGAGATTTTTGACTTTCAAAAATGAGACCACATCGGAACGTACAAATCTTAACCGCGTCTTTAGATATCAGCATCCCAATGACGTCTTCCTCTCTGATTCTGTCTGCAGTCTTGCCCCACTGAACATTACCTTCGGAGACCTTTTCCACAGAATGTCTATTAAGTCCAAAGGTAAGTGCAGACCGGACTCAATCCACTCTTTGTATCTGACCCAATCCCCATAATAGTTGGCCATATTTTTCAACTTTGACCAGATCTCGTGCTACTAGATGTCCGCAGTTCACCGTTTGAACCTTTAGGCGCTACTTTAAATTTAAACTCATAGCTCCAGTTCTACTGATCGGATTTTTGTTGTTTTGGTGTAAAATACGTTTTGTAAATGTACTTTATTTTTCTAACTGGTGTGGGATTTTTCTTTTGTTGTGTTTTCACTTCATTGCTGTTTGTTTCTATCAGGATGCTGTTTTACCATTTCAAATATTTATTTTGGATTAGTTTAGTTGGGACATGCAAACCTACTTATTTTACTGTGAAAAGTTACACTCTGTCTATTACATCTTTGGTTCCTTATTTATGTCTCTTAGGACATTGTTAGGCAATGGTACATGTTTTTGCATTTTTCTCAACACATTATCACTCAGGCAAAATAATTAATCGATTTAGGATTATCACTTTGCTGTCCCACTTTCCAGGTCAAAATATAATAGCAAATTTAAATCTGAGCAGAACAACATCCATTTGGTTGTTATGAAGTTATACATTTCATTTTCTTTAAATGCACCAGTTTGTGAAGGTCAGTACAAATTTCAGTGGACATTATGGTGAGCTAAAGCTCATTGTGAATTACACATTGAACATCTTGGAGGTGTAAATCAATACGTGTATGCTTTCATCTTTCTGTACCTAGGCGTACACTTTTTGTAGTATCATTTTCCAGGACTCATTTCTTCTAGAAGTAATGAAGTTCAAAATCCTCCTGAGCACAACAGCAGTCTATGGCCCTCATTTAGAGTTTCGCGGAAAGGGTTGCACACACAATGGAGTACCCTCCTTGCCAAACTGAAGTTCCGTCCATCACATTTAGAGACGGGCAGAACTGCAGTATGTCAGCGGCAGAGACTGACTGTTAGAAACTTGCCCTGTTCACCCCAATTTTTTTGCTGAATGATAATGGTGTTAACTGATTCTGACTATCCTGGTCTCTGCTAACATGGCCAGTGCTATGTGTACAAAGATACATGTAATAGGGTACACAATTGGCAATGACAGACCCTATAAGACCCTAGTAGATAATAGGGCCAGGGGTTACAATCTACCTGTACGTCAGGGCGTGGATGTTTCGAGGCCCAGCAGATTTCCTGCATTTGTATGTGCGCTGCTGTGTACCCCTGTTCTTTTAAAGGCAGTCCTATCTTGATCTTGCAGCCTGTCTTTAAAAGTAAATTCTCACAATTGGCATTGACAGACCATATAAGTCCCCAGTATATAATAGGGCTAGGAGGTTCAAACTAGCTTGAAGTGCCTATTATGTAATAGGGCATGGAAGTTTAGAGGCCAGTTGATATCCTGCACTTACATGTGTACAGTGCTGAGTGCCCACTGTCATTTTAAAGGCAGCCTGTCCTTGCAGACTGTCTTTAAAAGTACAACTGTGTGCAAATATGGCTTTGGTGGTATGGTATGGGCACTTTCAAAAGTGATAATCCACCTTATTTGTAAATATTAGACGCCCCCACAGTCTCCCATGGGTGTCCCAAGGGTAGGGGGTCAGGTAACTTAAAGCAAGGGCCTTATAAAATATATTTTATATGCCCTGGTGAAGGAAACCTTGCCATTTTAATTTTCCCTATTGCAGAACCTTAGCTTCACAGGCTAGCATTGAAATATTTTATTTAGCTATAAATATTGCTAGGAAAGGAGTGAAAATATTGTTCCAGGACTTAACAGATTGGTGTTGATAAATGCAAAAACTTGCCAGTGTTAAATGTATCATAACTAGTACAGAGAGAAGTTATGGAACTTTCTCCTCCAAAATGCAGCTTTTTGGTGGTCGCTGCTGATTGGTCAGCCGCAAAAGGCTTAGCCAGACTGCTTTGATTAGGTGATAAGTGGCCTGGCAGGAGCAGAGGTTATCTGATGGAGAGAGCTCTGCAGCTGGGGAGGATGGGTCCTGCAGAGGGGGCTGGGTAAATCAAACTGATCTCAAAGAAAGCGCAGATCAGTAAGGAATGCCAGCCAACCTATTTCCACATCCTGTGCTCCAGACAGATTGCAGGTTTAGCACAGGAATTTGCAGAGAGGTCAGGGGGAGGAGAGCTAATATAAATGAGTCACATTGGTGGTTGGTTTAACTAGCTCTTATTCCTCTGGCGAGAAATCATCCATGTTGGATTTTGGAAGTACAGTGCTTTTTGGAACAAGAAGATGCCACACTTTGGAGGAAGTTGTCATGCTTTTGGGGGGCACCAGCATCTCATTGGACAGAGGTGTCCCCTGCTTGTTGCCCCAGAACACTGAATAAATATCTGAGAGCGCATATTCAGAGCACGATTGCTGAGAGGTCTTCAGAGGCCATGCCCCTTTTATCCACCACTCTGCAAATACACCTCCTGGCACACTGCTGGTTGGAGGATGACGTTCTCTTGGATGCTGAGGGTTCTTGGGGCGCAGAAGCCCTCCTGTTACCTCTAGTAAGTCCGATACAGCAGGATTCCTGAGAGCTGGTCGAATGCCTTGCCCCTTTTCTCCACCACTCTGCAAGCTCGATTACTAGTTACAAAAACATAGAAATTCACTTTAAAAAACAAAGGTTACAGAGACTTAGTTAGGCTCAGATTTCACTCGTACTAAATCAGTGAAATCCGGCAGTTACAGTTACCTGAGCTAACTATAACTTACGCCCCCACAATCCACTGCTTATGACCTCACATATTACATCACTTATGACATGGTCCGTGACATCACTGATGACATCTCAAATGCTACCACTCATGACATCATCCACAGAACCACTCACACCCCCATGCAACCTCTTGTATGCCCACTCACACACCCACACAACCACTCTCAAACCCATTCACAGGCCCAATCCAGTACTCACACACCCACTCACTCTTCCATAGAGTCACACATACACACCCAATTACTCACTCATACAACCAGTTACATAACCATGCACTCACCCATACAGCCACTCACACACCCACTTATTCACCTATAGTCTCTCCCACATCCTCTCACTCACCCAAACAGCCATGAAGACACACTCTCCAATACAGCCACTCACACAACAACTCATTTAACCAAACTCCCACTCAAAGAGCTACTCATTTACCCATACAGCACACTTACACATCCATTCACTCACTCATACAGGCATTCAGACACCCACTTTTTTACCCACATAGTAACTAACATACCCACTCACCTACCCATACAGCTACTGACACACCCACTCACTCACTCATGCAGCCACTCAAACGGCCACTCACTCACCCACGCAGGAGCTCACACACCCACTTTTACACCCATGAAGCCACTCACACACACATATAGCCACTCAGACACCCACTGACATACAGATACACACAGCCCCTCACATATATGTTAAAGTAGTATCTCTCATTAGTAGTACACCTAGTATACTAATTACACTTTTGTAGTAGCTTAGTATATATGTATAACACTCATACATTCTTAGAAAACACTTACACTCACTGGATGATGTAATCAGAAATGTCATTTGAGATGTCATCAGTGATGTCACTGACCATGTCATGAGTGATGTAATATGTAAGGTCAGAAGCAGTGCAATCTGAGCTTAACTATAATGTCTCTGTAACCTTTGTTTTTTCCAGTGACTATATATAGAGTGCAAGGATTTTTCTGTGTGGCACCTTCAAACCTTTGATGAATCATATGCACATTTTCTCTTGCTAATGACGGCTAATATCAGTGACTTGTTCACTGAGTGTTTTTGGAGAACCCGAGAGCTATCTTTACAAGAAAGAACACCACACAATTAGGAAGGAAGATGGAGAAGACCCATGAATTTCATACGAGAAATGAGTAGAAAAAAGCATGGGACATACAAAGGGTGGAGGAGCAGGCTAAGGGTGTTAGTAAGAGGAAGTAATTAGAAAGTGAGGAGAAGCATATCTTCAGTGCGGTAGTTGTTAACATTTTAAATGCAAAAATGACTGTAGCCAATGTAGAGGAAGGGATTTTTTTACAAGGGAACTCAGAGGGGGATCCAAAACAGTAGACTTGAAAGAAGAGACAGGTTGGAAGGATAATGTACTGCTACTAATTACTGTGAAAGATAAGGATTTCGATTCTTATCAAAATTAGTGGAGCAGAAACTAGAAGTAGTAACTAAATTAGCTTAACTATACACATAATTAACAATGGTGGTAGTAAAAATGACTCAACATAATCTTTAATCTCAGCACTGTAGAGTAGATTTTGAGTATAAGGGGGATGGATTTTGTAGGTGATCAGTTTCCAAAGGAGTTCACAGATGATATAATGCCTTAACAGGAGAGGAATTTCTAAAAAAACAAAATCTAAAGAATGGGTTTATTCTAGTGGTCTATAAAGATAGGAATGAACCTTTGAAAATAGTTTGGAGATGCATTTGACATTTTTAGTCAGGAAGATAGCTTAGATTTGAGCGATGCTATTAGTCATACATGAATGGACCAGCATTCATTTCACCAAAATAATTAGTTAGTTTAAACAGTGTTGTGAGAAATTGGGTTGCTGGTTGCCTTCGTGTCTGAGTAAGAAGGACTGTTCCTGCATCTGATGAACCCAGGATCCCAGAGTGACTTCAAGGGGTAGTTGGATGGTCTCCTGACTACAGCATCAGGGACAAAACCCTTAAACCCAGCACCTGGGTTCTGCCACTTGTGAGTCCTACCCTGCCAAGTACTGCCATCCCAGTCCTGGACCCTTGGAGGTGAGCCTGAAGGTGCTCTGCCATCCCATCTGTGGCTACAGCAGGAACAATGCATCTCCTCTGGTGCACAAGGATTCTGCTTCAACTTCGCAACCCCCATCTGAACCGCCGCTGTACCAAGCTTCCCCGTCGCAGGCCCTCGCACCATAAATCTCTTGTCAACATCAGCCTCAACATGATGCAGACTCTCGTATCACAACCTCACAGCTCCTCTGAACTGACGCATCACGTCAACTGCGCGACGCATCCCCGACACCGGACCTTCACATCACAAGTCCTCATCAACAGGTAATAACATAGCATTGCTGGAGAAGAAATAAGTCTTCAGGACTTTAAAGAAGCTGATGAATGATGGCCGACATCACTGCTGCAAAGTGATTAGTCTTAGGTAAAGACTCTTCTATCATACCTTTCATTATGTTATGTTATGAGAGTGTCTGCACTTTTTTACCATTTAAAAGGCTGATAAGATGGATCAGGCCATGTGAGCTCCATAGAACGGTGGCCCTGAGTATTAAATTACAAGAAAACCACATAAGAAAATCCATACAACAAAATCCATACACATAACAAGGTTCAAGTTCCAACCATAAAGCTTTATTTAAAATTAATGAATCATTACAAAAGGCAAAAGTAGTTAGAAAGTTAGCTCAGTTTGTTTGCAAGGCAGGAGGCAGCGGACTACAGGGGCCATCAAAATCCGTGGCAGGGAGGCCGCTCCTGCTCTTTTTGTACCCAGAGGCACTTATTAACCTTTCTGGGCTCCCGCAAAGCAGGACAGTTTATTTGCAAGGGGGAGTCCACAGGCTACAGAGGCCACCAAAACCCACAGCAGGTAATATGCGCCTTCTCTTTTGTGCCCGGATGTGCTTATCAACCCTGCTGGGCTCCTGCTGGGCTCCCACTGTGCGAGACACGCCTGGGCACATGCCCGAGCCAACACTGGCCAAGACTAGGCCTGTATTCACCAGTCATCATCTGGAAGTGGCTGGGCCACCCCTCTTGGTTTTATTACCTGTTTCCAGTCCTTGCCATTGCATCAGGTATTTTGTGTGACTGTTGTTTGTTTTAGCATGCCCTGTGTTTGGACTCTAAGCTGGTCCGAGTAATATATTTTTTTCTTTTTTTTTTTGGTCCTCATCTCACCAAGTAGGTGTCTGCAATTCTTGGATAGCCGCCCTTCCAACCTGTGCGCCCCGTATCTACTGTATTCACCTTGGTCTAGTACCCGGAACCAGACCTGCCCCTTTGTTGGTGGCTTGGTGTAATCATAGGACGAGGAGGTTTTACACAAAGCCCAGACCTCTGCCCCATACTGTAAAGTCCTGCCAGATTTTCAAACAGTTGTCATTATTGCTTCCCTGGTCCAATCTAGCCATTATGGAAGCAGCTTTAACCCAATGCTGGGGCTTGGGGGGCAAAGGGTCTTTCCACTTCAAACATATTTCAGTTCGAGCTATTAAAACCAGGCACAGCAGTAAGTCTCTATGTGTATGTCTCAACTTCTTGCTTAGCGTGCCATTGTCTCTCAAATAATACTATAGTCACATTTAAGATGATTTTCTCTACAAAATACCACATAAGGCTTCCTCAACTCCCCTCCAGAAGGCGAAGAGTCTAGGACACTCGTAAAATATGTGTAGATCGTTAGCATAGAGAAGGTCACATCTTGAGCACTTGGGGTTGGAGAGAGGGGCGAACTTTGCTATCCTGGCAGGGGTGTAGTATAATCGATTAATAACAAAGAAGTGATTCTCCTTGAGATTTGCTGATTTAACATACTTATACAACAACTTCAGGGAGGGTTCATAAAGATCTTCAATGTCACATTCCAAGGGGACCTGATTCCATATAAGGTGTGGTGGGGGGTATTTTTTATCCTTTGCCTCTACAAACATCTTGTACCACTTTGAGATTTCCTTACGTTTAGGATTTACATCTTTGAAGGAATGCTCCACCTCCCATATCCCTTGTATTTCCCTCTTCTCTGCAGCAAACCAAGAGACTAGTTGCATATATTTAAATCTGGAGAGGCCCTTTCCAATCCTAGCTCTTAGAGCCTCCCATGGGTGTACCCCCTCAGAAGATACCAAACCTGACCAGGTGGTGATACCTGCTCTTTTGATTGATATTGCCAGGCTATCCTTAAGGTATTCCGGTGTCCCAGGGGAATGCCAGATTGGGGCACACTCTGAGTAATACCCTATCCCCCATCTAGTTCTGACCTCATGCCACAAACTAAGGGCATACTTTAGAACTTTCAAACAAACTTTTTTGAAGTACCTAGGTGCTCCAAATTTATAATGGAAACCTTCTCCGCCCTCCTGCCTTATCATTTCTGCTAAAAGCCTGCCCCAAGTTGACTCATCTGGTTTTGAGAGCATCATCCGGATATTTTTTAATTGAAAGGCGAAACAATACCACTTAATATCCGGAAGGGCCAACTCCCCTTTAATCAGCCTACGCATAAGCTTCTTCAAAGCTAGTCTGGCACCTTTATGGGCCCAGATAAAACTTGTGATCTTACTCTGGATCTTACTGATGTCTAATTTTGGAAAGGTAAGGGGAATGGCATTAAAGAGATACGTTAGTTTAGGGAGAATAACCATTTTGACTAGGCTGACCCTGCCATAAATTGTTAAAGGGTGATTTTTCCACCTGGCTAGTAATCGGTCAACTTTTTTTATAGTCCTATTTAGGTTGATCTGTGGAATTTTCTAAATCTCTTTAATGATTATGATACTCAAGTATTTAAACTCTTGACATATACTACCCTCCCAGGTGTCTATATTCCAGAGCATCACCTCGGTTTTAGAGGTGTTAGCTAGGTATCCTGAAAAAACTCTGAATTCTTCTAACAAGGTTTCAATCCTTGGTATTGCCACCGCTGGATTATCAGTATATAATAGCAGATCATCCGCGTATAGAGCGACCTTGCTGCTGTACTGGTGAGATTTAAAGGGAGTAATCAGATCATCTGCCCTAATTGTTTGAGCCAGGGGTTCTATATAGATGTTGAAGAGTAGGGGTGAAAGGGGGCAGCCCTGTCTCATTCCTCTTAGAATGTCAAAGCTAGATGTTAAAACCCCATTTAATAATATTTTAGCGAAGGCCCCCTGATAACAATTTACCAAACTCTGAATAAAGATAGACTCAAAACCCATTGACCTTAACACCTCCCAAAGGTAAACCCAACAAACTCTATTGAACGCCTTGGCCGCATCTCGTGCCACTACGGCCAGGGGTTTGGATCGAGCTGTGGCAAGATCTATATTACCAATTAGTTGTTGGGTTTGTTCTTGGATATATCTTTTAGGGATAAAGCTTTTGTGGTCAGCATTGATCAGCTGTGGGGCGATTTTGAGCAACCTCCCTGCTAAGATGCTCATAAAGATCTTATAGTCAGCATTCAGCAGGGAGATCGGTCTATAGGAGTCTGCCCTTTGCGGATCCTTTCCGGGTTTCAGGATAAGCACAATAGTTGCCTCTTTCCAAGAGCTAGGTATCTTACCCTCTGGCTGGTAGACTGAGTTAAATAAAACTTCCAAAATCAGGACCAGTTCTTCCTGCAGAAGTGTATATATCTCGCTAGGAAGTGCATCTGTGCCTGCTGTCTAGTTGTTTTTACACTTCCCGATTTGCTCTCTAATCTCACCCTTGGTTATTGGGGCATCTAGGAGGTCACGGCTTTCAGATGTTAAGGTCGAAAGGGATTTCTCCCTCAGCCAGATCTTAAGGGCCGCCGTATTAGGTGTCATTTCCTCCTTGTACAACTCCGAGAATAATGAAATGAGCCGTGCTTGCATGTCCACCAATCTGCTCGATGTTTCCCCATATTCATTGATAATTAATTCATTTATATGATTTTTTACACGATCAGCCCTGGCTTTCCATGCCAAAAGTGCTCCTGCCTTCTCTCCATATTCGAAATTCTGCACGGATTTTGACAGTCACTGTGCCTTGCATTTTTGATTGAGCTTTACTCTAAACTCCTGGCGGGCATTATTGAGGTCCCTCTGAACTTGGGATATTGTTTCAGGTGCCCCCTGATTAAGCTAGATCCTTTCTGCCTCTAATTGGGAGATTTTATCCTCCAACAGTCGTAGATCTCGTGATTCCTTCCTATTCTTTGCACATATACGACTATGTAGAAAACCCCTCAAATATGCATTGAAGGCATCCCATACAAAGTCCATTGATGTTGAACCAATATTATCGAAGAAATAGTTGCACATTTGAGATCTCTTGCTATCTCTAGGTCAGACAACATAGATCTTTTAAGTGTCCATCTAGGTCTTACATTATCTCGTCTCCCTTTTAAGTTAAATATAACAGGGGCATGGTCTGAAATGTGGCTGGGCTGGATGTCTATTGATGTCATACCATCTCCAATGGACCTGTCGATCAAAACATAGTCGATTCGAGAAAGATGTCCATATTTCTTACTCTAGAAGGTTTATCTCTGCTTGTTACCCTTCTTTGCCCTCCACAGATCCACAAGCTCTAGATCGTGTATCATATTATTTAGGGCCTGACGTACCCGGGGTGCCCCTACATAATGACTCTGGTTAGATCTATCCTTTAAAGGATCTAAAAGAACATTAAAGTCTCCACCAATTACTAATGGCGAAGCTACTTCCATCAGGATCCATTGCAACTTACAAATATATGTAGGGTCATCTTTGTTGGGACCATAAAAGGATACGCATACCAACTCCGATCCTCCAAAGTCTAATCTAGCTATTATCCATCTCCTAGTTTGATCAGTTTTTATAGATTTGATTGTATAGCCTGCCCCATGTTTAAGCAAAATGGCCACTCCCTTACAATGGACTATCTGTTCTGGGGTGCAATAATGTTTTATCCATGGATACCTACCAAATATTGTGCGACTCTCTATATGGCTCAAATGGGTCTCCTGAATGAAACATATTTGGGCAGGACTTTGCTCTAGATACTTCATCACTAATCTCTGTCTACGGGGGCAACGTAAACCATTCATATTCCACAAGAGGAATTTTAGATCTCCGACTCCCATTGCAAGGTCTCAGCTAATAAAAGGGCCCATCGAATAATAGCTACACCTAATGCCAAGAACCAAGGGCAGACCACCTAATATTGAAATTGAGATAGAGGAATTTTTTTGAATTTTCACCCACTCCTCCCCCACCTGTGCTCCCCCCTCTTCCCACCCTCCCATCCCCCCATGCCCCTCCTGCCCTCTGGGAACCCTCCCTACTATTTAGGCTATAAGCCTAATCAGGGTCTGGTCCTCGGGTCAAATATAGAAAAAAGATCATTATCCATTTTCCTTCCCTGATCTCTCTGGTCATTGGGTCCTCCTTATTTTCAGAATTATACCTCCCTTACACCTCTCCTCCTTTCTTAATTTTATCAATAAGATCGTGTACCTCCTCTACCGAACGGAAGGTATGCATGTGATTACACCACATGGTACGAAGTGATGCAGGGAACTTCAATTGTGCTCTAGCCCCCAATTTATTTAATTCCACCATTTGTTTGCACATCTCCCACTGTTTCTGTGCTGTGGTATTGACATATGTCCTACCTGTTATTAAATGAACAGGAGTTAGAGAGGGCATTAGATGTAAGTGTCCCTTCCTTTAGTGCTGTTGATAGAATTGCCTCCTTAACAGTGTATGTATGAAAAGTTATCAGAAATTTTCTGGACTTCTGTTTTACTGGATTCCTTTTATAGGGGTCAGAACTTTATAGTATGACTTCAGAGAAGGGGTTATCTTTATTTTAGGGACCGATGGTGTCTTCCCTCTACCTCTGCCTCTCCCTCCGCTTTTTATACACTCTGAAGAATCTGTTCTTACTCACTTCTTCTTCACCCTCTCTCCTTCGCCTCCTTCACCTCCTTTCTTCTTTTGTTTAATTGGCAGGGTTGGAATTGCTGGGGGGAGGTATCTTGAATATATAATCCAGTATCCAAGGAGAGTGAGCAGTCCTAGTTCTAAGAGTGTATCTGCACGTTTTTAATACAGGCGCACCCTTTACTTTCTGGCTTTCTCCCCACTCCATATAATATCGGGCTCCCCCTCCTTCTCCTGCTTCCCAGGCAGCAGCAGCAGTCTGTTGGAAATGAAGTCTACAAGAAAGGAATCCACAGAAGTCCTTACCTTCTTTTCCAGTCTTACCCACAGACTCCAAGACCAGTCCGAGCCCCCCACGCCCTACCTGGGGGGTTTGCTCCGTGGGCCACTCTCGTCCTGGAGCCGGTGCCACGTAGTCTTCGGTGCTGACTCTGCCTTCGGAGACCCGGACCTGGAGGTTGAAACAAGCGGTCCTACTCCGACGCCACTCCCGAGACGCGCCCTCCCAGCGGGAAGCTCAACGTACCAGGGTATCCCTCCGGAGCCATGCACCGACCGATGCGTGCTAAAGCAAAAAGGAGGGGGGCCTCCAAAAAAAAAAACAAGGTACAGAGGTACAATTCAGGTCGGGGAAAGGTGGGGAGGGCAATATTCACACAGTAGTCATTTCCAGAGACCCCTCAAGAGCGTGCCCGAGAACCGTCTGCCAGCGGCCGCTTAGCTGATGCTGCCATGTTCCCCCTCCAAAAGCCGGTCCAAGCAATGTCTTGTGTGGGTCATTTCCATCTTTGGGCTCCAGAGTGGGGCAGTGGAATTCTGTGGGTCTTACGATGGGGAACCGGAAAGTAAGCTCCGCTATGTCACAGATCCAAGGACACACAACAATTGCTAGCTTCCTGATCAGGGCGATTGACATAATATCCAAAGAGATTGAATTGACAGAGGTGTGGCCTTCCCTCTCTGCTGATGATAATGACTTACTACAATCTTCAGCTCCTCAACCCCAGAGCACTATTCAAAGTAGAGACCATATTTTGCCAGAAGAGACCCCTATTATAGTGAGAGCTCCCACTGAGGGGGTGGGAATGGTGAGCCCAAACTTGCTGAGTCAAGCCCAAGATCCTTTTGGGGTGGTCCTGCACCCAAATGCAGAAAGAGAATCCAAAAGCCCAAAACAGGGGTTTTAAAAAGCATGGTGACCACAAATCAGTCTATTATTACCACTACATCTCCTATTACAGAGCCCCTGGACATAGCTCTTTGAGACACTTTAGGGGAAAGGCTTTCTAATCTGCTTGATACCAAGTTGTACCCCATTTGTGACCACCTTGCCGCTATACAGAAATCTCTGAGCAATTGTAACAAAGGACATGCTGAGGGTCGTACAAAGCAACCACCTTGCACAGATGCAATTCTTGATCAAACAGTCTTCCAACTTGCCAGCAGGGAATCAGATATAAACAGGTATGAGTTGGGGCCTCCTGGGTCTCACTCTTATGTGGATAGACAGTGGGGGGCTTCGAAATGTGGCTTTGCCCCAAGAAAGTAAAGGCCAGTCACAAGTCCACACTAACCCCTTCCAGTAATCCATCTGCCTCCAGATTCATGCACGTATGTGGTAGTGCTGACAAATGTACATAGTCTGGCCCCTGGTGCTATAGAGTCTATGACCGAATTGAAAAATAAGGTGACACATTGGTTCCATTCTAACATCAAGTGTGGCACCAACTTGTTCAAAGAGATTCTTTTTGTTTGGAGGGTTGGTGGAGTGGGACCCCTGCCTAAGAAGTACTCAGGGGACTGCTTCATTATCAACTTTTCTCATCACATGGTTGCAAGAGAAATATTGGCTCAAGCCAAAGCAAGCTCTGATCGTTCTGTAGTAATAAGGATCCTACCCCTGAATTTTCCTACAAACACTTGGATCCAGTTAACTCTGGTCATGATATTAGGAAAACTCCTTTCTAGTCCCTATACCATGCGGACCAATTTTTGTCCGAGAATACATTAATGGTGTTATCTGGCCTTGTGGATAATGATTTACGCAGTATCATTGGGCAGAATGGTACTGTGGTTCCTGGTCCCACAAACTCCCCTGAGACTTCCATCTTGGGCTTTTGTAGTACGAATATTTATTCTCTTTTGAATCATCCAAGAAATGTAGGTTTGTTGAGTGGGCAGTGTCATACGGAATGGGCAATTGATTTACCCAATGTTTCTTCATGCTTGGTAGGAGGGTAGGTCCCTCCCAGTGGGTTGGAATGCCATGCCTCTGCAATATATAAATCAGATTATGGGGATAAATCATTTAACCAGCCAAATGGGACTTTGAAATTGTTGTGTTGGAATGCTGCAGTCTGATTCCTAAGATGTTAATTGGAGATTGGTGTGTGATTATTAACAACTATGATATCATACTTTTGCAAAAGACCTGGGCTACGGGTGATCTCTTTTTGACGGGTACACGTGTTATACTCTCAATGCCTGTCCATGGGCTTGGCCACTTGGTTTACAGTCAACATTCGTTGAAATATTGTGCAGCTGCATCCAGGGAGGGAAAATATGAAGGCCTTTGATTTAAAGTGGAGCACCGACGTTGGTCTGGTTTTAGTAAATTTCTATAATAACAAATTCTCAGTTAGAGACTACCAGATTTTAATCCCAGACTTTTGATTTTGTGGATACAGTGGCAAATATGAAATCATGCTTGGGTTTGCCATTTAATTTGATTTTGGCAGGTGATTTCAGTGCAAAGCTGGGGATTCACGATGTTATCTGCATCAACTTTTTCACCCTTATCATTTGAAGACAGATTGGAGGTAGATTTGGATTCTACAGGGGGTCTTTTAATTACTTTTTTGACAGCACATGATTTGGAGAGTGTAACAACTCAAGGCAAGTCCCGACTTGCACAGGTAGGGAGCCAGGTGCTACAATCGATTATATTTTTATCTCCAAAAATGTGCAATCCTTTGTTACTGAAGGGGAGGTCCTGTCTGTTATACACCGAGATCATAACCCTATTATGCGCTCATTAAATATTCCTGGGACAGAGACAAAGGGAAAACGTGAATGGACCAAAAGACACAGGGTTTTGACTGGTATGGCGCTCTGCAAATATGATGATGAGCATGAGTAAAACTGTTGAGGGGTGTGGGGGGGCGATTAACCTCTGTTTAGACGAGGAAGCAGGTCACGATGCAAGAAGAGTTGTTAATAAAGCCCATTGGAAATAAAATGAATTGCAATAAATCCTGGTTCAATAAAGTATGTAGAGAAGACAAGAATCGACTGAGAAGGGATTTGACATGAACCCCTAGGGACCAGGAAGCGATAAGCATTTGTAGAAAGGCCTATTCCCAGGCTCTTGGGAAAAGAAAGGCTAATATAAAAATTGAGAAATAGGAAGCTTTGGTACACGCTGATACGAAGGCTTTCTGGAAGGCTGTACGTGTCGGCCTCTCCCCAGGTTCCACTTCCAATAAAGTCACCTTCCATATAGGCCCAGAGGTATGGGTATGTCACTTTAGCAGGATTTAACACTCCAATGATCTTGTTCAGGAAGGAGGCTTTGGTGAGTGTACATTGCCCCTGATCATCTATTTTTCCCATGAAGAGGTATTAAATATTAGTTCTTCTAAAAAAGCTCCGGGCCCTGATGGGATACCGATGGATATATATTCAAGGAAATCCTGGAGCTGTATCATCCTTTGCTCACCAATGTCATCAATTCCACCGGGTTGACGGCATGCTTCTATTCTTGTGCCAGTTTGCAAAAAGTGTAATGCGCAGGACCCAAAGGGCTATTGTCCTTTCTTGTTATTAGATTCTACTGTTATAATTATTGGAAGAATAGTTTTGGACAGGTTGCTCCCCTGGTCAGGTCCAAAACGGCTTCAGAAAAGGCCTTGGAACTATAGAACAAGGTTTCAATCAATCAAACATGTATAAACGCAGCAAATCATCTGTGTGGGTCTTGAGTCGCTGGAGATGTTGGCTTCTGAGGGGAGGTTTGTTCATTCGAACATCCATGTCTTGGGTTCTTTCCTGAACTGCTGGAGCGACGGGACGGTCCTGAGTTGCAGGGGAAGGTTATTCCATGCCTTGCCGGCCAGATGTGAGAAGGCTTGTTCTCCACTGTTGGTTTGGCGAATCATGTGGGGGGGCTGTGAGGGAGAGGGAAGCAGATAAGTTGGTGGAAGGTCAGGCCTTTGTGGATGTATGCTGGTCCTTGCTGTGCAGGGCTTTGTAAGCGTGGGTCAGCATCTTGAACTGGCATCTCTTCTGGAATTGGAGCCAGTGTTGTTTCTTGAGGTGGGGTATAATGTGGGTCCTTCTGGGGAGGTAGAGGATGAGTCTTGGATCAAGTCGAAACTGATCAGGTAAAAATCTATTTTTTCAAAATATTAGGGTTCAGATGATTATTGGAGTTTGGCACCCACAGACTGACCTTCGACAACTTTGGACACATAAGTACAAATTGTTTGTCTCAGTTCACCACCTTTATCCTAGCATGGATTCAGACTGACATTTGTAACTCCGGAGACAAAAAGGCTTCTGATTTTGTTACAACTGTTGTCCCCTCATCTGAGTCTCCGGGCTGAAGTCCAGGGCGACCAGGTCAATCACCTCCAAATTAAATCTACATCTTTTAGTTTCCAAGTATACATTTTCTAAATCTAGTCCAATTCACCGAGCATTCATAGATCTTTCATGCGCTTTTGATTGCATTAATAGATCCAAGCTTTGGGACATTTTAACTACTGTGGGCGTAGAGGAGGATTTGGTGACATTCTTGTGGTACCTTCGCATGGACCTGGCTGCCTCTGTGAGGTATGGGGATGGAGGTGAGGGATCTGCCCCTTTCCCAGTCAAATGTGGGGTACGTCAGGGTTGTGTGATCGCACCTATCCTGCTTTTACTTTATATAAAAGAATTGGAAGCAGCTTTAATGACTTCAGGGGCTGAAGTCCTGATGGTTTATAAAAAAAACTTGTTTCTGTGCTCCTGTACGCAGATGATGCTGTGCTGTTAGCCAGGACTGCCAATAGTCTTAAGGATTTGATCTCCTTATTTGTGCTATTTATGAAGGATTTAGATCTGAAAACCAATTTAACTAAAACCTTTACCAGGGTTTGTGGCCCTAACATTTTTTAAACTTGTCGCATCAGCTCTTGGAAAATGGTTATTAGAGAGTAACCCAGTTCCCATATCTTGGTGTAATGTATGACAGTTCACGTACTTGGACCCCATGTATCAATGATAGAAAAAATTGCTTCTTGCATGCAATTGGTACAATATTTTCTTTTGCCTCTTCCATTGGTAATAACCCCATCCTTCCCGTGATTGAAATATATATAAAAGGAAATGTCTGCCTATATTGACTTATGGAGCAGGGGTTTGGGATTATAGAGATGTAAGTAGTGTTCAATTTAAAGAAAATAGGGTGTGCCGTTGTGTCTTGGGGGTCTCTTTGTCAACATCACACCTTGCTATTCATCAGGAACTGGGTCTGGAAAATATTGAAAATCAGATAAATCTTACTCTCCTGTTGTTGTGGTGCTCAATTTGGTAAAAGGAGGAAGCTAGCCTGAATAGGGAAATTATCCTGAACTACCTCTCATGTGACTACGGGAATATGATACCTTCACTTAAATACATTCGGGAGACAACCCAGGCCTTAGGCTGCCCGTCAGTTTATGAGAAACCTTCAGACATTCCTAAAAAGGACAGAGGGCGGATCAGGGAGTGTTTTTTCTCAAATAGAAGGGCCCAGAGAGAGGGTAGAGAATTATTGAAGCCTTCAGTCAGTCTCACACAAACCATGCTGGGGTGGCACCCTACGTGAGTTTGGCGTCCGGTACCTGGAAACATTCCCTGATGTCTCATTTTAGGCTAGGCTCAATAAGGTAGATACTTTGGGGCAGATTTACAAGAAAGTGACGCATCTGTGGAGATGCGTCACTTTCCCTGCGCCAACATTCCAAATCCTTGCGTCACCATGAATGCGCCGTATTTACAATACGGCGCACCATGGCGCAAGGATTGACAGATGCGTCAGAAATTCTGACGCATCTGCTGACGGAAAAGTCACGCATTGCTGGAGTCGTGTCGCAAGCACCACGCAACTCCAGCAATGCTCAGGGGCGCCCTATGCCTAACATGCTGCGTCACTCCATACGCCTGCTTCAAGCAGGCGCAGGGTTTTGACGCAGCATGGACGTAAAAGTGACTCAGTGAAATCTTGTAGATTTCACTGCGTCACTTTTACGGGGCTTCCTGCGACGGAACGTCCACCCTGCATACATTAAACCTGACGCAGGTTTAATGAGGCGCAGGGCTTCACAACGTGACGCATCTCCCTAGATGCGTCACGTTGTAAATGGGCCGCAACTTTTACGCTGCCGCTGCGTCACAAAAGTGACGCAGCGGCGGTGCAAAAGTGACGCAAGGGGCTTGTAAATCTGCCCCTCTGTTTATACCTATGTAGTTTTGAAATCTGACCGTAATCGGATATCATGTGACCTGCAAAAAAAGAGATTTGAGGGGTTCATAATATTTCCCATTGTACCTATTAAAGGACCGCAATCATTTCAATCATTCTTCTTTGAACATCTTTGTAGACAAAACTCTGTGCTTACCTTCTATCATTCGCTAGCAATTTTAAAAACATAAATATGTCACTTTTTGTAACATAGTTATTGCGCAAGACACTCTTTCATATTTACAAAGAGAGGAAAAGGCACTCTGTGCACTTTTTCTACTCCATGTAAATACAACCTCATCATACACACCACTTTGCGTTGAAAGGGTGTTCTATAAGTGTTATTGTGCATGATTGCACTGAATACTCATAGAACAAGACACATCTCTAGATTTATCAGAAATCATAAATCTCGATATGTGTGTGAATGCTGCACCATTCTAAAATTGGTGTAGGAAAGTACAACAAGGAGAATTGTTTTCATTTCTCCACATTTTTATATCTTCAATGCATGCTAAAATGTTCAGCATACATTGAAGGAGAAAAATGCGTTTTCTCATTGTTTTTGTGCAGGAAGGTGTGTCTTCCTGCACAAAAACAAACAGCACATGACACAGATATCCTTGCACTATAGTGCAAGGGTGCCTGTGTCACCACAAGGCTGCAGTTTAAGCAGCCGTGCAGAGAGAAGCATAGATTTGCAACATATTTATGTACATATGTTGCATCCCTGTGCTTCAGAAGTACTACAGCACACTGCAGTTAAAGAGATTACTGTGTGATGCTGCAGCACTTCCTCATAGTTCTGCACTTATACATTCACCATACGCTACTAATGCATTCATTCAGTCAATTACGTACTACACATACATTCAGCTAAACTTTCACACACAAACAAACAAATATAGCTCTTTTTTTAAACCAGGAAAGTTAGTTCTTAGAAGAACTTTTTTTTTTCTTCTTTCTTCTTTTATATATTCTTTCTTCTTTTATATATTTTTTTGGGGTTTCTGAACAATTTTAAATTTTTTGGTTTTTCTTGAAAAAAAAGGAAAAAACAGAACAGGAGGAACAAAACAATGAACTTCAGGGAAAAACCCCCCAAAAACTAGCAATGGTGACTTTCTTGCCTGTGGCAGATCAGATCGATAGACTGCTCTCTGTAGCATAAAGTTGCATTGCATTTAGTGCAGAGCACTTTTCAAAAATTGGAATTGTGGATGGATGTCCAAATTTTGTGCTGAAGGATGCACTCTTGAAGTGCTCGGCTGCGATGAGTCGGAAGGAGCAGGAGAGACTCTCATCCTTCGGCATTCCTCCCGAGCAAGATTTACCGGATGAAGGGTCCTCAGATGCTTCATCATGCTAGCTGTTCCGCATGAATATTTTTTGTTAGGATCCCCTTGAGACAGCACTCTCTGGCAGATCTTGCATGTCACCAAGGTGTCATTGGTCTTAGTTTGCCCCTCGGGATAGGTAAAAAAATTCCACACCACAGATGAAAAACGTGGTGTGCCTGGTGGCTCTTCCAAAAAATCATCGTCAGATGTATGAGGAGATGCAGGAGATGTCTGCTGCTTTGAAGCCATTGTTAGTTCTGAAAAAAGTTTGAGCTAAGTAAAAACTTAGTCAAAAAAGCTTCTTCTCTGCAAAGAGATGCTCTTCCAAAGAAGGTCAAAGAAGAATGATTGAAATGGGTGGGGTCTTTCAATAGTTAGAACAGGAAGTGTAATGAACCAATCAAATCTCTTTTTTTGCAGGTCACATGGGATCCGCGCACCCTGCGCTTACGCAGCACGCACCCAGCGCGCATCCGCGAAATTGAATTTAAAAGGAATATAGGATTAGATGTAAAAATATATTACTTTTAAGAGTAGTTTAGAGTTTGTCTTCAATTAATATTCACATGAAATATATATATATATATATATATGTGTTTTTTTAAATGTTCAATATTTTGTGGGATCCGCGCACCCACCGCGTCATACACGCACATGACGCATCGTGGAAGCGCGGAAGCGTCGCGTAACGTACATCGTACGTGTCGTGTATAGGCTTGGAGTCGCGTACCGGTCGCATTGCAATCGCATTGCAATCGCGCATCAAACACGTACCGTGCGCGGATGCTTTCACGTAGGGATCGAGAACTGTGTGCATAGAGTGCGCAAATCCCCAAAAAATGGAAAAAAAATAAAACATAAAGTTTTGAAAATATAGTTTAAAAATAGTTTCAAAAATATAAAGAAATGTTTTTAAAAAAAACAATAAAAACAAATAATATTTTTTAATTTTTAAAAGAATTAATTGAAAAAATAAGTTAAAAAAATGGTGATAAAAAAGTAATAAAAAAAACATAATTAATGAAATTGACACACTGAAATCGAAAAATATAGAAATCCAATGAAAATCATTAAACATGATATCTTTAGAGATAAGTTATAGATAGGAATTAGCATTTAAAAAAACTTTAAAATTCACTGAAAAAACCATAGGTTTCATGCACGTTATAGTTAGGAATTGGCATTTAAAAAACCTCAGATGACGGGTAAATTGTCAATTGGCAAGAAAAATAAAAGGAAAAGTAAAAATAAATTAAAAAAACATATACCCCCCGTGCTCTTACCAGGGAAAGCTATTTCTGATCCCAGCCCTCTTCGGAAATGGGTGCAAGCAAAAGGGGGAGTGAGGAATATGGCATTGCGACTCTCGGGTACTAGCCCTTCTGAGGATAATACGACGAAGCCTAATTCTGCGACTGCAGCAAAAGAAGTTAGTTCTGAGCAAGGGTTATTGGGGGGGTCACAATTTACACCCTCGATGCATGGTGATGCTCATTCTTCAGCTGAAGTCCAGGCTACTCAGGCGTTGACGCCATCATTATGCCTGATACTACAGTCTTTAACTGAGCAAAGACAAGAGGCGCAAATACATTATACTCAGGCTCGAGAAGACAATAGCAGAATGCGACAATCATTGCAGGAAATGGCGGATAAACTTGGCGGATTAACTCGAGATATCTCAGAATTGCAACAGAGAGTTTTAGCTACTGAGGAACTATCAGCGCTCACAGATGTTTCTACTAAAAAACATGAGGAACAGATCTCAGGCATGCAGATCAAACTGGAAGACATGGAAAATCGCCAGCGTCGACAAAACCTGAGGCTATTTGGTATTTCAGAAGGAGCGGAGGGGGCGGACCCGAGGGGGTTCATGGTTAAACTATTCCAAAAAGCTTTTCCGGATCTTTCTGACTGGGATTGGGACTCCCAACTTCAAAGGGTCCACAGGCTACCATTAACATAGAAGAATAAGGGAGGGCAATACCCTCGTCCTTTTCTGATCTACTTGGGGAATTTTCTATTGAGACAGGCAGTGGCAGCAAAAGCACGACCTAATACTCCAATATCGATAGATTCATTTACTTTTCTTGTTAGATCGGATCTTAGTAAGGCTACAATGGACAGACGCTGGAGACTACGTCAATTCATAGATCCTATAAAAGCTCTGGGAGCCCAAGCTTTTTTACAAGAGCCTGCACGTTTAAAAGTACTTAAGGGCAGCCATACTTACATTTTCTTGGAAGAAAAAGAAACGGGCTTGGCAGTGGCTAATTGGCAAGCAGAAGCTGCTGAACAAAGATAGTCTGGGGGCTTAATGCTTAGCGAATAGTCCGGGGGTTCCAGGCTTTATATTATCTCTTTTTTTCTTTTCCTTTTTTTTTTTGAATTTTGAAGCTAATTTGAATTGAATTTATGAAGAATGTCAATGTTGGACTATCACTTGGATTATTACCTGGGGCGTTGGCCCTTTCTATGTTTTCTCTTCCTCTTTCCTGTTGTTAAAATATCAGTTAACATTTTAGATTGAAAAAAAGGCAAAAAGGGGGAAAAAAAAAAAACCCTAAAAAACTAAAGGAAAGAAGGGGGAAAAAAAGGGGGGAGGGAGGAAGAGTCGACTTAAACAAATCTTTTTTTTTTTTGGGTTAAAGGAGGCTGTTACAAAAGGGGGTGGGTTGACCATCTATGCTGCTGCTCTGAAAGGCTGCCCTTCCAGCGGCAGGCGCTTCTAGGGGGGGAGGGTTCTTCTAAGAGACAGGGTGAGTTGTCACTCTTAGATGTTGATGTTGTTCGTAAAGGACAAGGGAGGGAGGACGGGGTTGAATTGGGGGGGGGAAATCATCATCACTAGGGCACTATGGCATTAAAAAAGGAAGGTTTTTTTCAGTTTTCTTAATGTTTTCGGTACTGATTAATAGACGAAATAATAGATCAAAAATAGTAAATATTATGTTTATTTGTATATTGATGGTAGTAGAGGGAGGAGGGCTCATCCAAAATTTAGAAACCCATCATGAATTGGATTAATTGTCTGGTATGTAATGTGGCTGGCCTTAATAGTACAACTAAACGACGGTTAGTCCGGGAAGAGCTTCGAAATTATCAGCCTTAATTTGCGGTTCTTACAGAAACACATCTGGCCTATAAGGACCGAAATTTATTGATGCATTTAGGACTTGATATTATTATTTGCACTACTCAAACTGTATCCATAAAGGGGGTGGCTATTTTAAAAGATAAAAGGTTTAAGTGCACAGTGATTAAAAAGCAGGCTGATCAATGGGGGCGCTGGGCGTTAACTCAGCTCGATATATGGGGAAAAAATACGTGATTTGTGCTGTATATGGCTGTAATGTGGATGACCCCTCTATTTTTGAGTTTCTTAATTTAGAACTGCTAAACTGGGAGGGGGAAAAACTGGTTATGGGGGATTTTAATTGTGCCATAGATTATAGTATAGACTCCACTGGGAAAAGTACTAATTTAAGAATGCGTAAAACTCGCGGAGCAATTCTACAAATGATAAGACTCCAGTCTTTCAAAGATGCTTGGAGATATATATATCCTTCAATACCGGGCTACACTTATTATTCGGCCCCTCACAAATCATATTCTAGGATTGATATGGTTTTTGTGTCTGATAGTCTGCTTTTAACATCAAAAATGGAAATTTGCCCTCGGGTAACCTCTGACCACAACCCCATAATTTTTTCTTTTCGGGGTAAAAATGAGAAAAAAGAACTTAGGCCATTTTCTTTTCCTAGATACTTGCTGAAGGATATCGAATATTTGGTACATACTACTCAGCAATTGGAGGAATTCTTCAAAATAAATGCTGGATCTGCATCTCCAGTAACTGTGCGGGATACTATGAAGGCGTATGTTCGTGGTATTACACAAAAATATATCTTCTTACAGAATAAAAAACGAAAAAGTGAGATGGAGATTTTGCTATATAATTTGCGAGATTTGGAGAATCAACATGTAGAAGCAGTTAAAAAAAAGGATTTAATGGCCCAGGATAGGATGTTTTCTTTATTAATCGACGCAAGAATCTCAGTCAAACAGCTCCTAAAGGATAAAATGGCTGTTAATTATTGTAAGCATCGTTTAGAAAAATATGAATATGGGGAGCATATAGGACATATATTGGCATATCAGACTGCAGAAACAAAAGCAAAAACTAAAATTAACTCTATTAAAGGGGTAAACGGGCTAATGTATACTGAAGCTTCAGATAGCTTGGAGCAATTTCTATTATTTTACCAACAGCTTTATTCTCTTACATGGCCCTCTAATCAAGATGAGGTATTAAGCTACATTATTAATAGTGAACTTCCAGTGGCAGATAGTGAGAAAGTTGCTACTTTGGATGAAATGGTTTCGCTGGAAGAGGTGGAGGCAGCATTATTAACATTGCCTACTGGGAAAGCTACTGGCACTGATTCACTGCCGCTAGAATTTTATAGAACCTTTAAGAAGACCTTGCTTCTACCCCTTACTAGTGTAATACAATCTGTAGCTGTCAGTGGAACAGTACCGACTTCATGGAACCAGACACAGATTGTGTTTTTAAAAAAAAAGGATAAAATACCAACTGAATGTGGGTCATACCGGCCAATTTCTCTTATTAATGCAGATGCAAAAATATTTTCAAAGATCTTGGCAACCCGTCTAGCTCCGCTTATGCCGGATCTAGTTTCTGAAAGACAACATGGATTTATAGCAGGGAGGGATACCACTGCTCACGTGAATATGGCTATTGGAGCATTCGACTACGCAGAGCAAAAGAAAATAGATTTTGGACCATAATCTTTCTAGCAGCGCCACTGCATCGCCTCACCTGAACTCCCTGCTATTGGGGTCTGAGCAGCCTGACAGCGACGGGGTCCCTACGCTGTTTGTCTCCCCCGCTGCCATTCAACACCATTGGCCGCCGCGGGGGGAGACTACAGCTCCCGTGATTCCTAGCGAGCCGGACTGCTCCAGCGTTCCAGCGCGCCCGGAGGCGCTTAAAAGCGAGTGCTTCCTTCGTGTCGCGGGACACGCGCGGGCAACGCCGGGCCGTCTGTGGCCGTCAGGGGCCAGAAGAGGCCGGGCTGGGCCACCCCACTTGGACTTTATTGCCTAGCCGCAAGAAACAGTTCGGCGCCATAGGGTGACTACACGTCGTGCCCTGAGACTCTGCCCTGTTGTCCCTCCTAACCTAAAGGTCGTGTGTTGAAATGGGCAAGAGAAAGCTAGCTGAGAACTCTGGGGGTTCAGGGGGCTGTGGTTCCTTGCCCAAAGTACGGAAACTTAAGAAGTCCCGACGTGCTACTAAACAGACCGACCCGATAGGGACCCTTTCGCGCATTGACGATTTGGTGGGGGAGTGTGAGGCAATATTGGGGTGTAACCAGCCATTGGTGGCTGATAACCGGGTTGTTGTTCCCCCATCCCCCTCTATCGTCTCTGGGCATGTAAATCCTGTGCCAGTTCTTGTTGTGCCGGAAATGTTTCGATCTAAGCCCGCATTAGGTGCAAACAAAACGTCTGTTCCCGAGGTCTTGGTTGTTGAGGATAACTCTCCATTGTCTCATGCAGCTGCTTCTGGGGGTTGTGTTCCTACTTTGCCTTGTCATAATAGGTTTTCTCCATTGCTACATGAGCAGGAAGATAGTTATGTGGCCACACCTGACCCTCTGTCATGCTCCTCTAATACCCTTTTTGGTAACTCCGCTGAGTCACCTAATAACATTGTACACGACCTTATTGAGATGGTTAAGTCGTTGAGGGATGAAATTAGCTCATTGAAATCAGTGGTAGAGTCTCTGACTAGTAAAGTTGGGCTGTGTCTTGCTGTTCCATCTTCTACCCCTGGCTCCACATTAAGTTCTACTCTACCTGTTCCAACAGACCCACTAGGTTCCCAGGGTGTTTGTCTAGGTCTCCCCAACTCTTGTCACAAAGGTATTGACTTATATAGCAATGCTGTCAAGACTGGAACGAAGCAACCCTTAGGTCGTTTGATAGCTAATGGTAGTAGTACGCTGCATGCTCAATCACGTTGCACCAAGAGGTTGAGGGGGGGTAATGACCCTGCTAAAACAGACCAGGGATTTTTGGCTGGCCGGGGTGTCCATACTATTCAATCTATTGTCCAGTCCAAGGGTAATGCAATGGATTGCTCTAATAAAATTTTTATGACCAATGTCCCCAAACTGACTTCATTTAGTGGCACTGAGTCTCCCGAGTCACTGACCAACAAAGCGATCCATTGGCTGAGACACGTCAGGGGTTGTCGTTCAGTCATCAGGGAAGATATTTCCAGAGCCACTAGACTTTCCTCACCTAGGGCCTCCGTGGATTGTATTGAATTAATTCTTAATAATACCTATCTTGCTGAAAATCTTTTACTCATGGAGTTTAGATCCAGCCCGCCGGAAAGTTCTTCCATCCAATTGCGAAGTTGCCCCCCGCACGATTTAGGTGGGCCCAAGAGGGGATATTGTAGCACCAGGGGAGTGGCTGGTTCTTCCTTGGACAATATAGACTGACTTCATGATGAGGGGATTGCTGGCCAGTGGATTAGAGGTGCCCGGGCTGGGACCAATGACCAAGTGCCTAGTATGGCCGGCCTTTGTATTGATCCCAATTCCCGTTCTGTGTGCCCGGTTATTTTAGCCCCTAACACTTCCCATCATACTCCTGATATAGACCTAAGCCAGGGGCCAGCCCAACCCCTAGGTGGTCTTTTATCAGATGCGCAGCCTATTACTCCCGATTCAGTTGGCTATGCCCCGCTCAGTGGCTCCCTATGCTCTTGGAATATTGCTGGGTTAAACTCGAAGCTAGCTATTGCCGATTGGGTCTCATTTATTAATACAATGGACATTTGTTTATTTCAGGAGACATGGCTTTTAGAGCCACGCTTTTGTGTGGGCTATCTAAATTTCCACATTCCGGCAATTAAGGGATCTCATGGGCGGCCATCAGGGGGCCTAACTATTTGGTTAAGAAGTCACTTGTCCCTGACCACTAAGCTTCTTCACACGGGTAATAGTGATATCCAATTGTTGAGACTTGAGTTGGGACCAATAGGTAAAATTGATATTTATAATGTGTATATAAGAAGTTGTAGGGGTGTCAAGTCCACGGTCATTGATGATTTATTTAGCTTGCTGGATCTGTACTCAGTTGATACCTTTGTTATCATAGCAGGTGATTTTAATATAACGTTTGAACCTCTTCTTGAAAATAAATGGGATAAGCAGGATATTGAAGAGTCAGGTTGGGGTATCCCATCCCTGGAGTTACCCCCTCTATCAAGATGGCCGGAAGTGGCCATTCAGCTTAATTCCCTTTGTATGGATAGAGGTTTGAGGGCTCTGAATGGCAGAATGCCTAGCGACCGCGAGGGTGCTTGTACTTTTAATAATGGAGTAGCCAGGAGCAGAATAGATTATATTTTGGCCGATATGAAATTATGGCACTCCCTTGTTGATATGAAGATCGTTCCTCTTCCGGAGAGTGACCATGACCCTCTCTGCTTATGGCATAGATGGTGGAAGGCTAATAGTGGCACTGACAGGGTTGGGGAGCTGAGCCCCCCTGAGGTGGTCCCTTCCAATGATATGCGCCGTTTGAAATGGTCTGGACATATGGGAAATCCAGCTACTTTAGCTCAAATCCAGGAAGAGGTGGATGGTTCCATTTTTATTATGGAGTCAGTTCTAGCCTCCAATGGTAACTTATGGGACGTAACATCTGCGCACAATAGCTTATTTACTAGCCTGAAGTCCCATTTTCTCATTAAAGCTAGACCAGGATCAAGAGGTGTTACCCATCAAGCATCATGGTACAACAAGGATTGTAGGGAAGCCAGACTTCTACTTGGGAAGGCTCTGAAGGGTGGGGATGTCTCCCTAGTTCGCCACAGAAGAATTATTTATAAGAACTGTGTGGCTAGAGCCAAACGCATCTGGGATGGGAAAAATGGGAGGACCTCCTTGAAGCAAGCCTTCAGAATAATTGCAAATTGTTTTGGAGTATTGTAAAGTGGGGTTCTGGTGGACATCCAGAGGGCCCCCAAAATAATGTTTCCCAAGAGAAATGGGTTGAGTATTTTAAACCCCAATATGCTGCACCCATTGACCCCTTTGAAACTCCGGGGTCTTACCAGTTGTTTAATCATGAGGACGATTTTACTAGTTCTGAGGTGAACTCAGCATTGTTGGGGGTGGCATCCGGAAAAGCACCCGGCCCGGATGGTGTACCTGCAGATATCTTCCTGTATGATAAGCCTAGATGGGGGAGATACATCCAGCTGATTGCTAATGCGCTGGCTCATGGTGCCCCTATCCCTAATTCTTGGAAAGCCGCGGAAATAATCTCGGTGTACAAAAAGGGGGATCGTTCACTCCCGGAGAATTACCGGCCTATTAGTTTGATTGATGCCATCCAGAAGATCACGGGTAGGTTGATCCTTAACCGTGTTCATCTCTGGATGGCGTCAAACAATATTTTATCTTCTTTTCAGGCAGGTTTCCGTCAGTACACTAGTACTATCGACCAAGTATTCCGCTTCGTACTCCTCTATTGGAAGACGGTTGTTCTGGGCAAGGGGAGTTTGTATGCGGTGTTTGTGGATCTTAGGGCTGCCTTCGATCTGGTACCCCATCCCAAACTTTGGTTGACATTAAAGTTTTAGGGCTACACGGCGGCTTGTTGTCCTTGATCCAGAGGCTGCATGCGGACAACTCTGCCAGAATCAGATGGGGAGGGCAGGGTATAACGACTGAGGACTTTCCCGTCCAAAGAGGCGTCAGGCAAGGCTGTGCTATGGCCCCAACGCTATTTTCATTATTTATTAACAATATAGCGGAGCGACTTTTGGAAGCCCACGTAGACGCACCCATTCTTGGCAACACTAAGGTCCCTATCCTAATGTTCGCTGATGATACGCTTTTAATTGCTAAAACACCCTGCGGCCTTCAGCGTTCATTGGATATTTTCGAAACCTTTTGTGTTGATCGAGGCCTTGAGGTGAACATTAAAAAAACCAAGCTTATGGTATTCAGGCCTCACAAACTTTTTAAAAATAGTTTTGTTTTATCTAAAAATCCACTTGAACAAGTACAGGCTTTTAACTATTTAGGTGTTAACATCCAAAATAATTTTTCGTGGAAACTACAGCGTGATATGTCTACCTTAAAACACAGGCAAATTGCTGGAGCTCTTGTTGGCGAATTTAAAAAGTCCCCCTCGAAGCCTGTCCGACCTGTGCTCCAGGTGTATAGTGCTAAAGCGGTGAGCTCGGCTCTCTATGGAGCTGAGCTGTGGGGTTATGAGAACCTGTCTCCTTTAGTTACCTCGGAAAACAGGTTCCTGCGTGGCATCACTTCCCTCCCCCAGAGCACGCCCATTGTTCCTTTAAGATATGACCTTGGCAAGAATTCAATAGCCGATATAGCCAGGCTTCGTCCTATTTTATATTGGCGTCGCCTGTGGACTACCCCGGAGTTAGCCCACTATGCGGAGGGTTTTCTGGATGTCTTTGGTGGGCTTCCGGAAGATTGTTTGGCTCAACGAGACTAGAAAATCCCTTGTGGCACTTGGGATGAGTGATCTCTGGGAGAACCCCTTGGCTGCTACCTTTCCATCTAAAGCATACATGAAAGAAAAATATTGGGAGTTTGTAAATGCCAAGGTTTTCCATGAAACTAAATCCCTCTCATTAACTGATGAATTTTTGAGTATTAAACCAGTTCCAAGGTTAGAACATTTTTGGGATCTTGTCACCAAAGTGCTCGATAGGAAATTATTTTTCCAGATGCGGGTAGGAGTGTTGCCTTTAAAATCCTTTTCAGCTAGATGGAAGCCTATAAGTACCAACCTATGTTCTTACTGTGAATCTCAGGTAGAAACCCTTGCGCATATGTTTTTTGCCTGCCCTGCTTATGCGGCCCCGAGGCGTGTATGGTTGAGTCCCGTTTGAAAACTATTGGGCACAAGACGGAGTGTCGAAGCTTTAAGACTCCTTCGCACCTGCACAGACCCGGTCATTATTGTGGCCTTGGCCAAATTTTTGGGGTGGGCATGGGTAATCAGATTTAAGCGCTTTAGCTAGTAGCGTTAGACACTTTGGATGTACCCTTAATGATTTCTGTGTATATTAATTGCTTTTTAAAAAAAATGTACATATTTTAATAGTAACATTTTTAGACTGTTTTATTGTGTATTGTGTACCTGTGCTGTTTTGTATCGCTTTTATGACTTTTGTCGAATAAAGCTGTTTGGATTGGAATAGATTTTGGAATGATTTTATTAGACGCCGAAAAAGCATTCGACCGTGTGAGGTGGGAGTTTTTATGGGCAGTGCTATCTAAGATCGGTATAGGCATGCAGTTTCAAACTTGTATACAGGCTCTATGTCGTAATCCACAAGCGAATCTTTCCTATATGGGATCCCGATCAGCACCTTTTAGGATTCTATGTGGGACTAGACAGGGCTGCCCTCTGTCTCCATTACTTTTTGCTTTATACATAGAGCCATTTTTACGTACTTTACAATCTTGTCTGTACATTAATCCGCTGGAATCAGGTACTTTCAAACTTAAACTTACGGCATATGCCGATGATATAGTGGTTTACGCAACTAATCCAAGTGAGGCTGTGATGAGGATTAAGCAAGAAGCAGAGAAATATGGTAATGTTTCAGGGTATAAATTAAATGTTAATAAAACTCAGGTGCTCACTACAGCCGGGATACATAAATCTATTTCCGGAGCATATACAACCGTGACCTATCTAGGGGTAAAGATAACAGCTAAAGTTAATCAGATTATTGACCTTAATTATGTACCACTCCTACAGGCAATTACTAAGCTGTTTAGAATCTGGCATAGGCTTCCTTTAGGTCTGCTTGGCAGATGTAACTTAATTAAAATGAAAATACTTCCTAAATTTCTATATCTTTTTCGTTCAATACCTTTGAAAATTCCTAATACTTTTTTTAAAAAACTTGAGGGTATCTGTAGCAGTTTTATATGGGGCTATAAGAAACCTAGGAGGGCAATTGAGCTACTCAAACCTTCATACGAACAAGGCAGACTAGGTTTCCCGGACTTCAAAATCTATTTTTGGGCCTCATTTACAGGACGTTTCCGCTGTTTGTTGGGTCTGGACCAGACGGATTCATTCTTTAAGTTTATTTTAGGTAATCAACAGGATATGTTTTTATATGGAATAAACGACCCTAACTATTTTAAAAGAGTCAAGTTTAAGACTGTGAGGGATACTGTATATGTTTGGAGAGATATGTCTTCTAAGTGTAAACTATCACTATTTCATAACAAATGCCCATTGTGGGGGAATCCTCTTTTTCCCGAGGTTTTTCAGGATCAGGCTGGTAAATCTTGGGCTAAGTATGGAATTACATGTCTGGGCGAGATATATAGTGAGAAAGGAATCAAATCTTTTGAAAATTTGTGTTTAATTTATAACTTGCCATTACATTCTTACTTTAAATATTTGCAAGTAAGAAACTATTTGACTTCAAATCTAAGGATAACTGAGCCTATGGAATCAAATGTTTGGGATTGTATATATGGAAGAAAGACTAAATCTCTAATAGGGCTGATGTATACACATTTACATGGTTTTAAATAAGATGGTAGTAAAAAATTGGATGTATGTCGTTACAACGCACACTTTTACAACGCATGCACTTACAACGCATTTTTTACAACGCAACATCCATTACAACGCATTCCATTACATAGCATGACACTACAACGCATTTTTAAAAACTACCTTTACAACGCATTCCATTACATCGCATACTACCTTTACAACGCATACCATTACAACGCATAATATTAAATTGCATTTAAGGTAAGTATTAGATAGTATAGGGGTAAAAATTACTTTTCTAACTCCAGGGGGTGCAACAGTAGGGTAAGTGTTGGATAGTATAGGGGTAAAAATTACTATTCTAACTCCAGGGGGTGCAACAGTAGGGAAAGTGTTGGATAGTATAGGGGTAAAAATTACTATTCTAACTCCAGGGGGTGCAACAGTAGGGTAAGTGTTGGATAGTATAGGGGTAAAAATTACTATTCTAACTCCAGGGGGTGCAACAGTAGGGTAAGTGTTGGATAGTATAGGGGTAAAAATTGCTATTCTAACTCCAGGGGGTGCAACAGTAGGGTAAGTGTTGGATAGTATAGGGGTAAAAATTACTATTCTAACTCCAGGGGGTGCAAGAGTAGGGAAAGTGTTGGATAGTATAGGGGTAAAAATTACTATTCTAACTCCAGGGGGTGCAACAGTAGGGTAAGTGTTGGATAGTATAGGGGTAAAAATTACTATTCTAACTCCAGGGGGTGCAACAGTAGGGTAAGTGTTGGATAGTATAGGGGTAAAAATTACTATTCTAACTCCAGGGGGTGCAACTGTAGGGTAAGTGTTGGATAGTATAGGGGTAAAAATTACTATTCTAACTCCAGGGGGTGCAACAGTAGGGTAAGTGTTGGATAGTATAGGGGTAAAAATTGCTATTCTAACTCCAGGGGGTGCAACAGTAGGGTAAGTGTTGGATAGTATAGGGGTAAAAATTACTATTCTAACTCCAGGGGGTGCAACAGTAGGGTAAGTGTTGGATAGTGTAGTGTAATATTATGCGTTGTAATGGTATGCGTTGTAAAGGTAGTATGCGATGTAATGGAATGCGTTGTAAAGGTAGTTTTTAAAAATGCGTTGTAGTGTCATGCTATGTAATGGAATGCGTTGTAATGGATGTTGCGTTGTAAAAAATGCGTTGTAAGTGTAGTGCGTTGTAAAAGTTGCGTTGTAAATGTTGTTCCCCTAAAAAATTAGCCGAATGCTGGAGTCAAACTTTGGGTATAGCGGTCTCACCCAGTATGATCAAACAAGCATTAGGGAATCTGAAAAAATCGGTCCATTCTGTTAAATTGCAACTTCAGCAATTACGTACTGTCTGTATGTTGTATTCTACTCCGGCTAAAATAGCTAAATGGGCCCAAGGAAATGTGGCGGGTGATAAAAAACATTGTCCTAAATGTGGATTATATGCTGCTAATTTATTACACATGTTTATATCATGCCCAGTTCTGACGGTTTTTTGGAAGAAAATGGAACAACTCTTACGGTCTAAACTTGGGTTGGATCAACCACTTACTGATTTAGAAATTATGTTGGGATATAGGGAGAATAATCCAGATATGGCATGTATTTTTTCAATTTTGATGGCTTCTGCTAGATTAACTATTGCCAGGGTATGGATTTCTCCCACACCTCCGCTGGTTGAGGATTGTTGGGTCATAATTAAGGAAATTTACGGCTTAGAGGCCGCCCTAGCAAAGGCAAGGGGAATTCACTCTTTAGCTAAATTTGAAGTATTGTGGCGACCTATGTCTTTTTGATTATATAATTCTATATTATTTAAGTACTATATGAAACTTTGTTTACATGGTCCTGTTTGATTTATTTATGATTGTGGCTCTCCTTCTCCTTGCAATTTTCCATGTTCTTTTTGATCTATTACTAAGGTGATGTTAAATTTTTCTCTAGGTTTTTTCTTTTGCATTATAGTACTTATGTGTCATTTGTGATGATGAGAATAAAAAATTATTAAAATTAAAAAAAGACTGTTACAAGGACATAAAAAAAAAAAAAAGGCATTTAAAAAACCTTTGAAATTCACTGCAAAAACCATAGGTTTCAGGGGCTGTTGGACCTGTCAGCCCTAGGGTGGTCTCCCCTTCCATTTTTGTATCATGCCTCATTTTTTCCACCCTCATTTTTATGTTGGACTAGGTCTCCGGGCGCCTTTTCATTGCCAATCAGTGTTAAGGTGCAGGTGCTCCCTTCTCCCAAGATGGCTGCCACAGGCCCCTGCTGCTGCAGAGTGGTCTTTCATAGTAGCACCCTAGCTGCCAGGAGCCGGCTGGAACCCCACAACAATGTTGCGACTCCAGCCCGCCTTTTTGTCCCTTAGGTAGAGTGGGGAAGCTCCTGGAATGTGCTGGAACCTTCTAGAAGGGAGGTGTGGTTTTTCTTTTGCCGCCTTGGCCAGAGGTCACCTGACCTAGGGCTACTTAAGTGAGGGAGGGAACTTTTTGTGGTGAGTTGGCCATTGGGGTGAAGCAGAGTTGGAAGAATCCACCAGGAGTGTAGGTGGTAGGGCCTAGCCAGGGACGTATGCCTCTGAGAGTGACAGGATTTAGGTGCTGCCTCTTAAGTGAGTGAGGGACCCTGTGAAACCCACTGATCTTGCCCAGCAGTAGGAGGACCCAGAGACTCTCTGCCCAGCCTGACTAGGAAGGATCTAGTCGCCTTCTCCATCCCTACCCCCCTGTAACAGAACCCCTGTAAGGGCGCCAGATACCTCTGCGCCAACAAGCCTTTATCTAACATCTGAGAACAGAACTTATATACCAAGCACTGAGACTGCGTGTCCAGACTGAACTCTCAAACTTATATACCAAGCACTGAGACTGCGTGTCCAGACTGAACTCTCAAACTTATATGCCAAGCACTGAGACTGCGTGTCCAGACTGAACTCTTAAGCTTATATGCCAAGCACTGAGACTGCGTGTCCAGACTGACCCCTGAAGCCGTATGCAAAGCAGATTGAAGAGCCACCGGGGATCGACCAGGTATTAGCGCTGTGACCCCTGCGCTCCCTGACCTGGCCTGGGACACCCGGCAGCGTGCTCCGCTGAGCGCGGAGTCCCCAACCTTAACTTGAGCCCCCCCTGTGACGTGGAAGCCAGCGGGCTCACCGCCGCGGCCCGGAGGCCGGAAGAAGTGCCCTGCAGAGTGGCGAGGCCCGTGAGAAGCCCGGGGCCCCGCCGCTGCCGTCGCAGCTGTGAGAGAAGGTGCGCGAGGCCTGGGGCCGAGTTTCCCCCATCGTCGCTGGAGCAGACGCCGGCTGACGCCGAGAACGAGGTAAGCCCGGAGGCTGGGATTGCCCCTGGTGCGCCCCCTACTGGTCGGGAACCGCACCGCACCCTCAGCCCGGGTCCCCTCTCCGTGGGAGTTTCCCCCCTGCCAGTGTGACGGAGAGACCCCGCCGAGGGATCCTCTCCTTGTGCCCCCGTGACTGCTCTGAAGCGAGGTGCCCTACGGACTGCACCGGAGCTGAGAGACTCGCTCCTCCCGTCCCAGGCACTTCCCGCTAAAAGCTCCGTGAGGCGCATTGACTGTCCTACCCCACACTGAAGTACTCAGCGCCCGTAATTACAAGTAGCGCTCTGTTATCCATGTGCCATATTGAAGTGCTACGTATTGGTGATTACAAGTAGCGCTCTGTTATCCATGTGCCATATTGAAGTGCTACGTATTGGTGATTACGAGTAGCGCTCTGTTATCCATGTGCCATATTGAAGTGCTACGTGTTGGTGATTACGAGTAGCGCTCTGTTATCCATGTGCCATATTGAAGTGCTACGTGTTGGTGATTACGAGTAGCGCTCTGTTATTCATGTTCCATGTTGAAGTACCACGTGCTATTGATTACGAGTAGCGCACTGTTATTCATGTTCCATGATGAAATGCTAAATGACATCTATTACGAGTAACTCTATGCTAGATGCCCCGTTCTGAGGTCGTCACCAGTTAGCGCGCCTAGCGCCATCGTCACCTCCCTAAGGCGCTACAGGAACGGGAAGCGCGCGTGTTCCCCTAGGTGAAGGGTAATTGTACCTCAGGCAGTACTGAAATATAATGAATGTCATTTGTGGTATTACCAGCTCATGAAATGTACTGTTACCTCATGAACTGCATCTAACGTGATCTGCTTGGATAAACTTGAGTATTTACTTAACTCCTACCGTGTGGCGTCACTTATTGTGTGTGTTCCTTGTCCCATGTGAGGTGCATGGTGTATGGTTGCTTTACACACAGACCTTTGGTGGCCCGACCGCTCGTGTCACGTTACCGCCCCATAGGGCCTGGAGACCCCAGGTCTTACATTGTTGACGAGCGGTGGGATCCTTAGGACCTGTGACCATACAGCACCCTTCCGTGAGGCGAAGGGCGCCACAATTAAACGCCTAATTGTTCCAGAGCTCTGAAACCATTGATTGCTGCATTTTTATTTCCACTGTCCAGGTTGAGAGTACAGGAAGCCTGGTTAGCTGAGAACTGTTATCTACACCCTAGGAAATTTTCTCCTTAGTGTCTAGGTCCCCACCTGCCAGAATGGAATTCCGGTTAGCTGACCTCGAGGGGTACTCAGTGAAGCAACTAAGGGAGTTCGGGCAGGGGATGGGGGTGCCTGGGGTACGGAAGGCCAAAGGACCGGAACTCCGCACCGCCATTAGGGCATGGGTAGAAGCCCACCCAGAAGGGAGAGGGGATGAGGGACAGGAGGCACCAGAGGCACCTCAGGAGGAGAGCGCCCAAGAAGTGACCGACATATTGAATATAGATGTGTCTGAAAATGTGCCCCCAGGGAGACGTTCTGGGGCCATTAGTAGGACAGGGTCAAGGAGGAGCGCGTCTCCAGAGGAGTACGAGGACAGGAGGGAAGAGAGGCAGTTAAGGTGGGAGCTGGCCAAGTTAGAACAAGAGAAAGAAAGGGAATTGGCCCGATTGGAACAAGAAAGGGAAAACAGTAGATGGGCAATGGAGGAGAAGAAGCTTGCGCACGAGCTTCAGCTAAAAGAGCTGGAGTTACGCGCCCTCCAATTGAACGCGTCCAATAAGGACAATGGTGGCAGCATACCTAAGGAACCTCAAGAGTCAAAGTTCTACCTACCTAAAGAGGTAATTGCCAATTACACAGTGGGGGACGACATCATGAAATGGTTGGAGGCATACGAGGTAGCCTTGACGGCCCATGGGGTACCCGAGAGTAATTGGGGAGGTGGTTTATACCGGTATATACCTCCCAATGTTAGGGACACCCTGTTATATTTGGCCAAGGCGGATCAGGTAAGGTATGTCCCCATGAAAGAGGCCTTGTTAAAGAAGTTTGGTCTCAACCCCGAGAAGTACAGGCAAAAGTTTCGTGGCAGCCATAAGCTGTCCACCCAGACATGGGTAGATTTTTTTGATTATGCGAGGAAGGCACTAGATGGTTGGGTGCGTAGCAGCGAGGTGCAGGACTACCAAGGGTTGTACGATCTTTTTTTAAGGGAGCACCTCTTGGATAAGAGCTTTCCGGAGCTGCGCCAACATCTGGTGGACCGCAAGTTGATGGATCCCCGTGAGCTTGCGGTGGAGGCAGATATTTGGGTGAGCACCCGGGTGTCTCACAAGGGCCCCGGGGGAGATGGCTCGAAAGGCGGACAGGGTTTCCCCCCGAAGAAAGAGGGGGGAGATAAAAAGGTGGAGTTCTCGAAAGGTCCCCAAAATAAGTTTGGGAAGGGAGTAGGAACCCCACCCCCGTCCAATTCCACAAGACCCACTTACCCTGATAGGAGTCAGCAGCCTAGGATTGTGCGGTGCTACGAGTGTGGGGAGATTGGACACTACAGGGGAGATCCCAAGTGTCGCAAGCGACCACCGGGCCCAACGGGCGGGAAAAGGCCCGGGGTGAGTAGTATAGCGCTTGGGGTGGAGCTGCCCTTAGATAGGGAAGGGGAGTGGACAGGCCTGACGCTGGTTTCACTCGGGGATAGAGAGTTGGTCCCCGTAGTGTCCCTGCCCCCGAACACTGCTAAATATCAGCAGAGGGTGAGAATTAATGGGGAGGAGGTGGAAGCTCTGAGGGACACAGAGGCCAGCATGACCACTGTCGTGCGGCGGCTGGTGTCCCCAGACCAAGTAGTCCCCGAGGAGTTCCATCCGGCCGTATTGGCTGACGGCAGTATGAGTCACTATCCAGTGGCTCGTGTTCCATTTGAGTGGGGAGGAGTCAGAGGCCTGCTGAGAGTTGCTGTGAGCCCTGCCTTGCCTGTGGGGTGTTTGCTAGGGAACGACCTGGAGCACACCAAGTGGAAAGATGTCGAGTTTCACGCTCACACCGAAATGCTGGGAATATCAGGGTGGACTTGCGTCAGCACGCGGTCCATGGCTGCCCGGCATGGAACTCACCCTGGGTTGGAGCCTGGAATCATGGCCCAACCCAAGGCCCAACGTGGAAAGAAGAAGGTGGTAGAGGACATGCCCCGTGAGATGGATGGGGAGGCCGCAGAGATGCCCCCGGAGTCCGCGGAGGTAGATGTCGTTCCTGTGGAGGACTTGCCGACCCTTGCTGACTGGCATGTGGAAGGAGGGCCTACCCGGGAAGAATTTTGTCAGGCACAAAGGACGTGCCCCACTCTTGAAGGCATGCGGCGGCAGGCCGAAGCCCAAGTGGCCAGTCAGGAACTGGGAGGTTATCACGTGGTCTCCTATACAGTGAGCCCAGGGTGCCGGTACATGGATCTTCGAGGGCCATAGTGGTCCCCCAATGTTACCGGGCCTTTCTGCTGGAGTTAGTGCACGAGATACCCTTAGCCGGACACCTGGGTCAGGACAAAACCTTTGCACGGTTGGTCCCCCATTTTTATTGGCCCAGGATGAGGATTGCATCAGACACCTTTTGCAAGACCTGCAAGTCTTGTCAGGCTAGTGGCAAGACTGGGACTAAGTTGAAGGTCCCGTTGGAACCGCTCCCCGTGGTCGGGACCCCTTTTGAGAGGGTCGGTATCGATATTGTTGGGCCATTGGACCCTCCGACCACAGCGGGACACCGGTTCATCTTGGTTTTGGTGGACCACGCCACAAGGTACCCAGAGGCTATTCCTCTGAGGACCATCACTGCACCGGTGGGATTCCCCAAGGTCGTGGTGTTGGACAGGGGCACCAATTTCATGTCGGCCTACATGCAGGCCATGTGGAAGGAGTGTGGGGTGACCTACCGGTTTTCCACTCCTTACCATCCCCAGACTAATGGACTTGTAGAGCGCTTCAATAAGACATTGAAGGGGATGATCCGAAGCCTACCAGAGGGCTTGAGGCGTAAATGGGACGTCCTCCTCCCCTGCTTGTTATTCTCCTATCGGGAAGTACCGCAGAAGGGAGTCTCATTCAGCCCGTTTGAATTGCTCTATGGCCATCCCGTTAGGGGTCCCCTCAGTTTAGTGAAAGAGGGGTGGGAGAAGACTTCACAGAAGCTTCCCCGTGACATTGTCAGCTACATGCTGGCGTTCCGCAGCCAGATGGCCAAGCTGTGGAAGGCAGCCACAGAGAACCTGGAGGCTAGCCAGACCGTGATGAAGGAGTGGTATGACCGCAACGCTCGGACGGTCGAGTTAGACGTTGGACAGAAGGTGTGGGTTATGGAACCTGGGGAGCTTTGTGCCCTCCAGGACCGGTGGACTGGCCCGTTCGACATTGTGGAGCGGCGAGGCCAGACCACGTACGTTGTAGATGTGAAAACCCCCCGTCAGCCCCTCAGGGTGCTCCACGTCAACCGCCTGAAGCCGCACCATGAGAGATCAGAGCTTGCTCTCCTTATGGTGACGGATGGGAGCGAAGAGGAAGAGAGTGAAGCTCTTCCTGACCTTCTAGCGGTGCAAGAGAAGGATGGTTTGGTGGAAGGTGTAGTCCTCTCCCCATCCTTGACCCCAGAGCAACAGAGGGACTGTCGCCATGTCCTGGGACAGTTCGCCTCGTTGTTCTCCCTCACGCCTGGAATCACTCATCTGTGTACCCATGATGTGGACACAGGGGACAGCCCCCCGGTGAAGAATAAGTCTTACCGGCTCTCTGACCGAGTGAAGGATAGCATCCAGCGTGAGGTGGCAAAGATGCTGGAGCTGGGGGTGATAGAACCTTCCAGCAGCCCGTGGGCTAGTCCAGTGGTGTTGGTGCCGAAAGCGGCCCCACCGGGTACGACACCGGAGCTTCGGTTCTGTGTGGACTACCGGGGGTTGAACTCTGTCACGAAGACAGATGCTCACCCCATCCCACGTGCAGATGAGCTGGTGGACCGGCTGGGAGCAGCCCGGTACCTCAGCACCATTGACCTGACATGCGGATATTGGCAGATTGCCATGGCCGATGGAGCACGGGAGAAGACAGCGTTCTCCACCCCCGAGGGCCACTACCAGTTTCGACTGATGCCCTTTGGGCTTAAAAATGCTCCGGCCACATTCCAGCGGTTAGTGAATCAGGTACTATCTGGCCTGGAGTCCTTCTCAGCAGCCTACCTGGATGACATAGCTGTCTTCAGTAGCTCCTGGGAGGACCATCTGCAACACCTCCAGGAGGTATTGCAGGCGCTGCAACGCGCTGGCTTAACAATTAAAGCCAGCAAGTGCCAGATTGGACAGGGATCTGTCGTGTACCTGGGACACCTGGTGGGCGGAGGTAAGGTGCAACCCCTCCAGGCCAAAATAGAGACCATCTTGGCTTGGGAGCCCCCCAAGACCCAAACAGAGGTCCGAGCTTTCCTCGGCCTCACTGGGTATTACCGCCGGTTCGTCAAGGGATATGGCACCATCGTAGCCCCCTTGACGGAATTGACCTCAAAGAAGCAACCTCGCAAGGTCATATGGACAGCTGCATGCCAAGAAGCCTTTGACACGCTGAAACAGGCAATGTGTACCGCTCCAGTACTAGCAACAACAGATTTCAGCAAGGAATTTATTGTACAAACAGATGCCTCAGAGCACGGCATAGGTGCGGTGCTCTCACAACTCAATGCCGAGGGCCAAGATCAACCGGTGGCCTTCATATCCAGAAGACTCCTCCCTCGGGAACGCCGATGGAGCACCATTGAGAGAGAAGCCTTCGCGGTGGTCTGGGCACTGAAGAAGTTGAGGCCATACCTCTTTGGCACTCACTTCCTTATTCAGACCGACCACTGGCCCCTTCGCTGGCTCATGCAGATGAGAGGCGAAAACCCCAAGTTGTTGAGGTGGTCCATTTCCCTACAGGGGATGGACTTTCGGGTGGAACATCGGCCCGGAGTTGACCACGCCAATGCTGACGGTCTCTCCAGGTTTTTCCGCCTTAGTGATGAGAACTCCCTAGAGGTTGGGTAGCTCTCCCCTCTTTCGGCTGGGGGGGACGCATGTTGGACCTGTCAGCCCTAGGGTGGTCTCCCCTTCCATTTTTGTATCATGCCTCATTTTTTCCACCCTCATTTTTATGTTGGACTAGGTCTCCGGGCGCCTTTTCATTGCCAATCAGTGTTAAGGTGCAGGTGCTCCCTTCTCCCAAGATGGCTGCCACAGGCCATTGCTACTGCAGAGTGGTCTTTCATAGTAGCACCCTAGCTGCCAGGAGCCGGCTGGAACCCCACAACAATGTTGCGACTCCAGCCCGCCTTTTTGTCCCTTAGGTAGAGTGGGGAAGCTCCTGGAATGTGCTGGAACCTTCTAGAAGGGAGGTGTGGTTTTTCTTTTGCCGCCTTGGCCAGAGGTCACCTGACCTAGGGCTACTTAAGTGGGGGAGGGAACTTTTTGTGGTGAGTTGGCCATTGGGGTGAAGCAGAGCTGGAAGAATCCACCAGGAGTGTAGGCGGTTGTGCCTAGCCAGGTACTTATGCCTCTGAGAGTGACAGGATTTAGGTGCTGCCTCTTAAGTGAGTGAGGGACCCTGTGAAACCCACTGATCTTGCCCAGCAGTAGGAGGACCCAGAGACTCTCTGCCCAACCTGACTAGGAAGGATCTAGTCGCCTTCTCCATCCCTACCCCCCTGTAACAGAACCCCTGTAAGGGCGCCAGATACATCTGCGCCAACAAGCCTTTATCTAACATCTGAGAACAGAACTTATATACCAAGCACTGAGACTGCGTGTCCAGACTGAACTCTCAAACTTATATACCAAGCACTGAGACTGCGTGTCCAGACTGAACTCTCAAACTTATATGCCAAGCGCTGAGACTGCGTGTCCAGACTGAACTCTTAAGCTTATATGCCAAGCACTGAGACTGCGTGTCCAGACTGACCCCTGAAGCCGTATGCAAAGCAGATTGAAGAGCCACCGGGGATCGACCAGGTATTAGCGCTGTGACCCCTGCGCTCCCTGACCTGGCCTGGGACCCCCGGCAGCGTGCTCCGCTGAGCACGGAGTCCCCAACCTTAACTTGAGCCCCCCCTGTGACGTGGAAGCTAGCGCGCTCACCGCCGCGGCCCGGAGGCCGGAAGAAGTGCCCTGCAGAGTGGCGAGGCCCGTGAGAAGCCCGGGGCCCTGCCGCTGCCGTCGCAGCTGTGAGAGAAGGTGCGCGAGGCCTGGGGCAGAGTTTCCCCCATCGTCGCTGGAGCGGACGCCAGCTGACGCCGAGAACGAGGTAAGCCCGGAGGCTGGGATTGCCCCTGGTGCGCCCCCTACTGGTCGGGAACCGCACCGCACCCTCAGCCTGGGTCCCCTCTCCGTGGGAGTTTCCCCCCTGCCAGCACGATGGAGAGACCCCGCCGAGGGATCCTCTCCTTGTGCCCCCGTGACTGCTCTGAAGCGAGGTACCCTACGGACTGCACCAGAGCCGAGAGACTCGCTCCTCCCGTCCCAGGCACTTCCCGCTAAAAGCTCCGTGAGGCGCATTGACTGTCCTACCCCACACTGAAGTACTCAGCGCCCGCAATTACAAGTAGCGCTCTGTTATCCATGTGCCTTATTGAAGTGCTACGTATTGGTGATTACAAGTAGCGCTCTGTTAACCTTGTGCCATATTGAAGTGCTACGTATTGGTGATTACGAGTAGCGCTCTGTTATCCATGTGCTATATTGAAGTGCTACGTGTTGGTGATTACGAGTAGCGCTCTGTTATCCATGTGCCATATTGAAGTGCTACGTGTTGGTGATTACGAGTAGCGCTTTGTTATTCATGTTCCATGTTGAAGTACCACGTGCTATTGATTACGAGTAGCACACTGTTATTCATGTTCCATGATGAAATGCTAAATGACATCTATTACGAGTAACTCTACGCTAGATGCCCCGTTCTGAGGTCGTCACCAGTTAGCGCGCCTAGCGCCATTGTCACCTCCCTAAGGCGCTACAGGAAAGGGAAGCGCGCGTGTTCCCCTAGGTGAAGGGTAATTGTACCTCAGGCAGTACTGAAATATAATGAATGTCATTTGTGGTATTACCAGCTTATGAAATGTACTGTTACCTCATGAACTGCATCTAACGTGATCTGCTTGGATAAACTTGAGTATTTACTTAACTCCTACCGTGTGGCGTCACTTATTGTGTGTGTTCCTTGTCCCATGTGAGGTGCATGGTGTATGGTGCTTTACACACAGACCTTTGGTGGCCCGACCGCTCGTGTCACGTTACCGCCCCATAGGGCCTGGAGACCCCAGGTCTTACAGGGGCGTTATAGTTAGGTATTGGCATTTAAAAAACCTTAGAAATTCACTGAAAAAACCATAGGTTTCAGGGGCGTTATAGTTAGCTGGACATTTCCCTCGTACAAAACCCTAGAAATTCCCCTGTTATAGTTAGTTCAGCTAACTATAACTCGCCCCCCCGCAATGCACTGCTGATGACGTCACATATTACATCACTCATGACATGGTCAGTGACATCACTCACGACATCACTCATGACATCACTGATGACATCTCAAATTGTTTTGTACGAGGGAAATGTCCAGCTATGGTTTTTTCAGTGAATATATATATATATATATATTCAATGAAAAAAACCAAAGGTTTCACACATGTTATAGTTAGCTGGACATTTCACTCGTAAAAAAACAATGAAATTCCCCCGTTATAGTTAGTTCAGCTAACTATAACTCGCGCGCCCGCAATGCACTACTGATGACGTCACATATTACATCACTCATGACATGGTCACTGACATCACTCATGACATCACTGATGACATCTCAAATGACATCACTGATGACATCACTGATGACATCATCCAGTGAATGTGTGTTTTTCTGAAAATTAAATATGTTTTAAATATGTATATCTCAAGGTCAATGGAAGAATAAATGGGTATATAAGTGTCTAAATGGATGCTTTGTTTTTGAAAAATTTATTGTGTAACTGACTGATTAAGTGTATCATAGTGAATACATGGCTTACTGAGTAATGTTTAAATATGAAAATATCTGTATCAGTCTCTCACTTTGTGTATAAGTGGCTGCAGGGTTGGTGATTAGCTTCATGGGTGTCTATATAGGTTATTAGTTGTTTTTTTGAGTATCAGTCTGAGTGTCTGCATGGTTTGGTGGGGGGTATTACGTAGTGCATAGGTGCATGAATGAGTGATTCACTCTTTGTATGTGTTGAAGACAGCATGTGTGCAGGACTGTATGGGTGGATGAGTGTGTGTATGGGTGTGTTAGTGAGTGAATGACTGTCTCAATAGTGTCTTTATGAGTAACTACATATCTATTAAACTAATATATGTGACTATTGGTGTATATAAGTGAGTATATGTGAGAGTGAGAGATTGAAAGAGTTCCTGTATGAATAAGTATGTGTTTCTATAAGTGACTGTTTATAAGACTAAGTATGTGTAAGTTTCCGTAGAAGTAAGTGTGGTGGTGTGTGTATAACTGTATATGCAAATAAATGTATGTTTGTTTCTTTATTAGCATGAGTGAGTATGTGTGAGTAACTCTATGGATGAGTGGCATTGTGTAACAGGATGTATAGGTGTATGAGTACATATGATGAGTGAGTACATGTATGAGTGACTGTATATGACTGTTGGTGAATGAGTGGATGTGTATGTGGTTCTTAGAATTACTGAAGAGGTTGTTGTAACTGGTATTGGTATGTCCATTGTTTTGAAAATTTTAGTCTCTATTTTTGAATGTGTGTATCAAAGGTTATATTAGGGGAAGAGGAGGTCTGCCACTCTATCACAAGGATGATGTCATCAGTGATGTCATCAGTGATGTCATTTGAGATGTCATCAGTGATGTCATGAGTGATGTCAGTGACCATGTCATGAGTGATGTAATATGTGACGTCATCAGTAGTGCATTGCGGGCGCGCGAGTTATAGTTAGCTGAACTAACTATAACGGGGGAATTTCATTGGTTTTTTACGAGTGAAATGTCCAGCTAACTATAACATGTGTGAAACCTTTGGTTTTTTCATTGAATTTCTAAGGTTTTTTAAATGCTAATTCCTAACTATAACGTGTGTGAAACCCATGGTTTTTTCAGTGAATTTGCAAGGTTTTTGAAATGCTAATTCTTATATTTACCTTTTCTTTTTTTTTTTTTTTCAATTTTTTTTACATATTTTTATTTTAATTTTCTATCCTTTTTTAAAGACTATGGTTAAATTTTAAAAATTCTACAATATATTTTTTATTTTTACCATTTTTTTAAACTAAACAGGTAAGATTTATTAATATAACATATTGGTTTTTTTTCCCCTTTTTTTTTTTTTTTTGTAGTATTTTTTTTAACGTGCGCGTACGGTAAGCGCACGTCTTGCGTTTATAACGTTAGATTTCTACGCTGTTTGCGTTCATTTACGCAATTTGCGTAGACGTACGTCACGCGTGCGCAGCGCGTAACGCGTACGCTGCACGCGCATGTGACGCGGAAGTGAAGGGGCGTGCCTGTTTTGCGCATGCGCGCGTGCGCGTGTCTTTTTTACGCGCATGCGTACTTTTGCCGTAAGCGCTCCGTAAGCGCACCGTAAGCGTAACGTACGCGCACGTTGGGTCATGTGATCAAGAAACAACACTTTTGATTGGTTTAAACTACTTTCAGTTCTAGAACTCTCCTACACCACACCCATTCCCCTCATTTCTGCTTGTGATCCCTTTGGAGAAGGAGCTGAGTTGTCTTTGTGATACGATGGCAGAACAGCAGACCTCTTCAGAGAGTGAGGCTAGCAGCACTACCTTGAGGCAGAGAAGGAGGAAACAAAAGAGCTCTTTCATATGGGAGTATTTTTCTTTTCCAGAGGGCAAGAAAAAGGTAAATGCACCCTTAGTGACTTGTAAGCTTTGTGACCGTGTACTTTCAAGAGGGAATCCCAACAAGAAGTATTCCTTCGGGAATCACACCATGTTGAGACACCTTCATGATGTACACGGTAGGACATATGCTCGACATACTGAAGGTAACCCTTCAGTAAGTCAACCAAGCACATCCACAGCAGCTCAGCCTGGTCCATCTTCGGCAGGTCAGCTGAGCCCTTCATCTGTGGGGGGAGCATCTCCTTTTTCTGGTCCTCTGGAAACCAACCATCGGTTTGCGAGGGTTTTAATTCGGTGCGCCACTTGTCATGATCTAATTTGTCATAGGGAGACCAGTGTTGCCCTAGTGAACAATTTAATAGATCAGCACATTTGTCGTACCGACTAATATTCCCATTCTTTCTTTCCTCTGTCCCTGCATGAACACAACGGCTCTTTTAAGAGCCAACCTTACCTTTCAACTTTTTTTTATATATTTTTTTAAACTTTTTTTTTTTTTTTCCGTACGCGTACGGTACGCGTAATTTTTTTTTTTTTTTTTAAAAACACTAAAAATCAATTATCACATTACAAGGTCCTTGAGAGACTACAATGAAAAACTGAAAATGTGATTGTGGAGAAGTGGAAAAAAGGGACCATGAAATTTTTGACTTACCATACCCACTCAAAAAATTATTTATTAATTAAAATTTAATTGTAATTGCTTTAAAAATGGTTCAAGTTTTCGAAAATTTTCTATCTCAATCTGAAAAAAAAGAAAAAAGTATTAATATTTAATAAAACATTTTATAATACAGTACACATATTTACATATTTTCCCCAAAAATTTTTTGCCTTTTTTTTGCTGTTTTCAGAAGATATTGCATTTCACTATAAATTGTGAAAGCAATTGCATTCATCATTTAACAGCGGGCAAAAAAAAATAACAATCTCAAAGATTGTTTTAAAAAAGCCCAGAATCTCTTTTTACTTAAACATAACATTATAGAAATGCATAATATTCTAAAAAAATATCATCTAATATCAATACTTATTTCTTTAAAATACCGTCTGACATTTTTGTTTCAGAAGTATAATCACAAAAATATATCTCAAATAACTCCACAATACATCTGGTTCCATTTCCTTTAGGCCAAATAGTAATTTTAAAATTCTTTTTTGATTAAATTTCCAATGTTAATCCAATAAAATTCTAAAGTTTAAATTGTACAGATCTCACCGATTCTCTGTAACATTTTGGTTTCCGAAAGATTAATTAATAATTAAATAAGTCCACAATACAATTGTTTACCTTTCCTCATGGCCAAATAGTAATTTTAAAAATCTTTTTTGAATAAATTTCCAATGGCAATCCAATAACATTCCAAAATTTAAATTGTGCAGATGTTACCAATTTTGTCTAAATTTTTGGTTTTCCAAAGTTTCATTAAAAATTTAAAAAGTCCACATTACAATTGGTTACCTTTCCATTAGGCCAAATGGTAATTTGAAAAATCATTTTTTTTGAAAATTCCAATGGTAATCCAATAAAATGGTAAAATTGTTTTGTACAGATCTTGCCAAGTCTCTCTAAAATTTAGGTTTCAGGAAGATTAGATAGGAATTTGCTAAATCAAAAAGCAAACGTTGCTTGAAAATCAATTGGGAATCATTACACAGTGTCCAGCCCTTTTCACATTTAAGATAAACTGTGTAATGTCCAGAAGTAACAGTAGGTCCTTCATGGAAAATTATTGCAACTGTTACAAAAGTTTTTCCTGAAATTGATAATTGCTGTCCTGTAAACTTCTTTATTAAAGTATCCAATTTTGAACCATCAGCTTTACATCGTTGCATCATTAAAATTACATATTGTCTGTATTCCTTTAAAATTAACGTTGAAAACATTTCAGATTGACACTCACTGCATTCCATGCTATGATTAGCATCTTTAACTAATTTAGCAAAAGTGACTGTTTTACTTTCTGGCAATGTTAAATAAATAAACCTTTCAGAATCAACATTAGAGCCACATGTATTGTAACAGTTTTCACAACTATGTTCCCATTTATAAGAGACACCAAACATATTTTCAATGGGAACCCCTTCTTCTTCCAGTACCTGAAGAAAAAACATCAAGAATTCCTGTGCGTCTTGCTGTACATTTTGAGAAAACTGTGTTCGTCCTGAACATACATTTAAAAGTTTTCTAATTTCAGTAGCACTTTCTATTTGAGTTTTATCATTACTCAGCTTTTGAAAAAGGAGACTCAACTCAGAACAGAATCTTTTTCTCTGATTTACTATTATCTGCTCTTGCACACTTTCCAGATAAAATGCAACATTCATCACTACATTAGCGTAGCAGTTGACACCAGAGCTATTTTCAAAATGACATCCTACAACCTCTTCTTCATTTTCCTTTTTCTTTTTGCTTGCAATTACATCACTCCTCTTTTTTTTCCTCCTCTCTACATCCTCATTACAGATATTCTCATTTCTCCTTTTACGAGAAACTACACGTTTCTCAAACACAGGATACTGACCTAAATGAGGAGCATAGGTTCTTCTTAATCTATTATACTCCTTTACACAATTTGTATCAGCACTAACTTTTGAGTCATCAAAGTCTATCATGAATAAACCAGATAATGTTTTCACTCGTGACAAAGCTACATAAGCCATACCTTCTTTGAACACAGTTGAACCAATGTTCACAAAAGCACAATCTACAGTCAATCCTTGAGACTTGTGAATAGTTACAGCATATGCTAGAGAAAACGGAAACTGCTTCCTACGTACATATAAGTCTTTCACAAGCATGAAACGAACTGAACAATGACAAATGTCTTTAACTTCTTCTATCTGATCAAATTTTATTTTTAAACATTCAATTACATCTTTTTTCTGATAATTAATAAAACCCACAACTCTTCCCATAGCTCCATTAACTAAACCTTTTTCAACATCCAAATTTCTCCTTAAAAATACTCTACAGTTCATGCAAACATATAGATTTTTTTCTAATCCAGCTGTTTTGGAAATGTTCTTCTCTAGTGAATCCAATTTATTTTTCAGTGTGCCTGTTAATGTGATAGTAATTCTTCCATCCTCAATTTTGTCCACTGCTTCCAATTTCCTGATATCTTCCTTTTCCAATTTTAAAAGCTCCTCATTGAATATTGAGCATTCACGTAGAGTTGGCATTAAGCAGATGACACTTTTCTTTTCTGCAATGTTCTTGTATATCTTCTCTGCAACTATTTCTTCCTTTGGAAATAAATTATGTAGCAACCGACTCTGTAATGCTTTCGTGCCAGCTTCAGTGAGTAGTCCAATTCTGATATCTTTCAGAATACTTCCATATTCTTCATCGTTTGCTTGCCTCATATTAGTAGTAAGTTCCTTGTACTCAAAGAAGGACCAAATATTTGCATTACCAATGCTTCCCAATGACTTCTTTGTGTCTTCATGTGTCACAGTATTAAACACTGGTTGTCCTTTAACTGGAGTAAGCTGTAGAAGATCCCCAAAAACTATGACATGTTTTCCACCAAATAACACGTCATAGTCTGTCCTTAGAATTTGCTGCATTCTTAAATGCACAAAGGCAAGCATTAAGTTTGATACCATGCTCACCTCATCAATAATGAGAACTTGCATCTTCTTCAATACTCTTGAAACTTCCAAGCATGCTTCTCCAGTTAGCTTGTTGTATTGTATTTTGTTCTCATGCTCCACTGGTAACATTAGCAAACGATGTAAGGTGATTCCTTTTATGTTATATGCTGCTAACCCAGTTGGAGCAGTAACCACACAAGACAAAGTAGAATCCGTTTTTTGATGTAGGTAGCTTCTGATGACTTTTATTAAGAAACTTTTTCCAGTTCCAGCTTGTCCGCTTACATACATCCTGATTGGATGAAATGATGTGCATGAGCACTCTTTTTTTTCATGTAGAAATCCGTGATCAATTTTGCTTCTGATCTCTTCATAAATTTGTTGCTGCTCTTCATTCAGTTGTCTTTCCAAATTTTGTAAGTCTATAAATTCTTCTTGAGCTTGATTTATAGCCGTTTCCACTTCATTAATGGCTATTGATGCTTCATTTTCAACGATTGGTTGTCCTAGGGGATCTTGACTGAGTGTTCCTGAACTTTGGCTGTCTTGAGAACTGTCTCTAGCTACTTCAGCTGCAATTGTAGTTTCCTGTTCAATTTCTTCATTTAACATTTGCAGATAAGTTGAGAATGTACTGCATTGTATGCTGTCTTTGCAAGCATTAAAAGAATCTTCATAGCTTTGAAATTCTCCCAGTAGTTCATCCTCTGTACGCCATGGTTTAAACAGCTGTAAAAGAGCCAAGTAGTAAAATTCCTTTTTGTCAGTAGTGTCGCAACTCAGCTTCCTGTGATTTATCAAACTTCCTTTTGTTTGCTTCACCAAACATCCTTCCTCACCAATGACTTTATATTTTCCATTGTTGATGTCTTCTGCGGCTTTCCGTGAATAAATGTAGTTCTGCAGCACTTCATAGAGACACATGTTCTCCAGATGATGACTTCTTTTTGGATAATATGTGTCCAACATGTTTGATTTCAAAATATCTGTACTTTCTGGGTCATTCTCGGCCAAATATTCAATTTCTCCAACAGATTTCAGTACCCGATTTCTCATTGCTGCAAGGCCTAAACTTGCCCAAATTATTCTTCTTGATTTCGAGTAGAGACTTGCAGAAGATAACCTATCTGAACATTCGTAGGATCCAATTTCTCGATGCGATAACATCTTTAAACTGAAACTGTACAGCTTCTTACTGACAGTCTTCTCGTGAGAAATCTCTTCCCACATTTCTTTCAATTCAGTTTCTTCAGATTTAGTAATGTAAGACGTTACATATCGAGCAACAGCAATGGACTTGTCAGCTACATACTGTATATCCATGTTAGCATTCCACATGGATAAAATGACTGGGTTGTAGTCATTTATATTTTTTGATTCTTCTTTTCTTTTTAGGTTGTAGGTATTCTTAGGTGATTTTCTTGTGATAGTATGTCTCACAGATGACATAAAACTGTTTACTCTTCCATTTGAAAGAACAGGTCTAGGAAATCCAAATCGACATTTAGTGTAGTATTTATCTTTGCTCTTGTATTTCCGTCGACAGTATTTTCCACACCGATGACTTTGGAAACGTAAAACTTGCTCCTTTAACTTTTTCTCTTCTGTGCTTTTTGGTATAGCACATGTTGCATATTCTTCAATATAAGATAACACTGCTTCATCAGTATCTGTTCCAAACTTTGGGGCATCCTTGATCCACAACAGCATATGAATATGAGGAGCACCTCTTGCCTGGTACTCTTTTCTCCAAAAGAAATCCACTACTTCTCCAAGGGGTGGATTTTTTTTATTGCAGATGAAGGACATCATAGCCTCAAATCTATGATTGAAATATCTGCAAACATTAACCGGATCCAATGAGCACAGTTCTCCTGCTGTCTTGTATTCAATGTTTTTAATGTTTGAATTTGCCTCTCGTAGAAAATCCAGTAAATCATCCCAAGCGTACTCAGCACAGCTTAGGGTAAGGAACCATGTTGGTGTTCCTAAATTCCGTAACATGCATTTTAATTCACCATGGCGTCGGTACCAATATTCATTTGTCCCACGCTGACAAGCCATCAGATTGATCAGTTGTGTTTCCAAATGATCATCTCGGTGCTGCACTTTCTCCATAAAATCCTTAGCAGACACATTTTGTAAATGTACTCCACTTTTTAAAATGTGATTTACTGCATAAGATAGTGCAGACAAGTCGCTTTCAAATAAAAGATGGAACAAATAAGGAATACTTTGTCGAAATCTGGGATCTTCTGCATATAGTCTTGTAGTCCGATACTCAGAAGCTGGAATCTGTTCTGGACGTTCATCGTATCGTCCTCCTTTTCCTTTAGGAAACAGCTGGGGAAAACATCGAGCTTCCAAGCTCTCATCCCATACACTCACGGGAGTTCCTTTTGCTTTCTTCATCTGAAACAGATCAATATTGTCTCCCATAGCTTCTTTTGAATGTAGAGGATGTATGCTAAAATGTTCATAAATTTCTTCTTCCTTTGACTTGTCCACTTTTTCAATTTGTCCAGTTGGTGTTTCTGTGTCTTCTTGTAAATCTTCTTCTTCTTCTTCTATATAAATTGATTCATACCATTTGTTATTCCTTTTCAAATACAAATTTGCTCTTTGTACTTTCCGTACATCTACCAGCTCCTGCCAAATCTTCTTATTCTTTGTAGGTACACCATTAACCAGAATAACTAATGGTTCAGTTTCCAAAGTATCTGCATCAATAGTTTCCATATTTTTTTTCAAATCCAAGGGCAAATACACCACTCTACCTTTTAAACCTCTCAGTAAATCTGAAGGAGGTAATTTACCAGTTTTGGGCTCCATACGTACTATGGTCTGGAAGGGATGAACACATTGAATAAGTATAGACTCATATGTATTTAATTCAGAAAGTTCGGCAGGAATAGCATCCAATTCTAAATTATTATGTACAGCTCTGGTCGGCATTCTATTTTCCTCTAAATTGTTGTAACAGTATTTACAAATACGCTGATCTTCACCCAATTCAAAACAATTTTCAAGAAATATATATGTGGCAAAATCCTTCCACTTATAATTATCTTCATTTTCACTCTTTCTGTAGAGATCAACATTCCTGGTTTGTTTTCTATAATGAGTACTGCGGCAACAAATACAAGTTATATTTGGTCTTTCATTAGAGATTATTGCAAATTTTGTTATGTGATCATTAAATGTCTTACTTACAGAGGGTTCTACATTCTCTTCCACTTCTTCCTCATTTACTGTGTCCTTTTCTGCACTGTCTTGTTCAGGACCAAAGTAACAAAACTGAATTTCATCAACAACCTTCTCTACATCTGATACCGATCCACGGAACAGAGCCCTATTCAATTCATCTAACTTTATTGCTGGACTTTTAGCAAAATACAACCGTCTCACAAACTTTCTCATTTCAGTATGATGAACAGCCAGCATCCTAAAATGATGGAAAACACTATTACACACTTTTCTAGATAGACAAGCCAGAGAATGACCCTGCAAACCAGTATTCTCTCTCACTCTGCATGGATCTAGACTTTGAAGCACCTTAATCTTCTGTTTTACACATTTTTTACTATATTCTCTTAGAAACTCACGAAATTTATCAATAGATTCCTGACGCACAGTGCAAATACTACTACAATTCCAAGTGTACACTGGGGCTTTAGGACGTCTCCCCATAGCCTCATCCGCCATCACTTGTACCTCATCTCTTGGAACCATTTTCTCCTTCTCCATTATACAACCATTTTTCACTTTGTAAGCACGACCTCTGGTGTCAACTGCATGCAGCAAACTATTACTTTGAAAATAACTCTCTTCATTAAAAAAAGGTTCACTACTTGAACTATGCATCCATTCTCCTAAAAACACTTTACAAAAGTTTGTTCTTTTCACTACTCTTTTCCTTTTGCTTTGTGATTTCAGTACATTGACCATTTTATCTAATGTACGCATCCTATTCAAAATTAAAATGAATAGTTTCCTTTTTAATTCTAATGCCTTTGCTGCAATGGCTTCAATTTCTTTTTTTCTCTTGTAATATTTTGCCTTTTTCTTATATTTCTTTACATCCTTTATCAAATTGGACATAACTCTTCTCTGAAACATTTTTCTACGTATCTCTTTAAACGCTGTTTTTCTGTTTAAGTCAATCTTTGTTATTGCAGAATGTATATTTGCATTAACTAAATTCTCATTTTTTTCCTGTTCTTTTCTATTGAAAAGATTCTTTCCAGTACAGACATTTTGTACATTTTTCCTTTTTTTGAAGATGTTCTTTAAAATTTTTTTTGTCTGCTTACCAGAAGACTTTCTCTTTTTCCCAACATGAGCATCTCCAGCTAACTTAGGTCCTCCAGTTGTCTTCAAATATAGATTTTTTTTGTGGTTTTTCCTTTGTCTGGATTTTGTAGGCATCTTAAATTTTGTTCACTGCTCTTCAGCAATACCTGAAAAAACTAAAAAAAAATTCCTTTATTTTATTTAAATATATTACTACATTTTTTATGATCTTTTCAAATCTGAAAATACTATGTACCCCTTTCCTACAAATGAAAATCACAATAACACCATCACAAATTAAATATCTAAAAACAATTCCTGTGTGCACACAGAGTCATGGTTTGAAATTAGGCAGAAAACGAAATTTCTTTGCCATTTTGAAAGCACACTTACTACTCTTTTTTTTGGCAAGTAATAAGTACTTTTACAGTCTGACACATTTTGAATCCACTTTTCAGATTCTGATAAAAGCACATGTCCAAACTGCTTTTTGAGACCAGCACCATGTGTAACCTGGGTGACTGACTACACTCCAGCAAGGGCAACCAGCCTTAGTGATGCTGAATGTATTTCCATTACTGACTGCAACCTCAAACCCAACTCGGTTGTGAATACTGTGCATGATTCCACAGGATAAGCAGCTGGGTGTGTCCTAAGAGTCTGCTTCTGCATAGAAAAATAGCTCCCCCTTTCCATCTAATGCAAATGTAAAATCACCAGAGCAATACCAAACAGATTTCTAAGACCATCAACATGTGTAACCTGGGTGACTGACTACACTCCAGCAAGGGCAACCAGCCTTACTGATGCTCAATGTATTTGCATTACTGACTGCAACCTCAAACCCTAAAAGTATTCCTCATTTATACCACTACACCTTAATTTATGGTGAAAACATAGTCCATATTATTTTACATGTTTTTATTTGCATTATTAAGTGAAACCTCAAACCCCACTTAGTTGTGAATACTGTGCATAATTCCACAGGATAAGCAGCTGGGTGTGTGCTAAAAATCTGCTTCTGCATAAAAAAATAGCTCCCCCTTTCCTACTAATGCAACTGTAAAATTACCAGAGCATAACGCAATAAATCTCTGCCTGTAATTCCTCTTTGCACACAGAGTCATGTTTTCATATTAGTCTGAAAACGTAATTTCTTTGCCAATTTGAAACCACACTTACTACTCTTTTTTTTGGCAAGTGATAAATACTTTTACAGTCTGACACATTTTAAATCCACTTTTCTGATTCTTAAAAAAGCACATGTCCAAACTGCTTTTTCAGACCAGCAACATGTGTAACCTGGGTGACTGACTACACTCCAGCAAGGGCAACCAGCCTTAGTGATGCTGAATGTATTTGCATTACTGACTGCAATCTCAAACCCCACTCGGTTGTAAATACTGTGCATGATTCCACAGGATAAGCAGCTGGCTGTGTGCTAAGAGTCTGCTTCTGCACAAAAAAATAGCTCCCCGTTTACATCTAATGCAACTGTAAAATTACCAGAGTAATACGCAATAAATCTCTGCCTGTAATTCCTCTTTGCACACAGAGTCATGTTTTCATATTAGTCTGAAAACAAAATTTCTTTGCCAATTTGAAAGCACACTTACTACTCTTTTTTTTGGCAAATGATAAGTACTTTTACAGTCTGACACATTATGAATCCACTTTTTAGATTTTTAAAAAAGCACATGTCCAAACAACATTTTCAGACCAGCAACATGTGTAACCTGGGTGACTGAGTACACTCCAGCAAGGGAAACCAGCCTTAGTGAAGCTGAATGTATTTGCATTACTGACTGCAACCTCAAACCCCACTCGGTTGTGAATACTATGCATGATTCCACATGATATGCAGCTGGCTGTGTGCTAAGAGTCTGCTTCTGCAGAAAAAAATTCCTCCCCCTTTCCATCTAATGCAAATGTAAAATCACCAGAGCAATACCAAACAGCTTTCTGAGACCAACAACATGTGTAGCCTGGGTGACTGACTACACTCCAGCAAGGGCAACCAGCATTAGTGATGCTGAATGTATTTGCATTACTAAGTGCAACCTCAAACCCCACTCGGTTGTGAATACTGTGCATGATTCTACAGGATAAGCAACTGGCTGTGTGCTAAGAGTCTGCTTCTGCACAAAAAAAATAGCTCCCCCTTTCCTACTAATGCAAATGTAAAATTACCAGAGTAATACGCAATAAATCTCTGTCTATAATTCCTCTTTGCACACACAGTCATGTTTTCATATTAGTCAGAAAACGAAATTTCTTTGCCAATTTGAAAGCACACTTACTACTCTTTTTTTTGGCAAGTGATAAATACTTTTACAGTCTGACACATTTTAAAACCACTTTTCAGATTCTTAAAAAAACACATGTCCAAACTGCTTTTTCAGACCAGCAACATGTGTAACCTGGGTGACTGACTACACTCCAGCAAGGGCAACCAGCCTTAGTGATGCTGAATGTATTTGCATTACTGACTGAAACCTCAAACCCCACTCGGTTGTGAATACTGTGCATCATTCCACAGGATAAGCAGCTGGCTGTGTGCTAAGAGTCTGCTTCTGCACAAAAAAATAGCTCCCCTTTACATCTAATGCAAATGTAAAATCACCAGAGCAATACGCAATAAATCTCTGCCTGTAATTCCTATTTGCACACAGAGTCATGTTTTCATATTAGTCACAAAACGAAATTTCTTTGCCAATTTGAAAGCACACTTACTACTCTTTTTTTTGGCAAGTGATAAGTACTTTTACAGTCTGAGACATTATGAATCCACTTTTCAGATTATTAAAAAAGCACATGTCCAAACAACATTTTCAGACCAGCAAAATGTGTAACCTGGGTGACTGACTACACTCCAGCAAGGGCAACCAGCCTTAGTGATGCTGAATGTATTTGCATTACTGACTGAAACCTCAAACCCCACTCGGTTGTGAATACTATGCATGATTCCACATGATATGCAGCTGGCTGTGTGCTAAGAGTCTGCTTCTGCAGAAAAAAATACCTCCCCCTTTCCATCTAATGCAAATGTAAAATCACCAGAGCAATACCAAACAGCTTTCTGAGACCAACAACATGTGTAGCCTGGGTGACTGACTACACTCCAGCAAGGGCAACCAGCCTTACTGATGCTGAATGTATTTGCATTACTGAGTGCAACCTCAAACCCTTAAAGTATTCCGTATTTATACCAGTACACCTTATTTTATGGTGAAAACATAGTCCATATTATTTTACATGTTCCTCACATTTAAATTTCTCCCAAAACAGAAAATGATAAACACAACTTCAACAAAAGGAATTCCAATTCTATTATTCATTTCTTAATTTACCATATACATCCCCTCTCAAACTCTAAACTCACCTTTAAAATTAGTTAGTTGTGAAAGAAATGTGGCACTCAAACAGCAGATTATCAGAGCCAGGATCTCTGTTCTCTACACCTCTCTCCTCTCAGCAGAACCAGATAATGGCAAATTTTCCCTCTCTTTTTCCACACATATACATGTAAGTTTCAAATCTCAGTGCTTCCCCCTTTTTTTCAAATGTAATCACACATTTCTATTGGTTGAAAACCAACCCTTTTCCAAAAGTACCCTTCCCCCAACTTGACTTCTGCCTAGTACCCTTCCCCCAACTTGACTTCTGCCTGCTACCATAGCAACAGCTCTTGAAACACTGCTGTGCAGAGTTAGGTCAGAAGTTCACCAAACAATGTTTCATTTCCAAAGAGCAGGAGTGCTTGACTTTTCAAACCTAACAGCAAATCCATAGTACTGTTCTTTGGTAACACATTTTTCTGTACCAATACAAAACATGCTTCTATAAATTTACAGATACAGCCTAGTTTTTATTGTAGAATGGTATGAAACAGCCAATCATTTAAAAAAAAAAAATATATGTATGCCTCCATTTCCAAACTGTCTTTCATTTCTTTTTACCATTCTACTGAATTACACCTCCTGAGTGCATCCAGTTCTCCTTTGAAGATGTTCACAGTGTGGATTGTAGGGCACAGCTATGTCTTCTGGAGTGAAAAGTATGCAGAGAAAACAGGCATGGTGAGAGACCTTGCTTTGCCAAATGTAGACATTAAATGGATTGGTCAGAGAGGGTTAAAGTGGCACCAATTGATGCCATTGGTGAAATCCTTCATGCAAATCCAACAGCCTGACCTCATAATAGTGCACTGTGGTGGCAATGACCTAGGCACTTTGACTGGGGTAGGTCTGGAAATGCTTATGAAGGAGACCTTTGCACAACTGTTTTCACTTTTCCCTAAAACTGCCTTTGTGTTTTCTAACATATGCCAAAGGCAAAAATGGAACTGGTCCAATCATTTCTGTCCACAGATTGACAAAGCAAGAAAGCACGTCAACAAATCTGTTTCTGCTTTCCTCCGAGACTATGGTATGGGTTCCATTTACCACAACAACTTGCGTTACGACATGCAAGACATTTATAGAGGAGATGGTGTGCACTTCAATGATGAAGGGAACAGAGTCTTCCTCTTGAACCTTAGACTCTGCATTGGTACTTACTTGTAGGTACCACTAAAAAATCACTTCATAAACACAACGGCTCTTTTTAGAGCCCCCTAATATCTAAACACTTAAATCTGCATTTCATTTCATTTATTTTTTTTTTTTCTACCGTACGCGTACGGTTAGCTTACCGTACGCGTACCCCGCGATTTTTTTAAAAATTAATAAATGTTTTTTTGTACTTTTCTGTCCTTCTTTGACCCCCTTTCAAATGTTAGGGGGTCTGTAACTCTCTTCCTTGCTCCCTTTTCAAGTTATCTCCTTTTTTTTTTGTGACTAAAACACACGAAATGGCGGCCGCCGCTTCCTGGTTTCCACCGATTCGAATGTTTACTAAGATCTATCAGCCAATCAGAATCGCGCTCGCGCACGTCACCGTACGCGTACGGTAAGCGCACCGTAAGCGCACCGTAAGCTGGCTCAGATATATATATTGATTTAAAGGCTATTTTCTCAGAATCTACTGAACAGATTTACACCAAACCTACAAAAGGCACTTCCTTGACCTGAGGACTACCTCTCTGCCAAATTTCATTTAACTCTGTTCAGCCGTTCGGGCTGTAGCTGTGTCTAAAGGTCCTATGGAAAAATGCATGGGAAAAACGTGTTTTGGGACCCCCCTTTTATCTCAGCCCCCGCTTGACGAATCCCCCCGAGACTTTCAGGGTAGGAGCGGAGCGCAGCGCCCCACCTATTTTGAAAATTTGGCGAGGATTCGTCGACCGGCGCCAAAGTTATTCAAAATAGAATGTTGCGGATTTCCTATGGTAAGAGGGTCCTAACTATAACTACCTACTGTCGACCGCCAGTAGGTAATATATATATATATATATATATATATATATATATATATATATATATATATATATATATATATATATTCACACACGAATCCCCGTTCAAGGAGTCTTCAACCCTTCAGGGCGGCCTCTCAAACAGCGGACACGGAGGGGCCCACCAATCACGGCATGTGAACAAAACAAACAGAGGCCCAAATCCTATGCAGCAGTCCTTTAATCGTGGAAAACCAGCACAATGCCTCCCATAACCCTACATGTTTCGGCACCTGTGCCTTGATCACGGGAAAGAGGCAGTTCACAAAGTGCATACGTGCGTGTGGTTTTAAAGATGGTCGTGACTCACGTGACTGTTCAGCCTACGTCTCCCACAATGCAGCAGAAATAACAGGTAAGTGGTGGCATTCTTTCCGAAAGTTCTCAAATTAATGCACAGATTGTAAAATTACATTTCTTCACTTTCCGCTGCATTTAGTAATCATAAAATCCAGATGGAACACAGTCACGTTTTGCATGATATTTACCAGCAGGGTGCAATTATGACATGACCTCCTCGTCAAAGGACCTGGCCCAGGAACGATCGGTGCAGGAGCTCATCCCAACCGAAGCCCTTCCATCACCGCCGCTTCATTTCACTTCATTTCATTAGCATTACCACAGTGGGAAAAACGGCAGTGCGTGGGTCGTACTCCTAATTTGAATTCACACACGAATCCCCGTTCAATGAGTCTTCAACCCTTCAGGGCTACCTCTCAAACAGCGGACACGGAGGGGCCCACCAATCATGGTATGTGAACAAAACAAACAGAGGCCCAAATCCTGTGCAGCAGTCCTTTAATCGTGGAAAACCAGCACAATGCCTCCCATAACACTACATGTTTCGGCACCTGCGCCTTGATCACGGGAAAGAGGCAGTTCACAAAGTGCATACGTGCGTGTGGTTTTAAAGATGGCCGTGACTCACGTGACTGTTCAGCCTACGTCTCCCACAATGCAGCAGAAATAACAGGTAAGTGGTGGCATTCTTTCCGAAAGTTCTCAAATTAATGCACAGATTGTGAAATTACATTTCTTCACTTTCCGCTGCATTTAGTAATCATAAAATCCAGATGGAACACAGTCACGTTTTGCATGATATTTACCAGCAGGGTGCAATTATGACATGACCTCCTCGTCAAAGGACCTGGCCCAGGAACGATCGGTGCAGGAGCTCATCCCAACCGAAGCCCTTCCATCACCGCCACTTCATTTCACTTCATTTCATTAGCATTACCACAGTGGGAAAAACGGCAGTGCGTGGGTCGTACTCCTAATTTGAATTCACACATGAATCCCCGTTCAAGGAGTCTTCAACCCTTCAGGGCGGCCTCTCAAACAGTGGACACGGAGGGGCCCACCAATCACGGCATGTGAACAAAACAAACAGAGGCCCAAATCCTGTGCAGCAGTCCTTTAATCGTGGAAAACCAGCACAATGCCTCCCATAACCCTACATGTTTCGGCACCTGCGCCTTCATCACGGCAAAGAGGCAGTTCACAAAGTGCATACGTGCGTGTGGTTTTAAAGATGGTGGTGACTCATGTGACTGTTCAGCCTACGTCTCCCACAATGCAGCAGAAATAACAGGTAAGTGGTGGCATTCTTTCCGAAAGTTCTCAAATGAATGCACAGATTGTAAAATTACATTTCTTCACTTTCCGCTGCATTTAGTAATCATAAAATCCAGATGGAACACAGTCACATTTTGCATGATATTTACCAGCAGGGTGCAATTATGACATGACCTCCTCGTCAAAGGACCTGGCCCAGGAACGATCGATGCAGGAGCTCATCCCAACCGAAGCCCTTCCATCACCGCCGCTTCATTTCCCTTCATTTCATTAGCATTACCACAGTGGGAAAAACGGCAGTGCGTGGGTATATATACATTTACATAGGTATGCACTCCTGGGACTAACCACAGCTTTGATGGCATGGGACAAGTCGATGAACTATGTGGGGCGGAGGGGCAGACTGTCACTGGACACCCTTTTTTGTGTGGTGGACAGCTTGAGAGAGGTCAGGAAATTAGCTGGATACACAAAACGGGACCTTATAGGCATCGCTGTGCTGGCAGACATGGTGGGCAAGGATGACATACCCCCCTTTGACAAGTTAAAGGCACAATATGCTCTCGACCCATTGCAGGAGCTTCACTATCTCCAAATAAGACACACCTTGAGAGCAGAATCCATTTCCTGTGAGACCTGGGAAAATAGTGACCCCATTGAGAAAAGAATACTGGGGGAGGGAATATATGATGTTACAACGCGATCATTACATCGCGGCTATTACAAAGCAAGTCGTTACACCGACTTGCGCTAGAGTAGCTGGACTTAGGAATAGTATGATTTACCATTTCAACTGCAGTGTGTGTAACAGTAGGGAATGTGTTGGAATAGTAAATCATACTATTCCTTAGTTTAGAGCACCATCCAGCGCAAGTCGTTGTAACAACTTGCGTTGTAATGACTGTGATGTAAATGTATCACGGTGTAACGACCGCGTTGTAAAGGCCGTTCGCCGGGGGAGGAGATAACAGAAAAGGTGATCTTGTTCACATACCGCACACTTATAAACAAAAGGCCAGACGACCTAAAGCCCATAAGAAATCGCTGGGAATTAGACATAGGTGACATGGAAGATATAGATTGGGAAGCCACGCTGATTGATCCATGCGAATGCCATATATGGCGACCGTGCGACGCAGGTGAGTGTGACCTAGCTCTAGGACACCCCCGCGCCGCACGGCCACCAGCTGCTGCGTGCGTCTTCCCCGCCTTCTGCCTTGCTGCCTCGCTAGCCGAGCCTCCGCCGCGTGACCATGCCCCCTGCCTTCTAGCGGCGTGGTCCGTGACCGCCTGACCTGCCCCCTTCGTATTTGCTGTTCTTTATTGTGTTTTGTTGCCTGTCTCCCTGTAACTTGTTTTTTGCCTTCTGTATTGCTTGCTTCGTTTGGCCCCTTCGTCCTCCCTCCCCGCTCCCCGCCACAGCCGCTAACCCCGCCCCTTTTGCCTTCTGTACCCTCCCCGCTCCCGCCTCCCAGCTGCTCCGCCCCCCCGCGCACTTGGCCATATATGGCGACCGTGCGACGCAGGTGAGTGTGACCTAGCTCTAGGACACCCCCGCGCCGCACGGCCACCAGCTGCTGCGTGCGTCTTCCCCGCCTTCTGCCTCACTGCCTCACTAGCCGAGCCTCCGCCACGTGACCACGCCCCCTGCCTTCTAGCGGCGTGGTCCGTGACCGCCTGACCTGCCCCCTTCGTATTTGCTGTTCTTTATTGTGTTTTGTTGCCTGTCTCCCTGTAACTTGTTTTTTGCCTTCTGTATTGCTTGCTTCGTTTGGCCCCTTCGTCCTCCCTCCCCGCTCCCCGCTTCCCGCCACAGCCGCTAACCCCGCCCCTTTTGCCTTCTGTACCCTCCCCGCTCCCGTCTCCCAGCTGCTCCGCCCCCCCGCGCACTTCGCCATATATGGCGACCGTGCGAACGCGCAGCGGGCGCGCCGATTGTGCGCCGAAGGCGCGCCAAAGGTAAGCCCGTCTGCGCCTGGACCGCGCCTGGACCGCGCCCAGTGCCAGGACCCCTGGCCCACGACGACCCCGGCCAACCCGCCTGACATACACCGCCGCCACCCTCATCGCACTCAACACCGGCCGAACCCCGGGATGCCACCAAGCCACCCCGAGACGCACCCACGGACCCTTCAGCTGCCACGCCTGCAAGTTCACCTGCATCCGGACCTGCCCGGCACCAGCACCTGCCAAGCCGAACACCAGCAGCAAACACCTCAAGTGCATCCTGCTCAACACCCGCTCCGTCCACAGACACGCCACCGAACTCTGGAACCTCCTAGACGCCACAGCCCCTGACGTTGCCTTCATCACGGAGACCTGGATGAACGCCTCTTCAGCGCCCGACATCGCCATCGCCATCCCAGAGGGCTACAAGATCATCCGGAGGGACCGCACCGCCAACCAGATGGGAGGAGGCATCGCCATCATCCACAGGAACACCATCCGAATCACGACTAGCACCGACAACACCCTAACCACCGCCGAACACCTGCACTTCCAGATCCACACCGACCCGAAGACCACCCTCAGAGGCACCCTGATCTACCGAACCCCGGGACCACGCCCTCAATTTAGCGAGGACATCGCCGACTTCGTCAGCCCGCATGCCCTCCCCTCCACCGACTACATCCTCCTGGGGGACCTCAACTTCCACCTGGAGAACAACAACGACCGCAACACCAGCACCCTGCTCGACAACCTCGCCAACCTTGGACTGAAGCAACTGGTGAGCACCCCCACCCACCTCGCCGGACACACACTCGACGCCGTCTTCTCATCCAGCAAAGACATCGCCTTCAGCCACGCCACAGAACTCCACTGGACGGACCACAGCTGCGTACACTTCACCTTCAAAAGAACGACGATCCACCACCACCAGCAACAGGTTGCCCGTAGAAGCTGGAACAAGATCACAGCCGACCAGCTCGCCGCTTCCCTGAGCCAGCACCCTCCTGCCAGCTCAGTGAACCCCAGCCAGGCCGCCGACAACCTCACGAAGTGGATCAGCAACTGCGCGGACGAACTCGCCCCGCTGAGGACCCCGCCCAGCAGACCCGGCAGCAAGAAAGCCCCATGGTTCACCGACGAACTCAAGAGCTCCAAGAAGAACTGCCGAGCCCTCGAGAAAGTCTGGAGAAAGGAACCTACACCGGACAACAAGACCACCCTCAAACTCGCCACCCGGAAGCACCACCAACTGATCCGCGCCGCCATGAAAACTGCATTCAAGGACCGGCTGGACAACAACGCACACAACTGCAAGGAACTCTTCAACATCGTGAAAGAGCTCTCCAACCCCAATGCCAGAAACAACGACATCACCCCTTCGCAAGACCTCTGCAACTCCCTCGCCTCTTACTTCCACAACAAGATCGCGGACATACACAACTGCTTCAGCACCCAACCGACGCACGCCACGACCACAGCCAAGCCACCCACCGCCGCCCTCCGAGCCTGGACTCCGATCAGCACCGAAGACACCGTCCGCATGATGAACTCCGTCCACTCCGGATCTCCGACCGACCCCTGCCCTCACCACGTCTTCAACAAGGCCGACGCTGTCATCGCACCCCACCTGCGGGACATCATCAACACCTCCTTCGACACCGCCACCTTCCCCGAGAGCTGGAAGCACGCCGAACTCAGCGCTCTTCTCAAGAAACCTACAGCAGACCCCACCAAACTCAAGAATTACCGCCCAATCTCGCTCCTCCCGTTTCCTGCCAAAGTCATCGAGAAGACCGTCAACAAACAGCTGGCCGCCTTCCTCTAGACGAACGGATCCCTCGACCCCTCGCAGTCCGGCTTCCGAGCCAACCACAGCACCGAGACCGCCCTCATCGCCGCCACCGACGACATCCGAGCCCTGATGGACAACGGAGAAACAGCGGCCCTCATCCTCCTAGACCTCTCCGCGGCCTTCGACACTGTCTGCCACCGCACCCTAGTGCAACGCCTCAGCAACGTCAGAATCCAGGAGAAGGCACTGGAATGGATCATCTCCTTCCTCGACGGAAGAACACAGAGAGTCCGCCTACCACCGTACAAGTCAGAAGCCACCGAAGTCATCCGCGGCGTCCCTCAAGGATCCTCGCTGAGCCCTACCCTCTTCAACGTCTACATGAGCCCCCTCGCAGCCATCGCACGCCAACACAACCTCAACATAATCTCCTACGCCGACGACACCCAGCTGATCCTCTCCCTGACCAACGACCCCACCGCCGCCAGAGCCAACCTGCACGAAGGGATGAAGGAGGTAGCCGAGTGGATGACGACCAGCCACCTGAAACTGAACTCAGACAAGACGGAGGTCCTCATCCTGGGCTCCACGCCCACCGCCTGGGACGACTCCTGGTGGCCCCCCGCCCTGGGCATCGCACCCAAACCGACTAACCACGCACGCAACCTGGGCTTCATCCTGGACTCCTCCCTCTCCATGACCAAGCAAGTCAACGCCGTCTCCTCGGCGTGCTTCAACATCCTGCGCATGCTACGGAAGATCTTCTGGTGGATCCCCATGGAGACCAGGAAGACCGTCACCCAGGCCCTCGTCACCAGCCGACTGGACTACGGCAACGCCCTCTACGCCGGAACCACCGCCAAGCTCCAGAAGAGACTTCAGCGGATCCAGAACGCCTCAGCCAGACTCATCCTCGACATCCCACGTAACTGCCACATCTCCGGACACCTGAGAGACCTGCATTGGCTCCCCGTCAACAAAAGAATCACCTTCCGTCTCCTCACCCACGCACACAAAGCCCTACACGATCAAGGCCCGAGCTACCTCAACAACCGAATCAACTTCTACGCTCCCAAACGCCACCTCCGATCAACCAGCCACGCCCTCGCCGCCGTCCCACGCATCCGTAGAGCAACAACAGGAGGAAGGTCCTTCTCCTACCTGGCCGCCAAGACCTGGAACTCCCTCCCGACCGATCTGCGCCTGACCCAAGACCACCTCTCCTTCAGGAAGAAGCTCAAGACCTGGCTGTTCGAGCAGTAACGGCACCCCCCCTAAGCGCCTTGAGACCCTACGGGTATGTAGTGCGCTCTATAAATGTCTTTGATTGATTGATTGATTGATTGAGTGACTATAGTGAGTCTGAGGCTTATTCAACTGAAAATACTACATAGGGTGTACTATAGCATAAATAGACTGCACAAAGTGGGAAGGGTTCCCTCACCCAACTGCTTGAGGAGCCTGGTCGAGGGGGACACCTTCATTCACACAATGTGGGCCTGCCCCCACCTTAAGTATTACTGGAGTGAGAGTATTGCAGCACTGTCAAAAACCTAGGATTACACATCCTAGAAACCCCACTATTTGTACTGCTAGGTATCCTTGGCGACTTGGACCTACAGAGGAAGAAACAATTTTTTGGCATGCTGGAAATCGCTCTAGCAACAAGAGACATAGCGAAGCACTGGGGAAACCCCATGAACCCCACTAAAAAGATGTGGGACAGGGAATGACCCACTGTATGGAAGCTGAAAGTGTGATGTACGCAGCAAGAGGTATGTGGGGGTGCTGGAGACAACAGTGTGGTCTATGGGCAAGAGCGATGTGTCCCCAAGAACTTTCCCAGTAGGTACCACTAGCCCTGCCACCAACCCTAACCAAGATAATGTTGCCCCCAAACTGAGGGTGCAGAAGCCGCAAACAGCCTCCACCCGAATGGGCCCTTTAGGAAATGTTCAGAAGCTTTCCTAGTTTACAATTACTGGTGGCACTTGAATGTTGTACTAAAAAACAATATAATAACGTTTTTTAAAAGATTGTATTATTGGCTAGGCACAAGGAGTGTCCTAGGGTGGACTGCTGAGGTCTACTACCCCCCTCTCCCGGACATCACCAGACCAATTCCCAGAGATGCTGGAGATGTCCCCTTCTGGCGACATCTTCTGTGTTGCTTTCAGCATGGGAATCTGCTGGACAGGGTGTTCCATGATGAAATAGTCCCTAATGTCTTAATTGTGCTATGTTTTGAATGTGTACTTCCACTTGACTCTCAATTGTTATCTTGAAATTGATCTGCATTCGGCCCTGGTTCTGGGAAGTGGGCGTTGCTACATCAGGGGCTGAAAGTTTTCCTGCATTGCTGACTAGAGATGCCATTTTTAGTTGGTGCATGGTCTAGTCGTCTGGAGGGCGGATGTATAAAAAGACACACGCTGCGCGGACGTACCGCTGGTGCACCAAAGGCACGCCTAAGGCAAGCCCATATGCGCCTGTCAGCATTCCAGGAGCAGCCAGCACCAACCATGCTGCCAGTTAGGTTACAAAAGGTGAGATGGTCATGCTTAAATACAGCAGAATGGAGCTCTTGCAGCTTGCCCCTGTTAGTAACTATGTAATAGAGTGCTGGGATCCTGGTGAGAATCACACCTCATGTTATGTGGATTACAACTTAAGGTTTCCTCGAGGCCCATTGACACAAGCGTAACTGGGAGCGTGTGCGCAGGCCAAGCAGGGCAAGCTTATGGTTAAGACAGCCTTAATTAATGCACGCTCTATTCAGAGACATGCACAGAACATCTTTGACCTGTTAGATGAGGAGGTTCTCGACCTGCTCTTCATTACCGAAACTTGACTGACCAAAACCTCTAGCCCAGTCATTGTGATGGCCATTCCCAAGGGCTTCAAGTTCATCAGGTTGGACTGGAAAGAGGGGAGGAGAGGCGATTTAGCAATTGTTCTAGACGAACAATGGGGCTGCCAGCAGAATGAGTTGGTGGAGTTGACGGGAACTGAAGCATTAGGCTTCGGTGGCACCTTCTCTCCCCAACATGTAGTAGCAGGAGTCTTGATATATAGACCACTGGGTCCAGCCAATGCCTTCTTGAAATATTCAAACAATGCAATCACTCACCTGGCCTTGAGATACTCCCACTTCATGGTCCTTGGTGATTTTAATCTACACTTAGACAAACATGAGGAGGGGGAGGCGTCCGAGTTTATTCAATCCATGAACCAGCTAAACCTCAAACAATTTGTGGTGAAACCTACTCATCGAGGGGGACACATCTTAGATCAAGTCTGCTCCAATGAGGCGAAACTAATGGATGACTCTCTTCCGGTGATCTGGTTGGATCAATTTTTGATTACGTTTGCCTGGCAGACACTTAATAAACCAGAACAGATCACGAGTGAAAACATACAAAGGGTGAAAGCCTTTAATAAGATAGACCCCCTTGAATTAAAAAAGAGCCTTGTTCTCCCCCAAGATGTCTGGTGAAATCGAGGGCAATGCATTAAGCTGTTACAATTGGATTAATAAAATTGCTGAAGAGCCCCCACCTTTCAGCATAGAGGAGGTTGAAGCACCCCTCCAAGGCTTGGTTCTCTGGTTCTTTGAAACTGGAAAGACAACACTGCAAGCATTTAGAATGCAAATGGAGGAAGAATTATAGTTTAGTGGACAAAGAGATCTTTATAAAGCTCAAAAGAACTATTATGCGGCTATCCTAAGAGCTAAATGCCTCCACTATGAGGAGTGCATTGATTGCACTGGTAATAACTCTTTTATTATTAACTATTATTTTTTCGATAGTCAAGAGTTTTCTGACTCCAGATGCCTGTACTCTCTCCAAGGAGGCTTCCAAGGAGTGGTGTGAGGAACTGGCTGGCTTCTTTTCCGAAAAGGTCCTATCTATTCAGGCTAGTCTAGGCATGAAACCCCTATCTGTAGGAATTTGACAATTCTGGATTCAGCGGGTAGGGCGGTACTGATACTACTGGACTTGTTGGCAGCGTTTGATATGGTGCCCCACGCCCTGCTCTCAGACCGATTGCTTGAGATAGGAGTGGCCAGATCTGCATGGAACTGGCTAAAATCCTTCCTGGAGGACAGAAGGCAACAAATCTTGATCCCCCCCTTCTCAGCCGCTCCTCAAAAATTGGACCCTGGGGTTCCTCAAGGTTCGGCACTGAGCCCCACGCTGTTCAATATTTATCTTAACCCGTTAATTCAGTTAGCATATACATTTGGTGCAAAAGTTATCTCCTATGCGGACGATAAGCAGCTGCTCTTTTCCTGGAATAAGGGGAAATAAGCATATTGCTCTCATGTAAAATCCTGTCTCTCTGCAGTTTTCCACTGGCTGGCAAAGGCGCAAATGAAATGCAACAAGGACAAAATGGATTTTCTCCTCTTTGGGATTTCCCCCACAGTTTTGGCTCTCATTCTGGCCGGATGATACAACCCCACCGGCTCCCCATGGTGGGCTGGGAAAAATTTGGGCATATGGTTTGAGGTTGTCTTTTGAGCTTCAAATCAAAAGGCTGGTGGGAACCTGCATTGGGATTCTGAGAACACAAAATAAATTTCTGCCTCTCTTACCTTCGCATGCTAGGAAAACGGTTATTCAAGCACTCATTATGTCCCACATTGACCTACGTCAATGCCCTGTTTGCAGGCCTGCCAGGATATCTATGTGACAAACTCCAGGTGATCCAGAATGCGGCTACTCGGCTCCTGCTTAACCTCCCTAGGAGGGTGCGTGCTAGGCCTAATTTTTGGGCTCTCCACTGGCTTCCTATTAGGGAAAGATTGAAGTTCAAGATCTTGGTGTTGGTCCATGTCGCTTTGTACGACAAAGGACCCACCTATTTGAGATCCAGATTTAGCTTCTACAACTCGTTGCGGTAACTGCGTTCCTTGAATAAGCTGCTGGTCTGCTCGCCAAGGATTCATAGACAGAGAGCTGGTGGCAGATCGCTTGCCCTGCTGGGTGTGGTAGCATGAAATCAGCTTCCGCTGGAGTTACGCTCCGTAAGCGATCCTGGTTTATTTAAAAAGAAGCGGAAAACATGTTTTTTAAAATAAACTTTGCATGTTCTCTACCTAACCGTACTGCAAGTACTGCGCCGGGACACTCCTTGGAGTAGCTGTGTAACTATAAATGCTGAAAAATAAAATATGGGAGGACATCAATAACTACTTTATCATGAATAAAGAAAGGCCCAGGTGAATCGACTGACACAATGAGAGAGGCCTATAAGGCTATGGTTTGTGGAGAATGCATTGCCAAGGGGAACAGAATATTGAAATCAATGAAGGGCCATTTGGCTCATTTGGAAGGGGAAATTAAAGCATTGGAGGACCAATAAGATAAAAGAGCTGGGGCTGCTGTAGTAGAAGCTATGCAAATGAAGATCCTGGACTCTAAAGAGTTGGCTGAATGGGAGGTGCACACAAGCAATCAATAATATGAAGCTCCTGTGTATAGAAAGGGAGAATGCCCTGGAAATAAGCTAGCATCCCTATTTAAACTGAAATGGCAGCTACCAATGTGCTCAGAATAATCATGGCGGAGGGCCAGGTTTTACATGTCTCTTCAGACACATTAGAGACTTTTACAGGGTTCTATAGGCACATATACAGTTCGCAGTCAATGGAGACAAAAAGAGACATCCATACAATATTAGATAGCACTAAACTGGCATTGAGCCTGAACATCACACTTCACTTTGCCAACCAAGTACGGCTGAAGAACTCACTTAAAGAATAGTAGTGCTCCTGGAAGTGACAGTCACCCTACAGAATCCCATAAAATATTGGAACTCATTCCAATGCTGCTGGATATGTATGGGGAGGCATCCCAAAAAGGTCGAACCCTTAAAATAATGAAAGAGGTGATTGCCATTTCACTCTGAAGCCTAATAAGCCATCCAATAGATGTAATTCATATTGGGCTTGGTCCATAATAAATGTTGAAATTTCCCACGAAAATATTGGCAAATAGGCTGTTGCTGGTAATATCTACCCTGGTGTGGCCGGAACAGTCTAGCTTCATCCCTGGTGCTCCACGGCAGACAGTATCCGCACACTATTTGCCACAATTCATCAAAATGCTTATGAGAGTGGAGGTGGTGGGGGTGTTTGACTCCATTGTGTGGCCTTTAATATTTCTAGTGCTAGAAAGGGTGGTGGTAGGTAGGGCTCATTTTACAATGGATCAATCTACTCTATAATGCTCACATGGACATTATAAACTTAACATCAACCTACATTCACAAAGAGAACACAGTTGTTGGTTTTCTAAGTTTGGAAAATAATATCAAAATGTTAAGTGGAAACATTTAACAGATTTGAAGGACAGGGCTGAGCAAATCAAATTTAAATTTGACTAATGATTGTGTATGAGGAACCCCTGCCAAGGACTATCACAAAGCATGTATGCAAAGAAAATTGTACAGTTTAGCCATAGCACTGTGGTGTTGGAGGAAGCAGTTGTTTGTTGTGCAGGAGAAGAATAGGGAATCCGTGGATACCCAGGAGCAAAGTCTGCATCAGCGCAGAATGGGGAACCTGATAGCTAGAGGTTAGACATTTGACAGAAATAGTGCAGCATAAGAGGATTTATAACAGCATTATTGCTATTATGCTGTTCAGAATTATTTTTTCTCTGGAACTAATCAGACTACTACCCACACATTTAGAGCCAAACAGGTGTTGGTGAGACCAATCAATGCACAGAATGGTGAAATGGAAATAATAAAGTTGAACTTTTTGCACTTTTTGCATATTTTTCGTAAACTTCCTTTGGAAGAGGGGATGCTTTTTTCTGCCAATGGTAAATACAACTGGCAACAAAGTATGACACATTAAATTAATACTCATTATGATAACCACCAGAATTTAACGTTGGTGTGTGCCTATATGTATTTTTAGTGTTATATGCCTATGCTTGTGCTATAATAAAGTCAGACCATTGGGTGTTTTCAGTGTTTATTTTTAAGGGTTCAAAAATACCATTTGAAAGGGAGGATATGTGAGTTAAAGAGTTAGTGGATAGTATTTTAGAAAAGAAAAATGTAATGAAATTGATTTTTGAAGTCAAACTATGACAAGGAATGCATCCCCAGAAAAATACACTGAGAACAATTGAGGAGTGACTGAGAAATACTACGGGCCCAATTACAATCTCGTAAGGAAAGCATCACGACCGAAACGGATCCGGAATGCTTTCCGTATGAATTGGCGCACTGGAGTCCGAACGAGTGAGTACGATGCATCTGCATGCTTACAGACTCGGTGCGCACGAACTCCAATTGAACTCTATGGGAGCCTGTATACTGAACGCGTAGACAGGCTCCAATAGCAAAAAGGGGTGGGTGGTTAAAAGCATACACCCTGTGGTGGGCACCCCATGGTGTCCGCCACACTGTGCATGCTTGGATCGGGGGGACCCATGGACACCCCCATGACCGATTTGTATGGCCCCGGGTGAAGGGGGGCCTGCTACGGCCCCCGAAGCTTGATTGCGACAGCCGTTTTGTCTTGCTGTAACCGAGTTGATGCGGCTGTCCGAATTGTACTCACACGTGAGGAATCTGGCTCCTTTGCGTTGCACGATTCGGCTACGAACGAGTCATAAAGACAGGATCAGGTTTGGAAACAATTTGGTCGACACGTACGCGATAGTCGCATTTTACTTGGTTGTTCTGAACGGGGGACGATTTGGATGGAAACAGCGGCTTTGAATCGGATTTGCTCATTACAGATCACGTTAGGAGACCATCCTAACAAGATTGTAATCGCCCGCTAAATGGGAGTACATAAAACCTACTACCTTCCTCATTGAGAATGCAGGCATGGACATAAAAGAAAATGTATTTAATTTGAAGTCACCATTTTCACCATAGAGAGGAAATTCCTTGGGAAGTACAATTGCAGCAACTATGTCAAACCTTTATGCTCAAGGATTTAAAGCAAAACACATCTTAATTTCCCCATGCAGCCTGTATAAAACTATGGCAGCAATATATTGATGGATTTAAGATTGTAAAATTGATTTAGAACCTGGCACGCCAATAACTTGTAGTTGAGTATAAGCACTCACAGTATTTGAAACAGAACAACTTGAAGAGTATTTACACCATCACAGTCTCCTCTCCATGAGTGTTTGTTCAAAAGAAAGGAGGCAAGCTAGGAGCTTTTATTGACTACAGAACACTTAAGAGAATTACAGTTAAGAACTGATCACTAACCCCTGATACCAGTTTTTCGTAGAACAGCTTCGAAACCTTGAGAACATTCACTAAAGTAGACTTTAGAGGAGTGTACCATCTAGTCAGGATCTGAGAGGGTGATGAGTAGAAAACTGTGTTTTGCTTAGAATTTGAGTTTTTTAATTATCAAGCCATGCCGTTTGGACTCTGAAACACTTCTGCAGTGTTTCAATATTTCATACAAGAGTTTTAGATGCATTTGGGATTATTCAGACTTCTTGAAAACACACAAACACCACTTTTATGGCAGTTTTACAACAGTTGAAAAATCATCATATTTTCACTAAGATAGACAAGTGCATTTTTCATACTACTACTGCAGAGTTCCTGAGTTATATAATTACATCTAAGGGCATTAAGACAGATAAAAACAATGTGTTAGCAGGTGTTTAGTGGCTCCCACCAACTATAGTCAAGAGTACACAGAGTTTTTTATGCTTTGTCTACTTTTATAAATGTTCATTCACCAGTTTTCTGAAATAGTAAGACCAATCACGAGGTCACTACATAAGGGAGAATTTTTTTGTATGGACTAAAAAGATGGACCAATCATTTTGCTTTTTGAAAGAACAGTTTTCGAGTGCTCCTATGTTGCAACATCCAATGCAGAACATCCTTTTATAGTTGAAACAGATGCCTCTTGTCATGCTATGGGAGATGTTCTATCTCAGAGACAGGCACACAGTGGGCAGGTTCATTCAGTAGCTTATCTTACTCAAACATTTTGTCCAGTAGAATTAAACTATACCTTCATTGCTACAGAGCTTTTGGTTGTTAAAAGATGCTTTGAGAAGTGAATGCATTATTTGTAGGGAGCCAACCACTACACAGAGGCATATAGAGATCAGAGAAATATGAACGTTTTGAAATATGCCAGTGCACTGTCCCCCTCATAACTCAGATAGACCTTGTTCTTTTATGATTATGATTGTGTAATTAATTACAGACCAAGCCCTAATGACACCTTATCAGAATCAACAAGAAAACCAGAATAAACTATAACTGATCTAGCATTCATTTTGCCATCAAAAATTTGGAACAGTCATTCTGCAGGGTTAATTACTCATTTTTGACAAAGGCACATAAAGAACCAGTCTACAGTTAAAGAAGCAATAAGGAAGCATGGATTTAGGAATAGGTAGAAAAGCATGAGAAGGATGGATCATTCTCTGAAGCCATGAACATGCCAGCAGCTTAAATGAACAGAAGGCTATGAGTTGGGTTCATAATTCTAAAGGTTCTGGGTTTACTGGAATAGCCAATACATTAGCAGCATTGAGGATATATGTTTGGGGGTGAACCCTTTTTACTGATGTGAAACACTATGTTCAGATGTGTTCCATATGTGCATAGATAATAGGTTCCCATGTAAAACCCAAGGGCCCTCCGAGACCATCAGCTGATGCACCCAAACCTTGGCGTATGTTGTCAAAGGATTCCATGGAAGCATTGCCTAAAATTTTAAACAGTACTCTTATTTTGTTTGTTGCAGACCATTTGACTAAAATGGGTCCTTTTACCTAATTACCAGGATTTCACAATGTCAGAGAGGTTGCACAAATCTGTATACAAAATAATATGGTTACATGGCATTCCACACATTTTAAATACTGACAGGAAGTCCCCATTCACATCAAAATTATGGCCTGTATTGTGTAATGAATTAGATATGGAAGGCCATCTGTCTCTTAGTTATCACACCCAGACAGGGGGACTGAAGATTAAATTAAAGTGTTCAATAGTATTTAAGATGTCAATCATTACTACAAGAAGAGCAATGGAGTAAGACATTGTGGTTAGCAGAATAAAGATGTCACCTTTCTTTTTTATATTATTGACATTTTTCCAGAATATTACCATTTGATTCATCTTTATTATTGTACCTTCAGAACCAGACCATTTAATTAGATTGAGGAAAGGGCAAAAAATCCGCACTAGAAACCTTAGAAAGTGCTAAAGCTAGATACAAATGTTGTGCTAATCATAATTGAACCACTGCATTCAAATGTATTGTTTGCTAAAAGGTATAGTTACTTACAAACAATTTACATTCCCAAATATATTCCATGTTGTAACCAAAACGTTTGGTCCTTTTCATATTAAACAGATTGGGAATCCAAGCTACAGTACAGTTAAAATTGTCTATGAAAATTCATCCTATATTTCATGTATCTTTATCATAACCCAATTCTGCACAAACACATCATGCTCCAAATCCTGTAGCATTCAGGTGATTTCTGAAAAAGAGTATGAGTTAGATAAAACTTTAGATTTACTTGATTTATGAACTGATAGGAAACAAGTGCAAACTTTACTAGATTGGAGGAGGTTCAGTGCTTACGGGCCATTTTGGTAACTGATCTCTTGTCTTCATGCTCTATGTTTGTTATGTGAAATTTATACCAAGAATCAAGACAAAATTGGAGCTCTACCACCAAGACGCCAGTATTAGAGGGCGTGGGGAGGACAATGTTTTGATCTGTGGTCTTGCCTTACCTTCAATTATTTGGCATGTGCAATACTCTGAACTCAATAGTGCTGAGTTCATTCTGGGGAAGGAAACACTGGCAGTGCTTCCTGAACATTTGCTTCACCTGGAGAAAGGTTTTTGTCTGTAGTGGATGCACAATTTTGTCAGCACACAAATGCAATCTCCATTTTCGATTAATCAATCAAACTTGCATGTTGTTTAGAAATAGCAGTGGCCATTTTGCAAGTTATTGATTATAAGTTTCCTTTTGGTTCAAGCGTCATTACTTTGGACCTAATTATGAGTATAGTCGTCATGAGCATATTGGGCCTGATTCACAAAGGTAACTTACACTTTTGAGTAATTTACTCTTTTGAGTAAGTTTACTACTTTTGGCTATTCAAAATACTTGAGTTTAACTTTCTACTAAAAACAATATTAAGGTCTAGATTATGATGGTCAGGCTGTCATTGGTGGTCCCACTGCCATCCAGCCCATTGGATTCGCCCACTGCATTAGGATGCAGGCGGTCAGATCTCAGCTGATGGGGAGAAAGACCGCCATGTCCGACAAGATCAAGGATCCTGTCAGTGCAGCAGTTGGACTCCTATTCCCTACAATGTGGCAGTGCCTGCTCAGGCACCGGCCTAGGGATTAGGATGTCACTGTCCGCCAGCCCTTTCATGACAGTTAACTCGCCATGAAAAGGCAGGCCCCCTAAACATCCCTGCACCATGTGGCACATACACATTTAAAGCATCCCTGCACTATGTGGCCATGCCTACCACATAGTGCAGGGATGCTTTAAATGTGTATGTTTTGTACTGGGCAGTGTGCTGCAGCCCACAGCACACACTGCAATGCAAAGTATACACATTGCGACCGCTGTGAATGTGGTCGCATCCTAATGCGGTCCTGCCTCCTCCACGGTGACGGTCAGACTTTTGGTGACGGTCAGACAAAAGTCCGACCGGCATCGTAATCCTACCCCAAGTCCAGCACCACACATGGCCATCCACTGGGATCGGAACACTCTTCCATAGAAAATAATGGAAGAAGTGAATTACGAAAAAACCTCTTATGAAATAATGTTGAATTAATGTAACAATAGTTGTTATGAAAAAACAATTACATTTAATTTAATTAACATCGCTTTTAATAGTTATTAATGCGTAATATGTTTTTTTCTTTAGGCAGGAATTTATTTTTCATTTTAGACTTTTATAAAATAATTTTAAATTAATTGAATACATATTCTTTAGTTAAATATTTATTCCAAAATTAAGTTAATACTGGTGTAGCATTTTTAGTTTGTTCTACAATTAAAATAAAAGAATTAAGTGAATTTATATTAGGAAATATAAAGTATTTTTAAACTTCATTTTCTAGTTTAAACTTTTTTATTCTTCCCTATAGCTACTTATGCAGAGATCTCTGCTGCCCTGAATGTGCAGTCTCCCTATGGTAAAGAATAGGGAAAATTAAAAACATATCTAACTTGAAAATAAACATTCCAGAAATGTTTATATAAAAAATGTATGCTAATTAATTAATATATTTATTTTAAATGTAGAGAAAAAAAATGCGACAGCAATATTAATTACGTTTTGAAATAAATCTTAAATTAATGGAAATAAATTGAACTAAAATTAGTATTCTGACGTTTAAATAAAAAAATAATTCCCACCAACAGAAAAAGTAATGTTTTATTATGCATTAAAAATTATCTGAAGTGATATATATATAGAATTAATTAACATTATTTTAGTTCTAATTTAATCAAATATTTTATAAAAAAATATTGTTACATTGATTTTTAAATTTGTAACATTCAATTATATTTATGTATATATTTAACTATTTTATTATTTAACTATTTTAAATAATTTAGTTTAATTTACAATTATTTCCTCTTGAGATTTAGTTTAAGTCTCTAGTACCATTATTTTTTATGGGAGACTGTTGCATTACCCATGGTTGGGTATGGGTGGTGCTTGATGTGCTACTAATTAATTTTAGTAGTAACATACCAAATTGTTTTGATTAGCTTAACGTTAGAAGGGCCAACCACTGGTACTACAACACCATCTCATAGAAAACAATGGAGGCAAGGACTTTAATTAAAACCCTTTGGAAATATTGCTATCTTTAAATTGCAGTATTTTAAATAGTTAAAAATATAAATAATTTTAATAAAATGTGAGACAATAATGAGAGCACATATTCATGATTTATGTTTTACATATTTCAACAACCATTTTGTAATGTAAAAACTTATGAAACCTTTTTTTATTTTTATTTACTTTTTGGTATACTTTGTCAGAGGGAGACTCCACAGTCGGGGTGAGGATCTCTGTATGGTAATCAATAGGGAACATTTTTAAAGTTTCTCTTGAAAAAAATATAAAAAATATAAAAAATATTTCTATGCTACATATTAATGTTAATTCATTTGATAAATGCAACAGCAATATTACATTTATTTTGAATTAATTCTTTAATGAGTTTTGTATATTAAATTACATACACATATTTTTTTGAGGTTTAAATTAAATAATACATTACCCCATAAAATATTTATATAAGTAATTTAATTATATTTTTAAAACGTTATTCAATTTTAAGTTGTTAACATATTTGAAAATTAAACAATACATATGTATGTGTATATTTCGTAACATTATATTACATGTATGTATATTTTTAACTATTTAAAATTGAATTGAAATTACCTAACTAAATGAATTCTTGAGTTTTAGTTAAAGTCCATATGTGGTGCTTGCCTTACTACTACTTAGGCAGTAGTAACTTGCACTCATAAATTTGGCGCCACACTATTTTTCAGGTGGTGGAGACATGTGCATTACACTTTTTGAGTAACTTTACACTTGTATTTTATGAATAGCCAAAAAGTAGTAAAGTGACTCAAAAGTGTAAATTTCTCAAAAGTGTAAGTTAACTTAGTGAATCAGTACTATTATGTTGATTACTTGTTATAAGAGTGATCTATATAATTCTGATGAATGTATGCTGCATTGTGGTCTTAAGAAAACATTCCTCTGAATGTATAACGGAACTTGAGATTGTACTCCCAAAATTAGGAGCTAGTTACCTTATTAGAAAAGAGAGTGAGATTATGTCAGAGGCTTGAATAGCATTGACTACAAATGTCTTGTTTATGTTCAAGTTCTAGGAATGTCAGCCTTCCCCTTAGAACACTGATCTCAGACATAGAGATATTCTGATGCTATACTATTTTTATAGCAAATGACAGATGTGTCAATAAAGTGATAAGGTAAATAAATCAATCTTGATTTTAGATACCTACTGTGACCAGTCAACCTCAGTGCCCAGCAGAGTGAAGAGTCAGACTGCTAATATTCAGTATTTTCTCTTTTTTCCCCTTCCCCGTGTTTCCTGCTAACCAACATATTTCTATGGCTAAGTAGGATATGGAGAAGTGTGGAGAAGCTTACTGCTCTTGTATCTTGAATTTGTGTTAGTGCATTCTGACATAGACACCAGCTTACTTAGATGATGGCTCTTTCCTAGTTCACCTTGACATTTGGCAATACAGTTCAAGTAGGTAAAGGGCTTTAAGTAATGGATATATGTCTTCTTTATCTTTATTTGTGCCAACATCACTCAGAAATTTAGAGCAGTGTTTTTTTAATGATCACATATACATGCTATGACTGGTTTAGTATTGTTTCAATTGTTGTTATATATTCCACATACTTTAGATTGTACTACTCCCACCAGGTACCAAGCATAGTCAGTAGGAAGTGTGGTTTGAGGCTTGTGATCTTGATGAGTGCCAGAGACTCTTATTTGCTTTGTGACAAGGCAGAAAAATGTTGATCTGTGACTCGAAGTGTTGCCATTCGATCGTCTTATGTTTTAATCTTACCTATGTTGAGAAAGGAATGAAATATATTTGACCTTCCATGTGTTCATTTCAATTTCAAAATTGGCCACTTTTCCTCTGTATCATCTTTCATACAAAAGATAGTGTACTATTAATATCACCCTCTGAGGCAGGAATAGGGGCACAGCGTCACAACACCTAACTACTGGTGTCACTAGAACAAAGGTGTGATTCTCCAAAAAAGAGGCCTGAAGATTCAAGGAGCCCACCCTTGTTAGCATAGATCCTAACAAGGGTGATAAGGAAGCCTACAGATAGAACATGGTAGTTGAGGGGCTGGCATTCATTTAACCTACATCCACTGGAAAGCCCCCTACTACTATGAGTGTTGACCCCCTGCTCACTTTTGTTCAGGTAATAGTACTTTTAAGTGAAAAGTATGTTAGTAGCACGGATGTACTATAGGCTCCATAAATATTATTTCTTTCACTCCTGTATGGTACTGATTTTTGAATTCATTGCTTCTTAAGGTGTGAAGATATCTACATGTTCTATATACACTTTTGTAGTGATAATGAAGTTTAACAGAAATCATCTTTCAAGGCACACAGACATGGCTTATGGATTTTTTTAAATTGTTAGTACAGTTATTATAAACAAATGTAAAATTGTTTTACATGATGCTTTTGGAAGTTAATCACTGTAAAACTTCATATTTATTATTTAGGTAAAGCAAGTCATGCACCAAAGATAGTAATGCATAGCTGTGGTATCAATCCGAATGTCGTCTGGAATATCCATTTCTTTTGGATTCCAAGTAAGTCATTTCTTTAAGTTTATTTGTAGAGGTTAAGAGCTCACACAAATGATAGGTCAAAGGATTCTGCATGGCCTGTCTCATCTCAGTCTCCTGGTACAAAGTTCCTCTCTAGCTCTTTCACACTGAGGGGCTTTACTTACAAGCCCACTGCACCCCCAGTGCATCACTTTTATTGGCGCACCGGTAGTGCAATGGGCTTCCCCACAGTTACAAGTCCATATAAAGTCACCCCTTGCAAAAAGACGCAAGGGTATCTGCTCTGGCACACGGCTACTGTTTGTGAGGTGGCGCTGGGGAGAAGGACAGGAATGCACCTTGTAGATACAGCGCATTCCTGCCCTCTTATTTTGATGCACGGCAGCTCAACAGGAAGGCTTGCTGTGCATCAGAATATTGTAAATGAGGCACCCTGTTCCTAACTTACATAAAGTTAAGCAAAAGTGGCCTGATGGTCTTTCACTTATTTTCATTCTCTGAAACCATGCTCTTTGAACAATAATAATAAATGAAGTTTTCAGAAAACCTTGATCATAACTCAGCAATAATTATATTAGAACACAGAATGCAGCTCAGATTAAGGGTCTGATTACGACTTTGGCGATAAGTAAACTGCCATCGAAACATCATCGGATTCACTGCAACACCGTTGGCAGTCTGACTGCCGTATTACGATGCAGACTGCCGCCACCGCCGAGAATCCTGCAACCGGATCTTGGAGGCAGTCCCAACAGGCTTCCTGCCATTACGATTAGCCTTTCCGTCAATCTTTTTCTGGCTGCGACACTGCCGTGCGCAAGTTGACAGAAAGGTAGAAAAAGAGGGGTAAACTCTTCTTTTTTTGGCGTCTCACTTTTGAATCTGTGTCGGACACCATTTTCCAGGTCCCTCCTGTCCTGCTGTTATTAGATCACGATGCTCTGCCACCCTATTGTTGCTAGAATCAGAGGTAGGCTTTGTCATCCCTTCTCTTATGTAGTGCTCAGTAACAGTTAATTATCTTGAACATGCACCAAAACATTCAGTACACATTACTTACATATACATTATGACACATACACAATGTATATATGTGTTTCAGATTTACACACGTACTTACCTATCATTCCAGCAGCGAAACGTCACTCAGTCGGGACACCACTGCCGAGAGACCAGCAGCACATCCGGAACGTTGCAATCGGTTCGGAGGAAGACTGCCGGCTCAGCGGTCTTCTTGGGACCGCCGCCGCAGTGGTACGGCGGTAAGACCGCCAAACTCATACTCAGGTCCTAAATAATGTTAATGTATTCAAGTAGATTCAATTATCAGATTGGAAGGAAAAGTGATATTAAGAAAATGTGCATACTACATTTGCCATTCATTCCTAAATGATTAACAGATGTGACCTAAAAAGGGAAATGCCAAGAAGAGAAACAGCATGATAATTATAACATCCCAGAATGATAATAAAGCTATATGTGACATCCCTATTTGTATATAGCTGCAATGATAAAATGAAAGAAGCGGCAATATATATTTCATTTATTACCTACTGCTTCACAAAAATTGCTTTAGAAAAGGAAAAAGAAAGATACAAACGGACCTTTTATATGTTTGTTTCATACATTTTCTTTGGTATTGGAACACGTAAGCGACCATATTATCGGTTTAGACTCATTACTTTTGCCCAGATGTTGATGGCAGTGGCATTAGTATCTCAAGAAATGAAGAAGCTGAGACTGTAGGTGAAAAAGGGATCTGAGGCCATCGGCCTGACTACCAGATTACAATACTGGTGGTTAGAGCACAGAGGTCAGAGAGAAGACCAGCACATCTGACAGGAACCAAGATCCCGTATGGGTGGCAGTCGGACTCCTATCAGTACAATGGAGGTAGTACCCGCACAGGCATTGCCGTAAGGATTAGGATGACCTTTTCCGACTGCCTTTTCATGGTGGTCTCATTGCCATGAAAAGGCAGACGTAAACAGACTTTTGGGGGGCCCAAGCAGGTCCCCCGTCCCCTGTGGGCCACTGCTAAGTGGCCTGGGGGCACATGGACTGCCCCCCACAAATCCATGCACTGTGTGCGAGGTACCACATGGTGCCTGGCACACAGAGAATGGATGTGCATAAAGTGGCTTTTTCTACTGTGGCTTGTGCTGCAGCCCTTTCCCTGGGCCATAGCACAAGCAGCAGTAGAAAAAAGCATTTTACGCATGCAATCCTATCCTAATAGGGCAGGCGGGACTGCCGACTTATTGTCGGACGGTCCCCTGCCCGATAGGATGGCGGTTGGAGGTCCGACCCCCATTGTAATCAGGCCCTTAATGTTTGCTAACTGCATTACAGTGCAGTATGCTTGCCGCAACCCTCCTGGTCCAATGGCTTCTCTCATGTTAAGTGATACTATTGATGGTTGATTCCAAATAAATCGTTTCAAAACAGAGCATGCAACGTAAAGCAGGTCGCACTCAAGAAGCTTGAAACCTTTGAAATGACAAAAGTCCAATATGCACTTATCTTATTCAATAATTATTTTTCAAAATAGAACACTATAGTTTTATGATGTTGTTCAGTCATGTAGAAATCACTTCCTAAATAGCAGGTTCAATGCTCTGTATTCACATGATTCTTCATAAAAAATAGACAAAAGATTTCAGTGGTTGTGGATTGAAGCTTGTATTATGACCAAGGGAAAACAGCCGACAGGTGTTTCGTCACGCAGTGACTTCTTCAAGGCTGTAATCATATGTATACAAATACAGAGATTTAAAACACAAATTTTCAGGTAAAACCTTCTTTTTAATCAAGAGATATTATTAAATTGTGGTGTTTACTCACTAGGAAAGAAGACGGTGCAACGTAGTATCATCTTGAATAGAGTATCTTGCACCCGTGGTATGTGCAAAGAAGAGAGAAGAAAGTGAACCTAACCATGCTGTTGTAAGGGTTGTCATCCAGTCCTTAATGTGAAAGGCTAAGATAAAGATTCAGATAAAAGATGTTTGAGGTGAACAGTGAATGTCCTTCACCTATAAAGATCAAAGTCGCCCCAATGGAAACAAAAAGTGAAATGTTAAAAAATGGACCTAAATATACATTCACGTTGTCATGAAAGGTCGGGTGGAGATGTGCATCAAGTAGTATCCTTGAGTAGTATCCTTGATACTGTTAAAAGATAATGGTAGAAGAGGGTGGTATTGTAATCTTCCTCACACAGATAGCACGTTTTAAGAAAAATCCTTGTGTTAGGGAAGTGACATTAAATCAACTAACATAAGCGAAATGGTAGTGGGTATATTATTTCCATATGCCGTCATGAGCACCTGGGTTGTCTCAAATCCTCTTTTTCTGGTTCTGGTTGAGTACCCTCCCGATCAGTTAATGGTCACAACAATGTGTCCTACAGAAATATAATACTATTTACACCTCATGTGAAGTCTAGGTCAGGACATTCGTATTTTAAGTCATAATGAGTAGGCATCCCATCTGACAAGCGGTGTGAAAAGTCTTCCGTTGTGAATCAGTTTCAAAAGGTCGACGCAAATGAGTCCATGATAAGCCTCCTATGTGAATATCAAAACTGTTATTGTCACGAACAATAAATATTCATTAAAAAACTATTTTGCTCAATGACCTTCACGGTCCATAGTATGAACTTAAATCATCCAAAGTGTGAGGGGAGCGTGATAACGTTTTTGTCAAAAATATACATTGGTAAGATGGTGCATGGTAAGTCTTAGAGGTTAGAGGTAAGATATCCAACATTCAAGGTTGTGGAAATTGTCCATCCATACAGACTCAGAAGAAATATCTCACCTCGCAAAGAAGCATTGTGAGTTCCGAGCCGTATGCCAATCCCTCCTTCACCGAATCCAGTCTATTTACATATAATATTCACAACAGTTATGTACAATACATTTTTTATATCAAAAAGCCTATTTTGCAGTTTATTGTATGGACGTTAGTAGTCCAAAGTGTGATGTGAGCGCACTAGCGTTCACGTCCAAAATCCATAAAAAAATCTATTAAACATTGGTGCATGGTAGGTCTTAGTATTTAAATGCATCCAACATTTGAGTAGTTTTGAAAGATCCCTCTATGAAAACACAGATGATATTATCCCACTTCGCAGCAAAACATTGTTAGTCCCAAGCCGTATGCGGGTCACTCCCTCATTGTATCGACTCTATATTCATAGGGCATTCCCAAAAGTAACATTTTCTATTTTGGTTCCCCCCTACCTGTACCTCGTATGTTTCTGTTGACTGTTGTTGGCTTCCCAGAAGTAGAGGACCGAGTATGTCTAACGATCCTCAAATATGTGTTAATCCGGAACGTGGATCAGGAAGATGAAAATAGGACTAGCGCTCTAACAAGAAAGTCGGCATGCAGCGGTCGCCATGCTGGTCTTGTCCATTTTTCATATGCCTCGAATTATATAAAAAGTCTATATCTTATTCAGTAACATCAGTAGTTGCCCCTGCAGAAAAGAGTCAATTCTGAAAAGGGTATGTGATATTCATATTGCCGGTCTCCGTTTTAAAGTGTCCATGGGGGGAAGCAAATGAGGCAATTAAGTATGTACGCCATCTCCAGAGGTCCTATAATTCTTTATCAGCTTATAGAAGTGTAGAAACCTGAAAGAAGTGTCAGTCATGTTCTGAAACCAAAAAGCCTCAAAATGAGATGTGTGGTATTACATATTGATCCCATATACACTCATAACGTGCCTCAAGTAGCCTCCAAAAGCCTATTGAGTACTGATTGATTAGTTAGTCAAAGAGACACAGGTAGGGAGGAGTTGCACCTCAAAAGTGACATAAAAGAGCAAGTGGGTACCATGGTTGTTAGTAATGGTAAACATCAAAGCTATGTCCTTTCTAACATGTGTGTTTCAAATCCAATTCCTACCCATGGTAAGTTACAGGTTTGTACATCAGACAATGCAATTACAGATCCTGTAGTACGTAAATCATGTCAGTTATCATATGAACCCTGGAACAAATATTAATGGCAGTGATTCTTACATATTACAATTACAGATAATGTGTCCATTTGATGTTATGTTACAAATGACTCAATCTCCTAAAAACACATGTGTTCCCTATCGGTATAATCAAAACTGGGGGGAGATGGAGGTAAAGGTTAGGTTCACCCTCCAAGGTACATATAGCTCAAAAGAAATCTGTAATTGTCAGATCAAAAACCTAACCAAATGGATGGGGATTCCGCTGAATGTGCGAAAAATTCCCCTATCTTAAGAAAAGAGGAATTCTTTTCTTGAGTGCCCCTAGGTAACATGCTTCATCATTGGGGCCATCCCAAACAGCTGCTGTTTGGGGCGTGCTGCAACTTGCGAAACTACGTAGGAGCACATTTGTAAAATGTGTAGTGCAGTGTTGTGGAGTGGGAAAGTGATGCTAAAAATACCTAGCTTGTGAGCTAATATTTTATTCTTGTTCCTAGTTGGTATGAATAGAAAGGGGTTAATAATAGGGAGAAATATAACTATTATGGGGCCGATTCCGATCCGGGTCGGAAAGCACTCTGACCGAGTCGGATCCGTAGTGTTTTCCGGCCGAGCCAGACCCCTACAGTCCAACCGAGCGAGTACGATGCAGCCGTATGCTGTCGGACTCGGTTCGGTCGGACTCCCATAGAAGTCAATGGGAGCCGGTCGTATGACGCGTACATGCGCTCCCATTGACTGAATGGCGACGCCTCGAACAAGTGCGCCCCCTACAGTGGGTACGTGTTGGTGCCATCTGCGCCGTACATGCCTGTGTTGGGGAGACCCATAGGTCTCCCCCTGTGTCCGAGTCGTAGGGCTGCGGGTGTCAGGGGGTCCAACGTGGACCCGCAAAGTCCGACTCCGGGAGCTTTTGCGAGCCGGACACTCTGGCTCGCACAGGCTGTCCGACGCGTGCATCGTACTCGCTCGGTTGTAAATCGCATCCATTGCACGCCACGGTTAGCTTCCGACCGAGACGTATGGAGCAGTTTGGACCCGGAAACGACTCGGTCGGTGAATCTCATGTAGCTCTCATCGTACTTGCTCGCTCGTACAGCTGTACGAGTCAGGCGGAAAACACGCGTACGGCTCGTAGTTTTTCCGGCCGGATCGCGTTCGGTGCCCTTCCGACCCGGATCGGAATCGGCCCCTATGTGTATAGAGTCCCTAGTATTTGGTCAACGTGTTTCGAGGTATCCCCTAAACCTTTTCTTCAGGACCACACGTGGACCCTCCCCCTTGTGTGCCACTCCTAGTGAAAACCTGTAATAAGGAAACAAGATGCACACCTAATATGTGAGCACCTATCTAAAATACATACGGTTAAACCCTTGACTCGTAGTATCTGTTAGGGAATAAAACAGAATTGGAAGTTAACACATTATGCCTGCCTACCTGTCATGTAGGCAGGCCCATACCAAATTGTGGTAATCCGATCAATGTGCTCCTCTATAGTTGGTGTAAGTGTCCTTAGAGATAATAGTTAATTAGTGCTTATATCCAATGTGGTGAAATACAACACATTCCATGTCTCCTTTGTGGGAAAGCGTGGTTAAATGCAAAGTTAAAAACACTTGTGAATAAACACCACATACAACATATATACAACGCGAAATGTTGGAAAAGGAGGTAACTAGGGAAGAGGTAGAGGGGGCTGTGCGAGCTAGTAAGGGGGGTAAAGCTGCTGGACCGGATGGCCTGCCAGCAGAAGTATATAAGATCTTGGTAGAAGAAATCTCTCCCTTTCTTACAATGCTATTTAATCAAATCATAGTAGGCGGGGCCATACCACCAGCAACTTGGAATGAAGCTTCCATCACTCTTATATTAAAACCTGGCAAACCCCCTGCCGATTGTGGCTCCTACCGCCCTATATCCATATTAAATGCAGACTACAAAATCTTTGCATCTCTGTTGGCAAAAAGGTTGGGTCAAGTCATCCCCGTAATAGTACATCCTAACCAAAAGGGCTTTATTAGAGGCCGTCAGCTCTTCGAGTTAACATATGACCTAATAGGGGCCATCGATATGGCTACCTCGGATGTAGCTCCGTTGGCCATTCTTACGCTCGACGCCACCAAGGCTTTCAACAGGGTCAACGGGTTGTACCTGTCGGGGGCCTTGGCCAAGTTTGGCGTGGGAGGAAATTTTCGAAGGGCTGTACAGTTGCTATATAATAGCCCATCAGCTCGGGTACTTGTTAACGGCGGACTTTCTGAATCATTTCCTATTTCTAGAGGGACCCGCCAGGGCTGTCCCTTTCCCCTCTTTTATTCGATCTCGGATGACCTCATGATCATGGCATCTGATATTGACACGGCGTTCCCGGCAGTTATTAGGCTGGCTGTCGAATTTGGAAATGTTTCTGGCTATGAGGTAAACGCAGCTAAAACAGAAACATTGGTATGGAATGATGTCGGGAGTAGTTTTAGTGATGGTTCAAATAAGAGTCTTCGATATTTGGGGTTGAACATCATTAAAGATATTACTCTGATCGCGTCTTCCAACTTTGCTAGGATCGCAAAAGAATGCCGTAAACTGATGAGAGCATGGATACACCTTCCCCTCACTGTAATTGGAAGAGTTAATCTTGTGAAAATGTCCATTCTTCCTAAAATTTCCTTTTTGTTTAATACAATTCCTCTTTATTTTGAACCTTCTTTGTTGGCTAAACTTCAGAGTGAGATAAGTTCCTTTATCTGGTGCAACAAAAACCCAAGGATAGCTTGGAAAAAGATAAGGCATCGAAGAGAGAAGGGGGGCATGGCAGGGCCCGATTTACAGGTTTATGCCTGGGCATTTCAGCTTTCCCATTCCCGTATGCTGTTAAAAACACCTTCAGGCGTAGGGACTGGTAATTTGTTTGCTACTTTGTTGAAGGGTGAAGGAGCTGGGCAGTCAGGTTTTCTGTTTAAGTTTGGAGACCCCAAATTTTTTTAAAAGGTGAAGTTGAAGATCTTACAGGGCCTGGCAAGAACTTGGGCAAAAATAAAATCCTGTACTAAACTAGGGTATTACTCCAGTAGAGCACCTTTATGGGATCTTCCAGAGGCGCCAAACTGGCTAAGTGATGCACTTGCAGTACCACTCAGGGAATCTGGGATAGCTGTCTGGGGGGATCTTTTTGTGGAAGGTACTTTGCTCCCATGGGAGGACTTAGTTCATAAAGTTGGGCCCAATCTCTCAAGATTTAAATATGTACAAATAGTAAGTTGGGCCCAAGCAGCAACAACACGACCCACACGACCTAATAAGTCCGTTCTAGGGGGAGGAAGCTACCTGGAATCCCTTTTAGTTGATCAGCCCCCTGTAAAAAAAGAGGTCTCGCTATGGTACTCTCTAATAATGGATGAAATGGATGGCGACTTTGATCTCCCAGAACAGCTGTGGAGTTCCTTGATACCTGACTCCAACGTTGCTGATCTCTGGTTGATGTCCTGTAAACTGTTGTGGGAATTAGTGAAACCAGCTTGGCTACGCAGGAACCACTTGTTTACACTACATAGGGCTTACTATTCCCCACAAAGACTCTCGAAATTTGCTGCAGGAGGTCCGGTGGCTTGCCCGAGATGTGGACTTATGGAGGCTGCTGACTCACACATGTTTTTTGAGTGTCCTCACTTAACTCCATTTTGGGACGCAATTAGTAGCAAACTCTCGGCCAGGCTGGGAAGCCTGATAGTAATAGACCTGAAACTAGTAATCTTCGGAACGGTAGACTCTACACGGTCTATGGCTGGTAACCTATTATTTTATGCAATGCTGGTGGCTCGTAGAGAAATCTGCAAACGCTGGAAAGAACCCACTGCACCATCGCTGTATGAGTGGCACAGATCCCTGCTTCAGATTTCTAAACTAGACATAGCTAGGGCCGGTAATCGTGACAGGAGAAACTTTTGGAAGTTGTTGGAGGGGTCTCCCTGAACTCGCTGGGGTTGTTTTTTTTAGTTTTTTTCCCCAGCTCCGATGATTATTCTGCCATTGTACTATCTTGCTGCTTTTTTTTGGTCACCCTTCCTTTCGCCCAGGTCGCACACATCATCGGCAGCGGCATGTATAACCATAAAATTGGTTAACTTCTGTCAGCTGGCTAACATGGGTTGAACTGCTAGCGTGGCCGTGGCAGCTGTAGGGCTCTTGTATTTGATCTCTCATCTACTTCCCTTCCAGTATTGACTGTGCCAGTGTAACGGTGCACCCGCAGTTCTTGTTACCCATGCAGTAGGCTCTCAGTAGTCTGGAACCATGGCAGTAAATTAGGAATTTAAAAAAAAAGAAAAAAAACATATATACATATAGTTCACAGACATCCTAAAAGATACTTCTGTTTAGGCAGAACTATGCCTCATGGTCTGCAGGGGTAGAGGGGCTTGTAGTCATACACTAAAGAGATATAGAGCGTTTAGTTAGCTTAGAGAAGAAAGAAAACAAGTAGAAACTGCCTAAACAAGCACTTTACTGTGTCTACCCATATCATGTATGTGAGATGTTTTTAAGAACAACAACGTTCTTCAGACTGTCCGTAAATGCTATTGAGTAAAAAATGGGGTTGGAGAACTTACTTCAGCAAAGCACACCTCTGTCTGATAACACCTAATGGCACCCGGGCGGACCGCATCTTACTGTGTCCGTCTCCCGGGGCTCATTAAATAGGGATTGAAAATCAGCCCAGTCACGCTCATGGTTTGAGGTGCAACTAGACCGTTGATGGAAAAAGGAAGGAAAATAGCCGTTGCTGGCGGCAAGACCACGGGCCATCTTGTGAGAAATCATCCAAGTGACCGTATCGGTTCCTCTAGTCCTGGCATAATGCCTGTGACCAGCGAAAAACAATAGTGCGGTTCGAAATAATAATAAAAAATATAGAAAATAGAAAAAGAATATGAAATAAGTAAAGAAAAAAGGCTACAAAATCGGTCGTGGTCGCGGTTGCGGCTAGACCGACAAAAAAACAAAAATGGCCACTGTGAATGGCTCAATGTTGGGCCATAATGGGAGGGGAATCAATAGAAGAAAAAAAAAACCTCGAGGACCCTTAAACGGGGGTCCTCGCGTGAAGGCAGTACTCATTAAGGGCGCAAAAAAGGGGGGGAGAGGAGGAGAAGTCAGATTTCAAAAAGGGGTCATAATCAGCCCCTGTAGTTCACAGAAAAGGCCACCATATGTGTCAAATGGTGGGACCATAAGGGTCATAAGGCCACAAAACCAGTTGACCCCTCATGGTGGTACATAATAATAAAGGAAAAGAATAATAATAAAGGAAAAGGGATAGAGAGTGAGTGATGAAAATATAGGTAGATATAAGAGAAAGGATTGTCCTTCTGGGGGTATTTTAAGATGTTATTAGTTATGTGTGACCACAACATAGGGTTCTACCCAGAGTGGTATTTAGGGTAGAGTACCAATATTTATACGGTACGTGGGTGCTGTTGTAAATCATTTTGTGAACTGCCCCCATGGGATATTTTCATTCAGGCCTTCTGTGTCTGTGTCCAATTTATACACCCATCTCTTTTCCTTTTCTAGTTTCCCCCATTCTAGATTGTCGCAGTGCTTGATTTTTTTTTGTAAATTTATTTTTATTATTTCCAAACAGACGCATCCAAACATACTCAAATTACAAAGGCTAACAGGAGCCCATTAGTCAATAACAGTCTTTGATCGCAACCAAATGCAAGTTACATATTCGCAGATAACAGATTTGTGTGCCAATCCACCAGATAATAGCACCAGGTGATAACCCAATGAATGAGGAAGGATCATCGCAGCAATAATCAATGAGTAATGAGAGACAAATGAGCAATACCGTAGCCACAGGGCAGACAAAACAAAACGATTCTAAACTCCCCAACCTCTTATCCCTCCCCCCTTCCCGGCATGTCACACAAAGCAAATGTTGTATGAGCATCAAGATAGGGCACAAACGTTTGCAAAACAGGTAACATGGGATGCATACCAAGGAACACTGCAACAACAGAGGAAGGCACAATTAGGGATATGATAGGTACAGACAGTCAGATATGGAATATACATTGGTCAGGGCGAAATAGCCAAGTCACCACCGGCAGAGTCCCCATCCAGATCAGTTTACGGGGATTTCAGTAAGACCACCATTGCTTCCCAGGCCCTCGCAGCTTCCAAAGCTTTGTCGCTCAGGTAGCTAGCTGCAATCTAACTGTGCCCTCGCATTCTGCCCATTTAAGGACGTCAGCTTTCCACCTCTGAACGCTGGGGCCCTGCCTAGACTTTCAGTGTGCTGTAATATCTCTTTTGGCCAGAAGAAGACCCAAATCCAAACATTTGCTAATGATCTTGGTCTTGGATGTGTGGGGAAATCAGTGTAGCAAGCAAGGGCCTATAGCGGGTTCTATCTCCTTCTCAGTGATGTCACACAATAGCGAAACCACCTCCTCCCAATACGTCCCAAGCTGGGGACAGTCCCACATCATATGGCGGAAATCCGCACCCTCCGTTTTGCATCGTGGGCATAGCGCTGTGTCCGTGTTGATGTATGTGTTAATTTTGGCCGGGGTGAGGTACTCCCTATGTAGTATGAAAAAGTGCACTTGTTGGAAACGAGATTTCTAGTACTTTTCCACACCCTCTCAACCAATTCTGCCCACACCTTCTCAGGGATTTCTTTGCCTAAATCCTCCTCCCATTTCTGCTGCCGTTCCCGCAACGGAGCCAGCGCCTCGCGCGTCATGCGCCTATATAGGCAAGTAACTGCTTTAAAGGTCCCCGCCACCATTACAACGTACTGACAAGCCATGGAGGTCCATGGTTCAGACAGCCCCTCCCTTCAGAGCTGCTGGATGGCTGCGACCAGAGCCGAGTGAAGCAGAAAATCCCCCCGAGGGAGGTCATACCTGTTCCGCAATGTATCGAAGGGAAGGAAGGCACCATCCTCAGGTAAATCCCCTAACGTATCAGGACCCTTCTCCCCCCAGTCAGTCAGTGTGGCCCAATTGCCCCCATGCAGGAGAGCAGTACACATGGCTAGCGGGATCACTGGAGCATAGGGGCGCACAATCTGCGCCCTTCGCTGACTCCTGTTTCAGCAAAGCCAAAACGTTTGTAACTCATTATTTAGCATCTGGAGCCGTAGTGGCAGCTGTAAAAGAATACAAGACAGCACCTGACACTCGTCCTCCATCCCGCTCAGCCGGTCCCCGATATTACAGCGCCACTGCCTGAGTAAGCCACTGTAACTGGGCTGCCAGATAGTATGTCTCAAAGTCAGGCACCGCCAAGCCACCATCAGCCTTTGGCCTCATTAGAGTTTTCAGCGCCACCCGTCGCCTGCCAGTCTCCCAGAGAAAACCCGTAGTTATTGATTGAAGTTGTTTAAAAAGCGATGCAGGTATCCAGACTGGCAGGGTTCAAAAATAATACAGTAACCGGGGGAGAGCCACCATTTTAAGAAGGGCCACACGGCCTGCTACAGAGAGAGGTAAGGTCCCCCAAAATTCCAGGTTACATTTTAGGCTCCAGAGGGCCCTACCCACATTGCCTTCCAGTAGGTCGGCCTGCGTATGAGAGATGAGGGTCCCAAGGTACGTCAAGCAACGATACTCCCATTGCACGACGTCAGTAAATAAAGGACCCCCATATGATGGGGCACTGGGGAACAGGCAAGACTTTGCCCAATTCACCTTGAGTCCCGCAACAGCCTCAAGATCCTGGAGTAAACCCTTCGCTCCGACGAGGGCGTCAGAGGGGAGAGCGGACATCCCTGCTGCGTTCCGCGGGTCACACCATCCGTCTTAACCCGAGCAGTGTAGTATTTTTATAATAATGCCGTCCAAGCCACAAAAGGATCGCCCAAACCAAAACTGCACATTACCTGAAATAAGTAGGGCCATTCTAGTCTGTCTAACGCTTTTTCTATGTCAACAGATAAAATTGCAGCGGATGCCATCGGGTAGGAATCCGCTTCCAATATGTGCAGTAGACGCCTCACATTGATGGCTGTGTTCCGTGTTGGGATGAATCCCGCCTGATCCCTGTGCACCAAGTGAACCATGTGCGGGAGCAAACGAGTCACTAAGATCCGACTCAGAATCTTGTAATCAGTGGCGAGCATGGATAGAGGGCGGTAAGCGGTCCTATCTGAAGGCGACTTCCCTTGCTTCAGCAGTGGGATAATAATGGCTTCACGGGTAGTGACAGGAAGTGCATCCACCCCCTTCGCCTCATTGTAAAGAGACACTAGCTTAGGAGCTAAAAGATCAATATAGGTCAGATAATACTCGATCGGCAGTCCATTGGCCCCAGGGGTCTTTTTCTGCGCCATGTGCTTTATCGCTCCCCTAAATTCTCCTAATGTTATATCCTGGCCTAGGAGTTCGGCCTGTGCCCTATCAAGGCATGGAAGGTCAGCTGTAGATAAAAACTCGCCAAGGACTTCATCAGTCAGCGTCACCTTACTCCGATACAGATCTGTATAATAGGAAAAGAATTGATCATTAATCCCCTGCTGGGTATAGCAAAGTTCTCCCGTCGGGCTACACAATTCCAAAATGACCGTCCCTCGTCGGGCGGGGTTGGCTAACCAAGCCAACAGCGCACCGGATTTATCACGTTCTGTGTGCGCACGCGCTATATATCTTTTATAATCAAAACAGCGCAGCCGTTCAACCTGTACAGCGACCGTCTCCCTTGCCTCCAGTAAGTCCTGCTGCCCGTTAGGGTCCCTGGGCCGTGCATGTTCCGCTGCGCGCAAGCGCTAATCCGCGGTCTCTATATCTTGCAGTAGTGTCTTGTGCACCCCCGCCATGTTAACAATACAGTGACCCCTTAGCACAGCCTTAAAGGCATCCCACTCCACGGCAGTCGATGACGCCGTGCCCACGTTCTCGTGGAAATATATGGTAATACCAGCCCCCACCACTTCTCGAAAGGCCTGATCTTCTAGGAGCTCTGGGTTTAAGCACCAAGCTGGGATTGCGGGGCGCGCCTGGGACCACTGGAACCGTAGGAGTAGTGAATTATGATTTGATAGTGTTCTGGTGAGGTATTCACTATGTTGAACTACCGCATGTGTGTCTGGGGAACACAGTATCGCATCTAGCCTGACATGAAGCTCGTGTAGCTGAGAAGAAAGAATAATCACGCTCCCCCAGGTGGAGTAACCGCCAGGTGTCAACCAATCCCCACTGAAGTTGCCAATCCTTCTGGCCTTGGAGACCTTATGGATAGGTACGTCTGGGAGAGGCGGATGAGATCTATCCCAAAAAATTTCAGGGATGGAGTTGAAATCCCCACCCATAATCACTGAGCCAGTCAGATACGATGCCAATTTTCCGGACAGTTGAGTTAAAAAGGGCGGTTGTTCCGTGTTGGGCGCATAAATACTACTCAGCACCACATCCCTGCCATTGAGGTGACCCGCGACCACCACATATCTCCCCTCCGGGTCTGCTAGCTGTTGCACCAGCTGGAAAGGCACCCCGCCCTAACCCAGATCAACACTCCTCACGTGAAGGCAGAATACGTTGTGTAGAACATCTGACCCCTCCATCTACGCTGCAGGGCGAGGCCCTCATGACGTGTAATATGCGCATCCTGGAGGAAAGCGATTTGAACCCCTCTACGCACTAAGTAAGCATGTATCTTGTGCCACCGCACCATTGTATGCATGCCCCTGACATTCCATGATAAACCTTTCAGTTCAAGTAGTGACCCCATGATTCAACATTGTACAGCACCCAGGTGGGGACCCAAATGTGACACGCCGAGGCCCCCGAACATCCCAAGACAAAGAAAAAAAGAACCCCGAACTCCCCCACCCCAGAACAGGCACTAAAACACTAGTTCCCATCCAAACTAGCTAAACACACAATGCCCTCTAGTGACTACAGAGGATCAAGGGGGGAGGCAGCTGTGATCACGCTATGGTACCACTAACAGGGCAGCGCCATGCCCCAAACAGTACAGAATGGCCCTCATCCAAGGGCGAACCACAACTGACCCAAATACCCCCCACCCCCTCAACAGCCCATCAGTGCAAGAAAGGTCATTGCAGTATCAGCAGGTCAAAGAAGTGGTCAAGCCACAGAAAAAGAGAAAGAGAAAGAGCGAGGCAAAATTAGAAAAAGCAATGGATCAGTCAAATCATTCCATCAGCTGTCCCTGGGGTAACATGTGGCAATTTAACACTGTCAGCATTGGACTCATCAGATGCAGAGCCATCCGACACCTTCTCCGATCCAGTGTCCGCTCCAGACGACAGTTGGCGATCCTGTAGGAGCTCTGACACCGCCCGCAATGCGGCCAACATCTCTTTCTCCGCCTGGGAAGTGCTAGGCCCCTGCAGGACAGTGCATCGATGCCTTGTTCGCCGCGACCTTCGCGGGCGCTGATCCCCATGTCAGGTTTGTTTCGTCGCTCCGCCGGTCCGTGGCCAGTTTTGTAGATTGTAATCAAGTCCCACGCCTCCTTGGGATCATCACAAAAGTGAGTCTTGCTATCTAAGACTAAACGTAGTCGTGCCGGAAACATCAAGGAGTACTGCAGCCCTTCGTCCCGCAAATCCCTCTTGACAGGCAAAAAAGACATACGGCAGCAATGAACTTCCAGCGTATAATCAGGGAAAATTAACACTTTACACTTGTTCATTGTATAGGGCCCTGAGGAGCGTGCTCTCTGCAGTAAGAAATCCCTGTCCTTATAGTGAAGCAGGCGGGCACCACCGGCCGAGGAGGCCGGGGAACGGGCAGGTACCATATGGGCCCTCTCCAGAGTTTAGAACTGAGTCAGTCCAGCAGGTGCCACTGCGTCACGAAGCCAGCCCTCCAGGTGGGCAATCATGCTAGTACCCTCCACTCCCTCCGGCAGGCCCAGCACCCGTATATTATTTCTTCGATTGCGCCCTTCGGCATCCTCAGCTCTCTTCTCCATTGTCTGAACCCTGTGGGTGATATCCCCCAGCTGAGCAGCGAGGGATTGCTGCACCGGCGCCATGCCCTCCAGGCAGGCCTCCGTTTGTTTGACTCGGTCAGCTAGCGTAGTATGTTCTGCCCTGAGGAACCCCAGCCCGACCGCCACATTAGCAATATCCTGGTGTACGGTATCTTTAGTGTATTCTATTGCCTGCAAAATATGGGCCAACTGTTGCTGGACTAGATTGTCTGCTGGGGGCTCAGGGCATTCCTGCCGCCTGCGATCGGATGCCAAGTCGTCAGGGTCCTGGGGAACTCCTGTCTGCTTGCCTCTCGGTTTCCCCATGTCCCCAGGGGCACAGCGCCACCAGCCAGCCACTGAGGGACTGTAGTAGCCTCCTACCTAGTCCGTGAAATGAATGCAAGTGGTCGCGTCACACACCAGGGTGAAAATAGCACTCACCCTTCGCCCCTGCCAAATGTCTATGAGGTGCTGCGGATTCCGACCCCCGTGTCCCGCTGCCACACGCAAGGCCAAGAGCAGAGTAACAATTCACTGCGAGAGCACATGCCCCAGTGCCCACTCGACGAGGATCGCAGCTTACCAACACCAGGAAGACCAGAGCCCGGGCCTCCTCATGTCCCACGCTGTGCTCTCCCAAACGGCTCAGCGCCTCCGCAGCAAAAACAGATTCCAGTCACTCCCTGCCTCAGTCCGCGGGGTCACAGGGCGGGGAGCCCCGCAGACGGGGCCTTCAGCAACAGGCAAGGGCGCAGGCCCCGGGGCAAGCAATCCCAGGTGTAGGTCTCTCACCCACAGCAGGCACAGCTGTACTCACACAAACCAGGGCACTCAGCTTCGGCATGCCTCCACACTGTGCCCACCAGTGGGAGCCTCCCCCGCAACTTTTCAGGGATGAGGACAGACGTTCCAGCAGCACTCCACCGGTAGACCGCTACCCGTCGCAACAGCTGGAAAATAGTGGCGGTCTCAATGCTGGCCGGTCTAACAGGCAACTGATATCCTGCAGGTTGGGAGTCCAGTCGAGGCCTCGCTGATGTCTCACAAAGCAGCACGGCCCTGGTGCCGGCGCGGGCAGCCACCTCAATTCAGCTCCCAGGGACGCTGGAATGCACTGGCGGGTCCCGTCACAGCACTCAAATCCCCCACACCAGGAAAATCTCAGCGGGCAGCGCTCCTCTCAGTCGCCCCTCGCAGGTAGTGTCCAGCCAGCGGAGCCCCTTCCAATGCTCCCGAGGCCAGGTCAGCAGGTGCAGAGATTGGCTGGGCTCGTTCTGCAGTCAACGCACCAATCACTCCGGGGCAGTGATCGCCTCATCTTGGGGATTCTATGCCGGTGCCTCCCCAGCCGCCTCACACGGACTGCGCGGCACCCCAGGTACACAGTCCGATCTCAAAACAGGTCAGGCTCCCCCAGTTTCGGTGGGGCCAAGTACAGGCCCCCGGATCCGAGGCAGCAGCGTTCGAAACAGTACTACCGGTGACCTGTTCACCCGTAATCTGTGTCAACAGTTTGAATTACTGCATGTAACAAATAAACAACTATCACAGTAGACAAATGGCGTTTTCTTTCTTTGTAGTTTTAATCGGTACAGTTTTAATGGAACAGTACAGTTCCAGTAAGACGCATGAGCATTTTCTTTTGCTCCCTTTTCCCACCGTAATTTACATTAACTCCACTCCCCTTTTTCTCTTCAGTGTTCCTGTTCTGGTACTTACCTGATTATAATTCTTTGTCCTTCTTTGGAGTTGCTCACCCATTCAGCCGGGATGGAAGTACAACCAGCGGAGAGGTGAGCTTAACTTTCACCCTCTCACTTTCTCATATGATCTGTTTACCCGCTTGCAGCACATTCACTGACTAGGCTTCCCCATTTTTGCCCCCCGTGTTTCAGAATTTCTCCTTTCAGACCATCTGTCCGTTAGATAAGATGCGCTCTCAGAACCTACAACCATTCATATGTACCTATACCTTCATCTTTCTAACTTCTTTGCTATCTGTTTTATCGTGTTTACTGTGTTCCTCTCTGGTGAAGGTCTCCTTTCCCTCCATTGCATGTCACTATTACAGAAGAACATCTTATCCGTCAATAGCTATTACTATGCCACTCTGTACCATGTGATTTGCACTGTGGAAATATATATTTATCTCTTTTTAAAAAAAATAATTTTTGAAGATTGTTCAAACGTAACGTATGCGACATGCATAACTGTCTTAAGGTTGGACACACCGACACCAAGCATTTGTGTGATTTTTACTTCTATTCTGTGTGTTTGAGTCCCTATATCGTCTTCAGGTGATGTTTCTGTTGCACAGGGTGTGTTTTACACCATTGTCACAATGTATCGCCATTCCGTTTACAGTTGATTTTAACTTTACGGAACAGTGTGCTAACACATTGCTATTGTACATTCTGTAGCCCTGAAGAAGTCGTGGGTTCACACCCTGACGAAACATGTGTTGGCTGGGCATCTGAGCACCGATTAAAACTACAAAGAAAGAAAACGCCATTTGTCTACTGTGATAGTTGTTTATTTGTTACATGCAGTAATTCAAACTGTTGACACAGATTACGTGTGCACAGGTCACCTGTAGTACAAACTCTTAGACTCCGGTCTTCTTTGGGGGTTCAAGGTTATCCCCCCACCTGTAGCACCGTTCAAATTTTGATTGCTCTATACCTACGTACACACGAGGAGGTGCCATCGCATACCGCATCACTTTAAACCCCCTGCTATCTTGAGCGTTCAAAACAGGATTGTGATCTGGGCTGATGTGGAGCACCGAGCTCACGCGCCAGTCACCATCGGCTCACTAGCCACTCCCCTTTGTTGCAGTGTTTGATGTGCTCTAACACTACCCAACGCAGATCATTTGGGGTGTGTTTCATTGCGTTGAAATGTGATGTCATTTTTGTGCTGGCTCTGTGGCATCTGATGTTGCTGCGATGCTCATATATCCTAGTGCTGACCTTCTTAGTGGTCATAACCACATAGTGCAGAACGCAGATGCACGTGATCATGTACACCATCCCTGTGGTGTTGCAGGTGGTAAATTTTCGCAATTCCCAAGTTGTTCCTGTGTTGAAGGTCACTTTCTTAGTGGTAGTGGTTAGGTAACACACACTACAATTACCACATGGGTGGTGGCCCGTTGGTAGAGTGCTAATCACCTGTTGGTTGTTTTCATTTCTGAGTAGAGGTTTTGGATGGGTGTGTACCAGGATGTCCCTGAGGCTTTTCCCTTTCCTATGTCAGAACTTGGATTTTGGGATGTTCAGCTTGCCACTGTTAAGGATACGCCAATGTTTGTTGACTAATTTGGTGACCCTGTCGGATTCGATGTTAAATGTTGTAACACATATGGGTCTTTTGTCTTTCTCCCTGTCTTCCTCCTGATATGTTTCAAGGAGCGCTTCCCCATGATTGTTTGCCGCTCTTTTCTTGGCTTTATTGATCATAGTCGGTGGATACCTTCTCTTCTGAAGATTTTTCCAATAGGTCATTGGCTTGTGCTTTGTAGTCCTTCATTTCCAAACAGTTCCTCCTGAGCCTGAGAATCTGTCCAAAAGGGAGGTTCTCCTTCAGGTGTCTCGGGTGGAAACTATCGTATGGGAGCAGACAGTTCTTTGCAGTTGGTTTGAAATGCGTTGCTGTCTTCAGTATACCTTCTGCAGCGTAGATATTTAGGTCTAAAATAATCAGTTCCGATCTGCTCATGGTGTGAGTGAATTTATGATAGCGGTCCTGTAGATTTAGCCACTCGATAAAATCATTGGCTTCTGATTCGTCGCCTTTCCAAATCAAGAAGACATCATCGACGTACCTTTTCCATTGTAGAATTTTTGGGCAGTGTGGGTTGTTGTCGGACAGGATTTTGTGTTCTTCAAGGTGGTAAACATATAATCTTGCCACACTTGGAGCAAAAGTGCTGCCCATGCTGGTCCCGTGCTGTTGTTGGAACAGGGTTTCCTCAAAACGAAAGTAATTTTCCGTCAAGGCCCACTTGCAGCACTCTAGGACCAGGTGTCTTGGGGTGTGGTAGGTCCATTCTGCTTTATAGAGGACCTCTTCTATAATGTCCAGGGTTTCTTTATGGGGTAAGCTTGTGTACAGGCTCTCCACATTTAAGCCGATGAGGATGCTGGATGTTGGGTTGTAGTGCAGGTCTTGAAGGAGGCAGAGTACTGCCTTCATATCTTTCAAGTAGGTGTTAGTTTTTTGTATCAGGGGGCACAGGAAGGCATCCGTGAACTTGGAGAGTGGCTCCAAAATGGATCCAATCCCAGAAACGATTTGACATCCTTTTGGATTTTCTAGTGATTAATTAATTTTTGGGATAGTATAGAAGTATGCTGTGACTGGGTGGGTATTCACTATGAACTCTCCTTCTTTCTTGGTAATCCAATCGTGTGTTAACGTTTCTTCCACCATGCTGGTGATTCCAATCCGTAGACATTCTGTAGGATCTTCTCTGATCCGCTTGTAGTTCCTTTCATCTGCTAGAAGTCTTAGGCATTCCTTTTGGTATGCCTCTGTGGTTTGTAAAACAATCCCACTGCCCTAGTCTGCCGGTTTGATTGTGATGCTCGTATTGTTGGCCAATTCTCTGATGGCTTCTTGTTCAGTCCTGGTGGTATTGTGGAATATTTTTATAGTTCTTGGATCAATGTCGCCTACTTCCTTCAGAACTGGTTTCTCGAAGGCTAGGAGTTCTACCCGTAGGGTAACTGATGGGGGTGTGAAAATTGATTTCAGATGTAGACCTGTATCCCCTCTTTGGATTTCCATTGTCGTTTTGTGTTCAAAGAATACTTGCAAATTAATCTTTCGTATGAACTCATTCAGCTCACAGCTGAGTAGAAACTTGTCAAAATTCAGTGTTGGTATGAAACCTAGTCCTTTTTCCAATACTATTAGTTGTATTGTTGACAGTATGGTTCCTGATAAGTTAATAACTAAACTGGATGGCTGCTGGTTGTCCGGTTGTTCGGTGGGCCCATACCCCTCATGTTTATCCTCGTTGTCTCCAGCGGGTGTGACCATTGAACCTGTGGTCCTCTCTTGATTCTTCCTCTTTGTGTCCCTTTTCCTCGTCCTACAAAAGGAACCGATGATCCAGATTGATCCAGTTGCGGGGCTGACTCCCAGTAGGTATATGGTTGTAGTTGGAAATGCGGGAATCCATAATAGAAAGGGGGAGAAGGGAAAGGTGGGGGTTGGTATGGTGGCCATCCGTAACCCTGTCCTCCCCTGTTCCTCATCCTACCACTGTGGTTGCAGTGGCCCCTGGTGTTATTTTTGCGGCCTAGACATCTCCTATCCATGCTCTAAGCTAACTAAACTCTCTATATCTCTTTAGGGTATGACTACAAGCCCCTCTACCCCTGCAGACCATGAGGCATAGTTCTGCCTAAACATAAGTATGTTTTAGGATGTCTCCGAACTATATGTATATATGTTGGACCTCCAGACTTTGCAAAGACTATTGAAAGAGCTTAAATCAGGTTCTCCTCTGGACGCTGCCTCCCCCCAGTATCCTTCAAAAAGCAGTTGAGGTAGTGTCACCGGTTATATTGGATTGCATAAATTCTTCGCTTTTAACTTGGATGGTGCCTGCTCAATGGAAACATGCGAGAGTCAAGGCCCTTCTAAAAAAACCTAATCTTGACCGAGGGAACTGGGGAAATTATTGCCCCATTTCCCTGTTGCCAGGGGTCAGATAATTAGCAGAGAAATACATTAATAGGATTTTATCTGCTTTTTTGGAAAACAACAATCGGCTGCATGTTACCCAGACTGGTTTTAGACCGCAACAGGGAACAGAAACGGCTATACTGGCGGCGACAGAAGACATAAGAAAATTCTTGACAGTGGAGGCTGCGCTGCGCTTATCCTTCTGGATCTCAGTGCAGCCTTCGACACTGTCAACCATCATCTAATGCTTCAGAGATTAAGGGCTGCTGGAGTGACAGGGCTGGCTCTTAGGTGGCTTCAATAATTTCTGCAGGATAGGGTTTTGTCGGTGTTTGGAGGAGACTGATCATCAAAGCCTATCCCGTTGACTTGTGGGATTCCTCAGGGATCTTCCCTGAGCCCCACGATGTTTAATGTGTATATGAGTTCGCTGGCAGAAGCCATCCTCCCTTTTGGGATACAGGTGGTGTCTTATGCCGACGATACTCAATTGATTGTCTCCTTGAAGCAGCCAAATCACTCAGACCCTGAACTGGCAGCTTGACTTCAGGTGGTTTTGATTGGATGAGCAGCTCTTTCTTGAAGCTTAATGGGTCTAAAACTGAGCTCATGCTCTTTGGGAAATCGGCTCCCTCTGATATTCACCATCTGTGGCCCAGCTGCTTGGTTTCCCCCCCAGTCCCAAAGAGCTTCGTTAAGAGTCTAGGAGAATGGATGGATTGTAACTTAGATTTTAAGGTACAATCACGTAAAGTAGTAGCGAACTGTTACGGACTGCTCAGGAGATTCAGAAAGGTACTGCCATTGTTGCCATTTCTAGCAAGACGTTTACTTGTACAAGCCATTGTATTATCGCGGCTGGATTACGCTAACACAATTTACCTTGGAGCCCCCCTGGCTACAATTAATAGACTTCAAATTGTACAGAATTGTGCAGCTCGCATGCTGATGAACATCCCTAAACGGTCCTCGGCTAAGCCGGCCCTCGATAATCTCCACTGGCTTCCTGTCCAGCAAAGAGTACAATTTAAAGCGCTCTGTATTATCCATAAAACCTTGGCAGGAAGGGGCCCGCCCCTGATCCGCTCTTGGAATCAACGATATGTGCCTAATCGTAATCTTAGGTCAGGGAGCAAAGGCTTAATTGCTGTACCTAAGATCAAATGTGCTCACAGTGGAGGCCGAATGTTTTCATATAATGGGGCCAAATTGTGGAACAGTATTCCACTACATTTATGTTCTGAAGCAGATCATCTTACGTTCAGAAAATTAGTGAAAACCTTTCTTTTTCAGTAATTCTTTGTTCCTCACTGAGTGCCTGCTAGCACTGGGATGCCTCTGGGTAACCACACGCTCTATAAATATTTTTTCATTTCATTTCATGTCAGGTGGTGCTTATTCACAAGTGTTTTTTAACTTTGCATTTAACCACGCCTTCCCACAAAGTAGACATCGAATGTGTTTTATTTCACCACATTGGATATAAGCACTAATTAACTATTATCTCTAAGGACACTTACACCAACAATAGAGGAGCACATTGATCGGATTACCACAATTTGGTCTGGGTCTGCCTACGTGACAGGTAGGCAGGCATAATGTGTTAACTTCCAATTCTGTTTTATTCCCTAACAGATACTATGAGCCAAGGGTTTAACTGTATGTATTTTAGATAGGTGCTCACACATTAGGTGTGCATCTTGTTTCCTTATTATAGGTTTTCACTGGGAGTGGCACACACGGGGCTGGTCCACGTGTGGTCCTGAAGAAGAGGTTTAGGGGATACCTCGAAACATGTCAACCAAATACCAGGGACTCTATACACATGATAGTTATGTTTCTCCCTATTATACCCCCTTTTTATTCATATCAACTAGGAGCAAGAATAACATATTAGCTCACTAGCTAGTTATTTTTAGCATCACTTTCCCACTCCACAACATTGCACTACACATTTGTTCACAAAAGTGCTCCTACGTAGTTTTGCAAGTTGCCGCATGGCCCATACAGCAGCTGTTTGGGATGGCCCCAATGATGAAGCATGTCACCTAGGGGCAACCGTGGTTGAGTGAGGGGACTCAAGAAAAGAATTCCTCTTTTCTTAAAATAGGGGCCTTTTCGCACATTCAGCGGAATCCCCATCCATTTGGTTACTTTCCCTATCTGTATTCAGACCTAGTTCCACTGCCCTCAGTTTAATTATCCATTTAGTTTCTTCTTTCATTAAAAGTAGGGTTCTGAACTGGCCCTGCTGTGTGCCAGGGCATGACATTAAGTATTTCAGAACTTGCTTGCATTGTGTTGTAATGTACTGCCAAAGGGTAATTTGTGTTGTTGTTTCTGATTGCCATTATGTGTTATTGTATACCCTCCTTAAGAGGTCTGATAGTGCTGCCCACATATATTTTTTGACACAAACATACTAAGCAGTATACAACAAATGTAGTATTGAAGTTGATATATTAATGTATATATCGGTGTCTGAAGCTGGTGTTATATTAGAAACATGTTATCTTATCTGCGGCATATTTGCACACATTGCATCTTGTGCATTTAAAGAAACCCTTCGGTTTCTCTGGAAGCCATGTGCCCCCAATGTCTTGGGAGTCTTGTGTGATGTAACTGGGGCATAGTAAACTTCTCAGTGTAGTTCCTCTGCTATATGTTATCCTTGGTTTACGAGATATATGTTTTTTCATGGTGGGGTTCAATTCCAGTATATGCCAGTGTTTGTGCAATATTTCATAAATAAGTTGTGCAGAAAACCTCGTAATCAAGGCCAAATGTTGCTCACCGTTACTTTTTTTGGTTTTACTTTTCAAGAGTGAGTGATGTTTGGTCTTGGTGGTCTTATTGCTTGCTTTTGATAAAGTGTCTTCAGAATAGCCCCTATTTTTTAACCGTTATGCCAATCGATCTAGTTCTTTCATGAAGATTTGATCATCGCTGCAATTTCTTCGCAGTTGTGTCAATTCCCCTAGTGGAATAGCGTATTATTGAGGTGGAGATGTGTCCCCGTGCCCTGATGAAATTGCCGCACAATTCTAAGACAATAAAACATGTCTGCCATTCAGTTTAAAATGGTCTAAACATGCCCTTTTTTTAATCGGGTGTGAACACTAGACAAACATTAAATACATATGATAGGTGTTCACAACCTATTTTAATGGGGAATGCAGTTGACTATTTGTTACACGTTATGGGGTAGAGATGGTAGATAGTTTACACCATTATTTGTTACACTTTTCTCATTTATGGGTTACATTTTCACATTTGTTTGAGTTAGGTCACATTTATATGTTTCTTGTCATGAAAGTGCCGATGATGACAAAGTGAGCACACTGGTGAGTACCTACCAGCAGCTCTGTGGATGTTGCTTACGTGAGGCACTTTCTGACCCACCTCACATTTTTTCTCATTTTTTACAATCAATGTACCAGTATCATCCTCAATTTTTAGGATAACTGGGATGCGTTTGTGGTTGGATGCTTTTTCGAAATAATTGTACACACATGGGAGGTATGACTAAATAATATAAGCAAAGCCGAACCCAGGAGGTGTATTTGATACCCAATGGATTGAGAATACATAAGTTTATTGTGTGTCAGTCGTAACCAGGCCTTTTTGTTGAGTAACTGTGCATGGACATCTACCTTCCATAGGCCACTACTTCACTTGGCGAGCAGCGGAAGAAATGTTTTTCCTTGACTTGAGGAAATCATGTACTTGGTTATGGCCTGCTCGACATCTTTATACGCCGTCAGGACATTGACAGGTGTTCTGTTCGCCAAATGACAATTGCATTATAGTCCCCACACTGCACATGGTGGACTGAACATAAGCCACGTTGTCACGGAGTACCTTGTGTGGCAAAAACATAAGGTCTTGACTAGTTTTTGAAGTATTCTTTAGGGAACTTAGGAAGTCTTCCCCAGCACGTTTGCCTTCGTTTTAAATGTAGCTATGTTTACTCAGCTCGAGGACTGGCTACGGGACTTCCATTTCTCTTCATTTGATCCGTTCCTGTCGCAGGCACTAGGCCCAGCCACACAGGAGGGGCGCATTTTTTTTTACACAAGTGGGGTAACTTAGTGTGGTAGGAATTTTGGGAATTCCTGCGGATTCCGGAAATTTCCAACAGAGAGGTACAAAAACCTTGTGGGATCCATGCAAAGCAAGCCACCCTGCAATCCCCTGGTTGTTCAGTTTTCAAAAATGTCTGTGGTTCATAGCTTTGCATGGGTGGCACCACAGCACGGCCTCAAATACCGCAGCTACCCCTATTGCTTATCTAGCAACAAAGAGCTTGATGACCTTTTGTGCCATGGTCTCTTGGCCCACCCACACAAGTGGGGTACTGTTCTTATTGGAGGTCATGGGGAAACTCATGGTAGTAGGCAATGGTTGGCTCCCTGCAGATTTCAGAACTTTCCGTCACAGAAAACTGAATAACATGCATGTTTTTTTACCAATGCTTGAAGTTTGCAAGAGGTTTGTGTAAAATTACCTAGTGAGAACCACACCAGTGATGCACCCCTGAACTTCCCAAAGGGATTCTGGGTAAAAGAAACCTGGTGAGAGCCATGCAAGTAAACCAGTCTGGATTGAACCAGTCGTTTAGTTTTAAAATGTGTAAGTTCGCTAGGTATCCCCAGGTGCTGGCTGAGCTAGAGCCAAAATCCATAGCTACCCACCTTGAAAAGAAAGGGTCAGTTTTGAGTGGAAAAATGTGATGTATCTGTGTTGCCTTTCTAACCATTTCCTGACGTTGGTGCTAGGCTTAACCACACAAATGAATTCTATTTATATGAGGAGTCTTATGGAAATGCTGGGTAAAAGGACGTTTGTAGCTCCCTACAGATTCTAGAACTTTCCATCACAGAAATGGGAGGCAAATGCATTTTTGTATTCAAAATTTGAAGTTTGCAAGGTATCCAGGGATTCTGGGCAAAGACACCTGGTGAGAGCTATGCAAGTCACCCCACCCTTGATTCCCCCATGTGTTTAGTTTTCAAAAATGTACAAGTTTGCTAGGTGTCCTTAGGTGCCAGCTGAGCTAGGGCCCAAAATCCACAGCTACACACTTTGCAAAAAAGGATTAATTTTGAGTTGAAATATGTGATGTATCCATTTTTCATTTTGGGCCATTCCTGTCATGGGCACTAGGCCCACTCACACAAGTGAAGTACCATTTTTTTCAAGAGACTTGGAGGAATGCTGTGTAGAAGGATGGTCTGTGACTCCCTGAAGATTTTAGAACCTTCCACCACAGAAATGTGAGAAAATGTGTTTTTTAGTTAAAGTTTGAGATTTGCAAGGGATTCTGGGTAAAGAAAAAATCATCTAGGTCCAGATTAAGATGACCGATGGACCTCAGTCCGTCCGCCATCGTTTCATTTTTGGGACCGACCACCTACAAGGCGGCAAACTCACAGGGCAAATTAGGATGCGACTGCCACCATGGCGGTTGCATTGCCCATGTTTTGTTTTGTGGCAGGTACTGGGCTCTGCAGCACCTGCTGCAGTACAAAACAAACACTCCACACATATCCCAGCGCTACGTGGCAGACACCATGCGGTGCCTGCCACATGGTGCCGGGATATGTAGTCCTGTGTCTGTGGGTCAGGCTAAGAGGGGCCTGCTAGGGGGCCCCAATGTCCCTCTCCGCCAGCCTTTTCGTGGCGGGTTCACCGCCATGAAATGGCCGGCGGGAAGGAACATTGTAATATCTACAGCTGTGCCTGGTAGGCACCGCCACCATTGTAGGTATTACCCAGCCTCCGATGGACAGGCGAGCTCCTCGATCCCGTCTGATCTCTGACAGTCAGTTTTTACGACCGCCACACAGCCACCCGCCATCCAACTGTGGCGCAAAGTAAAGTGGGTTAAGATGGCGGGGAGACTGACAGCCTGTCGGTGGCGGTCTCCCCGCCATTGTAACCAGGCCATTAGTGAGAGCCATGCAACTCACCCCACCCTGGACTTTCTCAAGTGTCTTGTTTTTAAAAATGTGCCAGTTTGCTAGGTTACCTTGTGTCCGTCAGGGCTAGGGCCCAAAATTCACTTTGCCAAAAAAGGGTCAGTTTTGAGTGGAAAAATATGATGTATCCTTGTTGACTTTGGGGTTGTTTCCTGTCACGGGTAGTAGTCCTACCCACACAACTGTGGTACAATTTATATTGGGAATCTTGGGGTAAGGCTGGGTAGAAGGACATTTGTGGTTCTCCACAAATTCTAGAACTTTTCATCACTGAAATGTGAGTAAAATGCATTGTTTTAGACAAAGTTTGAGGTGTTGAAGGGATTCTAGGTGAACCAACCCTGGTGAGAACAATGCAAGTCACCCCACCCTGGATTCCCCCAGGTATTTAGTTTTCAAAAATGTGTACATTTGCTAGGTTCCCCAGTTGCCATCTGAGCTAGAGCCTAAAATCCACAGCTACCCACTTTGCAAAAAAGGATAACTCTTGAGTGAATAGATGTGATGTATCCATGTTGAATTTTGGGCTGTTTCCTGTCGTTGGCTCTGGGCCAACCACACAACTGAGTTACCATTTTTATCAGAACACTTGGGGCAACGCTGGGTAGAAGGAAGTTTGTGGCTCTCTGCTCATTCCAGAACATACCATCACAGAAATATGAGTAGAATGTGGTATTTTAATCAAAGTTTGAGGTTTGCAAGGGATTTTAGTCCAAAAAAGCTTGGTGAGATCCATGCAAGTCACCAGTCGCAGCCCCGGTGGGGCGAGACTTCTAAGTCTCAATAGGGTCAATCAGCTGGGAGTGCTCCAGCCATCAGTAGAATATTTAAAAGTAGATGCAGCAGGTGCATTTCCAACAAACGTTACCCCACCTCTGTGTTAAGGAAACACCTAGCAAGGAGATATCGTGTGACTAGTGCACTCAAATGTACACCTATTGTAACAGGAGCAGCTTGCAAACAAGCAAACAGATTTAAAACATGAAATTCAAAACTGAAGTCAAAATGGAGAATAACCTTTTATAAGTGAGCCACCTGATAAGCCCAAAGTAGAGCCCTTATCTGATCTGAAGGAGTTATCCAATATTACAATGGACATGTTCACTAACTGTAATAATTTATACCTTGAGTGTATCATCTAAAGTTACAGAAGAACGTGCCAAACACTGGGTGCCAAAATGTTAGGTTTTCTAGATTTTCTAGCGCACTTCCTGGAAATTAAGATTTCTAGACCTTTTGTGTGAGAAATTTGGTAGCTGGTTGACTGGCGTTTAAGCCCTGGTCAAGCAGCAACCTCAGTCCTTGTCAGGGTGAGGCATAAGCCAACCCTAAATTAACCTGTTCTCAACCCTCTAGTAGCTTGGCACGAAGCAGTCAGGCTTAACTTAGAAGCAATATGTAAAGTATTTGTGCAATACTTCAAACAGTAGTAAAGTGAAAACAAAAAACATAAAGGAACACACATCATGTTAGAAAAATAGAACTTTCTTTAATAAATAAAACAAGACCAAAACTACAAAGATCAGATTAGTACAACTGGAGATATTCAGGTTTAAAAGTTTCATTGAAAATAGGACCAGAAAACGCAAAGCACCAACAGTGGATATCTGTCGTGCTGGACTGGGAGAAAGTCACAAGTTTAGGCTGACTAGAATGGGGCGTGTGCCAGCTAGAGGGTCCCAGTTATGCCTGCTGACCAAATTACCTTAAATCCTGGTTTGCGGAACGTTGCGAGGATCCGTGTCAAAAATGTGCTGTGCAGCTGACATGATAAGTTAGTTATGAGACACAGAGAGTCTGTGATGCGAGGGCCTACATCATCATCGAGGATCCAGTCAACAGAGCATTCGATGAGAAGTCCGGCTTCGAGGATGCCGTGCACAGTCGAGGCACTGCATCAGTTCCGAGGAGCTGCGAGACTGCGATGCAGAGCCGGACGTTCTTGACGAGGCTGCTGTTGATAAGGGATACGAGGGCCTGCATCAAGGATGCGTCGCACAGCGGTGGTAGCGAAGGTGATGCAGGCTGTGGCGGCAATGCGGATCTTTGCGTTGGGTTCAATCCACGCAGTAGCCAAGAGGCTTCAGTTCCGCTGGATCCACAGAAGCTGGCAGAGCACCTTAAGCCCACTTTCAAGGGTCTACAACTGGTGTGGCGCTCTTAGCAGGGTAGACTCACAGATTGCAGAGCCCAGGTGCAGACGCAAGGTTGTTGGAAGCCTGTTATGGCCCTGAGGCTTCAGATCAGGAAGCCAGTCAACTAACCCTTGGAGTTACTCTGGGTTCAAGAGATGCACATCCAGTCCTTCTCATCCAGGCAACAGGACAGCTGGCCTGCACAGCAGGGCAGCATTTCCATCAGAGCAGGAGTATAGCAGGGTAGCAGTCCTTGTAGCAGCACAACATTCCTTCTTTCTGGCGGAGTATCCACAGGTCCAGAAGTGTTTTGGAGTGGTGATGCCTGAGTTCCAGTATTTATAGCGAGTTGGGCCTTTAAAGTGGAGAGAAGTTCTAGGGGCATAACTTTGACGTGCACAGGTGCCCTGCCTTCCTATCTATGGCCCCACACTAAATACAGGGAGTATGTATCCCTTTTTACACACCTATTCACGTGTAAGTGGGGTGGGGTCCAGCTCCTACCTCCCATCCTACCAGTCACACCTAAGCCCCCCATTGTATGTGGCTGTCTAGGTGAAATACACAAAGCCTAACAGTCATCCACGCCCAGTCAGGTGACCCAGAGACAGGATCCAGGTACCAAATGGCTGAGGCAAGGAAATGCCACTTTCTAAAAGTGGCATTTTCAAAATTGTAATTTAAAATCTTCACCATGAGTTAGAATTTTAAATTGTGGTTCTAGAGACACCAAACATGAATGGAGACCTGTTCCCATTTGAACATTACACTTATAAAATGTAATAAGGTCATTACAAAGTTAACTTTTGAGAGAGGTAGGACTTACAGTAGTGAAACATGAATTTAAGAGTATTTCACTACCTGGATATGTAAAACATAAAAATAGATGTCCAACTTTTTAAATACACTGTACCCTGCCTTAGGGGCAGTCCATGGCCTACTTTAGGGGTGTCTTATATGTATTAAAAAGAAAGGTTTGGGCCTGGCAAAAGGTTTTTGTCAGTTTGGAATGGCAGCTTAAAACTGTGCACATACAGTCGGCAATAACAGGTCGGAGGCATGTTTAAAGTGCTACATAAGTGGGTAGCATTTAATTTACAGGAACTGGATACAGGTAGTGCCACTTTACCAGGGACTTACAAGTAAATAAGACATGCCAATTGGATATCAGTCAATTCAACATGTTTTCAGGACAGAGCACAAGCACTTTAGCACTTAATCACGTTTTAAAGAGGGTTCACACTCTCATACCTGTTTCGAATGATGAAATCATTGTTCACTAGAATAGATTAGTCTGCTAGTCTCATCTCCGGAGGAGAGAAGGGTGTATGCCCCAGCAAGTTAAGCTGGAATAAGCTTCTGTTAGTGTTCAGTGAGTGTAGGTGAAACAATTCTGTATGGCCTGTCACATCTACATCTGCTGGCATAAAGTTCTTCCCTAGCTATTTCTCACATTGTTCCTAACTTATACATTATCAGGCCAATGGCGACTCTTTTCAAATAACCAGTTATCAGAAGGTAGCCAGATGCTCTTTCACCTTTTTTCATTCTGTGAGTAATAATAAACAAGAAATTAAATTATCAGTTTTAATGGAATCTTGTTCAAAATTCAGCAATCATTATTTCAGAATAAAGAATGCAGCTCAGATTAAATGTGAATATATTCAAGCAGACTTGATTATTCACTTTGCAGGGAAAAGTGACATTAAACAAACATGCATTCTATACATGTCATTCATGTGAATAATTTAATAATGTAACCTTAAAAGGGGATACACAGAAAAATATATATTATAACACCTCCCTACTATATATGGTTGAACATCAGCAGGTGAGCCTGCTCAGCCGATGGCTCAGGGTGCCTCAGTGTGGGCTTCCCTAAAGCTGCTGTCCAGCCCTCCCAACAAATGCTGAGGAGCAGAGACAGTGAGAAATTGTGTGGCAAAATTTAATGCATGTATATTCTATTTCTATAGCAAACACCTAGCCAATAGGAATTGGAGTGTTGTACATGTTTAAAGACAAGCATAACGTCAACGAGTAATAGAGAAGATGCTGGGTTGTGGATGGTTAATGCATTGTGTTCTTTCAAATTGTACACTTTTATCTCTTTTCTAAACTGGGACAGCGTTGAGGTGGTCCTGATGGATGTGGGGATGTTGTGCCAGATCTTGTGTGCATAGATGGAAAATACCTACTGTCTTGATTTTTTTAAATTTTTCACACTTCTGGTGGCTTCCTGATCCATTGTTGCCATGGATGGAATATAATAAGTAAATTTTTAAAAACTCATGTTTCCGCCACAACTTGACTGCATTGCAATGGCTGCAGACCTTCATGCATACCACCACTGTGTTATTCTCTGCAAGTGCTTAGCTGCCAAAAGCTTGCACCAGCCCTGAATACCGGGTTAAATAATGCATTTACTCTTGATTTCATGGCTCATTAGGCTTGGTGTTAACAGTGCTGCTATCAAACATACATTTTGTCATAAATAGAGTGTGCTTTCGGGCCACACTGTTTAATCATTGGCTTTCTTTGATCACCCTATTTCAGTCATTGGCTTGAGACTTTGTCAATTATGTCTCGGCTCAGCCCAGTGAAGTATTCATCTCCCACCTAAGGCCATTGGCAGCTTGTGTTTATACTTCTGCCCTCAATACATTGTTCATTTCAAACTGCATGAGGGACTAATTGACAACAAAAGCCCTCTCTTTTGAGTTGCTCTAATGTGCTAACACTGCATGCAGTAGCGCACTAAACCCTGCCCTATTGCCTTTGTTAATGTTTGTTGGAATGCCAACTTCCCACATGCAGTGTGGATCATGGACTCAGGTACCTCCATATGCAATATCCAATTCCTTTGAAGACATATTGCTAGAGCTTTGGAGATTTCAACTTTTAAACACTGCTTATCGAGATGTCATCAACCCGATATGAACTCATGATGCTGTCATATTGAGGAAGTCCCTGACAGCATTCTATGAATGAAACACATTGGCAGTATGGAGTTTTAAAGAAGTTTGTAATAAATAGGGTCTATGAAAATCAATGCACTATTGTTATCAAATGGGATCTAATTATTTTACTGTATTCTGAGAGCCCTCTGATTTGACTTTATTGCTTTTTCTGCTGTACCAACAGCATCGTTGGGAGCTGAGTGCTATTTGACGTTTACAGTATATTACTTGGGACTGACTTGGTCTTTATGCTATATCTGCCTAGTAAATTGCCTGGCTTGTTTTATAGAGCAATTAATACCACAGTCTTGACATCCCTGAGGTCTGCAAATCATACTTTAACCACAACAAATAACCAATTTTGACTTTAGTCAATTTTGTGGAATGCTTCTTGCCAAACCACTCTTTCTTTTTTGTTATTTCTCTGACTTCCCAATCAACTCCAATTTCATTTACAACTGGAATCTTATTCCAGTTAATCCAACCATGACATATCTAAGTACTGGGTCTATCCCCTCAATTCAGTTCAAAAGGAACCTTACTAATTGATGCATAAGGGGTCAAGTGATTGCCACTATTCTTTCTCTCTGTACATCTTTCCTACATTTTCCAAATCTTTTTGCAAGATGGATAAATTCCTTTATTGTCCTATTCAACCTTTCTACCATTCCATTTGTCTGTGCATGATATAACACACTGCTTTTATATGTAATGCCTCGCTCCTTCAAAACTTCTTCCATTATATTGGAGGTTAACTCTGCCCCATTATCTGTAATGTTCCAGAAGATGTCAGCAGTCAAGCAGTTCCCTGAAATTTAGATCCAATGTCTGCCAATTTGGCAAGTGTTGATTGACTGATCTCTCTAAAGAGTTTATGTCAGTCCACAATGACACAGTGTGTGGACCCTATTTCATCTCCTATAGCGGTTCCCTGTACTTTAGTTTCTGCTTTACCTAGTATCAAAATTAATGATGTCAATGAAGGTATTTTTACTGAATATGCCGATTCCAAGAATACTCTAACACCTTTTAACCAAGCAGATAATATTGGAAATAGTTCCTTTCATTTACTTTCGTGGAATGTTGCCGGCCTTGGGCCAAAACTTTGTGATCATGGTTGGCTGGAATATATTGACCAGATTAATTAATGTATGTTCCAGGAAACTTGGCTAACCCACCCCCTCATAGATTAGGCTACAAAACATATTTTGTTAGCGCTATTCCATCCTCTGTGAGTAGACCTTCAGGGGGTCTTATTATTTGGGTTAAGATATACTTAGATAGCCGTTTTGACTCACCAGACATCATAGGACTTAAAAGAACTACCTCTAGGGGGATTGTAATGAATTTATCTATTATTTGCATCAGGCCGGGATATAGAAACATGGAATCTCCAACAATTGTCTCACTGGAAAACCACCTAAATAGCCTAGAGACCAAGGGTCTACTAATTATCAATGGGAATTCTAATGTAACTTTTGCGCATTGTATGTTTTTTTTAAAAAGGGAGACCAGAATGAACCTAGCAACCTTAGACCAATTAGTACTCGACTCTCTGCAAAAGGTCTATGCAAAACAGATTTTGAATTAAATGAATGAGTGGATGGAGTATACTAAGGATCTTTCCCCATATTGGGCAGGCTTTATAATAAAGGTCAGTACAGTAGACTAGGTGTTTAGGCTCTCCATCTTTATTTGGAAATACATAGAAATAAGGGGTGACCATCTATTTGTAGGGTTTGTCAATCTGAGGCTGTCATTTGAACTCGTCCCAAGGTATTTGCTGTGGGGCTCCCTCAGGTTTGCTGGTGTCCCAGTTGCTATTCCTTTGCAAATATTAAGATTTCATGAGAAGAGCTATGCACAGGAGTGCTGGTGGAGCCGAGGGCGAACTTACTGATTACATCCAGATAAAAGGGGAGTTAGACAGGGCTGTGTACTCACACCCACATGCTTTGCTTTGTATGTGAATTATGTCATAAAGGTCTTGTTAGAGTGTCCTAATGACTCCCCCAAAAAAGAGGGAATCTCTGTTCCCGCTTTTCAATTTGTAGATGATACCCTTTTGTTGTCATGAACACCCATGGGGCTGCATATTTTATTAGATAATTTTAAGGCATATTGCGACAAGAAGGGACTTGAGATCATTGTATCCAAAACGAAATATATGGCAGTAAGACTACACAGGTCATTAAAAAGGAATATATATCTGGGACAAAAAAGATTGGAACGTACACACAAATTTTGAGTATCTGGGTCTTACACTAGACTGACAGTAAGATGACATGGAGTTCACATATCCAAAAAGGCAAAGCCATTCTCCAACATAGAGCCGCAGTGATATATAAGAGTTCATGATCTCTAGAGCCAACTCCCCTGCCTTAGACGTTTATAAAGGGTTAGCTCAAGCCGCTGCTTCACATGATGCCAGTATCTGGAGCACAGATAATGTGAACCCATCGACATCAGATGAGATCATCTTCATAGGAGCTTATTATCCATCCCGAAAAGTAATCCACTTACCCCTTTGACATAGATTTGAACAGGATACAGCATCTGGCAGTACTAAGAACTCTACTCTATTGGCTGAGGATCTGGAGGGTACTAAAGTTAGCACCTGGCAGAGAGGGTCTCAGGGTGCTTATGATTGATAACTCCATTGTTTTCCCATGGTTTTGGCACATACAATCTTGGTTTGGCATCTTAGGTATAGAGACTTATTAGACTGATCAATTCTGCCTAACTACGGCATACAAGCAGAGTTTGAAGGCCATCTATTAGAAATATGCTATATCTAATCTGCATAGGTGACCTAATAAAGGAGGTTGACTGCACATTTTGAGACGCCAAACATATACCTTTATTTTTTGGATGTTATACAGTGACCATTAGACAAGACGCTTTATATAAAATTCTGGGTTTTTTGTGTTTACATTATTTTAATGAATTTTATAATAAAGCCAAGACAATACAAAAAATAGCACCAAAATGGGTACTTATAGAAGTAACATTAATATGAGCAGTACTATAATAGCAGTACCTATACATAAACAATTATAATATAATATGATATATAGAAGGAAATGAAATAGAAAGGGGAAGGAAAAATACATTTATCAACAATATAAATATTCAATTGAGAGCTACATAAAGTAACCTTAAAATCTTTGTAAATGAAGGAGTAAATAACCAAGTGGATGTAAATATTGGTTTCCAAAATGAATGATAAGCAAAGTTATTATGAATAACACCTGACAATGACAGATTACCAACTCTTCTAGTAAAAAATATCCATGACCACCATGTATGAAGTGATAGCATTGAAACATCTTTCCAATTAGCAAAAATAGATTTAAAGGTTGTCGACAATAAAACAATCTAAGAGTTTACAGTTTAAATCAGATATCTTTGTGGAAAGAGCAACAGATAAACAAATTAACATATTATATAAAAGAGATTCAGAGAAATGTAATATTTTTTTGAATGACATCACAAACCTCATTCCAAAATTTAGAGACAAGATTACATTCATAAAGCATGTGTTTAAACGAACCAGGACTCAGCATGCAATGACAACAATTAGAGGAAGATAAACGCTTAGCCTGAAATAACTTTAAAGGAGTCCATAAGCAAGTAAAAGAATGAAAGAATTTGTCAGATACAAGGACACAGGTAACAATCCTAAAATATTATTTAACCACATTTTCTTCATATATCCTGAGATAATGATAATGAGAGTCCATTATTCCAAAACATTGATATTATAGTAATATAATTTTCCTGAAAACTATTCAATTTTTTTAAAATTAATGATACTGCATGAGATTAAGTAGCCACTGCTTTAATATAAATTTCTATATCAAAATGCACATTAGAAGGAATATTATTAGGAAAAAACAAGGATAGAATTACATAAAAGCTTGTACGGAAGGAGGCAAACAAAATGTTTGTCTCAATTCATCAAATGATAAAAAAGTATTATTATGATATATGTATATCTTTAAAATTAAAAATACCAGCATTAACCCAAGACTGCCAAAATGTTAAATTTAGAGAAAGTTTTAACAGTGGATTATACTATTTTGATATAGTTAAGATATGGATTATTGAAAATTGAAAAAAACGATCTAGATCATCTAATATTAACTTTGTGGATTAAAAAAAAATGATTTGTTAAGTAACGTTGAGGCATTAGCCATAGTTAATAAAGCAGGCAGAGAAAATTGTGTTGTCAACCCTTTGTCTATGTAAAGCCCTGGAGGAGGATTTTTATCATGGGATTGATTAAACCAAAGAAAACTTTGCTTTATTATAAATGCAGTATGATAATTTAAAAAATCTGGTATGCCAAAACCTCCATTGCATTTTGCAATCTTAAATTTTTTATAACTTATATGTGGAGTTTTGTTGTTCCAGATAAACTTAGAACAAAATTTATCAACATTTTTATAAAATCGCAAAGGGAATTCAGTAGGAATCATAGCAAGAAAGTAAAATATTTTTGGAGTTAATACCATTTTTATTGAATCCATTTTCCTACACCATGAAAGATGTAATGCGGTCCACTTGCTAAATTTATCTTTCGTACAATTTACAATAATTTCACAATTTAATCTGATTTTTTTTTTATGGGAATACAATCTACCAAGATATTTAAGTTTATCTTTTTGACAAGTAATTTCCTTTATAAGTAATTATCATGGGAGCAATGAACATTTAGTGGAAAACATTCTGTTTTATTAGTATTTAATATGTAACCTGAAATCTTTGATTATAAAGAAATTATATTTAAAAAAAAGGTGGAAGGGAAGATTCAGAATGGCTAATGAACAACAGTAGTACATCAGCTAAAGTTTTTATAAGAATATCTTTAAGGCAAATACCATTAACATTTATATAATTTCTATTAGCAGTGAGTAAAGGTTCAACAACCATAAGAAAAAGTAAAGGAGACAAGGGACAACCTTGTCTAGTAGACATTAAAAAATTGATTCGAAATTTGTCCAATAATGAACCGGAGAGCCGAAGGGCTAATAAAGAGCCGAAATCATGTGAATAAACGTATCACCAAAATTAAATGGAAATAAAGTACGAAATAAATATTGCCAATGAACTTTGTCAAAAGCATTTTCAGCATCTAATGCCAGTACTCCAGAAGGTGAGGATAAGGAAGACCCTTGTTCAATAGTATGTATTAAGACATTAGTATTGTTTACAGAGTATTTATGGGCCTGATTAGGATGGCGGTCGGATCACTTCGGAAATGGGACCGCCCAACTAGCTATCGGTGGTAACGCAACTGGTATCACGATGCAACCGCCTTGAAGGCGGTCGCAATGTGTATCTTTTGTATTGCGGCATGTGCTGCAGGCTGCAGCACACGCTGCAGTACAAAATATACACTCTGTACATATCCCTGCACTATTTGGCAGGCACCATATGGTGCCTGCCACATGGTGCAGGGATATGCCGGGGGGCGCCATAGGTGCTCCCCAGGGCCCACGTCGGAGGGCTAGGGAGGAAGGGGGGCCCACTACGGGTCCCCACTGTCCCTCTCCATCTGCCTTTTCATGGTAGGTAAACCGCCATGAAACAGCCTGCGGGAAGGGACATCATAATCCCTATGGAGGTGCCTGGCAGGCACGGCACCATTGTAGGGATAGCAGGCGCTTCGACGGTCCGACGGGCTCCTTGAACCCGTCGGATCCACGGCCTCGGTGTCTCTGACCGCCAACCATCTGCCCTCCATCATAATGCAGTGGGTGGTAATGTAGGTTCCGATACCCGTGGGACCACCACCGAGGGGCTGATGGTGGCAGTCCCACCGCCATTGTAATGAGGCCCTATGTTTCATGAAACCAGATTTATCAGTATGTATAAGTGAATCCAATACATCTGGTTGCAAGAATTTCAGCATAAAGCTTACAATCTTGATTTATTCAGGCAACAGGACAATAATTCAAAACAATAGTAGGATATTTGTTAGGTTTTGGAATAACAATAATCAGTGCTTCAGTAAAAGATCCAAATGTTGTTCCAGAGGAACTAAAATAGGTAAAAAGCTTAAGCAAATGAGGAATATGAAGCAAAGAAAATTCTTTATAAAATTCAGCTGGGATGCAATCAGGTTCAGGAGATTTATGGAGTTTAAGAGATTTAATAGCCAGATCAATCTCCTCGGTAGTAATTGGTGAGTCTAAGTCATCTTAAACTGATTGTGATATTTCTTGTAAACCACATTTATGCAAAGAAGTGTCAATAGGTGAAGAATCCTCAGAAGTAGGATTTTTGTACAAGGTTAAATAATAATTTAAAAATTCACTAATTATATCTTTTTGGGTTAAAGCAATCTTACAATTCAATTTGCGAATCGCATTAATTTGATTTATCTTTTTTAATGCACATATAATTTGTAAAGAATTTACTTTCAAAACAGAACTTGGCTTTATTATTAGAAAGTTGTATGCCAGCCCTTTTGCTTAAAATTGAATGAAGTTCATAACAAAGTTTTTGCAATTGTATTTTATCTGTAAATTCGCTAAATGTAATAAAGAGTCTCTCAAATTTTTAAAACTGTTTCTCCAAATCTTTGATTTTAGAGTTAAAAGATTTATTTTCATGAGCCATGAGGGAAATGGTTACCCCTCTAATATATAGATTAAATGCATCCCATTGAGTTATTAAAGAAATAGAGCCTTCTGGATTAAAATAATCTTGAAGTGCTGACAAGAGTTTTGGTTTATATTTTCATTAAGAACAATATGTGTGTTTATACGCCATCTGTATAAAGTATGTTAAGTGGAACTAAGATGTAGAACAACTGAAATGAGTGCATGATCAGCAATATGTATAACTGGAGTAGAAACTGAGTGAATTAATGGATGAGAAACTAAAAAGTAGTCTAATCTTGAATAAGAGATATGATGATTTGAATTTTTTTTAAAATAATTCTCTGTTGGATGATGTACCCACAAAATATTGACCAACTTTGGGGTTTAACTTGAAAAAAGCTTTGGGAGGATGATATTTGGTTTGTCATGTTCTATCTAATAAAGGATCATATATGAGGTTAAAACCTCCCCTAATGATAAGTTGAACATTACCTAACTGAAGCAACTCCGTAGTAAAAAGAGACCAGAGCTCAGGATCATCAATTGTCAGACCATATACATTAATTAAATAAAGAACTGTGTCATCAATTTAAATATTGATTATAAAGTGACGTCCTTCTGCATCCGTATTGAAATGGGAAAATGGCGATAACAAGCATGATGACTGTAATTGCATTTTGTGCCCTACTTCTACAACAGAGAATGTGGTGCATGTCTTGTTTTTTTTGTCTAGCGTATGGGAAGCCCAGAAAGAAATGGATACACCCACTACGTCTCAACTTTGGCTTTAGACAAAATGCGCAAATTGAAAAATTATACATCTATGTATATTGTCTTTAGCTTGAGTAGGTCTTTGTTTGCTGTTGGGCTAGTGTGAATACACTGGGGCTTGAGTTTCTACCTGATAGTATTATCAAACAAATGCTAGCAATGGAGAGGATAAGGATCATGGTAAGACATTATGGCCTTTTAACTTGTTCTTGGTATGGATCCTTGAGAATAAATTTGGCTTTTAAACATGCACAAGTGTTGACTATACCCTCAGGTCATGACAAAAATATTTATAGACCACAAAGAACTTACTTTGTGTGCAATCATGAATGAGTTGCTGTAAGAGTTCATGAACTTGGCAGACCTTTTTGAGGTTTTTGTGAACTAGACTTGTATGTGACAATCATAAATCCAGTGCTCTCTCTGTTTAATCCTCGAAGTATAAATGTTTAACTATTGTATTATCTATTTTATCCTCTGTGCTGTATTTTAATTGATATTTAGGGTTATAGCACCTATCAGTTGATTAATGGCGGATATTTTTAATGCATGTAACTTATGTATGTATCATATTCTATCCTATTTATTTTATCACATGCTGTTTTATTTTGTATTTTGCATTGTATTGCACTTTAATAGGTCGGTATAGAGCTGAATAAAGTATACTAACTAACGGTAAGTAATGTCCTTGGAAAATGATCTTTATCAAAAACGTCATTAAAGAATTTAATTGCTGTCTGAGTTGTAATATCCGACATACTCAAGTTTTCCAGGCACCAAGATAACAAGTTAACAGTAACCAAAATAAAATGTCTTACATTGGTCAAAAGGCCTACTATATCAAAAACAATATCTTTCCATTTACCACTTGGACGTTTTCTGCAAACCCTAGGTGGAGTCCGTCTCTTGCTAATTATGTCACTCCCAGAGCCTTCTAAATGATGTCTAACTTTACTTTCTATATATAAATCACACCGTGGCCACAGAAAATCCATTTCATATGTTCTTTGGTCTTCCATATGCCCATATGTCCCTGACGAGCTATGGTTCTCTCTTTGTCAATTGATGGAGGAATTATTATAGATCCTCTAAAGATCAACCCAGACCCAGACAATTCCTCTTTGATGAACCAAAATGGTCTACGACTAATTAAATTGTTTCTTAATTTTCTCACAGTTTATGTAACTTACATCAATACAATATCCTTGAGTAGGTCCTGACACCATTGATACTCAGCAATAATACCAAGAGAAACTATACACACCTTTAATACTCCCATTCATTCTCAACACCATCATGTACGATTATATTATCTTCAGAAATACATCTGGATAAAGTCAGCAGTTTTGGTATGTACACTTGGGATATAAATCTTATGTCAAAATCATGATCTTGTATCTTGATCACCCATTTACAAATTCTTAAAGAGATGGAATCTATGCCCTTTTTAGAAAACACATATGATCTGCAATAATGCAAAATGTTGCCCCTCACAATTCTTTTTCGTTTATCTATTGTCAATGCTTGTTTTTCTTTCAAAGAATATCTCAGTTCCAACCCCCCCTAACGCTTTGAGCAAAGGCCATAACTCATTGTCTTTCATTTTTTGTTTCAAAACTGCTCCCAAATCCTTTTCACTAGCATGTGTGCTAACACTGTAAGGGTATGCTGGGTCACATATATTTAGAGCATGGACGTATTTTAGATTTTTTCACCTTATTAAACTAATTCTAACAAATTTTATGCCAACCATATGTTTTTTGTCAACATCCTTGTGTACACATCTTTACTTGCAAACATTTGTTTAAATTTAAAATAATATTTGATTATGGCTAGAAAGGACAAATGTCCTTCCTTATTTCTGGGATATGGTAACTTCTCAGAGATGTTAACTAATTCTGGTTTTGGTAGCTCACTAAATGACCTAAATACTTTATTTCCCTTTGAGCAAATTCACATTTTATTTTTTTATGTAAGCCCATATCCGTACATTTTATGCTCTTTTATTGTGCTCTTGCATGGTATTTCCATAAATTAGCACATCATCTTGAAACAAGTGTAAACCCACCATGTTTTTCAATAGATGATTCACTGATCTCTGCAACACTGATGCTGCTGAAAGTAAACCAAACAGAATCCATGTAAAGTGAAATGATCCGATAGGAGTTAAAAAGGCTGTGAAATCTTTAGAATTAGGATGTAATTTCACCTCAGGCTGATATAAGATCAACTTTTAAACAAGCAGTGGCAGAACCAATAGGTGTTGCTATGGCAAGCTGATGAAATTGCTATTTTTTACTGCAAGCATATGAAGCTAGAACAGAATGAAAACATTTAATTATATATTTACATAAATGTGTCTCCTTTATGCTTGCAATTAAATTTTTAATTTAATGGACATTCACCAATGCAGCTGATTAACTAGTTTTACTATGCATTGTGTTATTATTTGTGAAGGAGACAAAAATAAATCACTACCTAACCAACCTCTCTCACAGCAGGTAGTTACAATGTCACTTAAACACTTTCATCGTAATCCCAAAAGCAAGAAACGCCGTCCATAGGGGATTACGGTGTGGTTCCGACCGGCAAGAAGACTTCAAGAGCTGCTCGGAGCCGAGTCAGAATGACTCACTGATGTACGTTCTGATCACCGACATTATAGTCGGGCCGTCAGAACGCAAACTGACCTTGTCACTCTGAAAGCCTATGACCACAATCAGAAAGCTTCTGAGTAGCTGTCGGAGGCTTTCCGACTAACATCATAATCACACCCTTAGTCTACATACCTGTTTTGCTGCTACCAGACCTTCCCTTATTTTACTTGACCTTAAAAGAGGCTTCAACTGCTGGCCCCTAAATGATAGAACTCCCGAACATGCTTCCTAAAGAATGAACTCACTGACACAGCAAACATTTTGTGAACATCAAGTAGTAACACCAAAATGTAGTCAACTTAGCAGCATTCAGTTGAGAGATTTTGCACACCTGTTTAGTTGGTTTAAAGTGCATGATTTCAATCAATATAACCAATTTTTCGCAGAAAGATTCTTAATATACACAATCATTTTGCTTAGGGGCTTATTATGAGTCTGGCGGTGGCACAGTGGTCTTGAGGCTGCAATATGCTTGGTGGGACCGCAGCTGCCCAGCCAAATATTATGAGTTTCTCACTGCTACATTTTTCATGACAGTGGGACTGCCATTAAAAGTGTGGCGGTGAGGAAACAAAGGGGGCCCTACAGGGCCCCCTGGTGCCTCACACCATGTGGATGCACTCAGGGGGGTACAACATGTGCCCCCCTGTGTGCATGAACTCCAGTACCTGCACGGCATGGACTGCAGCAGACTATAAGAAAACTCCTGATTTGGCGGGGCGGGTCCTACATGGGCTTGACGGTGTCCTGCTCCCGCACCGCCAAATTTATAATAAGACCCTTAATATTGACAGTCGCATTTCAGGGATTTTCAAACATGAATGTATAATTTTCCCCAAACAAGGATATGTTCCCCATTTCTGGATGTTAAATTACTCATTTGCTTGAACATGTTCCTGCTACTATTTGCACATTTGTATGTACTGCATACCTTACCGTAAACAGGCTTTTGCTTGGTGATGGGTATAATTTTCTCCTTCTAGGCAAAACTGATACACTACCCATTTCTTTACCCTGCAAATGCTTGTTCTTAAGTGTCCAGCCATACTTGTGGCCCGGACATAAATAAATAATTATTTTTTTACATAATATCTACAAATGCCGTTGTGGTCATGCAGTGCAGTAGCATGAAGCGTGGCTAAACAATGTAGTGAGGACAAATGCCCAACTCTGTCCTTCCTTAAAAATGTGACAATGAATCCACGAAAGAACGCAATCCCTGATACACTGCAAAGTGATGGGGGAAAATGGTAGGGAGCCAAGCATCCCTCAAACTCAAACTCAACACACAAAGCCGGAACCCATGACCATCACAGCACATGTAGTGAGCGCAGACAGGTGCTCTGAGCAGCTCAGATAAATTTTTTCCTCTCAGTTGTCCATTTGTTGAGCTACATGATTTACTGGGATCCATCCAAAAGATTTATTTACCATGCACAACACATTCACAATGGCAGCTAGTAGGCTACAGAATGCATTAAAAGATTTTTGCTGTCACGTTTTTAAAGTTAGAACATACTTTAAACAATACTATAAATAAAACATGACTCCACCTCTATTTTGTTTGAGGTGGATAACAGCAAGAAGGGCAAGTGACTCCTGGACCCATGCACATATGTATACATGTGCAAGGCCAAAATGCAATCACTCAAAGTGAATTCATCCAAAGGCTGAAGTTGTCTGGTACATTAAACTATACATTGTCCTGTGGTGGGAATGAGTATCATTTGAGTGAAGTTTGAGCAGACCAATGGTGAAAGAGTATTGATTGAAGCCCCTCATATATATATATATATATATATATATTTATATGTATATATTTTTGTATGTTTTTTTTAAAAAACGTGAGATTGGAAGACAGCTAAAGCCACCTTTAGGCCAGACCTAAAAATAATTAGCACTATGTAAAAGAGTAATCATTTCACTTATATTTGGCAATAAATATCCATCTGCTACAACACATTTACTTCTCTTAAATGTATGCGTTATAGTCTCACCTGTTTTTTAGCTGTAACCACTGGTGCCAACAACACAGTGGCCTCTACAGGTTCTATTATTTATGCATCACAAAAGTGTAAATTGTGAATCAGACCCTCAAGTTTGTTTAGTGTCAGTTTCTCCCCATTATGTTGAACATAAGTTGCCCACAATGTGATTATCAATTTGTAGGATGAATCAAACATCATTTCAAGTTCAGTTTCTTTTACATTTACTTCATCTTTAGGATGCTTATTGTCATCTGACCTAACCCATAAAACAACTTCAATGCATCCATCTTTAATCGTTTTAACACTGTCACTCACTTTCTTTAGCGATGCAAAATTGCCTTTGGTTTTATGCTTTACAAATTTGCCTCAAATGTGGACAGTCTTTGTTATTCACTGAAGGTTGGATTTACAAATTACACTTTTGAATAAGTTTACACTTTTGAGAATGTATTACTACTTTTCTGTATTCACAAACTGCACTTTTGCAGTAATTTACACTTTTGTAGTAACTTACACTTTTAGTAATCCCAGCACTACACATGGTCAACCAATGGGACAGAAACAGCCTATATTTTCTATGGAGGGTGTTGCAGTAACAGTGGTTGGCCATGTGTAGTGCGGAACTGTCTACTGTGTTTGTTTTAGTTGTACTTTACACTTGGGGTCTTTGAATACTGAAAAGTAGTAAACTTACTGGGCCTAATTTACAAAGGGACTTGCGAATATCCGCGCTTGTGGCAGAATCTCTGCACTCGGGGCAGAATCTCCACACTACAGTGCTCAAGGCAGAGATCTGCTCTCAGTGTGGATAATCCACCATGAGTGCAGAGATTCCGCAAGTTGTAAGTTCCTTTGTGAATCGAGCTCACTCTAAATTTACTCATACGTGTGAGTTACCTTTGTGAACAAGGCCAAGTGGGTCTATCTCAATTACACCTGAAACATATACCTTTAAAGTTCTTCTCTTTTGATACTCCTTCTCCTCCTTTATAACATTTCCTATAACTCACAGTTTGTACACTCTTATCCCGATTCACAAAGGGACTTATGATTTGCACAGCTATGAGCGTGGAGCCTCCACATCAGGGCAGAGTCTCTGCACTCATGGTGGAATCTCCATACTCTGGGTGGAATCTTCATATGGATCATTCTCTGCAGTGTGTCATATGGAGATTCCACCTCGAGTGAGGAGACTCCACACAAATAACTTTATGAGTCATCAGACCCTTTGTGAATCCCAGAGTGTACAAACTCAATACATGAACAAATACTTCCAAACTTTTTGTCACTTTTCTGTCTGCTTCTACTAAAATATCTCTCCAGTATTGTGCCAATCTTTGGAAGATAATTCATGTTTAACTTTTTCCCACAAATGTCTTATTTCATATTTATTAAGACTCCATGCTTAATCAGCTGGTAGATTCATAGATCTCTGGACCTTCTGGTCCTAAGCAATGCTTAAGCAAACTATTCATGGTTGGGAGATGATATGGCTCCAGTCCTGCATGAAGCCATTCCTCTAGACTATCAAACTATCACCCAAAATCCTATAGGCAAAAAAGTAGGTGGCCTAGCTGTTGTGTTCAGGCAAACATTACATATCACTGAAGTTGATGATGTCTCCATAAAAAATTGTGAGGCTCTTTTCTCCAGATGCAATCCTACATCGTCTTCCTCCAGTAACCTTCTTCTCCTTTACAGACCTCCACCTAGCAAGGCAACTTTCCCAGATGCACTTCTAGACACAGTTTCAAACCTGATAACACTATATTCCAACCTATGTGTTCTGGTTGACCGCAACATTGGGTTTGTCAAACCTAATATGCCCCATCCGAAAACAGTCCTTACTGCCTCAGAAGCACTGAACCTGCATTAGATCGTCCACGAACCCACACACATCTCTGGACACATCCTAGGTAACTAGGTAACACTGTTTGAAAGGCAAGTAGTTCTGCTAAGACAGAACGAGTCACCTTTCAAACAGTGACTCCAGTTATATGGTCAGACCACCATTTGCTTGCCTTCCACCATAAAACAACACTAAGCGACACACTGTAAACCACCTTACATGCATCCACCTATCGGCCGTGGAACAAACTCAATTTGGAACACTTAGAAACACAACTAACATCCAGTAGAGATCGAGAAACAATAAATTCTGTTAAAAAATGATTTGCTTTTGATAGCCTGATTCCACTAAAAACCACACAACAGAACAAAAGAAAACAAGCACCTTGGAGAAATGCAGAGATAAAACAAGAAATTTGGAAGCTGCAACATGCCTGGCTCAAAACAAACATCAAACAAGACATACTTCGCCTACAGAAAATTAACAGATTGTACAAGTCAGCTATCAAAAAAGCAATGAAAAAATTGCATTCGAATTCTCAATGAATTTCGTAACCAAATTGCTTAGAAGCAGCTCATCCCATTACTCAAGAGTTCACAGACAAACTGGCAAATCATTACAGGAACAAAGCAGACATGGACTCATACTTAAAACAGGGAAAAAGCATCAGCACTAACTCTTTTACAAAGTTAAAATCCAAAAATACTCTAACCCAGCCTCTCCGTTCCTTCTAACACATTTCACATGATGAATTTATGGACCTGGTCAAAGAAAGCAGGTCTGCCGGCAGCCCTTCTAACCCGTGTCCACTGCAAACCTTCAAGACAATTCTTCTAACAACCTCTGCTGACACTCCAGTGAGGAGAATCATCAACAAATCCTTAACTACTGGAATATTTCCAGAAGAAATCAAAAAGTCATACATACGCCCATTACTGAAGAAAACAAACTTGGACCAGCTGAAACCTGACAACTACAGACTGATTTCAAATGGACCTTTCCTGGGCAAACTGATAGAAAGAGCAGCTTTCGCCCATATGTCACAATTCATTGAAGAGAATGCTATACTTTCAGAATTCCAAACAAGATTCCATCCAGGAAGAGGCACAGAATCGGCCCTCCTTGCCATCTGGGATGGCCTGAAGAGTACAGTTGACTGCAACAGGGTTGCTGTGCTACTTCTCTTGGACCTCTCGGCTGCCTTTGACTCTGATACAAAGACTCCACGAAGCCGGCATAGAGGAGACTGCTCTAGACTGGATCTCATCTTACCTTTGCAGCAGAACTAATGTCATCTATACCCCACCTTTCTCGTCCAAACCATACTTCACAAAAGCAGGGTCCCTCAAGGCTCTATTATATTGCCCATGCTTTTCAACATCTACATGAAATCATTACCCGCACTGATCAATAAATGTCACCTCATGTGTTATAACTATGCAGATGACACGCAAATACTTCTTCAACTGCAATGCCCCAGAGACATTGGAAACTTGCCAACATTTTCAGTTGTCTCAGGTCTGTGGATCAATGGATGACATGGAGCCATCTCAAATTGAATCCTTCTAAAATGGAAATACTCATGTGTGGAAATTGGAAACATTATGACCCACTCGCCATGTGGCCTGATTATCTGGAACACCGCCTAAAATATCGAAGGAAGTAAGAAACCTCGGAATGACCATGGGCTCCTAGCTATCGATGAATGCCCAAGTGGACAAACTAGCAAGATCAAGTATTGTTACTATAAAAACTATGTGACAGATCTTCCCCCATTTGGGTTTTCCATGCAAGGTCCACGCTACCATCTCCCTTGTTTTGTCCAAACTTGATTATGCCAATAGCCTCTACCAAAGATCCTCTTTAACCACCACAACAATTATTATATATAGATACTCATTAGTTCTGCTTAACAAATGTACATATTACTGATAGTTTCATTATTCTATGTTTTTAACATGTATATAGATGATTGCATAAAGAAGTAAATCTTTTTATCATAACTATTTATCTGCAATTGCTTCACTATTGATCTACAAAAATATATATATATAAATAAATAAGGCTAATTTATCAGCACCGAAGACACAACCCACATCATGAACACTATCCACTCAGGCTCCCCCTCCGACCCTTGCCCCCATCATATCTTCAACAAAGCCGACACCATCATCGCACCCCACCTCCGTAACATCATAAACAGCTCCTTCACGTCAGCCACCTTCCTTCAAAGCTAGAAACACGCAGAAATCAACGCCCTTCTGAAGAAACCATCAGCAGACCCCAAAGACCTCAAGAACTTCCGCCCCATCTCTCTTCTCCCCTTCCCGGCTAAAGTCATCGAGAAGACCGTCAATACACAGCTGACTGCATTCCTCGAAGCAAACAACTCGCTCGACCCATCCCAGTCCAGATTTCGAGCCAACCACAGCACTGAGACCGCCCTCATCGCAGCCACCGATGACATCAGGACCATGATGGACAACGGAGAGACAGCCGCTCTCATCCTCCTGGACCTCTCGGCAGCCTTTGATACCGTCTGCCACCACACCCTAATAACCCGCCTCTACAACACTGGGATCCAAGGAAAGGCCCTGGACTGGATCACATCATTCCTCTCCGACAGAACCCAGAGAGTCCGCCTCCCTCCCTTCCGCTCCGCGGCCACCAAGATCATCTGCGGCGTACACCAAGGCTCCTCACTCAGCCCAACCGTCTTCAATATCTACATGAGCCCCCTCGCCACCATCGCACGCAAACACAACATCAACATCATCTCCTACGCCGATGACACCCAACATCCATCGCCAAAACCAACCTCCAGGACGGAATGAAAGATGTCGCAGAATGGATGAAGCACAGCCGTCTGAAGCTCAACTCGGACAAGACGGAGGTCCTCATCCTCGGACAATCCCCATCCGCCTGGGATGACTCCTGGTGGCCATTGGCGCTGGGCACCGCTCCGACACCCACGGACCACGCACGCAACCTGGGATTCATCCTGGACTCCTCCCTCACGATGACTAAGCAAGTCAACGCAGTCTCGTTCTCATGTTTCAACACCCTGAGCATGCTCCGAAAGATCATCCGGTGGATCCCCACCGAAACCAGAAAGACGGTCACCCAGACCCTTGTCACCAGCCGACTGGACTACGGGAACGCCCTATATGCAGGAACCATGGCCAAACTTCAGAAACGCCTTCAGCGCATACAGAACGCCTCCGCATGACTCATCCTCGACATCCCTCGCCACAGCCACATATCCACCCACCTGAGAAACCTGCACTGGCTCCCCGTCAGCAAGAGGATCACATTCAGGCTGCTCACCCATGCACACAAAGCGCTCCACAACATGGTCCCCGAATACCTCAACAACCGCCTCTCATTCTACACCCCCACCCGCAAGCTCTGCTCCACCAGCCTCGCCCTCGCCACCGTCCCACGGATTCGCAGAACCACCACAGGAGGAAGATTGTTCTCCTACCTGGCGGCCAAGACATGGAACTCCCTCCCCGCACACCTACGACTGACCCAGGACCACCTCACCTTCAGGAAACACCTCAAGACCTGGTTATTCGAGCAATAACGGCACCCCCCCCTCCCTTTAGCGCCTTGATACCCTCACGGGTGAGTAGCGCGCTCTACAAATGTATTGATTGATTGATTGATTGAACAACACTTGAAAGACAGAGTTTATTTAATGCACCTGTAATCTACATATACTATCTTTATTAATGCATCTTTATACCTTCCATGTACTTATGGATCTATATCTTTATTACTTTTGGATCTATATATTTACTAGATTTACTACTTTTCTTCTAATTCAGCATATCCAATGCACTACCCTATTTTTCAACCAATACTGCTCTCAATATGTCCTCTAGCTCAACTCTCTAACTCATCTCAAACCTCTTTCTACTACTCTTTCCAATGCTTTAGCCTATTTCTCACCCTATACCTCTGTCAATATATCCATTACCTCCACTCTTTCATTCATCCCAAACCCCATACCACTACCATGATCCCCAATATAACCGTTTCAAGACTCTTCCCTACTCCACCCCTCCTTGCATCATCTCATACCTCTTTTTACTATTTCGATCCCCCAAAACAAGCCTTTCTTAACCCTACCTCTGACTCTTCCCCTCCACCTCCCTTTTACTCACCTCCTCCACCTTTCTTTTATTTACCCCAAGCCTCCTCCTACTGCTATGAGTTCCAAAAATAAATAAATAATACAATTCTAAATCCTTCCCTTGTATTCCTCCACTTTCCTGCCCAATCCAAATAACAGACAAACATGTCCACAACTCAAATGAAATCAATATTTCACTATACTAATTCACCACTAATCCGTTATGGGTTCCGGAGTAGCGTGTTACCCGCTGGAAAAGCACTTTCAACACTTCACAAGGGGTAGCAAGCACTATACAAATGCAAACCTTTTTACCTCTTCTACCCCTTCGCTATCCTTCTCAATCCAAATAACTGACTAACATATCCACCACTCAAATTACTTTCATATTTTCACTACACTTATCCACCACTAATCGTTTATGGGTTCAGGAGTAGCGTGCTACTAGCCAAAAAAGTGCTTTGACGCCTCATCTGGGGTAGTAAGTGCTATATAAATGCAATTACAATTAAGTACATAAAACATCTCTCATCACATAAATATGTGCCACAGGCACAAACATAATGTGTGAAGACTTTTTTTTGCCATTTCAACCATTTCATTATGGGTTGCCCGGAGGAATTCGAAAAATGGAGGTAGTCTAACATTTTGAAATTTCTCCTATCAGTACCCAAATATATATATTTTTTTTACAAGGCACATTGCAAAAAATGTCTTTATATATATGCTCAGTATCTGATCAAGATACCCCAGCCATGACAGAATCAACCTGCAAGAAATATTCCTTAAGAAAAAAATTATGTAAAAAAATAAAAATACATTCCCTGAAGTAGGAAATGTGATGTTCTTCTTCAAACTTAAATATGTTAAGATTAGATTTAGCCTTTATTTGAGTTAGACTTTTTATTCCTTAGTTTCTTCCAGTCGTCTTTTTATTTCCTGCCGTAGAAACTTTCTAGAAACCTTCTACTCCTTGAAAACATTTGGTCCTGAAATGAACTGCCAGAGTAGTGAGAAGTTTTACTCTTCAACTTGCTTAGTCCACTTTTTTACATCTTGTTGCTGAATAAAGAAACTCTAAATCTTAAGGGTAGTCAAACCCAAAGGCTCATGTGTAGTTACCACCTCCAGAAAATGAAAACCCCAGAAGGTAGACAACAGTGACCAGTGCGATTTATTTTCCTTCCTTCTTTGTGAGTGATCCAGATGTATTATTTCAGCTTATAGCAGAATGTCGGTAAAAACTCTTCAAGCTGAATGGAGTCTATTTTTACTTTGAGGCATGGGTTTTTTCACAAAGTATAATTTTCCTATAATCCTCATAAGAGAAGGATGAATAAGGGAACTCCTGAGGCATTAACAGTTTCTTTGGAGAGGAAGAAGAATTATTTTCCTTTCCTTTGGAAATGTAGACAGTCTTTTTCTCAAAAATAAATTTGATTTAAACATATGTATGTAAGTACCTCGAGAGAGTATTCAGCCATCTTGTTTTTTACATGGGCTAGCAGAAAAGGTGGCCCTTCTGCCAGTTGTGGACACTTTGATTGAGGATCTCAGTTTTCTACAATAGTGAGCAAACATGGTACCAACTTGAAGGCCAACTTTCTACCCCCAAATGAGAAAAGGTGGTAGATACCATCACAGAGGTCAATCTAGAACCAACTCTGCTATTGGTAAATATACAACTTCTTCCACTTTGCTTCGGAGTTGGAATGTCTCAGTTTTTTCAAAAATTAACTAGAGATCAGTAAGTTCTTCGGACCGTCCTAGGTAACCAAGTAGAGTCTTATCAGGAACCAGTAGTGAGCTTTTTCTCACACAGAGTCCATGTTTTCATACAGATCCCACACTCATTTTTATGGAGGGAAGTGAGCTTCTAGTTAAGGGAGCTATAGAGAAAACAACTTTAGATTCATCAGGGTTTTTAAGCAATCATTTTCTGGTAGAAAAGAAAAACAAGAAATTGAGGCCAGTCATAAATCTTTGTCAGGTCAACCATTTTGTAGTATACTTTTATAGGATACTTCAAAATGGAAACCATTCTCCAACGGATACTGTCTCTAACATGTGGATTGGGTGGTACGTCTGCACTTAACCAAAGCTTTCCTTTCAGTTCCAATTCATTTTATCATCCCACATTTCTCCAATTTGAATGGCAGAATTCTGTGTACCACTTCACAACTCTTCCTTTTGGTCTATATTCGGCACCATGGTGTTTCACTGCAGGGCTCTTCCCTGTCCCCTACCCTGTTTAATCTTTATGTTACACCACTTGCCTCCTTGATTGAATCCTTTGTCCTGTCTCTGGCATCATACGCCGATGACACACAAATAATAGTCTCACTCGTGAAAAGTGAAAATTATTCTGGTAGCACGATCAATAAATGCATGAGTGCAGTGAGTAGATGGATGGATAGTAATTGCTTGAAGCTTAACTCTACAAAAACAAAGGTCATCCAGTTTGGCAATAGTCCATCCATATGGTCTCTGAACTGGTGGCCCTGGGATTTGGGCACTGCACCAATGCCAATGTCCAAAGCAAAAAACCTGGGGATCATGTTGGACAGGGAGTTAAAATATAAAGATCAAATCAACAAGGTCACTTCTTCCTCCTTCCACTGGCTTAGAATTATCAACAACATTGAAAAATGTCTGCTGTTTGATCTTCTGAAAGCTGTGGTCATTGTCTTAGTTTTATCACGACTGGATTATTGTAATAGTCTCTATGTTGGCCTCCCAAAAGGTCCACTCAAGAATCTGCAGACCATTCAAAATGCGGCCGCACGATTCCTTTAAAAAATTCCCAAATCTCAATCAGCGAGGTCAGCTATTAGACAATTGCATTGGCTTCCAGTTAGCCATCGTATCACCTTTAAGGCATTCTGCCTAGCCTATAAAACACTCTAAGGGAAAGCCTCAGCCTTTAAAAAAAAAAACATCTTGAGTGGTATATACCAGGCAGAACTCTGCATTCCGGTGCAGCTAGACGCACAAGGGTGCTTCCTTCATACTCGCCACCTGGGGGAAGGGGGAGCTTTTTTAGAGTCACGGCTCTTCACTGAAACCATCTGCAACTCGAACTGAAAACTTTCTCCTCACTCCATGTCTTTAGGAAGCAACTCAAAACCTGACTATTTTATCTTATACAATACTATTCAGGACATCTTCGGCTCTTCTTTGCTCTGCATATCGGCAAGATTTCTCCGGGCATTTGTGCGCTTTAAAAGTTGCATCATTGATTCATTCAACTCCTAAAACCAGTTGCGTTTTATCTTCATCTCCTTTGTATGCCTTGTCAAAAAGTCCCATGGCTGGACGGTGTTAAATTTGTGTGTGCAACCAATGTATCACCACTATCTTAAGATACATTTTCCCCTACGTTTCAAGTTGAAGTTTCTCTCATACATGATGAGCCACATTCCTACAAAAGATTTTATTCCCAAGTGGAAAGTAACATGGTTACAAAGAAGACACGTTTTTACATATTTTATGCATGTGGGCAGTTGTACTGAATGGTCGTAGGAAGTCCCTGAGAAAGAGGTTAAATCAGCTGCACATAAGAACCTGCAGGCAGGCTTTAATATAGAGCCCAAATTAACAACATGCACAATTAATCTGGAATTTTGTGAATTTTATGGATCATTTCTTAAAGCTGGTGTAAGCTTTTCTCTCTTTTTTCAAACTTTTATATGTATGAACTGTAATGTATAGGTTTTTGTTCTGTTTTTCTATCAATGTAGAGAAAGATATTATTTTTGTTTTATTAGTTTTACGTATCACTTTACCTAATATAGGGCCTCATGTAGGTAGCTTAATACCGGTCGGTAACGGCCGAAATTCGGTAAATATGCCGTTACCGACCGGTATATGGACAAGTGAGATGTAGGAGACCAAAAACCAGTTTTCGGTAAATATGAAGCGGTAAATACTGATTCATAATTACCGAATACATATTTACCGAATCGGTAAATATGAAGTGGTAAATATGAATCGGTAAATATGAAGTGGTAAATATGAAGTGGTAAAACTGAAAATGACATGTAGGTAAAATCGGTAATGAAGAAATCCATGAAAATCGGTAATTAAGAGTCGGTAATTAACACTGAGTGAAAGCAGGTGGTAACCATCAACAGACCATATAAGCAATCCCAAAATGCAACAGCGTGGACAACATGGCCGCTCTGTATGTCATTGCAAGGCGCCTACGTCTACAGGCAGCAGGTCTGAGGATATGGATACGGGAGGAACGCATCTACAGACAGCGCATCACACTCTTCCAACTGACTGATGCAGAGATACATGAAAGGTACAGGCTACACCCCCAAACCATCATGGACCTGATAAGGGACCTGCACCCACTCCTGGACCAGCCAACAAGAAGGGCGCCTGCCATACCACCACATGTGCAGGTGCTCTGCAGCCTACATCTACTGGCATCCGGCAGTTATCAGGTGGTGATAGCTGCGGTGGGTGGTGTATCCCAGAGTTGCCTGTCCCGTTTCTTCAGGAAGTTCCTGGATGCCATGATGCAGAGAATGCACCACTACATCAGCTTCCCAAACACACAGGCTGAACTGCAGAAAACTAAAACTGACATGGCACAGTTCCCCCATGTCATTGGCTGTATTGATGGCACACACATCCCAATCTGCCCACCAGCTGACACAGAGCACATCTACAGGAACAGAAAGTCCACCCACTCCATCAATGTGCAGGTGATCTGTGATGCAGGGAACATCATCACTGATATTGTAGCGAAGTTTCCTGGGAGCACCCACGACTCTTACATCTTCCAGAACAGTGGGATCTACACACGACTGATTGCCGGAGAATTTGGAGAGGGATACCTGCTAGGTAAGTAACAGTGACGCCCCATGAAACCTGCAAATCATAGTGTATAGAGGCATGTGACTGATGGTTCCCTTTTACTCACCTAGGCGACAGTGCATATGCCTGCCGGTCATTCATCCTCACTCCCTACCTACACCCATCAACCCAGAGTAAGAGACGATACAACGTGGCACATAAATCTACACGCAATGTGGTGGAGCGCACGTTTGGACTACTGAAAAGCAGGTTTCGCTGCCTCCACAAGAGCGGAGGCGCACGCCAGTACACACCCATCAACTGCTGCAAGATCATTGCCACTTGTGCAATGCTGCACAACCTTGCCACGAAGAGAGGTACGGATGTGGAACTAACAGATTTTGAGGACAACGAGGATGAGTCAGGCCAGCCAGAGGGCAACGCAGCTAGAGTGCCAACTGCAAAAGATGGGAGAGAGAGACGGGCAGAGATCACATGCAACTATTTCTGAGTAAGTAAGGGGACACAGCCAGTTGTGGTATGTCATGACGTAGTTTTAATGCGGCACTACGCCATGAACACAAGATCAAGCCAATCTGGCAACATAGCATATATACAAGGAGTAAGTCCAGGGTTACGTCACCCATTGGGAAGTGGCTACGCAGGGCTGCATCAATGTTTGCGCATACGCGCTGCAGTGTGGGATGGCACGGCTTGAGCATCCTCACTACAGCCAACCCCAAGCCGCCTGCTGCTCCTGCGTGCTTCTGGGACGGGGGGTGTGATGCTGCTCCTGCTGCTGGTGTCGATGCTCTCCGCAGCATCCCCTGCAGCAGTTGTCGCCGCCTGACTTGTTAATAGCACCTCTAGTGCACTTGTCACCTGCACCATCCCCCGAGACACGTCGCTGCAGCAGTGTGTCAGGCCCTCCTGCATCGACACAGAGCGCCGGCAGAGTAGAGAAGTGGCAGTTGCCAGACGGTTGAGTGCCCTGGTGGTAGTGTCCCTCCTCTGCCGTTCCCGGCGCCGTGCATCTATGTCAGCATCTAATTTGCTGCACAACTGCTGGATTGACTGGGACATGTCCCGAATGCCCGCTGCCATTGCGCCGATGTTATTGTCCATGTTGACAAATGTAGATTTCATGAACCGCATATGCCTCTGGACTGACATGACTGTCTTTGTTTGCAGGCGCTGTTGTTTTAACATTTGGCCCTCGAGCCCCGAGAAGACACCATGGCTGTCAATGCTTGCTGGTGGACTCTGGACACGGGACCTGCGGCGCCCTCTTGCACCCGTCTGTGCTGCCTGTGAGGTGTAGGGCACAGTGGCATGGCTCCCATCCTGGGGCATAGTAATTTGCTCAGGGCCCCTGCTGTCGTCAGACGAGGTGTCTAAGGCTCGCAGCCTGGCGGCAGGACGCCTCCTCATTCTCACACCTGCAGGCGGTGATGTGGCCGGTGACTCAAACATGAGTGGCGATGCTGGCTCTGGGTGAGGTGATGCTGGCTCTGGGTGAGGTGATGCTGGCTCTGGGTGAGGTGATGCTGGCTCTGGTTGAGGCGAGGCTGCCTGTGTTGGTGGTGCGGCTGCCTGTGGCCCTGCTCCCTGGGCTGAACTTGTGCTGGCCAGAGGTGATCTGTGTGGCCGGTGTGCCCTCTCTCCTGCAGCATGCCCTGTCCTGCGTGATGTCACATCTGTGGACAGAAATGCAACATCGGCTCAGTGTCCCCGAAGGGCTGCATTGCAAGCATCACAATAAATCATGTCACACTCCAAATTGTCCTCTGCCTCCTTGTGCCTAATGTGTGTAACATGCCTTGTTGCCCTGTGCTATTTACTTCATGGTTGGGGTTTCCCTGACTACATCTCCCAGAATGCATTGCCTGTCTGCACTAACACATGGACTGGAGTGGGATACTCATTTCACAATGGGGGATGTGGGATAGGGGTAGGGGGGGCTACATTGCTGTGCATTCGTCTTACCTTGTTGGGTGGCGGCTCTGGCAGAGCTGTCAGCATCCCCAAGACCCACGACGCTCTCATTCTCGATTGTGGCCCCCACCAGCTCCTCCAGTTCGGTGAGGGCAGGTGCCCTGTTGGTTCCACCTCCAGTCTGGCTGGCCTCCTTCTGGATTTCCCCCATCTTCCTCTTGGTTACAATCCTCAGGTCATACCAGTGCTTTTTGAGGACCTCTATGTCCCTGTGGGTCACTCCCACAGCATTGACCTGCGCCTGGATGGCCAGCCAAATATTGCGCTTTTCAGCCTCAGGCACTTGCAGGGACTGCCTCCCAAACAGCTTCTGGTGCTGCTTCACCACCTCCTCCACCAGCACCTGGAGTTCCTTGGGGCTGAATTTCAGCTTCCTCCTCCTTTCTCCTCCATCTCTCTGTGTCCTCTGGCTGGACATGATGTTTTTTTGCTGCACAAACAGGCACTGGCTCCCTGCCTCTCCTCTGCACTCCAAGCCTCTCCAGGGTCTGTTAATTGTGTGCACCTGCCTGGGTGTGGCCACTTCCTGGTTGGGTGGGGTGTGGTTGCACAGGATTGGCTATTTCATCAAGTCATGTGATTTTTTTTCCCGATTCGGTAAATACCGATTCGGTATTTTCCGATTCGGTAAATACCACCGCGGTATTTACCGATTCGGTAAATACCACCTCGGTATTTACCGATTCGGTGAATTCCGATTCTTGATTACCGAATGTTACCGATTCGGTAATTGTTACCGAATTTTTACCTACATATAACTTACCGATTCTTAAATACCGATTCGGTACGGCTCGGTATTTAAGAATCGGTAATATTTATTTACCTACATGAGGCCCATAGTGTTATTTCACATATATGTTCTAATTGTTTTATTACCCATGTGCAATAAATTGAAATAGAAAAAATGTAATATCTTTAATCTCTAGGTTTCATCTATTCATATCAGTGATACCCAAAATACGGTCCAGTGGCTGCTCTCCTAACCTTCACATGCCCCCCCCACCCCCTGGGTTAACAGCAGAACTGGGCTGCTGTTTAGTTCAGAGAGCATTAACACTCAGAAAGATGTTAAATAAAAGGGGAAGCTTTTATTTACAAACGAACTGAAGTAAAGTAAAAGAAGCCAATAAAGTATCATGTACCGTTGAATCATCCACAAAGCCCCACTCCCAACCTGCCTGCATCAATGTGGCCCTCTGGCTCACCACAGACCATACTATGTGACCCCTGGGAAAATGTTTGTATCTATGAATCATATACTTAGATGACATTCTTATTTTCTCCCGAGACAATCAGTTACAAGTTGACCATTTTATTTCCTGGAAAATGTAGGTTTTGTCATCCTCCAGGAAAAATCCTTTCTAATACCTGTTCATTCTACAGAGTTCCTGGGATTCCTAGTGAATTCTGAATCTAGCATCCTGCAACAACCAAATTCAAAACTTTGGAATTTAGAAAAGAACTGTCACAATTGATGCTTGCCTCTCACATATCCCTCAGGCACTTGTGACGCATAGTAGAGTTATTGGCTTCATCAATGTGAGAAGTTGGCCTGGTATATGCTGTCCACTAGTTATAGCGGGCACTTTGCATCAGTCCAAGCAACCCCTTATTGATGATAGGTTAAAGACAACCTTTATTGAAAGCTGTCCTAGTGGTAGCTATGGAGAGGAGCCTTCAGTCTAAGTCTTGAAGGATTGTAAAGCTGCTTGTTTCACCAGTCTATAATCTCTTGAATGGCTAAATGAAAGGCAACCACACCAGGGATATTGATAAAGTATATGTATTTGTTACTAAACACACCCTGCTAGTATCTTTATGAGGCTAGAGGTCAAAGCACATAAGTTCAAGTAAACTTCAAATATTACAGTAAAATCGCACAAATACACGTTACGCCCTAGAGGAGAGCCAAACCACATACTAAATTAGTGGTTTAGGAACCACGACTTAACTAGACACAAGGCCTAGAGCCTGTAGAATTGCTCGGACCCCAAGGAATCACCCAAGGTAGTAACGCAGGGGACCCACAGGGGCCGTGTGCAGTGTGAGAACACAGCCGCGAGCTCCCGTTACTTCTATGGGGAAAGTCACGGTTAGATTTTTAAAGATTAGGGACACTTAGAGATGAGCTAGGACCAAACCTTTTTGGACTTAGGAAGTTCTAGGGTCAACACCCACTGGAGCACTGGAGTACTCGTATTACCTCACCCAGGGAAGCCGGGTGCATAGGTGTCAAATGGTGTCGGGTCGCGTCGTCGTTTTCAATGGGAGCTGACAAAGAAATGCTGCTGCCGGGAAGATGTGAAGTGTCCGAAGAGATCCAAGCCTGGATCGAGGTCGAGAAGAACCTGAAAACAGAGGGGACAGAGTCTCGGTCACTTGCCAGTGACTAGGGGCACGATAGGCGTATGCCCACCGATGTTGGGGGATTTCAGGTGAAGAAGGTGAAGCTTGACTCTTCAGCCACGAGGACCAGGAAGCATCTAGGACAACCAGGAGCTGGATTTGAGCTGTCCCACGAAGGATGTCGAGTGCTGCAGTGTCGGTGCCCGGATTGGGTGCAACAAGCCATGGCAACAGCAACCCACGCAGAAAGAGAAGAAATGCTTTGGTGAGGAGTCAGGGCACATCTGGGGCAACCAGAGAAGTCCAAGGAAAATCAGAGTTGCCTTCACAGGGACCCACCAGTCAATGGACCAGGAATCGCGAAGGAGCCTTGAGCAGAAATGCAAGAAGCAGGCTCACGGAACACTTGTGGAGTGTAGGCCCACAATCTTCGGTGCAGATGGTGCTCGGGGCTTGGGCTATAAGTAACCCAAAGCACGACTTCGGGAGACTTTCGGAAGTCAATGCACTTGCAAATGTGCACGATGACCAGGAGTTCTGGTCTCACATTACTCACGAGGGCTGTGGGTTTCAGCTTTGCTGGGGACTCCGGTCGGCCTCTGAGAAGTCTGGAAATCCTCTTCCTGGGCTGCAGATACTTCGGAGTCTGTTGGGAGCTTCGGAGATGCAGACCGGCAAAACGCTTTGTTGGTGCCTGCCAAGCAGGGGAGTCACTCCTTGACCCCAAGGGAGATTTATTCAGTCCTCTAGTCTTGAGTGGAGCGTCGCAGTTCCAGGATTCAGCTACAGAGTTTCGTCCAGGGATATCTAAATTCCTGTTGCCAGGGGTTCCTTACTTATACCTAAGAAAGGGGTTGGACTAACTCTAGGGACCCACCTATGGGAGGGTTTGGAAAGAGGGGTGGCTACACCCATTTCCTTTGTCCAGTTGCGCGCCAGAGCAGGGGCTGGAAGCCCCTGAACTGGTTTGAGCTGGACTATGCACAGGGACACCAAATGTGCCCCCAGTGTAGGACTTCAAAGCACTCTGAGAGTGCTCCCACCCAGCCCCAGTACACATCAGCCTGTCTGGGAGGTGGTTACACCTCCTGTGACAGGAAACCTATTGTCCAGGCCTCACCAGCCGGCGTTTCAGTCAGCAGCAGGAGGCCAGACCTGGGTCTGTGGCTGCAGCACCCATTTTGTGATGCCAGGGCTCTGTTAAGTTGGTACCGGGTATACCGGTGCTGTCATGCCTCTTCCTCTGGAAGGGTGGGATCATACTCCCACACCAGTTACTGGTGTGGGGGTATGATTCCAAGGTGTTTGACACCAAACACGACATGTTTCTGTGCAGCCAGTCCAAAGTTAGCATTAACCGTTTGGTTATAATGCACTTAAGAGTATATGGTCAGGCTGCACTACTGACAACCCCGGAGGATGGATTCCGAAGGCTGCAGAGGGGCTCAGCTCAGGCCTGGGCACCCTCTCACATATAACCTAGAACCCTGCCTTCAGGATTGATAAGGCCTGCCATAGGGGTGACTGATAGGTTTCTATGTGCAGTGATAGGAGAGATATAGTGAACCTATATCTCAGTAAGGGGTGCCTGCACCAACTTACCCAGGCTGCAGTAGCAGACCTGTGGTGTCATTTTGGAAGGCTTCCCAAGGGTGGCATAATACATGCTTCAGCCCCTGGTAGGCCTCTGGGGTACCTATGCCCTGGGTACATTGTATACCATATACTAGGGACTCACAAGGGTACCCCAGAATCCAATCTGGAGTGTACCTAAAGTACATGGAATCAATTTAGAGAGGAAGTAGCTAGGCTGGGGTCCTGAATAGCAGGGCCCCAGCCAGACTAAAGTCGAAAAACAGTGAAACACCAGCCAAAAGTGGGGGTAACCATAAGAGGCAGATCCTACTCTCCTACAATCAACCCAAGTGGTATTTCCCAGGACACTTCAGAGTTTTAATGACTCAGAATTATCCACTTGAGAAGGGAGCTAAGCTACATGGACCTAATTTCTTTAGATCCAGAAAAAAGTAAGAAGACAATTGTTGATTAGAACACCTGATAGCATGGAATAGACAATCAGCTTTGAATTCTGCCCAGATCTTCTATTAGCATCCGACACAAGTTCGCCAGGTAGGGTGCCAATTCTAAATTGACAGCACATGGTCTCAGAAGGGGTCCACAATATAGATAAACTTATTGCAGACTCCTTTGCAACCCAAACCTCTGCAAATAATTGTACTCCATGTTCAATCCTTCTCAGAATGGACAACCTAATGGCAGTAAGTTATTTCAACCATATCGGAGACACTCATCCACAACTGTTACTGAATCTAGCAAAACAGTTTTGGGAGTGTTGGCTGCAACACCATATCACTATTACAGCAGAACACCTCCCAGATCAAATGAACTAAGGGCTGTATGTAGCATAGGGATTTATCCATTCTGTGTCCACGAGAAAATGTGTTCATGCATATGGCCTGGTGACTCTGAAACTACAGCGACTGGAAACTATACATTTCAGTCTTCCTTCATATTCAGAAAATTTGGGATCCTTTTGACATAGACTTCTTTGCATCAAGAGTCAACACTGAACTTCCCCAATTTTGCAGTTGGATTCCAGATGAGTTGGCTATAGTTACTGATGCATTTCTCCAAATCTGAAACCAAGATCTTCTTTATGCACTTGCTCCATTTTTAATGATCTTCTGGTGTCAATCAAAACTCAGAAGAGATCTATTTTTAGTGATCTTAATTACTTCAGCCTGGCCATCTCACATCTGGTACTCAGACCTCCTTCAAATGTCTGTAGACATACAAATTATGCTACCCAATCTCCCATGTCTCCCTTCAAAACCCTTTAAAACTATATTACAATCTCAATTTGTCTAGCAAGAGCCAACTTTAGGCGCGTAGGGTGTCCACAATGCTTGGCCAGCCCTGGGACTTTCTGCAGAGACTACTGACCTCATCAACAAAGCTTTAGGCTCCAGGTACTTTTAAGGTTTACAAATCAGCTTGAGATCAGTGGTATACCTGGCATTTGGGATCAAGTTCCTAAACCTTTCAAGTGGATGTCCCAATTGTAGGTAGTTACCTAGGCCATCTGGTGTCATCAATTAAGTGATACAAAACATGAAACGTACTCAGGTCAGCTATTTCTTTGCATCTCCATTTCATAAATGGAAAACCATTTGGGGAAAATCTGTTCATTTGCAAATATTTTTGCGGAATTAGGATGAGTATTCCTCCTTCCACTAAATACAACTGTGTATGGGATGATCATTTAGTTCTATCTCTAGGTCTGCCAATTTGAAATTATCTTTAACAGCCCATTCACAAAACATACAATGCTACTATGTTTGGTTTCTTGCAAAAGCGTGTTTGATGTTAAAGCTTTGGAACTTTCTGGAAGATAATTTACTGCTTCTGGGGTCCTTTTAATATCAAAACAAGAACAAAAACGTTATTTTCCTTGCTGGAGTAACCTGCTTTTTCAAAGCAAGCAAAACTTTGTCTTGTAAGATGTCTGAAGGAGTACCAGTCTCACAGATCTGTTCTCAGAAGGTCTGTAGGCCAATTGATTATTTATATATGTGAAGCCCAACTCTCCAGTCACTTCCGCCACTGTTGCTAGATGTGTCAAATAGATTATGTCCCAAACAGGCATTGACTTTTCAAACTTTGGAGCCCATTCTTCTAGATGAGCCCTGGCTTTTTAAGCCTCTTGGACCAAAGCTAGATTAAAATATATTCAGAGAACAGCTGTCTGGTCTTCTGTTTCTACTTTCAGAACATCCTTCTGTAACCAAATTCTCATGCTGTTCTCTCGATTGTTAATACATTTAGAAAAAGCATAAAAAGGAACCTTTATTTCTTGACCCAAAATAATGATTTTTCAAAATATTTTGCTGGAATGTCCTGCTTTTACTAAAGACATGGAGGCAAGCATTATCTCCATTATCCAGAGAATGGATTGTGTCACTACTAATGATCTTCATTTGTATTTACTTTATTTTGTTCCTATTCTCACACAAGGCAGACTAAACTATTGAACAACAAGAAAGAGGGTGTGACAAACTATGAGGGGGGTCTATTTATATGGTGTTCATGGGACACCTGTGATGCCTACATTTGTAGTCACACCGGAGTATACCAAAAAGTGATGGATGGAATGCTTAATTAATCTCAGCCACTGGTAATTACTTGGGGCTGCATTCCAGTCCATCGTTATTTTGCGAACCCTGACACTTCAATTTGGGCACAGCCTATGTAAATCAGTCTTATCCTGCTCCAATAGGAACAGCCAGAAGCTACTGGCCAGGTCTTCCCTGAACCGGAATACAAGTAACCCAAGTACAGTTTTCCATTATTAAGACTCATCAGTTGGGTATAACTTTGGTAAAGTGGCTCAGTGTGCATGGGACACATGGCTGGACATACACGTCACAGGGCGGACCCGGCAGTTCGGGCTGGAGTGTCGAGACTGATTTGCATATGGCTGGGTCTAAAATGAGGTGGCATGGCATGCAAAATAATAGTGGATTGGGATGTGGCCGGGGTAATTAAAAGTGGCTGAGATTAATTCAAGCATTCCTGCCATCAATTTTCAGTACATTTGTAGTCATAGCGCCAGGGAATGCTGGGCATTGTAGTTTTATTCCTTTTCTCTGTATTTTCTTTGTTTATGTCTGCTATAGTAATAAATCAAAGAAATAGGAAATCAGTGTGTTTTTAAAAAAAAATGAGGACTTTCCAACAAATAGCTTTTGGAAAATCCTGACTAATCGCCAGAGTATCATTAAGAATACATTGGGGGGCGTGGCCAGCAGCCGATCTCAATGGCCGCACTCTAGAGAAGCTCCGGGGAGAGACGCGGAATCCCTAAAGCATCCGTTCATCCATCTGAAAATGTATTGTGCCTCAGGGACACCAACAACAAGCGCCACGCTGGGAGAACCGATTGCGCCGCTCCATGTCCGGCGGGGGCGCGTCGTATGCTGAGGGAAGAGCACAGCGGAATGCGGCCTGGCGGACCGTTGGCAGCCAGGCAGTAGCGTAGGCCGCGAGTGGCCGGAAGTGCCTGTACTCCAGAGTGGGGCGGAAGGTACGGTGGGTGCCCGAACTACCGGCGAACGCTACAGGAGGATCGTGGCCCGCACCTGTGCACGCTCCCGGTGAGTGATCCTGCGCCCCCCCCCCATCGGGGGCCTACACGAGGCGCTGGCAGTACAGGTGCGCGCCTCAGGCCTCGAGGCGCGCCTGAGAAGCGGAGGTGGGGGCGAAGTGCTGACAAGGACCCAGCCGACGCCGACACGGTACAGATGAGCGGCGAGGGGCAGGAGAGCTCCATTTTGTCTACTCCGGAGGCTACTGGTGCGGGGAGAGGTCTGAGGGGCCATATAAGAAGCGCTGGATGTCTGGGGCATGCGGGGCTCACTGCCAAATAACTCTGCACACCTAAGGACTGTAGCAGTGCCCTGAATGGTTGGAGAGGGGGACAAGTAGAGGCATCGGGAGCAGCCTAGCTGGGCGGGAGAGCCCCCTGCTTCAGAGGAGTGACTAGAGGTCAATCTGGCCTTGCAGCCCAGACTGAAAGGGAGTACGGCAAGGATAAAGGCGCCACTTCCCCCGACGGCGGAATTAACGGCTGGCGCACCGAGCGGCTGTCAGAGGGCAAAGCAAGGCAGGGCGGTGTTATGCCACTGGTGCCGCGAAGTTTCATTACTGGTCCAGTCTGAGCGACATAGAGCCCCACTTGCACAGGGTCAGCGGCGCGGCGGGAAAACCGACAGGCCGCTCGTGGAGTGCGCTCCTGCGGCAGGCGGCGGAGACTACCAGTTGGAGCTGCATCCCTGTGGCAGAGATGGGGGCAGGGGCCCGCGCACGAACTCACAAGCCAAACTGGACAAATACGCCTATAATAAGAATGCTCCTGCGGAGCCTGAACGCAGGGACATCTCTCATAAAGAGTCCGAGCCGCCGGGGGCGACAAAAGTGACATTGGAAGATATTATGGAGGCCCCTACCAGTGTGCAATCGAAGGTGGGCACCATCTCCACTGATGTTTCCTTGCTGAGAGCAGACTTCCAGAAAATGACCGCCAGGGTAACCGAGGTGGAACAACTGACGAAATCGCTGTCGCGAGACACCGCCGCTCTACTCAGTAGGGTCATCCATCTAGAAGCAGAAAATCGGAGTACGGCAGAGAAGTTGGACGACCAGGAAGGGCGCTCTCGACGTAACAACATACGAATCACGGGCATTCCTGAGAGCGACGGGCATCCAGCCATGGATCTCTATGTCGAGGAGCTCATAAAAACCAAACTTCAGCCCAGAGGGCTCTCACATTTCTTCTCTGTGGAAAGAGCACACAAGGTGCCAGGGGGCAAGACCAAACCCGGAGCTCCCCCCAGGCCGGTCCTGGCCCGCATTTTCAACCATCGCGACAGAGATGTAATACTCCAAACAGCGAGGGTGGCCCCCCCACTGCGAGTCCAGAACGCAGTGGTGTCCTTCTTTCCGGACTATACGGCAGCGGTATCGAAACGTCGCAGGAGCTTCCTTGAAGTAAAGAAATAACTTAGGCGCAGAGAACTACCATATTCCATGCTGTTTCCGGCAAAACTGCGCGTGATGGCGGATGGAAAAACTTGTTTTTTTGAATCACCAGAAGAGGCCCACGACTGGCTCGAGGGATGTCGACGAGCGGAGGGATCCCGGCGGACAGAGAAGCGACAGCGGCGCCCTGGGGACGCCGACGGCTCCGTGGAACATAGCCCGGGACGTGAGGAGGCCGGTGCACACCGGACTGGAGAAGAGGGCTGAGGGGCAGCGGCGACTTCAGATCAAGAGACGCTGTGCCAGAGCGCGGCTGACACGATCTGGCCATAAGTGTGAGGGGAATTGAGTTAATGGCCGCGATGCACACGATGTACTCACCCTCCCGCTCGGAGGTGCTGGGCTCTGACCCAGAGTGGTGGGCCCGACCAAGGGAACGTGGCATACTCCGACTACCAGACTGTCTCTGAGGAAGGGATAGACTGCGGTATCTCACGGACTTCTCTCCCCCCCCACACGCAAGTACTGTTGAAGGGGTTGAAGCACTCTGCTATGTTGGGGTGGCGGATAGTTGGGGATCCGTCTGGCAGGGAGGCAGGGAGGGGGTAGGTAAGAGGGAAAGTTCTATGTTCTTGATTTTGAATGGTTTCTATCTTATTTTGATGGTCACCCTAGCCGAAAAGAATGTGCAGGCACAGATACACGGGAAAGAGATTTGTCTTCGCCCTTTACTGGGGGTGATGTGTGAGAGGCACGTAACTCCTGTGGATTTTGAATATATTAGGGTGTACCGAACACTACACTATGATGATCGTACAATTGCAACTCATTCTTTAATAAGGAATGATCTGGGGTTAGGGAGGAGGGAGGAAGGGAGGAACAGGAAGAATCAGTATTTTTCGTTTGGGAGGGGGGTAGGGTTGGGGGAGGTAGTGGTGAATATGTTATGTTGGTTTTGTTTATATTTTGTGATTGATCTTAAGGAAGCTCTTAGGCGGAGGGCACTTTTCCACAATACCCAGCAGAGGCAGTACATGGGTGACTCTTCGATCTCTCATACACCTAGCATCAGGTATGGCAGCACAAAATCAGACTACCCCTGATCCTGAAACGTACCCTATGGCCCAAGTGACACCACTGTCCATGATTACCTGGAATGTCCATGGTCTCGGCGACAAAATAAAGAGGGGATTGGTTCTACAGTACTTAAAGCGGTGCTCCCCAACGGTGGCCCTGCTTCAGGAAACACACCTTACTGGCGCCGCATGTAGGGAAATGGACAGATGGGGGTTTAAAATGGTAGTACATTCTGAATTCTCCTCAGGCTCTAGGGGTGTGGGTATCCTAGTTAAAAAACAATCACCACTGATAGTGCACCATACTAAAACGGATGTCCACGGCCGTTTTGCGGCCATAGTAGGTCAGTGGGAGGGGCGGTCTATAAATATAGTATCAGTTTACATTCCCCCTGCGCTACACACAGTGGCACTCGCGGCTCTTAGTGAGTTCCTGCTTGGTCTCCCGGAGGGGGAACTCTTGATTCGGGGGGACCTCAATGCAACTATAGATGGCACCCTAGACCACCATCCGGCGAGGGCACTCGTGTCGGGCACATCCCACCTTGGGAGCTTTCTGGAGGCGCTTGGACTTTCCGATGTGTGGAGGTGGCACCACCCCACGACACGGCAATTTACCTTCCACTCTGGGGTGCACCGCAGTTTATACAGAATAGACTACTTCCTAGCTCCAGCGGATTGCCTGAAACACGTTGACAATATCGAGATAAGACCCAGAGGGATATCTGACCACTCCCCGGTGCAGATGACGTACACATACCACCATACAGCTAGGCGACGTACCTATCCCATTTACCCTGGTTACTTGCAGGTCCCAGAGATCAAGAAGGCTGTGATTACGGCGACAAAACACTACTTTCAGGAGAATGTTCAGACGGTAGACTCCCGACAACTCTGTGGGAGGCATATAAGACTGTCCTTAGGGGACAGGCCATAGTTTCGATCGCAGGGCATAAACGGGAGAAGCAGCGGGAACTACATGATATAGAGCTGGAGTTGCATGACGCTGAGGCCCAGCACACCAGTGGCCCAACGCCAGATACAGCGCCAGAAATTGCATTTTAAACAGCAACAGCACAGGGGATACCTTGAAGGTATGACCAGGTCACGTCTAACGGCCATGCAACATAAGATACATGAAACTGGGGATAAAGCCGGAAAACTTCTGGCATGGCTAGATAAAGAGGAACGGGGTAGTCCATGGATAGCGAGGATCCGGACCAGGGAGGGACAAATCACAACGGATCCACACACAATAGTGCACACACTGGCGCACCATTTCCAGCAGGTGTATGAGTCGTCTTCGGAGATGACACCAGAAGTAGCGCTGTCACATATACAGGATATTGCCATGCCTAAGCTCACTCCGGAGGCGGCCCTCATGCTGGAGGCGGACCTCACGTTAGAGGAGCTGCAGGTGGCGATTGGGTCATTGCAATCCGGCAAAGCAATGGGACCAAATGGCATACCAGTTGAACCCTATAAAAAGGTAGCAAGGACTATAGCCCCGCACTTGCTACACATGTACACCGATTGCTTGACGATGGGCGAGTTACCACTAGACCAGTGAATGGCCACAATAGTGGCAAAACCCAAACCAGGCAAACCTGCTGAGGACTGCACCTCGTATCGCCCGATATCGTTAATTAATGCGGAGGCGAAAATTTTGGCAAAGCTATTGGCAATTAGGCTAACGCCGCACCTGTTGACCCTGCTCCACCCGGATCAGTCCGGATTTATGCCAGGTAGAAGTACGGCATTAAACTTGCGGCGCCTGCACGGAGTAATGGTCCGTATCCCATATCTACAGGAACCGGCGGTTATACTCTCCCTGGATTCCAGAATGGCGTTTGACATGGTCGAGTGGCCATTTTTATTCGCAGTCCTTCGTCACGTGGGCTTTGGCCATAATTTTTGTGCATGGGTCCGCCTTTTATACACCAAGCCAGTGGCGCACATTACGGCTAACGGGCACATCTCTAATGACTTTCCTCTAGCGAGGGGCACACGTCAAGGCTGCCCCCTGTCCCCGCTGCTCTTTGCCCTGGTACTGGAGCCGTTGGCGGCATGGATCAGGTGGGAGCCAACGATAAGAGGACTCAGGTGGGCAGCAGGATGGGAGGACCGCATCTCTCTGTATGCGGACGACATCTTACTATATATGTCCTCCCCCAGGCGTTCCATACTGGTCCTCCTCAATATATGCGAGCTCTTCGGACGGGCGTCCGGGTACACCATTAACTGGTCCAAATCTACCTTGTATGTACTACACAGCCCCCCACCACAACTTCCTATAGATTGCCCGCTACAGATCACGGGTTGACACGTTTAAATATTTAGGTATCTATGTCACGGCTAACTCTGATGACTTCTTCAAAAGAAACCTGATGCCCCGACTGGAGCGCCTAAAAAGGGACACAGCGCACTGGGGGTTATTGCCGCTGACTCTTCTAGGGAGGCAGCGCTTTTTAAAATGATGGCGCTTCCTCGATTCCTATATGTGTTGGAAAATGCCCCATTTCCGGTACATCCAAGCTATTTTAAAGCAATTGCAGCCCAGGTCTCCAACTTAATGTGGGGAAACAAACCGGCACGCATAGCGCAGGCCAAGCTGGTACGGGGGTGGTATGATGGGGGATAGCGCTCCCAAATATACAACTATATTACTGGGCGGCACAATTGAAGGTGATTAATCAGTGGGTACACGTAGCACAAGCGGATTCTGCATTTAAGGCTGACAGATTTCTATTAGGAACAGGAAGTATGCTGTCCCCCCTCTATAATAAGAAGCAAACTCGTACATTAATAGGGCCCACGAAACACACAGTTACCATATGGCACGCAGCACAGGCAAAACTGAGTTGGCAAGGGGTCATAACCCAACTTACTCCTCTATGGGACACGGGGAAACTGGGACGACTTAGGAATAGTAAGGGCTTTGATCAATGGGATGCCATCGGCATATCCACGGTGGGGGACATGTGGCATAAGGGGGGAGTGGCCTCCTTCGAGCACCTCCAGCAACAGTATGAGTTAGCGCCCACTGAAATCTATCGATACAGACAGATAAAACATGCACTGACAACGGCCCTGCCGCATGGTACTGCGGTCCCGGAAGCTTCCCCTCTGGAGGATAGGTTACTGATAGAATACATGCATAAGCGGGCTACGTCATTCACTTACCGCAAGTTAGTTAACAACCTACCGGACCCCACGATGCCACTTAGGGACCAATGGATCCGCGACGTAGGTGACCTGGATGACACAGCGTGGCAGGAGGCACTGTCCTCACCAAGGGAAGTGGGTATACCCTCGAGACTCAAATTGGTGCAGCTCAAAATTCTACACCGAACCTATTACACCAGATACATCATGTTTAAGATGGGTAGAGCCTCGCACCCATATTATCTTAGGCGATGTGGGGAGGAGGGTACCTTTTGTCATACCATATGGCAATGCTCGAAGATTAGGGTCTATTGGGTGAAAGTGATGAGGACGATTTCGCAGGCAGAGGGAGTGTCCCTCTTGCCGGAGCCCAAGAGTTGTCTGCTAAATGTATGGGAACCAAATGACCTAACACAGTTGGCGCAAGACTGGGCAACACTGGGGATCATGATGGCTAAACGCAACATAGCGCAGAAGTGGGGGGCGGTGGAGGTACCGTCGCTTAGCGCATGGTGTAAAGATATGGACACGGCAATGGTAGCAGAGAGAACAGTGTTCATTAACCGCGGCTGCCCCCAAAAATGGAACAGGATCTGGGGGGCGTGGAATAGATATAGGGGCAACATCTGTGACCCGCCAAGAGAACAGGCGGATGAGAGCTTTGATGGGGACCAATAAGGAGGGAGGAGGATGTTCAATGTGAGCTACTGGGTATGAATTTGTTGTATTGCGCTTTAACGCAGCAAAGTGCTGGGATTGTGGTCTACTGCTTAATACTATGTATGTCCAACATATGGAAAAACTCTGCCTTGATGGTGTTATGTTTGATAAAATAAAAAAGATTTCACAAAAAAAAAAATACATGAAGGTTGGAAAAAAATTAAATAATGACATAAAAATTCTACAGAGACGCTTGCTAGCACCCAAGGATTTTTTTTAATTGGGTTTTAAATCAGTCACACCAAACCTTCAACTGGGGTCCTCAAAATCCTGTGGCTCTTCACTGTCAGGCCAACAGACCTTGGCCACTGTGTTGGAATGGAGCTGAAATAAAAGTACAAGTCATTTATCATCAACTGTCAGGTTCTTAATTATAAGTCAATGACGAGAAATTGAAAAGTTTCTAAACCTTTATTTATCTTTTAATGGTTAGTATTGTTTTTGTCATTTTTATTCAGATTAGTACAATTTCAGAAATATCGAGAAAAGGTTTGGTTAGTGACAGCATAAAGCAACAGAGTGCTTCATAACAAAATCAGTTCCTATCTATCTAAAGGGCCTAACCTACCCTATTAGAAACCCATGAAAAGTCTCTTCTTGAAAAGAACAAGGATTTTTGGAGTATAGATAGAGTCTCGAACTTCCGATAAATGGTCATTCTGGAAAGTCTGACGAGTTCTCCACAGCTGCAGCAGCAACCGTTAAAATAAAGAGATAGAAAAATGATCGCAGCAATAGCATTAATCAATGAAAGAAGAAAGTCTCCCTACACAAAGAGTCAGGGAAAAGGAGGGTAAAATCACTGTCAGCAGTAGCTTTTAGTAATAAGGACAGAACGCATAAACCATCAGGCGTCATGCAAGGTTAAGGGTATTCTCCTCTCTCTAGCTAGGAACTGTCGATTATAATATAAAAAACACCAATAATGTAATGAAAATTAGTAGGTTTGAGTCATATCCAGCCAATGGAAAACACTCGTCCGATGATGTCAACAACATCTGTTTCTTTTCCTCCTGATTCCTATGGCAAACATTGACGCTGGTGCATAGTTAAACTAATGTTGCAGTTTTAGATACATGGGAGAAAGTTCTAATGCAGACCTTCATACCTAAGCTTTTAGCTGCTTCCAATGTCCTGTTGTGAAGACTAAGGACTTTTCAAATACACTGCAACAATTCTAACGACAATGCCCTGGTTAAGCATACATATGATATTTCTAAATTATTCTTTATTCTATCAGTCTATTCATTATAAATCAACAGCAAATTCATTGTGAAAGCAGGGTGAGCTAATGTGGTGGGGTGAAGCAGAAGAATACAATCTTAAAGTCAGCACATTCGTCAGTAGGATGCTGATGCTAGGCAGAATATTCGAAAGAACATCTGTAAGCAAGAGTCACAAGAAAAATGAGTTGGGCCTCGTCACAGAAGTACATTGAGGATGATATCCTACTGCATTTTGCACTTGTTAATTTTCCTACATGTTTTAAGCAAGCACATTTTCCCTATTTGTGATTAATTTATGCAGCTCTTAGCAGAGTTTTAAATGCTTTGTAAAGTTAAATTCTAATATGCTTATGCATGTCTAGTTTGATTAAAAATGTATTTCTAACAATCTCACTTGTTTATTTATGTTCAAGCCTTCTTGCTTGAAAGAGCATGTGTTTCATTTTTGTTGAGCAATGAGGTATTTTACTTTCTGAGGGTTAACTGCAGGAATCATAAATAAAAACTCACTGATATTGAGATGTCTTTATTGTTTTCTTAATCGTCCTCAATGGAAACAACCCAACAGCAAACCTGTACAAGCAGATGAAGATTATATAAAAACATTCCATCCATCTAGCGAGGTGACCAGCTCTTTATCTCCTCAGTCACAACACCCCTTTGTCCACATACTAAAATATCACCCCCACACAGCGCAGGGCTCGAGAGCCAGTCGCCCCCCGTGCATCTCACTCTCTCATTTTGAGTCTCATGCAGCCATGTTCAGCTGCACTGAGAGCTTGGTTTAATTTTTTTCCCCTCCACATGGGCAAGCCCTTCTCGGCCTTAATAGAGGTGATAGGATGCAAGATATAAATCCGTAGGGAGATTGCTGCAAAAGTAATAGCCTACCACCTAAATCAGTATGTTTGGCAAATATGACCGTGCATATTTACTTCTATTATTTCATTTGCTGAATGAATTTATTTTCAATATGTTAAGCAAAGAGCTATTTAGTCTTTAAGAAACAAGAATAACTTCCAAAATTTTTGGTATGAACACCGTGTCTTAAAAACTTAATTTTACCATTGGTTTGGTAATATTGTTACTTAAAATGGTGAATAAGCAGCTGAACATGAATGAAGTAATAACACTGTAAATGGGACAGAACAGGAGTCCCTCCAAAACAAATTCTATATTTTTTGCTGATTAGGATGGTTTTGTCTAAGCCAACAGAGCCTTATGCCTGGCACAAGCACTTTCGGATTGCTTTTACCAAGCTTCTTGCTCCTAGAGGAACCTCTGATTCAACCTGTGAAGCAAATGGCTTAGGTATACTGAGTCCTGCAGAGCACTGCTGAACTTTGGGTCTGGAGGGCGGGGCTATAGCTTACTGAATGCCATATCTCAGCACTTCTGAAGTCATCTCAAGTAAGGTACCACACTCAATCTTGTCTTCAACTGGTAAGGAACAGGCATGGGCGAGTCAATAACAGAGAAAGAAGACCTGGATTGGTGCTGTGGGAGATCTGATGCCAGATATCACACCTCAGTCAGGAGTAGTGGTTGCCATCTTGGATTGGGCCTCAATGTCCTTCACAGTTGTGCCTCAAGCTTGTTGGAAAATTGAGGCCATTTAAGCTGCTGGTTTTCTGTCTGTGTGATCTGGAGTTGCATTCACAATGACACAATGCAGGAAGCAATGTGGTGCCACTCGTATGACAATGTCTCTTGAAGTGCAATTCTGTTTTTGGCTTTTGATTTTTTTGATACCAGTGTGGAACCATGGAGGAGAAAACAGTAAAAAAATAAGATGGAAAAAGAAATACCCTGTGAGTAAACATGATGAGGAGCTGTCTCCAGCTGCCCCACCACGAAATAAGTGATAAAATAGAATGACAGACACTGGGCCTTATTTCTGAGGCCTTGAGACACTTTTACGCCACCGTTGTGTCACTTTTTGTGACGCACCGGCGGTGTAAAAAATGCGTGTATCTGACGTATCTGTATCTTGCGACATGGAGCGCCGTATATTAAATATGGCTCATCTATCCTCTCGCAAGGAGGGATCAGTAAAACTGTTGCATCGCTGTTTACACGCAGCAATGCGACAGTTTTCATAAATGAGGCCCAAGAGTCTAAGATAAGGGGCTTCTATGGTCTTGCAGACCTAGCTATACTTTATATGACATTTCTGGACTTGGAATGTTTTTATGTGTGCTAAGCATTTGTAAGTCCTATGTGTGACAATCACGAGCTGAGCAATACACTACTATCAAAAATAGTACTAAGCCTGGGCAAAGCACTACGCTACGCTCGCGTAGTTTGCGAAGTTTGCGCTACTTCGCACTACGTGAATTGCACGTAGCACAGTGCAAACATGCGTAGTGTAGGGTAGTGTAGCGGTCATTTTTTGCTTGCTCGCGGTCCTCAACGTCAAGTTGGTTACCGCGAGCAAGCAAAATGACATCCCAGCCAGTCATTTTCCTCGTTCGTGATCAGCAACATCACGTTGGCGATTGCGAGCGTGGAAAATAAACCTCCCGGCGAGATTCTCAACGCGGGAGGTCAGGTTTCTCATTGCGAGTGGTCGCATATGCTCGCGACCGCTTGCGATGAGAATCTACCAGTCCGCGTTGAGAAAGCTGCCGCTCGAGTGAAAATCTAATCGAGCGGCAGAAAACTACAGCTTGCACTGTGCAAGATGCCGTTTTCAATGATTGCACAGTGCCGGATGCTTGTCCGCACTGTGCAATCATTGAGAACGGCATCTTGTACAGTGCGAACAGGGTACTACGCAGTTCGCGAAGTGCTATGCGTAGTTCGCGTAGTGCGAAGTGCACTTTGCGTAGCTACGCATAGCGCTACTTCGCGAACTACGCCCAGGGTTACTTTTTTCAAATTCAAGGGCCTAGAAAAGAGTCTTAAAATGTTGTAAGATGCCTCAAATGCTGTGTGCTTCGCAGGGTACAGGAGGTAGAAGGGAAGAACTGTTTCAGTACACCTAAGGACATACTGAATCGTTTGTACTTAAAAATACTTTTATTGTACAGTTTTCAAGAGCATACAATCGTATTAGTGTTGTGTATGATAAACAGAAATATCAAGCATCTGTCCTGACAGACAAACATTCTTACCTTTTTGCACAAATAAAGGGAAGAGATAGCTGCTGCATGCTGAAGTTACATAACACTTCTTCCTATCCCACCCAAAACCCAACCATCACAATCGAGGAACAGATGGTAGCATGAGTGCTGCCTTTGCCTGAGGGATTGATGTATGTGTCATTTCATTAATGGGTAGCACAAATGTAGCACCTTTGTCAATATGGGAATGTGATGGGTAACCAGAGAGGAGTAGCGCCCTTTAGCATGCCCTCTCGATTGTTTCCTGTGGTGGATGCTCAGATAATGATATGTAGTGGCAGTAGTCTAGGAGCCTACAACACATTTGTTTTCCGGTCTGGAGAAGTAGTCAACCAGCGGTTACTATTTTCCCATATATATATATTTTTTTTAGAAGGAGATATGGTGTGAGTTATCTGTCCATATCGAGAGTGGCACAGCTTGCTGAACCCTAAGACACCAGAAGGCGGGGCCTTCATTTTCCAGGAAAGGGCGATAAACTATTTGCGGACCCGGTCGTGAGCCTTACCAAAACCTATTCTGCTGCTGTTATACCCTCCATGGCGTTTGGTCCCCGGTCCAGAATCAGAACCACGGCCGGATTGGCCGTAGCGGGCATCGGGCATTTGCCTGGGAGGCTGAAAGGGTGGGGGGTGGTTTTGCAGTGGTGGGGGGCAGTTTTGTAGCAGTGGGAGCTGGTTATGTTACTGGAGACTGGTTTTGCAGCGATGCTGTAATATCGTCCCCCAGTAACAAAAGCAGCAGTGCTGGGGGCCGTTTTTTTAAGCAGCAGTGCTTCACGCTTGCCCCCCACCCCCGGGGGTGGGGTGCAGTCCAACAAATTTGCCTGGGCTGCTTTGGGTTCCCAGTCCGGCCCTGATCAGTGCTCTGGGATTATCTGTGATATTGTGTCTCCAGCGTCCCTTTCATTTGGGGCAGAATTTCTTTCCAGGACATCTGGATCTCTAGTTAGGACCACTATATATGTATAGATGTAGGAGGTTCCATTCACTCCGCCATCGCATGTTAGGGGTGGAGGGAAATGCGTGTTTAAGGTGCACAGGTCCTTAGTACCATTTATACATTTGTAGGCTGACTCTGTGGGATGCCACTGTGAAATGATGACTCCTTTGCAAGAGACCTGTAGACAAAGGGTAGTCACTGTTTAGTAAGTGGCTGTATGCTGCACTCTTCTCCAACCTCTTTGAATTGAGTGAAAAATGATTCTTACTTTTGCTTCGGCTAATTTAAACGAGGTCCAACAATATATCAAAAATATCAAAAATACACATTGTTTGGTTTAAGAACAATTCATTGCAGCATTGCAAACTTTTCAACAGACAATATTAGATTTTGTTTAAGCTCTTCAAAATGCTCACTGCCAGGATAATATTAAGTGTAACAACTACTCTGTGAGGTTCCATAATCTGGCATTGCACAGCAGTGACCTTGCAATTTTGAAGGTTTTACATACTTACATAGTCTGATGCACAGTCTTTTATGTACTGATTTAGGACAGGCCATAAGCTAGTAGGTTAGTTTCTGCTATCAGAGAGTAAATAGTGGCGGGAGGGGTAGTGGCATAGATAGACTTATTGCAGCCCGGGACAGACAGTGACTTGTTCTCACGGGGGTGGAGAGGGGTTGAGGGGTGGTAGTTGACAGACCACTTGCTCACCTCCGCCGCCCTAAAAATAGTGAAGCCCCGAGTGGACAGCCCCGCCTAGCTACGCCACTAGTTACGCCACTGGGGAGCGGTTGGAGGCCCCTGCAGCATGGTTACACTGCTGGCCTGTGAATGGACTTTGTCTGCAACAATTGAAGCCATCACAGGAATGGAGCTGTGCATGCAGGTAGGTGTACCGTGTGCTCCTGCACAATTGCCTGGGCGCCTGAGTAGAACAGAGACTGCAGGACAGAATTTAACAACATCAGGGTTCCATTACTTTCTTAACACAAACCTGATGCAAAATCTACTTGTGGGTTTTACAATCCAACGTAAATTCAGATTTGCATTGGATTGGGTACCCCTCGGTGTGATTCGAGTGCGTTATGAATGGCTTTAACATTAACATAAACATTGTAACCCAAGTTATTACTCTGCCTTGAGGTACTTTGCGTCACAAGAGTGTTCGATGTTTGGAGCATGAGCGTTTCCACGCAACCACCCTTGGGATTTGACTAAAAAAAAACAGGCTTGTACACAGGAATTTGAGACAAAATCCTGCGCCTGTCTGAGATATGCCTAACGAGGAGAACTGTTTTCCTTTCTCCACATATTTCCCTCCTAGAATGTCTCCTGTATTCTACAGCACAAATAAAACAAGCATTTGCAATGCAATAGGTCTCGCATTTATAAGAGTTTGAGCTATTGGCATTGTAAAATTACAATGCCTTTTATTTATGTTTTGGTTTTAAAAGAAATAAAAGGCATTGTCATTTACAATGTCAGTAGCATAAACTCGCATTAAAGCAGTGTGTGGAGTGCAGCAGTGTGCAGCGTGCAGCAGTGTGCGGCGTGCAGCAGTGTGTGGCATGCAGCAGTGTGAGGCGTGCAGCAGTGTGTGGCGTGCAGTGGCATGCAGCAGTGTGTGGCGTGCAGCAGTGTGTGGCGTGCAGCAGTGTGTGGCGTGTAGCAGTGTGCGGCGTGCAGCAGTGTGCGGTGTGCAGCAGTGTGCGGCGTGCAGCAGTGTGTAATACAGCAGTGTGTAATGCAGCAGTGTGCGCAGCAGTGTGTGGCATGCGGTAGTGTGCAGCGTGCAGCAGTGTGCAGCATGCAGCAGTGTGTGGCGTGCAGCAGTGTGTGGCGTGCAGCAGTGTGTGGCATGGTTTGTAAACAACAAGAAAAGCGGACATCAAAGGAAGGGTGGGAGGGAACGAGCATATGGGGTGTGAGTTATAACGAAAGTTAATTGTTGTAAGAGGGGATGCAGGAAGTGAGGCCGAGCGCGCGCTGGCGAAAGCAGTCTGCTGCTTTCAAGCCGGATGCCAGATGCCAGCTTCGCGCTTGAATGCCTCACATGCACTGGCCATAAACCACATTCCTAAGGTCTTGTGCCCCTTACTAAATCTCTCTGAATGCGTGAGGCGGCGCACGCGCAGGAAGTAGCTGGTAGCAAATGGAATGCGCATGGTTGTGCACGTAACCACCACCCGATCCGCCTAGGAAGCCTTTGGGAGCATTTTCTGAAGCCCCTACATAAGTCTCGCTGAGCGATCGCCAGGCGAGACCTAAAAAGGGACATGCCTTATAGCATAGTGTTTGTAAAGGAAAGCATTTCTTCCTGTACAAAAACTGGACTTAATACAACAGACACCCTTGCACTATGGTGCAAGGGGTCTGCGTTGGCACATCGCAACCAAAAGTGCACTAGCACAGAAAGAGATCAGAACAGCGCCACATCTTAGTAGATATGACACAGTTCTGCTCTCCCATTCATGAAACACAGTAGAGCAACTTTAATTGCTGTGCTGCGCTGCGTGATTTCTTTGTAAATTTGGCCACATTATTAAATCCTGAAGAAGGGGTCATGGTGAGGCACATGACAATCGAATGATAAAAATAATTAATGAGTTTTTCATGAATTTAAGTGTACTTTACACTTACTGTGCTACTGTACCAGTATACAAGAGGCCACATTATGGAAAGCACCTTGGGGGTGCAATGGGCATGTGCACCTGCTTTGTGTTCCTCGGGGCACTTTGGTATTACAGAAATGTGGCCCATTCTGTAATACATATAGTGCTGGCACACATATAGCGCCAGTGCTATCACCAGAAGATGTTCCCTCATTTGTATGGGGGTGTGGCCTCATGTAAACGACAGAATCCCTTTGCCTCTGCGCCCGCAACAAATTATAGATGCGGGCTTAGAGGCAAAGAAACTGTCTGGAGGCGCACTGACAGTGGGCCACCTGACAGGTGGTGCACTGTCAGTACCCCCCCCCCCCTAATAGCAGTCCTATGGAGGGGCAAAGGGGATTCTATGGACCCCCCCCAGAAAATCTCTTGCAGGCAAGTGCAGTCACTCACTGCTCCCGCCTGCAAGGGGATCTATAATCCCCCTTAAAAGTGCAGGCAGGTTCCTGCCTGCACAATTAAAAACATGAGCAGTTGTTTCAAGCCACTCCATTTCTCGCTTGAATGCGTTGTCCCCAGGGCAACACAACTTCGCGGCTGCCCTGGGGACAGCGCATTTAATATAGTACGACACACTCTGCTTGTTTGCGCTGGGACACATCTTTTGAAAGGTGCGCCTGGTGCTATCAAAGACAGCATGCTGTATTTGGTAATATGGTCCCAGGAGGTCGAATTTGGACAAGCCATCAAATTGTGCTGCTGCTGCAGCTAGATTCTAGGAGCGCATGGTAAACTGCCGTGCATTCACTAGTCCCAGGGTTGAGTGCTCAACTAATCAGTGTTAAAGGGGAGGAGGAGCTGCAGTTATGGCCAAACAGTACTAATGGGAGAAGGGGACTGGGCTAGATAAAATTCTGCTTTAATGTTATTGGCTACATATAGCAGTGAAGGGGACAAACAAATGAATCTTATGAAACATTTAGAATCAATGTTAAATCTGGGCTGCCTGTCTTTTTACAGCTGATTAATTGCATGAGTAATAAGGCCAGATGCATGAGTCTAACCTGTAAAACGTGACACTTGGCAAGGTTGGGGCACTAATTGCTCCTCTCAAAAATGGGTTTTGAAATGTCTGACGCACTACATTAAGCCTTCCTTACAGACCACTCCTCATGGCAGTTCCCATAATAAAAACTCCAAAAGATGTCTCCCTTAGTGATTCACGCCACCTTCTGTATCAGGTCCTTCTTACGAACAAGTCCTTCACAGTGGGACCCCAAATAGTCGGGTCCAGCTGTGGTGTTCAAATAAAAAAGTGTGCTGCTCCCCAGGAGCCCTGCTGCAATGCTCATTCCAAGTGGCAAAGTATTATAAGGTCCTAGCCTCTCATTGCAGCAACAGCAGAGGTCAAAGTAGGCGGCGTCAGAGGGGCACAACATGCCCCTACTTTTTTGATTGATGAAAAATCGCTCCCCTACTTATGTACAAAGACAACGTGCAGCTCGCAACCACGCAGCACGCAGCAGCGAGCCAAGCGGTGCCGGTGTTTGGAGTCGGGAGCAGGGAGCTGGGAGCAGCGAGCCCGCGGGCTAACGGTGAAAGGGTTCTGTGCCGTGAGGGATTTGGCCGTGAGCAGGGCGCGAACTGAGGTTTTCCCCCGCCTATCATTTCCTCCTCTGCTCGGTGGAAGCGGAGGGTCACGGCGGTGGAGGAGGAGATCGCAGAGGGCTAGGGAAGCTGAGAGCAGCAAGTGCAGCAGCCACAGCAGGCTGCCGCAAAGCACAGGCCCCAGGTGCCGGGGAGACGGCCCGGTCAGACCGGGTGCGGTTTGTGGCACCTCAGGAGCGTCCCCACTTGACACTCACTTCTGGCATTACCTGCTTTCCCGAGCGTGCCCGCCAGTGGACCAAGCGGTGCTTTTAACCACGCCAACGGCGGCTCCAGTTCCAGCTCCAGCCCTATCCTCAGCCCCACAACCCAAGAGCTGGTAAGAGGAGAATCACTGCCGCAACTCCATTTCCTGGGCCTGAGTGGACATTTACCCTTTTTACCCACCGTCCCCACAAAGAGCCAACAGACCCGGTGAGTGTGCAAACTGGCTCCTCACCCCCTACTGCAGAGGAGCTCTACCGCACCTCACCTCACCCTATCACGTACATCACCAGGCAAAAAGGGCTTCAGTCAGAAGAAAAAAAAAAGTCCAGACAGCCAGCCCCGTGGGACCCTAATAGGACTTGGTCGCTCCTCGGGACTGTATTCAGCCCCCTACTGCCAACTGCCAGCATCACAGAAGGTGCGTACAGCTAAATACACCAATTCTAGCCAGCGATGAGGTCTGGGAAAGTCAGGAAGGAACCAGCCAAACCCTGCAACAAAAACCCAAGACTGGAGACCACCTTTGTCATCACGGGCGCCACCATGGCCTCGTTACACCTAGAAACATCGCAATCCAACGTAGCACCAGATCAAGTCCAACACCACCCCCGTCCCCTGATGGCATACCAGCCTCACAAGCTCCATCGGGGGTGACATCATCTGTCACCTCTAAACTTGATGAGCCAAACTTCAGTACTTCTGCTTCGGTAGTATCTACCTCAAAAAAGGCAACACTGAGGGACTATTTCAGGAAGACTGCAATTTCCCTAAAGTTAGGATCGAACCCGCCTGTCGCGACGTTGGATGCCTCCAAGGCAAACCCAGGTTCTGCCACGCCCCAAACGCAGGTATAGGCCATGATCCATGGCGTTCCTAGTGGGATTCAGGCCCACGAAGAATTGCTCTATGATCTACTAACTGCGCACCCACAAGCCGCACCAGTTTCCCCGCCAATCACCAGCCTAAGCGAGGACCCATAGTCCATTCCCCAGCTCATTTCCAACCGAGGCCTGTTTTCACCCATTACATTCAAATCAACAATCAATACCGACGATCGTGAGGAGAGCAACACAGTACCCTCCCCTCAAGCTGCGAAGTGGGCAAAGAAGTCCCCCTCAGGCAAACTCAATTTACTGACTCTAATAACTTCAGCAAATCTAACTACTCGGTGCCACCACATGGCCAGCCCAGGCGGGGACAGCAACACCAAGACCAACCCCCCCCTAGACTTGTCCTTTTTTACCACTGATCTTAACAAATCTACAGAGCAGGAAAACCGCCCACTGACTGATACAAAAGTGCTCTGGTCACAATCTTTGCAAACTCTTCAATCTACGGTATCAACGCTAAATTACCATTCTGACAAATTGCATCTACAGGTTGATCTCTTAAATACACTTGCTGTGTACACCGCTGGGATCGAGCAAAAATTAGAGGCACTTAACACACTGGTCACAAAAGAACAATCCAAAGTTCAGCTGGCACAAGCAGTATGCTGCTGCTCTCCAATAATTGACTCCCTGTTCTCGCTACCTCAATTTCTCTCGTCAGTACTAACTGAAGTTAAGAAGTTCCCATCATCGGGGCAGGTTCACATCCCACAAAAGGTCCTTCACCCGGTAGTTGTTCCTGAACCGCCTGCTCAGAAGGAACATAACAGGAAGAATGGTTCCACCAGTCATAAAGATCCGTGGGAGTGCCTGACATCAGCCAAGCACACAGTTCCCTCAGTTTTCAACTCCATTCTCGAAAATCAAAATGCCATCTCAAAGAGTTCTTTTACTCATCAACATATGTTAGTTAACGTGGACTTAAACGTTTCAGGTCAAACTCAGACGATCGTGCAAAAACAAACACCCTCAACAGGTAATAGGGCGACAGCATGTGCTAACGGAGGCTGTCACAACAACAAGTTTACTGCAAGTGCATGGGCTGTCTAAGCGGGAAAAAAAAGACTTTGTAAAAATTGCAACAGACATATAATCGAATCACAAAACACAATCATGACTACTTTTTTAAAAACAAACCCATCACTCCATCGGGATCCATCACTACTTCCAGCATCACTAGCAGTCTGTCCCCGGCTTATCAATCACCTGTGCTTCAAAAACCAACTCCAAAAACCAACCGTTCGCCAGCAGTACAGTCGCAGATGGCTCCAAGTTACCCACCGAAGACCACTTTCCCAGCAACATCAGGGAATGGTTGATCGCAAACTAACATGGAGCTGGAATCCGTTCGGAAGCAAGCCCCTGCTGTGAATCATCTAGTGATAAACCCATGCACTACCACCAACGGGCAAGACCAGACTTGTGCAGAGATTGGCGGTTCCTCAACATCTTACAGGCAACCCAAAAAAAGACGGCGAAGACAGGCCTCAGACAACACTACCTAAGCAATCCGACCTGGAGACCTTGTGCAAAACAATCCCCAACATAGTGACTCTGAACCATCTCAGCTCAGCTCAAGCATCCTTTCTACAACAACCGCCCTCTCTCCAACGGAGAAAGGTTCAAACCCCAAAAGCGTCTGAGCATCCAGCTATTGTAATAGTGCACAACCTGGCCACAGACAGCTCCCAGACCAAACTGCTCCTTAGTATACCTCTCATAGTCCGTATGATGTTTTAAATTGAGGGAACATTCTCAGACTCTTCAAATCAATCCCAGAACTGTGTAATTTGGAATCTAATTAAATAATTTCAATCGGATTCAAACCCAGCGCCAGCAATCGAGTAACTGAAGCAACCCTAATTACACTGGTGCCCAAGGTCACAAAGAAGCTGGTCCAATCAAAAGCCGACCAATTCAACAACTGGGGCATCAAACTAACAAGGCCAGCGATCTCCGGTATCCCTCATATTAGCAACCACTCAGGCAATCCCCAGTAATCCAGTAATTCCTCCCTTTTCAGTATTACATTCGGCCTGAAGCCGCTCTCTAGCTGTAAACAATGAGCAAGTAGAAGAACGTCAAACTATGGCCTATAATGTATAACGTTTCTAAATCTGATTCTATCACTCAAACCTTATTCTTTTATATAATCAGCTCTTTTAGACCCCTTCTAAATTGCACAAGATCAGCTCAGCAGATAATGAAAAATATTACTCATGGAGCAGAAATGGGTATCTTCAGACACACAATCTTCTTATTTGTTAAATGATATGGAGGCTCCGGGAGAAGGTGGCATCATGGCTGATCAAAAGGAGTTTGGTAGGCTGCGCTTTTGTGCTGAATTTATATTTATTGGCTGTCTACCTTTACCTTAAGTACTACTTCTAATACAGCTCCTCAGCAGAGCTTGACAGCCATTCTAATGTGTCTTAATTTAACGTACTCACTTCACAGTTTTCTGGGTTGTTTGGGGAAACACTGGACTAATGATTAGTCTTTGATAGTTGCCTTTTCATCAGGCTCGCCGCAGCTTTTTTCTTTGTGGAACCCTTTGTTTGCTGGCTATAGAACTCTGTCCACTTTATCCGTCATAACCAGTGGTAAAGTGCCTGTGCTCCCCTTTTCTCCTTGATAAAATTGGCATACCCGTAAATGGCATATTTACCTATAATTCCCTAGTACATGGTGCCCAAAGTACATCCAGGGCCTTTAAGTTAAATGTCACTAGAGGGCTGTGACACTCATTATGTCACCCACTTCAGTGACAATGTAAACATGGCTGCAAGCCTGCTATGGACAGCCTGTGCAAATTCAAACAGTCAAAATAACCCTTGTTGACAGGCCAAAACCTTTCTTTTAAATATTTATAAGCCACATCTAAGTAGTCCTCATTGCCCTTAAGGCAAGGTACAAGATATTAAAAGGAGGACATGTAAAAGTTCAATGTTAAACATGTCCTAATAGTGAAAAAATATTAAAATCTATTTTCACTGTAGCAGGGCTTGCTGTTCCATAGAAAAACATTGGTATATATTCTTGGATTTTTTTCAAATATTAATTACATGCCCAATTCTTTGGTAATTTGGAATTTGTACTAAATATTGTAGAACAGAGACTTATAGAAAGTTGCTTGTTACCTGCCTAAAGAATCTAGAAGCCTATTTACATGTCCAATTATCACCTATATAGCTGCTATTAAGAGGTGTGAACTGGCTCCCAGAGCTGAGAAAAAGGCCTTGGATGTGGGGAGGTGTTCTGTTCCTCTGGCAGGCTGACCATCAGGCTATGCCCAGAATTTTCATTAACTTCAAAGAGGCCTACCCTGTCATAGGCAGTTGTAGCTAACACCTGGGCCTGCCCCCTTCCTTCATCCCCCTAGAGAGTCAGGCAGCTGGCCCAGTGGGAGAGGAGCTGCCTCCAGAGCTGGTTTAGAGTGACCACAGGGGTGGAGTTGCTCATTTCTCTGGTCACACCTCTACGATGGGCGTAGGATCTCTGCCAAGGGTAAGAAAGATTCTGCCACATTGGTTTGGGTCAGTGAGGGATACCGCGGTATAGTTAGCAGTAGGGCACAAAAGAAGTGCTTCAAAAGTGGGTAGGGTTGCCAGTGGGAACATTTACTTCATTGGTTAGTGGGGGGCAGGAGTCACCCCCACCTACAGATGGGCACTGGACATAAATTTCACATCTCCAATACCCTCCTCAGAACACATTCTGGACATGTGAAGAATAGAAGAGAACTGTATCTGTTGTCTGTCACCTGGGAAGAGCTCTAAAGACTAGACCTGCTCTCCCTCTTGTACCTATGGCAAAGAAGTGGATTACAAGGGTCTAAAGTTAATCTACTGTTTGAGCTACAGGGACACATCGAGCACCCAGAGGCCTTTTTCCAGCATTCCCAGCTGACCAGTCCCAACAGGATCTGCCCTGGACCCTGCTGCCGGCCTCTGTTGGAGTGAGTCGTAACCCACAAGTGCTGTCTCGACGGTCCTGAACCACTGGCTGGTGACAAAATGTAGTCCTCCTAACAAATTCTAAAACCTGGAATTTAGAAATTGTTACCAAGTTTCTACTCTGAGAACTGGTGGGGAACCAGGAGCAACCTGCCAAGCTGATCCGACGAAGGTGCATTGCCGCTGGGCCAAATATCCCCATAGCTCCAGCTATATTTTATCCACAGCAGCAAATTTGATTCAGCTGGACCTTGCTGAGACGGTATCCGGCCTCGCGGAGCCCTCTTCAGCTACAGCTTGCAGCCTTGTACCACAGGAAGAATACAAGCTCTCTGGGCAAAGGTGTAAAAAATATCCTGCCGGCTGGGGACTCTCTCCGGCCACAAAACTCGTTATGCATAGACCTTATCTAGTGATTATCTAACAATTTGGAGCCCTCTTCGGCCACAAACAACTTTCTTGCACCGCTGAGAATTCTTGACTTCCATTTCAGAGACTAAATCCAAAGATAAATATTCAGATTGGGGTGAACCTGGTTTCTATAACCGAACATGGTCAGCTGCATCTAGTAACCTCAAGCACAAACGAATGACCACTGCTGGTGCTTAACACTTTTTTGCACTATTTTAAACCGTGAAATGTAAAAATTCATAACTGTAGTTTTCCTTTTTTTTTTTTTGAACATTTTTATTAAACAGCTTGAAAACATTACAATGATTCGGAACCTATTAATACATCATAGGTGTCTGTGAATGGGAATGAGAGTAAGGGTTTGTTAAGACAAAAAGACAAGAATCATACAAATCACATGGCAACAGTGACTACTATATAAAATAGTAAACAAAGAGAGAAGAAACAAGAGAAGGAAAGCAAAAGGAAAAAAAGTACATTCATGCAGTAATAAGGCTAGATATGTCCTTCAATTGTTCAACCATTGCGTTACAGGAGCCCAAATTCTTACCCCCCTCTCTCGTCTTCTCCTACCACCCCTCAAAAACACGGCTGATTCTAAATTATGGAGGGCTAACATCCTTGCTCTCCAATTAAAAAAGGTTGGAGGGGTAGAGCTAAGCCATTCCGATGTAATACACAATCGTATGACAGACATAGCTATAAATAATAAGGCTGTAGTGTGGCTCGCTCTTAATGCTAAAAAGTCTTTCTCGCATCCTAATATAACTAATTCGGGGGATAGCTCCACCGAGATTTTAAGACTTGTGTTCATAAATACCTGAACATCTTGAAGGAACTGAACAAGTTTTGAGCAGGAAAAAAACATATGTACATCGTTAGCTGCTGGTAGGCCGCATCTCGGACAACTATAATGGCCCCTACCACCCCATTTGGATATTTTAGCTGGGGTGTAGTAAAGATCAAATAGGGCCATATAACTTTGGGAGCGCAGGCTCCCTGAAATTAATACCGTACTAGACAGCTCTAATGAATGCGTAATATCTATACTAGTCTTACCCAACTTAGTTCCCCATTTGATGTTGTAAAGAGAGAGATCGTCAGGAAGGCCGAGCAGTAAGTTTTGATAAAGCGGGCCTATCCTTGAGTTCTTCAAGATCATAACCATAAGATTATGCTTAGTAAACAGAGTAGGAATATTGGCTAACAGTTTACCTAGATAAGACCGAAGCTGAAGATACTTAAAGAATTCATGAGTAGCCAAACTGAACTTATCTTTCAAAAAGAGAAAAGATGCCATAGTGCCCTCATATGCTAAATCACCCAAAGTAGTAATACCAAGCTGCCTCCATCGAAATGTAGTTTGGTCTTGAAAGATTGAGGGTGATAGTCTAGCCGATGACAGCGGAGTGAAATAATTAACATTAGCAATGGACCATCTACGGCGTACCTTCCTCCACACTGAGTACATTGAGATAATTACTTTAAACTTAGTTTTTTTGTAGTAACTAGGTTCGAGGACTGATAGTAAGATTCCCTTGGCCTCCTCTCCTAATCCAATTTCAAATATAGAAGGTGCCCGCCAAAGCGGAAGTGTTGCTCTATCACCAAACAGTGGAACAGCAAAATGTTGCAATAGAGCTGTCCAGCTATATAACAACAAATTAGGACAGACCACCCACCTCTATGCAGCGGTAGTTGCATCCATTTGGCTGACCTCCGAGGCTGGCGGTATCCCCAAAGAAATCTGCTACAGCATCTCTCCGCATGGACAAGACTAGACTGAGCAAATTCTAATGGGATGGTCCTAAATAAGTAAAGAAATTTAGGTAAGATTAACATCTTTAGGACATTCCTTCTGCCAAAGATCGATAAATGTAGATTATCTAGTCTTTGCAGAGTTAGGCCAACGGAGTCTATAATAGGCAAGATATTCATGTCGGGCAACTTATCCACTGCTGATGTAATTAAAATCCCTAAATACTGAGCACTTTGGACCACTGGTGCATCGGACGGGGCCATTGCTGTGGATTGAACCACTTGTGTTTTCTGGACATTAAGCTTATAGCCCGAGCACTGGCCAAACTGTTGTGCTAAGTACTTAATAGCAGAGAATGCAGTGGAAACGTCACTAGTCAGGACCAAAATATCATCGGCATATACCAAGATTTTAAATTCATGCGTGTTAATCCTGACAGGAGATATATTTAAAGTCAGTTCAAGTTTGGACAGAAACGGATCTATATAAAGTGCAAAAAGGAGGGGTGAGCAGGGGCAACCCTGCCTAGTGCCCCTGCTAATATTAAACGGTCTTGATATAAGCCCTGATATAGATAGGGTTGCAGAAGGTTTGATGTATAATGACTGCAAGGCATAGATGAACTCTGGAGAAAACCCTTTCCAGTGTAGGGTTCGCCAAAGAAATCCCCAGGCAACCCTGTCAAACGCCTTTTCAGCGTCTAACAGGATTGCACCCAGTGGGGAGCCCGTGGCTTGTGCCCAGTCCAGCAGAGCTATAACACGGCGAACATGGTCTGTTGTGTCTCTACCAGGAATGAAACCATGTTGGCGTATAGAAACTAAAGGTGAAATCACTGACGCTAACCTTGTGGCTAGGATTTTTGCAAAAATCTTATTGTCAGTGTTAATCAACGAAATCGGGCGGAATGATGCAGGATTTAGCTCTGGCTTGTTTTTTTTCTTAAAAAGAATGATAGTTGTGAAGCACCAGGAATCTGGAATGCGGCCCAATTGTGCATTTCTGAGGATTGTTAAAAACTCCTGCCGTATCTCAGTACGAAATATGGAATAAAACTCAAGGGGAATGGAATCCGGGCCAGCCGCCTTGCCTTTAGCTAGTGAGTTAAGCGCCAATTCGACTTCCTCCCATTCTATTGGGGCTGCCAAAATAGAGTTCTGCTGGTCTGTAACTTTTAAAGTATTAAGATCGTTTATAAAGGAAACAAACTCGTTATCTGCGTTATTATCATTAAGTTCTTCAGTGTATAAAGAGCTATAGAACTCAGAGAAAACAGCCAGAACTCCCTCAGGAGTGTCCTGAATGTGACCCTGAGTATCTTTGATCTTAATAATACGATTAGCATGGGCCCGCTGCTGGAGACGTTTGGCCAGGACCCTACCTGATTGTTCACCAAACTCGAACATCATCTGACGATACTGAGAATATTTGGCAGCCAGGTCCTGTCCGAAAAACTCAAGCAAGGAAGCCCTAGTAATCGCAACCTGAGTTTGGAGCTGTGTTATATCGCGGTCCTCCCTGATTGCATCAGTAAGAAGGACCTCTACACGCCTTAGTGCGTCAACCCGAACATTAGTCTGATCAGACAATCGCCTCTGCCGAGAGTACGAAAAGCTCTTTGTTTCGCCTCGAATTCCTGCCTTAAATGCGTCCCAAATGATATTGCTCTGTGCTGACCCCCTATTCAGGTCTAAGAACTCAGTTACCCATGGGCGCATATGGTCTAGATAAAGTTGTTCAGTCAAAAGCTTTCTCTCGAAAGTCCATGCTCTAAGAGGCTTCGAGTAAGGATTTAGGGTAACATTGATAATCAGCGGGTTATGATCCGAAATCATACGAGGCGAGATTGAGATCGAAGTATTATCAACAAATTGATCAGAAAGGAAAACGTAATCCAAACGGACCATTTTTTTGTGGGGGGCCGAAAAATATGTGTAACCATCTAGATAATTCTTGTGGTAAAACCACAAATCAATCATTGAGTGCTCCTGGACCAGTGCTTGCAGTGCTCTAAATACTCTGGGTTTCTTGCCCACATATTTTATTTGGCCTGTTATGAGATTAAAATCTGCGGGAAGATTGATATTAAAATCACCGCATAAACAAATAGGATGGGGCCAAGAGGCTAATTCTACATTTAGATAATGCAGGACTGCAGGGTCGTCAACATTTGAACCATATACAGTGCAGACTGTCAAAGGTCTACCATTAATTGAGAGCTCAGAGATAGCCCAGCGGCCTGCATTATCTTGGGAAGTTCTGACACAGAAGCCTAGCCCCCTCTTTGCCAAAATTGCCACCCCTCTAACCATAGAGGACTGTCGTGAGCAGCCAATTAAATCATACCCAGGTAATTTCAATTGCTCACGATTGTTCCATGGAATGTGTGTCTCCTGCAAGCATAATATCTCTAAATGCAAAACCTGAACAACCTTTGAGAGTAATGCTCTCTTCTTTCCATCATTGAGGCCACACACATTCCATGTTGCTATACGAATTTTACTCACTGCCATCGAATACTAGACACAACAAATAAACATGCAGAATAACTATGCTGATTGTAATGATGAAGACACCATGATGAAAACTAGTCAATTTATCAAGCTTTTTTACTTTTTTTAATGCACCTTTTACCCACCCCCACCCCCCTCCCCAAAAAGCAACCCATCCTTGACCCCCCCGAGCCAAGGCCCAACCCTCCCACCCTGTCCTAGTGAGGCCCAATCCCCCCACCCAAGGCATACGGACCGAAGTCCGGACGATGGAAGTGCTGGTGTTGGCCAAAGCGTCCTCCCCCGATGACGCTGCAGACTAAAGACTAAAGAGTAGACCGGTTAGAGATGCTAAAAAATATGAACCTAGCATATCAGAATAAGCAAGAGAAGCATCAGCAATTAGGGAACCCTACGCAGAGGAGTCTGGATCAATAAAGTTATAATAGAACAAACAACAACAAAAAAATAAAAAGGGAAAAAAATAGGAAAAATTAACTTAGATCCAGTCTACATCTGCTTACTAAATTGAGTCCAAAAATGATTTAGCCAAAATTTCAGACTCAAAAAATTGAGTTTGAGTCTGATGAACCACTTTAAGCTTGGCAGGGAAGAGTAGGAAAACCTGCGCCCCTTTGGACTGAAAAGGAGCAATAAGTTGGCGGAGCCGCCACCTCCGTTCAACAGTGGCTGGACAAAAGTCCGGCCTTACAAAAAATTGACAGCCCTTCCCTGATTGTTGCCTATCCGGTCTGACTAAATCATAAATCCTTTCTCTGGCTAAAAAATTATGCAAAGAAATTAGGATAGCACGGGGTCTGTTAGGTGTTTGATCAGGACGATGTTTAGGTTTAAAGGGGAATCGGTGCGCCCGCTGGACTTCCAGCTGCCAGTCCTATTCCTTAACCTCTGGAAATGCTTCAATGAAAAGATCGACCACAAACTGCCTGATATCAGAACCTTCCAAACCCTCGGGAACCTCCAAAATTCTTAAATTGTTGCGTCTAGCCCGGTTTTCCATGTCCACGAGCTTCAATTGAATGTCATCCCGCTGAGACTGAATTGCGACTATGGTAGTCTTTTGAGTTACTAAGTCATCTTCCAGCGTGGATATCCGCGTCTCCGCTTCTGTGACCCTAGATGCTATATCTGTACAGGTTTTAATCACTCTACGGAGTGAATTCTGTATCCTACGGCATACCCCCTGTGCTCTAGCACTCTCCTGTCGTGTCTCCTCGCGATGCGCCATTATTGTTTGGTAGATTATGGCTAATGTCATGGGGCCAGAAATGGGGTCCATCTTGGGATCGAGGTTGTTTTCAGCCTGGTCTTTAGGGTTAGCATACAAACCGGGCTGTGCAGAAAAGGAATAGTCCCAGGCTAGGGAGCCTTCCACTGTACCAGGATCCTGGGGTGCCCGGCGAACCATAGAGGGGGCAGTCAAGGGGACAGATGGATTCAAAACATCGTTAATTCGCCAATCACCTGCCTCGCTGCTCTCGTCGTCGGACCAAACCTTATCTGGCCCCTCGTCATCGGCAGAGGACCCCATATGATCTGACAATGAAAAAAAATTATCCCCGTCAGTATCAGCATCGTTATTCAGAGACCCAAGGGGTAGGGAAGCTGATGGAATCGTTATTTGTGGGGAATGAACTGCATCTGCTGGCTGTATAATGGATACAGAGCCTGAAAGGACTACATCTCCCAGGATTCCCTTTGGTTGCACTTCAGGAGGCAACACAGATTTTGAGCGCTGGAAGCTGCCCGTCGTGCCCCCCAAAGAGAGCGCTGTCACGTCGAGATCAGGATCCACAGTATTTCCAAGCACTACGGGAATGGAGGGAAGAGAGGAAGATTCGGTGATGACAGAACCCTGTAAGTTTTTATTTGCGATTCCGGCTGTCCGCGTTTTGAACATTGCCGGCAGCAAGGGTGATGTGGGTTTCGGTGTTTTCCCAACTTTGCAGCCCGCCTGGCCTCGCTTGAGAAGCTCCGACGGTGCTGGGGCTGACAGTGCATCTGCCGCCGTTGTGACTGCAGCCGCCGAGGACGCTGATTTAGATGGAGCTCGAGGCGGGTTCTTCGTCTTCGGGGGCATCGCCGCAACACTGCCGTCAGTACAATGGAGATCAGGACGATGATAACCGAGCACAGGTAACGTGACAGCCTTCAGAGTCAGTCGGGTTATCAGAGTCTGCTGCCGTAACTTGCCGTAATAAGAATTAAGCCACCAGAGCATCGTGGACTAATCTTCCCCCATGCTACATAAGACAAAGGATTTAGAACGCCACCGGGGGTGGAAGAACGCCGAGGACCAGCTCACTCGACCAAGGTGCTGGCCGCCATCTTGCCCTCCTAACTGTAGTTTTCCTTACTGGATTTTATTCTTTTGGTGTAATTTTATTTATTACATTAACTCTATGTTTCCAAATTGGTTTCAGACTTTTTTGTTGTTGTGTTTTGAGTATATCACTGTTTGAGTACTGCGTAAATACTTTACACATTGCCTCTAAGTTAAGCCTGTCTGCTCTGTGCCATAGCTATCTGGGTTGCACTCATGTTAAGTTGGTGACTTTAAGATTTCACCCTGACAAAGATTGTGGTTATTAATTGAGGAGAGTACTCACTTCCCCTCAACCAATATCCTCAATTTCTGAAAATAAATGACTGCAGGCTTTAGTCATTCTACATTGTTAGCTTTGAATCCATGTTAAACTTTGTTCTGTCATTACTATGTAAGTGAGAATCAACAAAAGAACAGGAGCAGAAACCTACAGAGAAACCTCTCCTGCTCAGTTAATATTGAGTATGCCCATTCTTCCCATTGATAAATAGTGCACTACCTACATCTGGTATTTCACATCCCTAATCCCTGTGCTTCCCCAGTTAGTTACTATCTGCTTCATTACACATGCCAGAGAAAGCAAGCAGCCTCACTGAAATACTGTATAGAATTTGAGCAGGCCAACTGAAATTCAGCCACACAACCCCAGAGATGGGAAGGACCATAGCTTTTCTCAGAAAATGCAGTGCCAACAAAAAGAAGAAAAGACAACTTCAAGAGCGACACACTAGATGATTTACTCCTAAAAGCCCCCAGGACTAATACAGTGCTATTATCACCTGAAGCCTAAGTCCAGGTTTCCACTTTGATGTCCAAGGCATGTAAGGAGTTGAACTTCTTTCTAGAGAAAGCGACCAGTGATCCTATTCAGGCCATATTACTTTCTGAATCCCCTGATTCTCCCGCTTTTCCAGATCCCCCAAACTCCATTCATGACCATTAGTCACAGGAGCCATTATCTGTTACCACCTCTGAAGTAAAAGTTGGGAGATTATGCTGTAAGGGCTGAATCAACCTTAAAGGATTACCCCCTTGATTCAGTCCAGGATTACTTTTTAGACTTTTCATTGCTGACCACAGACCAAAATGAAATTCCTCTTTCTCCTGTGATTGTGATAGAATGAAACCTCCATATCACTTATTCGATTCTCAAGGAATCAGTCTTTTAGGCTGCACTTAAACTGACAACAGATTCATATCAAACGACTCACAGGGATTTGCAACCTCATTCCTGATTCCGATTGTATTTTCCATGACTTTTCCCCCTCTTCCTGACCTACCATCACTTCTCCCTCAGAAAAATGTTCTTTTAGCCTTTCCCAAGTCCAAATCTGGGGTTCAAGTAACTCAACCCTAAATGCAATACCCAAATCAATTTTCGTTCATGCTGACAAAATGGTAATTCAGATGATTTGTTGCAATCCCTTGCTGATTATCTTGCCAGTATCGACTTAAAGCTTGAATGAGTAAATAATTTGATTATGCAGCTAAAATGTGAGGCAAAAAACATATGGTGTTCCTATCATATTGACTGATTGTTAATAAATTATTAACACTTGCCAGTATGCTTGATACCCTCCTAAAGGACATGAACACCAACAGCCAGTGCTGCAAATTGAGCATTCACTCATCAAATCCTAAACTACTTCCCCATAGTCCTGATTAGTTAACCAAAGCTACCCTTATTGATTCAACGCTGGTCCTAAAAAAGCCTCTCCTTTCACTTTTTCACTTAATGATAAAACATCCCTCAAACACACCGAGCTGTCTCTCACATGACTTAAAGGTGAGTTCAATGAGCCCGCTCAATCAGTCACCAGCAATGTTTCTGATTCCAGCTCTGACCAGGTGACCCTCTGATAATATCAAAAACACATTCTCACCTTCATCATCACTCTCTTTATGTAAAAAAATGCAAGCAAGTAAAAAAGCTAACTAAGAAATTAAAGAAAGATAGTATGCTTATTATGCAGACATCTGCATAGGTAGTTATAGTTAGGACTTGGTTTTCATTTGCTAATAACTTTGTCGTCGTGTGTCGAATCCTTGTGAAAGTTTCAAAACTAGTATGATGCTCACTTTATCTGCTGTCTTGAAAGTTTCGGGGTGATCCGTCAGGCGGGAGAAGAGAAAAAGGGGGGGTCCCAAAACGTCTTTTCCCCATGTTTAATCCCATAGATATTTTCTAAATGACTACAGCCGGAACTGCTGAACGGAATTTCACCAAATTTGGCAGAAAGATAGCTGTTGGTCCAGAAAATGACCTTTTGGTAAATTGGCCTAAATCCATACAGTCATTTTGAGATATTAAGAGTAACCCCAAATTGTATATATTAATACACAAAGGCTCCATGAACCCTCCCGATCTCGTGCTGATATCTGATTGGCTTGTAAAACTTCAAACCAGAAAGTGTTGGCAGCAATGTTGGGACTCGGCTTAAGCTGATTCACACAAAAAATGGTTAAAAAAAGAAGGGGCAGGGTAGGAATACCCTGAAACCCTAGGCCTCTTGAAGGGGGGGTCCCTCAGGGACCCTACAGGGCAAAAAAACATTTTTTAAAACATTTTTGGTGAGAGTCGCACTGAATCCCTGGCTCTTGCTGAAAATTAAAAACAAAAAAACAAAAGCACAGGCTCCCCCGCTTCTGTAATAGTTAGCCCCTAGGTTGGCCAGGTCCCTGGGGCTGTACTGGGTGTAAAAATATGGGGAGTGCTGTAGCAGCACTCCCCATACCACAGGTACCACCACCACCCTGGGGCAAACATTTAAATAAATGCGGGGCCTGCGCAGCTCCCTCACAGCCCCGGGGATGCCACCTTCTTGGGGCATTATCAAAATATATATGCAATTGAATGTATGGGGTCTGTCACAGACCACCAGCCCCGGGACTGCCATCTCCCCAGGGCAACATTTTACAATGGAAAGGGACCGTGGGCTATCCTCGTGGAGTCATATATGGCCCTGGGAACTGCCACCCCAAGGGCTAGCTCATGCTATGTCCCAGTGTGTCCAACCTCAGGACATAGCTGTTTGCTGTGAGATGGTGGGAGATTTAACCATTTCCACCAAGCCACAGCAAACACTCCTCTTCCAGTAAGCGAGAGCAGTGAAAAGGCTCTCACTTGCTGCAAGCAGAGCATTCGCCTGTTTCCCTGTCTACTGTCAAGTGAGCAGGGAAGGAGACTAATTGATTTCAGACACAGGGGGTTGCATGTTTAGTAGCTCCCCATGTCTGAAAGCAATGTCGGCTCCTGAAAGAGGCAGGATGCTGGCAGGGACGGCGGGTGCCCACAGGCTTCCTACACGGTCTCAATCGTGACGGGGTGCTCTGGGGGATTGGGACCCCAGGGCTGAAATCGGCCCGGGGAGGGGGATGCACAGCCCCTTTCCCATTGCAAAGAGGCTGGGCCCAGGGGATAGGGTCCTGGGGCCAAAATAAGCATGGGAATGGGAGCTGCATGGCCTCCTTCCCTAATAAATATGTATTTTTAAAATGGTCACTGACCATGTAATGAGTGATGCAATATGTCAGCGCATAAGCAGTGCATTGTTGGGACATAAGTTATAGTTAGCTCAGGTAAATATAACTGCTGAATTTCACTGGTTTTGTATGAGTGCCATCTGAGCCTAACTATAATGTCCCTGTAACCTTTGTTTTTTTCAGTGAAGTTCTAAGGTTTTTTTAAATTCTATTTCCTAACTAGAGCGTCCTTGTAACCTTTGGGTTTTTTTAGTGAATTTCTCAGGTTTTTAAAATCTATTTCGTAACTGTAACCTATGAAAAGAGTGCCTGAGTGAGAGCAAGAGTGTCTCAATGGGTATGTGACTGAGTGTGTGAGTGTCTCATTGGGTGCCTGTGGATGTGTGAGTGAGTGGATGTGGGAGTACTTGCATATGTCTCACTGGGTGTGTGAGTGGGTGCTTGAGTGTCTGAGTGAGTACATGAGGGTCTGAGTGAGTGTCTCATTGGATCTCTGAGTGGGAGCGTGAGACTCCGTGTGGGTCTGTGAGTGGATGTTTGGGTGTCTAAGTCAGTCTGTGTGTGAGTTTGTGAGTGTCTGAGTGGGTCTGTGAGTGGATGCATGAGTCTCTGAATGGGTCTGTGTGTGGGTGTGTGAGTGGCCAGGCAACATTTGAATGGGGGTGCATGAGTCTATGACTGGGTCTGTGAGTGGGAGTGTGTGTGTCTGAGTGGGTCTGTGAGTGGGTGCATGAGTCTCTGAATGGGTCTGTGAGTGGGTGCATGAGTCTCTGAATGGGTCTGTGAGTGAGTGTGTGAGTGTCTGTGTGGGTCTTTGAGTGGGTAAGTGGTTTTTTGAGTGGGTTTGTGAGTGGCCAGCCCACATTTGAATGGTGTGGAGGCCATACGGCCCCCCTCCCTGGGCGTATTTCAATCTTTGGGACTCCAGGACTCTGCCTTTTGATTCATTTATTTTTAATAGGAGAGGGGGCCCTGCTCCCCGTGCCCTGGAAACCCCATTCCCTGGGGTCTGGCCTTAATTAACTAGGGAAGGGAGCTGCACGGCTCCTCTCCCTAAGCTGATTTCGGCCCAGGGACCCCATTCCCCAGGGCCCGGCCTTTTGATTTATTGAGTTTTATGGCCAGGGAGGGAGACGCATGGCCCCCTCCCAATTTTTAAATGGTATTTTGGCCCCGGGGTAGTGGTGGTCCTCATTGCTCTGGGGGTCCGTCTGCGAGGCCTCCCCATTATGTGCAATTTAGCCCCAGGGAGGTGCCGGTCCCAGGGGCATGGGAGGGTCCACGAGGCCCCCCAGACATTTTGCAACATAGCCACAAGGAGGTGCCTGTTCCCGGGGCCTGTGGGGGTCTGCATTGTCCCCCTAATACACGGATAAGCCCCAGGGAGGTGGTAGACGCTGGGGCATAAAAATTACCTAGGAGGGGGGCCCTGTGTGCCCACTCCTTTTTTTATCTGCACATGCCCTTAGGGCCTGGCCCTCCCGTGCACTTTTACCTAAACAAGGGCGGGAGAACATGCTTATTTTTTTAATTTATTGCTGGGTTCGCTGATCCTCCATCAATTTTGGAGAAGAGTTTTTTCAAAATGCTATTTTGCCCTGGCAGGGCCCCTCTTAGATCTCACAACCAGAGCTTAGGGGTCATGGTATTCCTACCCTGCCTTGTTTTCTTTTTTAAAAATATTGTTTGTGTGACTCGGCTGAAGATGGGTCCCAAGATGGCTGCCAACACTTCCTGGTTGGAGTGTTCGCAGCCAATTAGATTACAACACAGGGACTGTTGAATCAGTGGAGGATTTGCGTCACTAGATATAAAAGTTTGGATTTTGGTTAATATCCCTAAAACTACTGAATGGATTTACACCAAACTAGCGGAAGGCACTTCCCTTGACCAAGATCTATCTTTCTACCAAATTTGGTGTAATCCCCCCCGCAGTTCGGGCAGTAGTCGTGTCGAAGCGCCTTGAGACCCTTGCGGGTGAGTAGTGCACTATACAAGTATCAATTTACCCCTCCCAACAAGTTTAAAGCCCCAGGAGGTGGTGGTTCCCATCTGCAATGGACCCCTGCATTTCAATAATTAGTGCCCCGGGAAAGTGATGGTCCCCGCTGCAGTGTGGGGGGGCTTGAGCACTCCCACATGTATTATTAATCATAGCCCCACGGGGGTGGTGGTCCCCAGGGTTTGGGGGGCCGTGAGGCCCCCACCCCATAATAAAAATTCCCCGGGAGGTGGCAGTCCCCGGGGCAGTGTGGGCGGGCTGCATGCCCCTGCACATATGAGCAAAGCCCGAGGGGTGGTGGTCTCTGGGGCTGCAGGGGCACCCACGGGCCACGGCTACATAAATTTGGATTGCCCGCAGGACCTAGCACACCTGGGTGGTTAAGGAAAACAAGCGCGGGAGTCCGCGCTTCATTTTTTTTTTCAGCTAGATTTGCGCACCCAGCGTGACTCCAGACGAAAATTTAAAATAAAATGCTTGTTTTGGGCCTGGGGGTCTATGTGGGACCCCCTGAGCAGGGCTAGGGGGTATGGGTGTTTCTACCCTGCCCCCTTTTCTTTTTTTTTCTTTTATTTACTGTTTTCTTGTGACTCAGTTTTACTGAGTCACAAGATGGCTGCCAACACTTCTTGGTTTGAAGTGTTGGCAGCCAATCAGAATGAAGCTCATGATCGGGAGGTTTACGAATCCTCCTCGGTCACCAGATATCAATATTTTTTATTTTTAAATTTCTCAGGAACTACTGAACAGATTCACACCATTTAAAGCAAAGAGTACACTCTGGACCAAGAGCTACCTCTCTGACAAATTTGGTGTATTTCCATTCAGCAGTTTGGGCTGTAGCCGCAACAAAATTTCCTATGAAAATTAACATTGAGAAAAAGCTTTTAGGGGCCCTCCTTTTTTCTTGGCCCCCACTTGATGAAACACCCCAAAACTTTCAAGACAGGAGCTGACCGGAGCCGGCTATTAGTTTTGAAAATTTTACAAAGATTCGTCAATTGGCGCCAAAGATATTGGCAAATCAAAAAAGCTTTTCCTATGGAAACTAGGTCCTAACTATAACTACCTACTGTAGGTAAGGTGTGTGTGTGTGTGTGTGTATATATATATATATTTGTATATGAATATATAAGTATATATACATTTTTAAAACAAGATACGCTGCACTCTGGAACAGTTGTTTTTAAAGCTTTTTTATTTCAAAGCCCAGTCTGTCAACCGACGCGTTTCGGCCATGACGGCCTTTTTCACGGTGGGTGACATTAATGTCAGCTGACTTTTTATGTCATTTCCTGTTTGTTAATCACTCCCATTGAATTCTGGGAGTTGAAGTTCAAAACATTACAACAGTCACCTTAAACAGAACAAACTAACAAAAATGTTTTTGTGTTGTGTTAGACCTGTTGTCAGATATACCAGAAATGTTACTCAAAGTTAGTTATATGCATAAAGAGTGTATAAAGCATAACAATATCGCTATAATTAGTGATGGTTTCTCTTAGTAGAGTACTGCATTATAGAAAATAGATATAGCGAGTACCTATTAAATTAGTGAATAGTGTTAGGCGTCTAGTACACGTACTTTTGACTGTATAGGGTGATGCCGTAGTGGCTGTGTATTGTTGTGCTTATGTGACTCGATTCCTGCTCATGTGTGAGCATGAACAATTTGGTGGATCTAGTGCCAATAAAAGGAATTAAATGCATATAACAATTCGACCTGGTGGTTCAATTCTATAAATGTACGTAATATTCCTCATCCAAGTTCATCCCATTGGGATTCTTAGTACGCAACCTGATGATATACTTGGATTCACGTTGACGGAGCATCTTCTTACGGTCACCCAGCCTTTCATTTTCTTCCACTGCATCTATGGCAAAGAAACTCATATTTTGCCAATCTCCATTCTGGCATGTGAGAAGATGTTTTGCAGTTGCATATGTTGAGTCTCGATTTTTCACAGCTCTTATATGTTCCAGTATTCTCTTTTTCAACATGCAGACCGTGCTGCCAATGTATCTCATTCCGCAGTTGCATTCAATACAGTACACCACAAATTTCGTAGTGCAGGTGATTCTCTTGGTGATGTCGATTTTTCTACCTTGTGGATCTCTGATTTCTTTCTTGTTGGTTCCGATTTTGCATGCTTTGCAATTATTGCATTTCCTAAATCCAATTTGTTGTTGAGTAAGCCAATTGGTGGTGGTGGTTTTTGTTTGGAAATGACTCCGGACTATTGCATCTTTAATTGACGGTGCTTTACGGAAGGTGATAAGTGGTGTGGGTCCAATTATTTGGGCCAAATCACGATCTTGTTGGAGCAGTGGCCAATATTTTTGAATGCTCTGTCTTATTTTGTATGCTTCCTTGCTGTAGGTCAAAATTAATCGAGGACTGGATTGTGTTTCCTTGGTTTTATCTACTGATTTATTGATCAGAATTTGAGTCCGTGATAATTTGTTGATCTTGTCTTTGCTGTTGCTTAGATCTCTTTCTTTATATCCTCTCTTTCTGAGTCTCAGTGCACATTTCTCGATTTCGTTGGATGCATCTTGATCTTTTGAGCAGTTTCTCTTCATTCTTACAAATTCCCCATAAGGGTTGCTCCTTATAAGTGCTTTTGGATGGAAGCTATCAGCATGGAGAATACTGTTGGTTGCTGTCTTTTTTCTGTATAGAGTGGTTTGTAGTTGACCCTCATCTACATAGACTGTGATGTCCAGAAAATCGATTGTATGTCGGCTGCTATTGCAAGTGAAGGATAAACCGATGTCATTATTGTTCAATATTCTAAAGTATTCCAAGGAAGCATACAAAATAAGACAGAGCATTCAAAAATATTGGTCACTGCTCCAACAAGATCGAGATTTGGCCCAAATAATTGGACCCACACCACTTATCACCTTCCGTAAAGCACCGTCAATTAAAGATGCAATAGTCCGGAGTCATTTCCAAACAAAAACCACCACCACCAATTGGCTTACTCAACAACAAATTGGATTTAGGAAATGCAATAATTGCAAAGCATGCAAAATCGGAACCAACAAGAAAGAAATCAGAGATCCACAAGGTAGAAAAATCGACATCACCAAGAGAATCACCTGCACTACGAAATTTGTGGTGTACTGTATTGAATGCAACTGCGGAATGAGATACATTGGCAGCACGGTCTGCATGTTGAAAAAGAGAATACTGGAACATATAAGAGCTGTGAAAATACGAGACTCAACATACGCAACTGCAAAACATCTTCTCACATGCCAGAATGGAGATTGGCAAAATATGAGTTTCTTTGCCATAGATGCAGTGGAAGAAAATGAAAGGCTGGGTGACCGTAAGAAGATGCTCCGTCAACGTGAATCCAAGTATATCATCAGGTTGCGTACTAAGAATCCCAATGGGATGAACTTGGATGAGGAATATTACGTACATTTATAGAATTGAACCACCAGGTCGAATTGTTATATGCATTTAATTCCTTTTATTGGCACTAGATCCACCAAATTGTTCATGCTCACACATGAGCAGGAATCGAGTCACATAAGCACAACAATACACAGCCACTACGGCATCACCCTATACAGTCAAAAGTACGTTTACTAGACGCCTAACACTATTCACTAATTTAATAGGTACTCGCTATATCTATTTTCTATAATGCAGTACTCTACTAAGAGAAACCATCACTAATTATAGCGATATTGTTATGCTTTATACACTCTTTATGCATATAACTAACTTTGAGTAACATTTCTGGTATATCTGACAACAGGTCTAACACAACACAAAAACATTTTTGTTAGTTTGTTCTGTTTAAGGTGACTGTTGTAATGGTTTGAACTTCAACTCCCAGAATTCAATGGGAGTGATTAACAAACAGGAAATGACATAAAAAGTCAGCTGACATTAATGTCACCCACCGTGAAAAAGGCCGTCATGGCCGAAACGCGTCGGTTGACAGACTGGGCTTTGAAATAAAAAAGCTTTAAAAACAACTGTTCCAGAGTGCAGCGTATCTTGTTTTAAAATTGAATTCGGCCTGGGTTTGGCCCCACGCTTGCACCCGCTGCTGTGCGATCCGGCAGGAAACCCCATTGCTGAAAATCCAAATCTAGCCGTAAGCGCCCGATCGAGACCAACGAAACCACGCCAGGATACGCTTTGATCCATCGAGCTGTGAACATTACCAATCGCGCTGGGTCGAGCGCTGGAGGACGGGGCAGAGAGCGCCGCCCGTACAGGAGTCTCCCCGGCTGGGTAAGTGTTCCGATATCTCAGCTCATGTGAAAACAGCTGTACTTTGTCTCTATCGAAGCGACTTGGGGACTAACGATTACATCGCTAACGGGATCCCCACACACTGTTGTGTGGCTCACCGTATTTTTGTCCCAAAGTTGGAACTTTGTTTTCAAATTCATTCCAAATATCAAGCCCGTACCAAACGAAGGTATACAAACCAAACTCTGTGTCCACCTATACCAGAACTCGTGAATTCCCTACCACGCAATGGAAGCTCGAAAAGTGAAACGAGTGCTGACAGCAGCAACACTGTTTCCACCTAGTGAAACAACACCATCGTCTTCTATTTCCGAAAACAAAAACCCGGTTGAATTGAATCCCACAGTCAAACAATTGTTTATACAAGTGGAGAAGCAATATAAACGTGAAATTAGCAAAAGCTGGGAGGCACTGGCCCTGCAAAAATACTTGGAAGTTGAAAGAGTACCGCGCGGTCTCAGAATCTTTACCATGCCAACTCTCCCGATACGAGAACAGACATGTTAGAGGAATGGGGAGCGAATAATATGGCTTGCAGCTATAATATGATGCGGATTCTTATAAAATACGCTGAAAAGGACTTGGAAGAAATCCATGAACTTATAACTAACTTAGAATCACAAATCTCAGTACTAAATAAAGAGGAAACAGCCAAATTTCGCAAGGAAATGGAAGAACGCCTCGAAAAATACGAGGATGAAATTCAACAAAGAAAACACCGAAAATTTCTGCGCGATGAAGCTGACTACAAAACTGGCCAGATACTTACATTTGCCAAAAGATTTGACGCATTGAAGAAAAACTACACCTCAAAACCTCCTATTACATGGGATGAGCCCAGCAGTGAATCTGACATTACGGAAAGTGATAACGAAACACTAACCAACACCGCCACCACAGGCTCCATCACTTTTTTAGAAGAGATGCGACTGGTCAATTTGGACCAGAATCTATCCAGAAACCGCAGACCAAGCAGAGGGAGGAACAGGGGACGAGGAAGAGGCAGAGGGTCTGGAAGAGGAGATACAAAATCTTCATCAGCCACCGAAAAATGAGAAGATCCAGGTCAAAAAAGACAATACTGGCTGAGAAACAAGACAGCAACAAAAAAGAACTAGATCAAGAAAATCTTGTAATCAACCTGTCCGAATACACTCCAACCACGATGGAATACCAAACACTGAACAAAGGCCTCTCCTTCTGTCCTCAAAAACATTTTAATTACACCAACACTAAGATTGACTTATACAAATACATACGGAAACTAAAACTTGTGAAATCACACGCACACGATGCGACCAAGGGGATAGCCGACACTAACATCTCAGAGGATCTAAGCATATCAAACAGTACTCAACAACCTTCCCTAACAATTGAGGAAATACCCAACCTCAAAACCCTGTTTGACCTAGCTCAAACTGAGGACAGCCATGAATATACTGAATTGGAAATACTACATCAATTGGATATAAACACTAAACAACACACCACCAGTGGTCTCAAGAACAAATCTAAATTCTGCCCACAACTATATCCGGGCAACAAAATCGATTCCTTCTCAGAAGCTGTAACGCATGAAATAGACACCATGGAGAAACTAAGAAACATCAAAGCAAGGGAAAACATGTCCAAATCTGAAAATCTAGCAATCAAATCGCTTGCAAACAATGCCAATATTATCATCAAGCCTGCAGACAAAGGCGGTAACATAGTGATTCAGAACACATGCGACTATATGAACGAGGCATACAGGCAACTTAGAGACCCGGACAAATATATCCAACTACAATCCAATCCAATTCATAAAATGATAGAAGAAGCTCGAAAAAATTTAGATACATGGCATTCACAAGGCCTGATCAATACTGACGAACGAGGATTCCTTTTTGTGGAGAACCCTACGATCCCCACAATCTATTTTCTGCCGAAGATCCACAAAACTCTCATCAATCCCCCGGGGAGACCCATCGTCTCCTTTTGCAATTCCCTGTACGAGAACATCTCAACATATGTAGATCATCACTTGGCCCCCATGGTCTGAAATCTTAACTCATACATCCAAGACACAGGAGACTTCCTACGGATCTTATCAAATACCACCTGGGACCCGTCATACCTCATGATCACAATTGACGTTGTCTCCTTATATACCTCCATTCAACATCCAGTGGGACTAAACGCATGCTCGTATTTTCTCAAACAAAGAAATATAAGTGAACTTGAACATTCTGCAATGTTACTTACCATGATACAGATGTGCCTCAATAACAATATCTTTTTATTTAACCATCAAATATATCATCAACTTTGCGGCTGTGCCATGGGCATCTCTTTTTCACCTAACTACGCCAACCTCACCATGGGGTGGTGGGAGAAAGAGATAGCCTGGGGCCCTCACAACCAACACGCCTTGGATAAAATCATTCTGTGGTCAAGATATATTGACGATCTCTTTCTAATATGGAATGGAACTAAAGAGGAATTCATGGAATACTTTAGAATATTGAACAATAATAACATCGGTTTATCCTTCACTTGCAATAGCAGCCGACATACAATCGATTTTCTGGACATCACAGTCTATGTAGATGAGGGTCAACTACAAACCACTCTATACAGAAAAAAGACAGCAACCAACAGTATTCTCCATGCTGATAGCTTCCATCCAAAAGCACTTATAAGGAGCATCCCTTATGGGGAATTTGTAAGAATGAAGAGAAACTGCTCAAAAGATCAAGATGCATCCAACGAAATCGAGAAATGTGCACTGAGACTCAGAAAGAGAGGATATAAAGAAAGAGATCTAAGCAACAGCAAAGACAAGATCAACAAATTATCACGGACTCAAATCCTGATCAATAAATCAGTAGATAAAACCAAGGAAACACAATCCAGTCCTCGATTAATTTTGACCTACAGCAAGGAAGCATACAAAATAAGACAGAGCATTCAAAAATATTGGCCACTGCTCCAACAAGATCGAGATTTGGCCCAAATAATTGGACCCACACCACTTATCACCTTCCGTAAAGCACCGTCAATTAAAGATGCAATAGCCCGGAGTCATTTCCAAACAAAAACCACCACCACCAATTGGCTTACTCAACAACAAATTGGATTTAGGAAATGCAATAATTGCAAAGCATGCAAAATCGGAACCAACAAGAAAGAAATCAGAGATCCACAAGGTAGAAAAATCGACATCACCAAGAGAATCACCTGCACTACGAAATTTGTGGTGTACTGTATTGAATGCAACTGCGGAATGAGATACATTGGCAGCACGGTCTGCATGTTGAAAAAGAGAATACTGGAACATATAAGAGCTGTGAAAAATCGAGACTCAACATATGCAACTGCAAAACATCTTCTCACATGCCAGAATGGAGATTGGCAAAATATGAGTTTCTTTGCCATAGATGCAGTGGAAGAAAATGAAAGGCTGGGTGACCGTAAGAAGATGCTCCGTCAACGTGAATCCAAGTATATCATCAGGTTGCGTACTAAGAATCCCAATGGGATGAACTTGGATGAGGAATATTACGTACATTTATAGAATTGAACCACCAGGTCGAATTGTTATATGCATTTAATTCCTTTTATTGGCACTAGATCCACCAAATTGTTCATGCTCACACATGAGCAGGAATCGAGTCACATAAGCACAACAATACACAGCCACTACGGCATCACCCTATACAGTCAAAAGTACGTGTACTAGATGCCTAACACTATTCACTAATTTAATAGGTACTCGCTATATCTATTTTCTATAATGCAGTACTCTACTAAGAGAAACCATCACTAATTATAGCGATATTGTTATGCTTTATACACTCTTTATGCATATAACTAACTTTGAGTAACATTTCTGGTATATCTGACAACAGGTCTAACACAACACAAAAACATTTTTGTTAGTTTGTTCTGTTTAAGGTGACTGTTGTAATGTTTTGAACTTCAACTCCCAGAATTCAATGGGAGTGATTAACAAACAGGAAATGACATAAAAAGTCAGCTGACATTAATGTCACCCACCGTGAAAAAGGCTGTCATGGCCGAAACGCGTCGGTTGACAGACTGGGCTTTGACATAAAAAAGCTTTAAAAACAACTGTTCCAGAGTGCAGCGTATCTTGTTTTAAAATTGAATTCGGCCTGGGTTTGGCCCCACGCTTGCACCCGCTGCTGTGCGATTTGGCAGGAAACCCCGTTGCTGAAAAAAAAAAAAGTATATATACATATGAATATGTGTATGAATATATAAATATATATATATATTCACTGAAAAAAATGTAGGTTTCAGGAACGTTATAGTTAGTTGGAGATTTCACTCATACAAAACCATAGAAATTCGGCCGTTAACAGTTAGTAGACCTAACTATAACTCATGCACCCGCAATGCACTCATGACATGCTCAGTGACATCACTGATGACATCACTGATGACTTCACTGATGACATCATCCAGTGAATGTGTGTTTCTGTAAAGTATCAAAATACGTTTTTTATATATATATATATGCCCATGTGTATTGATGTATGAGTGGGTGTATGAGTGTCTGAAAGGATGATTTAATAGGTGTGTGACTAACTGTATAAGTGAGTGATTAAATGTGTCTTACTGAATGCATGGGTTAGAGACTAAACTGTGTGAATGTCTTTATCAGTCTGTTAGTTGGTGTGTAAGCGGCGGCTGCATGGCTTGGTGAGTAGCTACATGAGTGTCTATATGGGTTATTTATTGGTTGTCTGAGTATCTTTATTGGTGCCTGAGTGTCTTTGTAGGTGGGTGAAGGGGTGTGTGATTCTGTGCATAGATATGTGAGTGGTTGTTTCATTGGGTGTATAGGTTTGAGAGTGCATATAAAAACAGCTGTATGGGTGAGTGAGTGTGTGTATGGGTGTGTTGGTTAGTGAATGTATGTCTCAGTGGTGCATGTGTGAGTAACTACATATGTTTTAAAGCAGTATATGTGAGTGTTGGAGCATATAAATGACAATATGTGAGAGTGACTGATTGCAAAAGTATCTGTATGGATGAGTGTGTGTTTCTATCAGTGACTGTTTAAGAGAGTAAATATTTGTTAGTATCTGTATAAATAAGTGCGGTGGTGTGTGTATGACTGTATAAGCAAGGAAATGGGTGTGTGATAGTTTCTTTGCATGACTGACCAGGTGTATGAGTAACTCTTTGGGTGAGTGGCAGTGTGTGAGTATCTATATGGGTGTATGCGTGTATATATCGGTGGCTGTATAGATGAATGACTGCGTGTATGCGTGACTGTATAGGTTAGTGGGTAGATGTGTCTGTAGACGTATGAATCACTGAACAGGTATGTACTAACTGCTCTTGGTCTGTCTATGGTTTTGAAATTGGTGGTCTGTATTTTAGAGTGGTTGTATGAAAGGTTTTATTAGGTATGAGGAGGTACATCAGATGATCACATGGATGATGTTATCAGTGATGTCATTTGAGATGTCATCAGTGATGTCACTGAGCATGTCATGAGTGATGTAATATGTGACGTCATCAGCAGTGCATTGCGGGGGCGTGAGTTATAGTTAGGTCTACTGACTATAACAGCCGAATTTCCATGGTTTTGTACAAATTAAATCTCCAACTAACTATAACGTCCCTGAAACGTATGGTTTTTTCAGTGCATTTCTAAGGTTTTTTTAAATGCTAATTTCTAACTATAACGTCCCTGAAACCTACGTTTTTTTCAGTGAATTCCAAATGTTTTTTAAATGAAAATTTCTAACTATAACTTCACTGAAACCTATGTTTTTTTCAGTGAATTTCTAAGGTTTTTTAAATGCTAATTTCTAACTATGCCTACAAAGGTAGGACATGTGAAGAAAGAGGAAGATAAGCACAGAAAGAAGCAAGACAAATGCAGAAAGAGGCAACAGAAGTCCAGAAAGATGAAGAAAAGTGCAGGAAGAAGAAGAGATGTGCAGAAAGAACCAACTGAGGAGCAGAAAGTCCTCCTGTGCCCCCAACGTTTTGCTGATGGGTACTGGTGGTAACTGACTCTGACTAACCAGGCCTAGAGCCAGTGCTATGCTAAAAGACACTTAGATTACAGTGAAAACACCTACATACATTAGGGAACACTATGCGTTGGGGTACCCCAGTGATTTGCATGACCTCTTCAGTATTTGCCATGAGTTAATGCCTGGGTCATTCCATGAGTACATGAGTAGTGACTGGATGATTAGAGTGCTACAAGGAGAGTGCATGGTGATTTTATAAGTGCTTGGGTTTTGGCGCAGTGATTGGATAAGCACATAGGATTGGCTGGGTGATTGGAGGACTGCATAGATAGTACTAGGGAGATTACTGGACTGCATAGGTAGTCCTCAAGGTATTGCAGCAATGCATGTGTTAGTGACTGGGTCATTGCATGAGTACCTGGGTACTGAGTGGATAATTGAAGTACTGCAAGGCGAGTGCGTGGTGAACTTATAAGTGCTTGGCTAATGGAAGAGTGTTTAGATCAGTACATGGTAGTGGTTGGGTGACTGGAGGAGTGCACAGGCAGTGACAGTGTGATTGCGGGACTGCATGGGTATTACCTTGCGAACTGAAGGAGCAAATGAGAAGTGTGTAAGTGGGTACAGGACTGTATGGGTAGGGCATATGGGATTGTAACAGTGATCAGTTAGTGCCTGGATCATTGCATGAGTATATGGCTACTAATTGATAGATTAGAATACTGCAAGGAGAGTGCCTGAGTGAATTTGCAAGTGCTTGGGTATTGGCGGAGTGTTTGGATTAGTACATGGTAGTGGCTGCGTGACTAGAGGACCTAACGGGGAGTGACAGGGTGATTGCTGGACTGCATGGGTACTACCAGGGGAATTGAAGGAGCGAATGAGAAGTGTGTAGGTGGTTAGAGGACTCCATGGGTAGTACACAGGGATTGTAGCAGTACATGTGTTAGTGACTGGATCATTGCATGAGTACATGGGTAGTGACTGGATGATTAGAGTACTGCAAGGACAGAGCATGGTGATTTTATAACTGCTTGGGTTTTGGCGGAGTGATTGGATAAGTACGTAGTGCTGGCAGGGAGATTGGAGGAGTGCATGGGTTGTGACAGAGGGATTTTTGGAGTGCATCAGTACTACCTGGGTAATTGGACGAGTGAATCAGTAGTGTGTAGGTGGTTCAAGGTCTGCATGGGAAGTGCTTAGGGGATTGTAGCAGTGCATGTGTTAGTGCATGGTTCATTGCATGAATGCATGGGTACTGAATGGATGATTAGAGTACTGCAAGGAGAGTGCATAGTGAATTTATAAGTGCTTGGGTTTTGGCGGAGTGATTGGATAAGTACACACATGTCACATCAGTCCCGCCCCCTTCCTTCACCACTGTGCAAACGCACCCCCTGGCAGGTTTTAAGTTGGGGGATTAATTCCCCTTGAGTCCCGAGGGTCCCTGGGGGCCAACTAGCCCATCAGGTACCTCCAGTAAGCTCCTCAGAGCTGCAGTGCAGAGAGGTGGTCCAAGGCCACGCCCCTTTTTACACCTCCTTGCAACGCAGCTCTGTGGCGCTTACTGGAGGTACCTGGTGGGCTAGTTGGACCCAAGGGACCCTCAGGATTTAAGGGGACTTAATCCCCCAACTTACAACACACCAAAGGGCCCGTTTGCACAGTGGTGAAGGGAGGGGGTGGGCCTGATGTGACAAGTGTGCAAACGCACCCCGTGGCACATTTTAAGTTGGGTCATTAAGTTCCCTTGAATCCTGAGGGTCCCTGGGGCCCCACTAGCTCACCAGGTACCTACAGTTTGCACCAGGGAGCTGCGTTGCAGAGAGGTGGTCCGAGGCCACGCCCCTTTTTTCACCTCTCTGCAACGCAACTCTGTTGTGCTTACTGAAGGTACCTGGTGGGCTAGTTGCCCCCAGGGACCCTCAGGATACAAGGGGACTTAATCCCCCAACTTAAAACTCACCACGAAGCGCATTTGCACACTTGTCACATCAGGCCCCGCCCCCTGCATTCACCACTGTGCAAAGGCGCCACGTGGCTCATTTTAAGTTGGGGGATTAAGTCCCCTTGAATCCTGAAGATCCCTGGGGTCCAACTAGCCCCCTAGGTGTCTCCAGTAAGCGCCACAGAGCTGCGTTGCAGAGAGGTGTAAAAAGGGGCATGGCCTAGGACCACCTCTCTGCACCGCAGCCCTGTGGCGCTTACTGGAAGTATCTGGTGGGCTAGTTGGCTCCCAGGGACCCTCAGGATTGAAGGGGAATTCATGCCCCAACTTAAAATGCGTCAAGGGGCGCATTTGCACAGTGGTGCAGGGAGGGGGTGGGGCCTTATGTGACAAGTGTGCATATGCGCCCTGTGGCGCATTTTAAATTAGGGGATTAAGTCCCCTTGAATCCTGAGGGTCCCTGGGGACCAACTAGCCCACCAGGTACCTCCAGTATGCGCCAGGGAGCGGCGTTGCAGAGAGGTGTTCAGAGGCCACTCCCCTTTTTACACCTCTTTGCAATGCAGCCCTTTGGCGCTTACTGGAGGTACTTGGTGGGCTAGTTGGCCCCCAGGGACCCTCAGGGGTTGAAGGGGATTTAATCCCTCAATTTACAATGTGTCAGGGGGTGCATTTGCACACTTGGTATGTCAGGCACCGCCCCCTCCCTGCACCACTGTGCAAACGCACCCCCTGGCGCATTGTAAATTGGGGGAATAATTCCCCTTGAGTCCTGAAGGTCCCTGGGGGCCAACGAGCCCACTAGGTACCTCCAGAAAGTGCCACAGAGCTGCGTTGCAGAGAGGTGTAAAAAGGGGCGTGGCCTCTGAACACCTCTATGCAACGCAGCTCCCTGGCGCATACTGGAGGTACCAGGTGGGCTAGTTGACCCCCAGAGACCCTCAGTATTCAAGGGAACTTAATTCCCCCACCTTCAACGCACCAGGGGGTGCATTTGCTGAGTGCTGCTATTAGGGGGAGTGGCCTCTGCCGTGATGCCGGCTTTTTTATTTATTTATTTTTTTCAAGGGGGCTGTGTGGTCCACCTCCTTTTAAATTATTTGGGGCCCCAGGGACCCCATCCCCCAGGGCATGGCCACATTATGGGTTTCTTTTGTAATTCTTTTTAAAGGAGGGGGGCTGCGTAGCCCCCCTCCTTAGGCATCAAGTGGCCCCAGGGACCCCATCCCCGGGGCTGTGCCTCATTTTTTTTTTTAATCATTGATGGAGGGGGCCGCGTGGCCCCCCTCCTGGGCCACTTCTGGCCCGGGGACCCCATACGCCGGGGCTGACCCTATCTGTTGGGGACTGTGGTGGGATCCCAATTCCCCCACGGTCCCGTGGGGTCCCCACCTCCTGCGGGAGCCGGCATTGCTTTTCCACAAGGGGAGCTGCTAACATGCAGCTCCCCTTGTGGAAAAGCAATGTGGTTTGGATTTTGTAAGCGGGAGCAGGAAACCTGCTCTCGCTTACAAAATCCAAACCAGTGTTTGTTATGACAGGGCGGAAGCCGCACGGCTCCCACCCTGCCATAGCAAACAGCAGTGTCCCGGGTTGGGCACCCCGGTACACTGCAGGAGCTGTCCCTGGGGGGTGGCGGCCCCCAGGGCCATTGAGGGCTCCTGGAGGGGGGCCACGCGGCCCCCCTCCCAACTACTTCACAGCCGGGGAGGTGGTTGTCTCCGGGGCTTGGGGTCCATAACGGACCTCCGCATTTGCATTTTAGTGCCCCGGGGAGGTGGCGGTCCCAGGGGCGTGTGGGGGTCTCAAGCTCCCAAACACAGTTTTTTTTTAAAAAGCCCTGGGGAGTGGCAGTCCCTGGGGCAGAGGGGGGCTGTGTGTCCCCACAAATAATTAATAAAAGCCCCGGGGGGGTGGTGGTCCCAAGGGCTTGGCAGGGCATTGGAGGCCCCCCAAGCATTGAAAAAGAAGCCACGGGGGTGGCGGTCCCCGGGACTCATAAATCTTGCCCCAGGGAGGTGGCGGTCCTCGGGCTGTGTGGGGGTGATTGGGGCCCCCACACATTTTTTTCAGTGCCCCCAGGACCTGGCCTACATGGGGGCTTCAATACAATGAAGCGCGGGAGACCGCTTTTCGTTTTTGTTTTATTTTCTCATCCGGATCTGCGACCCAAGTGCGAATTCGGCTGTTTTTTAAAAAAAGAATGCTTTTTTTGGCCCTGAGGGTCCTTGTGGGACCCCCTGATCAGGCCTAGGGGGTTCTACCGAGTCACAAGATGGCTGCAACACTTCCTGGTTTGGAGTGTTGACAGCCAATTAGAATAAAGATCGTGGTCGGGAGGGTTCGTGAACCCTCCTAGGCCATAGATATCGATATTTTTATTTTTTGATTTCCTCTGCAACTACTGAATGGATTTACACCATTTTACAAAAGGTCACTTTCTGAATCAAGCACTACCTTTTTGGCAAATTTGGGGTAATTCCATTCAGTAGTTTCGGCTGTAACCTTGCCCAAAGTTTCCTATGGGAAATTGATTTTTTGACTTTTTCAGCAACTACTGAACAGATTTACGGGGGGCGTGGCCTGACGCCGATGGGGACAGGATCCTGAATCGGAGCTCCTGCCAGTGACCCCCTCTCCAGCACCATCCTGCCCGATATAGGGGGACTCTAGACACCATAATCGGCGCATGTAGCGTCGGAACCACTGGGGCATCGGCGCAGACTGGATCCAGCCAAGAAACATGCTAAAGAGCTCTTAACGGGGAACCGGACGGCGGAGTCACGAGTTCGCTCAAAATGGCGGCAAGATACAATAGAAATGCCTGGAGCGCACCACAGCAATTGAAGGCCGCAGACGAGCTCTGCAGACACAGCCGGGCACAAAGAGGAGAGCGGACCATACTGACGGGCGGGTCAGCGAAGCCCAATCGAGAAAGCAGCGGCGCTCGGTGAGCGGAAAGGGACACTCGGAACAGGTGAGAACCCGGCTGTGCAGGAAGAGGACCCTGTACTGGGAATAAACCTGAAGCGGCACAGGTCCTGACCCAGCCTTGAGACCGAGGAGGGAAGAATAAATACATAAGCCCACGGACCATATCAGGTCCAGCAACGGGGAGCCTAGCGTTGGGGCTGCCTCCAGGATTCAGAGGTCACGAGACTGAGGCGCATAACCTACCGTGCGGTCAAACCCCCCACAGAGCCACATAATTGAGGAGAGCTGCGTGACTGTGGCCCCCGCTGAGGAGGATTGAGGCACCCTTAAGCTGGGCACTGATCTGCTGACTTGCGACATGTTACCACAATGGCGTCCGTGACCCTCTAACAGATGGCGGAGGAAGACCTGGAGGGACCCGGCCTTTACACATCCCCACAGCCATCAGGTATCCGGTCCCACTGATAGGCCACGCAAGCCAAAAACAGAGACAGCGGAACCCAGACTGAGGGCGGCTGCGCTGCGGTTGGGGAGGAATACCGCTGAATACGGGGAGCAGATCAGTCATTGTAGTGGTAAATCCTGAGGTGAGAGAGGGGTCTGAGCGACACGGCCCTGAGCACACTTTGGGCCTGAGGTACAGAGAAGACAACACCTGTACGTCAGCGAGGCACTGCTGGGTGCCACAGGAGAAGCGAAAGTACAGAGCTGGCACCTACCTGGTCCATGGCGGCAGAGCACGCATAAACGAACCCGGGACCCAGGGGCTGCAGGAAGGGCTTCCAGAGCGCACGGGCGACCACCAACCCACCGCAGACCCATCCCACATACATACAGGAGCGGATCTCTCGACAGCACTATGGGACGGGTCACCAAGAAACGCGACACTGAGCAACAGGGATCGGCAAGTGATGATAATGGGGAGACACGCCCACGCATGGGGACCCGAAGTGACGGGGAGATATCACTCCACGACATCCTGCAAGCCATAGAAAAATCGCAGATAGCAGTGAAGACCAAGATCAACACAATCCGAGAAGACCTGGGCCTACTACGAGCAGATCATAGAAAATTAGCTGACCGGGTTACGGCAGTAGAAGATGAGGTTGAACGTCTGAGGCCTCCGGTCACAGCGACTGCTGGCAAAGTCACGGACATAGAAAAAAGAGTCCTGGTCCTAGAACAGCGTGCGGAGGATGCGGAAAATAGGGCATGCTGAAACAACATTAGAGTCACGGGCCTACCTGAAAAAGTTGAGGGGAACAATATGGTGGCATACCTTGAACACTGGCTGCGCACAGCAGTGGCGGAAGAGGGCCTATCAACGTTCTTCGCACTAGAGTGGGCGCACAGAGTTCCCGCTCGGGCACCCATGCCTGGCAGACTACCACAGCCGGTGGTAGCCCATCTCCTCTTCTATAAAGACAGAGACCATATACTGAGCCAAGCGCGCCTCAAAGGACAACTCAAAGTGGACAACAGCGTGGCCAGGATTTTCCCTGATTTCTCCCAGGAGGTGCAACAGCAACGAGCGTCTTTCGTCACGGTCAAAAGGAAACTGCATCAAATGGGAGTGTCCTACACTATGGTATTCCCAGCCAGACTCCATATAGTGGGATTGAGGGGAACCACGTTCTTCACTACACCCCAGGATGTTTGAGACTGGATTGAGGCGCAAGATCCCCGAGACCGGAGACGGGAAGGCAAAGACCCAGCTGAGAAGGACCTTACACGCTACCCTGACAGAGGGGCGAACTCAAAGAGCCACCCAACGATGGCAGAGACGCACCAGGACAGAGCACATGTGATCGCAGCGGTGGCCTCATTGAGCAAAACGAGCACCAGGGATGCTCCCTTGCATTCCGGAGAGGAACAGAGAGACTCGGACTCTGAGACCAGTTCGAGCACGGTGGGGGATGCCAGCCAAGTCCTACCACTCATAACACCCAGATCAGCAGACGACCTGATGTGATGCAGATCGAGCACGCAAGTACATCCAGGACTATATTGTTGGGAGGCGGGGAACGGCGCTGACGTCGCCCTACACAACGCCAAGAGCGGTCCCTATACAATTGTAATTGACCTATACCCTGGGGGGGGCACCGAGGGGCCCGAGAGGATGGCTGTCCTCCAGGCGGATATTGGCCCAGTCACCACTTTTGGACTCTGTTAAGGCACGAGAGTGCAAGGTTTGGATGGGGGAGCTGTCCTGGGGAGGGGGAGTTGGGATGTTTATCTTGTTTCAAGTTGGGTGCACTGCTGTCTATCAATACGTGGGGCCATGGGTTCTTGCTCGGAGGCTCTAGCCATAAGAATTTGGGCGCTAGGTGCCGGGAGGGGCAGAGGAGGCCAGACGGAGGCGGAAAGGCTGATTAGCAATGCCCACTCAGACAGAATATAATCTCCTCTCCTGGAATGTCCGGGGGATGCACTCCATGCATAAAAGATACACAATCTTCTCACAACTAAATAGACGAGGGGTTCACATAGCAATGCTGCAGGAAACGCATACGTTAGCATCCGAGGGAGCGGCATTACACTGTTGGTGGAGAGGCCAGGCATACTACACTACGTACTCGGCATTTGCCAGAGGGGTCCTGATATGGATCAGGGCAGGTGTCCACTTCCCACACACCGGCCACAAGGTGGACCCAGAGGGCCGGTACGTAGTGGTCACTGGGCTCCTAGACAGGCAGGATGTCACACTGATCAATATCTACGACCCAAATATAGACCAGGGAACATTCTTTGAGCACTTATCAGGATCACTGGCCCCACATATGACGGGGTCAATAATCATGGGGGGTGATTTTAACAGTATAGCAGATCCGACCCTGGACCGTTCGCACCCACCGCTTTTAGATGCTCCAGTACATAGGACAGCTAAGGCATTTAGGGAATGGCAATCTCATTGGGGGTTGGTGGACACGTGGCGGCAGGCACACGCACTGGACAGGGAGTACTCCCACCTCTCCCATGTCCATGACTTACACGTCTGCCTAGACACCTTCGTATGCTCCCCAGACATGCACACCCAAATCCACAATGTGGAATACCTCACTCGAACAGTGTCAGATCACAATCCTTTATTAATCCGACTACAGTGTGGACACAAACAACAACCCATCCCCACCTGACGTCTTAAGCCGGAGGCACTAGAAGACCAGATGTTCACCATGAGATCAAAGAGCAAATTACCACATACTTTACGGACAATGCACATTCCACAGACTCCAGGGTGACAGAGTGGGAGGCTTTTGAGGCAGTTATTAGGGGGCGCTGCATGGCACTGTCCATAGGGGTACGACGTACACTACTGACTGACGCGGAACGGGCAGACCGAGCGCTGAGGGAGGTGGAACGTAGACACCCGACCAATTCAGACCTCAGTCAGGAGTTACTCGAGGCACGGGAGGAGTTGGCTGTGCAGGAGGAGAGACTGAGGTGCTTTGACTACCAGGCGTATATGGACAGAACACACGCTGAGAGAGACAAGGCGGGTAGACGGCTGGCATGGCTCGCTAATCCCACCCGCAGGGAGAATACAATTTTAGAATTGACGGGGCCGGAAGGTCAACACTTATACCGGCAAGACGACATTAACGACAGATTCCGCGGTTATTATGAGAGACTTTATAAGAGCGCTGGGCCCCGCGGGGAGGGGGAAATCTAGGAATAACTGGCGGACCTCCTGATACATGCCCTGACAGACGAGGACAAAAACAACAGTTGATGGACAGAATGCAGAACAATGTCATACATTCACCTCAGTACAGAGATCTGGGCCTAAATTCATTGTTTTTTTTGCTCACCATGCCATTCCAGTTTGAAGCCAGCCAAATGCAAATCAGTCTTGACCCTGTGCCTCATGGGAACAGTCCAGCCCAAACTGCCAAGCCAGGTCCTCCCTGGACTGGAAACAAGCATCCTAGGACCTGTTTCGGGGTTTCACCACTCTTCAGATAGGATAGCTTGATTCCAGTAGCATGGAGAGCACGGGACCCACGTCTGGGCATACCTGTCGCACTCGGGGTGACAAATGCAAAAACAACAGTTGATGGACTGAATACAGAACAATGTTATACATTCACCTCAGTACAGAGATCTGGGCCTAAATCCATTGTTTTTTTGCTCACCATGCCATTCCAGTTTGAACCCAGCCAAATGCAAATCAGTCTTGACCCTGTGCCTCATGGGAACAGTCCAGCCCGAACTGCCAAGCCAGGTCCTCCCTGGACTGGAAACAAGCATCCTAGGACCGGTTTCGGGGTTTCACCCCTCTTCAGCCAGGCTAGCTTGAATCCAGTGGCAAAGTGAGCAAGGGACCCACCTCCAGGGTGACAGCGTGGGAGGTTTTTAAGGCATTAATTAGGGGGCACTGCATGGCACTGTCCATAGGGATACGACGTACACTACTGACTGATGTGGAACGGGCAGACTGAGCGTTGAGGGAGGTGGAACGTAGACACCCGACCAATTCAGACCTCGGTCAGGAGCTACTCGAGGCAAGGGAGGAGGTGGCTGTGCAGGAGGAGAGACTGAGGTGCTTTGACTACCGGGCGTATATGGACAGAACACACGCTGAGAGAGACAAGGTGGGTAGACTGCTGATGTGGCTCGCTAATCCCACCCACAGGGAGAATACAATTTTAGAATTGACGGGCCGGAAGGGCAATGCTTATACCGGCAAGATGATATTAACGACAGATTCCGCGGTTATTATGAGAGGCTTTATAAGAGCGCTGGACCCCGTGGGGAGGGGGAAATCGAGGAATACCTGGAGGACCTCCTGATACATGCCCTGACAGACGAGGACAAAAACAACAGTTGATGGACAGAATGCAGAACAATGTCATACATTAACCTCAGTACAGAGCTCTGGGCCTAAATCCATCGTTTTCTTGCTCACCATGCCATTCCAGTTTGAACCCAGCCAAATGCAAATCAGTCTTGACCCTGTGCCTCATGGGAAAGAGTCCAGCCTGAACTGCCAAGCCAGGTCCTCCCTGGACTGGAAACAAGCATCCTAGGACCGGTTACTGGGTTTCACCCCTCTTCAGCCAGGATAGCTTGATTCCAGTGGCATGGAGAGCACGGGACCCACGTCTGGGCATACCCGCCCCACTCGGAGTGACAATTGCAAAAACAACAGTTGATGGACAGAATGCAGAACAATGTCATACATTCACCTCAGTACAGAGATCTGGGCCTAAATCCATTGTTTTTTTGCTCACCATGCCATTCCAGTTTGAACCCAGCCAAATGCAAATCAGTCTTGACCTGTGCCTCATGGGAACAGTCCAGCCCGAACTACCAAGCCATGTCTTCCCTGGACAGTAAACAAGCCTCCTGGGACCGGTTTCGGGCTAACAGCCCTCATCAGCCAGGCTAGCTTGAATCCAGTGGCAAAGTGAGCAAGGGACCCACCTCCAGGGTGACAGCGTGGGAGGCTTTTAAGGCAGTGATTAGGGGGCGCTGCATGGCACTGTCCATAGGGGTACGACGTACACTACTGACTGACGTGGAACGGGCAGACCGAGCGCTGAGGGAGGTGGAACGTAGACACCCGACCAATTCAGACCTCCGTCAGGAGCTACTCGAGGCAAGGGAGGAGATGGCTGTGCAGGAGGAGAGACTGAGGTGCTTTGACTACCGGCGTATATGGACAGAACACACGCTGAGAGAGACAAGGCGGGTAGACTGCTGGTGTGGCTCGCTAATCCCTCCCACAGGGAGAATACAATTTTAGAATTGACGGGGCTGGAAGGGCAACGCATATACTGGCAAGACGACATTAACAACAGCTTCCGCGGTTATTATGAGAGGCTTTATAAGAGCGCTGGGCCCCGTGGGGAGGGGGAAATCGAGGAATACCTGGCGAACCTCCTGATACATACCCTGACAGACAAGGAAGCTGAGCTCCTAGGATCTGACATCTCGGAACGTGAAATTCGGGCAGCTGTTAAGGCACTGGCGAGAGCGAAGACACGGGGCACGGACGGGCTCCCCAAGGAGTTCTATGCGGCATACGTGGACGAATTGTCCCCCAGGTTGGCGGAGATGTGTGCAGAAGCAAAGGGGATGGGCAACTTGCCGGGTACGACTAGGGAAGCGGTGGTAATACTGCTATTGAAGCCGGACAAGTCCCCCTTGGAGTGTGAAGCATACAGGCCATTGTCGATGCTCAACTTCGACTTTAAAATCCTAAGCAAAATATTGGCGACGTGACTACTCCCCTACATGAGACCTCTGGTGCACCAAGACCAGGCAGGCTTTATCCCCTGTCGGAATACGACTCTAAATATCCGTCGAATACTGTCCATCATTGAACTAGGGACGGCGGCGGAGCAGGGGGAGCGGTGTTCGCCATCGATATTAAAAAAGAATTCGATAGCCTCGAATGGGGTTCTTGTATGCAGTATTAAACAAAATGGGCCTAGGGCTGGGATTTGTATGCTAGGTGCAGTTACTATACACCGACCCGTGGCGAGGGTCCGAACTGGACGCACAGTATCGGCGCGGTACCGGGTAGAAAGGGGGACGCGCCAGGGGTGTCCACTCTCCCCACTGCTGTTCGCCCTGGCAGTGGAGCCATTAGCCTGGATAGCGAGATCTGGGAGGGCATACCGGGGGATCCAGGTCGCACCAAATAGCGCTGTATGCGGATGACCTCCTTCTATTCTTAAACGATGCGTAGGACGATCTGCCAGGAGCAAGGGCTATGATGGAGCACATTGGTTCTCTGTCGGGGCTACGAGTCAACTGGCTGAAGTCCAGATTATTCCCTTTGATAAGGGATGTGAGGCCCCCTAAACCTGGGTGCCCCGCTGCTTCCGCTATTTGGGAGTACACATCTTCCACTCTATGGAGGATGTGAAGGAAGGCAATGTAGGGAGGGCGCTATGCTCGCTCAAAGACACTATGGCTTTCTGTGGGAGACTTCCCCTCTCGGTTATGGGCCGCATCTCACTACTTAAAATGGTGGCTCTTCCTCGGCTGCTTTACTTCTTTGTAACACTCCCGATCTGGATATCAGCCGCTTGGTTCCGGGAGCTGGACTCCTGCTTGTTGGCTTTCATATGGGGGTCAGGACGCAGACGGGTAGCCCTTAATACGTTAAAGAGGCCCAGGTTGGGGGGAGGCATGGCGGTGCCCGACATGGAGGCCTACTACTTAGTAGGACAACTGCAGAGGTTCACACAGTGGGTGGCGGGGAGCCGAGAGCTGGACAGGGGGGTGCCACCTTTCGCCCTGGACAGGGCCGCTGTGTTCCGAACCCTGCTAAGGACGGCCAGGCCTCAACAGATTCATAGCAATGAACATAGAGTGATAAATCGTTGCTGGGGCAGATACCTGTAGAAAATCAGAACAAAGCGCCCATATTCACCGGAGATGGCGCTTTCGCTTTTAGAAGCCCTTCCCCAAGGAGGACAGAAGGGAGGTTTTGGACGATTGGGTACAAGCAGGAGTGACGAAGATTGGGGATCTTTTACGGGACGGGAAGCTTCTCTCCTTAGAGGACTTCAGCGCGGACTGGGACATACCACAGGGGCATTTCCTACTATATGGAGCGGTTATGGGAGTGATGAGACGACGTAGGGGTATGGGGTCGACGGAACCGCCGCAACACAACACCTGCGAATACATAAGCCTGGCGGGTGGAACCATCAAGGCCGTGGCGTGCCTCTACAGAGCCATAGGGCGAGACTCCATACAACCGCTGGACAGCCTAAGACACAAATGGGGCGACGACATTGACAGGCCGCTTGACGACAAGGATTGGGACAATATTTTAGAATGAACTGCCAAAGTATCTTGAAACGCCTGGTTTAGCTTGATAAGTTTCAATATACTTCACCAAGCTTATTTAACTCCAGAACGTATTAACCGCTACTTTGATGGCGCGGATGCTCGATGCCCGAGATGCCATGCGCAGGGGGTCACTTTCGCTCATATGGTGTGGAGCTGTCCCTCCTTAACACAATACTGGCAAGAAGTTACACAGGTGACAGCGAGGGTGACGGAGAGGGTGGTCCCCTGCACACCTGCCCACGTACTGCTCCACTTGTTCCCACACACTGCCAAAATCAAGAACACAGCTAGGTTTCAGGACCTGGAATTTATCCTGGCCAAACGAGGAATAACCAGTAGCTGGAAAAAACCGGGGTGCCCCAACGTGCACAGATGGAAACGAGAGCTGGTGAAATGGGCGGAATGAGAGAGCAGGGTCTTGCTTAGGAATGCACAGCGCGGAGTGGGCAAGCTGGAACGAGCTCAGGCATAGGAGGGACTGATGGTGGACTTGGCAAGAGATGGTGGGGCATCGGAGGATTCCACCCCAGAGAGACCCCCACATGTAGAGAACCCTGAGGGACCAGCCTAGGACGGAGCAACACAATAGAGCCAGAGGGATGGGAGCACTACATGGCGTCGACACACACAGGAGAGGATGGAGTTGCGATGGACGGCTCTGGTGTAGCACTATTACACACACCTCGAGCGCAAGAGAGTCTTCTAACTGAGCTCCAAAGTGGTAGAGGGGAGACAGCAGTGCGGGGAGGTAGGGGGAGTGGGGAGACCTAGTTACTTGTTAGGGAGAAGGGAAGGGGGAATTTTCTCTTAAGTATGCTGAACCGATATTAGATAGTAGTGGGACCGCTGCAGCCGTACATTGGCGGATGGGACAAAATAGGGACAACAACTGATATATTCACCTGGTAATGCTCTATTCTGTTGCACATTGACATCCTGAAAGTGGATATAATGTTTGACATGTAAAAGGCAATAAAATTTGTTTATAAAAACAAAAACTACTGAACGGATTTACACCATTTAAAAAAAGGTCGCTTTCTGAACCAAGCTCTACCTTTTTGCCAAATTTGGGGTAATTCCGTTCAGCAGTTCGGGCTGTAGCCTGTCTCAAAATTTCCTATGAAAATTAACATGGGGAAAACACGTTTTGGGACCTCCCTTTTTTCTCAGCCCCCGCTTGACGAATCACCCCAAAACTTTCAGGATAGGAGCTGACCTGGATAGATTTTTTTGGGGGGAGAATTTTGCCAAGATTCGTCAAACAACGTCAAAGTTATTAGCAAATCAAAAAATGCTTTTCCTATGGAAACTAGGTTCTAACTATAACTACCTACTGGCGACCGCCAGTAGGTAATATATATATATATTATAGGTAGTAGTTATAGTTAGGACCCTGTTTCCATAGGAAAACCGCAACATTCTATTTTGAATAACTTTGGCGCCGGTCGACGAATCCTCGCGAAATTTTCAAAACTAATGGGGCGCTACGCTCCGCTCCTACCCTGAAAGTCTCGGGGGGATTCGTCAAGCGGGGGCTGAGATAAAAGGGGGGTCCCAAAACGCGTTTTTCCCATGCATTTTTCCATAGGACTTTTAGACACAGCTACAGCCCGAACGGCTGAACAGAGTTCCTTGAAATTTGGCAGAGAGGTAGTCTACAGGTCAAGGAAGTGCCTTTTGTAGGTTTGGTGTAAATCTGTTCAGTAGATTCTGAGAAAATAGCCTTTAAATCAATATATATATCTGAGCCAGCTTACGGTGCGCTTACCGTGCGCTTACCGTACGCGTACGGTGACGTGCGCGAGCGCGATTCTGATTGGCTGTTAGATCTTAGTAAACATTCGAATCGGTCGAAACCAGGAAGCGGCGGCCGCCATTTTGTGTGTTTCACTCAGAAAAAAAAGGGTGATAACTTGAAAAGGGGGCAAGGAAGAGAGTTACAGACCCCCTAACATTTGAAAGGGGGTCAAAGAAGGACAGAAAAGTACAAAAAAAACATTTATTCATTTTAAAAAACAATCGCGGGGTCCGCGTACGGTAAGCTTACCGTAAGCTTACCGTACGCGTACGGTAGAAAAAAAAAATTAAAAAATAAATTAAATTCAGAAATAAGTGTTTAGATATTAGGGGGCTCTAAAAAGAGCCGTTGTGTTTATGAAGTGATTTGATTTTTTTGGTGGTACCTACAAGTAAGTACCGACGCAGAGTCTAAGGTTCAAGAGGAAGACTCTGTTCCCTTCATCATTGAAGTGTACACCATCTCCTCTATAAATGTCTTGCATGTCGTAACGCAAGTTGTTGTTGTAAATGGAACCCATACCATAGTCTCGGAGGAAAGCAGAAACAGATTTGTTGACGTGCTTTCTTGCTTTGTCAATCTGCGGACAAAATTGATTGGACCAGTTCCATTTTTGCCTTTGGCATATGTTAGAATACACAAAGGCAGTTTTAGGGAAAAGTGAAAACAGTTGTGCAAAGGTGTCCTTCATAAGCATTTCCAGACCTACCCCAGTCAAAGTGCCTAGGTCATTGCCACCACAGTGCACTATTATGAGGTCAGGGTGTTGGATTTGCATGAAGGATTTCACCAATGGCATCAATTGGTGCCACTTTAACCCTCTCTGACCAATCCATTTAATGTCTACATTTGGCAAAGCAAGGTCTCTCACCATACCTGTTTTCTCTGCATACTTTTCACTCCAGAAGACATAGCTGTGTCCTACAATCCACACTGTGAACATCTTCCAAGGAGATCGGGGTGCACTCAGGAGGTGTAATTCAGTAGAATGGTAAAAAGAAATGAAAGACAGTTTGGAAATGGAGGCATACATATTTTTTTTTTTTAAAAGAACTGATTGGCTGTTTCATACCATTCTACACTAAAAACTAGGCTGTATGTGTAAATTTATAGAAGCATGTTTTGTATTGGTACAGAAAAATGTGTTACCAAAGAACAGTACTATGGATTTGCTGTTAGGTTTGAAAAGTCAAGCACTCCTGCTCTTTGGAAATGAAACATTGTGTGGTGAACTTCTAACCTAACTCTACACAACAGTGTTTCAAGAGCAGTTGCTATGGTAGCAGGCAGAAGTCAAGTTGGGGGAAGGGTACTAGGCTGAAGTCAAGTTGGGGGAAGGGTACAGTTGGAAAAGGGTTGGTTTTCAACCAATAGAAATGTGTGATTACATTTGAAAAAAAGGGGGAAGCACTGAGATTTGAAACTAACATGTATATGTGTGGAAAAAGAGAGGGAAACTTTGCCATTATCTGGTTCTGCTGAGAGGAGAGAGGTGTACAGAACAGAGATCCTGGCTCTAATAATCTGCTGTTTGAGTGCCACATTTCTTTCACAACTAACTAATTTTAAAGGTGAGTTAAGAGTTTGAGAGGGGATGTATATGGTAAATTAAGAAATGAATAATAGAATTGGAATTCCTTTTGTTGAAGTTGTGTTTATCATTTTGTGTTTTGGGAGAAATTTAAATGTGAGGAACATGTAAAATAATATGGACTATGTTTTCACCATAAATTAAGGTGTACTGGTATAAATAAGGAATACTTTTAGGGTTTGAGGTTCCAGTCAGTAATGCAAATACATTCAGCATCACTAAGGCTGGTTGCCCTTCCTGGAGTGTAGTCAGTCACCCAGGTTACACATGTTGCTGGTCTCAGAAAGCTGTTTGGTATTGCTCTGGTGATTTTACATTTGCATTAGATGGAAAGGGGGAGCTATTTTTTTATGCAGAAGCAGACTCTTAGCACACACCCAGCTGCTTATCCTGTGGAATCATGCACAGTATTCACAACCGAGTGGGGTTTGAGGTTGCAGTCAGTAATGCAAATACATTTAGCATCACTAAGGCTGGTTGCCCTTGCTGGAGTGTAGTCAGTCACCCAGGTTACACATGTTGCTGGTCTCAAAAAGCTGTTTGGACATGTGCTTTTTTAAGAATCTGAAAAGTGGATTCAAAATGTGTCAGACTGTAAAAGTACTTATCACTTGCCAAAAAAAAGAGTAGTAAGTGTGCTTTCAAATTGGCAAAGAAATTTCGTTTTCTGACTAATATGAAAACATGACTCTGTGTGCAAAGAGGAATTACAGGCAGAGATTTATTGCGTATTTCTCTGGTAATTTTACAGTTGCATTAGATGGAAAGGGGGAGCTATTTTTTTATGCAGAAGCAGACTCTTAGCACACACCCAGCTGCTTATCCTGTGGAATCATGCACAGTATTCACAACCGAGTGGGGTTTGAGGTTGCAGTCAGTAATGCAAATACATTTAGCATCACTAAGGCTGGTTGCCCTTGCTGGAGTGTAGTCAGTCACCCAGGTTACACATGTTGCTGGTCTCAAAAAGCTGTTTGGACATGTGCTTTTTTAAGAATCTGAAAAGTGGATTCAAAATGTGTCAGACTGTAAAAGTACTTATCACTTGCCAAAAAAAAGAGTAGTAAGTGTGCTTTCAAATTGGCAAAGAAATTTCGTTTTCTGACTAATATGAAAACATGACTCTGTGTGCAAAGAGGAATTACAGGCAGAGATTTATTGCGTATTGCTCTGGTAATTTTACAGTTGCATTAGTTGGAAAGGGGGAGCTATTTTTTTGTGCAGAAGCAGACTCTTAGCACACACCCAGCTGCTTATCCTGTGGAATCATGCACAGTATTCACAACCGAGTGGGGTTTGAGGTTGCAGTCAGTAATGCAAATACATTTAGCATCACTAAGGCTGGTTGCCCTTGCTGGAGTGTAGTCAGTCACCCAGGTTACACATGTTGCTGGTCTCAAAAAGCTGTTTGGACATGTGCTTTTTTAAGAATCTGAAAAGTGGATTCAAAATGTGTCAGACTGTAAAAGTACTTATCACTTGCCAAAAAAAAGAGTAGTAAGTGTGCTTTCAAATTGGCAAAGAAATTTCGTTTTCTGACTAATATGAAAACATGACTCTGTGTGCAAAGAGGAATTACAGGCAGAGATTTATTGCGTATTGCTCTGATAATTTTACAGTTGCATTAGTAGGAAAGGGGGAGCTATTTTTTTGTGCAGAAGCAGACTCTTAGCACACAGCCAGCTGCTTATCCTGTGGAATCATGCACAGTATTCACAACCGAGTGTGGTTTGAGGTTGCAGTCAGTAATGCAAATACATTTAGCATCACTAAGGCTGGTTGCCCTTGCTGGAGTGTAGTCAGTCACCCAGGTTACACATGTTGCTGGTCTCAAAAAGCTGTTTGGACATGTGCTTTTTTAAGAATCTGAAAAGTGGATTCAAAATTGTCAGACTGTAAAAGTACTTATCACTTGCCAAAAAAAAGAGTAGTAAGTGTGCTTTCAAATTGGCAAAGAAATTTCGTTTTCTGACTAATATGAAAACATGACTCTGTGTGCAAAGAGGAATTACAGGCAGAGATTTATTGCATATTGCTCTGGTAATTTTACAGTTGCATTAGTTGGAAAGGGGGAGCTATTTTTTTTGTGCAGAAGCAGACTCTTAGCACACACCCAGCTGCTTATCCTGTGGAATCATGCACAGTATTCACAACCGAGTGGGGTTTGAGGTTGCAGTCAGTAATGCAAATACATTCAGCATCACTAAGGCTGGTTGCCCTTGCTGGAGTGTAGTCAGTCACCCAGGTTACAGATGTTTCTGGTCTGAAAAAGCTGTTTGGACATGTGCTTTTTTGAGAATCTGAAAAGTGGATTCGAAATGTGTCAGACTGTAAAAGTAGTTATCACTTGCCAAAAAAAAGAGTAGTAAGTGTGCTTTCAAATTGGCAAAGAAATTTCGTTTTCTGACTAATATGAAAACATGACTCTGTGTGCAAAGAGGAATTACAGGCAGAGATTTATTGCATATTGCTCTGGTAATTTTACAGTTGCATTAGTAGGAAAGGGGGAGCTATTTTTTTATGCAGAAGCAGACTCTTAGCACACACCCAGCTGCTTACCCTGTGGAATCATGCACAGTATTCACAACCGAGTGGGGTTTGAGGTTGCAGTCAGTAATGCAAATACATTCAGCATCACTAAGGCTGGTTGCCCTTGCTGGAGTGTAGTCAGTCACCCAGGTTACACATGTTGCTGGTCTTAAAAAGCTGTTTGGACATGTGCTTTTTTGAGAATCTGACAAGTGGATTAGAAATGTGTCAGATTGTAAAAGTACTTATCACTTGCCAAAAAAAAGAGTAGTAAGTGTGCTTTCAAATTGGCAAAGAAATTTCGTTTTCTGACTAATATGAAAACATGACTCTGTGTGCAAAGAGGAATTACAGACAGAGATTTATTGCGTATTGCTCTGGTAATTTTACAGTTGCATTAGTAGGAAAGGGGGAACTCTTTTTTTATGCAGAAGCAGACTCCTAGCACACAGCCACCTGCTTATCCTGTGGAATCATGCACAGTATTCACAACCGAGTGGGGTTTGAGGTTGCAGTTAGTAATGCAAATACATTCAGCATCACTAAGGCTGGTTGCCCTTGCTGGAGTGTAGTCAGTCACCCAGGTTACAGATGTTTCTGGTCTGAAAAAGCTGTTTGGACATGTGCTTTTTTGAGAATCTGAAAAGTGGATTAGAAATGTGTCAGATTGTAAAAGTACTTATCACTTGCCAAAAAAGCAGTAGGAAGTGTGCTTTCCAATTGGCAAAGAAATTTCGTTTTTTGCCTAATTTCAAACCATGACTCTGTGTGCACACAGGAATTGTTTTTAGATATTTAATTTGTGAAGGTGTTATTGTGATTTTCACTTGTAGGAAAGGGGTACTTAGTATTTTAAGATTTGAAAAGATCATAAAAAATGTAGTAATATATTTAAATAAAATAAAGATTTTTTTTTAGTTTTTTTCAGGTATTGCTGAAGAGCAGTGAACAAAATTTAAGATGCCTACAAAATCCAGACTAAGGAAAAACCACAAAAAAAAACTATATTTTAAGACAACTGGAGGACCTAAGTTAGCTGGAGATGCTCATGTTGGGAAAAAGAGAAAGTCTTCTGGTAAGCAGACAAAAGATTTTTTAAAGAACATCTTCAAAAAAAGGAAAAATGTACAAAATGTCTGTACTGGAAAGAATGTTTTAAATAGAAAAGAACAGGAAAAAATTGAGCATTTAGTTAATGCAAATATACCTTCAGAAACAATAAAGATTAACTTAAACAGAAAAACAGCGTTTAAAGAGATACGTAGAAAAATGTTTCAGAGAAGAGTTATGTCCAATTTGATAAAGGATGTGAAGAAATATAAGCAAAAGGCAAAATTTTATAAGAGAAAAAAAGAAATTGAAGCCATTGCAGCTAAGGCATTAGAATTAAAAAGGAAACTATTCATTTTAATTTTGAATAGGATGCGTACATTAGATAAAATGGTTAATGTACTGAAATCACAAACCAAAAGGAAAAGAGAAGTGAAAAGAACAAACTTTTGTAAAGTGTTTTTAGGAGAATGGATGCATAGTTCAAGTAGTGAACCTTTTTTTAATGAAGAGAGTTATTTTCAAAGTAATAGTTTGCTGCATACAGTTGACACCAGAGGTCGTGCTTACGAAGTGAAAAATGGTTGTATAATGGAGAAGGAGAAAATGGTTCCAAGAGATGAGGTACAAGTGATGGCGGATGAGGCTATGGGGAGACGTCCTAAAGCCCCAGTGTACACTTGGAATTGTAGTAGTATTTGCACTGTGCGTCAGGAATCTATTGATAAATTTCGTGAGTTTCTAAGAGAATATAGTAAAAAAAGTGTAAAACAGAAGATTAAGGTGCTTCAAAGTCTAGATCCATGCAGAGTGAGAGAGAATACTGGTTTGCAGGGTCATTCTCTGGCTTGTCTATCTAGAATAGTGTGTAAAAGTGTTTTTCATCATTTTAGGATGCTGGCTGTTCATCATACTGAAATGAGAAAGTTTGTGAGACGGTTGTATTTTGCTAAAAGTCCAGCAATAAAGTTAGATGAATTGAATAGGGCTCTGTTCCGTGGATCGGTATCAGATGTAGAGAAGGTTATTGATGAAATTCAGTTTTGTTACTTTGGTCCTGAACAAGACAGTGCAGAAAAGGACACAGTAAATGAGGAAGAAGTGGAAGAGAATGTAGAACCCTCTGTAAGTAAGACATTTAATGATCACATAACAAAATTTGCAATAATCTCTAATGAAAGACCAAATATTACTTGTATTTGTTGCCGCAGAACTCATTATAGAAAACAAACCAGGAATGTTGATCTCTACAGAAAAAGTGAAAATGAAGATAATTATAAGTGGAAGGATTTTGCCACATATATATTTCTTGAAAATTGTTTTGAATTGGGTGAAGATCAGCGTATTTGTAAATACTGTTACAACAAGTTAGAAGAAAATAGAATGCCGACCAGAGCTGTACATAATAATTTAGAATTGGATGCTATTCCTGCCGAACTTTCTGAATTAAATACATATGAGTCTATACTTATTCAATGTGTTCATCCGTTCCAGACCATAGTGCGTATGGAGCCAAAAACTGGTAAATTACCTCCTTCAGATTTACTGAGAGGTTTAAAAGGAAGAGTGGTGTATTTGCCCTTGGATTTGAAAAAAAATATGGAAACTATTAATGCAGATACTTTGGAAACTGAACCATTAGTTATTCTGGTTAATGGTGTACCTACAAAGAATAAGAAGATTTGGCAGGAGCTGGTAGATGTACGGAAAGTACAAAGAGCAAATTTGTATTTGAAATGGAATAACAAATGGTATGAATCAATTTATATAGAAGAAGAAGAAGAAGATTTACAAGAAGACACAGAAACACCAACTGGACAAATTGAAAAAGTGGACAAGTCAAAGGAAGAAGAAGTTTATGAACATTTTAGCATACATCCTCTTCATTCAAAAGAAGTTATGGGAGATAATATTGATCTGTTTCAGATGAAGAAAGCAAAAGGAACTCCTGTGAGTGTATGGGAGGAGAGCTTGGAAGCTCGATGTTTTCCCCAGCTGTTTCCTACAGGAAAAGGAGGACGATACGATGAACGTCCAGAACAGATTCCAGCTTCTGAGTATCGGACTACAAGACTATATGCAGAAGATCCAAGATTTCGACAAAGTATTCCTTATTTATTCCATCTTTTATTTGAAAGCGACTTGTCTGCATTATCATATGCAGTAAATCACATTTTAAAAAGTGGAGTACATTTACAAAATGTGTCTGCTAAGGATTTTATGGAGAAAGTGCAGCACCGAGATGATCATTTGGAAACACAACTGATCAATCTGATGGCTTGTCAGCGTGGGACAAATGAATATTGGTACCGACGCCATGGTGAATGAAAATGCATGTTACGAAATTTAGGAACACCAACATGGTTCCTTACTCTAAGCTGTGCTGAGTACGCTTGGGATGATTTACTGGATTTTCTACGAGAGGCAAATTCAAACATTAAAAACATCGAATACAAGACAGCAGGAGAACTGTGCTCATTGGATCCGGTTAATGTTTGCAGATATTTCAATCATAGATTTGAGGCTATGATGTCCTTCATCTGCAATAAAAAAAATCCACCTCTTGGAGAAGTAGAGGATTTCTTTTGGAGAAAAGAGTACCAGGCAAGAGGTGCTCCTTATATTCATATGCTGTTGTGGATCAAGGATGCCCCAAAGTTTGGAACAGATACTGATGAAGCAGTGTTATCTTTCATTGAAGAATATGCAACATGTGCTATACCAAAAAGCACAGAAGAGAAAAAGTTAAAGGAGCAAGTTTTACGTTTCCAAAGTCATCGGTGTGGAAAATACTGTCGACGGAAATACAAGAGCAAAGATAAATACTACACTAAATGTCGATTTGGATTTCCTAGACCTGTTCTTTCAAATGGAAGAGTAAACAGTTTTATGTCATCTGTGAGACATACTATTACAAGAAAATCACCTAAGAATACCTACAACCTTAAAAGAAAAGAAGAATCAAAAAATATAAATGACTACAACCCAGTCATTTTATCCATGTGGAATGCTAACATGGATATACAGTATGTAGCTGACAATTCCATTGCTGTTGCTCGATATGTAACGTCTTACATTACTAAATCTGAAAAAACTGAATTGAAGGAAATGTGGGAAGAGATTTGTCACGAGAAGACTGTCAGTAAGAAGCTGTACAGTTTCAGTTTAAAGATGTTATCGCATCGAGAAATTGGATCCTACGAATGTTCAGATAGGTTATCTTCTGCAAGTCTCTACTCGAAATCAAGAAGAATAATTTGGGCAAGTTTAGGCCTTGCAGCAATGAGAAATCGGGTACTGAAATCTGTTGGAGAAATTGAATATTTGGCCGAGAATGACCCAGAAAGTACAGATATTTTGAAATCAAACATGTTGGACACATATTATCCCAAGAGAAGTCATCATCTGGAGAACATGTGTCTCTATGAAGTGCTGCAGAACTACATTTATTCACGGAAAGCCGCAGAAGACATCAACAATGGAAAATATAAAGTCATTGGTGAGGAAGGATGTTTGGTGAAGCAAACAAAAGGAAGTTTGATAAATCACAGGAAGCTGAGTTGCGACACTACTGACAAAAAGGAATTTTACTACTTGGCTCTTTTACAGCTGTTTAAACCATGGCGTACAGAGGACGAACTACTGGGAGAATTTCAAAGCTATGAAGATTCATTTAATGCTTACAAAGACAGCATACAATGCAGTACATTCACAACTTATGTGCAAATGTTAAATGAAGAAATTGAACAGGAAACTACAATTGCAGCTGAAGTAGCTAGAGACAGTTCTCAAGACAGCCAAATTTCAGGAACACTCAGTCAAGATCCCCTAGGACAACCAATCGTTGAAAATGAAGCTGCAATAGCCATGAATGAAGTGGAAACGGCTATGAATCAAGCTCAAGAAGAATTTATAGACTTACCAAATTTGGAAAGCCAACTGAATGAAGAGCAGCAACAAATTTATGAAGAGATCAGAAACAAAATTGATCACGGATTACTACATGAAAAAAAAGAGTGCTCATGCACATCATTTCATCCAATCAGGATGTATGTAAGCGGACAAGCTGGAACTGGAAAAAGTTTCCTAATAAAAGTCATCAGAAGCTACCTACAGCAAAAAACGGATTCTACTTTGTCTTGTGTGGTTACTGCTCCAACTGGGTTAGCAGCATATAACATAAAAGGAATCACCTTACATCGTTTGCTAATGTTACCAGTGGAGCATGAGAACAAAATACAATACCACAAGCTAACTGGAGAAGCATGCTTGGAAGTTTCAAGAGTATTGAAGAAGATGCAAGTTCTCATTATTGATGAGGTGAGCATGGTATCAAACTTAATGCTTGCCTTTGTGCATTTAAGAATGCAGCAAACTCTAAGGACAGACTATGACGTGTTATTTGGTGGAAAACATGTCATAGTTTTTGGAGATCTTCTACAGCTTACTCCAGTTAAAGGACAACCAGTGTTTAATACTGTGACACATGAAGACACAAAGAAGTCATTGGGAAGCATCGGTAATGCAAATATTTGGTCCTTCTTTGAGTACAAGGAACTTACTACTAATATGAGGCAAGCAAACGATGAAGAATATGGAAGTATTCTGAAAGATATCAGAATTGGACTACTCACTGAAGCTGGCACAAAAGCATTACAGAGTCGGTTGCTACATAATTTATTTCCAAAGGAAGAAATAGTTGCAGAGAAGATATACAAGAACATTGCAGAAAAGAAAAGTGTCATCTGCTTAATGCCAACTCTACGTGAATGCTCAATATTCAATGAGGAGCTTTTGAAATTGGAAAAGGAAGATATCAGGAAATTGGAAGCAGTGGACAAAATTCAGGATGGAAGAATTACTATCACATTAACAGGCAAACTGAAAAATAAATTGGATTCACTAGAGAAGAACATTTCCAAAACTGCTGGATTAGAAAAAAATCTATATGTTTGCATGAACTGTAGAGTGTTTTTAAGGAGAAATTTGGATGTTGAAAAAGGTTTAGTTAATGGAGCTATGGGAAGAGTTGTGGGTTTTATTAATTATCAGAAAAAAGATGGAATTGCATGTTTAAAAATAAAATTTGATCAGATAGAAGAAGTTATAGACATTTGTCGTTGTACAGTTCGTTTTATGCTTGTGAAAGACTTATATGTACAAAGGAAACAGTTTCCGTTTTCTCTAGCATATGCTGTAACTATTCACAAGTCTCAAGGATTGACTGTAGATTGTGCATTTGTGAACATTGGTTCAACTGTGTTCAAAGAAGGTATGGCTTATGTAGCTTTGTCACGAGTGAAAACATTATCTGGTTTATTCATGATAGACTTTGATGACTCAAAAGTTAGTGCTGATACAAATTGTGTAAAGGAGTATAATAGATTAAGAAGAACCTATGCTCCTCATTTAGGTCAGTATCCTGTGTTAGAGAAACGTGTAGTTTCTCGTAAAAGGAGAAATGAGAATATCTGTAATGAGGATGTAGAGAGGAGGAAAAAAAAGAGGAGTGATGTAATTGCAAGCAAAAAGAAAAAGGAAAATGAAGAAGAGGTTGTAGGATGTCATTTTGAAAATAGCTCTGGTGTCAACTCATACGCTAATGTAGTGCTGAATGTTGCATTTTATCTGGAAAGTTTGCAGGAGCAGATAATAGTAAATCAGAGAAAAAGATTCTGTTCTGAGTTGAGTCTCCTTTTTCAAAAGCTGAGTAATGATAAAACTCAAATAGAAAGTGCTACTGAAATTAGAAAACTTTTAGATGTATGTTCAGGATGTACACAGTTTTCTCAAAATGTACAGCAAGACGCACAGGAATTCTTGTTGTATTTTCTTCAGGTACTGGAAGAAGAAGGTGTACACATTGAAAATTTGTTTGGTCTCTCTTATAAATGGGGACATAGTTGTGAAAACTGTTTCAATACATGTGGCTCTAATGTTGATTCTGAAAGGTTTATTTATTTAACATTGCCAGAGAGTAAAACAGTCACTTTTGCTAAATTAGTTAAAGATGCTAATCATAGCATGGAATGCGGTGAGTGTAAATCTGACATGTTTTCAACGTTAATTTTAAAGGAATACGGACAGTATGTAATTTTAATGATGCAACGATGTAGAGCTGATGGTTCAAAATTGGATACTTTAATAAAGAAGTTTACAGGACAGCAATTATCAATTTCAGGAAAAACTTTTGTAACAGTTGCAATAATTTTCCATGATGGACCTACTGTAACTTCTGGTCATTACACAGTTTATCTAAAATGTAAAAAAGGCTGGACAATGTGTAATGATTGTCAATTGGTTTTTAAGCAACGTTTGCCATTTGATTTAGCAAATTCCTATCTAATCTTCCTGAAACCTAAATTTTAGAGAGAATTGGCAACATCTGTACAAAACAATTTTACCATTTTATTGGATTACCATTGGAATTTTCAAATTTAAAGATTTTTAAAATTACCATTTGGCCTAAAGGAAAGGTAACCAATTGTATTGTGGACTTATATAATTCTTAATTAATGTTTCGGAAAACAACATTTTAGAGAGAATCGGTAACATCTGTACAATTTAAATTTTTGTATTTTATTGGACTACCGTTGGAAATTTAATCAAAAAAGATTTTTAAAATTACCATTTGGCCTAAAGGAAAGGTATCCAATTGTATTGTGGACTTAATTAAATCCTAATTAATCTTTCGGAAACCAAAATTTTAGAGAGAATCGGTAACATCTGTACAATTTAAATTTTGGAATTTTATTGGATTATCGTTGGAAATTTAATAAAAAAATAATTTCAAAAATTAACATTTGACCTAAAGGAAAGGAAACTAGATGTATTGTGGATTTATTTGAGATATATTATTTTTGAGATTATGCTTCTGTAAGAAAATTGTCAGACGGTATTTTTTAGAAATAGTTTTTGTTATTAGATGATATTTTTAATGAATAATATTTTGCATTTCGATAATGTTATGTTTAACTGAGAAGAGATTCTGGGCTTTTTTTAAACAATCTTTGAGATTGTTATTTTTTTTTTGCCCGCTGTTAAGTGGGTTTTTAAAAAAATAAAAAAAAATACGCGTACCGTACGCGTACGGTAAAAAAAAAATCAAAAAAAAGTTTAAAAAAATATATAAAAAAAAGTTGATAGGTAAGGTTGGCTCTTAAAAGAGCCGTTGTGTTCGTACAGGGACAGAGGAAAGAAAGAATGGGAATATTAGTCGGTAGGACAAATGTGCTGGTCTATTTTATTGTTAACTAGGGCAACACTGGTCTCCCTATGAGCAATTAGACCATAACAAGTGGCGCACCGCATTGTAACCCTCGCAAACCGATGGTTAGTTTCCAGAGGACCAGAAAAAGGAGATGCTCCCCCCACAGATGAAGGGCTCAGCTGACCTGCCGAAGATGGACTCGGCCCTGCAGATGATGGACTAGGCTGAGCTGCTGTGGATGTGCTTGGTTGACTTACTGAAGCGTTTCCTCCAGTATGTCGAGCATATGTCCTACCGTGTACATCATGAAGGTGTCTTAACATAGTGTGATTCCCGAAGGAATACTTCTTGTTAGGATTCCCTCTTGAAAGTACACGGTCACAAAGCTTACAAGTCACTAAAGGTGCATTTACCTTTTTCTTGCCCTCTGGAAAATAAAAATACTCCCATATGAAAGAGCTCTTTTGTTTCCTCCTTCTCTGCCTGATGGTAGTGCTGCTAGCCTCACTCTCAGAAGAGGTCTGCTGTTCTGCCATCGTATCACAAAGACAACTCAGCTCCTTCTCCTAAGGGATCACAAGCAGAAATGAGGGGAATGGGTGTGGTGTAGGAGAGTTCTAGAACTGAAAGTAGTAAAAACCAATCAAAAGTGTTGTTTCTTGATCACATGACCCAACGTGCGTGTACGTTACGCTTACGGTGTGCTTACGGAGCGCTTACGGTAAAAGTACGCATGCGTGTAAAAAAGGCACGCGCACACGCGCATGCGCAAAACAGGCACGCCCCTTCACTTCCGCGTAACATGCGCGTGCAGCGTACGCGTTACGCGCCGCATGCGCGTGACGCACGTCTACGCAAATTGCGTAACTGAACGCAAACAGCGTAGAAATCTAACGTACTAAAAGCAAGACGTGCGCTTACCGTACGCGCACGTTAAAAAAATAATTAAAAAAAAAGAAAAGGGAAAAAATGATTCACTATGTTATACTACTATATCTTACCTGTTTAGTTTAAAAAAAAGGTGAAAATAAAAAATATATTGTAGAATTTTTAAAATTTAACCATAGTCTTTAAAGAGGATATAAATTTAAAATAAAAATATGTAAAAAACATTGCAAAAAAAAAAAAAAAAAAAAACGTTAAATATAAGAATTAGCATTTAAAAAACCTTGCAAATTCACTGAAAAAACCATGGGTTTCACACACGTTATAGTTAGGAATTAGCATTTAAAAAACCTTAGAAATTCAATGAAAAAACCAAAGGTTTCACACATGTTATAGTTAGCTGGACATTTCACTCGTAAAAAACCAATGAAATTCCCCCGTTATAGTTAGTTCAGCTAACTATAACTCGCGCGCCCGCAATGCACTGCTGATGACGTCACATATTACATCACTCATGACATGGTCAGTGACATCACTCATGACATCACTGATGACATCTCAAATGACATCACTGATGAATACGTTCTATTTCTTTACGGATCTTTCGGCACATGGCTATTATACAATTTTGCTTATCGTGTCTCCCTTCTGATATATTCTGGCTCCATCTTGTAAGAATAAGCATTGCATTCGGGTCTACCCCCGGTCGGTCTTGATTTCTGATCACACAGTTTATGAGGAAACGTAACAGTTCCCCCTGTATCTCTACTTTCTGGAATTCCATAGCTCTATTAATACATTCTGGATCTCGCCCTGTTTGAACAAAATGATATATTTTCTCTAGATGCGCAGTCATTCCTGGTAACTTCGCTAAATATCCTGCGGCTCGTCTGATGCGTAATGATGCCAGGACCATTTCGTCCTCTTTACCGACCACTGGGTCATATCTACAATCTATAAGAAGTTCCTTAAGCGCACGTTCACTTACGAATTTAGGTGTACGTGAATGCGCTGACTCTTGAAAAACAAGTTTATTTATTCTAGGTGGCGTAAAAGTATTGCTAGCACCTCCCGTGGCCCCATCTGGGGCGTCGGGTGTGAATGGATTCGTCGAACGTGACACAGCAACTATAGGTGTGGACACAGCCATGGAAGTACCTGTAGAGACAGATGCGGAGACAGATGTGCTTGCCGGAACTTGTGACTCGACTTGTTGCTGTAGGGATACGGGTGCTGGATCTTGGCGTTGGACCTCCCTGGTATGCGGTCTATGTGGGGCGGAATTAGCATACTCGGGAGCTGCGTCATCTAAATATGAGGAAAGAAAAACATCTTCCGCTGTTCTAGGGTGCCCCTTAGGATGTGCCTTGATTGGAAACAATGGGGGTGGCAAGTCTTTTGGTATCTCTGGAGCAGCCTTAGGTAATCCTTCGGCTAGAAGGGGATACATACCATTCATAAGGGCATTTCTCTGTCTATCCACTTGTTCTGATTTCACTCTGATACCTTCCTCAATTAATAGATTTTCTTGAACTTTATTTGAACTTTCTTTACTCTTCTCTTCCTGTCTACGTGCTTTTTCTGTACGTCTATGAGATTCTTTACGCCATAACTCAACAGCGTCTTTCTGTGACTGTCTGACCTTTCTTTTCCATAATTCTTCCTCGACTTTCATGATGCACTCTGCATCCCAGGTTCCCGCTGCGGGCCACCTTTGACTTTCTGGCAATCCCTTGGTGTAATCTACCCATAAATCAAGAAATAATATAGCGTCTAAGCCATGTTTGTGATACATGAAGTGCCCTGGAGTATCCCTAGGAGGAATAGGGACGGCTTCTTCGAGTACCCCTTTCCTAGTAGTGATCTGTCTTAATTTCGAAAAGAGCGGCATATTGACAACTGATCCGATACTTAATTTTGAACACACTTAATACAAAAAACACAATAATGAACAGTCATTCATACCACAATATGCAGGACGTTTTAACACATTAAACATTTAACATTTAAATGAACAACAATGATGATCGTCTGCAAAACTAAATCACCAAGCATAATTCTCGACAATAACTAGATACTTCGGAATACTTGATATACTGCTAAACAGTACATATACACTGCTAAACAGTGCAGACCGGATTTGTGTACCCAAATCCGTCTTGACCGGCACACCCTATGTGCGCGTCAACACGCCTCCCCGGCGATGGTACTCACCGGGTAGCTCCTTGAAACGGAAGGCCTCGGAGAATGGACTGGACTCGATGACTGCGGACATCGGACCCTCTGGTCATCGGGACTTCGAAAACCTGGTGGGCCTCTGTATACCTCGGATCTTGCTCTCTCAGCTAGGCTCTGGTCGGGATACTTCGCACTTCTCACCGCCTCGTCTGGGTTGATCGCAGCCTCAGTCGCCCCCGCTTGACCGGAGGGAGCTACAGGAAATCCTGCTGGTACGCGTTGTGGTCCGTCCAGCTGTGGCAGGAGACCGGGCCTGCAACGCACCGCCGGCGCGTGAGATGAGAAAGTGTCCCTATTCGGGCGCCATTATGTGGTAAATATTCTATTACCTGGACTGAATTTCATACGGAGTCTTAAATAAAATAGCTCAGAATAATAAGAGGCAGAATCCGTGGTATAAGAGGTTTCTGAATGGGCTTTATTCCAAAATGGCCGACTCGAGTCGCGGCCTTCAGGTTCCGTCACCACGGGGGTTCAGGAAGTGAAGTACATACTTTATTGACAGGAAATTGCTTTTATAGAACATACATTACAATGAAACCAATGTAGAAGGCGTAACAATTGATAAGAGAAACGATACTGTAAGTGCGTAACCGAAAATGGGCGTAATAAGGAGTAAAAAGAAACATGATTGGTTATGATGTTATGCATAGGTGGATCTATAAGATAATACTTGGCATAGATGCGCGCGCAGCGGCATGACGTGTAATTGACGTGTAACTAGGGGGTGAAGGGGACTTGACATTTAGCTCTACATGTGGAGACAAAAAGTCTGGGGGGTCAAGTCAACCTAATCCCAAATCATATCTAACATCCTATGTTTAAAGAACTATGTTATCCACAAGGAAGGACTCTCGGACAGAATCTATTCTATACTGACTGTGTGTACGTGCACAAGCGTCTAAGTGTCTATATGAGATGCGAGAGGCAGAAACTTTCCATGGCAACAGGGCTATGATTTACTTGCATGAGGACAGAAAAAAAAACCGAGCCCTTTGCTTGGAAGCAAAAGGAAATGTTTACCTAAACTACTAGACAGGAATGCATCGGCTGAGGAGCAAAGTAGATAATTCGAAGGTGAAATACAGCTTCTTGGCAGGCAGGCGAAACTGGCCGAGGTAGGCACCGTTAGCTGCACAGGAAGTAGGACAAAGTTCATGGATACAGATGCGAGCTTAAACTGATGCTGTTAGAGGCAGAGAGCAGGGAAAGGCTTTGAGGACAGAATCGGGCCTACTCTGCCTGAACTGCAAAAATGGAGTAACTTAGCCATATAAAGTCGGTGGCCTTTCATACTTAGGAATCGAATATCCAGCCCATTGATGGCGGATCTGACAGAGGACATGTTGATGGTGGACGCACATGTGTTTGCGTCATCAAAACTGGAACTGGAGGGAACATACATGTGTTTGCAACATGCACATAGAACCGTTGGGGTCCAAGATAGGGGACATAACTGATCAGGAAAATCCACATTTCCACAGGATGTGGAAGGCTTGAGGGTGTCTACTCCCTGGCTTGGACAAGGCTGAGGCCTAAACTGAGGTAGATCAAGGGGGGAATACCAGAGACCTGGCTCTCTCACTCCACACAACCCCTCTAGATTAGTCCCAGCTCACCCCTGGCACAGTCCAGCTGGTTCCAGCACCTCTCTAACCCCTAGAGTAGTCTCTTAGGATTCCACAGGGCCTTTGGCGCCCTCTATTCCACTTACTGCCCTTTTTCTGAAGTTCCGACGCCGCTGGAGTCGTGTCGACGCCGTGAGGCGGATCCGGTTCGATGTCGGCGGCCTCGGCACGATGTCAGTTCCTGACGACGCCGGTAGGCGGCTCCGGATCGATGTCGGCGGCCTCGGCTCGATCTCGACCTCCGATTCGATGACGTCGGGCAGTCTTGGCTCGATGTCGACTTCGGGCGGCTCCGGTCCGATGGCGACCTCAGGTTCGATGACGTCGGCCGGCCTTGGCTCGATGTCGACTTCCGGCGACTCCGGAGTGCGATCCTCACTCCCGACCTCCGGTGCTCCTCTCCTCAGGTTTCCGGCGACTCCGGAGTGCGACCTCCACTCCCGACCTCCGGCACGATTCTCTCAGGTTCCGGCGACTCCGGACTGCGATCTCCACTCCCGACCTCCGGTACACTTCACCTCGGTCTCCGGCGACTCCGGAGGGCGGACTTCACTCCCCCGTCGACACCGCTCACTCGACCTTGGTTAACTTCCTCCTCGACCTCTGGTACACCTCACGTCCTCCGTCGGCGCCCTCTCACGATCTCTGGCGGCTCTGGGCACGACGTCTGCTCTTCCAGTCAGCGCCGCTTCTCCACCTCAGGCTCCAGGTCTCCAGGCTACTCGACGTCCGGCTCCAGGGAAACCAGTATCCAGGTCAGGATATTGCTGTTCTTGGTTCCTAAGGCCTGTTCCTGCTGTCCAGGTCCTTAAGATGGTTTTTCTTACTTCTTCCCACACAGGGCTCCAGGCCGGGCTCAGTCAGTAGGGACTAGTATCAAGGGTGGGTTTATGGACCCCACTCCAGGCACAAGTTTCCACCCCTGCTGCCTCACTCCTTCCTCCTTCAGGTTTCTGCTGCTCTCTCTTCACCAGTCAGGTGCCAACTGCCAGCTCCAACTGCCAACTCTCTGTCTTAGCTTCCCAACATTCTAAACCGCCTCCAACTGTCACAGGGTTCTGGAATGTTCTGGAAGGTGCTGGTAGGTTCCAGTGGATGCTGGTGATGTCACAGGTGGCCACCATTTTGTGCTCCAGGCCCTCAGACAGAAGTTTCAGGGGTAGATAAAATGGCTCCCTGCATCTGCAGCAACACTAAAAAGTCTGGTGGTTCCCAAAAAGGAAAAATTCAAACAGGGTTTGAGGCAAAAGTGGGACAAAATAAATAATGATGAGGAGGGACCACCCAAAGGGCTGACAGGTCTAACAGCCCGTATGTGCTGGAGTATCCTCTTGTGCACCTGCAGCTTAGTACTGCCCACATAGCGCAGGCCACAAGGACACTCCAGCACATATACCGCGTACTCCGTCTTGCAAGTCAACTTACTCTGGATACGGACAGGTCTGTTGTTAAAGGGAGTCATGTATTCTGTTTTGCTCACCCCATTTATACAGGCTTTGCAAACTGGGCATTTGATAAAACCCTTGCTGCTATTAAGCCTAGAGCTATTGGTTCTGACCTCTGGGCTGTTGGATACTAAGCAACTGCTCATAGATCTCGCCTTCCTGTATGTGATACTGGGAGATCGCAGCAATTGGCTCCCCAATACGGGATCACTTGCAATCAGTGCCCAATTTCTATTCACAATTTTGCGAATAGTTTGATGTTGACTATTTTAGGTTAAAATCAATCTAGTCTCGGTTTGCTCTGTTTGAACCAATTTCTTGTTGCCTGTAAGTGACTGTGACCTGCCAGGTTCATTGGCTTTGCATATGGCCTTGTCAATAAGTTCTGGGAGATAGCCTCTCCTCAGAAACCTTTCCATGCGATCTCTTTGTGCCTCCATACAGTCATTGTCAGTGGTGCAAATTTTTCATATTTGGAGAATTTCTCCTTAGGGGATGCTCATAATTAAGAGTGCAGGGTGGTGACTGGAAGCACGTAATATGGCATTACCGGCTGTGGGTTTTCTATACATTCTAGTCTGTAATTTGTTCTGACGAATAAAGATTTCAACATCTAGAAAACATATTGACCTGTCACTGATTTGACCAGTAAAACCAAGATTCAAGTAGTTACTATTGAGATTTTCTATGAACTGCAAAGCTTCACATTCCGGTCCATTCCAAATTATCAAATGGTCATCAATATACCTAAACCATTTCACAACATTTTCAGACATGATTTTAGGATAGGTTGGTATGAGGACCTGTTCCTCCCAGTACCCCATATGGAGGCAGGCGTAATTAGAGGATAAACAGGCCCCCATAGCCCACCCCTCACCTGCTGGAATACTTGATTGGAAAATAGAAAGAAATTGTTTATTGTTACATATATATATGTATATATATGTATATATATAAATTCACTGAAAAAAACAAAGGTTTCAGGGGCGTTATAGTTAGGAATTGGCCTTTAAAAAACCTTAGAAATTCACAAAAAAAACCATAGGTTTCAGGGGCGTTATAGTTAGCTGGACATTTCCCTCGTACAAAACCCTAGAAATTCCCCCGTTATAGTTAGTTCAGCTAACTATAACTCGCGCCCCCGCAATGCACTGCTGATGACGTCACATATTACATCACTCATGACATGGTCAGTGACATCACTGATGATATCACTCATGACATCTCAAATGACATCACTGATGACATCACTGATGACATCATCCATGTGATAAATTACTGCATCTTCTCACACCCTAATTTAACCGTTGATACACCAATTCAAAATTTCAGACGTCCATTCTCAAAACCATAGATACTCCAATACCAATAACTACATACCCACTCATTAACTCTTAGGTCTACATACACCTCCACTCACTCACCTGTACAGTCACTCATACTTACAGTCACTCCGTACAAGACTATCATATGCATTTATACACCTACATAGACACTCACACACCACCAATCATCCATAGAGGTACTCTCACACCTAGTCAGTCATGCTAATAATTAATCACACTCCCATTTACTCACCTATGCAGTTATACACACTCAAGTTCACTTACTCATAAAAATAGTACCACATTCTTACGCTCTTATACAATCATTGATACAAGCACACACTCATCCATACAGCCACTCTCACAATCACACATTCTCACATATACCCACTTATATACTCTTACACGCTTATATACTGCCTTTCACATACACTCACCCAACCATACAGTCCATCACGGATGCACTCTTAAAACCATGCACCCATAGAATCTCCCACTCACACATGTATGCACAGAGTCACACACACCCTGCCCACACAAACACTCAGGTACCCATACAGATACTGAGACAACCAATCAATAACCCATATATACACATTCATATAGGTATTCACAAAACCATGCAGCCACTTATACACCAACACACAGACACATACAGACATTTACACAGTTTAGTCACTAGTCTGCAGTAAGATACGTTTAATGACTCACTTACAGAGTCAGTCACGCACCTACTAAATCATCCATTCACACACTTATACACCCACTCATTTTTCAATACGCCTTTCCCTATATATATTAAACATATTTAAACTTTACAGAAACACACAGTCATTGGATGATGTCATCAGTGATGTAATTTGAGATGTCATCAATGATGTCATCAGTGATGTCACTGACCATGTCATGAGTGATGTAATATGTGACGTCATCAGCAGTGCATTGCGGGGCGTGAGTTATAGTTAGCTGAACTAACTATAACGGGGGAATTTCTAGGGTTTTGTACGAGGGAAATGTCCAGCTAACTATAACACCCCTGAAACCTATGTTTTTTTTAGTGAATTTCTAAGGTTTTTTAAATGCCAATTCCTAACTATAACGCCCCTGAAACCTTTGGTTTTTTGAGTGAATTTCAAAGGTTTTTTAAATGCCAATTCCTAACTTTAACGTGCATGAAACCTATGGTTTTTTCAGTGAATTTCAAAGGTTTTTTAAATGCTAATTCGATGTTACCAAATGCTTCTCTCACAATCCTTACCCAAATGCACACAGACTCACAGTGTGATTTTAGACAATCAACACTATCCTAGGAGTTTACCATAACTCATTCACTAGTCTAGAAGAGTTAATGGTACTGAACACAATCTATATATTTAAGTACAGCACATCAGTGTCAAAGCATGACTCATTTAATCAACGCATAAGCAAAGACTGGATTCTAATGCTACTTAAACTTCACAACATGACAGGTTTTAAAAAAGTTATCTGTCAGCAAATACATGATGTCACCAAATGCTTCTCTCACACTGATCCCAAATGCACACTAACTCACACTGTGATTCTAGACAAGCACCACTATCCCTAGGAGTTTACCAAAACCTCATTCACTACAGTGCAAGTGATAAGAGAACTGCACACAAGCTACATATTTCAGGACTGCACTTTTCTGTCAAAGCCTGACTCATTTCATCAAATCATAAGCCATAACTGACTTCTAATGCTACTAAAACTTCACAACATGACAGGTTAAAACAGTTATCTGTCAGCAAATACACGATGTTACCAAATGCTTCTCTCACAGTGGTTCCCAAATGCACACACACTCACTGTGTGATTCTAGACAAACAACACTATCCCTTGCACTATACCAAAACACATTTCTTCATCTAGAAGTAGTACTACATTTTAGTATAGAAACATAACATAACTCATTTCACAAATTCATAAACAATGACTGGTTTCTAATTCTACCAAAATATAAAAACAGCACAGTTATCTGTCTGCAAACACATGAAAAACACAAATGCTTATCACAGAATGGTTTCTACATGCACACACACTGTCAATAAGATTGTAGAGAAAAAAAGTACTCCCTACACTTTAGCAGGAGAAATACATTAGTCTGATTAAAATCAAAATAGTCTACACACATCCCCTCACAATTAAATAACTCATCTTTCAAGTTCTTTTGTAGATTAAGAAGTATATCAGTCACTCACCATATTTTCTTTTACAGAATCTCTGCACTGTGCACCTATCAGCAAAAACAAAGAATGGAAAAGTTTCCCTTTCATTTTCCACACATATACATGTAAACATCAAATCACAATCCTTCACACATAAACTCAAAAGCAAACACACATTTCTATTGATTAAACATTTCAACCCTTTCCAACTGAAAGACATTTCAACCCTTCCCCCAATGTGCCTTCTGCCTGTTACCATAGAAACAGGTCATGGAACTCTGCACTAAGCACACAGGTCAGAAGTTCAGCACACAATGTTCCTACACAAGAGAGGAAGTGTGCTTCACTTTTCAACATATCAGCTAATCATATATAATGTTCCTTACAATCTGTTTTTGTTAACCAATAAGAATCATACCTTTAAAAAACAGAAATATACACCCTACCTTTCAGTGTACAAAGTAGTCATACAACCAATGATTTCTTGTCTTTTTAAAAAAAAATCCCGTGGATCCGCGCACCCAACGCGATAGGATGCACGCACTGTGCTCGCATTTCGCTGTTTTTTTTAAAAAGGGGGCCCCAGGGGGTCCTTCTGGGACCCCCTAAGCACCTCTAGAGGGTCAGAGTATTTCCACTCTGCCCCCTTTATATGTTTTACACACTTATTCCCCTTGCTTCTTCAGCCTCGCTTCTACCGAGGCAGAAAATGGCCGCCAACAGTTCCTGGTTTCGAATGTAGAGAGACACTCGACAGCCAATTAGCATTCAGCGCGCGATCCGGATGGTGCGCTTGGTTCGGGGAGGGTGCGCGTACGGTGCGTGTACGGTCCGCGGATCCACCGCGGCCATAGATATTTATGAACTTTTAACTCTAATTTTCTCAGGAACTACTGAACAGATTCACACCATTTATGCAAAAGGCACGAGTCTGAACTGAGGACTACCTCTTTGCCAAATTTGGTGTCATTCCATTCAGCGGTTCGGGCTGTAGCTGAGACAACAGATCCTATGGGAAACTGCATGGGGAAAACGTGTTTTCGGACCCCCCTTTTTTCTTGACCCCCGCTTGACGAATCACCACAAAACTTTCAGGGTAGGAGCGGAGTGGAGCTGGCCAAAAGTTTGAAAAATTTCACGAGGATTCGTCAACCGGCGCCAGACTTATTGGGAATAGAATGTTGCAGATTTCCTATGGAAAATAGGTCCTAACTATAACTACCTACTGGCGACCACAAGTAGGTAATACACATATATATTTATATATATATATACATTCCCAAAGTAGTTTGGCTGTTCCCGAGCCTCTCGAACGGCGGGCACACGTCAGGGGTAGCCACCCCCAAATATACCACACAAATCCACTGCGTCTCACTTTCCCAGTCACAGGACGAAAGATCAAACACTGGAGCCGTGGCCTCAATCAAAAAGTGTGTTTATTTAAACACTAGGTCTGACGCGTTTCGAAGTTTACCTGCACTCCTTTCTCACGGGCAACAGACTGTGTTTGTTTCTCATTATTAAAGTGCAAGTGCCGGTCACGTGCTATAAACATTGTAAAAATACTACTCCGTGTATTTTACATAAATCAATTTAAATTCAGATGACCCTTCGTGTTCACAAAATAAACATTAGTAAATGGAATACATAATTCTTAACCATACATTGCGTTGTTCTAACACATCACAGTTTTTCACGTTAAAGCTTGAACAAATGAAACTTTATCATCTTGCCGGTATGTGAGCAAACATCAGTGTGTTTGAGGTGCAGTTCTCACTTTTGTCTAACACCCGCAACACATTATACTCGTTTTGCCCTAGTGGGCCTGATCAACAATCTGATAACATTCATGCCCGACAAAAACCTATATTATGCATATACAGTTCGAGACTGCCCATGCTGTTGTCAATGTGGATGAATACCATTCCTCGTAATCTATACACATTAATGTCCAATTGGCTTGTTCAACTCTTCACATGATTGAGGTGCACCCGCAATATCAATGGCGCATCGTATATAGCTGAAACATCAGAATAATCATGGCTGATCACATTGCGGGTATAAGGGCAGACACGCGCATATAAACTTGATTACTGACTGTGTTTCTCAAAAAAAAGCCACCAAAATTAGTGCTGATCAGTTGCATATATGAACTGAAAGAAACCATCAAGCCCCAGTGGGCATACTCTTTCATAAAGTGGAATTCACGAGCGTGAAAACATTTTTTTTGTAATGCACAGTGACACCTTGTACACAGTGTATAGAGATGAGAAAAGTTCAACCCTTTTCTGCAAGAAATTTTCTTCAACGAACTCAGAAGTTTCTAAAGTTTTCCATGTTATTAATCAAAGTTCCATTAAGTCACCTGAAAAAAAGAATTTGAATAAAAAACTTGTTGTCAAAACAATAAACAGTGCACAAACCAAATTATATACTCTAGACACAAAATGTTAAAAAACACACAGGAGAACCTGAACCATATATATATATATATATGTAACAAAGGGCTTCATAATTACCTGAAAAATGCCTACATTTTCGTTGTAAAGCCATTCGTGGTATGGGTATGTGAGTGATAACATTTTCCGCAGTAAAGACATGCGTTGTAAAGACCAATGTGTGGTTAAGTCTGCATTGTTAAGGCATGCATGGTAATGCACACGTGGTTTTGTCATACATCCATTCTACAGTTCTGACCTTAAGTGCAAACTAAAAGACTGTAATAACCTTTGCACCTAAAAAGGAAGGGCTAGATTTAAATTTACTAAAACATCAACAAAGCGGCCAAGCCACACAAACATGGAGAAACGATGCATCTCTGTCCCTAGAAGCTGCAGCTGGAATATCAAATCCAGCTCAATTAATAAAAGAGCTTCCTTCCGCAAAGTATTTTACTCCCCACTACATTCGCATTGACACTGAGGAATTCGTAAGGTATTCAAACATTTTTCACCCACATTATTATATTACTGAGAATTGCAGTGACAACACTCCGATTTAGTAAATTGTCCCAGTCTCACAAGGAAACAGATTTATGGGCTCCAAACCATTCGCTGCTCACCCCTCTACCCATAAGTAAGCTTACTCCAGAATATACATGACATGGCCCTTTTGATATTTTCAATGGAGGAAACATCTTCAGACTGCCTAAATCAGCTTCTTCCCTGAAGCAAAGATCTGTGGATGTCATGTGAGCCACATCGAGGCAACAACCTTAATGAATCTCCTCTAATCACTTTAGGGAGAGCTGTATTAGCCCATTTCTTTGTAATGAGGACTTATTTGAAGACTGAGGCATTAAGCTCTTAGAAGCCGTAGTTGAAAAATACCCATTTGTGATGTCAGTTTATGATCACAAAAGCCCAGGCGGCAACTGCCCCAAAGCAAACCTTTTTTCACTCTCAAGAGTACAAAGGAAAGAGGTCCTGACACAATCTGGGGACCATTAAGGAACAGAAAACAGCCAGCTGTGTTATAAGAAAGAGCAGGAGATGCACTCTTGGAAAACTCCCTTCTTCAGTGGCTGGAAAACTGCCTGGACTCTCAGTCCTAAACCTGAGGTATTAGCATTTGGTTCTGACTTGCCCAAAAATCATATCTGTTCCTTGAACATAGGTGAAAATCCAAAATTACATGAAAACCTTGAAAGGTCAAACATATTTCCGCTGAACGATATTGTCTATAATCAAGAGAACTGGTGCCTTACAGAGTACTCTATCAATAGCTTCCATGATTTTTCAAAACCAGAGGACATACGTTTGGTTGTCTCACTATTTTTGTTACAAACAAGATCACGCTCCAAGTCTCCCTCATTGTTTCACAGAGCTGTTACTGTTCTTTAACCAGAGCCAGTTCACTCCACTTCACCCTACACAATGTTTACATCAAACCTGTGGAGATCAGGAAAAAGAAAGGTTTCCTATCACTCATCTCTCAAATCAGTGTACCCAAATCTTCATGTGAGGCTAATCACATAATAGTCACAGTATAGTTTAATACAAACTTGTTTGGGGCAATGGGGAGAATGGGCGGAATCTGTGGACATGTTTTTTACCATCCCCCCCAACCACCACTCTACTCAACATCGAGATAAAACTGCTGAATCAACATTAGACTTATTCCACTATTTGGGTCTGAGAGTACTTAATGGTCTGTTTCTCAGTGATATCCCTTCACATTATCCCCATATCTCCTCTCAAAGACGTGCAGTGCTCGACTATATATATGTTAATATTTCGTAGTTACCGACTTTGAAATGAATGCCTTGTCCAGGTAGTAACCGTTTTACCTATTGTTTCACTATAAGTCACATTAATTCTCGTGACACTTCAGTGACGTGGGTGGCTAAACCTCGCGGTACATATAATCATTGAAAAATTAAATTCCCCACCATTCACTTTGGAGCTCGTCCAGACATGAATTAAGTACAAGGAAATTTAAAATCGGAATATTGTAATACTGTAACACTAAAGAGGGAACTATCTATTTGGGACATTTTGTCTTCAATATAAGAACCTTGCTTGATGACTAAGGCAAGCAAGTTTGTTTACTGTCTCAAGTTTTGGAGGGAAGCGATGACAGGCAGCATTAACATCACCACAAACAGTCATGCCAACCGACCGCACTGCTGTCTAATGTTTAGCAGGCCTCCTGTCGCCCTGCCTCTCTGAGGCTTCCCGTTTGGGTGAGGCACCAGCTGGACTTTTCATCTCTACAGCATGTTTTATTTCAAGCTATGCTCGCCTTCTTTAGTTGGAGGGTCTCATTGGCGTCAATGAAAATCCTGTCCCTTTGAACGCATGCGCGGAGGTGTCAGACAATACCTGCACTTGCAGTGCACACACAGCCCGCTGCTGCCAGGATGAAAGGAGCCCTCCCCCACACAGCAGAGACTAATCACATGAATACACAAAAGGGCACACAGTCCTCTCGCTTCGCAGGAAATCATCATATATCAGTGCCCTGGGAAGCTGGCACTGCCAGTTTGCAACTTCTTTTATGATTTCACAGTTCCTTAAGCATCTCGGATGCACCAGGAGCTTTGCAGATGGATCCTATGATCTCATTGCTGCTGAAGGTTTGCAATGTTGACTGATTTGCGGCTCTTATTCTTCCGCCTGGCCGCACTGGGTTACTGATGATGACTCTGCTTATCAGACAGCGTTACATGTGCAAACCACAAAATCAAGAATTGATTTTAGTTTCAGATTCTCAGTTGAGTGCTTGTTTGTCTCAGCCAAAGAGGTGGAGTGCTGTGCTTGCTGAAGGCCGGAATCAGATAGTTATAGTGACTTAGCAGCTAAAGAACACCTGCATTTGATTTGACCCTAAAATGCAAACACCTTTTTAAGCAGCTGGGCTATAACATTCATTTAATCAGGCACCCAGCTTCCCTGAATTACTCATAGACAGTAGATGTGTCCACTTGACTCCATATGGGGATCTGCGCTTTATTCGTGATGATCACAAGGTTCGGAGAGTCGGTGTCAGAACAAATGCTGCGACTCAAGCCTGCGCACAGCAGAGGTCAGGTGTGGTCTCCGTCTGGTTTCTCTGTCGTATCCTTGTGCAAACAACGTGCTCAAAGAGGAGGGAGAGACAGGGTGGCTGAGCAGCCCAGCAGCGGCTTCACAATAAGTCATTGCAGTGACTGGTCATGCTCTGTTGGCAGGCAGAGCCTCCCACCCCGCGGTGCCATGTGTGCCACCTGCACCAGAGGCCTAGACTAGGCCTACGAACTGTCTCTCAGCCAATCCAGAGGCCGTCCAACCCGACATGCGCACTAGATGCCTCACTGTTTGCTACCAGTATGTAGGATGCGTCAATCTATCAAACTGAAGCCTCACCCCCTTCAGAGTTGAACAGAAACCGCTCGCGGCAGAAGGATGTGACTGCCGCAAGAATAAAATATAACTCTGGAAAGTTTGCACTAATTGTTTGCTTTTATTATTCACATGTAATGGGGTGAGACAGGGACAAAATATCAGTGGGGCAACGCCCCACCGCCCTAAGGCAGGAACCGCCCCTGCGCTCCTGGTTCTAATGGGATTCCAGCAGCGGTCGGTTCAGCTTCTGGGTAACTTGGCTGACACATTTGTACAGTTTCTGTTTTTCCTCCAATTCAATCCCTGTGGGTTGCTGAGGATCAATCCTTCTCCTGAATCACAAAAAGGGCCTTCACACTTTTCCAGCAAACTACTGCCTCATTACCCAAATAGACACGGAGGGGAAATGCTATGCCATATTGCTCCTCTAGGACCGTGAAGCTTGGGTCAGAGATAAACATGTATTTCTTTTTACCAAACAGGCTTCTGACAAGGCTGCAGAAGTGAGGGTAATCTACTCACACTGTCAATGTTCATACATAGGTCAACCAACACTTCAGGATCTCTATGTCAGCCTTTATGGACTTTAGTACATTTGAAAACATTGACAGAAACCTTTAATGGGCCAAACTGGCAAATTGTGTGTGTGTGTGTGTGGGGCTGGGGGGGTGGTAAAGGATTTCCTCTTAACAAGGATTCCTTCTTCAGGACTATCATATAACTGTATAGTTACAGGGTGAAAGTCAAACTGAGTCCTACAACTGTATCCCCAGAACAGTGTATACTATAGGGACTCAAACAGGATTGTCTTTTAGCTCCCATTCTTTTTAATATATTCACAGCAGATTTGTGAAGCACTCTAACCTCCAATAATGCATTCCTGCCTAAATTTGGGAAGAAATCCCTCCTATTATTGCAGTACGGTGAAGATACATTTGTACTAGACCAAACTGCTGTTGCTCTATAAAGAACACTTTTTGTGGTTAGAGTCCTATTTTAGAGTGAATAGCTCTATTTATATATTCATCTAACCAAGGTTCTAGTCTAAAAGAGACATGGCATCTTGCTTACACTAAACTTGAACTTGTAACTCACTACACATTCTGGGGGACTGGCCAGGCAAAATATGTGGTACAAAACACCACCAAACCTACCACAGACTTTAGCTTTACCTACTGTGTGTTTGTGCCTGAGTAAAAAACTGGCCAGCCCCTCAATAGCCCCATTATTGAAATGTATGAGCATTAAATTAATGCTGACTCTCAATTACCACAGGAAATTGGGTCGCCTGGCTTGGCAGTTCAGGCTGGACTGTTCCCATGAGGCACAGGATCAAGACTGATTTGCATATGGCCAGGTCTAAACTGGGGTGGCATGGTGAGCAAAAGAATGATGAATTTAACCCAGATCTCTTGACTTGGGGTGAATGTTTTGATTTGTTCTCATTCCGTCCATCACTTGTGTGTATTTTGCCTTCTCTCCCTAAGTGCGCCCGAGTATGCCCAGACGTGGTTTCGGGCTAACTGTGCCACAGGATTTAAGGTATCCTGGCTGATGAGGGGTGAAACCCTGAAACCAGTCCTTGGATGCTTGTTTCCAGTCCAGGGAGGACCTGGCTTGGCAGTTCGTGCTGGACTGTTCCCATGAGGCACAGGGTCAAGACTGATTTGCATATGGCCAGGTATAAACTGGGGTGGCATGGTGAGCAAGAAAATGATGGATTTAACCCAGATCTCTTGACTTGGGGTGGGTGTTTTGATTTGTTCTGCATTCTGTCCATCACTTGTGTGTCTATTGCCTTCTCTCCCTAAGTGCGCCGGGTATGCCCAGACGTGGGTTTCGGGCTCACTGTGCCACTGAATTGAAGCTATCCTGGCTGATGAGGGGTGAAACCCCGAAACCGGTCCTAGGATGCTTGTTTCCGGTCCAGGAAGGACCTGACTTGGCAGTTCGGGCTGGACTGTTCCCATGAGGCACAGGGTCAAGACTGATTTGCATATGGCCAGGTCTAAACTGGGATGGCATGGTGAGCAAAAGAATGATGGATTTAATCCAGATCTCTTGACTGGGGGTGAATGTTTTGATTTGTTCTGCATTCCGTCGTGTCTTTTGCCTTCTCCCCCTAAGTGTGCCGGGCATGCCCAGACGTGGGTTTTGGGCTCACTGTGCCACTGAAGTTAAGCTATCCTGGCTGATGAGCAGTGAAACCTCAAAACTGGTCCTAGGATGCTTGTTTCCGGTCCAGGGAGGACCTGACTTGGCAGTTCGTGCTGGACTGTTCCCATGAGGCACAGGGTCAAGAATGATTTACATATGGGCAGGTCTAAACTGGGGTGGCATGGTGAGCAAAAGAATGATGAATTTAACTCAGATCTCTTGACTGGGGGTAAATATATGATTTGTTCTGCATTCCGTCCATCACTTGTGTATCTTTTGCCTTCTTGCCCTAAGTGCGCCGGGTATGCCCAGACGTGTGTCCTGGCTCACTGTGCCACTGAATTCAAGCTATCCTGGCTAATGAGGGGTGAAATCCTGAAACCGGTCCTAGGATGCTTGTTTCCTGTCCAGGGAAGACCTGGCTTGGCAGTTCGGGCTGGACTGTTCCCATGAGGCACAGGGTCAAGACTGATTTGCATATGGCCAGGTATAAACTGGGGTGGCATGGTGAGCAAGAGAATGATGGATTTAACCCAGATCTCTTGACTTGGGGTGAGTGTTTTGATTTGTTCTGCATTCTGTCCATCACTTGTGTGTCTATTGCCTTCTCTCCCTAAGTGCGCCGGGTATGCCCAGACGTGGGTTTCGGGCTCACTGTGCCACTGAATTGAAGCTATCCTGGCTGATGAGGGGTGAAACCCCGAAACCGGTCCTAGGATGCTTGTTTCCGGTCCAGGAAGGACCTGACTTGGCAGTTCGGGCTGGACTGTTCCCATGAGGCACAGGGTCAAGACTGATTTGCATATGGCCAGGGCTAAACTGGGATGGCATGGTGAGCAAAAGAATGATGGATTTAACCCAGATCTCTTGACTGGGGGTGAATGTTTTGATTTGTTCTGCATTCCGTCCATCACTTGTGTGTCTTTTGTCACTTCTTTGAGACCATCCAATGATATGCTCATGTCTCTATCTTCTGCTTATCTGACAGCACAGTCCCTTCTAATATTTGAATCCAACCTGTACAAACAACCGGGGATACTTGGAACATTGTTTGTCATTTATTGCACAAAGCTGTGAGCCGCTCCTAATGGAAGTCTAAATCACCTAATGACTTGGTTACTTACTAGTAATCTTCTTTACGCCAAGTCGTAGTCTTCACACTTGGAGCAATGTATACTTGCTGCACAGAATTCATGCAGCTTTAAAAACTCCTATAAAGTGCCTCTCTCAAATGGCTTTTCTAGGAAGAATGTTTCTTGAGCCTCAAATAGGAGGGGACTTCACAGGATATCCCTTAAATACACCAAGTTTAAACAAGCTCTTAAATCGTTTTCACAATGGCAACAATTTTTTTTTATTGCAAACCTTTCAAATCCCCAGGGAGGGTGGGAAGGGGATGGAACCTAGGACGAGGACGAGGATGACTATGACTCAGCATAATAAAGATTACCAGGAAGAAACCAAGTCATTACCTGCTTTAGCCATCTTCCTTGTCCCACACTTGGAGCGTATAGCAAAGCAAACGCAGAAAAATATAAATCTTTGAAATGAAAAGAACAAAATAGAATGTGACATGCCAAACCCCATGCAATCTATTTAGAAATACAGTCACATAACATATTGAACTGCAGACAGAAGTGCTGAACTAAAGGAAGAGGCAAAAGCACCCCCATCTGTAACTTGTAATGAAAAATGAAAGTGTGTGGCCTTGTAGTGGCTGAACAAATATCCTTCAGTGAACATCTCTTGAAGGCCACCAAAGAAGAAGCTAGACCCCTAGTGGAATTACCCTGAAGAGTCTGAGGAAGAGAAAACCTCGCTTCTGATAAGCAAAAGTAACATGCCCCTTGCTTACGATGTCACAAAAAGAAAGTCAACCTTCCTAAAAGACACTGTTATTTCCAGAAAAATAGAAAGAGCCTTGTGAGTGTGAAAGAGCTCTTCCTCAACAGAAGAAGGAGAGGGAAAGAAAGTAAAAAGAATAATATCTTGAGATAAATGAAAGAAAGAAGACATTGTTGGAATGAAAGATGCTACCGTGACCAGAAAGCAAACCTTTAGGGTCAACAAGCATAAAGAAAAAGCAGCAAGTGGCCCAAAAGAAGATATGTGTAACATATTCAGAAACAGAGGCAGGTCCCATGAAGGTACAGGCAAATGAACTGCCTTCGAAAAGAAAGACTCTCCAACAAACAAGAAACCAAGGGGTCAAATTGGGTAAAGGATCTCCTCTAATAGCCCTGATCACTGCCAACTGGCTGCGAAGAGTGGAAAGTGCTAGGCCCAGTAAGAAACCATCCCTCAAAAATTCTAAGACTTTCCACATTAACAGAGGAGATGACAAAGATGGTAAACATCATAGTGCCTCTCAAAGAATTTCAACTGCAAACAATAAACCCCTGGGGCATTGAAAACTCAGTGCATCCACCCTCCATGAACTCTGGGAGGAAGGGAGCAGAATCTCCAAAGTTGGGCATCTTGAAGAGAGGCAAAGAGATCCACATACAGCTCTCAGAACCTCCTCACTACATCCTGAAAAAGAAGAGGGTCGAGTGACATTGTGACAGAGGAGGGGAATGTGTGGCTTAAAATACACACACATGCCGATTCTCTTTCCCCAGAAGATATATGGTGACAGGGATATCCAATGGACTCAGCTCAAATCCAGATCCTTTCTTCAAGAACTCTGGTGCTCCCATGGTGGTTGAGATATGCTCAAGCTGCCTGTTTATCTGTGAGCACCACTACAGACTTCCCCACAATCCGAGGGGCAAGAGCAAGAAATGCTCTGTAGACCGCTTTTTACCCCCTCCAATTTGAAGAATTGTGCGATTCTTTTGCTGTCCACCAACCCTGGACCGTATGATCTTCCAAAGTCGTTCATCATTCCAGACTGCTTGCATTTGCTGTAACAGTCACCAGCAGGGGTGGAGATAGAAGTACACTCTTGTTCAAGTTGTTGGTAGCCAAACACTATTGGAGTTTAAGAACTACTTTAGGGAGGACTGGAACCACCAACTCCTAGTCTTGAGAGATTGCATTTCCGAACCAAACAAGATGACACACAGGATGGTAAAGTTGGAGACAGGTCTAAGGAACTAAAAGAAGTTCAGCCATGTCTCTCTACAGCATCAACTACAGTCTTGCTAGAGCCTGACTGCATTCCAAAAGGTTCCTCAAGCATGTTCTCAGCTTCTTCTGGTGGGGTGGAGGGAGAAACACCTTCTCAACATCTGTCATGAAGAAGGCTCCTATCTACTGATGCTCGTGGGAAATCATAATATGAGATTTTCCAAAATTGATGAGCCAACCATGCTCTGTTAGAGTATTGCAAAAGATCTGGACTGCTTCTTGACCCTTAAAAAAGGATAAATATCTGGAACGCCCTTACTCCAGGATGAAGAAGATGCCCAAACTCTTCCCTGACTCGTGTTGGATAGCTAGAACTTTGATGTTGAGAGGGTGACATGAGGGGTTCCAGGTTGGTGCTGGGATTTCTCAGAGATGGGACCATCCTGGCCACCACCCCTGGTCCAGAAGGACTGATGTCCAAAAGCTCTGGGATAACCAAAACTCCTACCTCTAGAAGGAGGCATAGATGGTGCCAACAATTTATGGTCCTCCGTAGACCTTTTAACAAATTCCTCCAATTGGTGACCAAATTATTTGCCTCCTGTAGTATTCTCTTAATAGAATGTTATGAGTCATGTGGGGTTCCAGGTTCCACTCGTGACGGGCGGTTACACTGGCAATGTTCTTGGTTGTGGTTGTCTAAGCTGCTCTCTCTTGTATGGATTAAACATACGTGGAAACCCAATTTGGCTTCATCTCTACTTACATCATATTGGCGACAAGCGGGATCAAGAGAGAACAGCGTTCACTTCAAGAGAAGATTTAAGGTATCAAGAAATTTTTGATTTTAAGTGCGTGTATGCGTGAATGCACACGTACCGGCGGCTGTATCAAAGAGTTGTGCTGTGATTGCACCGGCGGCTGTACTAGTGTCTGAATTTAAGGAGTCAAGTCTGCTGTGCGATGCCGACAGGGAGATCGTAAGCTGTTTAGTGCAGGACTCCAGTAAGCGGACACAATTGTGGAGGTTGAGAGCGAAAGTGAACTACAAGCGTGTAATTGGCCAGTTACGAACATTTTTGAGGCGTGTTGGATTCAAGATTGGCAGCGTTTTGGGACAGTATTTTTACCTGGATTGCGCGTTTGCAAAGAGTTCAAAAGTATACAACTTACTTGGAACAGATTTTGGAACTTCACAGCAAGATTCGGTCTCCGCGCTCTTCCACGCTCATCATTTAATGACGGTGAATCGCGCTGAGAACGCACGGAGCATGCTGGGAGCGCGATGACATCATACGCTCTCGGCGGCCATATTTAGTGAGGAACTCGAACAATAACACGGTGTCTGTGCTATTTCAAGGGCGATTTAAAGCGCATTTCCACGAAGAAAAGAAAGGCGAGCACTATTTTCGGTGATTCGCACACCGCTTATGCAAAGACAATTTTTTTTTTTGTCTCCTTTGTTTTATTTTGGTTTTTGGTATATTTCATGATTGCCAAGCATAAGAAAAATATTGCAACACTAAGTTGACAAAATACTTCTTTTCACCATTTCAAGATTCTACTGCATGTATGCGTACAATTTATAACACAAATACTGTAAGGGTATTGTTCTCATTTCAATGTCGAATATTTCAGCACCCCCACATTTTTTACCCTCTGCGGGTGAGCCCAAAATGGAATGGGATCTATGGTACCCCATGTTTATAGCCTATGTAGAGCTTTTAGAAGAGGATGGCTGTTCCCCCAAAAGAAAATTAGACCTTTTGAGACCTTGTTTAGGGGGCCAGGGGATTAAAGAGTTTGACAATCTACCACCTTTAGAGAGTACAGAAGGAGTAAATGTTTTCGAAGTCGCAGTTAAAAAAATGAGTATCAGGTTTGGGAAGAAAACCAATGTTGTGATGGAAAGATTTAAATTTTATTCCCGCGCACAAAAAGAGGATGAGTCAATTGAAAGTTATGTATCTGCCTTACGTTCATTAGCAGGTTCATGTGCATTTGATACCATTAATTATGAACAAGTGTTAAGAGATCAAATAATGATGAAGACTAAAAGCAAGAAAATACAAGAACGATTGTGGTTAGGCACTGAATCGTCTTTAAGTGCTGTAGTGAATATTGCCAAGGGTATTGAACAATCTGAGAAATTTGTTAATGAAATCAGAGGTCAACCTCAAGTATGTAATACTAAGGTACAAGATACTGTAGTTGAGGTATCACTTGTAAAAAACCAATTTACAACAAAAAGACCACAATTTGCCAATAGAAAGGATTTTAGTTTTAAGGAGAATAAATTCAACAATAGAAGAAACCCTGTTATATGTTACAGATGTGGCAGTTTCGTCCACGTAGGTAACTATAAAGGATGTCCTGCTTGGAGTAAAATTTGCGTCAAGTGCAAGAAAGCAGGCCATTTTGGTAAAATGTGTAGGTCAGTGCAGAAAATAAACTGTGTAACAAATGATGAGGAAGATATTTCCACAGAATTCAATGAATTCAATTGTATCTCTTGTGTGACGGGGAGTAATTTCAAAGGTTTTCCATCCGGTACGATATTAATTGATGGGAAAGAGGTATTAATGATGATCGATTCTTGTCCATGGTACTCTATCATTGGCAAGGATCTGTTTGAAAAATTGTGGGACAGAAAACAATTGTTACCTCCAGATATCAAACCGGGCAGTTATTCAGGGCACAAAATTGAGCTGGAAGGTTTCATTTGGGTAAATTTTGCATTTAAAGGAAAAGAAAGCAAAGGAAAATTGTATGTTGCAACTAAAGGTGTATCCATATTAGGATGGCCACATCAACAAGAGTAGGGGATCAAATTGGATCCTAATGCCTCGCCACCTGTGTATAGTATTTCTGCAGATAATGAGGCATTTGTTCAAACCGTAAAAAGTTTGTATCCCAAAGTATTTCAAGATACACTTGGGGAATACATAAATTTCAAACATAAGATTATTCTTAAAGACTCCGCATTACCAGTAAGACACAAGGTCCGCAATGTACCTTTAGCTTACCGTACCAAATTGAAAGACATATTAGCTGATCTTGTGTCTAGGAACGTGATTGAACCAATAGAATCTTCCCCATGGGTTTCTCCGGTGGTTCTTTCTCTCAAGAGTAATGGGGATTTGCGTTTGTGTGTCGATTTACGCAGCCTAAATAAAGAGATCTGGATCGATAGACATCCTTTACCCAACATACATGAGTTGATCTCAACCCTTTCAGGCGCACGTGTGTTTTCTACGGTGGATTTGGCTAGTGCGTATCACCAAATTGTATTACACAAAGCGTCCAAATCGTTAACAGCATTTATTACACCCGAAGGCATGTTCCAATTCCTAAGAATGCCGTTTGGGCTAGCTAGTGCAGCTTCAGTTTTTCAGAGGATCATGAAAGAGGTGTTGGAGAATTGTCCAGGGGCGATTGTGTTTCAAGATGATATCTTGATCTTTGGGAGAGATTTCGAGGAACATGACTCTAATTTAAAAAAGGTTTTAGATGCTATACAAAAGAAAGGTCTAACACTAAAATTCTCTAAATGCAAGTTCAGGAAAAATAGTGTGGAGTATTTAGGTCATGAAATATCAAGCGAAGGAATTAAACCTAAATTAGACCATGTGAGAAGCGTTCAGCAAGCACCGGCACCTACCACAAAAGAGCAGTTGTTATCCTTTCTAGGTTTAACTGAATTCTACAGTAAATTTGTGAAGAATTATTCTTCAAAAGTATTTCCTTTACGTGAACTATTGAAAAAAAATGCGAAATTCATCCGGGGTGAGCAACAGAATCTAACCTTTGGAATTCTAAAAAATGATATCAGCTCTGCTCCTTTATTGAGACCTTTTGAGATTGGTGGGGAATGCATAGTAGCTGTGGATGTTAGTAGCACACGTTTAGGGGCGGTGCTGATGCAAAAGAATTTTGGAGAAGAGTTTGTAGTATCTTATGCCTCTAGGTCTCTGCGTGGAGCGGAATTCAACTACTCCACGATTGAGAGGGAGTTGCTTGCTTGTACTTGGGCTGCCAAACATTTTAGACAATTTTTGTGGGGAACAAAGTTTCAATTGAGGACAGACCATAAACCCCTAATCAACATGTTAGCGGCTGGTGGTGGCAAAACGCTTACAGCGCGGTTAGCAAGACTAGCTGCTAAATTGCAAGAATATCAGTGTTATGTTGTGTATATTCCTGGCCGTATGAATGTACATGCTGATTGTATGTCACGACTTTCTTTGCCTTTGTCTGATATTCAAGAATCAGGTAGGGACAAAGTAGAATGTGACGTGGCATATACCATGGAGGATATTAATCACAGTATGGGTTCGGATAGTATTTCTGAAGAACTGTGGGTTAAAGAAATGTCCAAGGATGTGACACTGAACAGTGTGATAAATTATCTGCGTGTTGGTTGGCCGGAAGAGAGGAAGTTGAATGGAGATATCAGTTCGTTTTTTAAAATTAAGGATGAACTTATGTTCTCACATGGGTTTGTAACTAGGGGTGATAAAATAGTTCCCCCGCAAGGAATCAGAAATCACTTAATCAATTTATCTCATGAAGGACATGTGGGCATGTCCTGCACTAAAAGACGTTTAAGGCAATTTTATTGGTGGCCTTGCATTGACAACATGGTGGACAAATGGGTTAGAGACTGTGCCCATTGCTCTAAAAGTGACAAGACAGTTAAAACTCTATTGGTGAGTGTCTCTCCGATTGAATATTCACAAGGACCATGGGAGAAACTGGGTATTGATATAATTGGCCCTTTGTGTCTTACACCTGTGAAAAATGTTTTTGCTTTAGTTTTGGTGGATTACTTCTCGAAATGGCCAGAAGTCAAAATTGTAGACAAAATTACATCATCTCAAGATATAGAGTTTCTGGACAATGTTTTTAGTAGAGAAGGCTTGCCTGCTGAACTTGTCTCTGACAATGACCCACAATTCATTAGTAAAGAGCTAGAATTGTTTTAAAATAAATGTGGTATTGTCCATAAGAGAGTGTCAAATTACAACCCTATGGCCAATGGTCAAGTTGAACGGTTTAACAGAGTAGTAAAAGAATCTATACAGTTAGCTATTAAAAGTAACATAGACTGGAGGAAAGCTTTGAGAGCCACTTTGCTTACATATCGAACTTCTCCTCATTCTGTAACTGGTTGCTCTCTATTTGAAATGTTGAGGGGAAGGAAAGCTAGTTCGAAACTCAGGCCTTGGTGGTTAAAATCGAATGATCTTAAGGATTCTTTGGTGGATCTCAAAGCTGTCAGAGAACGTGTACTAAAATATCAAGACAAAATGCAAATGGAAAATTGTGAGAATCGTTTTTCTAACTATAAAATTAAAGTGGGCGATTTAGTACGTGTCAAGTTTGTGTGTCCAGACAATAAGTGGTCAAAGTGGTCGGACTCTCTCAAAGTAATTGAGGTTTTTAGCAAAGCTGTCAGAGTACAAGGCGGGAAAATCTGGAACTTTAGACGGGTGTCTATGTATAGGTCTAACAATGGTTTTAGCAAATTGAATGTTATGCCTCAAAAGGATATAGTCATCAATGAGAATAGAGATGATTTTCAATTTTTTTTAGATGCTTTTGAAGGCTCTTCTGGACAAGATTTTGGTGTTTCTTCTTCTAATGTTCAAGAAACTCGTGAAACCACTGTAGATTTAACTGTAATTCCAGATGATGTACCAACAAGCATTGCTCCTCTTGTGAATCCAAATGTAGTATCTGGGGAAAGTGTGCCTAGACAAAATGATAAGATATCGATTCCAAGAAGGAGTTCTCGCATCAGGAAATTACCTGTTAAAATGAATGATTTTGTTAGATGTTAATTTCACATGTCAACTATTTGTAAATTTCATTGATTACACAAATGTTTTTTATTTTTTATTTTTTATTTAAAGGGGAAAGGTGTGTAGTATTCTCATAATAGAATGTTATGAGTCATGTGGGGTTCCAGGTTCCACTTGTGACGGGCGGTTACACTGGCGATGTACTTCTTGGTTGTGGTTGTCTAAGCTGCTCTCTCTTGTATGGATTAAACATACGTGGAAACCCAATTTGGCTTCATCTCTACTTACATCACCTCCAAAGATGGTCAAGTCTCTCAACTCAGTACCCTGAATGTATCTCCTCCTTTTTTAGTCTCCTCATCCGAAGTGTCAGTGTCTTTATCATCCATAGCCACGCTTTAAGTTTTGACTGGAGAAACAGAATCCCTAGTAGCAAGAGCTACTTCCACCACTTTATTAATCATGAGCTTGAACAAGTTAACTAATTAAGCTACAAATCCATTAGAAGAAGAGCTATGTGTGCAATGATTAATGTAAAAATGTAAAGATGAAATGAGATGCATTTAAATGTACAAACTGTACTATGCAGACCTAGTTATTCGTGTAGGCTGCAGAAACGCTTGAATGCAAGTTTTATTTAACTTGCATTCAAGCTGCCAGTGGTCCCACGGACCACTGCCTACTCCTAAAAAATGAAAAGAAAACTTTAAATTTTTATGTTTTTAAATACAGCCCGTTTTCCTTTATGGAAAACGGCTGCATTACAAGAAAAATATAATGCTTTATTTAAAAAGAAGTACCATCGTGGCGGTCTGCTGACTCCAGCAGACACCTATTTCTTTCCATTTGCAACCTATTTGGAAATTGCTATACACATTAATACATTCGAGTTGCAAAAAATTGCAATTAGATACTCGCAAAATCAAATGGTCATACATCTCGCCCAAGGTGCGATCTTCAACGGCGGTTGCTGTTTTGGAGGTGTGAGTATTAATAGGGTGATGCGTCGTCTATTGTAATTTGTGTTTACTGGTGTATTATTGAGATGAGAGTGAATGGTTTGATGAATCGAGATGTTTATTGTTTATATGTTAAGAAGTGGAAGAGTTTCTGGCTGGACGTAGCCTAAGATCTCTGTAAATTGAGACAAGTATAGAAAACACTGAAGTAGCCATTGTAGAATGGTATCTCTTGTGTTCAGGTTTGTGGTGTAGCGTGTGAAGTACCGTCACCTACACAACTGAGACAGGGACACTAATGAACTGTTGTGATTGTTCTAAATTTGATTGATGTTAGCAGAACCTGATTGCGCAAAGGGTGAAGCTGCATTGATTCAGGTGATTTCTCGTTGGTCGTGATTTCGCTTGCGAATGTGACATTCTTTTTGTGTGGTAATAGTCAGAAGGTGTAAAAACCTTACTATTCTGGTTGTTGAATTACTATTGTTTTCTTTAGCAGAGCAAAAAAGTATTGTTATATGTTTTGTTGTAATTTTAAAGATTTTTGTTGAATTGTGCATTGTTCAAGAGAAATTCTAAAGGATGGCCATGTGAGAGCCAACGAGAATGGTGCTCACTAATGCACCATATCCTGTTGTTATGGAGAAATATGAAGCAGTGACAACTTTCCTTAAAGTAAAAGTGCCTCCAAAACATCTTGAATGGATAAAATCAGACGAAATACACAAGAGACAAACGAATCAGTACAGGAGTACTATAAGCAGTTTTTACAGGTGTTTCAACAGCAGAGTGGAAGAGAATATCCTGATACATCATCTAAGTAGCGCAGACCCCACCCTTCAGCTTCATGGTTCTCCCCGACCATAGCAGAGCAGTGGTTGCTCTGCAAACAATTAGAACATAAATGGCGACAAGCATACAATTTCGAGGACCTGTCGCACTTCGAAAAGGTGCAGAATGAGTACCGTGCCTAGATTAAAGCAGAAAAAAAATTACTATACCAACCAGATTGCAGAGGCGCAGTTCAATTCTAAAACTATTTTTAGCACTTCCAAATTTTTTCTTCAACTAAGGGCACTCGTTAGGGACATGCCCCGCTCACCAACCCCTTATGACCATTTGCTTCCTTTTTCAAAGTGAAAAAACTTGCCATTCAACAGGGGTTCCCAATCATCACTTCTCACTCTGACTGCAATCTACTAAATGTCCCATCAAAAGTAGGGAGTGCAACTTCAACATCCTTTGAAGAGATTTCACTTCCACAGTCACGTCAGGTCATCCTTTTAGGTCAAGTTCTCCCAATGACCTCTACCCCCTGCCATTCTTCACCAGGTTGTTGATATTATAAATGTACTTATCAATAACATTCTTAATTCCGTAGTAGCCATGGCTGACGTCTCCTCAGATTGGAAATTGACAGTGGTGAAACCTCTGAAAAAAAAAACGCCTAACCTCTTCCCCATCTTACTGCTCCTGGTTCTAAGAAAAATACTTGAAACATTGGTCAATGGCCAATTAACTTATTTTCTGGAGAATTCAAAAGTACTTCATCCCGAGTTATCTGGTTTCCGCCCCAACCATTCCACAGAATTTGCTCTGTTGGAAGTTTCCTACACTATAGTCACATTGGGACCTTTTTCATCTATAGAAAGACCAGTGACATCAGGAGTTCTGCAGGGCTCATCCATTAGCCCAGCTTTACGATATACATATATGTATATATATATATTACCTACTGGCGTTTGCCAGTAGGTAGTTATAGTTAGGACCTAGTTTCCATAGGAAAAACGTTTTTTGTTTTCCCAATAACTTTGGCGCCGGATGACGAATCATCGCGAAATTTTCAAAACTAGTGGGGTGCCCCGGTCAGCTCCTGTCTTGAAAGTTTCGGGCGATTCGGCAAGCAGGGGCAGAGAAAAAAGGGGGATCCCAAAACGTGTTTTCCCCATGTTAATTCCCATCGGAAACTTTAGACACGGTTACAGCCAAAACTGCTCAACAGAATTACACCAAATTTGCCAAAAAGGTGGTGCTTGGTTCAGAAAGTGCCCTTTTTTAAAAATTGTGTAAATCCATTCAGTAGTTGCTGAGAAAATAAAAAAATAAAAGTTTCAATACATAGAGGCGCGGTGGATCCGCGCACCCTCCCGACCACGAGGTTTATTCTAATTGGCTGTCAACACTCCAAACCAGGAAGCGTTGGCAGCCATCTTAAAACTAAGGTGCAAAACAAGAAAACGGGGCAGGGTAGAAACACCCCAACCACCTAGAACTGTTCAGGGGGTCCCACAGGGACCCCCAGGGCCAAAAAAAGCATTTTTTTTTTATCGCGAGATGCGAGGAGGATCTGCGGATCCGGCCGCGATAATCAAAAAAACGACGGACGGGCTCCCGTGCTTCGTTATTAATTAGCCCCTGGGTGGGCCAAGTCCCGGGCGCATGCAGAAAAAATAATTGCGGGGGCCCAGGGGACGCCACCCCCCGGGTCTTTCTATAAATATTTGCGGGGAGCACACAGCCCACCTGGCAGCCCCGGAGACCACCACCCCCGGGGCTTCTTTTTAATAAAAAAAAACCTGTGTGGGGGGGCTCAAGCCCCCCCAAACACCCCGGTGTCCGTCACCTCCATGGGGCACTAATATGTACATTTGGGGGTCCGTTAAGGACCCCCAAGCCCCTGGGACCACCACCTCCCCAGGGCTTTTTTACAGATTGGGAGGGGGGCTGCACGGCCCCCCTCCTGGAGGCTGTGATACCCCTGGGGACTGCCACCCCCCCGGCTCCTGCAGTGTCCCGGGGTGCCCACCCCTGGGACACTGCTGTTTGCAATGACAGGGCGGGAGCCTCGCGGCTCCCACCCTATCATTGTCACAAACGTCCTCTTCTTCCTGAATAAAAGTGAGATTATGCTGCATACTTGTTCATATTTTAAGTAGTTCGCACAGACACACGTTTTAAAAACAATAAAGTTCCTAATACCCGCCTTCACTGAACAGTTAGCTTGCTGCCCCATCCCCCTCCTCCCTATCCTCTGTTGTGTGAATCCATGGACTAGCCTCCTCCCTCCTGCCATGCATGGTCTGATGTGCTGCCACTGCCCTCAATTTAGTATGATGTACCAGTCCACTCCTCCTGCCCTCCATTGCCCAATTCTATGCCCCATCATTGACCTCCTGCTTAAACTCTGTGCTTAGCTTGCTGCCCCTATTCTCCTTCCCCCTGCCCTCCGATGTCTTTGTGCATGCCCCTGCTCCATCCTTTTTGCCCACCATGTTCCATGGACCTGCCACTCCTATCTACTATGAGTGTTCTGTTGAGCTGCCACTCCCCTCCCACCTGCCTAGCATTGTCAGATGACTGTAACCTGTCGCTGCCACCTCCACCCTGCCTGTCCACATGCCATGCCCCTATCCTCTTCCTCCTGTCCTACATGGTCCATTGTACTGCCACACCCTTCTGCCCTCCCTGGTCTGTTGTGCTGCAACTGGTCCTCCTGCCTGCCCCGTGCAGTCTTTTGTGAGGCCCCTTCCCCTGAACTTTCTTGTCTGTGCACAGGTCCTGACCCTCCCTTCTATCCTCCATCGTCCTTTGTGCATGCCCCTGCACCCTCCTTCTTGCCCATCATAGCCATTGTGCTGCCACTAACCCTCCCACTTGCCATGCATGGTCTTCTGTGCTGCCATGGCCCCTCCCACCTTCCCTGTGTGGTCAGTTAGCTGCCCCTGACCCCCTCCCACCTTCCCTCCATGGTCTGTGTGTATGCCATCACAGTCTCAGTGTTGCTCTTCATGGTGTGTCTTGCTTCTAGTGCCCATCCTGCCTGACCTCCATGGCTATCTTGCTGCTCCTGCCCTGCCCCCTTGCCCCCAGCCCTCTGTTTACATGTGCAGACCCCTACTCCCTCCCTCCTGGTTTGTCTGTTCCATTGTAATGCCCCTGATCCGTCCCTCCTGCCCTTTATGGTCTGTTATGCTGCAGCTTTCTCTCCTGTCTGTCCATTATGGTCAGCTAGCTACCATTGCCTCTTGCCCCTCTGTTCTCTGTTGTCCATGTGCATGGTCCTGTCCCCTCCCTCTTGCTTTCTATGGATTGTTGTGCTGCACTCCCGTCCCGCATGCCCTGTGTGGTGTATTGTGCTGCTGCAAACCCTGATGCCTGCCCTGCAGGGTCAGTTTGGTGCACCTCTCCATGTCCCTCCTGTCCTCTGTTATCCAAGTCCATGTCCCTACCCCATTTCCTTCCATGATCCAATGTACCATACTTGCGAACATTTTGAACTTGGTAAGAGGGAGATTTTGAAAAAAAACTGGGGTATTGATTTTCCCCTTTGAGTTACATTGAAAAAGAGGAGATTGTAGACAGGAGACAGAACAAATAAAGCCCATTTGAGCTTAAAAACATTGGACGTTTCTTGGCTGAATCGGGTCTGTTGGCATGTATGGTTGTACTACCATTGCCTCTTCCTTCTGCCCACAATGGTCTATTACATTGCCACAGCCTCTCTTGCAAGTCCTGTATTGTTGGTTTGTTGCCCCTGCCCCCTTTCCACTGCCCTCCATAGTCTGTTGTGCTGCCACGGCCCTTCCTGTCTGCTCAGTGTGGTTAAATTGTTGCCTTTGCACCCTCCTACCTGCCTTCAATTTTCAGAGTCCGTGCCCCTGGCCTCTGCCTCTCAACAGTATCCTAATGAACAACTAGATTGCTAACATTCTATATTTATTACAAAAGTGTGGAACGCCTGACGTCATCTTGATGTAATCAAAACTGTAATACCTAGAGCATTTCCTTTAGAAATTACATATATGAGAGGGTCTTATTGGCATCAAAATTATGGTTAGTGCTCTAAAAGACTAAAATAAGGACATATTTTCTGAGTTTTCAAATAGCGACAAAGCACTTTTAAATTATTTGTTATCTTTATGTTTTTTTATCCAGTTGACCGCTTGATTAAATGTTGCACTTAGGGGAGAGGATGAGGTGTTACTTTCAGAACTGCAGACTTTGCAACTGGGGAACCAGGTTGGAGTTTCTGCTTCAGCTCGACATTCTGTGATTATGGTCAAATCACTCAGTCTCCCCATGTCTACAACCAAAATGAATTTGTTCTTGTGTGATGTAACCAATGCTCATGTAAAGCACTCCAATACCTGACAAGTCTGCACTATATAACACTGCAAAAACACAAAATAATAAGTGTTTTGCACACTTCTGTCATTGGGCTATATTTGGGCTACATCTGGGTGATTTTGGGCTACATTTGTCTCCGGTGGCCATCTTGGGAGATTTATTTGTTTTGAAGTTTCCTAATTTCCTCATGTACTGCAGTCTCCTCAGTAGGAAATGCTTTCTGTTTTTTACTTTGATTCCATCATGACGGTATTCAGATATGTCACACATTTGCCATAAATTCTGAATGTTAGCACTCTAGTTGCTCATTAGATCACTGTAGTAAAACTACTGTTCACCATGGAAGTCTGCTCCTGGTATTAAAAGTGCATGTTTCAGTCTGCATGTCAGAATTTTTTAATGAAATAGAAGAGGATTTGAGAAGTCACTCAAAATGTGCCCTCATTTTCTTTCTTCAGCATTAATCATAATTTCTATGGCAAAATGAACCCCCTCATTGTGTTCCTTTTTAAATTAAATGTTTTAAGTGTTACCAGTTTATTCCAATCAAGATGGCTTCAGGTGTGCCATACTTGTGTCATAATGAAGACAGTAAGCGCTCTAGTTGTTTTTAAGAACACTCTGGGACATTCTGTCATTGGGCTATACTTGGGCTACATCTGGGTGATATTTGGGCTACATTTGGGCTCTTTTGTCTCTGGTGGCCATCTTGGGAGACTTATTTGTTATGAAGTTTTCTAATTTCCTCATTTACTGCAGTCTCCTCAGTAGGAAATACTTTCAGTTTTTTACTTTGATTCCATCAAGAAGGCATTCAGATGTGTCACACATTTGCTATAAATTCAGAATGTTAGCACTATTTTTGCTCATTAGATCACTGTAGTAAAGCTACTGCTCACCAGGGAAAACTGCTGCTGGTATTGAAAGTGCATGTTTCAGTCTGCATGTCAGAATTTTTAATGAAATAGAAGAGGATTTGAGAAGTCACTCAAAATGTGCCCTAATTTTTCTTTCTGCAGCACTAATCATACTTTTTATGGAAAAATGAACCCCCTCATTTGTTCCTTTTTAAATTAAATATTTTAAGAGTTACCACTTTAATCCAAGCAAGATGGCTTCAGGTGTGCCATATGTTTATCATAAGTAGGACTGTTAGCGCTCTAGTTGTTCTTTGGAACACTCTGGGAAGCTGCAGTAGAACACAAAGGAATCAACTGACAGTCTCTGACAGTCTCTGCCCTTGTTGGATGTACATGTTTTACTGAGAATGTCAGACTTCATTCTCACATGACTGAGAAAGATAATGTGAATTTACAGAAAATAAGCTCTCAGTTTAGCTTATATATCACCTTCCAAACCTCTGTGGGAAAAGCATGAGAAAATATTTTTCTCTCAATCATGATATCCCAGCAGAAGGCTTTTTCACATGGTGAAATCACCTTAGAACATACCACAATTCCTAAAATGAGTATGGTACCATCAACAAATGATTTATAATGTAACTAAAGTCTTAAAACCTTCTATGAACTGCAATGCTTTTTAATGAGGTGCTATCATGTATATTGGTCCCAAGATAACTGCCAACACTTCTTGGATGAAGTGCTGACAGCCAATCAGATCTCAGGATGAGATGTGTGGTTAGGCTCCGCCCACATATATATATGATTTTACTTTTGATTTTCTCAGGAACTACTGAACAGATTGACACCAGACCTGCAAAAGGCACTTCCCTGACCTGAGGACTACCTCTCTGCCAAATTTCAGCCGTTCGGGCTGTACCTTGGACTAAAGGTCCCTATGTAAAATTGCATGGGGAAAATGCGTCCCACCTATTTTGAATGACGTCAGATATTACATCACTGATTACATATGTGTCTTTCTGAAAAATAAATATTTGTAATATATGTATAGCTAAAGATTAATGGAAGAAGACATGGGTAAATAGGTGTCTAAATACAGTGATGTAATATCTGACGTCATCAGCAGAGGATTGCGGTCGCGTGAGTTATAGTTGCCTGCACTAACTATAACGGGGGAATTTCATTGTTTTTTTACGAGGGAAATGTCCAGCTAACTATAACATGTGTGAAACCTATGGTTTTTTAAGTGAATATATATATATATATATATATATATATTCACTGAAAAAACCACAGGTTTCAGGTACGTTATAGTTAGAAATTAGCATTTAAAATCCTTAGAAATTCACTTTTTTAGGGAAAGTTAGAGTTAGCTGGACATTTCACTCATACAAAACCATAGAAATTCCCCCGTTATAGTTAGTTCAGTTCAGTTCTATTTTTGAATGTCTGTATCAAAGGTTATATTAGGGTGAGAGGAGGTCTGCCACTCTATCACAAGGATGATGTCATCAGTGATGTCATCAGTGATGTCATTTGAGATGTCATCAGTGATGTCATGAGTGATGTCACTGACCATGTCATGAGTGATGTAATATGTGACGTCATCAGCAGTGCATTGCGGGCGCGCGAGTTATAGTTAGCTGAACTAACTATAACGGGGGAATTTCAATGGTTTTGTACAAGTGAAAAGTCCAGCTAACCAACACCCCTGAAACCTATGGTTTTTTCAGTGAATATATATATAGACATATACACATATATATATATTTATATCCCAAACAAAGAGCTCCTTCTGGGAGCAAGAGACCCAAGGAGGGCGGTGCGCTGACCGGCGGAGCGAGCCAGTAGGTGAAACAAAGTTCCAAAGGAGTGTAGCGTGCAAAAAGTTAACAACAAGATGGAGTTGCACAAAGGGATTTATTCCATCATAAACCCCACATTATGCGTTTTGGCTGTAGAGCAGCCTTGATCACATACAGAGTGAAAGATAATGCCAGTTACATATACATGTAGTCATGACAATAGCCAAAGGACTCTACATAGAGTGACATAGTGAAACAGTAACGGTGGCCATCTTGGAATGTGCATTCACATGTTAACTATGGCGGCCATCTTAGAACTGTCAGATAGTCTTGGTTGCATATACATGTAGTCATTGCAATAAACACAGGACTCTGCAAAGAGTGAGACATGCTCCTAGTATTAACTGTAGTGGCCATCTCTAAACTGTAAATTAGTCGTAGATAGTGAATGTAAGTTTGTGCTGGCTCTGGTACAGAGGGTACAACGTTACAAAGGGCCTGCAAATGCCCATAGAAAGAAATCTTGTGCACAATTGTTACATCTGGTAATGTTTGTAATGACTAAGTGCCTGAGGAGATATAATGAAAGTCAGGTTGTGAAAGGTACATGCGTTCTTAGTGGGAATTGTTCTGAGATTATTGGGGTCCAACAGTAAAAGGCAGCATAGTGCCAGAGTAGCCCCAAGTTGGTGAACCAGAAGCTCAGTGTCATGTTCCTGAAGTGATGCCAAGCCTGAGGAACTGTGTTGTGTGACTAGACATATCTAATTATGTGCTATTTACAAATTAAGTGAACCTAGATACCCCAGGGAGATCAAGCAAGAACTCCTATCCTTAAACACAGTGCACAAACAAAGATTTGTAAACATGAAAATAAAATAAAAGTGGAGTTGATTATCTGACCAATGTTGGAAATCTGGTGGATGCAATCACGAAGAAAAGGGTAGGGAGCCCAAGAGTGAGCAGGATCGATCAACCGGGTCCCTTCCTTTCCTCCTGCAAGAGAGAGAAATCGACAAGTGAGAGAACGGGAAGGTGTGGGGGAAATCAGACATCAAATGTACATTATTGTATGTGACTCTCGCTAACCGGAAAATAATCAGAGAGATTCATAAGTAGTTCAATAAAACACGTATCAATCAACAAGGTTCATCCTAGTGTAAGATACAAAGGCTGTGTTAAAACTATGTAAAATAAACTCAGTAATAAATCAGGGAGACAGCATGAATAACCTCATTCATCATGTAAGTGTATGGACATTTCTTCGTCCTTATTGATTTCACCTGGGTACCCGATTCTCAGGTTGATAATGTGTCTGGATTCTCTTTTCCTAAGTAGCAGTACTTTGTTACCCCCTCTACTGTTCGAAGCGATCTGTTCGATGACATAGTATCTCAGTTTCGAACTGTCTGAAAAATGGTGTGTCTCTAAGTGTCTTGCTATTGGATAGTGTATGTCCTTGTTGGTGATGGCCCTCATGTGTTCTAATACTTTTATTTTATTTTTTATTTTATTTTTGTTCTCATACTACAAAACATGCTCTTAATTCAGGAAGATTAAGCCTATTAGACCATATTATAGCCCAACAAGAGGAAACATCCACACCTGGTCTCTTCTCATTGAAGGATGGGTAAAAAAAGTTCACCCCCAGTAAAGGTGTCCTCAATAAGGGCTTATCCAACATAGTCGTGGCTCTTCCTTGTTCGAAGGGCATTTACTCCTAGCCACAACTGGCTTTCCAACATCTCACCCTCAAGAGCAAGTTCATAATCATTGGACTGAGACATAATTAAGTTGCAGCACTTTGCCTAGATAGGTTCGATACTGAGTGATGATCCGACGGTTGTATGCAGTAAAGGGGGAACAGTGTATCTTGGGTTAATAGTTATGAATTATAAACAAAAGAGGTTGTTAACCAATTATCCCATAGATCCCAAAATTTAGACTTTCTTCCCTTTTACTTGCTCGATCCAGAGTTGAAATGCGTTGGGCCAAACTTATCCATTCGGATTTAGTTGGTGGAATAGGTAAGATCCACTTTATACAGATTTCCCTACGTGCCAGGAGAATCAAAACAAAAAGGAGAGCCTTCTGTTTTTTAGATAAAACCAGATTGTCTGTCCCCCTGGAATTACCCCAAAGATGATAATAGGGGCTGTTAGTCTGACCTCTTTTCCTGTAATTTCAAAAAATGTTTTACTCACATAATCCCAGAAGATCTCCAGCGCAGGACATTGCCAGAACATGTGTACCTCGTTTACGTTGATTCCATCGCACTTCAGGCACTTCTTTGACACTCTATTCCCCAATTTGGATAGTTTCAGTGGTGTCCAATAGGCCTTGTGGACAGTAAAAAGGTGGTTACTTTTTAGGGGGGCAGCTTTCACATATGACCAAAGAGTAGACATAGATACTTGCCCGAGAGTTTCCAGGTCCTCGCCCGGCATATCTTTCTTCCAGCTCTCTGTAAAATGGATGGATTTTTCCTCTACAGTCTCAATCATTAGCCAGTACCATGCTGCTACCTCCTTTCGGGTTGATCTTACACTGATTCCTTTAACCAGATCTCCATTCCCAGCCCTTTCTTTATTGGTTGTTTTGGTCCAACTTAAAATTTGCAGATACTTAAAACGGGAGACCGAGTTATTTGTTAAAATGGAAAAAAGATGCCAAGGGATTAGCTCGTTGTCTACTATTAACTCTCCCCATCTTTTAATTTCGGTTTTACGTAGAGGCAGTGTGAGAGCATCTTGTAAACATAGCGGAGTACCCGGGCTATCCCATATCGGAGTTTCTTAATTGTAGTAAGGAATATCTAGTAGAGCTCTCACTTGGACCCAAACTCTAATAGCTGCTTTAAGAATCTTCAGTCTGACCTTTTTAAAGAATTTCGGGTGTCCATATTTTAAAAGAAAAAAGTCAGCTTCTGTTTTATAGGTGAGTGTTAAAGCGGTGAAAAGGGGTGAGTAGGTCTGACTATCATTTAAAAGTTGGCGTGAACTCTTGAGTTGGAAGGCGCAGTAGTAAAGGTATAAATCAGGGGTGGCAATTCCACCTTTAGGTTTTTTTCTCCTAAGTTTCTTTTGGGAGATTCTAGAGTTTTTCCTGCCCCAAATAAAGGAGGAAAAGAGACCTTGTACCTTTTTGAACCAGCTTTTAGAGAATTCCAGGGGGATATTATCAAATAAGAAGGTAAATTTGGGAAGAATTGACATTTTCAGTAAGTTTGATCTGCCCACCATTGAAAGAGGAAGAGAATCCCATGTCTGTAACTGCTGTCTTACACTTGCTACCGTTTTATCGAAGTTTAGCTGAGCTATCTTATCTACGTTCTTAATGATTTGAAGCCCAAGATATCTTATTTGATGTTTTTCCAACTTTCTTTTATAGGAAGAGTTCCATATCATAAGCTCCGTTTTTTGCTGATTTACAGAGTATCCTGAAACTTTCCCAAAGTTCTCCAACTGAACCCAAATCTCCGGGAGTGCTTGTTCTAAGTCTCCGGTTAGAACCTTGAGGTCATCCGCATACAAACCAATTTTCCTTTCCCAACCTATACACCGAAAGGGGGAGATGTGATGACAGGATCTTAGATTGCATGCCAGTGGTTCAATATACATATTAAAAAGAAGAGGAGAGAGAGGGCAACCCTGTCTAGTCCCACGGGAGATCTTAAGTTGTTTAGTCAAAATGCCGTTAACTAGAATCCTGGCGGAAGGATTATTGTAGAGAGCCTTTATTGCTGCTACAAAGGTTTTCCAAGGTTGAAACGTTGGATTGCTTCTATTAGAAAGGGCCAACTGACCCTATCAAAAGCTTTAGCAGCGTCAAATGTTAAAACTGCCAGTGGAGACTCATATAGGATTGCTAGGTCTATTGCTCCAATAAGATCATGAGTTAATTCATATAATTTTCTCCCCTTCATAAAGCCTCTTTGGTCGGGGTGTATTATAGAGCCGGCAACCTTATCTAACCTCTTAGTAAGGAGTTGAGTGTAAATTTTATGGTTGCAGTTTAAAAGAGAGATTGGTCTGTATGACTCACAAAGTTGCGGGTTCTTGTTGGGTTTTAGAATATTAGTGAATGTGGCCTCATTCCAGGAAGCCGGCAACTCCTGAGCCAGAACAAACACAGAATTAAAAAGTTGGAGTAGAAAGGGGGTTAACTCCTCTTTCAAAATAATGTAGACTTCATTTGGGATGGCGTCTGGACCAGCTGCTTTCCCTTTTTTTAGATTTTTAATGACCTGCAGTACTTCTTCTAACCTAATTTGATTATTTAGGCTGTTACTATCAGCGGTCGAAGGAGTAGGGAGTTGAAGGTCTTGGAAGAAGACTTCCAGATTTTCCTTACTTGGAATTGATTCTTCAGAGTATAGATCTAAGAAGAAGCGAACAAAGGCCTCCTCAATCTCGGAGTCCTCTTCAATGACTTTACCAGTACTTGGGCATTTAAGGCTCTTCACCATGTTTCGGGTGTATTCTGATTTAGTTTTCCAGGCTAAAAGTCTACTACAACCTTCTCCATACTCATGGTGGGCAAGTTTACTTGCCTCCCATTTTCTCTTATTTATTGCCTCAAGATGGTCTATTAATTCATTCTTGGCATGATGTAGTTGTTGTCTCTTATTCGGATCATTAGGTGTTTGTTGTAATGCTATTGTTTTTTGAGTAATTTTAGCTTCAATTGCCACAATATGCTCCTTTGCTTTCTTTGCTGTGTGTTATCGAGAGTGTAGTCAATAAACCTCTTAAAAAGGCTTTATATGAGTCCCAGACAATATAATGTGCAGCTGAATTTACATTAAACATAAAAAATTCCTTTGTGGCTATCTTCAGTTTATGAACAATAACAGGATCCAGAAGTAATGTACGATTAAGAGTCCATCTTGTTGGTGCAAGGCACTTTGGTAGAGCAACTTCTAAGAGTACCGCTGAATGATCGGAAAGATGTTCCGGAAGGTGTGAGACTTTAGATGTATCTTTACTGGTGTTGCGATCTACCAGAAAAAAGTCAATCCTTGAAGAATGGCCACATTTCTTATTATGAAAAGTAAATTTTCCCCCTGCAAATCTTGCTGTGAATCTCCTTTCGCCCCATATATCCAAGAGTCCTCCCTCAATCATTAATTGTTGAAGGACTTTACGGGTTTTTGGTGTAGCCCCTGCCGCTCTTTTAGACGTGGAGTCGTAATTAGGATTTAAGACTACGTTGAAGTCTCCTCCCATAATAATTTGATCGTTTACTTCTCCCAAATGGAGAAGCAAAGATTGGAGGTGAGTTGGATCATCAGTATTGGGGCCGTAGTAGCTGGCAAAACATGAACCAAGTTGTATTAAATGTTGCCCTAACGGTCACACATCTACCATGTGTGTCTGCTGTTACTTTCCCTATAACTGCTCGAGTATTTTTCTTGAAAATAATCGCTACCCCTTTTGTCAGCGTTTTTTGTAATGATTGAAAACAATGTTCTATCCAATTGTGGTCTTTGAGTATTCCTGCCCATTCTTCCTTAATAAGATGAGATTCCTGAATTAGTATAATGTCATAGTTAGTAATACGCAGATATTCCAAAATGTTCTTCCTTCAAGTCGTGAACCTGAGTCCATTTACATTCCAGGAAAGTATTTTTAAGTTCTGTACACTACCCATATTTTATCCTGAGATCCATTGAGAGTATCTTCTTACTTGCAATATCACGACTTTTAGGCTTATGCTTTGTATATAAGGACATTTTTTTTTTCTCCCAAATGCTCCCCCAACCTTGTGATAGAAATAAAAAATGTGTGTGTTCCTCATAAACCCCCCCCCCCCCCCTTCCCTTCCTGGGGAACCCTCCCTCAACTCTAGAGACATATCAAGTCTCTTCCAGTATACTCACCTCCTCCCCTGACGGATAGGGTAAGATAAGATATTTGTAAATTAAACATTAGTTAAGTGGACGGGCCTTTTATCTGCTTTATCCACTTTGGTGAAAAAGCACGGACTACCTGTCCCAGATGTCATTGAGGCGCAAAGTCCCACATGGGCGTGGCAGTAGAGTATAGGTCCATATAACTGCCAGGACTTTCGTGATAAGCCATTGAGAAAGGGCGCAAAGCCGAAATGCATTTGCCGCTTGAGATGGGGGAGTAAGCGTGCTGTGCCTGTGCCCGCAATAAAGAAAGGTGCACATTTTCAACTATGTTGCCGTTTCTATCAAGGGCAACCTTCGTGATATGGAATTAATTTGAGGCGCGCTTCATCGCAGAAACGCCCTGCCGCTGAGACAGCGGACCCAGCACCTGGAGTTCCTAGTGCTGTGTGGGGTTGAAAAACTTACCGGTATTGTGGCAAAGAACATTGGCAGGCATGGAAGCGGTTCTCCTCCACCAAAACCCACTGGTTGAGTACAATTTACCACGAATACCTGAGCATTCCACTTTGGTGAAAAAGCACGGACTACCTGTCCCAGAAGTCATTGAGGTGCAAAGTCCCACATGGGCGTGGCAGTAGAGTATAGGTCCACATAACTGCCAGGACGTTTGTGATAGGCCATTGAGAAAGGGCGCGAAGCCTGAAATGTATTTGGCGCTTGAGATAGGGGAGCAAGCGCGCTGTGCCTGTGTCCACAATAAAGAAAGGTGCAAATTTTCAACTATTTTGGCGTTTCTATCAAGGGCAATCTTCATGATATGATATATATATATTACCTACTGGCGGTCGCCAGTAGGTAGTTATAGTTAGGACCTATTATCCATAGCAAATCCGCAACATTCTATTTGGAATAACTTTGGCACCGGTTGATGAATCTTTGCAAAATTTTCAAAAGTCGTGGCCCGCTCCGGTCCGCTTCTATCCTGAAAGTCTCAGGGTGATTCGTCAAGCGAGGGCCGAGAAAAAAGGGGGGGTCCCTAAACATGTTTTCCCCATTCAATTTTCCATAGGGACCGTTAGTCGCAGCTACAGCCCGAACTGCTGAACGGAATTACACCAAATTTGGCAGAAAGGTAGACCTTGGTTCAGAGTCGTGCCTTTTGCTTAAATGGTGTAAATCCATTCAGTAGTTCCTGAGAAAATCTAAATCAAATTTACATATATATCTATGGCCGCGCTGGATCCGCGCACCCTGCCGAGCACGAGCTGTATGCTAATTGGCTGTCAACACTTCAAACCAGGAAGTGTTGACAGCCATCATCTGCCTCGGTAGAATCGAGGCACAAGAAAGCAGAAAATCAAACGTGCAGAACGAAAAAAGGGGGCAGGGTAGAAACACCCTTACCCCCTAGGCCTGCTCAGGGGGTCCCACAAGGACCCCCAGGGCCAAAAAAAGATTTTTTTTTAATAAAAAAAACGGCGAGATTCGGCTGAAATTTAAAAAAAAAAACAAGCGCGGACTTCTGCGCTTCGTTGTCAATTAGCCCCCGGGGGGCCAAATCCCGGGGGCAATACTTAATATGTAAAGGGGGGCCCAAAGGGGACCCCAGGCCCGGGGACCATCACCCCCCGGGGCTTCTTGGAATTAGGTGGGGGGCTCTCAGGGCCCCGAGCCCCAGGGACCGCCACCTCCTGGGGCTTCAATATAAGTGGGTGGGGGGCTCAAAGGCCCCCCCAAGTCCCGGGGACCGCCACCCCCAGGGCTTTGTTAAAGTATGTAGGGGGCTCTCAGGCCCCCCCAGCTCCGGGGACCGCCACCCCCGGGGCTTTAAAAAATTATGTGCGGGTTGCTCTCAGTCCCTCCAGCCCTGGGGACCGCCACCCACGGGACTTTCAGAAAATAATAGCAGGGGGCTCATGGCCCCCCGCAGCCCCGGGGACCACCACCCCCGGGGCTCGATCTAATTTTGATTGCAGGGGGCACACTGACCCCCACAGCCCCAGGGACCGCCACCCCCAGGGCTTTTTTTTTAAAAAATTCCCTGTGTGGGGGGGGCTCAAGCCCCCCACACGCCCCGGGGACCGCCACCTCCCTGAGGCTCTAAATATTTAGATTGGGGGGTCCGTGACAGACCCCCCAGCCCCGGTGACCACCACCCCCGGGGCTTTGAGAATGTGAGGAGGGGGGCTGCGTGGCCCCTCTCCTGGAGCCATTGATGGCCCTGGGGACCGCCACACCCCAGGGCCGTCTCCTGCAGTGTCCCGGGGTGCCTGGCCCGGGACACTGTAGTTTGCAATGATATGGCGGGAGCCTTGCGGCTCCCACCCTGTCATTGCAAACTGCTTTGCTTCATTGAAGCGAGAGCAGGGAAACCTGCTCTCGCTTCAATGAAGCAAAGCAGATTGTTTTTCCACATGGGGAGCAGCATGTTAGCAGGACGCGGGGAGCCGGCTGGGAACATGGGGGGATTGGGGACCCCCCCATGGCCCCCAACAGAGAGGGCCAGCCCCGGGGGATGGGGTCCCTGGGGCTACAAGTGGCCTGGGAGGGAGGCCAGGTGGCCCCCCTCCCCAAAAGTTAAAAAAAAATAATTAGAAAGGCTGGGCCCGGGGGATGGGGTCCCCGGGGCCACGCGACACCCCTCCCCAACAGTACAGTTGAAAAAAGAAAAAAAGAAAAAGGCCATGCCCCAGAGGATGGGGTCCCCGTGGCCGATTAAGGCCTCGGGAAGGGAGCCACACGGTCCCCTTCCACATTTTTTTAAAAAAATTAGGGGGCAGGCCCTGGGGGATGGGGTCCCCAGGGCCAAAAAAATAGAAAAAGAAGGGGGGCTACACAGCCCCCCTTCTTAAAAAACAAAAAAAGAAGAAAAAAAACGGCATCCCGCCGCCCCCTCCTTTCATCACTCTGCAAATGCACCCCCTGGCGCGTTTGCAGATGGGGAACGTATTCCCCTTGAATAGTGGGGGTCCCTGGAGGCCAACTAGCCCACCAAGAACCTCCAGTATGCGCCAGGGGGCTGCGTTGCAGAGAGGTGTTCTGAGGCCACGCCCCTTCAATCCTGAGGGACCCTGGGGTCATTTGAGATGTCATCAGTGATGTCATGAGTGATGTCACTGACCATGTCATGAGTGTGGTAATATGTGACGTCATCAGCAGTGCATTGCGGGCGCACGAGTTATAGTTAGCTGAACGAACTATAATGCCCCTGAAACCTATTGTTTTTTCAGTGAATTTCTAAGGTTTTTTAAATGCTAATTCCTAACTATAATGTGCCTGAAACCTATGTTTTTTTCAGTGAATAGATATATATTATCTGCTGGTGGTTGCCAGTAGATAGTTATAGTTAGGACCTATTTTCCATATGAAATCCGTGGTGATTCGTCAAGCGGGGGCCGAGAAAAAAGGGGGGTCCCAAAACGCGTTTTCCCCATGCAATTTCCCATAGGATCTGTTGTCACAGCTACGGCCTGAACCGCTGAACGGAATGACACCAAATTTGGCAAAGAGGTAGTCCTCAGTTCAGACTCATGCCTTTTGCATTAATGGTGTGAATCTGTTCAGTAGTTCCTGAGAAAATTAGGGTTAAAAAGTTAGTGATATCTATGGCCGGGGAGGATCCGCGCACCCTACCCGCACCGTAAGCACATCCTCCCCGAACCGAGCGCGCACCCTCCCGATCGCGCGCTAAATGCTAAATGGCTGTCATGTGTCTGTCTACATTCGAAACAAGGAACTGTTGGAGGCCATTTTCTGCCTCGGTAGAAGCAAGGCTGAAGAAGCAAGGGGAATAAGTGTGTAAAACATATAAAGGGGGCAGAGTGGAAATACTCTGACTCTCTAGAGGTGCTTAGGGGGTCCCAGAAGGACCCACTGGGGCCCCCTTTTTAAAGAAAAATAAACGGCGAAATGCGCGCAGGGTGCGCGCATCCTAACGCGTTGGGTGCACGGATTCTCTCGCGTTGGGTGCGCGGATCCAAGGAAAAAAAAATAGAAATTTTTGGGAGATAAAGATCAAGCTTATGTGTTTTGTTCTTGAGTGGCTCTAAAAAGAGCCGTTGTATTCATTGAGAGTTTTTGGTACTTATAAGTAAGTACCTATACAGAGTCTAAAGTTGTGAAGTGTACTCCATCTCTCCTATACATCTCTTGCATATGAAAGCGCAGATTGGTATTGTAAATGGACCCCATTCTATAGTCTCGGAGAAAAGCAGAAACAGATTTATTCACATGTTTCCTAGCTTTCTCAATTTGTGGACAAAAATGATCGGACCAGTTCCATTTCTGCCTTTGGCATATGTTAGAATACACAAAGGCAGTTTTGGGGACAAGTGAAATCAGTTCTGCAAAGGTGTCCTTCATGAGGATTTCCAGACCTACCCCAGTCAAAGTGCCTAGGTCATTGCCACCACAGTGCACTATTATGAGGCCAGGGTGTTGGATATGCATGAAGGATTTCACCAATGGCATCAATTGGTGCCACTTTAACCCTTTCTGTCCAATCCATTTAATGTCTACATTTGGCAAACCTAGGTCTTTGTGAATGCCTTTGTTTTCTGCATACCTTTGGCTCCAGAAAATATAGCTGTGTCCCACAATCCACACTCTAAGCATCTTGAAAGGAGGTCTGGATGCACTCAGATGGTCTCTGTAAATGAAATGGCAGTTTGGAAAGTAAGATGTTTCTAAAATGGTGGCTAAGATGCAGTTTTGAAAAAAGACAAGAAATCATTGGTTGTTTGACAACCTTCTACACTGAAAGGTAGGGTGTATATTTCTGTTTTTTAAACGCATGATTCTTATTGGTTAACAAAAACTGATTGTAAGGAACATTATATATGATAAGCAGATATGTGGAGTCATTATATACAAACATCCCCCAACGAGACGCACTACACATCATTGAGGCAACTCTAGACACACGTATCAGACCACATGCAGTCCCCACCATCTTTATTTTACAATTACTGGAGATCTGCCTTACAAGGAATTTCTTTCTGTTTGATGGCCAATACTACCAGCAAACCAAGGGTACATCCATGGGAGCAGTTTTTGCACCAAATCTAGCCATTCTGTACATGAACGCACTTGAAACAAATCACATACTGGTTCAACAGAACCCTTTCTTTTCTGGCATGTCACTATGGAAACGTTACATAGACGACATTTTTCTGATCTGGCATGACACCCAAACCATGCTTGAAAATTTCCTCTATTGGCTCAACAACAACTGCGGTGGTCTCAAATTCACACTCACACATAACAAATCATCCATACCATTCCTTGACCTTAATATTGCACACAAAGATGGACATCTGATTACCAGCCTCTTTAGGAAATCCACTGAACGAAATACTCTGCTGAAGTATAGTAGTAACCACCCAAGAGCTTTAAGAGACCCTCTACCATATTCTCAATACCTACGCATACGACGTAACTGTACCCTCAAAGAGGACTACTTCAGGGAAGCCAAAACACTGAGTAACAAACTGACCTCAAGAGGCTACCCAAAAAGATTGATTCGGAGTGCCCTCAAAAGAGCATGGTACTGTCCGAGGGAAGTTCTCTTGGAACCCAAACCCAAGAAAACACAGAACCGTATAGTCTGTGTCACTACTTTCTCCCTCTCTTCAAACAAACTACGTAAAAGCATTCTTAAACACTGGAATGTAGTAAACGCAGGAATACTCAACCTTGAAAGACCCCTCTTTGCTTTCAAAAAAAGCAAGAACATTAAAGACCACCTGGTAAGAGCAGCACTACCCAGCACAATAAATACTGGTACCCCTCATGAACATTGGGCCCTACCACCCTTGATTGGTCACACCAGATGTGGTAACTGCACTGTGTGCAGATTTACCTCCGATTGTAAAGAATTTGCATTTGGGAATATACGTAATGTACACAAGTACTTCAGCAACTGTAATACTTGTAATGTTATCTATGCCATCTTCTGCCCTTGTGATATGATTTACATAGGTCAAACCACGCAAAAAATCCGGATCAGAATCTGCCAACACAGGAGCAGATTAATATGTAAAACCCCAAATGCACCTTTGGTCGAACATTTTGAGGCTCTAAACCATACTGAGGACGATATACGCTGGACAGTGGTTTCTGTTGTAAAAATCCCACCGAGAGGCGCAGATCTCTCTCAATTGCTGAACAAAGAGGAATTGAAGTGGATTTTGAAAACTGGCAGCATACACAAAGGGCTGAACCGCCTTGAGGATTGGACTTCTTTGTCATGAACACTTTTGACCTATTCATTCTACTTTCTTGAACATTAACCACAACACCATTGTCTCCATTACCGCAATTCGCCACTGCTCTGTTTTATATGTGGCAACACTTTGCATAACTTAATGTGCATAACTCTCAAATGTATACCGATGTGGCATGATCACTTCCATTACCACTTACTACTTTGATTCTCTAAATGTATAATGTTGAGGCACGATACTCTTTTGCAACTATCTGATTGATTCTCTTTAATTCATTTCTATCCCATCACTTCCTTGGCTCCCACCTTACATCATTGCGCTTTCACCCTCCCAATATGGCGCCTCAAATGCCCACCACTCTCGTTTCACTCACAAGCCCGTTTTCCGGATCACATGACCGCCCACATGGCCGATCACATGACTCCTCAAACCCATATCATGACGGGAGTCTCACATCCACCTCACCCCCGATCCGGCATTGCCCGAACGAGACGCTTTACGCGTGGCCACGGAATTCTCTTCTCTCACTATTTAGAGGTAAGGATCGCCACCGCTCCTCCCATGTTTCCCCCCTCTCAGGTCTTCCCCACGGTTCCTGATCCAACCAGTTTTTTTCATTTTCCCTCCCAGACGAACCTTGAATTTTTACCGTGGTCTGCATATCCGAAACTAAATTGTCCTAGGTAGGCGCACAACTCGCTCCACCCTCTCTCACTCGCCGCTTCCATTCCATCCACCTCACTCCAGCCTTTCTCTTCACAGGCATTGTACCTTACAAACGCGTCCGTCTGGAGTATTGTGATCTCGCTACCCGTCAAAGACGCCCCCTCTGCTTACCCGTGTTACCTTGAGGTAATTCCCTCCCCCCGCGGTACATTCGCGGCTTTCTCATCACGGCGCAATTCTGTTAAGCGCACGCCTGCCCTCAATTACACTGCTGGGCAGTTTAACGACATGTCTCCGCCTCACATTAAATCATTTACTACGACACTATTCTTCCTTTTACCATCACAATTACACGCACAAATTTGTAAATTTTAACCCATTGTGGTTATAATCACCTTCCACTCACTCTCTGTTCTCCAAGCTCTTACTCGTATTTGATCTTTTTACCTCTATAACTTCACCCTTCTCCTATGTCCTCTAAGAAGACCCATCGGACGCTTGGTGTCCACAATGCCACTAGCATAACAGAATCCAATTTCAAAATCATGTAAATGTAGATAGCCGCTTGATCTGACGCGAATTTTCTCATCTACGTCATGTGCTCTACTTTGAAAACGTATTTAATAACTACTATGTTGTTATTTCCTCCCCCTTTCTCCCTGCATTTTTTTCCCCAAACTTTTGTGTTTTGTTGTTTATTTTATGTAAATTCAGGTATCTGAATATGGGCAATTTTATTGTTCAGTCCTGATGATGATCCGATATCCCCCTGATAAGGATCGAAACGCCGTCGACATAATTGTTCACCTTACACAATCGATTTTCTGTATATAATGTATTGTGAAGGTGACAGTATTTGTATTTGATGTTTGGCTACTCTTTAAATTTTTCAAAACAGAAACATTATTGAAATTGCCTGCATGTCTTTCACATGTTGTCCTCGCGAAATGTAAGTCTAAGGATACAGGCTTGTGTCCCACTAAGATTCTACTTACATTCTCGGAATTATTGTTAATCATTTCTACTTATTAAAGGTGCCTTGTCCGGCTGGACATTGGCTGAAATATAGTACCAATCTTGGCTATATTCATTGTATGACTAACTATCTTTGATTTCAGGGACCAGTGTTTCCTGTAATATGTTGAAAAGTCAAGCACACTTGCTGTCTTGATTAGCAACATTGTGTGCTGAACTTGTGACCTGTGTGCTCAGTACAGTGTTCCATGATCTGTTTCTATGGTTACGGGCAGAAGGCAGATTGGGGGAAGGGTTCAAATTTATGTCATTTGGAAAGGGTTAAAATGTTTAACCAATAGAAATGTGTGTTTGCTTTTGAATTTATGTGGGAAGGAATGTGATTTGATGTTTACATGTATATGTGTGGGAAATGAGAGGGAAACTTTGCCATTCTTTGGTTCTGCTGAGAGGTGCACAGTGCAGAGATTCTGTATAAGAAAATCTGGTGTGTGACTGATATCTGGTGTGTGACTGATATACTTCTTAATCTACAAAACAACTTGAAAGGTGAGTTATTTAATTGTGAGGGGATGTATGCAGACTATTTTGATTTTAATCAGACTAATGTATTCCTCCTGCTAAAGTGTAGGGAGTACTTTTTTTCTCTACAATCTTATTGACAGTCTGTGTGCATGTAGAAACCATTCTGTGATAAGCATTTGTGTTTTTCATGTGTTTGCAGACAGATAACAGTGCTGTTTTTATATTTTGGTAGAATTAGAAACCAGTCATTGTTTATAAATTTGTGAAATGAGTTATGTTTCTACACTAAAATGTAGTACTCCTTCTAGATGAAGAAATGTGTTTTGGTATAGTGCTTGGGATAGTGTTGTTTGTCTAGAATCACACAGTGAGTCTGTGTGCATTTCGGAACCACTGTGAGAGAAGCATTTGGTAATCTCGTGTATTTGCTGACAGATAACTGTTTTAAAACCTGTCATGTTGTCAAGTTTTAGTAGCATTAGAAGCCAGTCTTTGCTTATGCATTGATTAAATGAGTCATGCTTTGACACTAATGTGCTGTACTTTAATATGTAGATTGTGTGTAGTCTCCTTACCCCTTGCACAGTAGTGAATGAGTTTTGGTAAGCTGCTAGGGATAGTGTTGCTTGTCTAGAAACACACTGTGAGTCTGTGTGCATTTGGGAGCCACTGTGAGAGAAGCATTTGGTAACATCATGTATTTGCTGACAGATAACTGTTTTAAAACCTGTCTTGTTGTCAAGTTTTAGTAGCATTAGAAGGCAGTTTTTGCTTATGGTTTGATTAAATGAGTCAGGCTTTGACACAAAAGTGCAGTCCTGTAATATGTAGATTGTGTGCAGTTCCCTTACCACTTCCACTGTAGTGAATGAGTTTTGGTAAACTACTAGGGATAGTGGTGCTTGTCTAGAATCACACTGTGAGTCTGTGTGCATTTGGGAACCACTGTGAGAGAAGCATTTGGTAACATTGTTTATTTTCTGACAGTTAACTCTTTTAAAACCTGTCATGGTGTCAAGTTTTAGTAGCATTAGAAGCCAGTCTTTGCTTATGCGTTGATTAAATGAGTTAGGCTTTGACATAAAAGTGCAGTCCTGAAATATGTAGATTGTGTGCAGTTCCCTTACCACTTCCACAGTAGTGAATGAGTTTTGGTAAACTCCTAGGGATAGTGGTTGTTGTCTAGAATCACACTGTGAGTCTGTGTGCATTTGGGAACCACTGTGAGAGAAGCATTTGGTAACATCGTGTATTTGCTGACAGACAACTGTTTTAAAACCTGTCATGTAGTCAAGTTTTAGTAGCATTAGAAGCCAGTCTTTGCTTATGCATTCATAAAATGAGTCATGCTTTGACACTAATGTGCTGTACTTTAATATGTAGATTGTGTGTAGTCTCCTTACCCCTTGCACTGTAGTGAATGAGTTTTGGTAAGCTGCTAGGGATAGTGTTGCTTGTCAAGAATCACACTGTGAGTCTGTGTGCGTTTGGGAACCACTGTGAGAGAAGCATTTGATAACATCGTGTATTTGCTGAGAGATAACTGTTTTAAAACCTGTCTTGTTGTCAAGTTTTAGTAGCATTAGAAGGCAGTTTTTGCTTATGGTTTGATTAAATGAGTCAGGCTTTGACACAAAAGTGCAGTCCTGTAATATGTAGATTGTGTGCAGTTCCCTTACCACTTCCACTGTAGTGAATGAGTTTTGGTAAACTACTAGGGATAGTGGTGCTTGTCTAGAATCACACTGTGAGTCTGTGTGCATTTGGGAACCACTGTGAGAGAAGCATTTGGTAACATTGTGTATTTGCTGACAGATAACTCTTTTAAAACCTGTCATGTTGTCAAGTTTTAGTAGCATTAGAAGCCAGTCTTTGCTTATGCGTTGATTAAATGAGTTAGGCTTTGACACAAAAGTGCAATCCTGAAATATGTAGATTGTGTGCAGTTCCCTTACCACTTCCACAGTAGTGAATGAGTTTTGGTAAACTCCTAGTGATAGTGATGCTTGTCTAGAATCACACTGTGAGTCTGTGTGCATTTGGGAACCACTGTGAGAGAAGCATTTGGCAACATTGTGTTTTTCCTGACAGATAACTCTTTTAAAACCTGTCATGTTGTCAAGTTTTAGTAGCATTAGAAGCCAGTCTTTGCTTATGCGTTGATTAAATGAGTTAGGCTTTGACACAAAAGCGCAGTCCTGAAATATGTAGATTGTGTGCAGTTCCCTTACCACTTCCACAGTAGTGAATGAGTTTTGGTAAACTCCTAGGGATAGTGGTTGTTGTCTAGAATCACACTGTGAGTCTGTGTGCATTTGGGAACCACTGTGAGAGAAGCATTTGGTAACATCGTGTATTTGCTGACAGATAACTGTTTTAAAACCTGTCATGTTGTCAAGTTTTAGTAGCATTAGAAGCCAGTCTTTGCTTATGCATTGATAAAATGAGTCAGGCTTTGACACCAAAGTGCAGTACTTAATTATGTAGATTGTGTGCAGTACCCTTACCTCTTCTAGACTAGTGAATGAGTTTTGGTAAACTTCTAGGATAGTGTTGCTTGTCTAAAATCACACTGTGAGTCTGTGTGCATTTGGGTAAGGATTGTGAGAGAAGCATTTGGTAACATCGTGTATTTGCTGACAGATAACTGTTTTAAAACCGGTCATGTTGTCAAGTTTTAGTAGCATTAGAAGCTAGTCTTTGCTTATGCATTGATAAAATGAGTCAGGGTTTGACACTAAAGTGCAGTACCATGTACTATTCTCTTCACTGCGCCAGAACTGAAAATTGAAAAGTTTTACCCAGGCACTGTCCTAGCAGTAGTCTGATGATTTAGTCAGTTTCCAAGTACTCATGTTATGAACCATACATTACCACATAGACTGCTTCAAATGTCTATGCAGTATGCATGCAGTCTTCTAACATACTATACACTTGTCTTTCACACCTTCAATTCCCTAGTCAGTATCCATACAGTCCAGCAAACATCCTGTTGCTCCCTTTGCACTCCTCTAGTGACCCATTCAGTACCAAGTACTAATCCATTCACTGTGCCAAAAGCCAACCACTTATAAATTCACCCAGGCACTCTCCTTGCTGTACTATAATCAGTCAGTCAGTACCCAAGTACTCATGCAGTGAGTCAGGCCTTAGCACATGGACTGCTTCAAACGCCTATCCACTATGTATGCAGTCCTCTTAACCACCTACACAGTTGTCTTTCACACCTTCAATTCCCCAGTCAGTATTCATACACTTCTAGCAAACACCCTGTTACTCACCCAGTGTGTCTCCTTATAGTACTGTAATCATTCAGTCAGTTAGCATGTAGTCTTTTAGTGAGGTAGGCTTCAGGGCATGAACTGCTTCAAAGTAGTATGCACTATGCATATAGTGTTTTAACCATCGTCACACTTGTGGTTCAGGGCTATAGTTTCTTAGTCAGTTTTTATATAAAATGTGTTTGTACAGTAAGCGAATAGTATACATTTGAAAGTTGTTAATATACATTTATTTGTGATTCTTTTTTACAGATACTGTTTTTCAACGTTAAAATAGAGAAATCATGGCAGAAAAAAAAAGAAAAAGAAAAGAAACTCAGAAAGGCGCAGGAGCAGGAGTGTTTCTCATCCGTTTGCACTCTTCTCGTGCAAGATTGTTCGGATGAAGGGTCCTTAGGTGCTTCATCATACTTGCCGTGCCGCACGAGTATTTCTTGTTAGGATCCCCTCGCGACAGCACTCTTTTGCAAATCTTGCACATGACCAAGGTGGCATTGGTCTTTGTTTGCCCCTCTGGAAAAGTAAAACATTTCCACACCACTGAAGAAAAACGTTGTGGGCGTGGTGCCTCCTCCAAAAATTCATCCTCAGATGAATGAGGAGATGCAGGTGATGTCTGCTGCCCTGAAGCCATTTTTAGATGAAAAAAGTTAGAGCTAAGTGTAAACTTAGTCTAAAAAATGTTCTTCTTTGCAAAGAGATGCTCCTCCAAAGAAGGTGAAAGGAGAATGATTGAATTGGGTGGGGTCTTTCAATAGTTAGAACAGGAAGTGTAATGAACCAATCAAATCTCTTTTTTTGCAGGTCACATCCGCAAAATTGAATTAGAAAAAAATATAGGATTACATGTAAAAATATATTACGTTTAAGACTAGTTTAGAGTTTGTCTTCAATTAACATTCACATGAAATACATATATATGTTTTTTAAATGTTAAATATTTCGAAGGATCCGCGCACCTACCGCGTCATGTACATCGAACGTGTCGGGTATAGGCGGGGAGTCGCGTACCGGTCGTATTGCGATCGTGCACTAAACACGTACCAAACGCATACCATGCGTGGATACTAACGCGTAGGGATCGAGAACGGTGCGCATAGGGTGCACGGATCCAAAAACATGGAAAAAATATATATAAAATAAAGTTTTGAACATATAGTTAAAAAAATATTTTTAAAAATATAAAAAATATGTTTGAAAACCCCAAAAAAACAAATAATATTTTTTAATTTTTAAAAGAATTAATTGAAAAAATAAGTTTAAAAAATGGTGATAAAAAGTATTTTAAAAAAAACATAATTAATTAAATTGACACACTGAATTTGAAAAGTATAGGAATCCAACGAAAATCATTAAACATGATATCTTTAGAGATAAGTTATAGATAGGAATTAGCTTTTAAAAAACCTTTGAAATTCACTGAAAAAACCATAGGTTTCATGCACGTTATAGTTAGGAATTGGCATTCAAAAAACCTTTGAAATTCACTGAAAAAACAAAAGGTTTCAGGGGCGTGATAGTTAGGAATTGGCATTTAAAAAACCTTAGAAATTGACTGAAAAAAACATAGGTTTCAGGAGCGTTATAGTTAGCTGGACATTTCCCTCGTACAAAACCCTAGAAATTCCCCTGTTTATGTTAGTTCAGCTAACTATAACTCGCGCCCCCGCAATGCACTGCTGATGACGTCACATATTACATCACTCATGACATGGTCAGTGACATCACTGATGACATCACTGATGACATCTCAAATGACATCACTGATGATGTCATCCATGTGATAAATTAGTGCATCTTCTCACACCCTAATATAACCTTTGATACACCGACTCAAAATTTCAGACGGCCTTTTTGAAAACCATAGATACTCCAATACCAATAACTACATACCCACTCATTGATTCTTAGGTCTACATACATCTCCACTCACTCACCTGTACAGTCACTCATACTTACAGACACTCCGTACAAGACTATCATATGCATTTATACACCTATATAGATATTCACACACGGCCAATCATCCATTGAGGTACTGACTCACCTAGTCAGTCATGCAAATAATTAAACACAGTCCAATTTACTCACCTATACAGTTAAACACACTCAAGTTCACTTACTCATAAAAATACTAACAAATTCTTGACGCTCTTATACAATTACTAATACAAGCACACACTCATCCATACAGCCACTCCCGCAATCACACACTCTCACATATCGATAGTTATATACTCTTACACACATATACACTGCGTTTCACATACGTAGTTACTGACACATGTACAACTGAGATATACATTCAATCACTTACACACCCATACATACACTCACCCAACCATACAGTTCATCACAGTTGCACTCTTAAAACCATGCACCCATAGAATCACCCACTCACACATCTATGCACAGAGTCACACACACCCTACCCACACAAACAATCAGGCACCCATACAGATACTCAGGCAACCAATCAATAACCCATATAGACACTCATATAGCTATTCACAAAACCATGCAGCCACTTATACACCAACACACAGACACATACAGACATTCACACAGTTTAGTCACTAGTCTGCAGTAAGATACATTTAATGACTCACTTATAGAGTCAGTTACGCACCTAGAAAATCATCCATTCACATACTTGTATACCCACTCATTCTTCAACAGGCCTTTCCCTATATATATTAAACATATTAAAACTGTACAGAAACACATACTCACTGGATGATGTCATCCGTGATGTCATGAGTGATGTCATCAGTGATGTCATCAGTGATGTCACTGACCATGTCATGAGTGATGTAATATGTGACGTCATCAGCAGTGCATTGCGGGGGCGCAAGTTATAGTTAGCTGAACTAACTATAACAGGGGAATTTCTAGGGTTTTGTATGAGGGAAATGTCCATCTAACTATAACGCCCCTGAAACCTATGGTTTTTTCAGTGAATTTCTAAGGTTTTTTAAATGCCAATTCCTAACTATAACGCCCCTGAAACCTTTGGTTTTTTCAGTGAATATTAGCTACTGGCGGTCGCCAGTAGATAGTTATAGTTAGGACCGAGTTTCCATAGGAAATCTGAAAATTCTATTTTGAATAACATTGGCGCCGGTAGACGAATCCTCGCGAAATTTTCAAAACTAATGGGGCGCTCCGCTCAGCTCCTACCCTGAAAGTCTCGGGGTGATTCGTCAAGCGGGGGCTGAGAAAAAAGGGGGGTCCCAAAACGCGTTTTCCCCATGCATTTTCCCATAGGACCTTTAGTCGAAGGTGCAGCCCGAACGGCTGAACAGAATTACTTGAATTTTGGCAAAGAGGTAGTCCTCAGGTCAGGGATGTGCCTTTTGCATATATGGAGTCAATCTGTTCAGTAGTTCCTCAGAAAATTGCAGTTAAAAGTACATAAATATCTTTAGGCGCGCACCGTGCGCGCACCGTGCGCGCACCTTAACGTGCGCGAGCGTAATTCTGATTGGTGGTTACATGTCAGTCAACGTTCGAATCGGTGGAAATCAGGAAGTGTCGGCTGCAATTTTGTGTGTTTTGTGTGTGACAGTGAAAAAGAAAGGTGGGGAACGTGAAAAGGGGGCAGGGTAGAGAGTTCCTGACCCCCTATTCTTTGTCAGGGGGTCTGCGCTCACGGTGAAAAACCTTAAAAAAAATAAATATATATATAAAAAATATAATAAAACACCATTAAAAAAACCTTACAAATTCACTTAAAAACCATAGGTTTCACACACGTTATAGTTAGGAATTAGCATTTAAAAAACCTTGCAAATTCACTTAAAAAACCATAGGTTTCACACACGTTATAGTTAGGAATTGGCATTTAAAAACCTTGCAAATTCACTTAAAAAACCATAGGTTTCACACATGTTATAGTTAGCTGGACATTTCACTCGTAAAAAACCATTGAAATTCCCCCGTTATAGTTAGTTCAGATAACTATAACTCGCGCGACAGCCACTCTATCACAAGGATGATGTCATCAGTGATGTCATGAGTGATGCCACTGACCATGTCATGAGTGATGTAATATGTGACATCATGAGCAGTGGATTGCGGGCGCGCGAGTTATAGTTATCTGAACTAACTATAACGGGGGAATTTCAATGGTTTTTTACGAGTGAAATGTCCAGCTAACTATAACATGTGTGAAACCTATGGTTTTTTTAAGTGAATATATATATATATACACACACACACATATATATATAATATTTATATATATTTATTCTTGGCAACAATTGATCCTTTTTGCAGCACGCAGCTTGACAGGTGCAAGTAATGAAATGGACCAGTTTTGCAATTAAATTTGCCAACAAAAAGATACTCGCACTCCAGGAGCCATATAATCCATGCTGGTTTTTATTCTATTGTTGCCATCACCATAAACGACCAAAGCGTTTCAACCTCAACAGTCTTGATCACGGTTAGTTTTGTTCCTCTTCAGTTTCAGTATGTATACAATTACCCACCTGGCCCTTAATGAGGCATTGTGGGACAAGCAGTCCTATGTTAAAAAATATTCATGTTTGTACAAATACTAGGTTGTCAAATACGTGATAATGCTAATTAGTTTGGTAACCTGACCAATATGGTAATATCAATGTCTTAATGGGTCTCAGTTAAAGCTGGTTTCACTCTGTGAGATCCCTAATTGGTTGAAAGCAATAATTAATCATCTCTCTGGTAGAGTGGCATAATGCAATAGTTGGTGGCTGAGTGTCCTATATGTAATAGGCTGGCAGAGTTCCCAATTGTTGGTTTGAGATTTGTTAGTCCCATTAATTTGAATTTACAAATAATAGTTCTTTGAGTGTTGTTATGGCTAAGTGGCTGCCTTTTTTATATAATGGTATTGTTTACAAGTCAGAAGTCATATGCATCTATCTCTGTCTCGGATGCGGAAGGTCCCATTGTCAATTATAGGTGTACATGTAGTTCTTCATCCCCATTTAATCCGTACAGTTGTTTGGTATGGAATCGAATTATTAATCTGGATTCAAGGCATCTCAGTTTTGTTGTTCTATTTCTGCCCCTTCTATTTGCGGGTACTGATGCAATGTTTCAGTATTTAATTTGTTGCTAGCTATACCCCGAATGTGAATTCTTACGTTTCATCATTGAATAGTTGTTGTCATTGTTTCGTATTGTTTGAATATGTTCCAAGTTCCTCTTCTTTCATTGGTAGCCTTATTGGTGTGTCTGTAGCCATGATTTGGCCTGTGGTCAATTAAAGTGGCTGTGCACCAATTTGTCATTTAATGAAGGTGCTCTTCTGTTGGTTATAGTTGGTCAGTTTCCCAAGTTACATCCAATATCTGAAACTTTCATAAGGACATTCCAATGTTTGTTCATAATCTTGATAATTTCATGATTTTCTTTGCTGTATGTTAGTTTTTGTCCTTTGTCTCACTGGTCTTCTTTTCCATAACTAATAGGGTCTGCTCCCGAGTTACCTCTTCTGCTTTTCTTTTACCTTCCTTGATGTATGCTGGTTTGTATCCTCTTTTCCAAAACTTCAATTCTGTTTCTTTTATCTTGCTTGTTAGTTCCTTCTCATCATTCTTCGAAACTGCCTGTATAGTAAACTCTTTATTAGGGATTTAGGTTGGAAGCTAGACCTGTGTAGGATGTCAGGAACTGAGCCTAGCCACGCCTACAGTGCCGACATAGGAACTACATATCCCAGGATGCTTGGAACTGGGAGGGGATACATCAAGGAGTGACGCACGTAGGACGATGTGTGTAATTCGGAGTTCCTGCTTTCTCTCGGACGAGGGGAAGTCTGTGGCTGTTAGATGCCACAAATCTATTCATGGACTGTTTGGGAAACCGGCTTTCTGAGTTAAGGATTCCGACCGCTTCCACATTGTGAGGTAATCGGCGTCTGTTGCGGTGAGGCTTCACGTAACACGTCGTGTTCTGTTTCTTCTGTTACTCTGGTGCTACGGTACCAATTGACTTTTCCTGGATCCCGTGAGTGGAATGTGGTGGTGGTATTAACCACGCATTGCCGTTTCTCTCTTTCTGGCAAGTACCAGAGCGGAAAGCGGTGGTGAGTTTCACCACGCTTTGCTGTTTCTGTTTTTTTTTGCTATTTTGCAAAAGTTTGCATAAATCATAAAGACGGCTCAGGAAATAATCATTATAGAAAGGGAGGCAATAGAGAAACTAGAACTTGAATTACAAGAGAAAACAGCATTAGAGGATGCTAAATCTAAGTTAGAGGAGATCAACAAAGATGTAGATGGATATAGAGACTATCTAACAAACAAAACAACGAATAAACTCAAAAAAGATATAATGAGATTTAGTCAAGAACTTGCCTATCCATTTCTTAAGGAAAACTACTATGATCAAAAAAATGAACCAGGATGGGATAGAAATACATACAGAAGACCTAGATACACACTGGGAGGTAGGAAACAAGTAACATTCTCTGAAACATCCGGTTCAAGTAGCGAAGAGGAGTATATACATAGGGAAGAAAATACAAGAGGGCCCACAGAACAACAGGGTGGTTTTTTAGAACAACGAAACAGAAGAGGCAGGTACAATGGGAATCAGATGGGGGGTCAACAAGTTCGGAGTCAACCTCCCCAGGATTATATGCAAAACAGACGCCAGAGATATTGGCGTTAGATAAGATCCCTTTAATCAATTTATCCATCAGATCCCTGAGCCACAATGAAAAGGAAATATTAGGTAAGGAATTTAGTTTTTTTCCTACAGCTAAAACCAATAGATTTCAATTAGAAAGGGATCTTAGGTCCTTTTTTAGAAAAATTAGGTTGAGGAGGTTTTTTGAAAACAAACCTACAAGGGAGTCCCACAATGTCACAGGTTTCAAACCCAAATCTACGTTCACGCCATCTCTAGCACAAGTGGGTGGTAACATTGAAACTTTTGAAAAAGTTGTGGAAATTGAGATCCAGAACATACTCAAAAAGGAATTCACTCAAGTACAGAATTTGGACAGGGCTCAGAGAAATGCTATGAGTACCCTCAAAGACGATCAATCTATCACGATCAAACCCGCGGACAAGGGGGGTGGGGTCGTGGTGTTTGATACTGAGGATTATGAGAATAGAATGCTTAGTCTACTTAATGTCCATGCACATTATGAGAAAGTTCAGGAAAGGGAACTTACAATCCTAGCTAAGAAATGTAGTGACCTTGTTGACTTGGTGAAAGAACAAAATTGGATCTGCAAAATTGGATAGCAACCCCATAACTACAGCAATATATGGTTTGCCTAAAATCCATAAGGATCATGTGAACCCTCCAATGCGACCGATTGTGAGTTGTTTAGGCTCCATTCTAGAACCTTTTAGTAAATATATTGGGGCAGATTTATGACGTCTGGCGCATCTCTGCTAATCAGCAGAGATGCGCCAGAAGAGTTGCGACGCATCTGCCCACCCGTGCACCACCATTGATGCGCCGCATTCACAATGCGGCGCACCGTGGCACTCGGATGGGCAGATGCGTGATGCATCTCCTGTCGGAAAGGCGGCGCATTGCTGGAGTTGCGTCGCAAGCGCGACGCAGCTCCAGCAAGGCTCGGGGGTGCCCTATCCCTTACATGCTGCGTCAATCCTTACGCCTGCTTCAAGCAGGCGCAGGGTTTTGACGCAGCATGGCCTTAAAAGTGACTGAGTGGAATCTTGTAGATTTCACTCAGCCACTTTTAGGAGGCGTTCCTGCGTCGGAACGCCCCCCCCCCTGCTCCAGAACGCCTACATGTGGCGCAGGGCTTTACAACGTGACGCATCTGCCAGATGCATCACGTTGTAAATACCCCGCAGCATGGCGCAGGATTTGCGCCGCTGCGTCACAAAAGTGACGCAACGACGGCGTAAATGAGGCGCAAGGGGCTCATAAATCTGCCCCATTGATTTTTTTCTTAGGCCCCTGGTTAGCCAACTAAAATCCTATGTTAAGGACACCACCCATATTATAAGTTTGGTAGAGAATAAACCTTTCTGCAAGGATACTCAATGTCTAGTAACCCTAGACATTAAGGCCTTATATACAAACATACCGCAGCAATCCACCGTGCAGGTAATTTCTGAACTACTTGAGAGCATAGAAATGGAGGGAGTTAGTAAAGAATTAATTATTAGGTGTACAGATTTAGTGTTGACCAACAACATTTTTCTGTTAAAAGACCAGCTATTCCGCCAAAAGAAGGGGACCAGCATGGGTGCAACTTGCGCCCCAAGTCTGGCATGTTTGTATGTTGGACAATTTGAAAAAAATCGCATTTATAATGAACTAGCACCCTCCTATGAAAATGTTAGCGAGTGGCATCGCTTTATTGATGATGTGTTCTTCATATGGACTGGTTCCATGGAACAACTAGATGAATTTCTTAGTTGGCTGAACCTAGGAGATGTGAACCTCATATTTACAACCCATCAGAGTAGGGTGAGTGTTGATTATTAGGTATAACCATTGGGGCAAGGGGTAGTAAGCTGGAGGTAGAATTGTATACTAAACCTATGGATAAAAACACCTTACTTCACAACTCCAGCTTCCACCCTAGGTCCCAGAGGGATAATATCCCATTCAGTCGGTTCCTCCAGTTGAGGAGGAACTGTACTGAATTGGAGGATTTTTATAAACACTCAGAGGTTCTTAAAACCAAATTAAAAGACAGAGGTTACCCCAGAAAATTAATATCTCATTCATTTAAAAGAGCACGTTTTTACAATAGAGAAATGATGTTTGAGGGTCCCAAGAATAAAGAAGAGATGACTAAAGTGGTGTTTGTGAGCCAATTTTATGAGATTAGTAATAAAATCAAGAATGTGGTTAACAAACATTGGAATATACTTAATAATGATGAAAATGTGAGATTAGAAAAAAACCTTTTTTGCTTATTAACGGAATACCAATCTACGCAAGCAATTGGTCCATATGTATAGGGAGGATTTATCCCAAAAGCAGAGGACTATTGACAATGTAAAAGTGATAGGCAATACTAAATGTGGCAATTGTTCCTTATGTGCACAATGTATTGTGGCAAAGGAATTACAACATAATGGCCGCACTATAGTTGCTCACACTTTGAACAACTGTCGTAGTAAAAACATCATATATTTGCTTAGATGCCCTTGTGAACATGCATATGTAGGAGAGATGGGTCGAGAACTGCGAATACGACTCCTTGAGAACAGATCTGCCATTAAAACTAGGAATATTAATGCACCCCTAGTGGTCCACTTTCTAGAAGAGGCACACAAAGAAACTGATTTTGAATAATACATACTAGAGAAAGTAACCATGAATAGGAGAGGAGGAAACATGGAGACAAAAAGGAAGGCGAGAGAACAATGGTACATTTGCATTCTGAATACCATTAGACAGGGACTAAATTCACGAGAGGAATGGGAAAAACTTTTAAAATAGTATGGAGATGTTACGTGTAATGGATGGATAAGGTTTAAAAGTCCTTTTAGGCATTAATTGTATACCAACTTTATTCTTAAAGGAAAGGGGGTTCATCCATCTTTTTCTTCATCTCGAATGAATAACAATATTAAAACATTGAGGTTTGTGAACCATATCTTAATATAGGGGTAATATTTAGGGCTCTATATGAGGTTAGTATGAGACAGGCTCTCCTCTTGTTAAATTGAATCACTCTATTATATAGTGATTTGTTAGGTTTTGATCTGTGATTATACATGTATAACTAATTTAGTAGAACATATGTATTGTGTATTTTGATAATTTTTTTTAATGATTTCCATCTTTATCGTTCATAAGAGGCCCCAGGAAAGATTTATGTGAGTAAGAGATATGGTGCGGAATTGTTTAGCCATTTCATTCGAACTGACTACAAAAAACAGGTTTTGGACTAAACCCATTGCAAAATGGCGGACCCTTTCAGTTTGGTTTAGTCCTCTGTCTATTGAGATTTTTTACGTGCGACCGATACTTCAAAAACGGAAACGGAAACCAGTCGGCGTTCACCCCTTCACGGGAAGAAAATAGGAGCAGGAGCGGAGAGTTATTAGTCCCGGTGAGTGATCCCTGACTGATAGAATAATAAGGAAGGGGTGCAATATAGGCTTACGAGCATGTAGGTTAAGGGTTAGTAATGGTGATCGAGGAGACCCGTGATATTGGTATATAATGTTTTCTTCTTTTTTGATGAGTTTGAGTATGCATTTCAAATATCATTTTAGGTATACATAGTGCGTATACATCTACCGTAATATAGCAATGGGGGTCAGTTGAGATGAGTGGTATGCGCAAGCCCGTTATATCGAGATCAGAAACTGTCAGTGGAGTAATTTAAATAATACACTGACAATATTAGTACTTTGGAATTTTCCTTTTTTTAAAATATATAAATATAAGAGCAGACATAGTCCTTTTGATCTTCTGCGTAGATTGGCCGTATCTATTGGGATATGCTTGCACACTATAAAGCCTCATTATTGTTGAATGTTGTTGGCCACCAACACAAAATGCATTATCAGTACCGTTCATTTGGATGAGCATGGATGTTTTCTAGAATTCCTAGTATCGGTAGTTCGGGTCATGATTGTTTTATATTAAGCTTTAATGTTGTCGAACAATCATGGCCTCTAGTATAAAGTACGATATTAGTACCGTGTTCACTTTGAGGAACATGGATGTTGTTTAGTATCTTCTATATCTGTAGTTTTGAAAGAGGCATGCGTTGTTTGGAAATGAGTAGATAGACGCAATAGAGATGCGTAGGTAGGTACTAATATGAGATTATGGCCTTTTTGTTATATAGGTGGATTTGTGGAGGCTTTTGGAAAAAATATTCTTGATGGAGTATTATCATATTTAAGAAACCCCTACCTCCACTCTTTGAAATATCTCGATCTATGACCATAGCTCCAGTGGTCAGGATATTTTGGATCAAGTATACAGGTATAATATGGTTAAAATATATATATATATATATATATATATATATATATATATATATATATATATATATATATTTTTTTTTTTTTTATTAGTAAAGTATTGATGCCCATGAGAATTTATGTATAACATCAGATTGAATATCACTTGATTTTATTTTTAGCTCTAATCAATGAGGCTGTGGTCCCTGGTTAACGCTTCACTTCAATTGGTTTAATTATCAAACAAAACCACAAAAGGAGTTGCCAAGGTAGAATTTTCAATAAATCCAAATGTATTATCATATAGTTTTTTTTAAAATTGAGGATACATTTTTAAAAATAAGGGATAATATAGTGAGTCAATTTTGATATTAATGCAATTTCTAGTTCCTGACTATGATTCATATTTTCTAGGGAGGATACATTGTGCCCCAACACTGAGCAGCAAAGATTTGGGTTTTACCCTTGAAAGAAAACGTTTTGCATAAAAGGAGGGATATAATGTCCTCCATCACTTCGAATATCGGGTGGGTAATACCCTTGATAACATTTGAATGGTGAATGTATGAATGAGGATGCTAGTTAGCCTAATTAATATCTGGTATATGAAAGTATGGATAGCACCATTTGTGAAACCTAGACCGTAATGTAGTAAACATTTATTTTTTAAATTATTATTTTTAATGTTCTCTTGAAAAGAAAGTTGTTTTTTCTGCAATTTATGTAATGGAATGTATAAGTAATATGAATTGCATGTAATGTTTATAAACTAAGTTTTATGTGAAGATATTTACAACATATATTTTTTTATGTTATTGTTTCTTAGATAAATGATCTGGGAGATGTGTTAGAATCAATTCTTAGCTTGAAGAAGGTGGTGAATTATTACGATACCACCGAAACGCGTCGCTTTTTTAGGAAATATTCTGACAACACCTAGTCCTAACAGAACATGCCTTGTAAACAACATCGGATCTGAGTAGAAGATACGGAATGGTTTCAATACATTAAATTGGGAACAACAATAATCAATTCCATGTATTTGTAGTGCTCTCTGATATAGATCAAGTTGATGTTAGTCTGGCCTCTCTGAACTTTATAAGGTTCTCCCGCTGTACCATCAATGAAATGTTTTTAATATAACTGAGATAAATGTGTTATACATTTTTTATAAATGTTATGATATTTGTTTACTAAATAAAGATATAGGATATATTTTTTATATTATGCTCTTGGTTTCTATTTGGTGCGGATAAGTGGTTATTGACTGAATGTAGTTGGTTTGAATTGGTTTGCACTGTATGCTATATAAGGGACCCAAAGGGACCTTCTTGTTTGACTTACAGTTTGCATAAATACCAGAGCGGGAAGCGGTGGTGTGGTAACCACGCTTTGCCGTGTCTGGGTTTTTTCAACATGTTGGGCATAGATCTCACATCCATGAGTGAAAGTAAGTGGTGAGGTTAACCACTTCTTGTCAAGTATGCTTTCCGATCAGGAGTACTCTGTTCTGATTTGGCTTGGTGGTTTCTTCAATCAATCATTAGGGCAAGAACTTATCTAAGAAACACATTTGGGAACAGCATTATTTTATGTTTTCTTTATGTGATTGAACTCCAGAGCAGGGAATAATTTTTTGTATTGTGGATTGGTGTTGTCTCACAAAAGTGGCCTAGGAAGCTCTAGGTATGTATGGGAAATGCCGGCAGGGAAATACTTGAATGGTAACAACATACCTAGGTTCACTAACAGTGTACATTCTGTATTATAGATATCGTGATTGACCGGAGGGATGTCCTTGTTGTTTCAGTTCGAAGGAATCACGATTGTTTATTCAAGGTACAGAAAGGGACTTAGTGAGACACTATGAGAGTAGCCAGTTACATGCAGTGTTTATAACCTTGTTTTTGTTGTTACAGGTTCTTTTCCCCGCTGTTCCTTCCCTATCCTTTCCCATGCCTGATCACTCAAATACTCTGTGGCATTATTAGGGTGCTGGTGAGATCAGGAGGTGGATCCTGTCTTGCTGCAGCTGGATTCCGCGGAACGTACCCTGACATAGGATGCTGTTTGTTGCAGTTGGTTTGCGATGAACAGTTGTCTTGATTGTTCCTTTGTCTATCTATACTTGTATATCTAAGAATCGGATATTTCTGTGCTGGTGTTACAAGTGAAGCTCAGACTTATATAATTTTTGCTCAGCAGGTTGAAATACTGGGTGAACTCTTCGGTTTTGCCATTTCATATTATGAAAAGGTCATCAATGAACCTCAACCACAATATTATTTTTTCTGTATGTTCGTCATTTCCCTCTCCCCAAGCCAATGTCTGTTCCCACCACCCAGTGGTGAGATTGCGTAGCTTGGAGAGCAAGAAACTCCCATTGCAGTATCACAAGTTTGGCAGTATAGTTGTTGATCAAATAGAAAGATGTTATTTCTTTGGGGAGGAAGTAGATCGTTGGGATCACCAGGCTTTTCGGATTTCAGAAATTTTGCTTTCTCAAAACTCAGCAGCCTTCTCTCTTGCCATGCATCTATCTTGTCATGTAAAGTCAGTGTTAATTCATTGATTGGACTTTCTTTGAGTTTTTTATAGTTTCCTGGAATGTTGAGTTGTCGTGATGCCTCTTTACTATATTGTGCCTTATCCATTATCACAATATTTCCGCCTTTATCAGCTGGTTTGATTTCTATATTGTGACTATTCATTAGGTCTTGTAAGGCATTTCTTTCTGCATTAGTTATATTTTTTTTTTGTCTTGTATCTTGTTGTTTGGATTCTTCAAATCTTTTGTCACTAGTTCATGGTACAGGTCAATCCTGTTACCTGGAGTAAGCGTAGGGAAGAACTTCGATTTTGATCCTATTATGGCCTGTGATGTTGATGCCTAATACATCTCTAAGCATCTCTGACTCAGGCATATCATCATCCTGTGAATTGTGGGCTAAATCATATATTGTTTTCAGGTCTGAAATTTGATCACTTGATATTCCTACAACTTGTGTTACCCCCTCCGAAGTCATGGATGGTGAAGGTTTACGTTTTGCAAAAAAACTTAGCGAATTTCAATTTCCTAATGAATTTGTACACATCAATTCTTGTCTCCACATAATCGTATGGTTTCTCAGGGCAAAATGTCAGACCTTTGTTTAATACCTTTCGTTGATTTTCAGATGATTCATTTTGTGACAAGTGAATTATAAGGTTGTTGTCTGGATCCAGTTTCATAAATATGTCCAGTTTTTCTGTCGGCTTCGTAGGGGGTATTTGTTTGTATTTTCTGTTACCTCTCCTTGCATTTCTTCCCTCGGTTGACTGTTTATTCTTCCTCTTCCTCGTCCACGTCTTGGTGCCTGTCCTCTCCCTCTCCCCCTTTCCGTGGTTTTCCCCGGTCTTTGATCTGTATATGACAGTCTCATTTCCTCTAAAAAAGAGGTATTTTTTAAGGATGTTGCAGTGCCTTCCCCTTCACTTAAATCTGCATCCCACTCACTCACAGTTGCATCTGATTAATTCCATTTCATTTGATTCTCTTCTAGTTGTTTTTTGAGTACTGTGAATATATTAGCAAAGGTGAACATTTTTCCTATTTCATAATCCCTCTCATTTCTTCTAAATTTCCTTTGTTTCCTTTCTTCTATTTCTTTTTCGTATTTGTCTAGTCGTGTTTCCATATCTTGTTGGTACACATTACTTTCATTGTCTTTCTTTAGGGATTGAATTTGGGCTTCAATGTTTCCAATTGCTTTGTGAATCTCCTCCAGGTCTGTTTTGGCATATTTTATTATGATTAGCATTATAGTTCTGGAGCACTCCATGTTGTTCCTGCTCCATTCTTCTAACATTTCTGGTTTGGTATCGGGATGATTTGGTAGTATAAAAATTCCTAAACTTCTTGGTGCTCTATTGACCGCGATGTATTTCTCCATTGTAATTACCTCCTATCCTTTGTTGATTTCTTTTCTCATAGCTTTCTCAAGATGTGAAAACAGTTGCTTTAAATTGTTTTCTGTCGAAAGTGATTTCCCTGCGTCTGTGGTTTTCCCATCCACTAGTCCTTCCTTATTCTTTGTAAGGAGAGTTTCCACTTTTTACTGCCTTTTAGAAACTCTTACTTTCATTGTTCAGATTGGTAATCAAATTTCTTAAACCAGTATTGCTATGTGACAACCTGAAAATGGCTGGTTCACAAGACAGGTGATCGTTCTTATAACTCTGAGGCTAACGCTGAAATTGAAATCTGTGTTCAGCGTATTGGATTCGTGCCTTTATGTGCTCCCAGTGAGAATGTGCAAAGTCGAGGTGTTCGACCCTGGGCATTCAATTGCTGTCTCGAAGATAAGCCCGCTTCCTTCCTCCCCACAGCGCGTTGCTTGCAGCGTCTTACCTAGTGGTTCTCTTCTGACTCCGGCAGTGTCCTCTGGCCCCGCTGATACGGTCATCCCCTTTCGGCATGGGTTGTGTCTAGCGCTGGGTAAACTCTTCCCTCTCAATGAACGGGTGAATTATACCATTCTCTTTTTTTTAATTGTTCACTTGAAAATTCCAGAGCTTAATCCAGGCTTGTAGTCAGGCGACGCTGCTTCTGTAACTTTTGTTGCCTACAATTGATCCTTTATCCGGCGCGCAGTTCGACCGGTGCAAGTAGTGAAATAGATCAGTTTCGTAGTTATATTTGCCAACAAAAAGATACCTGCACTCCAGGAGTCATATATTCCAGGCTCTTTTGTATTCCATTGTTGCCATCACCATACACAACCAACGCGTTACGACCTCAACGGTCTTGAGCACGGTTAGTTTTGTCCCTCTTCAGTTTCAGTATATACACAATTACCCACCTGGCCTGTAATGAGACATTGTGGGACATGCAATCCTATGTTAAAACAATTCATGTTTGTACAAATACTAGGTTGTCAAATATGTGGTAATACTAACTAGTTTTGAAACCATAGTACACCTGACCATTATGGTAATATCAATGTCTTAATGGGTGTCAGTTCTAGCTGGTTTTACTCTGTCAGACCCCTAATTAGTTGACAGCTATAATTAATCAACTCTCCGGTAGAGTGGCATAATTCAATAGTTGCTGTCATGAATGATGTAATATGTGACGTCATCAGCAGTGCATTGCGGGGGCACGAGTTATAGTTAGCTGAACTAACTATAACGCCAGAATTTCTATGGTTTTGTACGAGTGAAATGTCCAACTAACTATAACGTTCCTGAAACCTATGGTTTTTCAGTTAATTTCTATGGTTTTTTAAATGCTAATTTCTATCTATAACGTGCATGAAACCTACATTTTTTTCAGTGAATATATATATATATATATATATATATATATATATATACACACACACACATATATATATAATATTTATATATATATATTCTTGGCAACAATTGATCCTTTTTGCAGCGCGCAGCTCGACAAGTGCAAGTAATGAAATGGACCAGTTTTGCAATTAGATTTGCCAACAAAAAGATACTCGCACTCCAGGAGCCATATAATCCATGCTGTTTTTTATTCTATTGTGATCAAGGTTATGGGAAAGCGACTGAAACGCGTCATGTCAGGGTGCACGGAATAAAGTTTGCACTGAACATTTAATTTCGGTAGTACGCTGTGGTCTGTACCTGTGTATCTTCTTGGAGACTACGGAGAACGGGACGGTGAACTTTTCATATATATATATATATGTATATATATATATATATATATATATATATATATATATATATACATATATCCTACGGGCAGTCGCCAGTTGGTAGTTATAGTTAGGATCTTGTTTCTATTCAAAAAGGTTTTTTTCTTTTGCCAATATCTTTGGTGCCGTTTGACGAACCTTTGCAAAATTTTCAAAAGATTCAGGGTAATTCATCAAGTGGGCTGAGAAAAAAGGGGCGGCCCAAAATACGTTTTCCCCATGTAATTTCTATATAAACATTAGACACGGCTACAGTCCGAACTGCTGAACGGAATTACACCAAATTTGGCAAAACATGTAGCTCTTGTTTCAGAAAGCAGTCTTTTTTTAAATGGTGTAAATCCATTCAATAGTTGCTGAGAAATTCAAAAAATAAAAATGTATATATCTGAGGACCAAGGAGGGTTCGCAAACCATCCTGAGCACAAGCTTTATTCTGATTGGCTGCCAACACTCCAAACCAGGCAGTACTGGCAGCCATCTTGTGCCCCTAAGGACCCCCAGCAGCAAAGTGGGCTTTAATCCCCATGCAAGAGCGCGCCAGGGAGCGTGTTTGCAGAGTGGTGGGGAAAGGGAGTGTAGCCTGCTCTGAGAACTTAGCAATGCTGCTGTGTGGGACTTACTGGAGGTAATAGGAGGGGTAGTTGGCCACCAAGGTATTCCTTGGGGGCCAACTACCTCTCCTGTTACCGCCACTAAGTCCCACACAGTGGGATTGCTAAGAGGTCTTCAGAGGCCACACCCCCCTTGATCCACCACTCTGCAAACGTGCCTCCTGGCACAGCACTAGTTGGAGGATGAAGTCCACCTTACTCCTGAGGGACTTTGGGGGCCAAGAAGCCCTCCTGATACTTCCTGTAAGTCCTATGCAGCGGAATTTCTGAGCGCTGGTTGGAGGCCCAGCCCCCTTTCTCCACCACTTTGTAAACGCGACTACCAGTTAAAGAAGCATTTGTAATGTAATAGGTCTCGCATTTTCAAGAGTTCGAGCTGTTGGCGTTGTAAATCAAGAAGTTTTTTACTAACATTTTTTTGGAGTGGAGTGAATGTACTTTGTGTGTAGTGGAATTATGTGGTATGTTGTGCAGTGAAATTATGTGTATAGAAAATATGTGGGGCCCGATTCACAGAACAAACTTAAGACAAAATCCTAAACTTAGTACCATTTTGGTATTCACAGAATGCACTTACTACTTCTGGTATTCACAGAATGAACTTACTACTTTTGCGATTCACAGAATAAACTTACTACTTTTGCTATTCACAGAATGGATTTACGACTACTAACTTTACGTCCGCACTCGGGCCGGAAATTCCGGCCCGGAGGCGGAGCTTCCGGCCCGGAGGTGGGGATTCCGGCCAGTGGCGGAGATTTAGCCATGGCCAAAATCTCCACCTCTGGGCCAGAAGCTCCGCCTCCGGCCCGGAAGCCCCACCTCGGGGCCAGAAGCTCCGCCTCCGGGTCAGAAGCTCCGCCTCCGGGCCGGAATTTCCGGCCCGAGTGCGGACGTAAAGTTTGTTCTGTGAATCGGGCCCGTGGTATTTAGTGTATAGGAATTATGTAGAGTGGGATTATGTGTTATTAAGAGTAATTATATGGTATGGTAGTCTGTGTTGTGGAGTGGTAACCTCAGGTTTATTCTTCCTCGTTTCTACAGAAGCTAAATTATGAACTCAATGAGACAAAAAAAAGAAGGGATCACTATGGAGCACTTCTGGACCTAGTCAGAGGTATGAGCAGGGCCACTGGAATTATGCAACTGTTTGGCTGCACCGACTTTCGCACAATTATACATTTTCTGCATTAGCCACATAATCCATCATCTGCTGTCTAATCTGCAGATTTGGACAAAAAAGCCTTGATTCTAGCTCAAACATTACCAAAAATGCAGCAAGTGTTAACGTGTGGTGGAAGGCCCTTTGCAAACCTAGAATGGTCACCTGTTACTTATTACTAAATGTGGGTGTTAAATTGGTACTAATTGTGTGCAAACCACTCTTGCTTCTTTCTGCGCCTCTCTTGCCACTTTCTGTATTTCTGTTGCTTCTTTCTGCAACTTTCTTTTTTTGCACTTCTTTTGCCTCTTTCTGCTCATCTCTTGCCTCTTTCGACACCCTTCTTGCCTCTTTCAGCACCTCTGTTGCTTTTTTCTGCAAGTCTCTTCCTTCTTTCTGCACCCCTCCTGCCTCTTTCTATACCCCTCTTGCCTCTTTCTGCATCTCTGTTAGTTCTTTCTGCACTGCTCTTGCTTCTTTCTGCACCTCTGTTCCAAAATTCTACATCCCTCCTGCCTTTTTCTGCACCTCTCTTCCCTCTTTCTATACCTCTCTTGCCTCAGTCTGCCCACCTGTTCCCTCTTTCTGTACCCCTTGTGCCTGTTTCTGCAACTTTCTTGCCTCTTTCTGCAGTTCTCTTGCCTCCTTCTGCACCTCTCTTACCTCTTTTAGAACCTCTGTTGGTTCTTTTGCACTGCTCTTGCTTCTTTCTGCACCCCTCTTGCTTATTTCTGCACCCATCTTACCTGTTTCTGTACCTCTCTTGCATCTGTCTGTACCCCTGTTCCCTCTTTCTGTACCTCTTTTGCCTGTTTCTGCCACTCACTTGCCTCTTTCTGCAGTTCTCTTGCCTCCTGCATCTCTGTTGATTCTTTCTGTACTTCTCTTGCTTCTTTCTACACCTCTGTTGCTTCTTTCAGCAATTCTCTTGCCTGTTTCTGTACTTCTCTCACCTGTTTCTGTACCTCTCTTGCCTCTTTCTGCACCTCTCTTGCCTCTTTCTGCACTCCACTTGCTTTTTTCTGTACCCTCTTGCCTCTTTCTGCACCCCTCTTCCCTCTTTCTGCACTCTTTGTGCCTCTTTCCGCACCTCTGTTGCTTCTTTCTGCATTTCTCTTCCTTCTTTCTGCACCCCTTGTGCCTCTTTCTGCACCCTTCTTCCCTTTTCCTACATGTCTCTTGGTTCTTTCTGCACTGCTCTTGCCTCTTTCTGCATCCCTCTTGCCTCCTTCTGTACCTCTGTTGTTTCTTACTGCACTGCTTTTGCTTCTTTCTGTACCTCTCTTGAACTTTTCTGCACCCCTCTTGTCCCTTTCTGCACCCCTCTTGCCTCCTTCTGCACCTCTGTTGATTCTGCACTGCTCTTGCTTCTTTCTATACCTCTTATGCCTGTTTCTGCAACTATCTTGCCTGTTTCTACACTTCTCTTGCCTCCTTCTGCACCTCTGTTGCTTCTTTTTTGCACTTCTTTTTCCTCTTTCTGTACCCTTCTTCTCTCTTTCTACACCTCTCTTCCGTCTTTCTGCACCTCTCATGCCTTTTTCTGCACATGCACCTCTGTTGCTTCTTTTTTGCACTTCTCTTTCCTCTATCTGTACCCTTCTTTTCTCTTTCTACACCTCTCTTCAGTCTTTCTGCACCTCTCAAGCACCCCTGTTCCCTCTTTCTGCACATCTCTTGCCTGTTTCTGCAACTCTCTTGCCTCTTTCTTCAGTTCTCTTGTCTCTTTCTGCACCTCTGTTGCATCTTTCTGTACTTCTCTTGCTTCTTTCTGCACCCCTCTTGCCTCTTTCTCCACCTCTCTTGGTTGTTTCTGTACTGCTCTTTTTTCCTTCTGTACCCGTCTTGATGATTTCTGCACCTCTCTTGCCTCTATCTGCACCCTCTTACCTCTTTCTGCACCTCTGTTCCTTCTTTCTGCACTTCTCTTTCTCTTGCTTCTTTCTGCACTTCTCTTGCTTCTTTCTGTACCTCTCTTGCAAATTTCTGTACCCCTTGTGCCTCTGTGTGCACCTCTCTTGCCTCTTCCTGCTCCTCTCTTGCCTCTTTCTGTACCTCGTTTACTTTTTTCTATACTTCTCTTGCCTCTCTCTGTACCCCTATTGCCTCTTTCTGCACCTCTGTTGGTTCTTTCCCCACTGCTGTTGCTTCTATCTGCTACTCTCTTGCACAGTTTTGCACCCCTCTTGCCTCTTTCTGCACCTCTGTAGGTTCTTTCTGTGCCTCTCTTGCCTCTGTGCGCACCCCTATTCCCTCTTTGTGCACCTCTTTTGCCTGTTTCTGCAACTCTCTTGCCTCTCTCTGCACTTTTCTTGCCTCTTTCTACACCTCGGTTGCTTCCTTCTGCACTTCTCTTGCCTCTTTCTGTACCCCTCTTGCCTCTTTCTGCACCTCTGTTGCTTCTTTCTACACTTCTTGTGCTTCTTTCTACACCTCTCTTGCTTCTTTCTGCACCCCTCGTGCCTCTTTCTGCACCCTTTTTTCCTTTATCTGCACCCCTCTTGCTTCTTTCTGCACTTCTCTTGCCTCTTTCTGCACCCCTCTTGCCTCTTTCTGCACCTTTTTTTCTTTATCTGCACCCCTCTTGCTTCTTTCTGCACTTCTCTTGCCTCTTTCTGCACCCCTCTTACCGCTTTCTGCACCTCTGTTGGTGCTTTCTGCACTGCTCTTGCTTCTTTCTGCACCTCTGTTGTTTCTTTCTGCACATTCTCTTGCTTCTTTCTACACTGTTCTTGCTTCTTTCTGTACCCCACTTGCCTATTTCTACACCCTTCTTCCCTCTTTGTGTATCTCTCTTGCCTCTTTCTGCACCTCTCTTGCCTCTTTTTGCACCTCTCTTGCCTCTTACTGCACCCCTCTAGCCTCTTTCCACATCTCTTTTGCTTGTTTCTACTCTTCTTTTGCCTCTTTCTGTATCCATCTTGCCTCCTTCTGTACCTCTTTTGTTTCTTACTGCACTGCTCTTGCTTCTTTCTGCAACTCTCTTGCACATTTCTGCACCCCTCTTGCCTCTTTTGGCACCCCTCTTCTCTCTTTCTGCATCCCTATTCCCTCTTTCTGCACCTCTTCTGCCTGTTTTTGCACCTCTGCTGCCTCTTTCTGAACTTCTGTTGCCTCCTTTTGCACCTCTGTTGCTTCTTTCTGCACTCCTCTTGCCTCTTTCTGTTCCCCTCTTCCCTCTTTCTGCACCTCTGTTGCTTCTTTCTGTCCTTCTGTTGCTTCTGTCTGTACCTCTTGAGCTTCTTTCTGCACCTCTCTTGTCTCTTTCTTCACGCTTCTTCCCTCTTTCTGCACCTCTCTTGCCTCTTTCTGTGCCTCTCTTACCTCCTTCTGCATACACAGGGCTACTTTTAGACTGACCTCAGGCTCAGCAGTGCACACATGCAAGTGCAGAAAAGGGCTGGTGGCCTCTAAACAGCCATGCCGTATTATATGCTAGGGACTTAGAGGTAGTTTTGATCCCCCTGCCATATTATGTACTAGGCCCTTACAGGGAAGTTCATGCCAATCACAATGGTACCCCAACCCATGGTATGCCCTAATGTAGGTAGGTGTTTTCACTGTATTCTAAGTGTCTTTTAGCATAGCACTGGCTCCGGGCCTGGTTAGGCAGAGCCCAGGGCCAGTCAGAGTCAGTTACCACCAGTACCAGTCAGCAAAAAGTGGGGGTGCCCAGGGCACAGGATGACTTTGCAACAAAGCTTTTTTCTGTACCTCTGTTGGTTCTCTCTGCATATCTCTTGCTTCTTTCTGCACCTTTCTTCCTCTTTCTGGACTTCTGTTGCCTCTTTCTTCATTTCTCTTGCTTCTTTCTGCACCTTTCTTCCTCTTTCTGCACATGTCCTAGCTCTGTAGGCATAGTTAGAAATTAGCATTTAAAAAACCTTAGAAATTCACTGAAAAACCATAGGTTTCAGGGACGTTATAGTTAGAAATTAGCAATTAAAAACCTTTAAAATTCACTGAAAAAACCATAGGTTTCAGGGACGATATAGTTAGAAATTAGCATTTAAAAAACCTTTGAAATTCACTGAAAAACCCATAGGTTTCAGGGATGTTATAGTTAGAAATAGCATTTAAAAAACCTTAGACATTCACTGAAAAAAAACATAAGTTTCAGGGATGTTGTAGTTAGAAATTAGCATTTAAAAAACCTGTGAAATTCACAAAAAAACCATAGGTTTCTGAGATGTTATAGTTAGCTGGACATTTCACTTATTAGTTGAGCTAACTATATCTCGCGCCCCCACAATGCACTGCTGATGACATCACATATTACATCATTCATGACATGGTCAGTGACATCACTGATGACATCACTGATGACATCTCAAATGACATCACTGATGACATCATCTATGTGATAATCAGATGCACCTCCTCACAACCTAATATAACCTTTGATACACCCACTCTAAAATACAGACTACCATTTTCGAAACCATACACATACCAATACCAGTTACTACATTACACTCACTGATTCCTTGGTCTACACACACATCCACTTATTTACCTATACAGTCACTCATACATGTAGTCACTCATCAATACAACACTATCATATGCACTTATACACCTATAGAGAAACTCACACACTGCCACTCAGCAATAGAGTTACTCACACACCTAGTCAGTCATGCAAAGAATCAATCACACTTTCATTTACTCACCTATACAGTTATACACACACCACCACACTTATTCATACATATACTAACACATACTTACTCTCTTATATAATCACTGATACAAGCACACCCTCATCCATACAGCCACCCTCAGAATCAATCACTCTCAAATATAGTCATTTATATTCTTCAACACTTACATATACTGCCTTTCACATATGTAGATACTCACACATGTACCACTGAGTTAGCCATTCACTCACCAACATAGCCATACACATACTCACCCACCCATACAGCCCCTCACAGGTGTACTCTTAAACCCATACACCCAGTAAAGCACCTACTCACACATCCATGCTGGGGGTCAAATACCTCCCACCCACCCATATAGACACTCAGGCACCTATACAGATACCCAGACAACCAATCAATAGCCCATATAGACACTCATGTAGCTACTCACCAACCCATGGAGCCACTTACACTCCAACTGATAGACTGATACAGACATTTACACAGTTTAGTCACTAACCCATGCATTCATTAAGACACGTTTAATCACTCACTTATACAGACAGTCATGCACCTAGTAAATGATACATTCAGACACTTATACACCCACTCATTCTTTAATACACCTTGGTATATATATAAAACATATTTAAACTTTACAGAAACACACAGTCACTGGATGATGTCATCAGTCATGTCATCAGAGATGTCATTTGAGATGTCATCAGCGATGTCATCAGTGATGTCACTGACCACGTTATGAGTGATGTAATATGTGACGCTATCAGCAGTGCATTGCGAGAGCACGACTTATAGTTAGCTGAAACAACTATAATGGATGTATTTCACTGTTTTTGTATGAGTGAAATGTCCAACTAACTATAACATCCCTCAAACCTGTGGTTTTTTCAGTGAAATTCTATGGTGTTTTAAATGCTAATTTCTAACTATAATGTCCCTGAAACCCATGTTTTTTCAGTAAATTTCTATGGTTTTTCAAATGATAATTTCCAATTATAACGTCCCTGAACCCTATGGTTATTTTCAGTGAATTTCTAAGGTTTTTAAATGCTAATTTCTAACCATGCCTACAGAGGTAGGACATGTGCCGAAAGAGGAAGGAAGGCCCAGAAAGAAGCAAGAGAAATGCAAAAAGAGGCAACAGAAATCCAGAAAGACAAAGAAAGGTGCAGAAAGAAGCAAAAGATATGCAGAAAGAACCAACTGAGGTGCAGAATGAGGCCTTGTTGCAAAGTCATCCTGTGCCCCCAACTTTTTGCTTACGGGTACTGGTGGTAACTGACTCTGACTAACTAGGCCTAGAGCCAGTGCTATGCTAAAAAACACACTTAGAATACAGTGAAAACACCTACATACACGAGGGTACACTCTGTGTTGGGGTACCCCTGTGATTGGCATGACCTCCCCTCTAAGGCCCTAGTATATAATAGGGCAGGGGGATTAAAAGTACCTCTAAATCAGAGGTGCAGAAACATTCTACTTTAACTAGTAGTCGTGTTTGCAGAGTGGTAGAGAAAGGTTGCTGGGCCTCCGACCAGCGCTCAACAATTCTGCTGCGTAGGACTTACAGGAGGTATCAGGAGGGCTTCTTGGCCCCCAAAGTCCCCCAGGAGTAAAGTGGACTTCATCCCCCATCCCGTAGTCTGCCAGGAGGCGTGTTTGCAGAGTGGTGAAGAGAGGGGGCAGTGTGTGGGAATTACTAGAGGTAACAAGAGGGCTACTTGGCCACTGAGGACATCCTTAGGGGCCAACTACCCCTCCTATTACCTCCAGTAAGTACCACACAGCAGGATTGCTAAGTTTTCATAACAGGCCATGGACCCTTTGCCCACCACTCTGCAAACACGCTCCCTGATGCTCTCTCCGATGGGGATTGAAGCCCCCTTCACTGCTGGGGGTCCTTAGGGGCCAACTAGCCTACCTCTTACCTCCAGTAAGCCCCTTGCTGAGAGGTGGACAAAGGCCTCACCCCCTTTCTCCACCACTCTGCAAACGCGGCTCCTGGTGCACTGCTGCTTGGGGGATGAAGTCCACTTTTGTCTTGAGGCTCTCAGGGCACAAGAGGATCTCATCGCCCCACCAGCAGAACGCCAAGAGGTGCGTTTGCAGAGTGGTGGAAAAAGGGGCATGGCCTCGGACCACCTCTCTGCAATGCAGCTGTGTGGCACTTACTGGAGGTACCTGGGGGCTATTTGACCCCCAGGGACCCTCAGGAATGAAGGGGACTTAAACCCCCAACTTAGAACGCTCCATGGATTGCGTTTTCAGAGTGGTGCAGGGAGGGGGCGGGGCCTCCGGCGAGATGCCGGCTTTTCTTTTTTATATTTGTTTAGAAGGGGGCTGTGTTGCCCCACTTCTTTCAGTATTTTTGATGCCCTGGTGACCCCATTCTCCAGAACCTGACCCCTTTAACATGGGAAAAAGCACAGACATGGGTTTCTCAAAACAGACCTCTAGAAACGCATCAAGAATATCTCATAAATTGAAATGAGAAAATGTCAGGCAGTAAAGATAAAAGGTACTTCTTTTATTGACCTCAGAAGGATGAAGGAGTGAGTAAAGTCTTAACCCTCTGACCTGCGGGTGCAGACACTTTACTTCAGCAAGTTTGCTAGCCACCGGATGTGTTATGGCCTGTGGTACAGCAGGACCACTGGACCTATGCGGCAAGAGAGGCCCAAATTATGAGACTAGAAAAGGCAAATTTTGCTGTAAGAAAAGTCCTTTCAGAGGCAACAGCCTGACGTGGAGATGTCTCACCAAGACCGCTCCAGGCCTCTGAGCAACACCAGCTGGGAATTTGACTAGCCTTTCATTGGGCATTCTGAGAGAGACTGGCTGCCCCAGCTCTGCAAGCCTTTCAGGAGCCCCAGCCTGACGTGGCGCTGCCTGCCACAGACCTTTCAGGGCAGCAGCGCGAGCGAGGTGGCGCTGAATTCTCAGCGCTACATATCCTTTTGGAGCCTACTGTTTTACATGGATCTGGCTGAACACTGTTCGTCGCTCAGAACCTTTGGGGGGCCCCGGCCTAACAAGAGACTGACTCTAGCCCAGCTCTCCCGACCTTTCAGAAGGAACGGCTCTCCACAAGCTTTACCAGCCCTTTGCCAGCCTGATACGAGACTGACTGACTACCCCAGCACCGTACCCCTTTCAGAGGCACCGGGCTGAAATGGCACTGACACTGGTGTAGCCCGGACACCTTTCCAAGTACTGGCATGCCATGCTGTGTCTCTTACCCAGCAATGCAGGCTGTTCAGGTGCAATGGCCTGCAGAACTGTCACATATGAGTTATCACCCAAATCAGTAGGGCTCATTTTATAGCTTTCAGAAGACTGAATGACTGAGTTGTCCACGTCAGGCGCGGCGCAAGCCTCGCCATTCTCCCAGAACCAGACGTCTGCCTGGAAATGCTTCATTATCTGATTCCCCACACTGCACTTCGTAGTTACTGGGACGAGGAATTCTGGACTGTATCAGCCAGCCCAGTGTGCTAATTCGATTGACATGAGAAGGATGAATGGCTGAATCCAGCATGACACAGGACTGCTTGTGTCCCAGCTGTGTCTGACTCTCGGATGTGTCCAGGATAGCTATAAGGACAGCCACTGGCATCATACGACTTTGTGGCAGTGGCGTTTTTTGCATAATTGTAAATTTGCTGCATTTGCCACATAATCCACCATCTGCTGCATAAGCTGTAGATTTTAACACAAAAATTATTTCTAGCTCAAACGGTTCAAACTTTACTAAACATACAGCTACACATTTTGCCGGAGAATGGAAGGCCCAATGCAAAGGTTGACTGGTCACCTTTCTGTTGCTTATAACTGCATTGGGGTGTCAAACTGATGCTAATGAGGTGCAACCAATACCAAGGCAGTGTAAAAATGACTAAATAATGAAGTAATATTTTCGCAAAATGTGCCACATTCAGCCGCATACTTTTGCTTTTCTTGAGGCATAATTTACTCAACCATGCTGTATGATTTGGCTCCCCCCGCCACATAAATCCAATGGCCTGGTTATAAGTGACTAATTATACTAACCCTGCTTGCCTTGTAGAGACGCCAGATGTACACGTTGCTGACTCCTCAGCCCTACTGTCCTTCCTGATGCAGGAAGTTCCCAAGTGACTGACCCAACCCCAGCCTTATTGGCCTTTCTGCGTCCCCAGATTTAATTATGACCTGATTGACCCCAGTCCTACTGGCCTTTCTGAGGCGCTAGATTTACATATGACTGACTCTCCCCTAGCCCCACAGGCCCACAGCTAGGGCTTACCTTGTTGATGAAGGAGAAGAACTGGTTGTTGAGGCCTTTAATCTGCTCCTTCTCCATGGAGCGGATCTGGTGCAGCTGGGGGTCAATCTCCAGGGTGGACATGGAGCAGAGCAGGAAGTCAGTGGTGGCCCAGGTGAGCCCCGGCCCGTTCCTGGCCAGGGTCAAGGCACTGGTGGAACTCTGGAGCCCCGGCTGGTAGCCCACCACCCTGCAACTGGACCAGGGGCGGCTGGACAGGGACAGGGAGCCCAGGGAGCTGCTGCTGATGCAGCACCCGGCCCCATAGCGACTGTTGTACAGATTCATCTCAGGTGAGGGGTGGGCTGGAGGCCTGTCAGGGGTGAGTGCTATTCAAAGTGAGGGGGGGGGTGGAGCTCCTAGAAGTGGAGCACTGGAGGCTGTGGGACGAACTGCTCAGAGTACCACTTGGGGGTGCTGGTACCAGTTAAGAGGTCCTCAGAGGGGGCAACTGTCAGGTGTGACAGCAGGGCTTCAGGGTAGGGGGCACCTGCCAGGTGTGGTAGAGCATCCTCAGAGTGGGGGCATCTACCAAGTACGGTAGCAGGGCTTCAGGGTAGGGCGTGCACCAGCCAGGTGTAGCAGCACAGCTTTGGGGTAGGGAGCACCTGCCAGGTGTGGCACCTGCTCCTCAGAACAGACGTCTCTCAGGAGTAGAGATGGCAGAGCAGCTCCTACTACTGGACTGCTGCAGGTGGGGCCGAAATAAGAGAAGGGGCCCTCCCTGAAACCTTGGGGCATGCCACGGTACACCTGCAACCAGCACATACCCAATCAGGTAGTAAGAGGTCAGGGTCACCTGGGCAAATCTGCATAGGCCGCGCCACTGGAGGAGTGTATAGAATACTCATCTAGTGGCACCGCCCCCCCAGATAAGTGGGGCTTGCGCACCTATGAAGGGGTCTTAACCTCACTTATGAACAATGATACCACGAAGGACTGGTGGGGGTTGTGAGGGTCAGAAGAGGGGAGGGAGGGGTTATTACCAATGGATGAATGGATGGCAGAGCAGTGAATGAGGGAGGAAAGAGGGACTGGAGGTGGGAGACGAAGGAAAGATTGTGGGGTGAAGGGAAGGAAGAGGAATGGAGCAAAAGAAGCAGTGTGAATGGAGGGCAGTCAGGGGAAAATAACAGAAAGAACAGGAGTACACAGAGAGAGGAAGGAAGAGAAATATAACAATGTAGATGGAAGAGAGAGAGAGAAGCGGGGAGGTAAGGAAGAGGGTGACACAAGGGAACGGAAGGGACGGTGATGGCAGAAGGAAATAGAAGAAGCGGGGCAGAAGATGGAAGAAGGGGGAATGAAGAGAGGAGGTAGGTAAGGAGAGAATGAGGAAAAGAAGTGGGGGTGGGGCAGAGAAAAGGACTGCTGGGCAGATATGAGAGCAGTATTAGCGAAAAGGGAGCCAAGACGCCAGAAAGATAACGACACAATGTGGAAAGAAAGTGAAAATCGATCGAGAAAAAAATATAACGGGTGAAGTAAGCGACGACGAGAGTCAGCGCCTGCCTGGGTGCCATGACAGTGGTTACCGTTGCCTCGGGACCTTCCAATGACCCCCCTTACACCTATCCCCATCCCCCCACACACATTTCCCTCAGCCTTGCTGGGGCAGGAGGGTAGACGTGCCCTGCTGCTCCGGTTCAATGCAGGAACACTCCTGACACGAGTTTTCCTCCTCTGGAAAAAAAAGGTGTTGTTCTCCCAGAACAATACAGGGCAGTCCCCTACCGGAAACCAGCGCCACAGAAGGTGCCTTTTACTAGGCTGGCACCCACGGTTGGCGCCACCACCTCACATTTAGACACTTTCCCAACAAGAGGGCCTTGTCGGTACACATGCTGTTGACCAATGCACCTGCTGCGGTGATCCATATGCATCATGCACTTCGCTGATTCTAATCACAGAGGGGCTTGTGCTAGGCTGGACAGGCACATGGGAGGGGTCGTGACTTAGGCATGCACCTCCAAGGCTCGGTAGAGGCTGTGCAGGTGCACTGCAGGGGTTGTGGCTCAAGCTAGCAACTCGAAGGCTTGCGGAAATTGTGCAGGTGCAAAGGAGCGGGTCGAATGCTCGGGAGATGCAGTGCAGGTGCACCGGATGGTTTGTTGCTCACGGTAGCACCTTGAAATCTCTGGGGAGTCTATGCAGATGCTTGGGATGCAACGTGGATGGGGTGGCCAAGACCAACCAAGTATGCATTATTCAGTGGCATGGGTAAAGCCATACAGGTGCATGAGGGTGGAGACAAATGTCCGGCTCCCGATTGGGCGGTGGCTCTTACTCATGGACATGGTAGCTCACCTGGGTGTCGCCTCCCCTCATATAGAGCTAGAGGTGCCAGAGGAGACAAATCCGCTCAGAGTCTTGCAGGCACACCGGAGATGTCTTACCAGGTGTCCGTGTTGCAGAAGCTGCGCTCCAGCTCCTCAAGTCTGTATGGCGCTCCCGGGGAGCTACGCATCTCTACCTCCTGCTTGAGTTCTCTCCAGGCCAACATGGACGCCGCCCTCCATGGGCTCTGTATGGACTCGCTGCTTTCTGCCAATAATCATCAGGATACCATGCAGGGTCTGAACGAGCGGCTGGCCGGCTATGTGGAGAGGGTGAGGGGCTTGGAGGCTACCAACTGCCTCTTGGAGGAAGAGATCCTGGACATCACAGCCAGCCGGAGCATCCCCACCGAGTGGGACTGGGAGCCGTGCCAACATGCATAATTTAAGACAGCCCCGGGGAGGTGGTGGTCCCTGGAGTTTGGGGGGTCTGGGAGCCTCCCCACATCTAATTTTGCAAGCTCTGGGAAGGGTGCCAGTCCCCAGGGCTGCGGGGAGGGACCGTGTGCCCCCCTCATAGAAATTACCATAGCCCCGGGGAGGTGGCGGACCCCAGGGCTGCTGGGGCCCCCGTGGGCCCTCGCTATATAATTTGGCATTGCCCCGGGACCTGGCCCACCAAGGGGCTTACAGCTAACGAAGCGGGGGAGCCTGCCCTTCATTTCTTTTTTAGTTACTCGGCAGGATTTGCACACCCAGCGCAAATTCTGCTGTTTAAAAAAAATAAAAGGCTTGTTTCAGGCCTTGGGGTCCTTGTGAGACCCCCTGAGCAGGCCTAGGGGGTCAGGGTGTTTCTACCCTGCCCCCTTTTCATCTTTTCTATCTTTGTTTTACCTTTTTCTTGTGACTCTGTTACCGAGTCACAAGATGGCTGCCAACACATTCTGGTTTGGAGTGTTGGCAGCCAGCCAGAGTGCAACTCGTGCCCGGGAGGGTTCGCAAACCCTCCTCAGTGCTCAGATATTGATATTTTTATTTCTTGAATTTTCTCAGCAACTACTGAACAGATTTACACGATTTAACAAAAAGAGTGCTTTCTGAACCAAGAGCTACCTTTTTGCTAAATTTGGTGTAATTCCGTTCAGCAGTTCGGGCTGTAGACGTGTCTAAAGTTCCCATGGAAATTAACATGGGGAAAACGCGTTTTGGTTCCCCACTTTTTTCTCGGCCCCCGCTTGACGAATCACCCAGAAACTTTCAGAACAGGAGTTGACCTGAGTGAACCATTAGTTTTGAAAATGTATAATGTATATTAAATACATACATACATATACATGGTCCCCCCAATATCCCTAATAGCATGTTTTGGAATTGACACAACATCATATGCAGATGATACACACCTGATTCTCTCATGAGACAAAGGATCCTTTGGCACAGAACTTAATTTCCGAAGCTGTTTGACTGAAGTTGTCTTGTAGATGCAATAAAATCACTTAAAATGCAACACAGACAAAACGGAGATCCTGCTATTTGGCAAGTCACTTTTCAACAATTCAATGGTAGTTAAACTCTGTAACCCTCCCCTGCCACAGTGGATGTAGAAAGAAATTTAGGAGTGAAATTTGAAACCTCACTCTCCTTTCGCCCACAAGCTCTCTCCGTGGCTGAGATAACTTAATCAAATTCCTAAGAATGTTTTTTGACTTCCTCACATTAACTGCCAGAAAAACAGTTGCTTATGTACTTATTACATCCAGACTTGATTAATGTAACAGTCTATACGCAGGATCCTCAAAATATATACTCCACAAACTTCATATGGTGCAACACACGGCAATCAGACTTGTGGTAAAACTCCCTAGACGAAGTGCTGCTTCCACTGCTTAAAAACTTAGCATTGGCTCCCAATACATAAAAGGATCCTTTTTAAGATCGTCTTACTTGTCTTTAGAGCCACTGGTCCCAAATACTGGATGGTCCGATTCACACACCATACAACCCAAAGAACCTTGGGCTCCTCCACATGAATCTTCTTGCGCTCCCTCTTTCAGACTTAAAACTTGAGGTGGCAAATCCTTCTTGGTACTAGGATCCAAGACATGGAATCAGTTCCCCATTCCTTTCCGGTTCACAGAACTAAAAGTCCTTTTTAAAAAGCATTTAAAGACTTGGCTTTTCCTGGCCCAATGCACTCTGTCACTCCCTTATCTAGCCAGCCTTATTTTCTCTCTCTTCTCCTTTCCTTCCAAATTGGGTTTTCAAATTTAAACTTGCAGCACCAGGATGCTCCTTGTGAGTGGCAGTGCACTTTATGTATACAATTCAATTCAATGTAATTCAGTTCGTTATAGGGTTGAGACCAGAGATCAGTGGGCATTTACAACAAAGTGTAATCTGCTGGCAGAATAAATCACTTGATCAGATCCTGAGGTAATGGGAAATATTGCAGTGATGAACGAGAGATGAAGCAGAAAAGATTAAAGAGAATTTCATGTTTGCTCAAACAAAGTTTCCCAAGAAAGGGTTTCAGATTTTTTTTTTGTAGGAAATGAAGGAGGCATGCAAGATGTTGTAGCTCCACAAGTAGGATTTCAGGGTAATCCAGGAGATATCGGTGTTTCACAAGGTAGAGGCAGAGGTGTTCCAATTGACCCAGGTTGAGGTATGGATGTAGCAATGCTGAAGAAGATGACCCCTTATCATATTTGTAACAGAATTGGGCATTGGCAGATGGAGTGTAGGTGTAATCCTGATGCCGCAAATGGAAATGTGCAAATGCAGAGAGGAGTGCAGATGCTAAATATGCCAGTACAACAGATGCAGACGGCAATACAAAAACAAGTTATGATGATGCAAGTCCCACAAACCCAAATGATCACACAAAATATGGGAAATCCAAGATTTAATTTGACCCAGACCCGAAAAGCAAACTTAAACTAAAACCCTTTCCAAAATCCAAATCATAATACATTTCAGCAACTTCCTGTTTTTGATAAAGACAGTTCAGGCTCCAACATTTCTCAATGACTGTGCCTGAGGGGGGAGGAAAATTGCATGTTTGACACAGTCTTAGAGGTAGACCAGTAGACCAGAGTGGTCTATTCATTGAAGGTGAGGTGAATGGCCACCCCACATCATTTCTTATTGATACAGGTGTTACCAGATCCACTGTTATAACTGTGACATCCCAGACCTGCAGCTCTCAGGAAAGAAACTCCACGTTGTAAGAGTTCTAAATAAAGAAGTTGTGAATCCAGTTTCAGAAAAATTGCCTGTAAAAATAGGTTAATTTGAGGAAAATCGCTGGTTTGTTGTGTATCATACGAGCCCTGTAAACTTGTTAGGGAGAGATTTATTGTGCAAGTTAAATTGCACAATTTATTGTACACTGGATAGTGTTGAATTCTGGACTCATGTTTAGGATGTAGAGTTTAAAATGGTTCAACAAAAGACAGCTGTAGGATTGTTTCCATTAATGCCAATTGAAGAATTACTCTCTGATTTGAGTGAAGCAGTGAATCAAGAAGTGTGAGCTCTTAGATGAAAATATATTCGACTGGTTAAAGGTGTAGAACCAATCTGAGTTACCTTAAAGACAAATGCAGTGTACACCACTTGTTCCATCTGCCCCCGAAACAATTACAGGAATAACACCTGTCATTGAAGACATGATACAGAAAATAATTTTGAGGGAGTTGCTTGGGAGTCCATGTAACTCTCCAATCATGTGTTTGCAGAAACCCACTGGGAAATATAGGATAGTGCAAGACCTTAGGAAAATCAATGACATTCTTGTTCCATGTTTTTCCCGTTGTATCGTGTCCAGCCACAATACGTTACCAAAGTCTATGTACTGCAAAATGATTTACTGTCATTGATCTTTGCCAGGCTTTCTTCTCCATGTCATGGCAATGAGGATAGCTAGTTCCTTTTTTCTTTTGTGTTCCAGCAGAGAGTTTTGGCATTGTGCTGAGTCCCACAAGTGTATACAGAATCCATCTATATTCAACCAGATCTTGATAAATAATCTGGAGTCCTTACAGATTCACCACAGATCAGTACTCACGCAATATATTGATGACCTACTCATGCCATCAGAGACACAAGAAGCTAAGATTCTTATTGAATCATCTGGCTGAGAATGGACCTAACGTCTCTCTAGGTAAACTACAATACTGTCAAAAAAAGTTCAATGTCTGGGACACATAATTAAGAAAGGAGCTAAAAAAAAGGTGACACCAGAGAGAGTGGAAGCGATTCTTCAGATGAATCTATCTCAAACTCAGAAAGAAGTAAAATGTTTTGGGGAGTGGTTGACTACTGTAGACAGTGTGAAGAACCAGAACCTTTTGGGCCTGGCGGCGCAGGATACGCCCTATGTCCCCGGAGTTCACCTGCTTCGCTACACAGAGACACGGGACACTCTGTTGGCGTTAGAAGATTGGATTTATTTAGCTGCAGCTAGTACAGTTATCCTAGAAGTACACAAAGTAGGTTCTCAGGAGACTGCCACTTCACTCTGTGGCGCATCAGATTAAATACTATACAATGTTATAATTATTAACAAGATACACTCCCAAAGCACATAAGAAAGAGCCAATAAGGAAAGTTGGAAAACAAAGTGGAACCAATAGGAAAGGTTTGAAAACAGAAATATCGGATGACTCGAAGAGACCTCTCCTCCAACTGTGTTTGTCACCCCAACCTCAAACTAATTCATTAACAGATTATAACTAACTTGCAGGTGGCGAGATACGTTTGTGTGTATTAGAGGACAGTCGTGACACAAGAGAATGCTGGCAGGAGACAATGAAGGCCAGTCAATAAGATACGGTCAGGAAAGGATAATGTGAGTCAACAGATAGTTGAAACGAGGATTAAGAAAGCCAGACAGGGATTAGTGTACTCGGATAGTTCTAACACCAGCTTTGCAAATAAAGGACGAGGACGTATTTTGACACCAGGCTACAGAAAAAGCAGAATAGACTTCGTTCGCCATGCTGCCTGAGTGATGGCAACACAAAATGGCGGCGGGTCACAAAATGGTGGGTCGATTCGATCGTTATCGAAAATCGAAGTTCACCAGACCCTCCTTTTACCAGAACTCAGGCAAGATAGACTCATGTTAATCTGAGTCCACGTCAATTGCCATAAGGTCATCAAGCTGTTGTTGTAACATCATTCTTATGTTTTCTGTTACTTGTGGCTTGGGTTTTGGGATGCACATAGTAGCACAAAGATCACAGATAGTGGGACCACAGTGCATACAAAGGCAGCAAGAAAATATAATGGTCAGGATTATACCAAGGAATGTCAATGCTTTCCAACCCCATTTGGACAGTAGTCCCCAAAACCATTCCGGTAAAGACCAATCTCCTTCGTCCTGATGAATAGACTCGGAGATTATGTGCAACTTGGAGATAGCTTGGTATACTGTCGGAGCGTCGTTAGGAATGAAAATACAGCAACTAGACCCGATCAATTTACACACTCCACCACGATCGGCAAGAACAAAGTCTAAGGCAACTCGATTTTGCAAAGTCATAAGACGATCCGCCTGTAGTTCTGCCGTGATGTTACTTAAGGCTCCTACAGTGATGTCTATTGTAGTCTCTACGACATGGACCAGTTGCCTTATATTTCTGCTGTTAGACATGGGACCCCAGAAGGGAAGAAAACCTTTAAGGAAATCTCCTCCCTCTTGTCCTGCTGTGTCCTTTGAATCAATAATCCCTCTGCCGTAACGGGTTCGGTGATAATTGGCAGAAGCAGTGTAAGTAGGGCGAAGAAGAAAGGCTATATAGCAAGTACCAGAGAAACCCGTTGGTAACCAAGTATAGGCTCTATCATAGCAGATGAAATAGGTGCCTTGAGACGGCACTAGAGGAGGCGAGTTTTGAGAGGAATAAATGTACGTGTAGGAGCAGTTATTCTTTTGTGCAGTGTCAGAAGAGCGATCGTTTATCTGTAAACAGAAGTTACCTTGATGCGGTATAGTCCAGATTGGCGAGGACTTTCATTTTCCGACTTTACTATTAAGACTCGACATATAGTGGGTGACGTTCCAATTGGTGTATGCTTTTCTTTCGTCGATGGAAATTTTACTGTTCTCCATGATTTTAGCCATGACTACCATACCTTTAATTAAAGAACTATGACTAAAATCCGGATAATTAATTTGTGTACTAACAGGTCGTCTAAATTTGCTTTGATAAGCATTGGAGAAAATGACGAAGAATGCCCAAGCAGAACCCTCATAAGAAAAAGGAAGAACTAGATATGGCATTCCTTTCCAGGTGGTATGTGGCATAAGACCACACACCCAACAATCAGTTGTATTGACCACTAATTGATGCTGATGTAATAGTTGGATAAAGGAATTGTTGTAATACTCGGTTCTTCTGACAAGTTCATGTGAAGGAAGAGTATGAAAGAGGTGTGGAAAGATAGTAGAAGAAGGCAAAGAGGAAGAAGAAGAAGGGGAGGCATCTTTTGGCTGCAAAGCATAAATTATCCAACCAATAATCGCCAAAGCAATACATAATGATATAAAAACACATAAAGTTATACTAAAACGACTGTACATTATTTTACAGGATGCTTTCTTCACTTCACCTCTTCTTTCTTTATTACTTAGTGTAGTTTCCGTCTTACTAGTGGATGCTCATGGAAATCTTCCTCAATCACTGAAGTCACGATGCTCTACCGTCCTATGACACTGAAGATCCTGCAGACCTATTGTCACTACTCAGGTTGTGACCTAGACTCCTACCATGACCCTGCAACCGAAACAGAATACTACACAAGGGAGGAGAAAGTTTTAAATGTTCTTTGGTCTGGGCCTTAGATTGTAATGTTCCTTCCCTGGAACATTCTGGTTTTGAAACAATGTTCGTGGTTCAGTCGTATCCAAGCGACGATGCGATGGAATTGCTTCCTGTAAAATGTCGTCGTCCTCTTTCTCAGACAGTGTCCCACTCAGGTGTGCATCGCTGAAGGGTACAAATCATAGAACTGTTTCGCTTTCACAGTCACCAACCCCTCTACGAACCCACTGATCAAAAGGCAAAGGCAAAGGCACTTTCTTGCAATGCACACCGTGAATCCAATTTCTCTTTCCTTCGACTTTAACTGCTGTCCTTGTAGTCAACAAGACTATTCGCGGCTCCCGCCACCTGGGTTGTAGATTATTGGACCTCTGAAAATCCTTCACGCAGACCCAGTCACCTGGTCGGATGGAATGACCTGGGTCTGTGGAGGCCTCCGGCAGAGCACTCTGAACCTGTTGATGAAGAACACGCAATTTAGTCGTAAGGTCATGCAGATAATCAATCAACATTGGATATGGCAAGTCTGAGAATTTCTTAGGGCGAGGTATTCCCCATACGTTGGCCGGACGGCCAAATACCACTTCGTAAGGGCTAAGTCCCAAACGAGAGTGTACTGCAGTTCTGGTGTATAGCAGAGCTAACGGCAAAGCTCAGGCCACTTGAGTCCCGTATTTGCTTGAACCTTTGCTAATTTCAACTTCAAAGTTCCATTGTAGCACTCTACTAAACCCGCTGATTGTGGATGATTTGCCGCGTGGAACTTTTGCTTGATTCCAAGACCTGCACAAACTTTCTGCATGACTTGGCGAACAAATTCGCTCCCATTGTCACTCCAGACAATGCGCGGCAAACCAAACCTGGGAAAGAACTCTTTTAGTAGGATTTTAGCTGTGGATAAAGCTGTGTTATCTTTCAAAGGGTATGCTTCTATCCACCTCGAAAAGGCGCATACTACCACCAGAAAGTGACCTGCTGGAGTTGGGGTTCCCTTTCCTGGATGTACATTAAACAAACAATACAGTGCTTTACTACATTGTCTGCACATTTTGGGATATTTTCATTTTGCCACACTGGAGCCAGAAGTTTACAAATGCCTTTTGCACTTAAGTGGGCTGGACAATGAGCCATAGTAACCACTGGGAGAACATAGGCATCTGGTAAAAGCCAACATTGATGTTCGGATAATTCCACCCAACAACCCATCTCATCTACCATTCCTGTACTTTCTTTCCACTTGCTCAACTCCCTTTCTGAAGCCTCTTTCTGAATCGCTTTCACGCTTTCCACTGTATTCTCACACATTCCTCTCTCTCTGACCCAATTCGCAGGACCTGCCACATACATTTGACTCGTTGAATCTCTCGCTGTCTTCTTTGCTACTTCATCAGCAAATGCATTTCCTCGACCAACATCATCCGTAATCTTCTTGTGTGCACTACACTTCACTATCGCTATTTGGATGGGTAAGGCAAGTGACTCAAGGAGATCAGTCACCAACTGACCATGCTGTATTTTGGTGCCATGTGAAGTTAGGAATCCCCTTTCCTTCCAGAGACGCCCAAAGTTGAACGCTACACCAAAAGCGTATTGGCTGTCAGTGTATACGTTCACTCTTTTCCCTTTCGATAATACACAAGCTCTTCAATGCTATCAATTCTGCTGCTTGCGCTGAATTGTGTCTAATACGTGCAGTTTCCACAATCGTATGTAAGGTAGTCACAGCATAGGCTGATACCGTATCTCCATTAGGCATCTTAAAACAAGAACCATCTACCCATAGAGTCCCATCCGGACTCTCTAGCGGTGTGTCTCTCAGGTCAATTCTTCCTTTTGTCTCTTCCTCAGTACGGAAGAAACAATCATGCTGATCCTCAATACTCTCCTCTTTTGGAAGGGGCAACAAACATCGTTTGATGTGTATATGACTAGCCAAAAGCGTCAGCTCGTATCCAGTTAGACGTGCACTCGTAAGATGCTGTGTTTTTGTTCTGTTTAGCAAAGTATCCACTGCATGTGGCACCATGACAATGAGAGTGTTATCCAACACCATTCCAGGAGACTGTCGGATAGAAATTGCTGCTGCTGCTGTCGCTTTGAGACAACTGGGCAATGCTTTAGCTACGGGATCCAATGTAGCCGAAAAATAGGCACATGGCCGCTGTCTGTCTCCAAATTGCTGTGTCAAGACTGACAATGCACAACCTTCTCTCTCGTGAACATAAAGCGTAAAAGGCTTAGTGTAATCTGGGGTGCCTAGTACAGGAGCAGAACAGAGAGCAGTGCGTCAATCAGTGAAACTCCTTTGGCACTCATCAGTCCAAGGAAGGGGCTGAGGCGTATCTTTTAAAGTGAGTGCCAACAAAGGTTTGGCGATCAAAGAGAAGTTAGGGATCCACTGTCTACAATAGGAAGTAATACCCAGAAAGGCACGCACTTCCCTTTGTGTGGATGGTACAGACATTCACGCAATTGCCTGAATTCGTTCTGGTGTCAATCGTCGTCCCTCCTTTGATAGGAGATGACCCAAATAGGTAACCTCTCGACAAACATATTGTAGTTTGGAAGGTGAAACCTTGTGATTCAGCTTAAACAAGTGGCGTAACAAAGCAACAGTGACATCTTTGCAGATATCTTTTGAATCGGCGGCGACTAACAAGTCGTCCATGTATTGAATAAGAGCAGCACCAGACGGCAAATGAAAAGTATCAAGATGACATTTTAAGGCTTGACTGTAAATGGAGGGACTTTCATAATAGCCTTGGGGTGCGCGCTTAAACTGGAGGCTTCGGCCTCCAAGAGAAAAAACAAAAATGTCCCTACTCTCTTCTACAATGGGAATACTGAAGAAGGCATTCTTTAGATCGATAACAGAAAACCAAGTCGCTGTGGAAGGTATCATTGTCAACAAAGCAGTGATATCTGGAACAACAAGAAATTGTGGAATCACAATTTTGTTAACTTCTCGCAGATCAATTACAAAACGGTACACAGGAGGCTGAGAAGGATCAGTACGTTTAAGAACAGAAAGAATAGGACTATTGCATGTGTTACCTCTTGTTTCTTCAACCACATCCTTCCGAATTAAATCATGAATGATTTTCAAAAGCGCTCTCTCACCTTCAGCAGAAATTCTATACTGTGGGATACGTGGTAATTCAACATTGGGCTTGAGTGTGACAACATAAGGCGGAATCTCAAGACAACCTACATCGTTCGGACCCGTGGCCCAAAGCGCTGCTGGAAGAGAAAGCAACTCAGGAGGAAACTGATCTTTGGACAAATACATTGGGGAGATCAACTTCTGTCCTAAAGTGAGATGTACGCCAGAAGGAGAACAATATATTGTAGCATGCATTCTTTTCAATAGGTCTAGGCCCAACAGATTCTCACCGCAACCATTCGTCAACAGACGTGGAGCTTCCAAATCATAAGGACCAACTGAAATAGGCAAAGGGCAAGAAACCGGATTACGAACAGGGGCGCCAGAGAATCCTACAGAAACATTTGTTAAGCCAGACAAAGGTGCTCCAGGGAGTTTAGAATGAATGATAGAACTTCTCATTGCTCCAGTATCTAGAAGAAATGGCTCTGAAACACCCATTGTAGTGACGTTAACATAAGGACCATTTTGATCTACTGGGATTGGCACAACTCCCTTACTTTGTCCATGGCTGTCCTAGCTAGTATGAAGATTCTCATTCTCGCCTTCAACATAATGGTCTTCATTGTAATACTGTGCAGACCTCACATTCTGCTGATCAAAGTAGTTCGCAGAATTAGGAGAAGGAAGGGCACGCTGTTCTTGAGTCAACACACCTCGACCTCTACCTCTGTTTGCTGACTGGAGGCCAGCACGACCTCGTGGAGCAGATAACGCTCCATTGCGCTGCAATAAAACCGGACAACTACTCTTAAAATGACCTTCCTCTCTACAATAGGCACATTGATTAGGACCTAACAAAGGTCGCGGATTGTATGACTCAGGTTTTTGATACAATCTCTGAAACTGCGGAGGCTGCTGAATTTGAGGCTGAACATAACGTGGCGGATAGGCTTGTTGCAAGAGAACCTTCGTTTTTAGTTCTTTCGTCTTTTTCTCTTGCTTTTCTTTTTCTTCTTTGTCCCTATTCTCATAATATTGTGCAGTAGCCAATATCTGGGCAGAAGAAGAAACAGCCCATGAACTTTCTGAATCCTTTAATTTGTGTGACAGCTCGGGAAGCAAATTGAATACAAATTTGTCCACGAATAATCGCTGTCCACCCTCGGTAGCCATGTCCTGACCACTGTGGTCGATAAATGTCTCCTCGAAACGAGTAAAGAAGTCAGAAACACTTTCATCTTTCTTTTGTTTGCATGCTGCTAGTTTATCCCAATTAACTCTCAGTGCAGGCATCATAGTTTTCATTAACGTGATGATTCTACCAGGAAGTTCCGAGATCAGAGCGTCAGGCTTTGCGCCACCCACTTGGTCTCTATCTGTATTTGCTATAACATCCCAAGTAGCTCCTAGTTCTTGTGCGTGGTCCTCTCTACGAATTTTAGCCCATATTGTCTGTGGGACTACATTACCCATCAACATATCAACATCTGCTAGGTTCATAATACAAGCATCAATTGTCTGCGATAATTCTTTATAATAGCCTGCAGGGTTCTTACGTGGATCTGGTATAGTCTGCTTAAGAGCCAAAACTTCAGATCTCTTCCAAGGAACATGTACCCATATACGTTGAAAATGAGCAGGAATAGGTGCATTAGCGCCTACAGCCGCAACTGCCTCTTTCCAAACTGGAGGAACCTCTCTCATAGGGTAATTTCTCAACGTCAGTTTAACCGACGGATCAGAGTCAAGAAAAATCTGAGAAAACAATAAGGATCTATAAGAGATAAGTGTCCTTACAGCTTCCTCAACTTTGGAACCTACAATAAGTCCTTTTTCAAAATCCGCCTGTACATTTAACAGATCTTGTGAGATCGGACTCGAACTCACATCTTCCCATTCTTTAATAAGAATGTCGCACATCATATTGAAAACATATCTTTGCGTAGGCACATTCCATTGCAAAAAGGTAGGCATAATATCAACCACACTGTATTGTGGACCCTTCTTGATCCATCTTTGTGCAAGAGAGTCTAGCTTCTCTCGTTCCTCAAAATCTGGGAACTGACTACGAGATTGTCTTCGAGCAAAAGCCGGAGACACATTAAAAGCTCCAAAGAAAGGAGATAGAATACTAGTGACAGAATCTGTGAGACGCTTACGCACAGACGGTGAATTAGACATTAGAACTGGAGATAGAGTATTAGGAGAACTGACAGGAGAAGAACTGATAATTGCAGGAGGAGCAGAAGGTAAAGGAGAGCTAAGATCAGGAGATGAAGGCAAAGACATTGAGACTAATGGTAAAACCGGCAAGGGTGGTAATACTGGAGGAGGCAAATGCTGAAGAGCCGGAACCGGCGGAGGTACCACTGGCAGCTGAACAGGCTGTAACAACTGAGGTACATTGGCATTTTGCGCATAAGGTGGAGGCAACCTTAATAAATGAGACATTAGGGGATCTTCTTCTATATCTTTCTTATTATCAGAAGGAGAAACAGGCAACACCGGATAGCATTTATCTATCGCCATACGATGTTGTCTTTCTGAAATTTCAGTCGCATTATCAATTTCATCATTTTTTAACTGTTGGGCAGCCTGTATAATTGTCATACCCTGTGCTTTCCTATCTCGTTTTGCTTGTTTAATTTCTTTCTATTTGGCTTCCTTTCGCCAAAGGCGGAAAGAGTCAAACATTGCCGACCGGGCTTTTCTTTTGAACAAAACTGTTTCTAAATTATCTAGCACATCAGGATTGAAGCTACAGTTTTCTGGCCATTTGAGAACACCATCTTTCTTCGTGTATCGAGTCCATGTCCCGTTAAAGGCAATGGGGCCGATACCATGTTTTGAATAGAGCTCATATGTGGGAGTTCCAACCGAAGGAATCGGACAAGAGTCCTCGAGTCGGGAGTCCCTATTACAACCAAGACAACAAATTCTTCCAAACTTAGTCAGACCAGGCATCTCGAGATGTCTCCGGACTGTTCACAAACTTCAAGGGAGTAAAACTCAGTTTACGCAGCACAAATGCACTTACCCTCGGCTTTAACTTTTGCAAAGGTTAAATCTAAGAAACCTAAGGACATCAAACGAAGAACCACATTGTGGGCGCGACCCACGAAAATACTTAACTAAGGACGTCTTCTTCCACCAACAGAGGCCCGTCTATCGTCTCGCCTTACCATATATCATCAAAGGAATGGGCCAAAGCAGGGCGGCAGTCAGGGCAGTGGTCGTCAGTAGCCGTCAGGAAGGAGTAACCGCGCTGCAAAAGACCTTCGGACCACTTTCGACATACAGGGGTTGCTTAGTGTGGCTCGCGAACCCTCCGGAATATTCTTGCGGGGTTCCTCACGACCTTCGAGCAGAACCGGTACCACTGAAGCCGCCCCACGTTGGGCACCAGTTGAAGAACCAGAACCTTTTGGGCCTGGCGGCGCAGGGTATGCCCTATGTCCCCGGAGTTCACCTGCTTCGCTACACAGAGACATGGGACACTCTGTCGGCGTTAGAAGATTGGATTTATTTAGCTGCAGCTAGTACAGTTATCCTAGAAGTACACAAAGTAGGTTCTCAGGAGACTGCCACTTCACTCTGTGGCGCATCAGATTGAATACTATACAATGTTATAATTATTAACAAGATACACTCTCAAAGCACATAAGAAAGAGCCAATAAGGAAAGTTGGAAAACAAAGCGGAACCAATAGGAAAGGTTTGAAAACAGAAATATCGGATGACTCGAAGAGACCTCTCCTCCAACTGTGTTTGTCACCTCACCCTCAAACTAATTCATTAACAGATTATAACTAACTTGCAGGTGGTGAGATACGTTTGTTTGTATTAGAGGACAGTCGTGACACAAGAGAATGCTGGCAGGAGACAATGAAGGCCAGTCAATAAGATACGGTCAGAAAATAATAATGTGAGCCAACAGATAGTTGAAACGAGGATTAAGAAAGCCAGACAGGGATTAGTGTACTCGGCTAGTTCTAACACCAGCTTTGCAAATAAAGGCCGAGGACGTATTTTGACACCAGGCTACAGAAAAAGCAGAATAGACTTCGTTCGCTGTGCTGCCTGAGTGATGGCAACACAAAATGGCGGCGGGTCACAAAATGGCGGGTCGATTCGATCGTGATCGAAAATCGAAGTTCCTCAAGTGGATACCCAATCAGTTCCCTAGTGGCAAAGCCTTTACTGAGGCTGAAACACAAGGATGTGTCTGATCTGCTTCCATGGGCCAATGATTGTTTGAAAGCCTTCCTAGAGCAGAAAGAAAGAATGCCAGATTATGGTTAATAGTTAACCTTGTTTTGCAGAGGTAGGGAGGGCTGTGCTCTCTCAGTGCTTACTCAGATGCACGGTGATGCTCGAAAACCTATGGCATGTTTTTCAACCACCCTTGACCCTGTTGCCTCTGGACTGCCCGGCTGCCTTAAAGGGGTTGCCACAGTGAGCACTTGTATGGAAAAGAGTAGGAGGATAGTAATGGGATACCCTTTAACTGTAATGGTCCCACACTCTGTTGAACTTTAATTGACACAAAAAAGACCCTATATTGACTTACAAAGTATGAGCAGAAGAGTTTGTCCATGGAAAACATTGTGTTAAAAAGATGTCAAGTTTTGAATCCATCGACATTACTGCTCGTAAATTACACTGTTTGTGATGAAGTTGAACATGATTGCCTAGATGTCACGGATGTATGTTCAAAGCCTAGACGTGATGTTAAGGCTAACCCCCTGAATGAGCCTGATTATGTAATTTTTGTGGCCGACTCATGCTTGAGAAATAATGCGGGTGCCCTGAAAGCAGCTTACACTGTATGTACAATAAATGATGTCATTGAGGCTTCATGGTTTCAAGGGGTTACCTCAGCTCAAGTTCCAGAAATGATTGCCCTTACCAGATTATGCATTTTAACTGCTCAAATGAAAGTGACTATATTTACACCACCAACTGCTCAAATGAAAGTGACTAATTGTACACCACCCAGTTCTTTCGGTAGGGGTAGGTCGTCCAGCGCAGTGACGCTGAGTTAAGGTTACTGCACCTAGAGGTCTCATAGCCCCGCTAAGACACTGTTGAGGCATGGCTAGTAGAGCCTTAGGATTACCCTCAACCTTGTTTAGCTACTATCCCTATTAATACGTGGTAGGTAGGTTGTTCCAGCAACTACCACGGTGTGTCGATAGTTTGCACATGGTCCTGACAAATTGCCGCTCGATCACTTGGACGTTTAGGCAAGAAACATGTTGACCCCTTTGTTAGAGTAGAACGCTAGGATCTTGAACCATTACTACAGATATGAGCCGCCACTCTTGTTCTATTTTAATCAGGTGGGAGCAATTTCATTAAATAGTTTATTGGACTACCCAACCTGTTTTAATTCTCATATTTCTCACACCACATCTACACTAGTCTGGGCCCCTCACTCACACCTCACCATATGGCAAGGAACTAAAGAACTCAGCCAAAGAGCCCCTTATTGGGTGCCCGTCGGGTATTGCAGCGCCAACCTGACGAGGAGCAGACCCAATTATGAAGCATGACACCTAGCTGGCTGGGTGTGTGAGGGCCTTAGTTCTGAAAGGAGGTATTCCCCTCCTACCAAACCACTTTAAGGACTACAATGTCCCATTAGTGGTTTTTACCTTTCACTTTGTACCTCTCTCTACTGACCTCCATGGTGACCCACCGAGGAACTGCATACCCTTTCTTGTTTCATTATCTGGGCACGTATGCTGGACCTGACCAAAAGCCCCAATCTGATTCTCTACTTTTTGACTTATATTTACAGATAGTCAGTACGGCTTTGGCATTGTCCATGATTTTGAGAAATTGTAGTCACAAAGACATTTCATGAACTCTTCAGGAACCCTGATTAGAAATGGGGTACAAGCAAGGATTTTGTTGGAAGCTCTCCAGTTGCTTGTGGAAATTGCCGTTTTTAAACATGCAGCCCATCGAAATGGTAACAGTGATATTGCCTTGGGAAATATGTATGTTGACTCAGTTGCACAGTATTGTGCCTGGCTGGCCTTCACATTTGATGGAACTTTCGCTTGTGAGTGTGAGGCAGACACTTCCTTTTCTATTTTGATGCCAGTAATCAATACTCGATGAATTGAAGGGAGTACAAGAACATGTTTCAGAAGCAGAACAACAAAGTTGGATCAGAGCAGGTTGTGAGAAAAATGCAAATAACATGTGATTGCTTTGTTTGCCCTAAGTTGGCCGGGTATGCCCGGACGTGGGTCCCTTGCTCACTTTGCTACTGGATTCAAGCTAGCCTGGCTGATGAAGGGCTGTCAGCCCAAAACCGGTCCTAGGAGGCTTGTTTACTGTCCAGGAAAGACATGGCTAGGCAGTTCAGGCTGGACTGTTCCCATGAGGCACAGGGTCAAGACTGATTTGCATAAAGCTGTGTCTGAACTGGGGTGGGGAAGTGAGATAAAGAACAATCATGGATTCAACCCAGATCTGTGACTGGGGGTGAGTGTCTGAAAAGTTTCAGTGCTCCGTCCATCATCTTCTTATGTTTGCTTTAATAACATGCGGCTGTCAGCTGATGGGAGACCAGTATTGCCTGATAGTTTGATGTTTCAAATAACACAATACTTCCACAGATACACACATTTAGAGAGGGATGCCATGACACATCTCTTTAGACTAAATTGGTTTAATCCCAGGTTCAGGATGCTCGCAGAACAAGTGTGTCATTGATGTGTGACATGTCAACCAATGAATGCAGGGAAAGTGCATGAGTCACATAGGGAGATCAGGTGGTCCTTTCAAAAGAATGCAAATGGACTTCATCGAGATGCCTGTCTGCAACAGACTGAGATATGTCCTGGTGTTAGTATGCATCTTCTCGAGATGGGCGGAAGCCTACTCAACCAAACAAAATGTTATTGTGAGAATTGATCCCCAGGTATACAGATTGAGCAAAGACTGCACTGTAGCTATTGACCTGAACCTTCAGGTATAGTCGAGAAACTCAATGGCACCATTAAATCTCAACCAGCTTAATTTTGTGCTTCAACATCAGTGAAATAGACAGATGCTTTGCCGTTGGTTCGGATGAGTATTCAAAGTATCCCTGATAGAAACATTTGGCTATCACCTCATAAACGTATGATGGGCCATGCACTGAGGCTAGCTGCTGTTCCTGTAAATGCACTTGTGTACATCACAGATACTATGATGCTCGATTACTGCAAAGGATTGGCTGATGTTGTACATTCCGTTTCATACCAGGTTGCAGCTGTCACTAAAGATCCACATCAAGAACAGTGCCACAACCTCCATCCTAATGATTGGGTTGTGATCAAGAAGCATGTATGGAAGAGTTGTTTGAAAATGAGATGGGAGGACCCCTTCCAGGTCAGCTCCAAGTAACCAACACTGCTGTTAAATGTGCAGGAGTTCTAAATTGGGTGCATGCTCGCACACCAATAAAGTGAGAAATCCAGAAGAAGAAATTGTGCTCTTTGAACCTGAACAATGAACACTGGTGACGGCACCACCACAAGCTGAGAGACCGCAAAGAGCAGTGATACCGAGATCACAACAGCAGCATAGAGAAGAAAGGGATGAAGATTTGCAGACTGCAAAACCAATACAAGTGCCTGTCATTTCACAAAGGGGCATTGAAGTCTCCAACGAAGGAGAAGCAGAGACTGACCCTCAATTTGGAGACAACATCAGTATAGCCTAAAGATCAGGGTGAAAAAAACATGCACTAAAACAAGAAGAGTCACCCATAGAGCTGAATGGCCACAAAAGTGTAATAAAAAAAAACTGAGAAGGAGCATATCAGTAGATCAGATTCCATCAACTATTACTGAGGAGAAAAATTCAAGTGATAAAGGTGACACAGAAGGTGATCCACAAAAACTGAGAAGATCGAAAAGAGCAAGAGTGCCTTGTTGAAAGTATTCAGTGCCTGAGTGGTCTTACTATGTGGACAAAGAACTGAATGTCACATTGGATGAACTGTGTGATGTGAAATCTGCCTGTTTGAAACTCCATGATATCACCAAAATGAGCATTGGCGATAAAGATACTTAACAAGAAATGTACTCTGCAATTATAAAGGGACATTGAAATGTCTAAAAAGTTGTTTGAAAGGCATAAAAGAAACTGACACTAACAGTCTCTTTTATTTAAAAAAAAAAAACATACGTAGGCCAGAGTCTGCAGTAGAAGAGTAGGGATGACAATTTTAGAAGAACACGGAGTAGGGTTAAGGATGGTTAATATGAAGTGCATTAAGAGGCTATTTACAGAATTCTACACTGAACTTTTGAACTTTAAAAAATAACAAGGTGATATATGGAAGGCTTAAATAAATCTTAGAAAATGGCAATCACTCAGGCCGCTTCCCAATCGATTGTACCATGCCACCCTTGTTTGAACTCAGCCAAATGCAAATCAGTCTTGACCCTGATCCCCATGGGAACAGTCCAGCCTGAACTGGCAGTTTGGGCTGGATTGCTCCAATGGGGGGGCCGGGTCAACACCGATTGCCATATGGCTGGGTCCAAATTAGAATGGCATGGTGAGCAAAAAAACAATGGATCTAGTCCCAGATCTCTGTTCTGGGGGGGTGTGTTTGACATTGTTCAGCATTCCATCTGTCATTTGTTCTTTTTTCATATAACTTTTGAACTTGCTTGTAGAGATCTAGTTCTAGACAAACATGTGTTGCCTTAGAAATGAATGTAAATATATTATGTGTTCAATTTTTGTAATAACAGCAATAATAATTACAATAGTACAGGTAGGGTTTTATTTGACACCTGAGAAAGACCTTAGATCTGAAAATGTAACTAAAACACATACATACATGAATAATGAAGAGCAACTGAAAGCTTCATTTGCTAAATACAGAAGAGATGATTACACAACTAACGGTAATTCTAGATTATTACAGGAATATGGACATGCCATGGGAGCAAAAGACTGTTATGTCTGTGCTCATTTACCATCATAAGCAAATGAAGATGTCACATATTATCACATACCATTATCATATGCAATTTTCAAAAGCATACTGCTTTCGCTTGTGTATAGACGAGAACACTATAAATATTTATATTACAACTATGATTCTATCTTTTCTAGAGTGTCTCTAATAGAAAGCTAGAATTTACACCCGCAAGCAAAAGAAATGGACGCAGCTTGGTACTACATTATACCACATAGACCTTTCAATAGTGTTAAGGCTTATCAAAACAATTAACCTGCTTAATGAGACAACTAGAGAAAGTTTTCATTATAACTCTAGGGAAAAGAAAAACTAACATAATATGTAGAAAAGATAAACATAATGATGTTTTGAAAAATGGAAGAAGGAATAAGATGAATTTAGAAAGAAAATGCTTGACAGTCAACATAAAGGAAAAATTAGCATTTTCAAAAGAAGAACATCCAAACAAACCAGACATACACGTATTAGTAGTTGTGAACATACATTCGTATTTATGGGAGGATTATGGCAAATTTTACAAGAAAAATCTGCAATTTCAGGAGATTATTTCATTTGTGGACAGGATGCTTATTTTCAGTTACCTGTTGATTGGGTGGGTATTTGTTGTTTAGCTGTATGATTTCCTAAAATGTGCCATATGTATAGTATAAATGCATTAACAATGACACTGGCACACAGACACACAAGTAGTACAAAAAATGGAGTTCAATTAGTAGCAGACATATTTAGCACAATCATTCCACAGCAGTAAACACTGAGCTCGTAGCAATTAGTTTCATAGTTTCACAAGATCGCTTAACATTAGATATTTTTATTGCAGAAAAAAGCGGAGTCTGCAAGATGCTCAAATTAACCCACTGTTGTTCAGACGTACCTGGTTAGAGTAAGAAAATAGAGGAATTTGCAAAGAACATTTCAGACTTGAAACCTGAATTAGAAGAAATGTAAACACCTAACATTTTAGAAGATTTTGAAAAGGAATTCATACAATTGGAAATTGGATTACAACAGCAGGAGAAAGAATTTTGAAAGCTATACTTATGCCAATACTATTTATAGGGCATTATTTACTATTTTCATTTGTTATTTAAAGACTGTAGATGTTACTCACACTAAAGAAAGGGCAGAAAAAGAAATAAAAGATTTGAAAAAGAATTAGAATTAAATAATCTCATGACTGATGATTGCAAAACGACATGAAATTCCAAAGTTTCGAACAAAAACAAAAAGATTCAACAGAAAATTAAAGTGCCATTTGAGCAGAACTCACATGTGAAATCAAGATTATGTGATGGTTACGATAATCATCAGATGGGAGAATTGAAGAAGCTAACTAATTAAGGTACAAATCCTTTAGAATAACAGCTATATGTGCAATGATTAACGGAAAACCATAAAGATGAAATAAGATATATAAATGTGCAAACTGCATCACACAGGCCTAGTTATTCATATAGACCGCAGAAACGCTTGAATGCAAGTTTTTTTAACTAGAAGTGAACTTGATCATGCTGAAAAATGCCCAATGGAATTTAGAGACCTGACCCTAATGTGACACGCTTAGAAGTGTTCGTCATAACTGAAGAATGTTCTGGTTTAATAAATGTATAACATTTTTCTAAGAAGCATATTATTTTAATAACTAAACTTCCTATTTTCCTTATATTTCACATGTTGCTTGAATAGAATATTTGTACATCTTAAAACAGTATTTTTTGTTTGTGTTAAGGAAATGTATTACTGAACAGTGTTTTTGCAAGTTGATCTCTTCTTCTCTTCTTTAGCATAGTTCATTGTTTACGCAATGAAACATTTAACATTGGAAGGATATACTGTGTTTAATGGCTATGGGAACGGAGGCTTTTGAATCAAGAAGCTACATACATAAGGTGTCTGTAACAAACTTTGTGATAAAACGTTGCAAGCTGCATAATTTTTCGTAGGAAAGGAAGAGCAGGACTCACTCTCAGATGAATTCTGCTACCTGATTGGATCCAAAGAAGGAAAGCCTGATACAATGTTTACGACATATTTTATGCCTTTTTAGGTCTTGTGTGGCGTTGCAGCACATGCGCTGCTCGCAAGATTTATTGTGAACAAGGAGTTTTAGAAAATGGCTTTAAGCCCCGCCCCTGATTTCCATTGGTTGGCATCACCGTTTATGCTAAACAGTGGCCTGCCAATGGAAATTAGGGTTTTTGGTGGACGCCCTTTCACCTGCGAGCCGGACTGGCTCACTTGCTTTGCTGCAGTCGCAAATCACTTTCTTATCTTTATGGGGCTGCAGCGCGGTCCTCTTTCACTTTCGGGACCGCGCCTGTTCTTTTATCTACCGAAGTGTATGTGATCTGTCCAGATCAGATACCAGCACGCTATATTCATGTCCACTCATTTACTGGAAACACACAAAAGCACTTTTGAATAAGCGAATATTAGGAAAAAAGAGTTTAAACTGCTCACTCTTGTGATCGCACATCCAAATGAACATGTATTCCTAGCTGTTCGGGGCACGTTGCCAGTTCATAAACATCTTAAACAAAATGAAAATGCTCAAAATTCCACCTGTTTTCCTAATTAAAGGACGCGGGTGTCGATTTTACCCGTGCAAAAACACACAAATAGCCAACTCGGTTTCGGATTCATCCTTTAAGTTTGTACTGCGCACAGGGTATTTTTGGCGCCAGCTACTAGCGCCTCCATTCTCGAAATTCTAATATATATTTACACACGCATTTTGACAGTATTTCGATATTATGATGCGCAGTCGCATTCTGGCCGCGACCCTTCGATAAAACCCCCGCGCTGCACGGCGTTCCTTTACATGCGCAACACGGGCTCGCCATATGAAATATCCAGTTATTATGAGGTCTCTCTTGTAAAATGTCTGCATGAAATTCGGATGGGGTGGAGGCGAACTAAATCCCCAATCGCAGCCCCCCAGACACATAACACGAAATAAGTTGTGCTTTGTAACCGTTAACACTACCTCCCATTCAGCCTGTTTTCGCATTAAGCTGATAAACAAACACAAAGCCTTTAAAAGAATCAAATAGCAAATTGCAACTTATTGAAAGAGCTGGGGTTAATGGCAACAGGGGCACAAACCATGCAATGGAGACAGACTCATAAAAGAAACGGTGCGCTATTCATGTTACGCGCAGAGACTAGAGTTTTTTTGGGATAATGCCTGGGGTATAAACAGCAGAAGAGACAAACAAAGGGTTCTTGGGGTGGAGGGAGGGGGCAGCATGAAAGGAGGGAGCCCCCGGTCTGTGACAATGACCTTCGGTATGCTCGGAGAGTTCGGAGGTAATTGGAACAAATGCCGCATGAAAGGGTTACAAAGGGGGACAGCTGTATCTTTGCTCGGCTCTGCAGAGTGAGGAGTAATTGAGAGTGAGGGAGGGGCCCGGGGGGGGTGTTCAGAGGAGTGTCTGGAGCTCTCTACACAATCTGTGCCAGTGTTTGTGTGTGGGCGCGCCTGTGTGAATGTTGGGGTGCATGTGACCTGTGACGTAGAAACACCCCCCACTCCGCAGTTGGGGGGCGAACTCAAGGGGGCCACTACCTGCACTGTACACTGGTGGTGGCGGGCCCCTGGCCTGAGCACTCCTGATTGGGTGCTGAACAGGAACCCCCCATGCATCTTGTGGGCAGGACCCCTCAAGTTTCCTTACCACTGATGTGACTGAATGAAAATGATAGGGGGTGAGCGAACCTGTGAGTGCATGTTTGTTTTTAGACTGTGTCTGTGACTTATGTGCAAACATGGAGGAGCGGAAGTGTGCGTGTGGTGGCGAGTTTAACTATAGTATGTCCCAGCCAAACACCAACGTCGGCTAAAACGCATCCAAAACGCCTCCGCCCGACTGATCGTCAACGCCCCCCGCCGCAGCCACATCACCCCCGTCCTGAGAGACCTGCACTGGCTCCCCATCGACAAGAGGATCACCTTCAAGCTCCTCACCCACGCACACAAAGCACTCCACAACGCCGGACCAGCCTACCTGAACAGCAGACTCAGCTTCTACACCCCCACCCGCCAGCTCCGCTCAGCCAACCTCGCCCTCGCAGATGTCCCCTGCATCCAACGTACGACTGCCGGCGGCAGATCCTTCTCTTACCTCGCCGCCAAAACCTGGAACACCCTCCCAACCCACCTACGACAGACCCAAGACCTACTCGCCTTCAGAAGACTCCTCAAGACCTGGCTCTTCGAGCAGTAGCGGCACCCAAAACCCCCCCACCCCTCAGCACCTTGAGACCTTCACGGGTAAGTAGCGCACTTTACAAGTACCCTGATTGATTGATTAATTGCATGTATCCATGTGATTGCATATTTGTGTAAAACTGGTTTATTGTGTAAAACTATGGGCATGCATGAATGCGTTCATGCACCCTTGTGTATACATGAATACTGAACCTTTCTGTTCCTTTCTGTTTGTGTATTTGCGTGGTATGTTTCTGCTATTAAATAAATAAAACGAATTTCGTAGCGCACGCTGCATTGCATTTTGCGATGCAGTGCGCGCAAAGAAATTTGTTTTATTTATTTAATTGTTTACTTACCTGCAATTATCCATATTCCGGTTTTTAGAACCCCCCACCCTGCCCCTCCTCCGCCCCGCCTTTCCGCCCCACGTAACTCCCTCCACGGGCCGCGGCTGCATGAGATGTCTGTTATTTCTTCACAATCCTCCCATTTGATAGACAGTGAAGATAACACCGGTTTATTGGTGCCCCTGGCTTTACCTGCACAGTGCCGACTATAGGCACTTGACACCACAGGAGGACTACTGTAAATATTAGTGTTCAATAAGAACAGACCGAGTTCCCTATTATTGCTAAAGAATTGAAATGGGCACAGCTACCCCAAGTTGTTTCCCGGTGCAGAGCAGTTCGGGAGGATGCAGCAGAGCCTTGGATAGAACATTTGGGATTAAAATTGGGAAAGAGCCAAGCCTCCCAGCCTTTATCAAAGACAACAAGCATTGGCATAGCCAATAGGTCTTGCCTTTGGGACCTTATAAGTGTTTAGCCATGCAACGGTTGATGTTGTTGCACCAAGGATATTGTGCTGCATAACTAAATACTTATAAGGTCTCAAAAGCGAGACCTATTGGCTATGCCAATGCTTGTTATATTAGGTGTTACTAGTTAGACTAGAGACTTGAGGCTTGAAGCTGAGAAGCTGAGACCCAGACCCATTCATTTGTCAGTTGTGGCTACTGCTGCTGCTGTTCATCCTATGCTTTACTGTTGATGATCAAGTTTTACAGATTACTACTGCAACTTTACGTTTCTTTGCGCAAACTACTAAGAATTGGCTGAGTTTCATGAACTACTCTTATGCGAGGTTCGGCTGCTTTAATTGGATTTTGAGTTTTTTACTCTCTTTATTTCACTCTTTCCCGTTAAACTTTAGCTTTTCATGATTTCTACTAGCTATAAATTGTGGCCCTGTTATTTAGAATAGGGTTATGTCCTTTATGGAACACGCTTGAAGCATTATTTGATTATTTGGTCTAACCCTACTTAGATTTCTGTAAAATTACTTGAAATCATTGACTAATCTGAATAAAAAGAATCTTACTAAATTCTTAATGACCAAAAAAAGTTTGAAATTATTTGAAACTCTCATCGTTGACTGAACTGAGAGCTATCATTGTGATTAATCTTACTATAATGAAACAGTTTGTGATTCTAAACACGGTGGCAAAGATCGATCCCTTGAAGCGAGTTATACTCGGAAGGCAGTGCGGGAAAGGGCGTTATCCCTGTAATTGATGGTAAGAAGAGGTTAACCCATATTATTAACATTTTGCCCAAACTACACGATATCAAGCTGGAGCCTCTCCAAATATGCAATGGAGCCAGACTCCAAACAAGCTCCTTGCTCCTCTTCGGAGGCAGAAGATTCAGTCTCCTACCTCTACCTCTTAAAGGCGTGCTTCCCATTCTTGATGTTGGATTGCTAAGTGGAGGAGAAGATATACTAGAAATATAGCCACCGCTTCCCTGGTTATCAGGGAGCGAGAGCTCATGTAATGTTGCTGGGCCGCATCCATCTTGGATTGGGCAGGTGAGGGTACCAGAGGTGAAAGAACCAAGCTTAATAGTTTAAAAGCCCCTGTACAGAGCTTGAAACGTTCTCCCAAAACATAGACTGCTTTTATGTGGCCCCTATAAGAAATAGCATGCTAAATGCGGGGACCCAGTCACAATTTGCATATGCTGTTAGAGCTAGAGCAGGCGCCACGTTAAAAAGATACCTTTAACATTAATGGTGTAACAGTATTCTCAAATTATTGAATACACTTATCTTAAATGACCACTGACTGTGTCAGGAAGGACGCATTCCTTACTGACACCGGAATTGGACAGCCTATTGAAATTACATGATAATTTGACCGTAACCCGTTCGCATCTTCCACAACATAGTTACACTTCTGGATCTTATACAATTTTCCACCAGTTCACTTGGACGTGTAGGCACGCCTTTGATACCTTGACTGATGTACTTGGGTTGAGGAGATATTTCCTACCTCTTATGAGTTCTTTCCCATTACAGCACTGACCAAACTCTCTGTAACCCGGTACTGATGATGATCGACCACTCAGCACATCCTTGGGCGTTTTTATGGTTCTTAAATCAGTGGATTATTTCTTGTACTACCACTTGACTGTTTTGTAACCGTTCTTTGAATCATATTTTTTGAGCTGTTTTTCACTGTTCCTCACATTACTTCATGTGTCACTTTCTGCACGAGCACTTATGTGCAGATAAATATTTGGGTTACACTGCATTAAATGCAATAGTGCTGATATAACTATTGCTGTTTATATAATGTTTTAATACAGACCGCTCTACACGTCTCATACAAATCGTTTTGTCTCCCTTTCTTCCCTTGCAACTGTAATTGCTGTTTTATACTTCATGAAATTGCCTACTAAATATTACCTGTTGAGACATTGTTGATTGCTATACTTGATCTACCTGAGTCTCGACTGGGCCTATGGGTTATCTCCTGTGGTTTTTCCTGTACCTTTCAAAAAGCGGCATTTTCAAAATTGTAATTTGAAAATCCAACTTTACCATTACAATTTCAGAGATACCAACCAATAAATGCTTACCTGTTCCCACTCAAAGTTAGCACTTATTAAATGTAATAGGGCAACCCGATGTTATCCTATGGGCCAGGTAGGTCTCACAGTAGTAAAAAATGGGTTTAGGACTTTTTCACTACTATGACATGTAAAACTTAAAAGTACACATCCAGCCTTTTAATTACACTGCACCCTGCCCTATAGGCTACCTAGGACCTACTATGGGCATGACATATATGTAATAAAAAGGGAGTTTAAATCTTGGCAAGGGGTTTATATTGCCAAGTAGACTTGGCAGTTTAAAACTGCATTGAAGCTGCAATGGCTGCTTAAGTGGATGGCACAATACGTGCTGCAGGCCCATTAGTGGCATTTAATTTACAGATCCTGGGTTTATGATTAACTAGTCTACCAGTGACATATAAGTAAGCTAAATTTGCCAATCAGGTGTAAGCCTATTTTACCATGTTTAGGGGAGTGAGCAAAAACCCTTTTGCACTGGTTAGCAGTTGTAGAGTGCACCAAGTCTTAAGCTAACAAAGAGGGAATTCAGTAAAAATAGGAGGGGAGAAGGCAAACGTTTGGGGCAAGACCAACCTAAGGCTGACAGGTCTAACAGTGTTTTGATCACAGGGTGGATACAGCTCATGCTGTTTGTGTTAATGATAAGGTTAAAAGAGTTTTCCTTTCCCTTTACCAATTTTCTTTCAGAAGAGTACAGGAAGGAGGCGTGGCCGACCAGGCAACTAAGATGGCCGCCTGACTCGAGAGCTCTGGAACCGTCACAGCGTTATTTTCACCCGCCTGCTTAAATATGCGCTGAAGACAGCCCTAGAACACCTGTTGGAAGCCCTGGTGATGCAACAGCTGGACATGCCCAGGGAGCCAGGATCCAGATCCTGCGCTTCCGAGCCTGACACGGCCCTCGGAGGCCCGAGTCGACAGGGGACTCTGGTGACCCTGAGGGCGGGGCTCGGAGCACACTCATCTTGTGCGGCATGACACGGCACGATCCACTCTTCTCAGATGCATCTCAAAGAAATATATGTGTATAGATGAGTGTTAGGAGAGTACATACGGCTGACTTACACCTTAGATGTTCATCCTGGAAATGTACGAGGACTTTCTTGCTCCAAAAAAGGTAGACAGGTGACAGCTTTTCTAGCAAGGCATTCCATTCAACTTGCTTTCCTACAGGAGACACACTATGCACCGCTGTCAGCCCATGGCTTTGCTGCGTCAGGGGGACAAAACCATTTCTTTTCCAGCTAAAGCACTTACTCCCGTGGGGTGTGAATTTTCATACATCCCTCTCTTCCCTTCCAAGTTTTATCGGTTGTGAGGGACCCAGAGGACAGATTTCTCTTAGTTCAGGGATCCCTTGGAGGGACACAGTTGCTTCTGGTCAATATATACGCTCCGAATGTTAACACGCCCAAATATTTCTCCACGATAGCTTCACATATAGACCGACTGAAATCCAACACTATATTACTGGGGAGGTGGCATTTCAATCTTACACTTGACCCTGCCACTGACACTACCGAATCTGGCCGTGCCTCAAAACCACAGGCTACAAAGGACCTCTTCTCTCTTTTGCAAAGTGCACTTTTGGCAGACCCTTGGTGCATCAACTACCCAGGCTACCGTAATTATTCCTTTTATTCTACCCCACATGGCCCCTAGTCCAGATTTGACCATTGGTACCTTACGCCACAGCTTCTCTTAGACGTACACAAAGTTGAATATTTACCCTGTACCATAGCTGATCATTCCCCAGTCTTACTAGACGTGGTTTTTCCCCAGTCCCTAAGCAGCGGCCTTTATGGAAATTCCCGGCTAATGCCGTATTGGATTCTGCATTTCACAGTGAGGTGGGGGAAGCTATCACAGAATTCTTTCAATTGAACATGGGCACTTTACTGTCCCAACTTGTGCTATGCGATGCGTTTAAAGCCTTTATTCGGGGTGTTTGCATCTCAAAACATGTTGGCATGTTCAGCTCCATTTGAGATAAATTGAAAAATTTGATAGTAAGTTAAAGGATATTGACACTGCCATTCAAAATTCTCCGTCTTTGACACTACTCCGAGACCGCTCCCAGCTGCTGACTAAGTTTACTGATGCAGCTGCCCGAGAGGTCAAGTACATGGGTAAATATCCTAGAGTTAGGTGTACGGCGAGGGGGAGCGACCTGGTAGAATGCTTACACACCTCCTTAGACCACAATACCGGTCGACATACATAACTCACCTAGCTACAGACTCTGGTGACTTACTAACGAACGGGTCGGACATTAACACAGCTTTTCTCGATTATTATACCAAATTAAACCAAACGCGAAACTCACCTACGAGCCCAGCCCTGTCTGCCTATTTACAAGAGATAGGCATGGTCTGGTTGGACAAGAGACAGCAGGAGTTTCTGGCCTCCCTGATAGACACTGACGAAATCAAGCAGGCCATTAAAGATCTGGCCAGCAGTTTTGCCCCGGGTCCAATGGGCTCTCTGGTGATTTTTACAAAGCCTATCAACACAAAGTTGCTCCCCATCCCTTGGAGGTATATGACGAGGCCCTGCAGTGCGGATCACTCTCACCAACAATGCGTGAAGCCATGATCACACTTCTACTCAAACCGGATAAATCCCCCCACAAATGTCAATCCTATAGGCTGCTGTCACTACTTAATCATGATTACAAGATACTTGCTACCCGACTGGCATTACTAGTCAACACCACCCTTTGCCCCTTTCAAGCTGGATTCATTCCGGTAAGGTCTACCACTCTTAACCTTTGTACAGTCTTCTTGGTGATAAACCAAATGGAGCCCACTTTACCGGTGGCAGCAGTTATGCTGGATGCCGAGAAGGCTTTTGATTCCCTAGCATGGTCCTTTTTGTACGCTGTCATACAAAAATTAGGAATCCCCATTGGATTTCTAAATCTTGTTCGCTTATTATATTCTGACCCAACTGCAAGACTGAAAGTGAATGGTACCACCACGTCTCCATTTGCTTTGACATGGGACACCAGACAGGGGTGTCCACTTTCACCTGTGCTTTTCATTATAGCTATGGACCCGCTAGCTCGCTACATTCAGGAACGCTAACTGCACCATGGATTACAGTTACACACGGGACCACTCATCGCATCATTTTACGCGGAAGATGTGATGCTATTTGTATGCAAGCCTGCTCATAATCTGCCCCCTCATTTGCGGGGGGTGGTCCGCTTTGGCGTTTACTCAGGACTGGTCATCAACTGGACCAAGTCCGAAATATTCCCATTGACTCCCGCCACAACCCCGAGTGACATGGAATTTCCCTTGAAATGGTGCACTGATTCACCTAAATATCTAGGCATTTTCTTACACTGTAAAGCCCCGGAGGTCATCCGTTTAAATTATGGCCCAGCGGTTGAACGCCTCGAGACAAATCAACAAATGGACGAAGCTTCCGCTCTCTATGACGGGGAGGATTGCCATAATTAAAATGGTAGTACTACCACAATTTTTATACCTTTTTTTAAATCTCCCCATTCCTTTAACGTTGATCTTTTTTAACACATGCCGGTCACTTCTGATAAGATTGGTATGGGCGGATAAGCAACCGCAAGTGAATTGGGCCATCTTGACCATGCCTTTTGAGCGGGGGGGGAGTTGGGGTCCCGGACTTCTATTTATATTACCTCGTGGCCCAAGTCCATTTTACATATTACTGGTTTCATCCAGATGCCCGACTTCAATACCTCAAACCCGATGGCTCGCAGGTACATCCCCAACCACTATCTACACTGCTGTCCTTGGGCCTTCCACAATGCCATGCAGAAATTCAAACTGTCCCCACGACATATTGGGCATGGTCGAAGTTGCGTAAATACCTAAAATACTCATCTTTATACTCTCCACATTTATCACTGGTAGATATCCCGTGGATACCCCCTACTATGGAAACTCTCACTAAACAAAAGCTTCTTAAACATCGACTCTCAAAACCGGGTGACTTGTTTAATGACTCTAAACCATGTTTGACTGCCGACTTGACCGCATGTGGTACTGCGACTTACATGGACAGCTTCTTGCTCCATAGAATATGTAGCTCCCTATTGAAGGCCCTCCCTGACTCCTCTACCTAACCAGTCAACTTTCCACCACTCACACTTCTTATTACTTCACCCGACAGTGCACCTTTAGTATCACGCATGTATCACTTGTCGCTCACCTGTAGGCTTTAAAGTACGCGCATCCTGGGAGTAAGAATTAGATATTACAATCATTGACGACATATGGAACTACTGTTGCTCCCAGACGCGCTACCTCTCATGCAACTATAGACATATATGATTATATTTTAATTATCTTCATAGAGCCTACGTTACTCCCAAGCTATTGGCAAAGATGAACCCTGCAGTTTCAAGCACGTGTGTGCGCTGTGGCGCCCTTGGCGCTGATTTTTTACATCTTGCATGGCTTTGTGCATTGGTGAGCACATACTGGGAAGACATTTTTCGACAACTGTCTTCATGATAGAACAACCTGTACCCCCAAACCTCTGATGGCCCTTTTGGGATATGTCAAGCCGTTGAGAAGAAGCATTCGACGATTTTCAGCAATGGCCTTGTTGATAGCATTAGCACGGACATGGATTCGGGATCGCGCCCTGTGACATTTGGCAAGCGCTCAAGAGCTACCTACAGGCCCATTCCATTGATCACTAAGACCATGAGTACATTTACACGCTGGTGGTATGTTATTTTCACGTGAACCTGGAAATATGTTGAACCTTAGATGCTCCCAATGAGACCAACATTCGAGACTCTGTGACTATGATAATACTATGATTGTATTTCGTGAGACTGCTGTACTGTAACTGTTTTTGTTGGATCATTATGTGAACTATGCTCCTCTGTAATAGTTTATCTTTTTGTGTTGTTTGTAAGAGGACATTTATATCTGACATGATGTCAAAGTTGGTCCAGCTTATTGTGGACCACTGGCTTGTTAAATCATTGATTGGTTGAAATGTCTCTTGGAAAAAAGTAATAATAAAAAAATATGTTTTAAAAAAAAAGAAGAGTACAGGAAGAATGTTTCATCTGAATCAATCCATGAGGTTCCAATGCCTCCATAAATTTACATAGGTTGAGATATGATATGCTTTTTTATTGTAATCTAATTTTTAGATCATATTACTTGATATCACGTGTTAGTAGTTAATATTTTATAGAACTGGCGTTACTTTGCTAATTAATCTTTTTTGGTGCCCCCTTCTTTTTCTGACCTTTAATATCTATCATAGACCCAATGAATTTTAAAATCTTAAAGACTATTATCTTTTACTAAGTTTCACTCTTTGATACTAGTAATAACAAGTATTTCTGTTTTCTAAATGCATAGCACTCAAGTCCAAAGACTTTCCTTTTCTTCATATGATTGAAGATAGAATCTTGGTATGTAAAATAGAAACTTTTATTATCGCATTACTGATTTATATCATGAGATATACACTTGTTAAAATTAATGTTCCATTTATGTACCTTTCTTATATTTTGCTTTGAAACAAATACAATTATTTAACTGGTGTAAAAAAAAAAGAACATTCCAACATTGGACCAATAAAAAGTGCTGTTTAAGGAATGTTGTGCAGAAGTGGTAGTCCATTCTTGAAGCATGGCGCTAATTATGGAGCAGCTTAGCTTGCACTCCTACTTGTATTTTCAAAATAATTTGGTACTGATAAAGCCAAACCTAGAAATGTAAAGAAATATGGGATATTAAAACGAAAACGGAATCAAAAATGTTTATAGACTCAAGATTCAGTTACATGTTTCTGATATTTTGCCTCTGCGGCAACTTTCATTTAGTAAGTTACCTTGCTTTTCATTTTGAACAAATACAATCCTTTTGGGATAAGCATAAAATCGCGATGGGAATTGCAAAGCAACTTAGTGTGCCATATTTTGCATCAATAATGCTTCCAGAAAAACTAAGGGGCATATTATCAACGGCCAGCGATAATTATCGCTGGCCGTACATAGCGATAGAAATATTATTGCCGGCTATCGCTGAATATTATCGCCATGATAACGCTATATTTACAACGCATAGCGCCATGGCGATAATATTTCAGCGATAGCTGTGTTTTCAATGGAACATCGCTGGTTTTCCAGCGATGTTCCATTGAAAACAGCGATAACATTGCTGATACGACCCTGTGGTCGTATCAGCATAATCCATCTCCCATTAAAAGTATGCCTTAGTCAGGAATTTAACAGACGTTAAATTCCTGAGTTAAGGCTGAGGTAGCGCGATTTTTTTTATCGCTGCACCTCCTTGTTAATATCGCGGAGCTGCCTTCACGATATTAACATGTGTTGTTTTCACAGCCACGCCTTCTTTGCATCTCATTAGCGATGCAAGGCTGTGAAAAAACGGGCTCTACATCAAGGAAACACGCGCTAGCGTGTCCTTGATGATACTGCGATATAATTATCGCTGCTTTTCGCCCAAAAACGGATGCTAAAGCGGTAATAATTATATCGCCAGCCCTTCCTAATATGCCCCTAAATATCTGTGAAGTACGCGCACACACAGGGGCTTATTTACAAGCCCATTTCGCTGCCAGTGCATCACTTTTAATATGGGAAAAATAAGCCACACTTAAACATGCCAACCAATCAAGATTGCAAAATAGGGCTGCCTGTCAATTCAATACAATTTGTATTGAAGCACTTTCAGCAATTGCTTTTACTTCTGAAAGAGATAAAAGAGGCGTTTGTACTTTTTAGGAAATATGTAACTGAGGGCCACATGCATGAAGATATTTTGCGTTCGCAAATTGGCTAATTCACAGAATCAGCCCATTTACAAATGTACCAACCAGCCAATTTTGAGAATTAGGGGCTTATTTACAAGCCCCTTGAGCCACCGGTGTGTCATTTTTTATGACGTTCCGGCATCGCAGAGTGCAGGCCCATTTCTATGAGGCCATGCAAGGTCACCCTGCATGGCTTTTAATGGCCTTTTAGATATGGAGTAAGGCAAGGCAGCACAGCTGAAGTCTCTGTATTGCCTTACACTGCATCAAGGAGGCGTTCCATGGGCACTGCAGTGGGTGTTCCCACGCAACACCCATGGGTTTTGATGCACTCCCAGATTTACAAGGATCTGTAAACATGGGAATGCGTCAAAACTGTACGCCTAACCAGGGCAGGCGTAATGAGGAGAAATATCTTTATTTCTCCTTGTTTTTATCTCTTTCCATTGGTTGGCATCAATTTGCGCCTAGGTTGCGATCTACCATGTCCAGTTGATTGCAGTTGGTGCTTAACACTTTTTGGCGCTATTTTTATTTCAAACTTATTTATATTTCCGCCCTGTTGGGTCATAATGTATGGACAGGTGTTCTAGTAACATTATGACTAGAGGGAAATGCTAAGAATAAAGAAATGAACACCAAGATGTAAAGTGCCTTAGCGAATCAGAATAATAAATTACTTCATGGGGAGCATTCGTATGACAACTTGAAATCTTTGTTTGATACAGTGCTTTTTGAGGATTCACAGTGACAGTTGGCATGGTAGATTTAGTAATACATTTTCACCCATCAAAATGCTCAAGCTGCAGGAATCCTAAGAAAACAAGCATCCTCAACTATCAACAATGTACGCCCCAAGTGTGAATTAAAGTGAGCACTCTAAGTAAAATGTTTCTGTTTTGTCTAGGTTTTGATGTAAAAAACTTCTACGTGATCCTGGACTTATGGTATGAAAATATGAAAATATTGGAACGCACACACGATGTATGCACTGGACATGATGATGAAATGGAATTTTGTGGAAACTTAAAAGGAGGTATGTAACCCGGCTCGATGTTTCCATCCCCAGTACATTTTGAGTACTCAAGCAACCAAAAGAGGTATTTGTGTTGTGCAATAAAGATGTACAGGACAATTTAACAAGGTTAACTTAGGCTTGTGTGTAATTTGCACATATAAAAACTAGTGTACAGTTACTCAGAAGAGTATACTTACACATCTACACCCACTGAAAAAATGGGAGGAGCCTACATTACAAATGTAAGTTACTATGAAATAACAGTAGTAAGTCTAGCACCACACATGGCGAACCCTTGGCAGTGCAACACCCTTCCACAGAAAATGATAGAGGCAGGGACTTAAATGTAACCCCCATTTGAAATAATGTTAAATTAAATTAAAAGATTTCAAATAGTTATGAATATAAATAAATATAATGTAATGTTAACAAATATATACAACACTGCTTATATTTATTTTAATTATCAAATGTTTTAATAACTTCTTTTGCATTTAAAAAATAATGCAGAAATCATTTTTTTAATTTAACCTACATAAAAATATATTTTAAATAGTTTATTTTTAATTCAAAATTTTGTTAGAACTGATGTTGCATTTCTTACTTTATTTATCTACTTAAAGTAAACATAAAAATAATTTGCAGTAACATTTAACATAAACATATTTTACAGACACTAACCAAGTTGAAATAGCTTTTTTTAAAAGCTTTTCCTAGACTTTACCATGCCAAGATCTCCACCCCAACTGTGGAGTCTCCCTATGGTAAAGTAGTAAAGTATAGAGAAAAGTAAAAAGGTTTATTCAACTTTGGAAAAGTCTTTAAAAATATGTGGTATGCAAAATATTAATTTAAGTTAATTTTATATATTTATTTTAAATGTAGAACTTGAACATAAAATGCTAAAGCACTATTGACTAAATGTTGAATTAAAAATGTAATTATTTAAAGTAGTTTAAATTAAATTACAATTAGTTCCTTGAAATAAATTAAAAATGTATTTCCCACCTACTTTTATATGCATCAATAATTGTTAAAAGTGATGTACAGAAATAATGGAAAGTTATTAAAATATATTATAAAAGAGTTATTTCCACATCAATATTTAAATCCCCAAACATATTTTATGATTAAATTAAAAATATGCACTATTTGTATATATTTTTTAACATTAAATTATATTTATATTGAATTAATTTAATTTAATTTAACATTATTTCCTATAGGGTTTTATTTGAAGTCCCTAACTCCATTGATTTCCATGGAAGGGTGTTGAAGTACCAGTGGTAGGCCGTATGTCATACTGGACTTACTCCAGCTCTGAGTACTACCATGTTTGGTCCCTCCTTGGCTGTAGTAACTTTATAAGGGCCATTTGTGAATAGGAATGTGGGTATTCTTAAGTTGGTGGGTAAACTTCCTTCCCTAAACCCCTCCCTGATTATCCTTTAACCCCTCACTCCTCCTCATTTTCTTTCTATTAGTGAGTATTCTCCATTTTCCATCCACTCCCCTTTGTCCCTCTCACATTTACTACAAAATTTATATTTACATGTGCAGAGACTTCACACCCACACCTAAGCACAGAAAATGATAGGCGAGGTAGAGGCATAAACCCTGCACAAAGGTTTGAGAACTGCATTTTGTAGGACCTTCCGTAGTACTACAAAACCTACTAATAAATGGAGTTTGTGAATAGGCCCCTGAGATTTGAACATTCACCTCAAATGTGATTATGTATTTTTGAAGATGAAGATAGCATAGCTCAGAATGAGTTCCCCTTCCTCTGCTGTAATTTCACCTGCACCATCAGCATGGAGAGCCCCACAGCTAGACTTATGAGTACACCTCTACTGTCACCTGCGGCTCTTTCCACGTACTCTCCTGTACTGCAGGAGCGGCCTGTGCAGGTAGGAGCGGTGGGGTGGGGGGGGGATTCAACAGACGACAACGGGGGAAATTACTTATTTATTTAATTTTCCCTTGTTGTCGTCTGTTAAATCCGAAGCCACCCTGCCCCATAGCCCCACCGCTCTTACCTGCACGGGCTGCTCCTGCTGTACTGAACCCCCAGACAGCGTTGACACTATTTGGAACAAATTTGAATTTGTTATTCATGTTTAGCTAAATCCTTGTTACTTTAACAATAACTGCCCTGTGTCTGAGTAATCGCAATTAAATATTGATTCACATCTGGCATTCTCACAGCAATGGTGACAATCGAAATAATGCTTTGAGGATGTACACCCTTTCATTGGGAGAAGTCTGATAAGTCTTCAAAATGAAATTCCACTGCCTTTGCCTTCCTTCCTCTTTCTATGTTCACAATTAGGGCCTGATTATGAGTTTGGCGGTGTGGGAGCAGGCTGCCACACCACTGCCACATTCTCACACTGCCAAAGAGGGCTACTGCCTGCCAGATTACGACTGAAATCATGGTCTGGTGGGCAGGTGAAGTGGCGGTCCCGTGGCAGTGCAGTAAAAAGGCTCAAATGTGAAACCTTAATGCTGCACTGTCGCAGAACTGCCACAGTGCGTTCCAGCACAGCACCATGCCGGGCTGGAACTGAGGGTGCTAGCACACAAGGGGCACAACATGCACCCACCCTGCATGCACAAACACACAAGGGGAAAGGGAACCCTTTGCGTCCTGACCATCAGCAGTTTCATGGAGTAAGAATCTCCACGAGACTACAGACAGTCAGGAAACCAGGGTATTGTAAGCCACTGACTGCCGCTTCACCGCCATGGAACACGGTTATCTGGAAGTTGCGGTGGTCCAATGGCAGTCTGACTGCTGGTGCAGAAGTGGCCGGATTGCCACCGTGAGTTTGGCGGTTCATGGACCACCAAATGCATAACCAGACACTTAGCTCTGTAGAAAGTGATCTCTGATTCTGCCATGTAAGAGGAAGTATGCGATTTAGACAGGAATAGCTTAGTACACAAAGGATTGAGGTAGAGAAAGAGGTAAGATAGAAAGACAAGTGTGTTAGTGAGAGGTAGAGGCAGAAAGAGCTAGAAGGAGAAACATGAGGTAGCAAGAGAAGACTAGAAAGAGTTGTGAGGTAGGCAACAGGACACAGACATAAGAAGTAGAAGAATGCAGGTTAGATGAATAGAGTAGTTAGTCAGTGAGAAAGGTAGTGAGGGTATGAAATGTAGAAAGATGCATGCAGTGTTGAGAGAAAAGAGGTGAATTAAAGAGACAGTATCAGACAGGGAAAGAAAGGTGATATAGAGGTAGATAGGATAGGCAGATGATTAGGTAGAGGGAGTGCTATAACATAGAGAGTGAGGTATGCCCAGAGGGGAGGTAGAGAGATGTACAAAGAGTGTGAGGGAAAGAGGGGCAAGGTAGAGAGGGTAGTTGCAATATAAAAGGAGGTTCAAAGAGAGATGACAATGAAACATATATCGACAGAACAAAAGAGGTAGAAAAAGAGAGGTAGCAAGAAAGGAGTAATATAATGAGAGAGGTGAGGCAGAGATAGGTATGGTGAGTAGAGAAGGTGAAGAGGTTAGACAGCAAACAAATGGTTAGATAAAGTTAGGTAGTTAAAGAGAGAGGCAAGGTAGAGAAAGATAATATAGGAAGAGAAATATAAGGTAGGGAAATGAGGTGCAGAAAGGTGAGGTAGAGAGACAGGTGAGAGGGAGGCAGAGAGAGGTACAATACAGGAAGATGAAGAGAAAAGTGAGACAATAATGAAATAGATGAGTAGAAATATAGTGAGGTGTAACAGCAGTGAGGTACTGAGAGAAAGCTGAGTTAGCAAGAGAGTCGAGCAATAGAAGTAAATATATTGAGACCGGCAGGCACAGAGAGAGGTAGCATGTGGTAGAGAAAGATGTGAGAAGGGATAGACATAGGTAAGGTCGAAAGTTGAAATAGAGAGTTGTGGTAGGTACATAGTGATCTACAGATAGGTAGAGAGTAAGTGGTAAAGAGGGATGATGTGAAGTAAAGCTATGAGACAAAAAGATAATTGCCATCTACCTGCCTGGGATCTGAATGTTAATTTAGGGCAAGCAGGGTGGGGTCATGCACATGTAGTTTCTCTGAAGTAGTCAAATTTGAAAACAATCTGGTTTTATTCACAATGTTCCTAACTTGATCACTTTATCAGGACCGCTACACCACTTCACTCTACACCACTGCCCTCTATGCCTCTCTAGTCTACTCTGCACCACTCCACTCTATGCCACTGCACTCTATGCCTCTGTACTCTACACCACTCTACTCTATTCTGAACTACTCCACTCTATGGCACTCTACTATGCACCACTGCACTCTAGGTCACTGCACTCTATGCCACTCTACTTTCCTCTGCACCACTCCATTCGATGCCCCTGTACTCTGTGCCACTACACTTTACTTTACTCTGCACCACCCCACTCCACTGTACGCCACTCTACACCACTTAACTCTATGCCACTCCCTTCCACCGTACGTAACTCCGTACATAACTCTATACCACTCTGCCCCACACACTGCCACTCTACACTATACCTCTCTCCACTTCACTCAATGTCACTCTATTCTATACCTCTTCACATTACACCACCTCAAGCCACTCTACTCCCCTCTACTCTATGCCACTCTACTGTGATCCACTCTACTCCACACCACTCTACGCCATGCCACTCCACTTTACTATACTCTGCTCAGCTCCAGTCTACCCATTTCACTCTATGGCACTCTACACTATGCCACTCCACTTTATGCCCCTGCTCTCTATGCCATTGCACTCTACTCCACTCCACGCCAGTCCACTCTACTGTACGCCACTCCACTCCGTTTTATGCCACTCTACTCTACACTACTTCACTTCACGCCAATTTACTCACTCTATGCCACTTCACTCTATGCCACTTCACTTTACACCACTCCCAGCTACTCCACTCCATACCACTTTACTCCACTCCACTCCATTCTCCTCTGCGGTGCAACATGGCTAAAAGACGTTGGCAAAGCCATTAGTTCTTGGCTAGGCGGAAACTATTGGCTTTGCCAATGCTTGTTTATGATATGCCTGTGGGTGAAACCCCTTGTAGTGAATCTGATTTGTTCACTAAGGATCGCCACTTTCGTTCCAGTTCTGGGAACTCACACACTTGACTTTAGTAGTGCTGTGCAGAAACCTTTCATAGCTCTACTCATCTACCTCATTCCTGTCCAACAGTATTAAACCGGGTAGAGAGACAATGGGCTCTTGTCCCACTCTCATCTTTCAGAGGAAACTGAACTGTATCATAGAGCTTTAGTGTGGATCTGTACCGCCTACAATTTACTAACATTTCAACTCTCAGACTCACACATAGCGAAGCTCTGCCAAGGCACCTAATTCCAGACTTGCAGAACTTCTTTAATTCTGTAACTGTCAGCCACACTGACAGCAGACTATTCTCCATCCTTAATCAACAAAATCCTGTTCTCTCTTACCCCTAGACTATCTAACAATTCCTGCCACCCTGGCTGCGCTTTACTCCAGCTGAGCCAGTCACAGTCAGTGGTATGCATTACCCCCCCGCAGCAGCTATCCTTCAACCTAGCCTACTGCCCTGCACTGACCCGCAGGGCTACCTATTTATCTTCCCCCGGGAAACTTCACCTTGTACAGGAGTCCTCACTGAGAGCCTACTACCTCCAGACACCCAGGCCCCATTAGATGGCCAAGTACTTATTACTCATAAACTTCGCCCGGTGCACAGCTCTTCATGGAGAGACCGTTTTCTCCAGACCGTCAAGCCTTATTAGGTGGCCAAGCCCATTCTATGTACACCCTTCGCCTTGTACTGAAGTCATCATGGAGAGCCCACTCCCTTCAGACACTTAAGCCAACTTCTTCCTGAAAACTAAGCCCGTTTGCTGGCCACACCGCTACTAAGTACACCCTCCTCCTTGTACAGAAGTCCTTATGGAAGCCCGCTCCCTCCAGACACCCATGCCTCATTAGGTGGCCAAGCCCCCTACTACGGACACCCTTTGTCTTGTACAGAGGTCATTAAGGAAATCTCACTCCCCCAAGACTCCCAAGACCCACTCTATACTCAAGCACTCTTCGCTGAGTGGCAGTTTCTCCAGACAGAAGTCACTACTATGCACACCCTTCACCTTCACCTTGTATAACGATCTTCATGTAGAGTCAAATCCCTCCAGACCCCCAAGACCCTTTAACTGGCCAAGTCCCTACTATGCACACCCTTCAACTTGTGCTTAGTCCTCATGGAGAGCCTTTCCATGCATACACCCAAGCTCTATTAGGTGGCCTTCGCCTTGTACTGAAATCTTCACAGAGAGCCTACTCATTTCAGACAACCAAACACTATTGGTGGCCACGCACCTACTAAGCACACCCTTCACCTTTCACAGAAGCCCTCATAGACAGCCCCCTCTCTCTAGACACCCAAGACCCACTAGACATCCAAGCCCCTACTATGCACATCCTTCACCTTGAATAGAAGACATCAAGTGAAGCCCACTTATTCCAAATGTGAATTTGATACTCAAGTATTTATTAAGCATTCTGTGCACAGACTTCATAGAGAGGCCAATTTCTCCAGACCATGAAGCCACATTAGGTGGCTACATTCCTACTACCCACACAATTTGCTTGTATAGAAGTCTTCACGTAGAGCCCAATCCCTTCAGACACCCAAGCCTCCTTAGTTGGCCAAGCCCCATGAGGAAGCCAAGCCCTTACTACACACACCCTTCAATTTGTACTTAAGTCATCATGGAGAACCTACTCCCTGCAAACACCCATGCCCCATGAGGGTGCGAAGCCCCTACTATGCTCACCCTTTGCTTTGTACAGAAGTCTTCATGGAGAACTGGTATAAACTGGCAGTTGGTACATCCCGCCCCCCCCACTCCTTCCTCCCCTTTGGTTCATGCTTACGTTGTTCTGAAGATTCCACAGCTGACTGGACTTGTGGTGGTATAACAGAATAACGTCTTCTTCAACACTTTCTCTAGTGTTTTCTTCAATTGCATCATTGGTGATGATTCACAGTGTGAGGACGGTTCACCACCACCCCAGCTTCTTCTCCAGTGCTGCTTGCTTCTTTCTGCTCCTGTCCTACTGAGTAATGCGGGTGGATGAATTCCCCTACTTGTACCGGTGTCGAAACTCCAAGCTGTCAACCGGTGTCCTGCTACATCAGCTGTCAGATAACCAAGCCGTGCAATCCTCTTCCCAGTGAGGATTTAAGGTACTGTGCATGGCATGCTCCCTGGCAGTTGTCACCCCTGCTCTTCTCTCATCTTTGCATCGGGAAGTAACCTACTGGAAACCTGTCACTGCGGTGAGCAGCTGACCCCTGCTTTCTGCTCATCCCTTTCTTTTCAGCAATTTATCCTTCTTGTTTCCCAATGTGACAAACTCTATACCTGCTTCAGCGTTGATTCAGCATGCCACCTCAGGGACACCCAGCTTCCTGGTATTTGGTTCACTACCACTAACTGTCGACCCGCTGCGATTATCAGCGGTTCACCCTGTTGCCTCATAACGTGACAGACCCTCACCTGCTGTGCGGCTGCCCCTGCGCACCCCTCAGGCGCGGTCCCCTGCAACGTGTCTGACTCAAAAGTCCACCTCATCGAGCATTCCAGACGCGGTGGCCGTTCCTCAGACCGCGGTCTTTCTCGTGTCACTGTGCAGAGTCCAGTCTCGGCCTTCCTGAGGCCGCCTTCTTCCACCTCAGGGTTGCCATCCTCTGCTCCTCCCTTCAAACAGGGCGTCCTTGTGGTTGCCGCCCCTCCTGTTGTGGTGTATTAAGAGGGGGTGTTTCACAGCTGATGGTGATGGCCGAAGGAACCACCAGCTTTTCATCGTCTTCGTCATGCCGGCTTCTTTCTAAATGGTGTGGGGGAAAATATCATCCCGCTGGACTTGCTTCAACGCTGACAGGCACAGCAACACTCCTTACTGAAGCCAGCTGCCTGTCAGTCCTCTTGCTGTGTTTGCTTTAACACTGACAGGCACAGCATTGCTCCTTACGTAAAGCAACTGCCTGTCAGTCCCCTTGTTCGCTGAGGGGCAGAGCTGAATCAATTTAAATAGTGCAAGTTTGATCACTTCGCTGATAGGCACAGCCAATTCACCTCAATAATACCCACTGCCTGTCAAGTCTTTGTCGCTGATAGGCACAGCTTGTGTAATTTTTACAAACACCGTGTACTTTTCTAAATCACTGATGGGCACAGCCAATGATTTTTAGTGCTTGTCAGCCTTCCTATTAGCCGATGGGCACAGCTTTTTGGTGATATTTTCCAGCATAATAAAATATTTGCCATGGCTTCTATGAATATTTGACAACCACCTCCTTTCCTAAATGAGGTAGGTAAACCCCTATTACCTTGGAAACAGTGGTTTGGATTGTTGGAATCCTATCTTATTGCATAGGTGGAGAAAAATTCTCCCCGTTAAGGAAACTACACACGTTACTTCATAACTCGGGTATTGAAGGTCGTAAGACTTATGATAATATTTCAGTGCCCGCTCTGGACAAAAAGGACAGCGATGAAGATGAAAATGTCTATCAAGCTGCAGTGAACAGGTTAGAGAAGCACTTTGAGAAGAAACTGAACGTGGTGCTAGAAAGGCACAAATGTTTCTCAAGAGTACAAGGTAAAAACAAAAAAGAAAACCCGTTCATTGCTGCTTTGAAAGGTTTAGCCAATACATGTGAGTTTGAGTCTCTCCAAGAGTCACTTATTAGAGATCAATTGGTCATGTGCACCATTAACCCAAAGATCCAGGAAAGACAACTGGTAGCTAATCCTGACCTTAGAGAAGCAATTGATACTATGGTAGGAATTGAACACACAGCCGACTGCATTGTGGCTCAGAAGGAAGGTAGAGACAAGCTAACTGATGTAAATGTCATTAACAAACAAGGTACAAAGAAGGACAACAAAATAAATCAGTAGCGCCTCCTCTTCAGCAGTCAAACCCAAGTGCTACAGGGGCGGCAGCCCAGCCCATTTGGCAAAGAATGTAGCTTGCCCAGTGAGGGCAGTTGTGTGTCATAAGTGTGGAAAAAGAGACCACATGGCAAGAGTCTGTAGAGAACAACGCAATAAACCAGTCTTAGCCATTGAACATGACTTTCCTGTTGAGACCAAATTTGTATTCCAATTTCAAGATAGCACTGAAGCCACATGTTTTCCTTCATGCAATATCACTGTCAATAAGAAACATGTATCTGTGTTTGCAGACTCTTGCTCCCACTACACTTTAGTAGATGTAAAAATGTTTTTTGAACTTTTTCCTGCATGGCAAGACATGTTGCAATCTCCTGTAGTGCTTGTAATTTGACACAATAGGACAAATTGGACAATAGGACCCTGCACTCCCAAGAGGAGGCAAATTCATTTCTGCACCTTTAAACAACACACGTTAAACAGGACTCCCAAGTCGAGGCGATGAAACAGGACCCATCACTCTCTTAAGGCGAGGCAAGAAAACAAATTCAGGTGCATTTAAAGTGACACACACATATTAATTCAATATTTTAGAAAGGAAGCCAAAATATATCAAATTTCACTAGATACGGTGGTATTGGTAATAGGTAATAGGCGCCTGTAGGTAATTCCACCAGGTATTCAAAGAGGTTATATTAGTGACGGTGCTCAAGGGTTAGAGAGAACCACCTGCCTCCCTGAGTTATTGTGGCAAAAGCAACAAAGAGTCATCAAATATGTACCCAAGCACACGTAAAATTTCAGTTCACAGTTTGCGAATTAGATCACACATGAAACACATTAAATCAATCTTTGGTTTCTTTCTCGTTTCTTTCTTCTTTTTACATTAATTTGTTGTTTTTTATGATTCCTCGCAAACATTTGTTATTATGAAAAACAAATGTGCTCCCAGGGTAATTACAAAAACATTGTGCTAGTTGATGTGTTAACACCTCATAGTTCGGTGTTTGTTCATGCAAATAGTGCCATCTGTGACATGTAAACAAGTGTCGAGTCACACTTTGAGAAAACAGTTATACAGCGGTATTTATTTGTGCTGAATGGTGAGAAGTGCGCGTGATAATGGTTGATTATGTGATAGGAATTAATTTCTATATGTATGGTTCCATAGGTATCTCTAATTCAAATCCTAAAAGGAGTCACCCAGTGACACAACCTTAAAAGCAACAATAGAGTTCAAAAGTTAGGTAAATCAATGTTATTCTTAACCCTACCAAACATTTACAACCAAGACCCACTGACCTGAACACTTTCGCTGTATTACGGTCTGTAAAGTTTGCATAAAAGGAGAGAAGAGGAAAAAACACAAACCGTGTAAATACACTCTGTGTTGATCTCTATGATTTTGAGCTCAAAATAAAGACTGTCGAGTGATAACACCCTGCTAAAGAACCTGTGAGTATATACATACTTATAGCGCGGCGATAATTCCAAGCCAAAAATAAACCTGTGGCGTGAGGGGAATTCCGAGTAAGGGCTGAACTTCGATATCACGAAAACTCCAAATTTAACACTCGTGGTCTCCAATCTAAATTAGAGAAAGACAAATATAATATGTCTTCGCTTTAGTAAAATGTGGCACTGTAGTTGAGCGTAATTTCCCCTTGTTTTCTAAAAATTCTTGTATTTCGCGTTCTAACGTGTACAAGTAAAGCATATGTTATGTCTCCTTACCTCTGGACTGTCAAAATTGTGCTGTCGAAAGACGCAGCTTCCTCCTCACGCCGAACTCCAAATGCGAGTGCCGGCATATCGCCACATGAGCGACTTTCCAGTCCTGAGGCATCATGCGATCGCTACGTCGATGCGCGATCACGTGTGTTGTTCCGAAACTGCAAGCTCCATGTTGAATTAGTCAGAGAGTCGCTGAGTGCGTGTATTAAAAAGACTGAAAATGATTCAGCAATGAGTTTAAAGGTGTCCGTAGGGTCTATATTAAAAATTAAAAATGTCCCGTATGGAAAGTAAAGGGAATTAAAGGAGTCACACATTTGTCAGTACATGATACTATAATCAGAACGACCCTGTATATAGTGGCCAAGGGTCAAGTATGCGGCGATATGAAAATCAAAGTTAACTAATCTGTAACAATGTGGCAGTATTCCCTGTGTAGGTTAGTCAATATTAAGTGGCGGCCATTTTGAATCGGGACAGCGACATGCTTGAGATAAGTGGCATGCAAAAATTATTACGAGCGCGCGTTCAAGATGGTAAGCGTTCTTTATGATTAAGTACGCTAGTCTGATATCTAGCTGGTCTATCGTAGCTAAATGATCAAACAGTATGAATACTGTGGTTACTATCTACGTATTGTAACCAGTCTATGTATCTTCTGTTTATAATGTAACTATCTTGGCTTGTGCTTCCCCAATGAATCTCAACGTTTATTTAGGAAGTGAACATTTTCTCACTTCCAATCCAAACACTACAAAAACCTTTCCCATAGTGATATCTATGGACCAATAAGAACCCTTGCATCCAGTCTATGTGTTTGTGAATACTATACTATTCAGAGATTATCATCAGTGATTATTGTGTATAAGTGACAGAGCTGTTCATAAATCATAATAACATATATTGAAAAAAACACATTTTTTTTTGTTTTGATCCCTATTATACCATTTCAATTAATATGCATCAGATCACATCAAGAGTTAGCAGTTCTGTGTGCTTTTGTATATACGCATTAAGTCTGTGACTCTCATTTTCCTAAGAAATAGTGCATCTCATTATCAACATTCATCCCAATGTCAGTCGTCCGCAATTTGAGAATCCAGGAAGCTTCATTTCTGCGTAACGTCAGTTCCCTGTTACCACCCCTCGGGTTTCTCATGGTCTGTTCTATTCCGTAAAAGGTGAAGTCCTTGTGTTGACCTTGTGTATGGCATTCTGAGATATGTGTCGCAATAGGGTATCTGAGGTCACCCTGTTTGACACCCCTCATGTGTTCACCTATCCTCTCACGTAATGGACGGATGGTGCTCCCCACATATTTTTTGGCACACCGGCATTCAATGATGTACACTACAAAGTTAGTACTGCAGTTAATGTTTGTAGTGATTTTATAACGTTTGTTATTAGGACCTGTGAAGTCCACTTTTTTACTGTTAGCCCATTTACAAGCTGAGCAGTGTCCACATCCATAAAAACCCACCGTACGTGTTGTTAGCCAATTTTTATTGGTTGTTGGTGTAGGATAACTGGGGCTTAAAAGGTTTCTGAGACATATTCCTCTTCTGTAAGTTATCTCAGGTCTGTCATTAATAAATCCCATCATTGTTTCGTCCTTTCTCAGAATGTGCCAATGTCTATTAAGACTTTTGGTCAAATCGGTAGAGAGATTGTTATAGTTTGTAACAAATCTGATTTTGTTGTCATTCTTCTTTTTACTCGTGGTGTCCCTTAGAGTTGTTTCTCTCTTGATCTTACTAATCCTTGATTTAGCTTTCTCTAGGGTGTGTGTGTTATAACCCCTTAGTTTGAAATGTTTAGTCATTGCTTCCGTACAGGTTTTGAAATCAGATTCCAAACTGCAGTTGCGTCTGGCTCTAACAAATTCCCCATAAGGGATGCCGTTAATCTGGTGCGAGGGGTGTGCGCTTGATGCATGTAGAATTGCATTACTGGCTGTATCCTTCCGATACAGCCTACTGTGGATCTGATTATCTTTGACATATAGTTCTGTGTCAAGAAATGTTATTTTGCCTCTACTGTACTCATATGTGAATCTGATGTTCCAGGTGTTGTTGTTAAGATGTTCTACAAATTCAATCAATTTGTCAGTGTCTCCTGTCCAAATCATGAGACAGTTGTCGATATATCTGCCCCAAAATAGAATAAAATCAGTCCATTTGGAACCTGCTGGGCCCCAGATCCAGTCCTCCTCCAGCCAACCCATGAAAAGATTGGCATACGAGGGAGAGAACCTGGAACGCATTGCAACTCCCTGTTTTTGGCGGTACCATTTTTCTTTGAATAAAAAACATTATTGTCAAGGATCAGCTACATCATAGTGATTAGCATCTCTGTGTGTTCCCATGCACTGGCTGACCTTGTGCTTAGGATCTTCCTAAACGCTTTAAGTCCACATTCTCTCTTTATGCTCGTATAGAGAGCAGTAACATCTAGTGTTACTAGTGTCATGTCATGTCCCCATGTAATGTCTGATATAAGCCCCAAAACGTGTTTGGTGTCACGTATAAATGATGGTAGGTTATACACCATTGGTTTGAGAAAGATGTCTACATATTCTGATATTTTTTCAGTGGGGCCATCAATCCCTGAAATAATGGGCCTACCAGGTGGGAAGGGTATTTTTTTATGTATTTTCAGGAGCGTGTAGATACATGGATATCTGGGCTTGTTAACCCATAGGTAACTATATTCATCTTGATCTAGAATACCCATTCCATGCCACTGTTTCAAGTGTCGATTAATATGGTCCGTCAGTTTCCAAATTGGATTAGTAGTAAGGGGTTCATAGCAGTGCAGGTCTCCCAGTTCGGAGATGATTTGATTTTCATAACCTATATTGGACATAATGACAATATTCCCCCTTTGTCTGCCTCCTTGATGATTATGCTGTCATCTTTCCTTATCTCTTTTAATGCTTGCCTTTCACCGTATGTTAAACTGTCACTTACTATGTGTGGCGTGTGCTTCTTTGAGTCAAATCTGTCTAAATCATTCAATACTAATTTATGGAAAATGTCAATACTGTTGCCTGTATGGAGGGTAGGTGTCCATTTGGACTTTTCTCTCAAACCACTTTCAATCCAAACATCACTTATTACATTAAGATCCCTCATAACAATATCTGCAGTAGTTATTTCATCTTCACAATCAGTGAGTGACAAAAGTAATCTGGTGTCTATAATCTCTTGTATAGTGATTTCACTCAAAGGATGCATTTGCCTTTCAACAACCATTTCTTTATTCACTTCATCACACATCATGAAATGCTTTTTAATCTTCATTTTCCTTATAAATTTGTACAAATCTATTTTCAGATCTATTACATTGCCATGACTTTTTGGACAGAAACTCAAGTCTTTTCTTAGGAGAGCCATATCATCATTCGTAAAGGTTTTTGTGGACAAGTTAACTATACTGACAGTATCTATTTCTTCCTGTTCCAAGACCTCGTTCTCATGCCTTGTTTCTCTTCTTTTTCTGCTCCCTCTTTTCCCTCTCCTTGTCTTGGGCTTGTCAAAGGGCGTTTGTTTTGTTCCCTGTTGCCTCTCTTGATTCTTAAAACCTCTTTTAAAAAACGCCTTTAAACTCATTGCTGAATCATTTTCAGGCATTTTAATACACGCACTCGGCAACTCTCTGACTAATCCAACATGGAGCTTGCCGTTTCGGAACAACACACGTGATCTCGCATCGACGTAGCGATCACGTGATGCCTCAGGACTAGAAAGTCGCTCATGTGGCGATATGCCGGCACTCGCATTTGGAGTCCGGCATGAGGAGGAAGTTGCGTCTTTCGAAAGCACAATTATTACAGTCCAGAGGTAAGGAGACATAACACATGCTTTACTTGTACATGTTAGAACGTGAAATACAAGAATTTTTAGAAAACAAGGTGAAATTACGCTCAACTACAGTGCCACATTTTACTAAAGCGAAGACATATTATATTTGTCTTTCTCTAATTTAGATTGGACACCACGAGTGTTAAATTTGGAGTGTTCGTGATATCGAAGTTCAGCCCTTACTAGGAATTGCCCTCACTCCACAGGATTAGTGTGGCTTGGAATTATCGCCGTGCTATAAGTATGTATATACTCACGGGTTCTTTAGCAGGGTGTTATCGCTCGACAGCCTTTATTTTGAGCTCAAAATCATAGAGATCAACACAGAGTGTATTTACACGTTTTGTGTTTTTCCCTCTTCTCTCCTTTTATGCAAACTTTACAGACCGTAATACAGCGAAAGTGTTCAGGTCAGTGGGTCTTGGTTGTAAAAGTGTGGTAGGGTTAAGAATAACATTGATTTACCTAACTTTTGAACTATATTGTTGCTTTTAAGGTTGTGTCACTGGGTGACTCCTTTTAGGATTTGAATTGGAGATACCTATGGAACTATCCATACAGAAATTAATTCCTATCACATAATCAACCATTATCACGCGCACTTCTCACCATTCAGCACAAATAAATACCTCTGTACAACTGTTTTCTCAAAGTGTGACTCGACACTTGTTTACATGCCACAGATGGCACTATTTGCATGAACAAACACCGGACTATGAGGTGTTAACACATCAACTAGCACAATGTTTTTGTAATTACCCTGGGAGCACATTTGTTTTTAATAATAAAAAAATGTCTGCGAGGAATCATAAAAAACAACAAATTAATGTAAAATATCATATCACTCTCTACCTAGCCGTGAACAAGTCGCATGTACAATCATACGAAACACGTGTTGGCTTGGGAACTACTTTCCAAACGGAAAAATTCAAAAAAAGAAAGAAACGAGAAAGAAAGATTGATTTATTGTGTTTCATGTGTGATCTAATTCGTAAACTGTGAACGGAAATTTTACGTGTGCTTGGGTACCTATTTGATGGCAAAATATATCAATTAATGCAGACTCCCAAATATCAAGTAACTCAAGTGCAAAACCAGAATAAAACGTAGCATATATACTTGTAGCAAAGAGCAAAGAAACTTAGAAATGATATACATAAAGTAAGGAACACCTCACCGATCGATCATGCAACATCCTTGCCAACTCAAGCTGTATGAGCCCTTTGACAGCTCAGGAAGGAGTTTGATCGGGACCCAAGTTCCATTTGTTTCACAGCAGTACGTCTACTCTGTGAATGAGCTGCTAGTCGCCCTTCCGAAGACTTCCAGCTTCAATACCTTTACTCAATATGAGGCGAAGGTTCTAGAAACTATGCCCCCTTTCTTCTGTTGTGAAAACTGAGCTGGCCATACTGGTCTGTGTCAAGGTCAAGACAGAATCTGGTTATGCTCCTGTATTTTGACTCCGAGACAGAGCTGTACATTGCGCACATTCCCTGAAAGGTACCAAGCATGCATCCCACACAACATGTTCCAGTTCACTCTGATCGGTGAAGAGCAAAAACAAGTGAAGAGCGAAAACATGCCCTCCCCACTTTGCAGCTACGTGCGAGCACAGAAAATGGGGTCTGTTACACAAGATGGAATCTGCACAGAAAATGGAGTCAATTATGCCAAATGGAGCCATTGGTCAAAATATCATTCTTAATATCAGTAAATCTCCTGATATACAACCTGGGGTTCTGCAATGGGAGAGCTTGCCCCACGTGCTTCCCTTTGATGTAACCCATCTTGGTTTCTAAATCACCAATACCAGGACCCCACATTGTTCATTTCCTCCATGAATCCGACTCACAGAGTTGTCATACCATGAAAACAGTCACAATTAATCCTTCTGTCCCTGTGTGCCCTTCTTCCTGAGGAAGACCCACCGCGACCATTAGCATTCTGCACATCTTCGACGTGCTAGTCAAAATCCTGACCCTATTCTCTCTGCTCCACGCCAAAAAAGGAAATTCTATTCCCCAGCGTATCAGAGATTCACGTATCTAGGGATGGATGACATTAGAGTGACCTTTTTAACCAGCAATACCGCACTGTACATATCTTGTTCAAAACCAGCATTTTGTTGCACTTTGTCACTTCAACACTTGCGCTGTTTTGTTTATTACTTGTGACAGCCCCTTAGTGTCATGAACACAATGTTAAAAAAGTAAAAAAGTGATTCTTTTTCTTCAATACAATTCTTTGATTGATTCATGATTGGTGCGTCTTTGTGTTTTTCCCAATTTGTTGCATTAATTACTACGACATAAATGTTTGAATAACTGCTTCTTTCACTAATGTTTCTTATTCAATAAGGACAAAGCAAATGTATACCTGACAGAACCAACTTTCCTTATCATGTAGAGTAATGCTTTAGTTGGTATCCATGCTAATGTACTTTTATTGCCCAGTTTCCTGTACCTTTTCCTGTTCTCCTTTCTCTCTCCCTCTCCTCTTCCCTTTCCATTGTTCACCTTGCATAAGAGGTGTGTTATAATCTGGCAGTTAGTTCATTCCATCCCCCGCCCCTCCTTCCACCCCCTTGGTTCATGCTTACCTTGTTCTGAAGATTCCACATCTGACTCCAGCTGACTGGACTTGTGGTGGTGTAACGGAATAAAGTCTTCTTCAACACGTTCCCTAGTGTTGTCTTCAATTGCGTCAAGAACCTATTCCCTTCAAACACCCAAGCCCCATTAGGCTAGCAAACCCCTCCTACAAAGCACAACCTTCAACTTGTACAGAATTTGTCACAGAGAGTGCACTCCGTCAGAAACCCAACCCCATTAGGTGGCCAAGCCAATACTGCGCACCCACTTCACTTTGTACAGAAGTACTCATGGAGAGCCCACTCCCTCCAGACAGCCAAGTTCCATTACATAGCCGAATACCTATTACGTATAAACTTCTTCCTTGCACTGCTGTTCATGGAGAGGCCAGTCTCTACAGACATTGAAACCCCATTAGGTTGGCAAGTCCCTCCTATGCACACTACTATGCACACTCTTTGCCTTGTATTGAAGTCTTTATGGAAAGGCCACTGACTCCAGACCCCCAAGCCCCATTAGGTGGTCAAGCACCTACTATACACACCCCTCACCTTGTACAGAAGTCTTCACAGAAGCCCTCTGCCTCCAGACACCCAAACCCCATTAGATGGTCATGGCCCTACTATGCACACTCTTCGCCTTGTACAGAAGTCTTCACTGAGAACCCACTACCTCAGGATACTCAAGCCCCATAGCGCAAGTGTGTCTGCTTTGTGCTTAGGCTAGTTTTTGTGCAGGAAGGAGTCTTTTCCTCCATGTAAACTATCCTCTAAGGCTATTTCCTCTAAGTATGTGTACCATAGAATGCAGCACATTTGCTGAGAGAAAAAAACCCAAAGAGAAATAAAAAAAAAAAATCTGTGTTATAGCAACATCAAGAAGGCGCAGGAGTTTGGCACAAATCAATATCTACAAGTGTTTGTAGATATGAATTGGTATCAAACTCCATAAGTGGATGCATATGAATGTTTATACACTAACTATGGAACGCCCCCTTGACTGTTTCAGGTTATAAACCAACACAAATAGTGATTCTTGTTGGTTTATAAATACCACTGTGAATTTTGTGTCGGGTCTGCATTTAAAAAGTAATCTGAAGCTAAATGTTTAACAATCGTACAGAAATCTATTAGTGTTTTACTTACAACAATAGACATACCTTTTACTATGTATAGCCTGGTATAGAAGCCTATTACGATACACTAACCTAATGAGACACACATGACAAACAGCATTCATTTTTTCTATGTTTAAACCAGTCAAGGTGGTTCTGATAATAAAACTTTTTGGGTAGATTTTAACTTTTTTAATTCCTTTTTGTATTTTTGTTTTTTTGGGGGGACCAACTTGAAAACCAAAAACAGGGCATATGAACCTGGACAGAGAAAAAGAAAAAGAATTTTTCTTGGATCAGTTGTTCTCCAACACCAACTTAACCCTCAATCAATCAACCAGGGCTATACCTTTTATCAATCCCGATACTCTTGCTGTACCTCTGTGGGACCCTTGAGACACTTAAAAACTAGGAGACTTAAGAGATTCTCATGAATGGACCCAATTGGAAAGGCTCTCGGCTCAACCCTTTTATTTTCCGGTGGCCTCGCTGTACTCTTGTGAGACCCAAACAGGAAGCAAAACCCATACGGAACTCCAATTGAGGCCCATCATTGGCTGTAGCAGTCCTGCATGACTACCACAGGACCATGGAAAGTAAATCAACAACACACGTTATTTTATAGAAATAAAAGATTGACTGTAAAGTCATTAAAAATATAGAGGAAGAATTAATATTATGTTTTAACTTTGTTAATTAGATTATACTTGACATTTTAAAAAATGTAGAAATTTACTAAAAAAACTGGGACCCTGATTCACAAAGGGAAAAGTTATGCTTTTGTGTAACTTTTTAATTGTTTGCTATTCACAAATGAATTGTATTAGTACTATCTTTACGACTGTGGAGTCTCCCCTCATAAAAAGATAGGACTGTCCTACCCTTTTATGTTCACATAGTGACGCTATAATTAGGTATACAAAACAGACTTTAACTTCAGTGAGTTAACTATATCTTATGCTCCGCCATGCACTGCTTATGACGTCACATAGTACTAGCCCTGGATGGAACTCCCGGAGTTTCACGCCACAGAAATCTTCAGAGATACAAAAAAACTCCACATGATTATGTGGAATTCAGCTAAAGGAGGAAGGTGGAAGGAGGAAGGTGGAAATAGGCACATCGCACTGCTCGCACTGTGATTTTGCCCCGTGAGCTCGTTCCGTGTTGAGAGATCAGCTCAAACAGTACCCCGCAGCATGCCAGAGGGAGCAGCTTTTCAAATTGATTTTGCTGCCACTCAAGCAGATTTTCTACTTGCTTTGCGGCTTTCTGATTGCAAACGGTTGTGACCGCCCACATTGGAGAAATCTCACTGGGTTCACTTCCAGCAACTGTAAATTGCACTAGGGGATGTCAAATATCCGTCATGCTCCCCAACGTACCATTTTTGAGCGACACAGGAGAAAAAACTCTGCCACGCGGCGGTGGGTAGAATTTGGCATAACGTGGAGTGGCCAAAATTATACCAATTCTGTTGGTGTAGCAGAATACATCGCCCACCCCAACATATTACATCACTCATGATTGATGACATCACTGATGGCATCTCAGATGACACCATTAGTAACATCTGGCTAGGCTCTACACCCAACCCCCCCATGGGTGGCCAACCGACCTCTGTTTACGGCCTTCAGCCATGCACATCAGGAGGTTGCTCAGGGGGCCAATGCTCTATGGATGCCTTTCCAACACAGACACCTAACGCACATTTTGCATTTAATTTTAATTTTTCACAGGTACTGCTGTACTCCTTCGGTACCAGCGCTCAAGCTTCACCCCAATGGTGTGGCGGTTCAAGTTTCTGTGGGAGTACAGCAGTACTTCATGGGAGGGCCACACAGGGTCTCATGGGAATACCGTGGTGCCCGCAGCACAACACATTTTAAAATATTTTGGACCACTGGATGAGGGGGCGTATGTTTGGGTCCCACTACAAGCATCAGGGTATGAGTGCCCCTATCCTGACCCCTTGTATCTTCTTTTTTAAACAGTCTCAGGACACAGGGTTTGAGTCACCAAGTCCTGTAATGGCAGCAGCTAAATTTTTCTGTGGGTTGTGGCCAGCCAATCAGATTGTTCTGTACCATGGGACAGGTCCCGGACCCTGTCCCATGGTATTGAAATGGGCCACTGGAGAAAAAGCTCCCCCAGCCTATCAAAGGAACCTATTTTGTTAATTTACTGTATCATTCTACTCTCATGAGACCAACTGTCCAGAAACACCTAACATTTTAACCCCTTCAAGCAACTCTAAGCAACTCTTCGAGAATTTCTCAAAATCGACTGAACTGGTTCACATCAAATCACAAAAAGCATGCTTTCTGATTAAAGTTGTTCATGCCTGACGTGGTGTAATTCTGGTCAACTGTTTTTTCTGCATAAGAGAGCAAAGGCTCCTAAAGGAATTAACATGGGACATTAATGTTTTGGGAACCTCCCTTTTCTCTTGGACCCTATCTAACTGATTGATGCAAAAATTCACAGGAAAGGGCTGAGGTGGATGAACTTTGTTTTTAAAAAGCTTTGCGCAGATTCGTCAGATGGCATCAAAGTTATTAGCAAAAGGAAAAAAATGCTCCTCCAATGGAAACTCTGACCTAGCTAAACACAGTGGAGACTGCCACATCACACATGCACATAATAGCATTGATTAGACTTGAAATTTACACAGAATATAGAGCATAGTAAACTCAAGTTCAATCTTGCACTCTTACAGTGTTGGCTTTTACAGCAGTGCTGATTACAGCTAGTTGTATTCCAAGTTCTATTTTCTATCTGTTGTAGTCTACTTTCAGACTACTCCTTCCCATCAGTCAATCAATATCAAACAACACACTAAAGATTACATTTTAAAGAGAAAGATATCATGGTGGGCTGAGATTTAACAATGGCGTGCCTTGTTGGGGGATCGGAACAATTGTGACCCCATTGGTCTGGCTAATTTTATACTTCTATAACCTTTCCAGATGAGTTTTCCAATGTGAAAGATTTGTTTTTCCTGAAAACCAAAGAGTAACATATTTTAAATGCTTGCCTTTCCACATAGGGTATAGCGCAGCATCGCTCTGGAAGTCTCAAGAATATACTTTGCAAATGAGGAATGTTTTGCTATCCATCAGTTTCTCCTTGATCTTCTGAAGTGGCTACAAAATGTAACAGCACAATTACTCCTGTGTCTCTATGTCACTGGGGTAGTTTGGCTCACTCCCTCTGATGCTCTCTGCTTGTAAACAGATTAAGTACACTGCCCATTGTATTCTTCAGCGGGCACTCTGACTCGGTGCCACAGTAACAAGTTTAAATTGTGCTCCTCATGAGACCTCTGTGCTCAACCACCAGGTCCTTTATGCCATAGTGTCTAAAATGTGGAGACTGTTTGTGTCCAGGCTGCTACCCAATCTAACTTGCTACAGAAAGACCTGAAAGCAATTAGTGACACCATCTACTAATTTCACTCACAGCATGGGATCCCACATTATTGCATTGCCACTGCATGTTAGCATTTTCAGCAGTAGAGGCCAGTGGAGTATGTCACCCTAAAAAAAAAGTATTCTCCACATATTATCACAAAAGAAGGACATATCATCTGTCACTTCCACAGAAACATTAAAGGCAAATATTTCACAAAAGTTAGCAAATCCTTTCACAATGTTTGCATGGGTTTTCAAGCCATTGATTTAAAGAAATAGAAGAGCTAATTCATCAAATGAATGCATGTAGAAGTAGGACTACCAATCATATAATTTATATTAAAATGCACCTTCAAAGGTTTTTAACACACTTGCTGTCACAATTCCAACTGTCAATCAATTTATTACATATTCTTTAACAGAAGAAAGAGGGGGGAGAAACACTTAAAAATAGGGAGTTCTCTGAAGGCTCCCAAAATAATTCCCAAGGTAATAATAGTGGTAACTAGTCTCAGTCTGATTCTAAAAAGAAAGGGTTCTTTGAACATAAGGCGGGGAGGTTGGTATCCCAATGCACTGAGTGCTACAAATATAGGCACTCCAAGGGTGACTCCAAATGTTCTAAGAGGTGACCCTAGTTTCCCTGGTGGATACAGAAATTGTGCCAAATGTCCACATGCCTGAAAATACTTCCAATTATAGGCAGTGGGTCACCATTAATGGGCAATGGGTTAAGGCTCTGAGAGACACAGGAGCATGTGTCACCAGGTGTCCGCAGATCAGGTTCTACCAAACACATTATACCAAGCTATAGTTGTTGAGCATTGAGAGAGCCATCTACCAGTGGCTCTGGTTCCCTTTGATTGTGGGGTGGGGGGGGGGGTCTCAGGTTCCATGAAAGTTGCTGTGAGCCCTGCCAAGCCTGTTAATTGTCTGTTGAGCAATGACCTAGAGCATACCACCTGGAAACAGGTAGAGCTCAGGTCTCACTTGGAGATGATGGGATTGCCTGAGTGGGTCTGTATGAGCACACAATTCATGGCTTCCTGGAAAGGGAGTCAAGGGCATCTGGAGCCCTAAACAATGGCCCAGGCAGGTGCCAAGGGAAGGGGCAGGGGGCATGTGAAACCAGTCCCTGAAATTCCCATGGTAGAGGTTGACGGGGTCCCTGAAGTGGAGGCCCCTGAGCCAACCAGGGGGGGGGGCAGTGTCATCCTATGTGACCTACCTGAACATGCTGGCTGACAAGTTGAGGGTGGGCCCACCCGGGAGGAATTCTGCAAAGCGCAGAGAGAGTGTGTCACTCTTCAGGGCTTGAGGCGACAGGCCTCAACCCATGCAGCAAGTGAATACTCTGGGATCACCTAATCTACTGGGAGAATAATCTCCTTTACAGTGAGCCTAAGGTTCCTGGTACTTGGGCAGCCCATGTTACCAGACCTTACTACTGGGTTTGGCTCACAACATTCCCCCGGCAGGACATTTAGGGCAAGACAAGACCTTCGCTAGGCTTGTCTCCCACTTTTATTGGCCCAGAATGAAGACAGACTCAGATACATTATGCAGGACCTGTCCCACCTGCCAGGCCAGTGGGAAGTCAGGGAAAAAGCAGAAAGCTCCCCTGACCCTATTTCCCGTTGTTGTCACCCCCTTTGAAAGAGTGGGCATTGATGTCATTGAACCCTTGAAGCCCAAGACAGCCCTAGGCAATAGGTTTATCATGGTCTTGGGAGACCATGCCACTCTCTACCCAGAGGCAATCCCTCTGCAGGCGGTAACTGCACCTGTGGTGACTAGACCTCTGATGGGGATCTTTACCCATGTTGGGTTCCCCAAAGTGATAGTGTCTGCGCACATTAAGTCTCTGTGGCATGAGTGTGGTGTAACTTACAAGCTCACCGCACCCTATCACTCCCAAAGATTCAACAAGACTTTGAAGGGCATGCTTATGGCCCCACCTGAGCACATGAGGTTTAAATGAGATGTCCTCTTGCCATACCTTCTCTTTTCCTACAAGGAGTTGCCACAGAAAGGAGTAGGGGTTCAGCCCCTTTGAAGTCCTCTATGGCCACCCTGTTAGGTGACCTCTGAGCATTGTAAAGGAGGGGTGGAAGAAAGCTCCAAGGATGCACCCCCAAGATGTGGTCAGCTACATGTTGGCCCTCCGCAACCAGATGCAACGCTTCTGGAAGAATGCCAAGAGCAATCTCAACACCAGCCAGGAAGTAATGAAATGTTGGTACGACCAGAAGGCCACTCTGGTAGAGTTTCAACCTGGCCAGAAGGTACAGGTCGTGGAGCCAGTTGAGCCCAGAGCTCTCCAGGACTGCTGGACTGGCCCATATGAAATTAAGGAGAGTAAGGGGGAGGCTACCTGCTTGGTGGACCTCCAGACCCCTAGAAACTACCTAAGGGTTCTCCATGTCAACAAGATAAAGCCTCACTTTGAGACGTCTGAAGTGAGCATGCTCCTTGTGACAAATTAGGGAGTCAGGAGGAGAGTGAACCTCTCTCTGCACAGGAAAATGATGGGTGAGTGGAGTCTGTCAACCTCTCTTCCACCCTGACCCCTCAACAGCAGAGAGACTGCTAACAGCCTCTGGAACAAACAGTTTGCTTCAATGTTATCTCTCACCACTGAACTCAAACATCTGTGCATCCATAATATTGACACTGTGGACAGCCCCCTCTAAAGAACACAATTTACAGGTTGTCAGTCAGGGTGAGAGCCAGCATCAAGGAGGAAGTCTTGAAGATGCTGGCCTTAGAGGTGATTGAACCCTTCAACGGTCCTGGTCCAGCCCTGTGGTGTTGGTAACCAAGGCTGCCCCACCAGGCGTCACACCAGAATTCTGGTTCTGTGTGGACTAAAGAGCTCTCAATTCAGTAACCAGAACGTATGAACAGCCCATCCCCGGGCATATGAGCTCATCGACAGGCTGGACACTGCCAAGTTCAGCCCCTTCGATTTGATATCAGGGTACTGGCAGGGTGTGCCCAATGGGCCTGAATGGTGGACGCAAACTAGAGAAGCTCTACGGGGGCGAGCAAGCGAGCCCTGGCTACAAAAACCCTATGCACTACTGATGGGAACGCCAACCTGATGTCACACTGGGCCGCTCTCCCTGCAGCACTCCATCACATGCAAAAATGCATGACTTGAGTAGGACTAACTATCCTACACTTCCAGCCTTTCTTGCAGTTAAGGGGCACCTCCAAGAATTAGAGATACGTTACTTTATTACTTTCTTGTGCTTCTGTTCTCTGCATGACTCCAAGTGATGGCAGAGGGATCCACACATTTCTTCGACTCAACTGTATAAGCATGTGGCAGGAAGGAGTCCTCCAGCCTCGTAGCGGCGTGTCCCCCACCTTGTGCAGTGAAACACTATGGTAACCTAGCGGGAGGTTGCCAGCGCCAACGAAGGGAGCGCCCCTCAATGCAACCTGGCTATGCACCAAACCTGGAACAGGTAATCTTACAGGAACGGCAGGCACTGCAGATGGCGTCCACTATATGTGACCGGGAACAGAGTCTGAACCCCGATGCAACATCTGTGAAGTCCTTCAGTGACGATGTCTCCTCCACCACATGGCCCTCTGGTTTTGACTCAATGGCCCCACTCGTGGTCACCCCTCAGACTGCGGACAACCTTATATAATTTACTGTCATTTGATGCACACACAATTCACCCTGCCTTGGTGTTAATGCTTTGATTCTCCCATTGCATTACTTAGGTATGCTGTAACATCTCTTGCATTACAGGTGACAATGACCTGGCCCCTGCTGGGCACATCCCTTGGCATGGAGCACGGATATACCCTGTAAAGTGATACACGCTTCCTCAGTAGTCACCCACCTCATTAGTTGATGTCTCCACGTCCTGCAAGTTGGGGCATCATGCTTTTGGTTTTTGCACTTCACCTTGAGCTACAACTAGTTAGCCTGTAGGGCCACCACTTGCCTTTGAAAGTTTGACAGTTTGGGCAGACACCAATTGTCTCTCCACCCCAATGATGTTACCTGTTTTGATTTTCTCCCTTTCCCCTGTTAGGACTAGTTGCCCGAGCTCCAAGACCCTCCTACTCGCCTTCACGCACAGGCGCATAGCGAGGAACCATCCCCCTTGTGACATTGTCACATGTGGGGTTTCATTGCACTTCCCTCATGGCCCATGCTAATTTCATTACATGGAATGTGAGAAGCATGCACACGCCCTCTCGCCATTATGCAGTATACTCCTACTTGAAGCTCCGATCCACGCACATAACACTCCTGCAGGAAACACACCTGACATTGGCTGTGTTTGTTACCGACTACTCCTCTTTTGCGAGTGGAGTGCTGATCTGGGTGAAACCGAGGTCCTGACTCGTCGGTTTTGTACGGCGCCTCCACTTAGGGAGGATATATGCCCCAAATACTGACCAGACCTGATACCTACAAGCTTTAACTAACAAATTGTCCTGTTGGAGTGGGATCCCATGGCTCCTAGCGGGCGGTTTTAATTCTGTCCTTGATACAGCTCTAGATCGCTCCTTTCCTCCCTTGTCATGCACACTGGCCACGTCTAATGCACAGCCCCTCACCAACTGGCTTCTACACTGCCAGCTTGCAGGCATATGTTTGCAACCGAAACTTGCGAATATATTCCGTCTATTCCTCACCACACAACCTACATGTTAGACATGACCGCTTGTTGGTTCCACCAATCTGCTTCCCACTATCAAACACATGGACAATTTAGGCCAAACACATTTGGACCATAATCCACAATACCTACAGCTGACATGGGGAGACACCTTGCTTGCCATACCCACAGGGCAACTGCAGCACATCGCACTCGAAGTTTGACCCCTCCTCGCATCCTTGGATATGGCAACGGCGTACTATTTTGAGTTCAATAATGACACCACCACTGACAAATTGATGGAATGGGAAACCTTTAAAGTGACCGTCAGGGAACACTGCTTGGCGCTAATCTGGAACACTCGTAAACGATTAGATGGTGACATCACGCTCGTTGCTCAAAAACTTCTGCACCTTGAAACATTCTCTGTAATTGAAGAAGAATACGCCAAATGACTGGCTGAGGTGCGCTGTTAACACACCTCTCTACTGGAGTGACTCAGGTTTCTGAACTACGCTGCAAATGCCTCACACAATCACGCAACAACCGAACGTACAGGTCCCTTTTGGTGTGGTTGCTACGCCAGGACCAGCCTAGACTTCCCATTCTCTCACTAAACTTATCTATAGGGCACCCCCTTCACACTCAACATGAAATACATGTGGAACTAACAAGGTACTTCACCTCACTTTACAGGTCAGTTACGGATGGCGACCCGGCTTCTCCACGCTCTGCCTTCCCACCATCAGACCTGAACAGTGTGAGGAGCTGGTCGAGCCCCTAACACTATCAGAAATTTGTGGGGCCATTAGAGCCCTATCAACCAGCAAGTCCCCTGGCTCAGATGGCCTGCCAGCCAAATGTTATAAAGCTTACGCCCCTGTGCTGGGTCCCCACCTACTCGCTCTTATGAAGCATCCCTCATAGCTCACCCCCTGTTTTAATCATTATGCTAAGCTCTGCTTATCTCCCTACCTTAGCTTGGCAGAGACCCCACAGCACTGGGCTCCTATCAGCCCCTGACACTTCTCAATATGGATTATACATTTTTAGCCAAGGTCCTAGCTGCCTGACTGTTGCCCTTGGTACCGCTGCTGTTCCACACAGACCAAAATGACCACGCTCTAGATGCTTGGCCCTAGACCTTGAGAATGCCTTTGATTCACTGGAATGAGGTTTTCTATTTGACGCACTACTTGCTACAGACTGGGAGGCTGCTTCCTCAGATTGATTAAATTGCTCTACACTACACCACTGGCTAGATTCAAAACAGCCTCTTATATCTCTGACCCTATCTTGATAGGCAGAGGCATCTGCCAGGGGTGCCTACTAGTCCCACTGTTTCTCTTTGGCCATAGAGTCACTTGCTATGGCTATCAGGGCCCAGGGAGAAAAATAGGACATTCCATTGGGAGGTGAAACTCATGCAATCTCTTTGCACGCTGATGGTCTCCTCCTCTATATATTTGAGACATTATTGGAACCCGTTGCCCCACCCCTGAGGCTCACTGAATTTGCTGTTATATCTGGCTTGTGGGTTAACTGGGCCAAATCATGCTTATTCTCTCTTACTCCTTCTTATAGCAATCTCACATTTGCTCTCAATGGGATCAAGTGGCAACCCAACATGTTTCTCTACCGAGAGATCCAGATACACCATTAAACAGCTGACATATTGGGCGGTAATCTTCCCAGGACGACAACTGTCCTCAGATCCCAAATGTCGTTCTGGTGCACACTCCCATTGTCCGTCATAGGTCAGGTAGCTTTGCTCAAAATGGTGGTCTTGCATTGGCAACTCTATTTCTTCACTAACCTGCCCCTATATCTTGCACCCCCCTACTTTAGATCCTTTTATGGAATCATGCAAGAGTTTATGTGGAACAAGTCTCTGTGCAGGGTAGCATTGGAAAATATTTCCCTACCTACGGATCAGGGAGGACTTGTTGTGCCCAATATGGAGCAGTACTGTTTTGTCTCTCAGTTACTGTCTGTGACCAGGTGGATAGTGTGGGAGAATCTCTCCGACACGCCACATTGTCCATGGCCTGGACCCGGTCCGCTGTTCTCTGACTTTTTCATCCCTGCTCGTGTGGTAAGCCACCAGAGTATTTCCTGCTTGGGGTTGCATATAAGTGCTACCGACGTAGTCTGTACCTTACCCTGTCCACTACCCCATATGCGCCAGCGTTGCCCTTGTTGGGCATGGCTAGTGGCAACATTGACACCTCATCAGCAGAGATCGACACTTGACTTGCTGCCAGACTGCACACACTGGGGGACTTCTATTGATATGATGAGCTAGTGTCATATGATACACTGGTGGAGGAAGGTGGGCTACCTCCAGGCTAGCTTCTGCTCTGCACCTCGCTATTCGCAGCATTGAGCGGCAAGTCGGGGGACATGAAGAGGCATCCTTCCATGCACCGCACAATTCAATATCTGCATGTTATTGGAATGGGTAGGCACCTCATGAGATGGTTCACAGCCTCCCTTTACCAACACACAGCATTTTCCTCTTTGATTAGGTGATCTCTTTAGATCGACAGCAGCCGAATGCTGCCTGTATGTAGAAACTGGTCTGCTACATACAGGCAGCATTCGACTTGTGTCGATCTAAAGAGATCACCTAATCAGAGAGTAAAATAATTCAACTAAATAATAAAAGTTACTCTTTGCATTTAATGTAGTTGGAACTATAACTACCAACCTGAGTCTCAATAGCTTGCACATCAAAAGGCTTTATTCGTCATGCCCTATGTTTATTATTGAATAATACCATGGATCATCAATACATAATTTTGATCCTTTTTGCTGTTAAAACCCTATGCACGTTACTATTAACAAACGTCTGTGACAAGTTGTTAGTAGTGGAAGAATGTATTACAATTCCACACTACAAGACACATTGTATCATCTTATTCAATATTAAATCTGCCCAATATTAATTGATAATAATTGAATAAATCAATATTTGTACTGAAGAAGGTGATGTTAATTTGATGGTTTCACTGAAACGCTGCGTCAACAGATACACCCAACTGAGCATATTATGCCCAAAGGAACATCATTTTAATTGATTCTTTCATTTTCTGGTTTTTATGATCATGAGAAGTTTATGAATTTATCAACTGTGTTTTTATGATTGGGAATAATTTGTGATGTATAAAGTGGATAAGTGTAAATTTGTGTACCCATTGTTTTTGAATTGTAAACGGAATAATAAATAATTTCTATAGAATCAATTTGTGATATATATGTATTTGCTTTCTTCTCTTTTTGGCTCAAGGACTGCTTAAGTTGGGCCTCCAGTAAGGTTTGAACAGAGTGCATCTCTCAGGCATTAAAGCATTTTGGAATTCAGCTGATCATTCATGATTTTCTGGAGTGTTTGAAAAGATCATTCTCTCTGGTGCACAATCAAGGCTCTTATGGGAATTGACCTAGGTGTTGTCTAAGTTTTATGTTTTTGCCTTTTGAGCCAAAGCACAAATGCCAAAATACTTGACTTGAAAAGTATTGTGCTTGATCACGATTAATTAATTGATTCACTGTCTGTAGGAGACGTTCACATTTTTGGCTGAATCAGAGAAATGTTGGACATAGAATTCATCATTCTTTCTTCCCTAAGATTGTCTCAGATATTCACTTTAACCTCAGACTTTCCTGAAATCTGAAGATTCAGCAGAATAATGATCCCTAAAAGTTTAAGGTGAGAGAGGTGTGAAATTACTACGTCGAAAGATCCAAGGCTACTAAACCTGTGAGGCGTGACTGGAGATATACACTTGTGGCAGGAGAAGAGGCCAGTAGCAATATAGGCAATAAAGTAACAATAAAGATGTATGATTTTTTTACAGCTAACCGCTGATCTCGGCTAATGTATACCTGCCTGACTACCTGCCTGACCCTAACATGGCGCCCGATCTTGATTCCTAGAATGGCGGCCAATCACGAATATAACGACGCTTCTACTAAAGTATCTTGCTGCTATGTAGTGTTGGTGGCTGTCCTTTTCTCTGCCTGAATGACTGCCTGCTGAGAAATCCATCGCTCCATCAAATCTTCACTAGATCACTCACCTGTCTCTGGACTCAAGAATTTTCGGTCTCCTCCCGATCCTTTCTCCTATACGGCGAAATCCAAACCTTATCCAAACACTTATCCAGCAGCGTGTTGCATGACCCTAAGATGGCGTCAACTTTCTGTTGCAGTAGTATTTACTCCCCTCACGCTGACCTAACATCACCGTGCAAAAGCGTCCCTCACCATTGCTCTGCCGCTATAAAGGGAAACCCACATAATTTTACCATTGTTGAGTGGTTCAAGCTTTTGCAATTACCTGACTTCATAATGGTGCCTGCATATCTGGTTCCTGGAAGCTTTGCCACCAAGCACACAACAACCATCCAGCAAGGCTCTACCTGCTTCCATTCTATACAAGAGCCCCACGAGTCAGAAGGTGAGCTGGGCACTTAGCAGGACAGATTCATGCCGCAGCCCTTCTGCCACCAAGGTCTCCAACTACTGAGACATACTGCCTGGACTGACAATGATGATGCCCCATGGGCGGATTCTAAAACTGTTATACCTCGCAATACATCATTATCCCTAAATTTACCGCCATTGTGTGTGCCCTTTACCAAAGTACTCCTCTCCTTGTTGGGGAAGGATCCAACATTTATAACCAGGAATCTCAGAGACCCCCCTGAGAGAGTCCACCACGTCAAGGAAGCCACACACAGCGGAGGTGTGGGAATAGCGCCCCTTGCCAAACCACTCTTTCTCCCCTTGTTGGGGAGGGATCCAGTATTTATGCCCTGGAGTTTCAGAGACCCCTCTGAGAGAGTCCACAGCACAAAGGGAACCACAAACAGCAGAAGTGTGGGAATTATACCTCTTCTACTGGGATCACAGCACACCGGACATCGGACACTATTTCTCCTCGTCTCCCGGTTGTGTTTTCCGTCACCCTCCCCCTCCTCTTTCCCTCTCTCATTCTTGGTCATCCTCCCCTGCTCCTATCCTCTCTCCCCTGAATCTCTCTCCCCTTGCCTGCTTTTTTCATTGCCTCTATGTTTTTAACGCATATAACTTCGCTCCAGTAACTCATGTAACTTGTAACTATGCTCTGAACTAATGTTCGTCTTCATGTAAACCGTTCTGATACCTCCGGGTCTAGCCAGCGCTATATAAAACTTTTCAAATAAATAAAATAAAAAAAAGTAAGGACTGCTTTAGATTTTAGGTTGATATTAAGTATGTTGCTATATGTCTAATGTAAGTTGAGTTTATGATTTGTTTTGATAATGGTTTATTGACCTTGATCATTCATTGATTTCCACTCTTTCCGATTATTCAATTGGTACAAATTAAGTGACTTTGAAAAGGGATTTTTTATGTTATTAGTACAAGTACATCCCGTTCCTTCTCTCTGGATTGGGGGCGACTCCTTTGTGTTTTTTGGAAAAATTACTATTCCCACTCCAGTGAGTGCAAAAGTAGGGTAAGTGTTGGATAGCAGAGGAATTAAATTTACTATTCCAACTCCTGTGAGTGCAACAGTAGGGAAATTGTTGGATAGCAGAGTGGAAAAAATTACTATTCCCACTCCAGTAAGTGCAACAGTAGGGAAAATGTTAGATCGCGGAGGGGCAAAAATTACTATTCCCAATCCAGTGAGTGCAACAGTACGGAAAGTGTTGGGTAGCGGAGGAGTAAAAATTACTAGTCCCCCTCCAGTGAGTACAAAAGTAGGGTAAGTGTTGGATTGCGGAGGAATTAAATGTACTATTCCAACTATTGTGAGTGCAACAGTAGGCAAGATGTTGGATAACGGAGGGATAAAGATTACCTATCCCACTCCAATGAGTGGAACAGTAGGGAAAGTGTTGGATAGTGCAGGGACAAAAATGAATATTCCCACTCCAAAGAGTGCAACAGTAGGGAAAGTGTTAGATAGCGGCGGGGTAAAAATTACTATTGCCACTCCAGTGATTACAACATTAGGAAAAGTGTTGGATAGCAGAGAAACAAAAATTACTAATAACACTTAAACAATTGAAAAAACCTCAAAAATATTACAAAATGTTAAAAATCCTAAAAATAAATAACAAATATTTAAAAAAAATAGTAAATACATTAAACATATAAAAAGAACACATATTATAATATTAATTACATGTAACAAAAACCTACAAATAATATATGAGATAAATTAATAAATACATTTATAAACAATGATTATTTGAAAGTAGCAATTAGCAAAACAATAATAATAAACATTCATTGACTACACATGCTTTAAAACTATAATATCCACAACACACACCTAAATTAAACTATAATATAATAAAACACAATTAAATAGTATTTTTAAAAGAAAAATTATTACTATTAATAACTAATAATTAAATATTTAAAAATATATTAAATACCCACCTTTTACCCCTTTAAAAGTAAAAACAACACAAAAAATAAACAATTACAGAAAATAAATACCAAATTATTAACATTAATTAACAACTATATAATAATTAATTAAACACTTACCGCCCTTTACTCCTATAAACACCACAACACACACCTAAAATTATTTACACAATTACCATAATTAAGTACTAATTAACTAATTAAAATTAATTAACAACCAAATATTAATTAATTCATAATAAATTACTTTACCCACTTAACACTATGATATCTCAATTAAACAAATGATAAAAAATACAAAATATTCAATAAATTAAATATAATTAAATTACTTCCCACCCTATTCCCCTATAAACCCACAAACAACTACAGAACTAAAAATGCAGAATTCAAATAAAAATATCATAATAGTTACTAAAAACAATCAATTTGTTTCATGTAATTAAATTGCTTTCCACTCTATTCCTGTATAAACCTACAAAACGATACGGAACTAAAAACGCAAAAATCAAATAAAGAAGAATTAATAACTACTAAACATTTAACACATATATTAAAAATACAAACAAATCTTATACAAAAAAACGTACACCACATACATATAAAGGATATGCTGAAATATATAAATTAATAAAAAAATCAATATTTTTTAACAACTATATTTTTGCAAATGATATTTTACACTCCGATATTTTTAACATCGATATTACTTACCTAAATTCGTTATTCTTGACCACAAGAATTTGCCTGTTAATATTTCTGACCCACAATATTTTTAACTTGATATTTGTGTAAATCGATATTTTTGATTCGATATTCTGTCTCTGCACCGCTTCAGAGCAATGCATTAGGACAGTCTTAGCTCAGCTAAATTACGAGGGGTAGACCAACCAGTAGCCTCCATTAGAAGTAGGCTACTTCCACAGGAACAGAGGTGGAATGCCATTGAAAGAGGCACATTTTCTATGGTCTGGGCACTGAAGAAGCTGCGACCCTACCTGTTTGGGACATATTTCCTAGTTCAGACTGACCACAGGCCCCTCAGATGGCTCATGCAGATGAGTGAGGGGTGAGAATCCCAAACTGTTGGGGTGGTCCAGCTCCTTAGAGGGAATGGACTTTACAGTGAAACACTGTCCAGGGTCAGACCACCCCAATGTTGATGGTCTCGCCAAGTAAAATTATCTTTAATATCACTCCTAAATTAAAGTAAGCAATCCTTCAAATTCAGGCAAATCATACTTTTATTTCATACTTCAAAATGAATCAGTCATTTCAATTTAATAAAGTCACAATATTGCCAGAACACAATAGTCAATTACTGACTTATTTCCTGAAAACACAAGTGGGCCTATTAGGTACACAGGCGGATCGCCACCGCCGGCTCGGTGGTGGAGATCCATCCGCCAAATGTCCCTGTGTCACCTGAGGGGCACTGCGGTGGACGGAAAGACCGTCCGCCGCTTTTCCGCCGGTCGGATTGCCGGCCGGGCGGAAAAGGCAGACAATATGGTGGCGGTCATATTATTATGTGCATTTTTAAAGGCCATTCCATGGTGGCGATGCCACCATGGAAAGGCCGGCAGAAAATGCTTTGGTGGGGGGCTGCACTTGGAAGGTACCTATGGTACCCCCCTTCATTGGCATACACAAGGTGGCAGGCACTGAGCGGTGCCTGTCACTTTGTGCATGCCAATGCACAACATGCATATTTCACATTGCGGTGGTGCTGCTTACAGCACTGCCCGTCACAATGTAAAATATGCAGGATGCGACCGCCGGGGTGGCGGTCGCATCCTAATGGGCTTAGATGACCTGCCGTACCTCTGGTGGTCGGTCCTGTTTACCGTTACAGTGGCCATCATAATGGGGCCCAAAAGGTTGTCTTCAATGTTCATCCCAGTTTGCACACTAGATTGGAGACTTGTAATCCAGATGCACACACTGTTAAATGTTCGTACTGTGCACCTCCAGACTATATCAGATTTGAAGCCCTTCAAGACACTGGTTCATTGCTAAAAGACACGTCATTAGTTGTGATAACATGATGTCATAGAACATAAAGTAACATTGCATATAATATAGCACAGTAAACACAGCATAACACATGTTTGCAGGGAGGGTTATGTCTGAGAATCCATCACCACACCTGTAAAATGAATTCATAGAGCTAATATAGAAATAAGGATTTAAGAGAGAGGGAAATAAAGGCCAGCATGTGTGTGCTTGCATTGGCCAGTTACCAACAGACCTATCACTATTAGTTTGTGTTTAGAATAAAACAGAACAAAGCAGATTGAACTATGCACCCTATCATGTGTTGTCAGTTTAAATAAAGAAGAATGAAAAACTGTCTTGGGAAGAGGTCTTTGTTAGAGAGGAAACTGTTTAAAAGAACTTGCAGGAACAGGATCAAAACAGAGTTGGCCAAGCCATTTCTCACAATGTGTTTTGCTTTGCTTAGGTTGTGAAGGGTTACTGGCTACGATCATGTTCAGAGGGTGGAGTCAGGAGTTGTGCGGCATGCTGCGGGTGCAGGTGCCGAGTGCCGTGAGGACTGTGAGCTGCTGTGAGCTGCTGCCTGCTTGCCGTGCACCTACCCCACACCACCTCAAAGGCAAAGCAGGTCAGCAAGGTGGCAAGACAGTCATGGTGAGGCACAGTGGTGGTGGCAGGCAGAGGGCGGGACTCCAGTGGCTAGGGCAGCGGCACCACCAAATCTCGCAGTGGCAGCCAGTGTTACGCCAGTGCGGCTTGCAAGTCGGTGAGAGCTGCCTCTTCTTGCCTCCCTCTTTCTCTGCATCACCACAACTCATTACACCCCACCTGGCAGTACTTAGGTACCCACAACACAGCCTCAGAGCTCCAATAAAGTCCTCCAGGCTGCCCGCTAAGGGAATCAGTTATGCACTTTCTCCAAATAGTGGTAATCCCAGCACGACTCAGGGCTGCCAAAGGGATTGACCTCAGGACGAAGCAGCCCCCAGCTTCGACACCTCTATCTCACAAGCAACTAGCAACACAAGTGTGAGCCAAGAGTCCCCCCAGAGCTCGCAAAATCCCCAAAAGGAGATCACTCTCAAGTCCTGCAAGTTGGAGAGAGCAGGTAGTCGCTACTTCACTTGTTATCCATGAATTGCACATTGGCAAAATTATACACCTATCTTGAAAGAAAAGCAGGAACACACCCTAGAGTCAGTGGTACAAATCCATTGGACTAAAAGTTCTGGCCAAGATGGCCAGAAAACTGAGACACCACCACCAATCTCAAGCCCCTTTTCACTGATAGACGAACCTACATCTGATCTCCACTGGGTGAAGCACAACAACTCACCGAATGGGGTATAGATGCCCAGTCTCAGCCACAATTAAAATACCTGAACATCCTCACTGAGAACAAAGGGCACAAGTGTGTCTGGTCCTGCATGGGATCAACAGCTATGGAGTCCATAGCAGCAGCCGTACCAGCCTTAAGGCCCATACTGGCATCAGGATCACATGCCGCAATAATCATCGGGCAGTATACTCAAACCACCTCTACCTAGATCAAACAGGAGTGCAAAGAACGCAGCATCACTATTCCTAACAAACATGGCAGTAGGCTTGGTCGGGGAAGGAAATGGATGTAAACCCGCCACTCCAACAACTGACCATAATTTCATGGAACATAGCAGGGATCAGTAAAATCACAAAAGGAGAAATTTTGAAGGAATTTCCAGAGAAGGTGATATACTATTCTTCCAGGAGACATGGGCCCTGTCCAGTACCACCCTGGCAGGGTATTACGAGCACCATGTAGCAGCGATAAAAAGGAACATCTTCAGGCACCCATCCGGTGGACTCTCTGTTATCCTAAAGCATGCCTGCAGGTTCATGGCTACAGAAATCCAATCAAAATCACCAGAGACTCAAGTCTTATTGATTGGTGGCCTGAATCCATAGTCCCAACTGCTTCGCCTCTTGCTAATTAATTGCTACATCAAACCAGCACAGACCTTCATGAAAGATTCGATGGATGTTCTGATACGTACACTAGAAGATCTCTTAATCAAATATAAATCCTATCAGGTAATCATAGTGGGGAAATTTAATCTGAGGGATCTAGACAAAATGCACATCAGTCCCTGGTGCATGGGCTGGGCAGAACCCCTTTTCAATCTCCTCAAAAACCACAAGCTATGCTCAACTCATACACAAAAGGAAGTATGCCCAACATCCTGGCACCCAAAACCAACCTTCCGGAATATCTCACCAATCGATGATATCCTAGTCAGCGAAACCATCGCAGCTAGACTAACAGAATTCGAATTTGAGGACAGAGCCGAAAATTATCACAGACCCTGAGAGCTGGGTTCCAGCTTGAAGTTCCCACAGCAACCATCTTTCAGCCATTAGGAGAAACGAGAGGGGAAGAAACGCATATGGTCCTCTGAAGGATCAAATGGTGTGGAAACAAGAGAGAAAAGATGCGAACATGGCAGGAATAGAAGCAGGAAGGGTCCCCACCAACTTATGCATCATCAATAAAGGACTGGGAGAATATTGTAGGGGATCGCCAACAAAAGCTGTGAAACTCTCGACACCAACGCATGTGTACTAAGTCGCCGTAGCTTCCTGGAAACAAATGCCCTTCTAAGGCCATGTTCAAATGCAAATGTGCTTTACGTAAGACCTTGGAAGTGAAGAAAAGAGGGGGCATAATTACAGGGGCCGTTCCGTTACTGCTTTGAGGTCAGCTTATAGAAAGAAAGTTTTTGAACAGAAAAGGGAACACACAGATAAGGAATGGCTTGAAGTGTTCTCCCTGCTGAAAGGGAATAACCCCTCCGGGCTGTGGAGACACATCAATCAATTGAGCAATCGAGGTGCTCCAAGAGAAAATGTAGTGGCGGGGCATGAGTGGTTGAAATCATGTAACACAACTATATTCAAATGCTTCCTCTGACAAAGACCCCACAGAATTGATGAACCAGGGAGTGGGGCCGACCAGATCAACTAATGTTAAACAACCTACCTTGAGAGACCCCCTTGATAAAGGTCCTCTTGAATCCACCAGCTGGGATGAGGGTTTCTGCAGGTCACCAGATACAACAATAAATGCTGACATGGTTATCATGATACTCAGGAAAATGAGGAACGATGGAGCACCAGGGCCAAATGGGTTACCAGCGCCAGTATTTAAGACAGCGCCGGATTTCTGGGCAGCAATCCTAACCCTGCCTTTTAATAACATTATTTCAACAGCAAGGACACCTGACTCCTGGAGGGGTTCTATGCTTTTCCCTATTTACAAAAAAGGTGACCGGATGAAGCCATTGAGCTACAGGCTTATCGCCCTGCTAAGTATCGAAGCAAAGGCTTATGCACAACTTTTCATAAAGGATCTGGAGTCTTGGATACAAGAAAAAGGTATCATTCCCTTCTATCAATCAGGAGTTATGTCACAGACCCTGGTCAACTTCATAGCGCTTGCCCACCTATCAACACAGTCAGTCTTCCATTGTTGCATTGCTTCTTTAATTATAGCACAGCCTTCGATAAAGTGGACCATCAAAGTTTATGGTATAAATTAGACAGCTGAGGAATCCCACCCAAGTTATTAAATGCAATAAAATCGATTTATGAAGATACCTGGGTGCGGGTCAAAACAAGCGCTATCACAGTGACCTCAAAAGTTTAACAAACAGTGGGCTCAAACAGGGCAGCGTGCTGGCACCCCTCCTGTTTCATCTGTATACCGCAGACCTGGGGGCTGCTTTGCAAGGTGCCAGCTTAGCAGCCCCAAGCCTGGGAAGTTTGAGGCTGCCGGTACTGCAATACGCAGACGATACAGTAATAATGGACCACACTAGAGTGGACCTGCAAAGAGCCCTGCATGCACAGGAACACTTTAACAAAGCCAACTACTTGAAGGTTAACCAAGGGAAGACCAAGGCAATTGTGTTTGGGAGACATCAACTCAAAAGGCAAGCCATGTGGTCCTTGGTTGATCTGCAAATTTGTACAGTAACATCCTACAATTACTTTGGAGTTTGGCTCTCAGAAAGGGCCAACTTAAACATCCATCGAAAACATCTGATCTCTAAGGCTAACCACGTTATACACTTGATAAGACAACTGAACCAACATTTGCTAAGCTCATCAGCCAAGCCGATACTGACCCTCTTAAAAGCAAAACTGCTACCAGCCTTAAGCTATGGACATCCGGCTTTTCCTGGATGTCTGGATGAGTTCTTAAATACACCTCAAGCTAAAGCATACAAATCACGCGCTCAGCCAGGAAATCAAGCCTGAGACTGGAGCTCATCCTCGGGAGGCCGGACCTGATATGCCAGGGGGGTTTGATAAACATATACCTCAGGATCTTGAGTGCTCCAGTGGAGTCAATCAGATACCAGCTGAGATCTGTCTTCGAGGAGGTAGGAACAGCCTGGCTTGCCAGCCCTGGCCATGACATCAACACACTGAGGATTGAGGCAGCGCACTTCCAACTATCGGAAATTCCACTCTCTGCCTGGAAGAAAGCAGTAAACATGCAGGTCTTGGAAACATCTTTTGCTCAAGACACCAAAGTCCTCCGCCAAAGCCCTATCCTAGAGCCACTGGACAAATCATTCATTCCGGGAAAAGCCCAACACTATTTAAATGAGGCTCAGACGTCACAGGTCCGCAGGAAAATTCTCACTATGAGACTTATTTCGTTACGCATCACTGATTTCAACCCAGCATGGGCATGCCAGGGGGCGAACATTGAGTGCAGGCTATTTTCCTTCCACAAGGAATATTGGCTGCACCGCCTGTGCTGTTGCCGTAAACTGAATAATGAACGTCGGTGCCTTCTCTGCCTGATATTTATTGCTAACGGGGCAAAGTCCTGTAGAGAGTACTCGGCCTTATGCTTCACGAAACAAAAGACAATGAACCTAGCAAGACTGGGGAAATTCACACACCTGATCAGGATCGCCTTAAATGAGGCGCCAGAAGACATTCCAGCACCTATGACTGTTACGCCACATCTTATAACACGCTGAAGGAGGCAGGGTGACCCCTGACAGGCACCAAGGGGTTCCCCCACCTTACTTAAAGGCCAACTCGCAAACTAGAATTTTTAAAGTCCTAGGGCCAGATGTACGACCTGCCAAATAGCGCCTCGCAAATTGCGTTGCATTTACGACTCGCAATATGCAAAGCGCTATTTGGCATGTACAACAGTGTGTTTAACACTGTTTGCGATTCCCAATGGGGTCGCAAATTGTGAGGCTCATGAATATTAATGAGCCTCCCACAATTTGCGAGCCCATTGAGAATGACAGGCCCTCCCAGGGATGGTGGCCTGCTGGGCTCAGCAGACCACCATGTCTGGGACTGCTTTTAAATAAAGCAACTTTCTTTTTTTAAATGTAGCCCGTTTTCCTTAAAGGAAAGCAGGATGCATTTAAAAAAGAAAAAATTGAAACGTTTCTGTTGAATTTTTTAAGGGCAGGCAGTGGTCCTTAGGACCACTGCCTGCCCTTAAAAAATAATATTGCATGCGTTTGCAAAGGGGAAGGGGTCCCCTGGGGACCCCTTCTCATTTGCGAATGAATTACCATCTACTTGAAGTGGGTGGTAATTTACGAGTGTTTTGCAACCGCATTTGCGGTCGCTAAACATTGGTGCGTAGCTTTGTGGTCACTATTAGGAAGGGAACGCCCCTTCCTAATAGCAAGTCGCAAAACGGTATTTTGCGAGTTGCAATTTATTTGCAACTCACAAAATACTGTTTGTACATGGGCCCTTGCTTTTTATCATGCGCAAACGGGTCTAAGACCCGTTTGCGCATGCTAAAAAGCGTCGTACATCTATCTGGCCCCTAGTTTTTTCAAATTTGTTGATTTAAATATGGAAATATAAGTAACTCCGAGGATTTGCACAAATATGCCAAAGGTCAATGGACATTTATAAGTCAAGGACATTAAAGGGGAGGGGGGTGCTGGGGGTAGAGGGGGAACTGCCTTTTAACTGCTTTTTAACAATGTTCTTTCCTTTTATTGTAATGTTTGAATTAATCGAAGTTAATAAATTCATTCATTCAAGCCAGGCAGCGTTTGTAGTGACTTGGTGCGCACCTTGTGATTTGTGGGTTGATTGTTCTGCAGAGTTCTACTGAGTGCTTGGTGACACCTTATATGTTTTTATATTTATTTAAACTTAGCCTGTATTCATGTTTGTTAACTAGTTTTTACTGGATAGGCCCGGAGATGAACAATTCCTTTTGTCTATTTTACAGAGACTACATGGATGAACGTGCACAAGACTTTGCCCTATAAAATGGTCTACAAGGTATAATTTCTCATTGCTTAACCTTGCTAAAATATCTGCTTGCCTTTTTTATTGTTTCACACAAACATGCAAAATATGTCACTATGCATGGAAGGTGGATACTATAAAAAAATCTCATGTGTTATACCATATCTTCTGTTGTGTCGTATATCACTGATTGCTTGTTTTCTGGCATTCTGAAAGCAATCTTAACCCCTCTAAGGCTAAATTAAGAACAACACGTATAGTTTGCCCAACTCATATGTGACTTGAGGCCATGGCAACTTTATTTTCCTGTTTTGTATAGTCCACATGTGGTGGTAAAGGTTTACGCCCACCTCTGTTTGTTTTTCTGGTCAGTCTTACTTTTTCTTCTTCTGTACTCGACAACCTGAGTACTTGAGGTGCTTCATGATTCTGTGTGATATTCTACGGTAGAGTCTAGGTTCAACTGGTTAGGAGGTGCATATTACAAGTACCATCATCCGCAAAGGAGAGTAGCTACTACTCGTACTATGACTGGGGTAATGTTGCTGGTACTTGAGGACATAGGTGAATTAAGGATGTGAATCTTCAAGGAACCATGAGAAACTTGTAGCCCAGTTTGCTTGCTTGATCAAGAAGCAAATAAAGTGCACCCACATTTGAGAAGCTTCATTAGCAGGACAAAGTAATTGCTGAGTCTAAATCATCCCTGATTTGCCCAAACCCCATAGGGCCAGATTTAGCATTAGATTGAGTTGCCTTTGTGTCATGGATGGTGTTTAATGGGCAATCCAATCCTTAAGTCAGATTTACCAACTAATGCAAGGCCACCTTGCGTGGCCCTGCGTTGCTTGGTAAATCTGGAGTAATGCACGGCAGCGCAACTAGCTGCCTTGCGTTATCCTGCCCTGGTAAGGAGTTCCATGGTTGGAGCATGGATGTTTCTATGCATCCACCCATGGATGTTGGTGCATCCCCAGATTTAGCAAGACTGGTAAACCTGGGAATGCGTCAAAATGCTATGCTTTCCCATAAGAAAGGGGAGAAATCTGTATGTCTCTTAATTGTTTCCGAAAGCCTCAAAGGTTTGTTTTTGTGCAGGAAGCAGTCATTCTGCACAATCATGCGTGCATTGCAGGCACCTTTGCACCATGGTGCAGCACAGCACAGCAAGTTGTCTTGCTGCGTTACACTGCGTCAAATTTATATAAATCATGCCCATAGAGATTTTTCAACTTTACCCCAGGACTTAGAGCTGTGCTCAATGAGCTGAGGTGGGTTTCCCTGATCAATGAACCATTTCAACCATCTCTCTAGCACCAACACGTTTGGAAGTATGGAAGAGTCATGGTTGGAGCAACACCCTAACTTGCAGTTTCCAGTTGGCACCAGTCAAGCATGTTAGTCCGTCGGGTGCACTCAGTCTGGATGAGTTTCCCATCACTTCAAAATCATGTCTATGCCAGCTCTTTTCAGGATCTGGGCTGGGCCTCTGATATTTGGATATAGGAAGGACATGGGTTTGTGTGTATTAACAGATTCCATCACCTTGCTGCTCCTTTCCAAGCCTTTGAGATCTTAACTGGTCTCTCCCATAGGACCCTGACTGCTAGACTCACTAGCCCTCATTAACCAGATACTTGGGGTCTTATTAGGAGTTTGGCAGTGTGGGAGGGGGACCACCCCACACCCGCACTGCCAAACCCATGTACACACTGCCCACCAGATCAGGAGTTTTCTCCTGTCTGGCGGGCAGTTCTTTGGCATTTTCCAGGGCGGTGCCTATAAAATACCACAATGGGAACATCAAAGGCAGTACGAGCACAGCATGGACTGCTGCAATCCATGCCATGCAGGTACTGGTGTGCATGCACACAGGGTGCATCCATATGACGTGAGGCAAACTTTGCTTCCTGAATCGCTATTTGGTAAATGCTATTCTTAATGGATGAAACTTTCATTTTTTATTAGTCTTAGTCCTAGTGGGGCGCAAATCAAAATTCCTCATAAATAATAATGAGATAGGTTGCAATTTTTGACCCATTAGAAATCACACCCATCACAGAGATGGTTGTCTGATGAGGTTGGAAGACCACCTTGTTTGTGACTGCTTTAAATAGAGCATTTTTTTAAAAAATGCTACCTATTTTCCTTAAAGGAAAACAGGATGCATTTAAAAAAAAAAGAAAAGTGTAATGTACAAATGTATTTGTCAACATTAAAGTTTGTGAACAGGTTATCACCTGCTTTGAGGTGTTCTTAAAATATTAATGTTTTGCGACCGTATTTAGGTTGGTAAACATTAATACATGCCATTATGATTTGGTATTTGGGAGGGACGTACTAAACACACCTATTCAAAATACTGAATTGCAAACTCAAATTGTGATTCTCTAAAAACGCAGTTTGCTATTTGTACATAAAAAACATTTTTGCAGTTGTAAACAGCCTAATTCGGGGAATCAGGCTGTTTGAAACCTCATAAATGCTTCATACATCTGGCCCTTGAATCTCTGGATATTGGACTCCAGTGTTAAAAGGTTGGCTTTATGCGAACTGGCCAACTATCCTCATTTCCCCAAAAGACAATAACTTCTATCACTCTGTGCTCTACAGGGTCAACTTAGACCAAATGGTGCTCATCTATTTGCACATCACCAAGAGACAGATACTCATGTCAGGGGCAACACTCAAAATATCAGTCAAACTGCACCTCAGCGTTTTAACCATCAGGCTATAGGCCTTATTTAGAGTTTGGAAGATGAGATACTCTGTCACAATGTAGCAGGCTTTGCGTCCACCGTATTACAAGTACCATAGACAACAATGTACTTGTAATACAGTGGACAGGTCTTCCCTTTTGTGTCGCGGTATCCATCTACCAAATTCTAAATAAAGCCCAGTGTGTAGGAATAGAAAACAAACAACATTATAAGGGAAGCTAGGGATGGGAAGAAATGTTATCAAATAGGGAAGGCAGAGAATCTCATGGGCAAATTACTGTCTAAGAGAAGTAAAAGGGGGAAGAGAAATCTCCTGATTGTTGCCGGGATTCTGCTAAAAAACAGATCTATCCCAGGACCTTAGAACATCAGTATGTAGGAACTTAGTCACCATACCACGCCAATCCAGACTAGCTCATAGTGGCTCACCTGCACTCCTATCCCAGCCTGGTAATTTGGCACCCCAGAACACAACACTCTAGACCATAGGTCTTCAAACTGTGGGGCGCGCCCTCCTGGGTGGCCGCGCCCCCCTGGGGGGGCACAGCATCCCCTCAGGGGGGGGCGTGCATTACAGCCTACCACTTCACCTTTCAACGTTGTTTCCAGGCGTGTAACGCTTATTAGGTTGAAAGGGCTTCAGCCCCCGCCGTCATGTGTCTCAGCCCAGGCTGCTGCAGCTGGAGCTGCTGGGGTCTCGGCTGGGTAGTGTCTGGAGTCTTATCTCCGGCACGTCCGAGTTTTTCACAGGTCTTTAAAGACCATGTGTATATATACATACTGTTGTAAACTGGTTACAGATGCAGTTTCTTTTCTGATTCCAGTACCCCCTGGGCCCCCACTCTGCCTATTCCTTACGTTTGATGGCAAGGCAGACTTCGGATACAGAGCCATTGTGGGCATCAGTTTTCACAAGGAAACGGTAAATGCGAGTCTTGGAAATCCACTGCTCTCCTTATTTAATACTGATGTCGGATCAGTTATATTTATTCACAGGGGCGGCGGAGGTGTCAGTATTCTATGTGGGTGCTTGCTGCTGGGGTATTTGTTTTTAAAACGAACCTCAAGTTAGTGGAGCCTGGGGCATGCTTGCTATTACTCCTGCCTCAACAGCCTAGCTGGCTAACACCTTTGTGTGCCTCTCCTACCCTAAAACCTCTTTCATAGAGTAGGACAGAAACTAGATACAAGGGTCTCATGTACACTATGCACCATATGTCTCAGGAACAGATCAATGCATGTGCGCATATTTTAGGAGCCCCTTATGGGCTACTCAAGGTGTGAAGACAAGCGATGTAACGCCTCAGTAGTAAGTGCTATATAGATGCAATTACAAAACTACAATACAATTAAAATACTTCTAAAGCTGCTAGATTCATTACAGCTGTCAAAAACGCTTGGTGCACCGAGTCACCAACTGTGGCGGACAAACAAATCTTTGCTGCCCTCTTGCAGGAGTCCAAGGGGGCAGAGCTCTGCACCATCAACCCCTGCATGACACCTGGACTAGGTTGGGGGAACAACTGGAGGCAGCTTGAGAGCCAGCATATTACTTTCTCCATAGAGGTTAGCGTTAAATAAAAACACAGAAACTGACCATGCTTATTTTTTACCTTCAGTGGCTACCCAAATGCCTAAAGCAAAGAGGGACACGAGGGACACAGGGGCACAAAGAAGGGGAATTCTGGGAATGTTTCTTTTAATGGAATTCCCATCAGCCATCAGGGTCAAAGAGTTCCTGCAAATGCGCAGCATGCCGACACTGAGCAGCATGATGTTCACATGCAGACCTGGGTTCTCACGCAGAAGTTCACACTGAGAGAGAACGACTACAGAAACATTTGCTGTTAGTGAAAAAGGCCTTTGTTTCAGAAGCAAGTTGAGCGTACAAACACAACATCCTTCGGTTTAGACGTACATTCTAAACTGACGTAACTACATCCTGACATGGTCAAACTAGACCATCTCGTCTCCCCTGATACACCACTCACAGCCATGAGGTTGTAAAATCCGTCTTTTAACATCAATTGCAAAAAAAAGTCTACTGTTTAGCCTGCTGTTTATTTCCTCAGTCTTGAATTCCTTCCAAATTACTGTCCAGCCAGACCACGCTAGGCCCACGCGGCATCCTCTTGCTTTTTGTAAGGGTCTCTCCTTCCCTTTTCTGTTTCTAACCTGCTTCGTCCTTTCTCAGTCTGGGCTCTCTCTTCCCATTTGCCTCTTATGACAAAACTTAATATGCCAATAACCCCCCTGCCCAACCAATTTGTAACATAGCCTGGCACTCTGTGCTAGAGTGGGAAAAGGTTTAGATGGGGGGGGGCTCAGCCGACAAAAGTTTGAAAACCTCTGCTCTAGACCCTCCCAGGGATCAAGGTAGCAGGTCATCACCTTTCATTGTCTTACTCATACGTATCCACAATGAACAAGAAAGAGACACGAAGCAAGTTTACAATATTTATTGAAAGTTATTGTGCTTTACATGCAATGGCTACACTGTAATTAGTAGACAAATGCATGTAATAACTGTAATAGGACCAGCAAGCAAACAGTACACAATAAAAAATTATAGAAGACAAATCTACCTAAGCTTACACTCACTATGAAAGCACAGGGAGATAGCTATAGATCTCTCGGATTAGCGGGGACATCATTTCTGCCATACACATAGAGTTGTTCTACATCTAATGATGTGGAGCTCTTCCTCATCATGAAACCTTTGCTCCTTTGCTCCTTGAAAATGTGTCCTCTCTGGTCTCAAAGCTATAAGTCCTGGGTTATATGATAACAGTTTGCTCATTCAAAACAGCAGCTGAATTTATCTATTATGACTAGGCATACATACCACAGAGAAAAAAGAGAATAGAGTTTTTCGACCTTTTGTAAGAAATGTTCCATCTGAATCCCAGCAAGAAACAAAATATCAAAACATGTGCAGCCTAGTCCGAAACTAAGCATGTAGCACAAAAACAAGCGTGTTCTTTCGTAACGTGCAAAGCAAAAGCAGCCAGCTCCTTGCAGTTAGGGAGAAAATACAATGGGCCTTTTGGAAATACATGAGACCCTCCCTTTGGTCGGAACAGTGATGCTACAACATGCTAAATAATTGAAAATACAATATAAGCAAACTCAAAGCACTTCTAATAAGCCAGTGACTTCAGACCAGATTTAGACTCCGCCGACGATGATTGGTCTACTGACCAGTTAACAAAATCCAGAGAACAGACATGATCCTCAGTCTCAGCTAATGCTGAGAAGGTCATCAGGGAGTCTGCATCCATGTCATGAGAGCCAGAAGGTAGTGATCCATGTGCCGATGCACAAATCTTCTCAGAAAGGAGTGTCTCATAGCTGGCGTAATGGAGAAGGCATCGGCCCATGGGACAGTTCTGAAAAAGGGTTGCTAAGGGACTCATTAGCAGGACAAAATCCACAGAGGCCGGTGTCTGCAAAGCCAAGCAAATTTCTAGTGCCCATTCAAAGGGGCACCAGAGGCAGTGAAACACGGGTTGCAAACAGGTAAACCTAACCGGTTGGAATGACAGTAACCAATCAAGGTCCAGTGCCTAGATTAGTAACATTCTGAAGAGCTGTAGCATGCACTCCTAGAAATGCTGGAGCAATGGTAGAGCTCATGCGCTTGCAAATGGAATATCCATTGTGGAGAAGCAAAAATAGAACCAAAATGCTGCAAATGAGGAACAGCAGCAGCGGGAATCCACTGAACATTCTGTAAAAAGGAGAATGGATAAAGCAGGTATTACTCCAAAACTAGTTTGGAACAAACTGTCCAAACCCAAGCCCATATTTTGGAAAAAATGTGCAGGGACTGCAGTATTCAAAGCATTAAAGATACGATGTATAAATTCACCAAAATTTACTGGGAGGTTCTATTTAACAAGAACTGTATCTCACTAGATGTCCTTGCCACCTGCAGTTTGAAGGTCTCACATGCAGATCTGAGGGCATCCTCTTTTTAAGAACAGTAGTGCTTTGAGTCTTTTTAGCTTGTTAAAATTAAACCCGGGCGGTTAACTCCGCTCCGCCAGCGGAGTTTATGTAGTTTTGCCTAGTTTAGGTAAAACTCCAACTCCGTGGCAGAGCGGAGTTAGCTGGCCCCTCCACCCTCCCAAAGTATTTATAATGTCAATAAGAAAGGCACTTACCTGCCTTGGCTGCCTTCTCCTCGCCAAGGCCGCTCTCCTTCCTCGTCCTTGCCATCCTTCTTCTTTGTTAACCCCTATGTTGTAAGTTTTGAGGGTGTGCGCACGCGCAAGTACTACAACATAGGGGTTATCAAAGAAGAAGGACGGCGAGGACGACGAAGGAGAGCGGCCATGGCGAGGAGGAGGCAGCCACGGCAGGGAAGTGCCTTTTTTTTTTACATTATAATTACTTTGGGAGTGGAACTCTGCATAGAGGAACTATGCCTGCTCCGCCCAGGGTTAGTTAAAATTTGCTTTCAAAGTTGGAATTGTATGCCACAATGAGCCATCCATAACTTCCTGCATAGGCAGGAACAGGATGTTTTTTCAGCAAGTGACAACCTGATAAACAGACAAAATATAGGGGATTCCAGCTCGCATTGTTCAAAGTGGAAGTATTGCTGGGGCTGGTGATCCTCTTAGATAGCAGGCCAAATTTGCTACAAAAGTATGCTACAAAAGTATTACATGTGCCATTAGTATTCACGTGTTTTCAAACAAGTGAAAGACCGACAGAGGAGTCACATTCCTCTCCAGTGAGGAACAATTCCTTATTAGCACGTTCACAACAATAGAACAAGCATTTGCAATGCAGTCGATCTGGCATTAGTGAAAGTTAGAGCTGTTGGGGCTATAAATGACAATGTTTTTAGTTATGTTTTTTTGTTTGCACTGGAGTGATTATTTGACCTATGTAAAGAGATCAGAAGGAAAGAGGATGGACAGGAAAGATTAGTAAGAGGTACTATAAAGGAAAGACGGAAATTGTGCACATGTAAAGTGCCCCTCCCCTCAAGCACTGCAATTATAGCACTGCATGAGACAATAGGAAGAGAATGTGTCGGCGCTAAGAGTGGAGTGGAAGGGATGCGACAAAGATGAAAGGGGCAGAGAGGGAGGTTGGGGGACAGAGACAGAGTTAGCAGGTGACAGGTTGCAGTGAAAAAAACCATAGGCAGCTGTTCCCATGCACAGGGCGTCTGGATATGGCAACATCGTGTGATCTTTTAGCGAAATTGATTGGCCTTCGGCTGCACAGGGGACCATTTGAGGGATGGGGAGCACCCTGGAAGGTTGGCAGCCCCTGCAGGAAGGGGCTGGTGAGAGGCACTTAGAAATAATGAAAGAGGGATACAGGAGATAAAGAAGGGAAAATGAGGGCCATAAAGGCAGAGAGAAATAAGAGAATAGAAAAAGTGAAGAGGAGTGAAAAAAAGGCTAGTCGAAGTAAAAGGAGAGGGTGGAGAAAATTTGAAGGGAAAAAGATGCATTATAGCAGTAGGTAAAGAGAGGATACGATAATGAAAGAAAGTGGCTTGAGACGGTGAGGAGACACAGAAGGAAACACAGGCAGATCGAGAGGGTGAGCGTATGGAAACCTGGAGAGAGCGTTGAAGCAATTAACTACAGAATGTTAGGGAATGAAACTAAGAAGGAAGAGTTAAAGAAAAAACTGCAGATGGAGAAAGACACAGGAAAATAGTGGAAGAGGGACAACACAAAATACGAGTGGATCGGATGGGGCGGGGCAAAATAAATAACTAGTGGAAGTGCGAAAGAAGAGAAAATCGCCAACAATCCAGAGTGAGCAAGGAATGACAGGGAGGAGAGACGCAGAGTGACATTTGAGCTGCGCATTTAGCCAGCACCCGGCTTTATAGAGACCTGGTGGCAGAGTGGGCTAAAGAACGGTGATGGATTAAACCCAGATCAGTTGACTGGGGGTGAGTGCTTGCAATGTTCAACACTCCGTCCATCATTTCCTTTGGTTTTTGCTTTATAGAGACCTGCACACAAAGCTCTCTAAAAAAGAGGGGTGGGGAAATTGGCTTTGGGGGAGGGAGAGAGGGCTGTGAGAGGAGAAGGAACAACGAAGGAAAGCAGCAACAAGAGGAAGCAGCAGGAGGAGCGCAGAGCGGTAAAGGAGAAAAGTGCATTAGTAGATGATATGTGTATAATGTTTGTGTTCCTCTGAGTTTGTATCAGTTGGTGTTGGTTCACCTGTGGGATCCTTTCGTATGGGGCAGAGAGGCCTTATTATAGGCTGTGCTCTGTGCCTGCCCACACACGAGAGTTGAGAAACGACTTAGAGCCTGAGGCACTTCCCTAATAGCCCGGGCCTTGAGCTTAATTAAAGAGTCTGTGCCTTCTTTTAGCATCACGGCGTCCGCTTCACGCTAGCTGGGTTTCATGAAACATGAAGCGCGGTGGCCGGGAAGCGGCCACCATGCTGATTGAAGGTGCGGAAGCGCTGCATAAATGTAATTACAAAAGACTCAAGTGAGCGAGGGCGCTTCCGTGTGATTAAGCGCAGCCCACAGATGTTATGGCCTTCAATTTCCTTTGCTGGAACCTGGAGTTTCCTGACTCGTTTGACCCATGGGAGGAGGAATGCTGCCCTGATGTCAGTTGATGCTCCAGGGGATGTTTTGCATTCCTTGTATGCTGTGGGGATGCTGGGGCTCCTGAAGCGACTCCTTACTGAACCAAGTAACATGGTGAGGGGCGAGAGCCTCAGACAGCCCCAAGCAGGAGGAGGGGGAGGGGCTGCAATGCTTAATGCCAGCTAAAGCGCTGAAGCTGAATTAACAGGGAGACATGAATTTGGCAGCTTTAGATGATGTTACAAACTGAGCTCGCTGGTGTGCCTCAATGTTGATCACACAAAGCAGGGGCTGGTACGGTGGTCTCCCGAATCCCTGTACTCGGCAGAGGAGAGGGTGTGGGGCACTTCAGAATAGCAGGCAGACTATGAGGAAATGACCGACCCCAGAAAGAGACCGAAGCCCTGCGGCACGGAGAGCAGAACCGAGCACTGCAGTTTACCTGAAGCAGGAATAAAATTAAAACACAAGTGGGGCAAGGGTGTTGTAAATGTTAAGGAGATAACAGTGTTTTTTACAGAATAATTTACAGAAAGTGTTGTAGGGAAGGTAAGCTCAGAGCAAGAATGCTCTGCAAATGAAAAGGGAAGCTTCACCAGAAACAAGCAGGAAACCAAGTGAAAAAAAGTCCCCCAAAGAACGCATGAACATGTCAAAGTGCAATGATACAGTAGTTAGTCCCTGCTGTGTGGGAGGAAAGAAAGAGAAAAGGAGGGACAAAGAGGCAGAACTGACCACTAGCAAGCAAGGACACTGCAACAAACTAATCAGATGGGTTTAAGCCCACAAGAGAAGTATACTAAAGTATACAAGAGGTTGTACGCTTAAGCTCGAGCCTAAAAAATGGGAGTGACCATAACTCATGTGTGAAGCTGCCTTCTAGGGGTTCATATCTACCAACTGGAAAAAGTTTAATGCAAGCTGTAAATTGAAATATTGAAATTGGTAATGATATTACTCCATATATAGCTGTCAGGTAGCTGAAGGTGTTTCAGCCACTGTGTAAACGGGAGCTGTTCTAACTTCTCTAAATGCAGGATTGTAGAGGTGGCATCTTTTACGCCATATATTGTTTACGTGTCAAATTAAAGAGCAAGAAGAGGTTACAGGTGTTCAAACAGCGCCAAGGGATGCACCCATTCTTAAGGGTTTGTAATGTCCAGCTAAATTAAATTACAGATCTAAGCTGGCTCTGCCCATGATACAATGTTAATATGCCACTTTGCATATTATCGATAATAGATGACACAATGTTATTTAGATTATAAATGCATGAAGTCGGCATATTTATACTATTTTCATCAACAGCAAGCACTTTATCCAAATTATCTTGATCAATTTGTCTTAAGCGTGCAGCAGCTTCCATTTGTGACAATTTCTACATTTGAATATATGTGGCATAAATACATCTTTTAGAACATGGAGATTTTGGGCCTAATAAAAAATCAGACAAATCCATATCTTCGCACAGGAGAGAAATATGTTGTTTCACTGCAGATAGTGTGGAATGTTCCAACCATTATGACACAATTTCTCCATGGAATAGGTGGTAATGATACCTGAATGTAGTGAGTGGGAGTATTGCTGGTCAGGTCTGCTTACTTTAAACTCTGATGAGGAATTCAAAAGATGAGCATGGCAACCATTGGTGTCTACTGGCCACAATAAGCACACATTAGGACCAGAAAATGTGGAATTAAGTGTACCATTCTGCAACATACTATTGAGCTGTTCTTCGGTATACTCAGTAAGATTTTTCCAATTTTCAAAGAGCGCAATGGAGGGAATAGTTGAAGCATTCATATCGTTGATCTCAGCCAGTCCCAGATATGTAATCTGTTGGATAGTGTCATTCGGGAAGATCATTTGTGTTAGAATTAAACATGCACTAAACATAGTTTCTGTCTCCTGAACCTGCCAAGGTTTGGTATCTCAAATTGATTTCATTTCAATGGTGTCTTTTCAATATGCATAGCTTTAAACGGCTAATTCTGTAACAAACAAAGCTGCATGTATTAGCTTAGTTTGTGTAAGCATGTATTTCTTTGGGGTTATAGGTACTAATTTGAAATAATATGACTTTGACTCTGATGTATCATACCTTGCAAAATATGTAAATTCATCTTTATATGTTTTAAAACTCCCTTGTTGGGGAGTTGGCCAATGTACCCATTTGTATAAATAATAGTGGAGCATTGGACAGTAGCTTGGTGTAGAACATAATGGTAACAAAACATTTTCCATAATTAGCAGAGTTCACGTACAAGTCCTCTGATTTAAACAACAGTATAATATTCCAGCTCCGAGAGCATAGTGTTTGCAGTTTCAACATCCCAATCATTTGAATGTAACCCAGGCACATTTACATCACCCATAGAAACTCAAAACACATATGGTATTTGGAGGATCTACGTAGGGCAACATATATCAAATGGAACTTTATCCCATACATTTCCATCAGTTACTGGAACCACAGAAATGTTTATGTGGGACAAGCCTCTTTTTAGCCTATGTGAAGCAGAGTCGGGGACCAACAACCCATCACTAATTCTGTAGCAGAGCGTTCTGGAAGATAATGGCCAATAATCATTAGAAAGAACACAGTTAGGTATCCAATTCACAGAAATAAAAAAACAAGGAAAGTGCCATCCAAACATATATCCAAGGTGGAACTAGATAAGTGTGTTTTAACCATGAAATGAAAACACCAGTTCCGTGAAGGAGGAGTTTAAACAAACGGACAACTGTCAGAAGAAAAATCATCACAAACTCTCGAAAAATCACCAAGAGTCGGGTCCACTAAAGGTGGATCAGCATAAACAACATCACATACAGAAGGCGCAGTAGTAACTGCAGTACTCACTTCAGTAGTGTTTCTGGTTGTGGATGCAGGAATTAACTGTAGTGAATTCTCGCCGCCCCTCCCCCAGCTGGGGAGAAACAGCTTTGGTGGTGCTTACCAGCTGTAGAGGAATGTCCTGTATGGTAGCGAGAGGGCTAAGGGAACTAGCAAGGACTCCTCGTGGCCTACTGTTAAGAATTGGCCACAAGGTACAGTTTTACATAATCAATAGAGACAAAATGATTATCTTTGGAACCAGGAAGCAGTGGCGATATAACAGTTATTGCGCCTTGGATGCCAAGGATTAGCACCAGTGCTAGGTATGATGGTCTGAACTCCTTCTTTACTGTAACCCTCTCACAAACAAGATCCTCAATCCTTGGAATCCAGCCGGAGGGCTCTGCTTTCTCCAAAATTCTCAAAGACGGAGATGTCTTCAACTATTCATTAGAATTGGTGTGATGCAACTTTTGTAGATCCTATTAGACAGCACGATTGTTTACATTAAAGGGCACGGCAGCTTCCACAATGTACGAACAGTCAAGGTCTGGAACATACATCTTGATGATAAAAAGTACTTCCTATGGGGTCTGCCCACCTAGACATCTCTTACAGAGGTTATTAAGAGCTTGTTGAACCCCATATAGGTGATGTATCCAACTGCTTTAAGTCATGGTTCATTCTTTCCACAACAGAATTGCCTTCCGGCCTATATAGAGAACAATAATACACCTGTAAACCCAGGGATGCCATAGCATCCCGATATGATTTGGATGCGAAAGCGGGGCCCTGGTCCGAATGGAGTGTACTGCATGCATGTGAACCGATAAAGACTTGTAAACCTTTAATAACAATTCAAGCGTCAGCCGAACGCTGTGGCCAAACCCAGAGGACACTGCAGCATGAATCAACTGCAACTAGGATACATTTAAACACTGTATCCGAAGCAAGAGGAACACAGTGGTTCAAATAAATGCAGCCAAATAGTTTGCTAGAAATTAACAGGAGTGTTTGCGGTGGGCGAGCCACTGTGGAAGGATTAATCTGTTGACAAATGTCATAACAAAGGAAATATTTTGTAGATTGTTGATATAATCCCGGCCACCAATAGCTTTGCTGTAACAGTGGCTGCCACACCAGCGAGTGCAGAGGTGACACATTCATGCGCAGCTATAGGTAATGCTAGGCTAGGGCACTGGTTGGGAATCAAGCGATCACCAACTACTGAGAATACGAACAAAAGCTGTTTTGTTCACTTAAGTGGTAGGTATATTTAGCTGGAAATCCCTTAGGTAAGGGTGTGTCGTCTTTGTTAGCATTAACAGCAGGCACGATTTCAGAGTCTATTCTCATTTCATAATGAGTAATTGCAGCAACAGTAGCAGTCACAGCTGCAGATTTGGCAGCCTCATCAGCCAGACAATTTCCTAAAACGTGTGTGCCCACACGTTGATGACTCAATGTATGTATAACATGAGTCTGTGGTAACCTATTTTTGAGGTCTCCCAATTTTACCCAAAGTGTCTTATGTTTAATTGTGTCATTTTTAGAATCTTTAAATTCATTTAATTTCTAGCAATGTAGATCATCATTAAAAGATTGCACACCATGATATAAATCACACATTATACATGTGGGGAATTGGGGATCCGTATGTTCGAGTGCAAGAAGTAAAGTTTTCGTTTGAGCCAACTGCACAGTGCAATCCCCCAGGGACTTCACAGGGACAGTGTGAGTTTTTTGTGATTGGGATTTAAAGTTCAGTATCACCCGAACAATGGTGGTGCATGCCACCAAATGATGTTCTTTAGAAACTATTGCAGGTTGGGCTGAACCATCAGTGTAAATTATGTATTTATACTGATCAAGCAGTAAAATGGAACTGGGCATGGGATATACATGCTCATATTGCAATGTGTGCTCGAGTCTGCAAAGATGTGTATGCCATAGCATCCCGGTACGATTTTGACACAAAAGCGAGGCCCTGGTTTGAATGGAGTGTGTACTGCATGCATGTGAACCGATACAGACTCACAAGTCTTTAATAACAGTTCAAGCGTCAGCCAAATGCTGTGGCCAAACCCAGAGGAACCTAGAGCATAAATCAACTGCAACTAGGATAAATGTAAACACTGTATCTGAAGCAAGAGGACCACAGTGGTCCAAATAAATGCAGCCAAATGGTCTGTTAGAAATAAATAGGTGTGTTTTCGGTGGGCGAGGCACTGTGGAAGGTTTAATCTGTTGACAAATGTCATACCACAGGACATATTTCCTAGTTTATTGATATAGCCCCGGCCACCAATAGTGTTTCTGAAACAGTGGCCACCACACCTGCGTGTGCAGAGGTGACACATTCATGCACAGCTATAGCTAACGCTAGGCTACTGCATTGGTTGGGAATCAAGCTATCACCAACTACTGAGAATACTAACAAAAGCTATGTTTTGTTCATTTAAGTGGTAGGTATATTTAGCTGTAAATCCCTTTGGTAAGGGTGTGCCCTCATTGTTAGCATTAACAGTAGGCAAGATTTCAGAGTCTATTCTCATTTCATAATGAGTAATTGCAGCAACAGTGGCAGTCACGACTGCAGATTTGGCAGCCTCGTCAGCCAGAGAATTCTCTAAAATGTGTGTGCCCACAAGTTGATGACTCAATGTATGTGTAACATGAGTTCGTGGTAACCTATTTTTGAGGTCTCCCACTTTTTCCCAAAGCGTTCGCTGCTATGGCAAGACATCCAAAGCAGGGACGAATCTCAAGCAAGATCTTATTTGAAGGCAGCCCTGGGGGTCACCAACCAATTTGCGATTTGGGATATGCAACTTGGGCATAATACGTTTAAAAAACTGGTTTGGAAAAACGTAAAATCTCTTTCCACATTAGAGGACAAGGCCGCATTCACAAAAAGAAACCACGCATGGATGACCTTAAACTCATACAAAACCCTGACACCACAATCATACTTCAGTCAGGGCTATCCTAATGCCATAAAACTACGGTTTTTGAAACTCAGATTAGGGGTCTTGCCGAGTAGAGAGCATCTTCCACCATGGCTCAGGAGCAAAGGCCAAGAAGCCTGTCCGCTCTGTAACCAAGAAAAGGGCGATATTCTCGACCTGACTTGCCTCTGTGAAGAGCTTTGGCTAGCCCGCCAACACCTCCTAAAGGACCAGTTCAAGCAGTTAGGGACTAGCACTAGAAGGCAAGCAGTGCTTGCCTGCATGAACCCTGCAAATACGAAACTGAACTGCAGATATGTTAAGTTCCTTGCGATGACCGAGCACAGACTGTTAAACTCACCAAAACCGGGAACAACTACACAGATAACAAGTAGGAGGTCATTAGGACGCTAAGGAACATGCTGCCCTGCATCAGGGAAAAAATGCTGCTGGACAATTACTCTGGGTCTTTTACTGTACGCTTTTAAAAATGATGATTATAATGAACAAACTTTTATGCTATTTAAAATTTTTGTAATATGTTTGCACTGGTTTTAATTAACTATGCATAATAAACTTACCTTACCTTACCTTACCAAAGCGTTTTATGATTAATTGTATCACCTTTAGCATCTGTAAATCAATTTAATTTCCAGTAATTTAGATTATCATTAAAGTATTGCACACCCTAATACGAATCACACACTATAAGTGTGGGGAATTCAGGACCGGTATCTTTAAGTGCAAGAAGTAAGGTTTTCAGTTGAGACAACTGCACAGTGCAATCCCCCAAGGGACCCTCCAGGGACTCTATGCGTGTTTTTTGTGATTGGAAATCACTGTTCAATATCACACCAACAATGGCAGTGCATACCACTGATTTATGTTGTTTAGAACCTATTGCGGGTTGGGCTGAACCATCAAGGTAAATGATGTATTTATACTGATCAAGCAGTAGAATAGAACTGGGCATGGGATATACATGCTCATATTGCAAAAATTCTTGTGTCTGCAAAGAAAGGTTGAAGACAAAGGGCCTGATTTAGATCTTGGCTGACAGGTTACTCTGTCACAACAGTGACGGATATCCCGTCAGTCGAAATATAAATCCCATTACATCCTAAGGGATTTAAATTTTGGCGTACTGGATATCCGTCACTGTTGTGATGGAGTAACCCATCCACCAAGGTTTAAATCAGGCCAAAGTCTACATCATCCCAAAATAAAATGATGGACGGAGTGTGGAAACTTTTATTTTGTGATGTTTGCTATATTCACTCTAAGTGGCTAAGGGTATAGCCAGATGTGGGTCCCTTGCTCGCTGCGCCACTGGATTCAAGATAGACTGGATTATGAGGGGTGATTCCCTCAAACCGGGCCCAGGATGCTTGTTTCCGGTCCAGGGAGGACCTGGCTGGGCAGATAGGGCTTGACTGTTCCCATAGAGAGCAGGGTCAAGACTGATTTGCATTCGGCTGGGTCATAACTGAGGTGACATGGTGAGCAAAATAACAATGGATTACACCCAGATCTGTGACTGGGGGTGAGTGTTTGAAAAGATTAAACACTCTCCCATCATTTTATTTCCGTTGTTCCAAAGTTTACATCAACAGCTGATAAGGATGATGCCCATTGTATCAATCTAGGAAGGAGGGCTTTAGTGTTCTGAATGCTAGAATTTGTGACAGCCTCTAAGGCTGGCATGGGAGTAAAGACAATAATGCATTTATCTTGTGCAAGTGGACTTTCTTTAAGAACTGCCATCTGCATTGCAGTCAGTATTTTTTCAGTGGAAGCAAAATGCATTTCAGCATTAAAATATAAATGCAATCAACACTGTTTCAACTTTATTAAAGGTGATATAGGTAAATCCAATCACACCCAGTATAATTCTGATAACCTGGTTTGTGGTATTGACACGTGTACATAAGTAAATCAGATTGTAAGTACTTGGGTGTATCGGTGTGTTCTGATTTCCAGCTTGTAGTGGAAAAATCAGTATGTATTAATTCATAAAGAGGTTTGATGCATGGTGCATAATCTGGTATGTATGTTGTACCAAAATTAAGAAAGCCTATCAGGGACTGTAATTTCCTTAATGTATTTGGAGGTTGCAATTGTGAACATTTCTCTGAAAAATTAGGGGCAAGACTTTATAATCCAAGAAAAGCTATGTTAGACTTTTTAAAGTTGAATTTATAGTCAAGTTAAGCAAATACCAAGATTATGCTATCTACCCAGGCTAAGTATGGATTTAATTCATCATCCATTAGGTAGATGTCATCCACGTAGGACAACGCATCATGATCAATATTGTGTAAAATTGATGTTATGTGTGCAGCAAATAGCCCAGGACTATTCTTATAGCCCATAGCCAGACTTGCAAATCGACGCTGGAAACTGAGGGCTGGAAATGCCATCCAATCTCTGCTGTTAGGCGTGAGATTTTGACTGAAAAAACCCATTGGGAATATCTACGGTTGTTTTGTATTTTTTATGGACTATATTGTTTATTAGTGCCATATTATGTGTATTCTGTATTGCAAAATTGTTTGTATGAATATTTAAATATCTATAGTCTAAGACTATACAATAATAATGATCAGGTTTTAAAAGAGGATTGTTCATTTGAGAGACACAAGGTTCAATTACTCCCGGTTCTCTATTTGGGAGAGTATTTCTCTAACAGGAGCTTTAGCATCCCGTTTAATTGGGTATTATGTATGCACTTGAGGGCTGGACCGTCCAGGTATATCATGATAATGAGAGTCCTTATTCCAGCCGACATGGTTGCGGTACAATGCAGGGGCTGGTGCAAGTTCCCACTCCTCTCCTTTAACTGAGTCAGGGACAAGAGCAGAAAAAGAAGGAAGTATTACATCCTCACCCTGTGGGGACATCTGTACAAATTGTGGGGGGCAATCGATCTCTACCAGATGAATGTCATAAGATAGAGCTAACTTTTCCCAGAATACAGCTTTAATGGTGCACTGTATGTCACCTTCAATTTGAATATCAAGATGATACAACCTATCTGGAGGGGCTATGCGCTTATCTGGGGTCTCAAATGTAATAAAAGTGTCAGTTGCTTTCACTACCAAAAACTCCTGAAGATTCCGGCTTACCATGGTGACTTCTGTCATGCTGTGGAGGAGAGTCAAAGCTAAGCTCCTGTTAAGGAGGAGGGTTCTCAGGATCTGTGGCATATTTAACGGTTATGGTGGCAATTTTTTTTATAAGTAGGGGCTTTATATTGAGTTTTTTCCTTTATTTTTTATCCCCAAGTCAGATGAGCATTGTGTCTCCTTCTTCGGTGGCACGTACTCTTCTTGTCTATGTTCAGATTGCTCTCCTCTGTCGTACTGCTTGTCATACAATTCCTTAAAGAAATGATGAGAACGTGCACCAGGAACCTGACACCACTCTGGAGTCTTGATTTTAGTGCAATCATGAAAATCTTATTGCTTCTCAGAGGACTGCGGAGGTGGAGAACCTCCTTGAGGTTTACCGTTCTGTGTTTGTTTAGATTTAGCACATGTTATTTTTAACAGACTCACAGGTTTGTTTGGCTTCCTTCTCAGTGCTAGGTTTGCCAAGAGGCGGTTTTGTAGGTCTGGTTCCAGAATTATTGCATCGTAAGGATGTATACACATCAGCAATATTTATATGCTACTCACATACACAGTAGACTACTGCGACCACTGCGAGTCGCAGCGTAAAGCCAGAGATGCTGTTTCTCCTTTAATATTTGACAGAATCATCGAGGACACTATGGGAAAATTTCTAATTTGTTTCATCCCCAAGTTCAGAGCAGCAGTTGACCCGTGTTCTTTCTGTATTTGTTTTAAAATGTCTGAAAAAACGGATATTGAGGGAGTGTTGTGACTAATCGTATGGACAGCAGTGAACACCGCCCCCCAGGTGTTACAGTCTCCAATAGCAGCAACCATTCCATGTGGTAAGCCCATATTCAAAATTCTGTGCTTGTCTTGTGTTCTCGGAAGGGGAAACACTGCTTCAAGTTGGTCCACTTTGTGGACGATCCAAAATGGAATTTCCTCATGATTATTGGACATTTTGCCCATAACGGGACGAAGTGAGAGATGCGCTGAAGGCTCTCAGGCAGTCCTGCTCTTGTGTGTTACTCGGTGAAAGCAGCGCTTGATTACTAGCACCTGTTGAAAATCTATACCTGTTTTTAAAATTGCTGAAATTGATTCCGTGTTTTTAAACTAAACAAATCAGTCACTTCCTGTTGGTTCTTCAATCACGTACCTGAACTAGCACTTCCGCTTAGAACGCGGTCTAGTGCTGGGAGGGAGGGAGTTGGAAGCTGCTGCACAGCAGAGCTGATTGGTTGGTGGGCGGTATGGGACAGCATTTCAGCGCGCTGGAGCCGACGCGCAGCGGACGAAGTGAGAGACGCGCTGAAGGCTCTCAGGCAGTACTGCTCTTGTGTGTTACTCGGTAAAAGCAGCGCTTGATTACTAGTACCTGATGAAAATCTATACCTGTTTTTAAAAAATTGCTGAAATTGATTCCGTGTTTTTAAACTAAACAAATCAGTCACTTCCTGTTGGTTCTTCAATCACGTACCTGAACTAGCACTTCCGCTTAGAACGCGGTCTACTGCTGGGAGGGAGGGAGTTGGCAGCTGCTGCACGGCAGAGCTGATTGGTTGGTGGGAGGTAGGGGACCGCATTTCAGCGAGCTGGAGCCGACACGCAGCGGACGAAGTGAGAGACGCGCTGAAGTCTCAGGCAGTCCTGCTCTTGTGTGTTACTCTGTAAAAGCAGCGCTTGATTACTAGTACCTGATGAAAATCTATACCTGTTTTTAAAATTGCTGAAATTGATTCCGTGTTTTTAAACTAAACAAATCAGTCACTTCCTGTTGGTTCTTCAATCACGTACCTGAACTAGCACTTCCGCTTAGAACGCGGTCTAGTGCTGGGAGGGAGGGAGTTGGCAGCTGCTGCACGGCAGAGCTGATTGGTTGGTGGGAGGTAGGGGACCGCATTTCAGCGAGCTGGAGCCGACACGCAGCGGACGAAGTGAGAGACGCGCTGAAGTCTCAGGCAGTCCTGCTCTTGTGTGTTACTCTGTAAAAGCAGCGCTTGATTACTAGTACCTGATGAAAATCTATACCTGTTTTTAAAATTGCTGAAATTGATTCCGTGTTTTTAAACTAAACAAATCAGTCACTTCCTGTTGGTTCTTCAATCACGTACCTGAACTAGCACTTCCGCTTAGAACGCGGTCTAGTGCTGGGAGGGAGGGAGTTGGCAGCTGCTGCACAGCTGAGCTGATTGGTTGGTGGGCGGTAGGGGACAGCATTTCAGCGCGCTGGAGCCGACGCGCAGCAGACGCGCGCATCGGGCGCGCCGCAGGCCCGCCGAAGGCACGCCTAAGGCAAGCCCGTCTGCGCCCATCCGCGCCCTGCCAGGCCCAAATATCATGTACCCATCTAATGAGCTGCTGTCCTTCGCCACACGTACTTACTCTCTCAAACCCTCCACCCTTTCAATATTGGAAGCTGAAAATCTTCTAAGAACTCCCGCTGCAGCCCCAGACCCTTTAGTTGCGCCCCTAGGCCACCTGTCATCTAGACTAGAGAAGCCTCCGGCCTTGACAGTGGCTCTCCTGAATACACGATCCTTGCATAAACATCGCCTCGAGATCTTTACCCTTCTTCAGGAAGGGGATATTGATATTCTGTCATTGACAGAAACATGGATGGGGGACGCATCAGTCCCTGACATTATCTCATCCTTGCCAGGGAATTTTGATGCTCTCTGGCACAATAGGCAAGATAATAGAAGAGGAGGGGGGGTGGCGACTTTCTTTAAATCTAGTCTCAAGGCCACTATGATAATATCAGAAAGTTCGGACAACGCTGAGATTCTAGGAGTCAAGTTTACCTTTGACTCCTCTTGCTTTGTACTTCTGACAGTTTATCGCCCTCCGGACGCCACCCCTGGTTTTTGCGACTATTTCTGTGAAACTATATCGGACCTTAGCACACGCTATCAAAAGCTTATGGTTGTGGGAGACTTTAATTTCCACTGGGAAAGTAGTCCCCATGAGTCACAAGCTAGACAATTTGACATGACTCTGTCAAACCTAGGATTCCACCAATTGGTAAACGGCCCCACCCACATTAAGGGTCACACTCTTGATCTGGTTTGGTCATCTAACCAGCAAGACAGACTTTTAAATTGTCTCCCTTGTGTTTGGTCGGATCATTTCCTAATTTCGTGCTGGGTTCCTTTGGATTGTCCCTCCACCCTTTCCCCTCCGGAATGGAGGAGAGTGCGAAGCTGGCATAAGATCCAATCGGATAATCTCTCCGATTTTCTTCAGAAACTATCTCCATACAGACCGGAGGAGGGTTACACCAATATTGACTTAGCTAGTCAATCCCTTAGTAACACCCTCCAATTGGCCATTGATTACCTGGCTCCAGAACGTAGGGAAAGAATAAAGCCCAAAAATAAAGGGGCTCCCTGGTTCAATGAGGCTTTATGGATACATAGACAGAGCTTGCGTAAAGTAGAGAGACAGTGGAGGAGAGCGTATAACGCCTCTGACTTGACCCTTTATAAAGCTGCTCTGGCTCTATACAAGAAAGCTATCACTTCCAGGAAAGCAGAATACTACGAGGCTCGGATTACAGACGCCCCTAACAAACAGAAGGAAACCTTCAAGATCCTGAAGGAACTTAGCAGAAAGGTCGACGTCAATTCAATTTTAATACCTTTTGACGTCGACACCTTGCAGTCCTTCTTCCTGCAGAAAGTGATGGATATTCTTCATGAGATCAATAGATCTCCTGCTGCCGTTGCTCTGAGCAATAAGGGATTGGCGTCGCCTCCCACCTTACCAGCCCAATTTCTTACTAATTTTCCCCCTCTGGATTCAGAAGCCCTGGCCTTACTGATAAATAAAACCAAATCTGGCTCTCCGGCTGATCCTTGTCCACCTAGGATCTTTCAGCTGGCTCGTCCAGCCTTGGACTGTCAGATTCTCACGCTTCTCAACAACTCCCTGGCCACTGGCCAGGTGCCATCTAACTTGAAGGAGGCTAGAGTTATTCCCTTATTGAAAAAGCCAGGGGCTGACAAGGCTGAATTGAAAAAGTATAGGCCTATTTCGCAACTCCCTTTCTTGGCTAAAGTTATGGAGCAGCATGTTTTGAAAACACTATCCGACTTCCTTGATAAATTCGAGCTCCTTCACCCACGTCAGGCTGGCTTTAGATCCCATCATAGCACGGAGCTAGTCATGTTGTCTGTCCTTGATGATCTCAGATTGAATGCTGACAATAGAGAGCCAAGCGCACTTGTGCTCTTGGATCTCTCCGCAGCATTCGACACGGTCAGTCACTGTATCTTACTGACCCGACTGATGGACCTGGGACTCAGGGGCTCGGCCTATGACTGGCCAAAATCCTTCCTATCCGGTCGCTCGCAAAGGGTTCAACTTGGTGATTGTACTTCTAATAGAGGTGACATCCCATGTGGCGTACCTCAGGGCTCCGCTCTGTCCCCTCTACTCTTTAATATATATCTACAACCCTTAATGACTGCACTGTCCAATTTGGACTGTCGAGTTTTTAACTATGCTGATGATACTCAGCTTATTCTGAGGATTGACAACTCGGCCCATGCTCATGAGATGGTTCAAAGTATCTTAAGATTCACCACCAACTGGATGACAGTTAATTCTTTAAAAATTAACCCCGACAAAACGGAGGTTCTCGTCATTCCAACAATCAATAACTCCTGGAGTGGCCTGTTCTGGCCCAAAGAACTTGGGGCTCCTCCTTGTCCTTCACCAGTTGTGAAAAGCTTGGGAATCAAGATTGATGCAGAACTCTCTCTGAGTCATCAAGTCTCCTCAGTGGTGGGCACCTGTACTGGTGTCTGAGACAACTGAGGAAGTTGGTTCCCCTCCTATCAGCTTCCTCTATGAAATCCATAGTCTCGGCTACTATTCTATCATGCCTTGACTATGGGAATGCGCTGTACCTGGGACTTCCTTTGAAACTCACTAACCGACTCCAAGTTGTACAGAATGACGCTGCTAGGCTGGTTTTCAGCCTTCCTAGGAGGACTCATGCCTCTCCCCTGCTGCTTAAGCTACATTGGCTGCCTGTTAGACAACGCGCAAAATTCAAGGGCCTATGTATTGCTCATAAAACCTTTTATGGTCATGCCCCCAGCTACATTAGGGAACGCCTGGCCAAGTCCGTACCAGGATATTTACAGATGCTTTCCAGCTAGTCTGCCCTCGGAGCAATTTGGCTACCAAGGGTGGGCGAGCTATTTCTGTTATTCTACCACGTCTTTGGAACCAACTGCCAGATGCTTTACGAAAAGAACCAGGCTTACTCCCCTTTCGGAAACTACTGAAAACTCTGCTTTTCAGAGACATATTCTAATCCCCCTGCTACCAGGACTGTTTTTACTGGGATGAATGCAAAAATCTCCTTCTGTCAGCGCTAAGAGACCTGTTGGTATATATGCGCTTTATAAATACTCCTACAAATACAAATACAAATACAAATACAAATAACTGAATGAACAATTACAGGATGTATTGTAGGCACTGTAAGCAACTGGGCTTGCCCTGACATGCCAACTCTGTTGCAGCAAGGTACACAAAATAAATTGAGCTAAGCATCTGTACAAGACAACCAGAGCTTCATACTGGGCTTGTGTCTGAACTAAATTAAGAGCCGCCATATTATGGTAGGGCGAATATCCGGCTGATGCCAACCAGGTTTCCCCGTCATTACTGAGGGGACTCATGTGTATGGGTGTATCCATGTGGGGTAGGGCACCAAGTATTGTGTTTCCAGTAAGTCAGTGGTATTTCTATAAGCTGATAAGACCTATATAAATTAGGTGCTGGAGGTATAGTGTATGTGTGGAATGTGTTAGTGTTCACATCCACAGCTGGAAAATCGACCCATCAAAGTGGAAAGCAGGATCCGCTTCCACCACGAAAATAAAAGCACCACCCACATTAGCAAGTCAATGTTGCGTTAGGTGTGCATGGACAGCAGGTCTATTACTTAAAGGAATGGCAACAGGCTGTGTCATTACATAAACAGAATGTAAGACAAAGTGCAACACAAAACTGGGTATTATCATTTGAAACTTTCAAGCTTCAAAAACCAACAGTGCTTCCTAAACAATATGTGGGTGAACCCCAAACATCATGGATGTGTCCGAGTAAAGGTGTGAGGTTATTGTGGATACACAGAAGCACTACTCAGGAGACCAGTAAATAAATACCAGCCCAAATGTTGATGGCACCATGTTGCATGGATTCTGCTCAGAAACAGAACTGTACCGGGGCCATAGAGCATCAATATGTAGGAACTAAGGGCCTGATTACGAGTCTGGTGGTCTTGCGACTGTCAGACCCACTGTGGCGCAGAAGTGGTGGTCCACTGTTTTGCTGACTGCGACTTTGTACGTCGTATCGGTGGTGGACTACCGGCTATGTCAGGGAACAGTCGTTCCCTTGTGGTGGGGCAGGAGTGCCACAACACATTATGCTGAGCAGGGACTGGCACAGTCCTGCTCAGCATATTTTGAGTTCCTGGACAACCAGCCTTTTCATGACGGAGCCCCGCAATGAAAAGACTGGCGGTGCAGGAATAAAGGGGGCATTACAGGACCCCCATGCCCCTCACCATGGGTATACATTCGGGGAGGCACATGTGCCCCCTCTCTGTATTCCTCCAGCACAGCATGGATGTACTGTCCATGCCGTCCTGGAGCTTTTTGGACATTCCCATGTGGTGCCTGATTTCAAGGCACCACCATGGGAAAGTCCTAAAGACCACTAACTGTATTACGAGTTGAACTTGTGTAACATGAGTTCAACTCATAATATGGTTGGCGGTCCATGTGTGGGTTTGGCGCAGTGGAGCCGGGGTTGCTCCTGACTAGTCCCCAAAAGCTATTTTTACTTAAAGGACTGCAGCTGTCCTGAAAGAAAAACTAGAATTCAGAATCGTAACCTTTATACCTCCAGTTTGGGACAGGGTATTGGATTGATTCAAACACTATTTTTAAAATGTATTAAAAATCCATTTCAGTGGTGAAGTTGGAATTTTAATAATAAATATTTAGGAAACGTGAATTTAAAAAAATAAATTTTACCTGCCTGAGCATATAGTCAGATAATTAGCGTTAGTTTACTGGAAGATGGTCTTGCCAGTGCCTCCCCTTAATGAGGACGCAGGAACAATGGCTTAGGATTTTTCACAGGAAGACCTGGGTGTGAGGCATGTGATTGATGACAGCTCAGGTAGGACAGCTGAAGAGGGTCCATGAACTTAATTGACTTGAAAGGGACTAGAATTAGGCCTGTCCAATCAGAGTTAAGTGTAAAGGGAGGCCTGGGGAAGAGAAGCCTTTGTTCTGTAGGCCCTCTGTATCCAGCTTTACAGCAGCCCAGTTGGAAGGAGAGTTGGTCCGAAAGCCACTTTGGTGTAGCTGAAGAGGCGAAGACTGCCCATTTCCCTAAAAACAACCCTGGCTGGCTGTCAAATTCCCTTAAGGGGCAAAACAATTCTATCATGTTGGATTTGCCTCAGAAAAATGAACTGTTGATTAATTTAGAGTCAAGCAAACAAGATATGCTGCAAAAGTGAGAAAGGTTGCTCTTAGGAACGTTTTTCCTCATTGGTTAGGGAGTGTGCAAAAGTCACACCTACCCACAGGCTAGTGATATCTACAAGACTGACACCACACTCACAGCTCATGAGAACACTCCCTGGACTAGCAGAAGAGGACCTGCTCCCACTTGTAACCAGGACACCAATGCTCAACTGGCGGACCCCCTGTGTGCTACAGGGACAAAACAAGCTACAAGTCAACCAGTAGCAACTGGAACTGTACTGGACTCTGTTGGTAGCCTCCTGTGGAGTGAATCCTGCTCCCTAAGTGCAGTTCCCGAGGTCCTGGAAGTCTTAGAAGTGACCAAGAAGACCTGCTTCGGAAATTCTGAAATGTTGAGACTTATACATTTTTGGACCTCCAAGACCTCCAGAGCATCAACGGGACCTCATGACAAAGGTGTCCAATTTCAATGGAACCTTGTAAATAACAGCTTCAGGATTACACCGCTGAATGATTTTAAGCTCCATAAAAAGATTAAGGGCCTGATTTAGAACTTTGCAGATGGGTTACTTCGGATATCCTGTCCGCTGAAATATAAATCCCATTATATCCAATGAGTTTTATATTTCGGAGGACGGAATATCCATTACCGTTGTGATAGAGTAACCCATCGGCCAAGATCTAAATCAGGCCTTCAGTCTGAAGTTGAAATCTTGATTGGTTGAAGGCCCGAAAAGTATCTGCCGAAAGAGAAGACTTTTGAGGGTGCGAAGATTCAGCTTTATAGCTCCAATTCCCATTATTGGATTTTTATATTTTTATTGGCGTTTTACTGATTAAATTTGTATCTGTGTTCCTAAAATGGTTGCGGGATTTTTATTGTGCTTTTACTTTTTAACTGCTTTGTTACTGCTAAATACTTTACAAATCTTTGTAAGTTATACCTTCTGCTCTGTGCGATAGCTATCAGGGGATTGAGCCCAGGTTTAAATTATTGAAACTATGTTTTACCTTAACAGGTTTGTGGCCTTATTCCTTCTGCTGGACACCCCATCCACCCCAATTAATAAGCCACTTTCTTGCTAGACAATACAGCTGCAGTGGCAGAGCCAAGAAAAAAAATAATGATTGACTGTACCGAACACCACAGGGAGTTCTTTGACAATCAGTCATCAACTACTATTAGAAAATCATCTACAGCTATGACAAAAACTAATTTATTGCCCTTCCAGCCCTCCATGTCTGCTTTTTATCCTATTTTTTCCTTTTTGGTGGGCCCCGCAGCAGCAATTTGTTTCAGAGCCACTCTTTTCGGTGTGAACCCTGAATAATAACCCCAGAATATTGATGACACACAATTTTGAGGACAAATTCTAAAAAAAAAAATATCAGCAGGTAAGCAAGTCTAGATATTTCATACCTCACTCCACATATATGAAGTAACGAGGTACATATATCTTCATGGTAAGTAGATGTGGAGCTAAGAATAGAAAATCAGTTCACTGACAGAATATCGACTTGTAAAAAATATCGAGGTAAAATTATTGAATGCAAAAATATGACTCCCTATACTTAAACAGGTAAGTACGAAAATATCGAAAAAAATATATAGTTTCCAATAATGTAGTTGTATTAAATATCGATTTAAAAATATATATAATTTTCAATATTAAAATTAACATAAATTAAATACTAACATTAATTTATAAAACAAAATATAATTCAAGGTATATTTTAACAAATACAACAAATACACTTCCTTTTAAAAATGTAAACATATATATCTGTGTATATACATATATAATTATACATATATAAAAAATATAAATTAATATTTTAGTTGATACTATAATTTGAAAATCTTAAATAGCATAATATTATCAAAAATATATGTAAACATATTTAAATAAACCAAAAACATAAAATATAAAAAATGAAATCAATTTAATTTACTATTCCCAATCCAGTCAGTACAACAGTAGGGAAAGTGTTGGATTGCGAAGGGGTAAAATGTACTATTCCCACTCCAGTAAATGTAACAATAGGGAAAGTGTTGGATAGTGGAGGGGTAAAATATACTATTCCCACACCAGTCAGAACAACATTACAAACAAAGTAAACGAAAAGATATATAAATATGTTGAGAAAAATATATATTTAATATAAGAAATAAAAAAAATAAAAATGTATTAGAATGTTAAATACTTATCACAAATACCTATAAATTTTTTTCAAAATAAAATACCATAATGATTTTCATACAAATAAACATATAAATATATTACAGCCCCCCTCTCCCGCGTATGTCCGCACGTACCCCCGTATGTCAGCACCGTACCCCCCGTATGTCAGCACCGTACCCCCCCATGTCCGCACCATACCCCAGCACCGTATCTCAGCCCCATACTTGTACGCACCGTACCCCAGCCCCGTACCCCAGCCCTGTACTTGTACGCACCGTACCCCAGCCCCGTACTTGTACGCACCGTACCCAAGCCCCGTACTTTGACGCAACGTACCCAAGCCCAGTACTTGGACGCACCGTACCCCAGCACCGTACCCAAGCCCCGTACTTGTATGCACCGTACCCCAGCACCATACCCCAGCCCCGTACTTGTACGCACCGTACCCCAGCACCGTACCCAAGCCCCGTACTTTGACGCACCGTACCCAAGCACGGTACTTCGACGCACCGTACCCCAGCACCGTACCCAAGCCCCGTACTTGTACGCATCATACCCCAGCACCGTACCCCAGCCCCGTACTTGTACGCACTGTACCACAGCACCGTACCCCAGCCCCGTACTTGTACGCACAGCACCCCAGCACCGTACCCCAGCCCCGTACTTGGACGCACCGTACCCAAGCCCCGTACTTGTACGCACCGTACCCCAGCACCGTACCCCAGCCCCGTACTTGTACGCACCGTACCCCAGCCCCGTACATGGACGCACCGTACCCAAGACCCGTACTTGTACGCACCGTACCCCAGCACCGTACCCCAGCCCCGTACTTGTACGCCCCGTACCCCAGCATCATACCCCAGCCCCGTACTTGGACACACCGTACCCAAGCCCCGTACTTGGACGCACCGTACTTGGACGCCCCGTACCCCAGCCCCGTACTTGAACGCACCGTACCCCAGCACCGTACCCCAGACCCATACTTGGACGCACCGTACCCCAGCACCGTACTTGGACGCACCGTACCCCTGAACCGTCCCCCAGCATCGCGTATGTACGGACCTTACAACAACATTGCGTATGCGAGCACGGTACAACAACATCACGTATGGATGCACCTTACATACGCGAAAACGACTCGTACTGAACCAGGACACTGTAAAACAGCACAAGGAGGGTCAATTTGACTCGCACAACACCATAAAACATGTCTACACTACAAAAAACATCAAAATGACTGACCTGGCACATCCAAACAGGTAAACAGAGGCCCAAACTCACAACCACCTCTTATAACACACCCACCAAAAATTCAAACTCAGGCCCACCCACAAATGGACCAACAAAAAGGGCCCACACACACAAACCAATTAAAAATAAATTACTTCCCACCTTTTACCCCTATAAACACCACAACCCACACATAAAGGTGCCGATTCCGATCGGGTAAAAAAAATTCCCGTACGACTCGTATCCGTATTTTTTTACGTACGATTCGTACAAGTCCTGTCCCACTGGTGAAGTATGATTCGTACGTGAAAAATACATACGAATCGCTTCGGGAAAAGTCTACGAGACGTACCCGAACAGTTTTACATACAAATCGTAAAACTGAAGTCCGCGCGCACAAGTACGATCCGTACCGCCCTTCCGAATACACAAGCGTATGTAAAACGTCCCGTACGGAGCGAACTCTGTACCACTTGTATCCCGGGTAAACTTGTGCCCGGGATACGAGTCGTACAGCCCCCCCTCCCCCCGCGTATGTCCGCACGTACCCCCATATGTCAGCACCGTACCCCCGTATGTCAGCACCGTACCCCCCATGTCCGCACCGTACCCCAGCACCGTATCCCAGCCCCATACTTGTACGCACCATACCTCAGCACCGTACCCCAGCCCCGTACTTGTACGCACCGTACCCCAGCACCGTACCCAAGCCCCGTACTTGTACGCATCATACCCCAGCACCATACCCCAGCCCCGTACTTGTACGCACTGTACCCCAGCACCGTACCCCAGCCCCGTACTTGTACGCACAGTACCCCAGCACCGTACCCCAGCCCCGTACTTGGACGCACCGTACTCAAGCCCCGTACTTGTACGCACCGTACCCCAGCACCGTACCCCAGCCCCATACTTGTACGCACCGTACCCCAGCCCCGTACATGGACGCACTGTACCCAAGACCCGTACTTGTACGCACCGTACCCCAGCACCGTACCCCAGCCCCGTACTTGTACGCCCCATACCCCAGCACCATACCCCAGCCCCGTACTTGGACACACCGTACCCAAGCCCCGTACTTGGATGCATCGTACTTGGACGCACCGTACCCCAGCCCCGTACTTGAACGCACCGTACCCCAGCACCGTACCCCAGCCCCTTACTTGGACGCACCGTACCCCAGCACCGTACTTGGACGCACCGTACCCCTGAACCGTCCCCCAGCATCGCGTATGTACGGACCTTACAACAACATTGCGTATGCGAGCACGGTACAACAACATCACGTATGGATGCACCTTACATACGTGAAAACGACTCGTACTGAACCAGGACACTGTAAAACAGCACAAGGAGGGTCAATTCAACTCGCACAACACCATAAAACATGTCTACAGTACAAAAAACATCAAAATGACTGACCTGGCACATCCAAACAGGTAAACAGAGGCCCAAACTCACAACCACCTCTTATAACACACCCACCAAAAATTCAAACTCAGGCCCACCCACAAATGGACCAATAAAAAGGGCCCACACACACAAACCATGAGCCTTTGCAACAGACTCACTGCAGCTACAGAGCACACCCCAACAACTGTGCCCATACACCTTAACATATACACCTTCACGCACACTCCTTCACACAAACCCCCTCTCCACATTCCCACACACACCTTCACATTCACACCCACACACCCACAACCATCCACACCCTCACCCCACACCATGCCCACAGACAAGAATCCAAAGTTCATAAGGGAGGAGCTGGACATCCTTATCAACTAAGTCATCAGAGTCGAGCCACAGCTCTTTGGAACATTGGTCAGACAGACCAACATAGCCGAAAACTCACGCCTGTGGCAGAGGATCGTCGATAGGGTGAATGCTGTTGCATCCATCAGAAGGACCAGGAATGAATGCCAAGCCAGGTGGTACGATCTGCGGAGGGCAGTCAAGCGCAAAATGAACGAGGACTACGCCCAGAGCAACATCACTGGAGGTGGGCTGCTCCGCAGACCGGTACATTACCATCCCTGGGAGGAGAAGGTGATGGCCCTGCTTCCGCCGGTGGGAGTACACCGAGTCGAAGGAGTTGCAGAGCCTGGTGAGTACACTAACAACTTACGTAACATGGGGGTAATGGCATACACACCCCAACTACACCAAATGCACGCAACTACCCCCAAGCCCTCACCAGACACCACCACACTCAAAAACAACGCTCATACCACTAACATGTGTACGTCCCATCCACAAAGCAAGGCCATGCCATGTCCCAGGCTACACGAAGCACAAACCCAAGACTGGTTGTCCGGGATGCTGGGAGGGTGGGGCTCACAAAACACATTGTTCAACTCTGAATCAGACACCATTTCCCTCAGCCCATATGACCCAGGTACATACCCATGCACCATGCTCAATGCACAGGGACTGGCAAAGTACTGACAAGGTAGCTGACACTTGGCCCTGCTGTAGCCAGCACAAGGCCCTCCTGTGACCACTGTAAAGTCAAACACCAACACCACAAGCTCAGATATCTAGGACAGGAACTCACACTCACTGTAATGCCAGCATGCACCACGAGGGGACAGATACATCACCTGGGAGACCCACAGCCAAATCACACTACACCCACCAGCAGGCCCTGTCACACACACCCCTTACACAAGCACACACCCCCGGGGCAGGCAATGGATTTACCCACTCTCACAATGGACATGTGACACAACAAGATCAATCCATAGCCAAAGAAGCATCCAAGCCAACAATCTACATGGCAAACACTCAGGAGAACATATCAATCTGTCCCCCGCAACATACTCATCCACAAGTGAACAGTGAGGGGAATGCTAGGCACATACAACTACCTGGAGGAACTGTGCCAACTTGAATATGTATGAAACGTGGATGTCGCATGAAACAGCATTAACATTGTCTCTCTCTCTCACACACAGGGCAATGTCATGGATCTCCCCCCAACAATGGGGGGGAAGAATCACAGTCCCAGGCTCGGGAGGAACCTGATCCCACCGGCAGCGACGCCTCTCAACACTCCGCGGATGACCCCAACCCACCTGGACGGAAAAGACCGTGAGAGGCAGCGGACCATCCACATCTCCCAGGTCACCTGGCCTGGCACCTGGCCTTCATGCGCAACAGCAGCACCTCATCCACTGACTTTCTCTGCCACATGGACTTGCTGGTCACAGTCTGACCAATGATGACAAACACTGTGTTCTGGACTCTGATGACTTCAAATGCCAAGGATCCCATCTCCCCCTGTGAACTTTGGATTCTAGCCACACTGTATAGCACCTATTTTCACCCACAATATACGCCCCCCACCGAGAATAAAACAAACTTTCTTTAATTAGATGTTGTAGTCATTTTGCATGAGTCCACAACATACGTGTGGTGAAATGTCAAACTATGCCTGAGTGTTGAACAAACTCCAGCCATCCATACCCTTGGATCTGAGTCCGGTACAGGACACACATGGGTCACAATGTAGCATCCAATACAGACATGGAGCACAATACTCACCTGTGATGGGCTCAAGCTAATGAGGGAGTCTTGCAATACTGTGCGGACAGACCAATTTGGAAGAGCATCATTGAGGTGTAGAGGTCATGGCTCATGTGGAGGTGCCCGGGGAGGGAGTCCCAGGTATGTGTAGCCAGGTGCGAGAACTGTGTCCTGCATGCTGGAGTGCGGTGGATGTGAAGAATGTTGGCCAGGGCAAGGCTGGATGCACAGAGTTGGCCCAACGGGGTCTTGGATGACAGACGTCCAAGGTTGGTTTGGGGTCTGCGGTTGTGGACTGCCTCCTGAGTGTGGGTCAGGAGTGTGAAGGTCATCCTGCAGCAGACAGTGATCCATTGCAGCTATCTCAGGTGGACGGTGATGTGGCTGGGGCGTGGGATGTTGAAGCTGAGGTGTGCAGATGCACCCTGGATGTGGACAAGTTTTCCGGGAGTTTGGCTGTACTTGCTCCGTAGAGGGCGGGGCTGTAGTTGACACGGCTGGTGTCGTGGACCTGGGGGACGGTCTGTCTTGCCTTGGTGTGGATCTATCTGTGGGTCATGTGCATCATGTGGAGGGTGTTGCAGCATGAGGTACAGATGCTGGTGAGTTACATGGCAATTGTGAGCGACGAGTCCGTGATGCACACCATCTTGTGTGCGTGGCCACTGGGTGCTGGTACAGTGCCCTGGCGGGTGGGACACAAGGAGTTGACCCAGCTGTAAGGGGACAATCCTCAGATGATTACCTCAGTCCTGTCCAAGTCCAGCCTCAGGTGGATGATGTTCAGCCATTCATCAACGGACCTCATGCCTTCTTGAAGGTTGGAACTGGCAATGGCTGTGTCTTTGGTGAGGGTGAGGAGCTGCTGGGTGTCAATGGCATACGAGCTGATGATGAGGTTGTGTGCGCATGTGATGGTGGAGAGGGTGGTCATGGACACATTGAAGATTGACACGCTGAGAGATGAGCCCTGGGCCATGTGCCAGATGACGCCACTGTACTACATGCTGAAGGCGTGAGTCCCACTCCCATGGCCTTGCTGGTGAGCCACTTGGTGATTTCATCCTGGTCCATCCCCTGGATACCAGTGTTGGAGATGTGTGAGCTGACAGTGTGTGACCACATCGTGCATAATGCTGTGGAGAGGTCAAGGGGGGTGGCCTCACCATTGTTGAGCAGGGCAAAGTTTCGGTGTTGGATGGCAATGATGATGGTTGCAGTGGGGTGATTACTGTGGAAGATGGTCTTGTGCAGGTTGCCTGGAGCTCTTTGCGTGGAGGAAGATTGCCAGTTGCTCGTTGACTGTCTTCCTGATGACATTTGCTGGCTAGGGAAGCAAGCTGCCGTCCATTGTCTAAGAAGGGCCTGGGTCACTGCATGCCTCTATCTACCATGGAATGCGGCTAACTCCAAAGATACATACATGGCATGCTGGACGGGGGCTACAAGGATGGGGAATGATGTGGTTGAGATGTTGTGTGGGGAGGGGTCTGATGGTGATCCCCAGGGGATGTTGCACATGAGCCAGTGTTACTGATGGAAGTCCAAAACCTGAGGGTGGTTGGTCCCGGGTATAATAGTGCGTTCTGCCTCTGTGTGCCAAGGCTTGCGTGTATGTCCATGAGCTTGCAGTGGTAGGAAGATGCAAGGGATTGGCTCAGACTTGCAAGGGTGGGGTGTCTTTTGGATGGAGAGCTGATGTCAGTGCACTCACGATGCTGATGAGCTCCTTGATGTCGTGCTGTTTTTTGTCCTCCTCCCCATCTGAAGGATCTCCAATTGTCCAATTGTCCTTGCTGATGATATGGTGATGGCTGTGTGTGCCGTTTTCCAGGGTTTTAAGGCCACTGATTGTATTGTGTTGTAAGCTGTGCACAAGAGTCCTGCTAGACGTGTATGAGTCCAGTAGGTCTGCCTTGACCCAGGTGGCTTAATTGTTGATGTGCGTCACAGGAAAGTCCGTCAACGTGGCAAGATTGTTGGATCAGTTGCTGATCCAGTGAGTGAGGTTGCAGGGTGTGGCGGTGGTGTTGGCTCCAGTGTCCCACACAGCATGTCTGTGTTGACTTACATCAAGCATCTTTGGGGGATTGGTAGCGGGGTGTGTGGCAGTGTGTTGCCCGTCGGAGATGTGGATGCTTATGTGGATGGACCAATGATGGATGCTGGTGTTGTTCTCATCCAGCCAGAAGTTCCTGGCCCACAGGCACATGTATCCTGTGGATGTGAGGGCGTGCGTGACGATGGACGTGTTGATGGCTTTGCGGAATTGTGGATGTAGGCCTGGAGATCTGTAGATGAGTGTTACTCTGATGGTTTGCAGGGGGTTTGTGCCAAACCGGATTTGTGACCCTGAGTGCGTACTTGGGAATAGATATCAATTCATCCTCCGGGATTGTTAGTGCCGTCCCTGCGGGTGCTCTTGTATCCATCTAAGATGGCAATGAAGAAGTTGTGTGCTGAGGATGCTTTCATCCAGGTCACTGCCATGATGGTGATGTGTGGGCCTGTTGTGTTGAGGAGGTAACAGAGTCCAATGGCGTGCTGCTGGACGGAGCCGGTGTGGAGTAGGAGGGATATGACCTGGTTGGTGTGACAGGGCCTAGAAGGCGGGGCAGCGCTGTGTAGGCAGTTGGAGTTGCACACTCAGCATGCGAAGGTGTCGTGTGTGCGCCTAGGGAATGCCTGAGAGCAGGCAGTAGATTTTTGCTTGGACATTGCTTGGAGGGTGGCTGCAACATGAGACTGTTGTGTGATATGGGTCATGCAAGGACATGAGGGTCGTGCAATGTGCACGTTGCATGCGCTGACGGTCCTGCCTTTGGCACCTCCTGGCCGCAACAGTGGCACAGACAAGCTGATGACAGCCTAATAAATAGGTGGAGGGAGGAAGGGAGGAGCATCTTGGAGGTGTGTGGGTTGCAGAATCCGGGAACTTGGAGGGCCCTTGCCGCAGGGCCCGCAGCAGCAGGCGGCATGTACTGGAAAGTAGGCCAAAAGTAGCACACAAAGACAAGGATGTCAGAAAGGACAACTGCAACAGGTGCATGTTAAGGAAGGAGTGTCAGGTTACTCATGGCTCACCCAGAGAAAATGGATGAGCAATCACCAAAGATGACTGACACAGGATCAGGAAACAGAAGGCTGAGCTGCGCACAGGAGACACACCCTCAGCAGGCGTTGACGGCCCATTGGTGGGAGCAACCTAACCAAATAGATACACAACCATGGACTTCATGCACAATAGAGATCATTATCCATGAAGAACTGCATGCATGTTGCCGAACTACACATACACTCATATGCACAATCTTTGACAACTATGCCAGAGATGACGCATGCAAAGTGGCAAGAGTCCTGCATTGACAGAGATGAGGCACTTCGGAGGGTGAGGAACACCTTTATTACTCAAGCTCACACTGAGGGAAATGCATCAATGCGAACAGACTCAGAGGTGATTTGACTGAACATGTGGGACCTACGCTGGACACCTCCTTCACAACACGGATGTAGTAAATCCAAATGAACCGGCACATAAGTTAAGGGGATGAGCCAAACACCTCCTGCTGCACACGGAGAGGCTGCAATTCCCCATTGAGCCCATCATGGGGATGTCCCACACTATGTCCACCCGTAGCATTCCGTATGTTTCAGAGGGAAGTTTTACACACATTGATGCCTTCATCAGAATCCTAAATCCATTACAGATGACTGTCACAAAGGGTGACTGTCAATTCATGCTACATGTTATGTGCCCCATGGTGAGTCTGTAAGTAAGTATGTAAGTAAGTATTTTATTTGTGCATGATTAATTAAAATCTTTACAAATCGAGTAAAAACATTATAAAAGGAAATTAAAAATTGCAAGGACAATTAACCAGAAGATGTTTAAAAGTTCGCTCTGTCCTGTGAATTTGCCAGTGTGATTCAGATTATAGTTTACCATTATTAAAATCAACAGTCCTCAGGCTCTCATGTATCTGACCCCAGCGAGTTCAAAAATTTTACAACCTGACAGTTTAATTTTGTTTTGCTGGGATTGAAGCAAAGTTTGACTGCCTGTCTACATGTCCGGATACCGTGAGTTTTGAAGGAGTCTCGCAGGAATTTGCATCTCAGATCTTTCAATTTAGGGCAAATGCACACTGCGTGGACAATGTCTTCCTTTCTGACTTTGCACAGGCGGCATTGTGGTTGAAGATTTTTCCTTATCCAGGGCGGTAAGTGAGGATATACAGGAATTACGCCCAGGCGCATTTTAAAAAATGTTTCTTTCTTTCTTAGGTTCATGCCAACATTAAGGTATGCCTGTGGTTGCATTGGTCCATAATCATTAAGGATTATCCAGCCGTGTGCTTTTTTTGTCAGGGCCTCCTTATCTTCAACTGTGGAAATAAGTCTAACTACTTTTTTGGCTGTTTTTTTAAACGTCACGTGGTCTGTTGGGATGCCCCACAAGTTGGATAGGCCCAGCACTTCAAGAGAGTCAATTAAGTACTTCCTCGCTGATGATTTTTGATGCCGAAGAGTCTCTTCCCAGATGTTAGAGTTTAGGGAATCTTTATCGGCGTTGCGTATCTTGTGCCAGGCAACGACGTATGCACACCGTCTTTCTAGAGTTTGTTTCGTGATGCCAAATTCCAGTCGTATTTGTGCAGAGGAAACTTGTTTTGGCAGGTTAAAGATGAGCCTGTAAGAGTTCGATATGACTATGTCCAAGAGGGTGCCATCTTTCCCTTGAAGGGGTTCGCTCCCGTAGGTGAGTGTTGGTTGTAGTTTTGCACGAAGTACTTGAAGGAGCGGGTAAAAAGTCAGATCTGGAAGTTTTGTCTTTAACGATTTTAAGGCAAGGGAGGTTGCCATTCCTTTGCCTCGCAGGGAGTCCAGCTGAGGTTTAAAGGTGATCTTCGAATCCAGTATTACACCCAAGTATTTGTAGGTTGTTACATTTTCCATTCGTTCTCCATTTATGTGCCAGTTGTATTCTCTATTCTTTTTGTAATTTACTGCCATTTCCTTAGATTTATTGAAGTTTATTTGCAGAGCGTTTTTATTTGAAAAGGCGTAGGTAGTATTTAGCAGGTGCTGGAGACCTATGGGTGTCTGGCTGATAAGCACCAGGTCGTCTGCGTACAGCAGGTTGGATAGTGTGGTCTTCCCTAGCTTTGGTGCGTGGCAGAAGCTTTTATCTAGTTCGCATGTACTGGAAAGTAGGCCAAAAGTAGCACACAAAGACAAGGATGTCAGAAAGGACAACTGCAACAGGTGCATGTTAAGGAAGGAGTGTCAGGTTACTCATGGCTCACCCAGGGAAAATGGATGAACAATCACCAAAGATGACTGACACAGGATCAGGAAACAGAACGCTGAGATGCGCACAGGAGACACACCCTCAGCAGGCGTTGACGGCCCGTTGGTGGGAGCAACCTGACCAAATAGATACACAACCATGGACTTCATGCACAATAGAGATCATTATCCATGAAGAACTGCATGCATGTTGCCGAAATACACATACACTCATATGCACAATCTTTGACAACTATGCCAGAGATGACGCATGCAAAGTGGCAAGAGTCCTGCATTGACAGAGATGAGGCACTTCGGAGGGTGAGGAACACCTTTATTACTCAAGCTCACACTGAGGGAAATGCATCAATGCGAACAGACTCAGAGGTGATTTGACTGAACATGTGGGACCTACGCTGGACACCTCCTTCACAACACGGATGTAGTAAATCCAAATGAACTGGCACATAAGTTAAGGGGATGAGCCAAACACCTCCTGCTGTACACGGAGAGGCTGCAATTCCCTATTGAGCCCATCATGGGGATGTCCCACACTATGTCCACCCGTAGCATTCCGTATGTTTCAGAGGGAAGTTTTACACACATTGATGCCTTCATCAGAATCCTAAATCCATTACAGATGACTGTCACAAAGGGTGACTGTCAATTCATGGGAGTCATGCTACATGTTATGTGCCCCATGGTGAGTCAACATGTATGCATGGTAACACAACATGCACAGAGGCAGTCCCCACACATTCCAAACACGTACCACCCCAAAATGCCTTGCTGCAATCCTTACCCAAAATGAAATTTCCCCATGTCCGTGCATGGAACGCTGATTCAGCACACGTTGCAATACTCATGAGGAATAGCAGGAGGACAACGATGACACGAGCAGACAACATGCGCAAGAACCTGGGAATGACAGAAACACAAGAAGTCAGCGAAAATATTTTTTCTCCGCATACATGGACATTTACTTAACAGGAATAATGTTGTCCCCATGCTAATTTAAAAGAAACTGTCCCTGCTAAAATGTGTGGAATGAAATCATCACTCGAGTCACACATCAGAACACAAATCTAAGTCACTTAGCATACAGTCAGCTGGACACACACATTGCAACACATGCCACCCAAACCTCCAAGCGTGCACACTCAGACCCAGTGACTCACCATTATGAGAAGGAGTTGCGTATGAGCTGACTCCGGATATCCTCCTCCTCCTCCTCCTCATCACTTGCCTCGTGACCAAGCCCTTCATTCTCCACGGGTGGATGTTCCTGCTCATCCTGCTCCAGGATGAGTGGCACTGCCTTCTCCACTGCCATGTTGTGCAGCATGCAGCACACGATGAAGATTTTGCAGACGTTCGCCGGTACATATGGGAGGGACCCGCCTGTCTTGTGAAGGCACCGGAATCGGCTTTTCAGGAGCCGAAACGTCCTCTCAATCACTCGCCTGGTCTGCCCGTGTGCATTGTTGTACCGGTGATCTGCAGCTGACCTTGGGTTGCGGAGAGGCGTCATCAGCCATGGCATGTTGGGATAGCCAGAGTCCCCTACATGGAAACATCATGTAAATAAGTGGGTCAGGAGATGCCGTAAGAGCCAGAGATACCGCAACACACAGGACAAACAGAGTATACCCACCAACAAGACGTGCTCGTTTGTTGTGCAGCCGCAGCATCATGTGTGGCACCCTGCTACGCCTCATGATGTAGGCATCGTGTGCTGACCCTGGTAAACGTGCACAGACATGGGATATCAGCATGTTAGCAAGGCACACCACAAGGGCATTTATAGAGTGGTAATGTTTACGGTTGCGATAGGCTACCTCCTGTGCCTGTGGTGGTACCAAAGCCACATGTGTCCCATCAATGGACCCAATGACATGGAGCATCCCTCTAAGGGCATAGAAATCACCCTTGACACCTGTCAACTCCTCAGGAGTCGGAAAATGGATGAATTCATCAAGGTGCTCCAACATGGCTGCCAAAACATCACGCAGGACACGGCTGAACATGGTCTGTGACATGCCACCAACATCAGCTATGGTGAATCAAAACGTACCTGTGGCAAAAAAATGTAGGGCTGCCATCACCTTCATCTTGGGGGTCAGCGCAGTGGGATACCTGTGTCGCGGTTGGAGGTGTGGTGCCACCTTGGCGGTCAAGTCCTCAATCAACTGTTGAGTGAATCGGTAACGTTGGATGCAGGCACGTTCCCTCATGGCACCCAAGTCTGGCATTGTTCGGGGGACAGGCGGTGCCCTGCAGAAATTTGTGATGAATGACGAGGATTGAGAGCATAACAACATCAATGTCAATGAACAGAGCACATGCTCAACTGCTACTACACATCTGCTAAATACAGAGTCTGGTGTGTGCAATACATCCAGGACACATATGCTAGCTTGGTGATACTCCTACGAAAAGTCCAGATACACCCGTTGATTGGCAAGTCTACATGACATGCCCTGAAATGAGCTTGGGGTCAGTGTGAGTGAACAGCCAGAGACATCACAGGAGTGACATACATCCACATAGCTGCATTTGAAGGATGTCATCTCATACAGACAGCTGATGGCAAGCTAGACGCACAGGTCACATGGAAACTCATATGTACAGATCACACACATTGCCATGAAGGGGTACACGTGAAAACAGAAAACACAGACATTGAGACGACGCAGATATGTCCTGAGGTGAAAATATCATGTCCGATGCATACAGACCCTGCTTACGTGGGAATTCACATGTGGCATGGTGTGCATAGATGTGTGCCATGCCCATCTCCACACAGACACATGTTGGGTGCAGCAACAGCAGATTTAGTTGACGGAACAGTAACAGCAAGCTCATGGGAACACATGACACACACATGACATAGTCACATCGGGGCATGGTGATTGTGAAATTTCAGTTGTTAGTGTCCATGTCCCTGGCATCAGGGGACAGTTGCGGGTGGTGGTGGTGACTGTGCCATACCAGTGATGCTGTGCTTGACACGTTTGTAATACAGGCACACATGTGCAAAGTGTGAAGGGGAAGTGTGCCACATAGTGCCCCATCACACATGACATGTGTACACAGGTCATCACACATCAATTGTGCAACTACATGAGGAGACATGTGCAATGTCACTGCCTGACACACCTAGGCCCTGCACATGAAAGTCTGCAATGACAATGACTTGATGTACAGCCTTGTGCGAGTCGGAGACCTCCATTCCTTTCACGTGCGCCTCCTATCACCAGTGTAAATGTGTGAAACGCACCATACACACGCTCTGAGAGCGTCTGTACGGTCCGTATCACTATAGTAGTGGTGCTGTAGGAGTACCCGTGGTACGGACCGTACATACGCTCTGAGAGAGTGTGTACGGTCTGTATCACTATAGTAGTGGTGCCGTAGGAGTATGCGTGGTACGGACCGTACATACGCTCTGAGAGCGTGTGTATGGTCCATATCACTATAGTAGTGGTGCCATAGGAGTACACGTGGTACGGACCGTACACACGCGTGTACTCCTACGGCACCACTACCACAGTGATACGACCGTACACACGCTCTCAGAGCGTATGTATGGTCCGTATCACTATAGTAGTGGTGCCGTAGGAGTATGCGTGGTACGGACCGTCCATACGCTCTGAGAGCGTGTATATGGTCCATATCACTATAGTAGTGGTGCTGTAGGAGTACGTGTGGTACGGCCCGTACACACGCGCGTATTTCTACAGCACCACTGCCACAGTGATACGGACCATACACACTCTCTCAGAGCGTATGTACGGGCAGTATCACTATAGTAGTAGTGCCGTTGGAGTACACGTGGTACGGACCGTACACACACGCGTACTCCTACGGCACCGCTACCACAGTGATACAGACCGTACACACGCTCTCAGAGCGTATGTACGGTCCGTATCACTATAGTAGTGGTGCCGTAGGAGGACGCGTGGTACGGACCGTACATACACTCTGAGAGCGTGTGTACGGTCCGTATCACTATAGTAGTGGTGCCGTAGGAGTACGCGTGGTACGGACCGTACACACGCGCGTACTCCTGCGGCACCACTACCACAGTGATACGGACCGTACACACGCTCTCAGAGTGTGTGTACGGTCCGTATCACTATTGTAGTGGTGCCGTACATGTACGGGTACGTGTGAAACGCACCGTACATGTTTTTGGGATTCAAAAATTACATAGGGGACTAGTATTAGGCCCAAAATGCATGCTGGTTGTCATGGATACAGAGATTTCAGTTGCAATGTGGCCATCATGTGGGCTTGAAAAGTCAGTTGGGCAAAAAATTACAATGTTGCAAAGTGGTGTTTGCCTTGCTATGATGCTCAAAATTTGAACCATGCAAATTCGTGTCATTGGTGTATGTTTAAAGGGATTGGAGGAAACGTAGGATGCAAATGAGTCTGACCAATCACTTTGTACTCCTGTAATGGAAAGCCCCCAGCAAGACAGATATAAGTCAGCCAGAACCCATGAGAGGGCACTTGCCTGCACAACTTTCCTGTCGACCACACTGCTGCTGTCTGTGCTTCCTCTGGCACCATGTCGCGGACTGTGGAGAGGGCCCAGCCATTCACCATGGAGGAGAATGAGGCCCTGCTGAATGTCCTCCTCCCACAGTACCCCAGCCTGTATGGGAGACCAGGGGAGCAGGTGAGTGCTGACCCCACTACCTTTGACTGTGCACCTGTTTCGTGGCTTTCACTTCTGGCATTGTGTCCAGGTGTGACACATTCAGCCTGGCAAATCCTGGGTGGCATTTTTTGGCTATTGTCCTGAGGTGATTCAGTAGGCAGTGACATGACTATACAGTCTTGTGGCATGATCTCAGTGTGTGTATTGTGCTGCATCCGCCAGGGGTGGGTATGCATGTGTTATTTGTCCTCACACCCACATGTGGTGTGTCATGCAGTGGGGGAGTGACATCCATCCTCCTGGGAGTGGGACACTGCTGTCAGTGATGTGTTGTTATGGCACTATGTCCACAGTTAGGGATGCGTACATACACCCATGGAGTTGTGGTCATCTGATAATGATGTACACCCCCCATGTCTCTGTCCACTGCTGGGAGTCCTCTGCACCCACCCCTCACATGTCTGTCCACTGCTGGGAGTCCTCTGCACCCACCCCTCACATGTCTGTGCACTGCTGGGAGTCCTCTGCACCCACCCCTCACATGGCTGTCCACTGCTGGGAGTGATATGCACCCACCCCTCACATGTCTGTCCACTGCTGGGAGTCCTCTGCACCCACCCCTCACATGTCTGTCCACTGCTGGGAGTCCTCTGCAGCCACCCCTCACATGTCTGTCCACTGCTGGGAGTCCTCTGCAGCCACCCCTCACATGTCTGTCCACTGCTGGGAGTGATATGCACCCACCCCTCACATGTCTGTACACTGCTGGGAGTCCTCTGCACCCACCCCTCACATGTCTGTTCACTGCTGGGAGTCCTCTGCAGCCACCCCTCACATGTCTGTCCACTGCTGGGAATCCTATGCAGCCAAGCCCACCCACACACCCCCTTGGTGCAGTACACTGGTGTCCTGGGCCTACACACACACCAATATAGTGGTAATATGCTGCACCAGGCCGTAGGCCAACATTCGTGGCGTGTGTACGCCTTGTATCCCAAATGTACTGGTGCCATAGGGGTACGTGTGGTACAGACCGTACCCCCGCATTCATGGGGTGTGTACGTTCCGTACTACCCGTACCCCTATGGCACAAATACAACAGGGATACGGCCCGTACCCACGCTATGTATGCGTGGGTGCGGTCCGTATCACTATGGTAGTGGTGCCGTAGGGGTACGCGTGGTACGGCCCGTACACACGCCCTGTGAGCGTGTGTATGGTCCGTACCATGCATACCCCTACAGCACCACTACAATGGTGGTACGGACCGTACACACGCTCAGGTGGCATGTGTACGGTCTGTACCATGCGTACCCCTACGGCACCACTACAATGGTGGTACGGACCGTACACACGCTCAGGTGGCATGTGTACGGGCCGTACCACGCGTACCCCTACGGCACCACTACAATGGTGGTACGGACTGTACACACGCTCAGGTGGCATGTGTACGGGCCGTACCACACGTACCTCTACGACACCACTACAATGGTGGTGCGGACCGTACACACGCTCTGAGAGCGTGTTTACGGTCGCGTACCCCCACGGCACCACTGATATAGTGCTACGGACCGTACCCACGCTATGTATGTGTGAGTACAGTGCGTATCACTATTGTAGTGTTGCCGTAGGGGTAGGCGTACACATCCACTTCCATTGTTGCGTGACGCAGGGATTGGTGGACACGCCCCCCGGAGTGACCGGACCCTTGAGGTAATGTATGTCCTCAATATTGTAGGTTTTAATTTGGGTAGGAGGTATGTTTCCTGGCCCTCACCCCCCCCCCCTTGGCCCCTGGGTGTTGTTCTCACCTTCTGCGGCGTGTGCGTCAGGTTCGGTGCACCAGGTCGTTGGCTAAGAGGGTAGGGATGCCACGTAGGATGGGGTCCATGGCTGTCCGTCGCGTACCGAGGCTCCGTTTTCGCGTCGGACTCAGTTTTCCGGCTTTTTTTGGCTGCCTTAAAAAAATAGCTGTGCGGAGTGACGTAGGGACGAATCGTACTTGCTGGTCCGTAAAACGCTGCCTGACTCCATACGGACGTCGCGTACGCGCTGTCCAGGATCAGACTTGTAGGTCATTTTTAGCCGTACGGTGTTTTGTACGATTCGTACGGAAATGGTATTTCTGTACGAATCGTACTTGCTGGATTGTACGGTGGATTTCCTGGGTACGAGTCGTATGGAGAATACGCTTCGTATGACGAATCGTACCCGGGTTTTACAGGATCGGAATCGGCACCAAAATGTACTAAAAAAATAATTAAAAGCACAATTAACTCTATTGAATATCCATTCAATAAATATAATTAAATACAAAATAATCATTCATTTATTATAATTAAATTACTTCCCACCCTATTTCCCTATAAGTCCACAACCCACAAAAGACTCAATATGTAATTAAATGAAATGTAATAACTACTAGAAATTTAACAGATATATCAAAAAACATAAACAATACTTATACAAAAAAAATCATATGACATACATTTAAAATATATGCTAAAATACGTAACACTAATTAAAAAATAGATATTTTAAACAACTATATTTTTGCAAACAATATTAATGACTTCTGTTCAATAATGAGATAGGTCTATAAGAGTCGCAAAGCTCAGGGTCTTTTCCTGTTTTATGCAATAGGCAGATGGTGGCTTCCTCCCAGGATGTTGGAATATTCTCGCCCCCAAGGAAAATCTCATTAAACAGACCTGTCAAGAAGGGTGACATCTCTTCACTAAGGGACAGGTAAATCTTGTTTGGGAGATAATCTGGGCCAGCTGCCTTCCCCCTTTTCAACTTTCCTATTGACCTTGCTAGCTCTTCCATTGTTATTTCCCCATTCCCTCTGCTCCTCCGGCAGTGTAGGTATATGCATGTCTTCTAGATACCCCCCTACTTGCTCCTTTGACGCCTTAACTTCCTCTGTGTATAATGTCTGGAAAAACTCTGTGAAGGCTTTCTTTCTCTCCCTTTCCTCATACCTGAGGACCCCTTGACCCTCCACCCTGCCAGCTTGAAGTTTCCAAGCCAGAAGTTTGTCGCAACCCTTGCCGTATTCGTAGTGTGCCAACTTACTTGTCTCCCACCTTCTTCTAACTATCTCCTCCAGGAGGCAAGCCAACTCCTCTTTTTTCACCTTCATTTCCGCTTCCAGCAAGTTTAATCCCTGGGCCCCTTGCCCCTAACTCTGCCTCTTGACCTGCTCTTCCAATTGTGCCAGCCTAGCCTCCAAGGACCCTATTTTACTCCTGGTATTTTTATGTTTAAAGCCTGCCATGCTGATTAACCTCCCCCTTATGACGGCCTTATATGCATCCCAGACCATTTGAGGTGCAGAGCTCCTGTCATTAAAATGAAAATATTCCCTGGTTATGTTCTTCAGCTGCAACCTCACTTGGAATCTAATAATAAGGTTCTATCCAATGTCCATCTTGGGGTGGGGTTGATGATTCCCACCTTAAATTCCAGACAGACCGCAGAGTGCTCTGACAAGTGTGCTGGCAGATGTTCCACCTTACTAACCATCCTACTTTCTCCTTTATCTACCAAAAAGTAATTGATCCGTGAGGCATGGCCATGCCTCCTGTTCTTAAACGTGTACTTTTGGTGACCCACCCCCTTCTCTCTCCACACATCTTGTAACCCAAGATCCTGCATACAGCATCTGAGTATTGGTCTCATTTGGGGCAAGTTTGACTCGCTAGAAGGTTTTATACTTGGCCACCTATCCTTGTCAGGGTCTAAAAGTAGATTAAAATCTCCTGCCAAGATTATGGGAGCCGTAGAGTCCAACAGATGATCATACAAAGATTTTAACGGTGAGGGGTCATCCATATTCGGACCGTAATACCCAGTGATAACATATGTCTTCCCCAGAATCTTAGCTTTAACAGCGACCCATCTTCCCCCAGGATCTGAAAAGGCTTCCAGGATTACTGCTTTCGCTACCTTCTTAAAGATGATAGCTACTCCCTTAACACCACAGTTTTGATTGGTGCATATCGAGGCCTCCACCCATTTTAACTTCTTTATCGCCTCTTCCCATTCCACCTTTACCAAGTGTGTCTCTTGCAAAATGATAATCTCGCTATCTACCACTCACAGGTACTCCAATATCTTTTGCCTCCTCTTCCTGACCCTCAGCCCGTTGACATTCCAGGATAATATTTTAACCATCTTTAACATTTTAAATTAGTATGTTAACATATTCGCAGGTCCTGCAACTCCCTCTGTCCTTAATCGCAATAAGCCACAAACTTGGACATTTTTTTTTCTTTTTTTCCCTATATGCTCCCAATACCCCTGTGAAAAATGTGTATTAAATTCTATGAACACCCCCCCACCCCACCTGAAGAACCCTCCCATCTCTTCTTAGGCGAAACACATTCGCCCTTCGAGACCCTGCCTGCTCTGTATTTGACTCCGGCTTACATCAACTACTTTGTTTTAATCTGCTTAATAAAGAGTTCCACTTCTTCTGGGTTTATAAAGTTATGCATCTTGTTTTGCCACATGATGCATGGAAGCGTATTGGCGCTGTTGCGCCCATTGATTTTAAGACTTGAATAAACTTGTCCAACTCTCACTGATGATCTTACGTAGCTCTAGAAATGTCAGAGCCGATCCTAAACGACCAGTCATCTTTTTTTGTAGCTGCCCGCTTTCAACGCCTCTGCTAGGATCCTCTCCTTCAGGGAATATGATTGAAAGTTAATAAGAATCTTTCTTGGGTTCTTCCTCACCCCAGAATTCCTGAAGGGGTTCCTATGTGCTCTATGTATGTCTTTCTCTAATCCTGCTGGGTATAGACCTGGGATAAAGTCACAGAGTAGTTTTACTAAACATCTTTTGATGTTCTCGCCTTCCTTCCCCTCTGGAATATTTAATAGTCTCAAATTATTCCTCTGTGCTTTGTTCTCCAAGGATTCCATCTTATCCCTGAGTTCCTTCTACCTTGATTTCAGTGATTTTATTCCCTCTTGAGTTTTACTCATATTTTAGCAATGAGATTAGGGGAGGTCGTAGGAGATTTAATTCATCTGGATCAGAAGGGTTTCATTAGGGTCAGGCAGTTGCATGAGTTAACGCATGAACTATTCGGTGCTATAGATATGGCAACGCAGAATGGGCTCCCTCTGGCTATTATAACCTTTGACGTGGCAAAGGTGTTTGATAGGGTTAGGTGGTCCTTCCTGCATAGAGCTACAGAGAGGTACTGTCTGGGTACAGCTTTTTGTAGGGTCCTGGAGACAATTTACCAGAGCCCTTCTGCCAGGATATTGGTGAATGCGAACCTCACTCTAAAGATAGCTATATCAAGAGGAACAGGGCAGGGGTGTCCCGTCTCCCCTCTCCTTTTTAAAATATACATTGAGTCTCTTGAAAATAAACTCAGAGCTACCCAAGGAATTTCCCCTTTTATGCTTCAGGGATGGGAGAAGAGGGTAGCTCTATATGCGGACGACTTGATGATATTCACGACCAAATTGGCGCTCTCATTAACAACAATTTCGGAGATCATGGGTAAATTTGGTGAGGTCTCTGACTATCAGATTAATTGGCAGAAAACAGATGTGATGGAGTGGAACTTTCTGAGTAATAATCCCTTGGTAAAAAACTCAATGAGATACTTAGGCATTACGGTGTACAATAATCTCGAAGCGCTACCACGTCTGAATTTCGAGAAGGCTATGGGTGAGACCAAGAAGCTATTAAGATCTTGGGCAGGACTTCCACTCTCCTTCTTAGGTAGGTCAAACATCTTGAAGACGTCAATATTACCCAAGTTTACCTTCCTTTTTGCATCAATACCCCTAGAATTCAAGAAGCCTTGGTTTGATAAACTACAGGGGGCGCTGACCAGCTTTATCTGGGCCTCTAAGGCCCCTAGAATCGCATGGAAGAAGCTCCATAGGGGGGAAACATCAGGGAGGAATTGCTAGCCCGGATATGCTTCAGTACTGTAAGGCCTTTCAATTTAAAACAGAATTCTAATGCAGGACTACTGGAATTATCCCAGGTATCTACAAGCCATGACTAAGGCAGAGGGGGATAGATTTCTGTTTAAATGTGGTCACCCGAAATATTTAAAAATAAATAAAACTTAAGATCCTTCACGCAGCTAGTAAGCTATAGTTTCAAATTAGAAGGGCAGCGAGGATTTCGTACTATACCATATACGCTCCAATTTGGGCCTCCCCAGGAACCGTCAAGTGCCTAAGGGTTAAACTCTCAACCTCATTGGCAGAAGCAGGGGTAACAAGATGGAACTAGCTACTTGATGGGCAAACTTTCGTGGACTGGGAACAAATATCAGCTCTGCCAAACAGGAACATTTCCAGATTCAAGTTTAATCAATTGACTAGCTGGTCAAATTCGCTGCCAGAGGGAGAGGTAGGAAATACAAACCTCGAGAGGAAATTCTTACAGAATCCTGGAAAAAAGAAGGAGGTGTTGGAGTGGTATTGGCTGTTTGTTCTAGCCGGAGAGGAGGAGTTTGTTCTTCCCAAGGAAATCTGGAGGACAGACTTTTCAAGAGGAGACATGCAGACCCTCTGGCGAGTATCAATATCTATGCTATGGCATGTTGTTAGTGCTTCCCCCCTTAGAAAACACATCTGTTTACAATCCATAGGGCCTACTGGTCGCCAAAAAAGCTGACAAGGATGAACAGGCAGGTGAGCAAATGTTGTCCCAAGTACGGGGAGGAAGAAGCAGATGATCGCCACATGTTTTTCCGCTGTCCCAGCCTTCAGGCATTCTGGCATGATGTAAGTTTGGTCCTCACAACAACTTTGGGCATAAATCTGGAGATGAGCATTTTTTTGTATTTTTGGGGTAGTGAATGAGGAGGAGGAGGTAAGGGTCAGCTTGGAAAGGAAACCGAAAAATCGACTATTTATGTTGATACTGTTAGCTAGGCGGGAGATCTGTATCAAGTGAAAAACTCCACTTCCCCATCCAAGAATGAATGGTTGGATTCGATACGGAGGGTGCGAAAGCTGGATAAGAATAGGGAGGGACTAAAGAGGCTTGGGACATATGGGATCTGGTATTTTAGTTTAGTTAACTTTCACAGGTGGTTTAAGATTCTTAATTTGTGTATGATCAGTCTCAAAATCGTCCAATGATTAAGCAATTCTACAATAATTCCCGGATCCACGGAATGGGTTTGCATACCCAAATGTTCCCTCCTCAACCCCATACCTGATTGGATTCCAAGGGACAGGAAATTTGGGTAAGCGTGTTTCGCCAAGTAACAGCCTCAGTGGGAAACGCGAAAACCGTGGCATGTTCTTCCTAGTAGATTATTGCACAAATGAGGACAAAGAAAATGTAAAAATAAAAATAAAAATTAATTACTTCTACATTTTTAAAATCTATATTACTTACCTACAAATCGATATTCTTGACAACGATATTCTTGCACTCGATATTTCCATGCCACGATATTTCTCATTCTATATTATTGTAGTTCGAATGTTTTGTCTACGCTTCCCTAAATGTATTTACCTTTCAATATCTTTTTCCACTATATTCTGTCCTCGATATTCTTCTACCAACATGTTCAGGAGGTCGCCATTCAGTATTGTTATCTCACTTTTCTTGAGAATGAGCTTTTATTAACTTTTTACTTTTCTACTGCAAGATTGGCATCCACCATCTTGGAATAATAAATTAAAAGTAAAAAAATTAATGCTGCAGTGTCTTCACACATACTTGTACATGCCAAGTCAAGAAAAACTTTATTTCGGAGAATCTCCATAAAAGTACATAAAATGAATATAAAAAACATTTAAGAACAATAGATAAAAATGGTTAAAAATTGGTGCAGCCGCACGGCTAGATGCCTGCTAATTACGTAAAATCATGTGCCTTTTAACACAGTACAAAACGAATCATGGTGACATTTTTAAGTACCGCTTCCGTTTGTGCCATAAAGCCCCCAGAAATTTTGCCACAGCAAACACAATGTGTACAGCCATTTCGCTCTTAAGAATTCTAAAGGCTTCGTGGCATCTGGTAAAACCCAGATTCCTGCAAAATGATCCATTTTCTGCGCGCCTCAGTATAGCCCGGACAGAAGAATATGAGATGCAGCTCGGTTTCATCGCTTGCTCTGCATGCCGGGCAAATACTGGGTCTCGACACAGACCAAAGGCTAGTGAGAGCACGAATTGGCAAGGACCCGTGCCTCCATTGCAAATAAAGCTTCCTGATAATTGCGGGGTAGACATTGTCAAGGGCTAGTTCAAAGCCATACATAGTCTTCATGTGAAGGAATTGGTGTGTTAAAGACCCTAAAGATTTTGAAGGTCGAAGTGAAGGAGCCTTGGAATCGTAATACATTTTGGTAAGAGCTTTTTTAGGAAGCTTGGAACAAGCGTTCCAAGGTTCATTCCAAAGTGCGTCTAGACCTAGGCTCACCAAACTGTTCCTTACAAACTTAAGCCAGGCAATGTTCCCCAAATTTGGGAAGCCAAGAACTTCCTGTAAACCCTGTCTATAATGAATCAGTTCAGGCACCGTCCATAATCTACGCCAATAGATCACGGGGCGAAGTGCCAACTCTTCCTCCAGGGGTCTAATGCCTAGGTCAAGTCTTAGAGGCACTAGGGGTGTACTCGGAGTAAGAGCTACTAGACACCTAAGGAATCTGTTCTCCTCCTTTCCCAGACTATCCAAGACTTTGTGACCCCATAGTTCGCTACCGTATGTGACTGCTCCTCTGGCTTGTACCCTGTAAATATGAAGGGGTGGGCCTATAGGTTTGAGGGTCGACCTATTCTTCCCTATCATCCTTAGTATTCCACTGGTATGTTGCACTAATTTCATCCTGGCTTTTTTCCTGGTGTGGACCCCACCCCAATTCCTCATTGAGGGTAACACCAAGGTATTCAAAGGTGTTTACTCGTTCAAGTATGTTATTCCCTATACGTGGGATGCGGTGGAACCTGGGTGGCGGATTGAAGGCCATAAATTTAGTCTTCAGAGTATTGATCTCCAGTCCATGCTCCCTACAGAAGTCCCCAAATCCATCCAACACACGCTGGATTCCCATCGGTGACTTGGAGAGAAGGAGGGTATCGTCCGCAAACATAATTGCCGGAACCCTCCTTCCCGCCAGCTTCGGGACATCCGAATTGGGGACCCCGTTGAGGTGATCAATAACACCGTTGACAAAGAGGCAGAACAGGGTTGGTGCGAGTACGCACCCCTGTCTTACCCCTCTGTCAACGGGAAACTTATTTGACAGTGCTCCATGTCTACCACACCTCACACGAGCATAGGTGTTTGTGTGGAGGCGGATGATCATGGTCAAAAGATCAGCTGGCACCCCGACATTCGCCAGCACTTCCCAGAGCTTACCGCGTGGAACCAGGTCAAAGGCTGCCCTTAAGTCCACAAATACAGTATAGAGACTGCCACCCTCCAGCTGTATTGTTTTCCAGTATAGAAGGGACAGCCTGAAAACCTGGTCTATGGTGGAGGTCTTCTGACGAAACCCAGCCTGAAAGGGGCTCAGGATGTCCCTCTCTTCGATCCAGTCCAAGAGTCGATCCAACAGAAGCCTCGCGAAAAGCTTCTGTGGGACGTCTATCAGACTGATCGGTCTGTAATTAGCAGGGAGCAGAGGTGAGCCCCTTTTAAAAATGGGCACAATCTCCGCCCCGAGCCAAGTTGGAGGGACTGACATCCCATGGATGATGGCATTAAACAATACCAAAAGGTATGGTGCCCAAATTTTTACCTCATGCTTTAAGAGGTCACCTGGGAGCTTGTCAAGGCCTGGCGCTTTTCCTGTGGAAAGGCGAGTAATTGCCATTTCCAATTCCTCCAAGTTAAAATCTTCCATCTCAGAGGAATTATCAATGATTAGGGCGACTGGGGTCCCGGCCTGGATTCCTATTTGGTCTAGCCCAGTCCTACTATAAAGCGATGTGAAGTGTTCCTCCCAAACTTCAGGCGCAATATTGCCCTCTATAGCCACAACAGGTTCGGCTGAGCCATGTTTGACTATATGCCAAAATTTCCTTGAGTCTCTGGTTTTAAGTGCAGTTGTAATTTCTGCCCAATTCTCCCAGTCCCAGTCGATTTTTGCGTTTTCAAGGAGGTGCTTGTAAGCAACCCTCTTTTCCCTAATTACCGAGGGGGCCTCCTTGTTTTTAAACGCTCGGAGGAGGTCTTTCTTAGCTCCCCTGCAACTGGCATTGAACCATGAGGCTCTTTCTCTCCTCACTTTCCTGTCCCGGACCACAGGGTTCAATACCTCGGCAAGGTTATCACAGAGGGTCTGGTGAATGTCCTCAAGGGGGAAACAACCATCTTGCGAGGGCAATTGAGAGAGGAGACTTTCCACTTTTTCAAGGGCTGGTGCCACTTGCTCGTATATGCTCCTTATGCAAGTCGGTTTCTCTAGCAGTTTGTCCCACCTTATTCTTCGCCTATTACTGGATAAGGTGAGACTGGGGGCAGATAGTCTGTTTCCTAGAACAGCGCCATTTAGAAAACCGTCAGCGGCTAGTGAAAGAATTAGGGGATTGTGGTCGCTGTCTAACCTAGGGACTATTTTAAAATCTAGAACCCGTTTCCAATCCTGGAGTTTGATCATTATATAATCTATCCGGGACTCCTGGCCTGGTCTGTTAAAAGTTGGTTGCGGCGGAATGTCCCCTTGGAACCTACCATTGCATGCTCTAAGTGAATTTGCCAGAGACAGTGTTAATACTTGCAGTAGGAGAGGTGATGATGACCTAACTGGCGGTCCTACAATGCTTGGGATTTCCCAGAGATCATCCTCCTCACTACTAATCCCATCTAGGTGAATCGGGAATGGTTCAAACTGGATGTTAAAGTCCCCTCCAACCAGTAGTGTTTCTGAACCAATGAGAGAATCAAGAAAAATCACTAAGTCCTCCATTGTCCTTGAGGTGGCCGTAATTCCGACTGGTCTAGAATATATATTTACCAAGGTCAGGCCCATCCCAGTGGGCCAACGCAAGACCACACACAGGATATCGGATGAGTTTGTTTCTACCATCTCAGCCATACAGCCTAGATGGCAAGCGATCCATATTGATAAACCTCCAGACGGGCGTCCCTTCCCACCCCATCTGGCTGGGACGTTGAAAGTTACGAACCCAGGGTAACAATGGTTTTCTCTGGCCCACGTCTCTTGGAACATGCATATGTCATATTCTTTGATAAAGGTTTCCCAGTCACTATTATCCAACTTATTGGGTAGGCCAGCCACGTTCCATGATAGTATTTCCAATGACCTCATAGCCCTACGTGCGGTCGTTGCAGTCTCATACAGAGTGCTTTCTGCCGGCCTTGAAAGGACACAATCCCCCACATCATCTCGTACCTTAGGTAAGGAACCCTGTGCCAGATTGATCTGTCTTGACAAACATCCACCCTGCGCCTTTACCGCTGTTTCATCTGCGACTGCCGGAGCATATTCATGGGGCGCTATATGAGTCTCAGGCAGGGGCAGGTGTAGCCCAGGAGTGGTGGAATATTGTGGGCAAATAATCTGCAGCTTGGGAATCGGATCCGTGTCCTCAACCTGGGATACCAAGGTCCTATGTCAGTCGCAATCATCGACTCCTGATAAGGCCCCGAATCTATTTGCGACTTCAAGGGGAGTGAATGGTGGCCCATGGTTCACCTTCCATGGGCCATATCTGTGACTCCCAGGGAGCATCGTAACCCATTCTGATGCGTTTCCGTAAGTCGCAGAGGTGGATGCATAGATATTACAATATTTAGCAGGGGGAACAGAGATTGCAGAAAATGTGTGGGGATGTGTCGACATTTGTACTGAGGCCCTGGGATACGCATTGTAAGAGACTACAGGTCTTGGGTAAAAGTATGACAATTCACGGGGATTTATGGACCCACAGGTATTACCCAAAGGGTAGTCTAAGATGTAGTTGACTGCTCTGGGGTCTCTGAAGTTGACAATAATTACATCCCCTTCGAGATCCTTGGTTCTACGCCCTAACCAAGTAAGTCTCCGGACATGCAATATCTCCCCATTGATGTTAAAAGGGAGGGGTCTGTTTGACCTAAGCCAGTGCATGGTTTTATTTTTAAGTTCGTAGAAGCCTTCAGTTTTGCCCTTTTCCAGAGGCGGGACTTCTGTGAGCACTACCACATATGGGACCGCCTCTGGGGGTAGATCGACTAGGTGGCCAGGTCGGTCTCTTGCCCTAGCTAAGTGCTGATTCCCACCCCTCTCATTTGGAATCGTTTCTGTGATGGGGTTTGTTGCTTCCTTTATTTGTTCACCCACATCACTTTGCCCATGGTGTTGATGAGCTATGGTATGAGAGAACTTGGCCCTATGCTGGCAATTAGAGCTACCCATATCGTTTTTTCTGGTGTACGTAGGAGGTAGAGCTGATACTACAGGAGGGGACAAATCCGGGTGAACAGGATCTTTACGTGACCCCGGATGTTTTATAATTAAGGATTCTAGGTCCCCTAGGCGTTGCTCTATATTTTTTAATCGTTCGATGATGGGTAGAACAAATGACCTTATCAATTGCTCAATGCCCTCGAGGTATGGTGGCATCAGACCTAGATCGGGTAGGGGCAACGGAGGACAAGTCAGATCAGAAGGGGGGATGCCAAAGAGGTAGAAGGTGTTGTGGCCTTGGCGTGTGTTATTGGTAACGTGGGTGGAACCTTTGTCAGAGATGTTATACCTGGAATTTGGATGGGTCCCTTACCGAAGTCAGTGTGATTGATCTTATCTTTTGGGATATCACCTAGTCTCTTTCTTCTTTTGGAGGGAGGGGGCCTTGGAGCTTTGGGCTTCAGCACCCTTCCCACCTTCTTGCTAGGGGCCTTTGCCTTAGGTTGAGAGGGAATAGTGACAATGTCAGTTTCCTTAATAGGAATACTAGAACTGGAAGGGAGCAGATCAGTTGTACCAAGCGAACAATTGAGGTTGTCAAATGTAGGATCAATGGTTCTAAGCAGCACAGGGACATTATCAATAGCTAATGCCTCCTGCGTAAGAGTAGGAGAACTTAGCACAATGTGAGTCGGAGTTGTAGGAGACATATTATCTAATGGTATCCTATTTTTAATACACTCTATAGAGCGACGTCGCTCTGCCCTTCGTTCAGCGAGCGTAGTCTCCTTGACCGATGCCGCAGCAACCTTTTTGAAATAGTCGACCAGTGTTCCTTTGGTTGGGGTACCATTTGTTATGGGTGTATTAATAGGTACAGTCTCGGCCATGGTAATGCTAACAATGTCAAACACACAACTCACGGTTGCTGGAAAATGCAGGGGATTCCCCCGGTCCGGTCTCCTCGTGACTCTGAGGGCCTCAGAGGGCCCGCTCTTTGCCCGGTCTTCGCTCCGGGATAAGCTCCGCGCGCGTACCGCTAGCGCGTTCAGGGATAGGCCACGTTATAATCCAATATGCTGGCAGGGAGGAGCCGGGAAGAGGATTCAGGTGTGGCGGGCGGCTCGACGCCGGGCTACCTGGTCCTCGCAGTCCCGGAAGGTGCGCTGCTCTGATGAATGTGACTGTCCCGGTGTGGCTGAGGAACTACCTCTCTGACGAAACACCAAGCAGGAGGTGAGTGTCTGCAACAGTAGCGCCTGCGAGCGGCACTTGTACATGCATGTTGATGCAGGTGCTTGTGCACATCATCATGCTGAGTCAGACATTTTTTTGCCGATGCTGTGTAGAAGCAGCAACAAACTTTAAAAACATATTTTTGGCAATGTTGCATCAACGGCAAGCATTGGCAAGGCCAAAAGGGTAGCTAATGCATTTCAAAGGTAAGACGTATTAGTTTTGCAAATGCTTGTTAAATATGGTAATCACACAGGACATTCACATTTATTATTTTTGTAGCTTAATAAAGCTTGAATGATGCATAGGTTAAATTGTTATTCATCTTTAGTTTTTGAGAGGCATATTCTGTTTCCATTTCTTCTGAAATGCAATAAAAATCTGTAAAATATTAAGCAATCACGGGCGCATGCTTACATGAAACACTGAATTAAATTAATTAAATGTGCTAGATTCAGCAAGCTACCAAATTTAGGTGACATTGTTTGCAACCTGATCACATTTCGTCTCCCCCGATGACCCAAACTTTTGCTGTCTACCCCCATTTCAAAAATGGATTATTTTTATTCCGATGCAAATAATATGCAAAATAAGCACAAATCATTAAAAAGGTTTGACAGTAGCGGTAAACTGAAATTAAAGTTATGTTATTCATGAACAGCCTTATTATTTTTTTTGTTGTATATAGCATAATTTGCTCCTGGTTTTAATTGTATATAGTAACGCTATCCACCTTTTCGCAAAACGGATATTAGAGAACACTTTGAAATAGTACAAGATAAAACTTTAAATATGTGCTTGCAGAACATATACAGAGAGAGAGAGAGAGCATCATGGTGATAAAACAGAAAAACAAAAATTCACTTGTTTCCAATTGAGCAGATTCCTGCTGATAAATGAAGTGGAGACAGAGAGTTAAAAAACCACAAAGCAGATATGTCATTGTTCTTTTCTGCACTCTAAAATTTCTGCATCTCTTATATATATAATGTATTATAAATGTATGAAATGAACAATCACCAAGTGTGTCTCTTTAGATGTTTAGCATGTTGCTGTAAAAAGAGTTCAGTACTGTGATACTACCCTTGATGGCGCTCTAGGGCAGAACATGGTAAATACATTTTAATATAACTCCTCGCGAATGTGTTCGAGCAAACTAAACAATTTCAATTGATAAAAATTTAATTTGAATTATAAGAAACAGGACAAGAATGGGATGTGAAAGACAAACATTTAAACATGAGAACTTTGATTGTTCATCTCACCTTTTTCGGGTTAAAATGACTGAATTGTTGGCAGTCAATCAAAGCATACTTCCTTGACTCTGTTTCAATGCCCTCTGTGAGAGTGTTTCTCTCAAAACACAGTGTTTTGATACGAGCTTCAATTACAATTCTACACTTTGTTGAGATGGGCATAACCATTCCAGTATGTTGATGAAGAAGTCAGTTAAGGAAGACAGTTGTAAAAAAACTTCTCTAATTGTAGCAGTTACATTTCGGGAGGTGCGTGGTTGGAATGAAGCTGAATAAACGATCTTTAAAGTTTAAGGTAACGTTGACAAAAGTATATTGAAAAATCTAGAAAATATATCATTTGAAGGGAAGAGAGCTGTCAATGTCCAGTGTATTATTCAAGGGATTTTTAGAATTCAGAAATAATAAATGTAGGAAACGCGAGAGCACGCATTTCAAGATGGCCACCCCTCGCTGATCTCTGGCGCACCCGTAGGACCGAGGAGCTATTTACGTCGGTTCTTGGGGTCACTAATTCATAATATTGATCACATACCGAGCAGTGGACCAAGCCCAAGGGAAGGGACCAGCTGCAGCAAAGAAGGACTCATAGAGACCACGGCACAAAGCAAAGGCAACACTTAAGTAATTAGCTTAATTACAGACACCCCTCATCATGAGGGTTTAACTCCCCAGACAGGAGCGCAAGATACACCGCTCTTAACTTCATACACTTCCACCAGTTACCCATCAAAAAACCATGCGACAAGCCCACACAAGAAATTCAGAAGCATTGAGAGAAAGCGCAATAACTGAAAACAGGGGCAGTGAGAACACAACGATCGCACAAGTAATTCAGACGAGCGGAAAAGCGGACACAACGGGCAACTATGGGCTAATAACTACCTGTCAAAACTGCACAATGAAGCCAAAAACTGAAAAAAACAGGCCCTTTAAGCAATCCGGAGCTAGCGTATGCCAGGCCTTACTGCAGTGTACCTCATTTGGAACTGACAACTGAAACAAACTCTGGTGTGGAGAGAAGAAAGTGCCACTTCTCCGAAGGGTCGCTACGGGGACCAGAGGGCCCAAGGGCAAACTTCCTCAGGTCTCCAACGACAATTGCATCATGCTTCTGAAGACAAAATTCAAATCTAAAGGGCCTTGGGATACCCTGAATAGAAGCAACATTTTGCAACTAATATCAACCATACCAACTCTAAGAGAAATAAGATCAACAGACCTGCTTTCAATATGGGGTATAACCATATCTGGTTACCAGAGCATAGGATACCCATCTCCACGCCTTACCAACAAAGGGCATAATAGTGCCCCCAAAATGAAAACAATCTCAATACTCAAGGGATCCTGGGCCACATCTCCTATGAGGAACCCTGTAAGAAATGATCGCTACAGCCACGGCCAGCAGCCCCCGCGACAATCACCCACGCATCAAGTACCAGAACAAATCACCAGAACTGTTTGTTGGACATGGGGTCCCCAATGACAAATCAAGCAAGATCAAGGGTCAACTAGAAAGAGCAACAAAACCATCAGTCTTTGCTCATGGAACGTAAATGGGTTAAAGGGTAAAACTGCGGATCCTGATTTCTTTCACTACTTCAGAACCCACAATATAATTCTACTCCAGGAAACATGGACAATTGAACCATTTTAAATGCAGCGCTATATCTGCTTTCACACGTCGACAACTAGAACGTCACAATATGGCCTCCTGTCAGGTGGCTTGGCCACTTATGTATCAATTACTATCTCAAACGCAATAAAACAACTCTTGGTTCCCCTGTCAAATGTCAGTGTGATTAGGATGAATCTCAACTCCAAAGGGAAAAGAAAGGAGGCGGTAATTTTTAACATATACCTTAATCCGCAAAAGAAATCCAAAGAAGCAAATCTCCTGGTGGACTGTTTATTGACACACATTACACAATTTTAAACCCCGAATATGGTGCTTTCGGGGGATTTTAATCGCCACCTCTTAGGCTCCTCAGGGGATGGAGAGACCCTGGCCCAGTCTGTGGCAAAACCACAAACCTCAACGTAGAGTGAGCTCTACAGCAAAACGGCTTCTGGATGACCTGGAGCATATCAACTTCAGGGCCCTCAATGGCAGATTCTCTGATGGCTCGCCAGCTGCTTCCTCCTTTTATTCTAAAAAGGCAGCCTCAACTCTGGACTACACTTTGCTTTCCCTTTCATTCTTTCGCAGTGTGGCCACCTTCCGGCTTGGTGACAAGGCGGATAGCGACCACCGCCCCCCAGGAAATCATTCTCCGGGCGGCTCCTCCAATTTTTGAGCTACTACTAGGGGGCCTTCTCTCCGACTATACAATCAATCTCAGAAGGATCAAATAGTCCCTAGTAAACATGGGGGAGGTTCTCCAGGTTGCAAAAGACCTGTTACAGATCCCAAAAGAGTACATAAAATGCCCAATTGCAAACTGGGAATATCAAGTACCTTCTCAACGGTAGCCAAATATCGGCCGCCAAATGATCCTGTGGAAACCGACAGGCTCTCTGGAGCCCAAAACAAGCAACTAAAGATAATAAAAAAATATTTTAAAAAAACTCTGAGACTTCTGAGGCTTAAACCGGAAGACCTTGATATCACAGCATCCCTGCAACAACACAGGAAAAGCCTCAAGATGCTGAAATGGGAACTAAGAAGATCCAAGGAAGAGGAGCTATGGCGAAATTATGGCATGATTTCAAAACTCATAACAGCACTCATTTCTAGTGTACAGCAAATAAAATAATGCGCCCGTCGCACGGTGGTCAAACCTCATATATCACAGAAGAGGTATTGTCAGAGTTTCTAACATCTCACTTCAACCACAGGGACGAGCCGAAATGGTGCAAGGAAACAGGCCCCAAAGGTGAAAGAAACCACAGAATTTAAGGATGAAATTAAAACGGACACACTATGTAAGGGTATGGAAGAACAAACTGACATTGCTACAATTAAATGCCAGATCACCAAAGGCAGGAGAGAAGGAGCCCCAGGGCCCAACGGGATCCCCCCGCTCATTTTAAGCAGAACGTCGACTTTTGGGCAGGTGCCTCAGTCCCACTATTCCAGGAAGTCAGACAATTGGGACAACTACCGGTCTCTTGGAAAGGTTCCATAATTGCTTTAATTGATAACAAACCTAAATACTACGCGGGCAACGTACTTGAGATCTTCAGCAATGGGCAACGGAGCAAGGAATTCTACCACTCAACCAAACCGGCTTGGCTAAAAACACAGGGGGCCTCATTTATGAGAAGTGAAGCATCGCTGCGTGAAAGCAGTGATGCGTCACTTCTCAGTGCTTCTCCTTGCCACATAATGAATGTGTCATATTTACTGTATGACGCATCATGGTGCAAGGAGTTACAGATACGTCAGGATGTCTGACGTATCTGTAGGCGCAAAAGTGAAGCATTGCTGGAGTGTGTCACAAAAGTGGCGCAACTCCAGCAATGTGTCCTTTCACATGGGGGCAAGCCCCATGTGAAAGAGCCTGCGTCAGTCTTACGCCTGCTGTGAGGCAGGCGTAAGATATTGACGCATTTTCACCCTAGAAGTGGCGCCGTAAAATGTTGTAGATTTCACTGCGTCACTTCTACGAGGCTTACTTACATGGGAACGCCCACCCTGCATACATTGTACCTAACTCAGGTATAATGTAGCGCAGGTGTTTACAAAGTGACGCATCTGCTTAAATGCGTCACTTTGTAAATAGGGCGCAACAGGAGGCATATTTTACACCCCCGATGCGTCACAAAAAGTTATGCAACGGAAGCGCAAAACTGTCGCAAGGCCTCATAAATAAGGCCCAGGAACTTTAACCAATATCTTAACATTGTCATTACTCATGGACAAGGCAACAGCAACAAAACAGTCACTCCATCTGTGTTTCGTAGACTTTAAGGCGGCCTTTGATAACATCGTGATAGCAAAACTTTGGAACAAGCTGACAAATTGGAAGATCCCGCAGGCACTGCTAGGCGCACTAATATCCCTTCACACAGACACCTGGGTGCAGGTCAAACTGGGCGACGTCACATGCTTGTCAAGGCAAATTCCAACAACTCTAGGGCTCAAACAGGGCTGCGTGCATGCGCCAACTCTGCTTAACCTTTATATAGCCAACCTGACGCAGACCTTAGACCAATGCAATGCACATGCTCCAAGGTTAGGAGGCAAGACTCTAAACAGCATCCTGTACGCTGATGATGTAGTCCTAAGTAGACACACGCATGTGGGTATGCAACATCTTTTAAACGCTCTTCAAAAATACTCCAATGCCAGTCTTCTGGAAGTAAATCTGGAAAAAACGAATTCAATGTCCATTAAAAGTCGAGGGGAAAAATCCCACCACTGGCACTTAGGGAACAATCAATTACAGAACACAACAAATGACAAATATGTAGGGGTAATATTTGACAATAGAGGCCAGTTTACAAGTCAGCTAGAGTCAATTAAAAGGAAAGGAGTGGCCCTTGCGACAATGCTGAGGCCAATAAATACCCAGATCATGGGCGCGAGGCTCTCTCCACTTGTTCAGATTACGCAAGCCAAAATCCTGCCCACGATCACATACGCAAAAACAACAGTTGATGGACAGAATGCAGAACAATGTCATACATTTACCCCAGTACAGAGATCAAACTGTTGTTTTTGCATTTGTCACCCCGAGTGGGAAGGGTATGCCCAGACGTGGGTCCCGTGCTCTCCATGCCACTGGAATCAACCTATCCTGGCTGAAGAGGGGTGAAACCCCGAAATAGGTCCTAGGATGCTTGTTTCCAGTCCAGGGAGGACCTGGCTTGGCAGTTCGGGCTGGACTGTTCCCATGAGGCACAGGGTCAAGACTGATTTGCATATGGATAGGTACAAACTGGCATGGTGAGCAAAAAAACGATGGATTTAGGCCCAGATCTCTGTACTGGGGTGAATGTATGACATTGTTCTGCATTCTGTCCATCAACTGTTGTTTTGCACGATCACATACGGCAGCGAAGCGCTAAAAGGAAGAGATGCCCACACCCTGGACAGCACCTTAATCAGGGCCTACAGAATCATGTTTAACATCCCCACATAGGGGTTTTAGGAGACAAGGGTACCCCGATATGTGAACCTGGGGTGATAATGAAGAGTTAAGAACAATGGTTCAAGGATGGCCCAAAAGGGTCCAATAGAAAAGGTGACCCAGGCAGGGTCACTTGTTTTTTAAGATAAGTGAAATCAATTCCGTAGGGAGCAGGAGACAAAGTAGGTAAAGGGTCATGTAGGTCAAAAGATAGCAGGTATTTATTTAAACAAAGTCAATTTTAGAATGCTCACAAAATAAGAAAAGCGTGGTGTGAAATAGTGATAGTAGTTCTAAAAAGACATCGCATTGACAACAATATAGTAGTTGAATTCCATAATTGATCTTTACAAGTTATAAGGAATTCATGTTGTGGGGTGTCTCCTGCTCCCTACGGAATTGATTTCACTTATCTTAAAAAACAAGTGACCCTGCCTGGGTCACCTTTTCTATTGGACCCTTTTGGGCCATCCTTGAACCATTGTTCTTAACTCTAACATCCCCACATAGGCATCCGCCACCCAGATTGGGCTAGAACGTGGCCTCATCAAACACAGTTAGCAAGGCAGGGGACGTACATAACTTGATGGCACAGGATCAAGAATGCCATCGTAAACAGCCTAAGCCATCTACTGTGGCAGGAGATACAACAGAGAACAGCGGACCAGGCAAGCAAACATCTATATTAGTGTCCTAAGAAAACTGGTCTCAGCCAGGTCTGGGAAATTCCGACCACTCATGCTATCTTGAAGAAAATTGTGGGGAAGACAATAAGGAGTATTTCACTTGTAGAAGATAAAGTTACCTTCGTGCAGAGAAAACACGCTTGGATGACAATAAACGGCTATGTATCACTGAGACCTCAACCATACTTTAGCGCAGGGTACTTCAGGACCATTAAGGAGAAATTCCTGAAACCTCGATTAGGAAAATTGCAAGCCTTTCAGCATTTAACACCATGTCTACGGGGTCAAAAGTCTCCAGATTGCCACTTGTGCAGTAACAGAGTCGAGGATATGGCTCACCTGATATGCACCTGCCCCAGCCTAGGAAGAGAAAGATCGTGTCTGCTCAAGCTCCACTTCAATCTGCGAGAGGTCCGAACACGAAGGCTATCACGAAGTGATAGCCTGCTTTAACTTAGACGACCCACAGTTGAACTGCAAGCTAGTATAATTCTTAACATGGATAGACAAGAAGCTGGGAAATTGTGGTACTATCACAGGTTAATGTTAGAACTCCATTACTCAGCGGGAAAAGCACACACGATCAATGAACTGATATGAACCCCCACAAAAGCTGGCTGAAGAACAAATCAAGCACTCGCGTAAGACCGTCAAAACCAAAAGACTCATAATCATTGTCTTAACTGGGCCTGGCAATTCGCATGACAATTCTTTTAATCATCAAATGTTCTTATCTGGTTTTAATATTTTGTCTAAGTTACTCACAAGCATCATTTGAATGCTCTTTTTTTATCGCAAACTTTGTATCAGTTTTAATTAACTATATACAATAAAGTATACTTACTTACTTACTTACATACATAATATTGATCAGCACCATACCTCCATTTCTTGAGGAATATTCTGTAGGGTTTCTACAGCGGAGCTCCTTACCTCTCTCTTCCGAGGAGCACCAGGAATCTTACCTTGGCTCAGTTTGCTTTCTGTCTGGCGTTTTTGTCAGAAAAGGCAGAGTTCCACCAGGGAAGGGCAGGGATTTGGGTCTGAATCCACCGCTGTTAGTTTTAGCTGTAGCACCTGTTAATAGCAGCTTAACATTGGGTTGGATTCTTTATTTTTGTTTTCATGTCACTTTTATCAATATATATATTTACTGGTTTATATTTTAATATGGAGGGCTAACCTACATCTTCAGCTGCTCATAAACGCAAGCAAGCAATATCTCCACCACCTCTGAAGTCTAAAATTGTTGACTCTTCTGAACCCTCACTTAATACTGAGGGCCAATTCTGATGCAGTTAGGAAGGCCTCCCAATGGCATTTGTCTGTCCGAATCGGATCATGAACGTGTCTTTCCGACCGAGGGGCCAATTCCGATGTCGTGCGGAGGGCCCTCCCAGATGCGTCCAGAGCCTCATAGTACAATCGACTTGTACTGGGAGCCGGTTAAACCAAACGACGTAGTACGATGCCCAAAACCGTTTACTTACCGAACAACACGGTCACTCCAATTCCGTCCTCATTGTCCAAACGAAACGCCTCCGAAAACGCAGAATAGAGTCGTTTGGAGGCATTTCCAAAGCAGATTCTGAACGCCGAAGTACGATGCGTACTTCCCATGCACCGAATCCGTCACCATAACCAACACGTCAGACTAGCCGGAAGGGGAGTATTCCAGCTCCGATTCGCGCCACAACATGAATCAGACCTGCGAACAAGACGGTGAAGCCATGAATCCCATCATGCATGTCATCCCTATACTCTACCTATTTGAGCAATACTACAACTGCAACCAACGCGTCCATCGCAGAAGGTAAGTCTGACACCTACAATATACAAAAGTACTGTTGGTCTATTGTTCGATGTGAGTGCAAACACTGATGAAACAGAAAAAGATAAAGAAAAACCAGAGTAATCGTGTGAAACCTCAAAGGAGGATCCTACAAAAAAGGTTGAGTTCCCATCACCCACCAAAGGTGGCTTATCATCATCTGGGAACTATGGACAATGCCATGAGTACCAACCACTATGATAATTGTGGTGGTTCCACAGGTCTCCCAGGCGTGAATGGTATATCGTTGCAAACGGTAGGGTGACGGTTGCAGTGCAAAAAGTGAAAAATAAAAGTGCTATTAAAAATGGCTAACAAGACACTATATATTTTTATTCTGGCGCTGTCTTGATGCCACTTTAAACACAGTGCTTAGACAGCTTTCACAAATAACTGTCAGATTATCGGTCTACATGTTTCGGCTTATGGACATAAGAGTCCAAGCTCTGATCAGGACCATGTAAACGCTACTGCAATTGGTGTGTAAAAAACAAACAAATAATAGATTACTACCCAATATTGTTCTTGGAATTTCCATTTTTAGAGCGGTGCCTCTAATTCCTGAGCGGATGCCAGGTGAGGCGAGGTGCGTACCTGCAGCTATCCGGGTAAGTGCATGTGTCGAATGTCGAATTGACTATCGTCATGTCATACACGAATGAGTTTTGATACAATTTGAGTATCACATTGAAAATTTTACATAGCATGGTTCTGTGATTAACACTGATGCTGGAAAAGATCAAGTTGAGACTCTTTACCATTGTTTTTGTTTGATTTTGATTAGGTTTCCTTTACAAGCCTTTGCCTGTAACTGTTCCACCGTGACACACAGGACAAATCAGGTTGTATTGGGTAGTAATCTATTATTTGTTTGTTTTTTACACACCAATTGCAGTAGCGTTTACATGGTCCTGATGAGAGCTTGGACTCTTATGTCCACAAGCCGAAACATGTAGACCGATTATCTGACAGTTATTTGTGAAAGCTGTCTATGCACTGTTTTTAAAGTGGCACCAAGACAGCGCCAGAATAAAAATATATAGTGTCTTGTTAGCCATTTTTAATAGCACTTTTATTTTTCACTTTTTGCACTGCAACCGTCACCCTACCGTATGCAACGATATACCATTCACGCCTGGGACAACTGTGGAACCACCACAATTATCATAGTGGTTGGTACTCATGGCATTATCCATAGATCCCAGATGATGATAAGCCACCTTTGGTGGGTGATGGGAACTCAACCTTTTTTGTAGGATCCTCCTTTGAGGTTTCACACGATTACTCTGGTTTTTCTTTATCTTTTTCTGTTTCATCAGTGTTTGCACTCACATCGAACAATAGACCCACAGTACTTTTGTATATTGTATGTTGATTTGGGGATTTTATACTGTTGTTGGTCTTTAAACATATCCCTTGGACCCTCCTTCGTGTGAAAGAGTTTTGTGTGAAGTCTGACACCTACCCATACAGAATAACGTAACTACCCCATGAAAGACAATACAACAGAAAGCAGGGTCACAAACACATCCGAGGAGGGGGGACAATAATAATTGTATTGTAGTGTCAAATTGGTGGTTGGGTGGGCAATTGTGGGTTGGGCAAATACCCACATCAATGTTGAGTTAATATGGGGGTAGCAAATACCTACATCAATGTAGAGTCACTATGGTGGGTGGCAAATACCCACAGCAATGTAGAGTCAATATGGTGGGGGTGGCAAATACCCACAGCAATGTTGAGCCAATGTGTGTCGGGCAAATACCCACAGCAATGTAGAGTCTATATGGAGGGCGGCAAATACAACAGCAATATAGATTCAATGGGGGTTGGGCAAATACCCACAGCAATGAGGAGTCAATATGGGGGGGGAGGCAAATACCCACACCAATGTAGAGTCAATATGGGGGTAGCAAATACCCACACCAATGTAGAGTCAATATGGGGTATGGCAAATACTCACAGTAATGTAGAGTCAAAATGTGAGTTGGGTAACTACCCACACCAATGTAGAGTCAATATGGGGGGTGGCAAATACCCACACTAATGTAGAGTCAATATGGGGGGGTGGCAAATACCCACAGCAAAGTAGAGTCAATATATGGGTTGGTCAAATACCCTCACCGATGTAGAGTCAATATGGGGGGTGGCAAATGCCCACACCAATGTAGAATCAATATGGGGGTGGCAAATATCTACAGCAATGTAGAGTCAATATGTGGGTTGGGCAAATACTCACACTAATGTAGAGTGTATATGGGTGTGGCAAATCCCCACATCAATGTAGAGTCAATATGTGTAGATGCATATCTGGGGTTTGAGGGAAATACCCCTATACGTCTAGATGCAAATCTGGGGTTGGGGAAAATACCCCCATACATTTAGATGCATATCTGGAGTTGGGGGAAAACCCCTATGCGTGTAGATTCATATCTGGGGTTTGGGGGGAAATTAACTCCAGCAATGTAACGTCTGCTCAAACAAAGTCCCTAAATTCCTATGGGTGGAATACATGCTATAGGAATGTCTACATAAACAATCACTTAGGTCTTTTTCAATGAAATGCATTCACACACTGTTGCAGCAAAAGTAACTGGCAACATTGAGGAATGGGTAGAGTGGAGATGCAAGTGCTCCAGGGACCATTAGCAAACAAACCAAGACTCATCATCTACTAAATGGTCCCTTACAAACCTGGGAAATACTGGGGGCTGATATGCAAACAAGACAGACCAGCCACCTACTGCAGCTCAAGGACTGTATGTGTGTGTGTAGAAGCTGTCATAGCCTGGGGTGACACACACTATGGGAGGATGAAGCCCATAGATCCCTATGGGTGTTAATATCCAATCAAAAAGTGATCAGCATACCTTTGGAATCACCATGATGGCATTTGCGCATTGGTCAATGGGCAGGTGCACCAGGGTCACCTGTCGGCTATGGTTAGATGGGCCTTCGTATACCACACCAATGGACTTACCCACTTACACAGTCAACACCAGGCCACTGCAACATTAGGCCACAATTTCGATGGATCACCAGCTGTTCTGTAAATAGAGGCTTGGGGACAGCCTTTGGTGTATAACCACCATGGTGCACTACCTTACATGCCTTGACAGAGGTTGTGTCATCTACACCACACAAACATCACTTTCAGGTCATGGCGGGTGCAGGGAAGTTGCGTTGAATGTAGGGGTCTTGCAGGGAGGCAAGTCACAACTGGACGGTCTGACCTACATACCACACCCTTGATCAGCAGCAGTGTTCATTTTACAACAAAACCGTTGACCGGTAAAAGTACAGAGGCCAGGTTCAAGAGATGATCACAGATTGTGTGCTGATTACTTTCTGAGGGCCTGAGCATCATTGTGATCACAATACAAACATGGGTCAATAGTATGTCGTGTACGTATAAAGAGGGAATGTCATCATCAGGTAGGTACAGTTAGCATGATAAGTACGAGGGAAATAACACATTTGACGCTGGACCAGGAATTACAATAACCACATATGTGTGTATCACAAAGTGAATGCATGAGTCCACCACAATGCACACAGAAACATCGCAGGACAGTAGAACTCCAATGTACTCACAAAAGTATGACATTGTGATGCATCTGTGAACAATAAAGCACAGAGGATATCGGCCCAGACAACATACATGTCTACAGACACAGCCACTAAGTACTGAGTTCAGTGTCTCCAACTACAACAACGCAGAAGTGGTTGTGTCACAATTGTCAGGGAAATATTTGTAGTCAAGATCTATATTGGTTTTGAAAGAAGAATGGGCCAACAACAGTGTAGGATACAGTCCCCATGTGTGGACTGGTGCCGCTGTACACAAATCCCAATCTGCATGTGTACGGTTATCTTTTGATAATGTCATTCGCAGCTAATCTGTATCTAGCCCCTCAATCTGTGGTGTATGCCGGAAATTAATAATCCCATTTTGAATGTACAGATTGTGTCCTGCATAGTTTTAGGAGTACGCATGAGTCACAGGACGTAGGAGCCACAAACAGTGTTGGTTTGTCTAGTACAGCTCACTGTGTAAGATAAGCTGCCAGCACGGTGAGGATGATGGGGTGGTGGCTCAATCTGTGGCTTAAAAACACTGGTGATATAGTCATCCTGAAGCCAGGAAATATGGGTACATCTAGTGAGGATGAAGGACATGTGCCGAATTAAGTCCGCTTTGTCCACAATTGGCACTGACTCAATGTCCAAAAATCTATGGAAACATCAAGGAGACTTTCAACAAACACTTATTACCATCAGGCCCTAAATCAGTATTTAATGTGCACAATGGGAGCCCTTATGGACACACACAAGGGCGACACTTGCTTAACCAGATCAGAGGTAAAAAAAGTTTTGAGAATTCAAACACTCGTGGAACTGGGCGTCTGGTTCCAGTGTCAAATGTGTCTTTATTCACAGTGCAATGTGTTTTCCTCAGCACAACCAGAGACATCATCACAATGACTCCATCTCCCTTGGTGTCATCATACCTCAGGCATTCAAAGTCAGAATGCCAGCAATAACCATGCGTGTGTAGTGTACTGGCAAGTGTGGGCATGCGTACCTGGGGTAGACTCACCCCAGGTAGAACAACAACACACATTCATTACTTGAACATTGATGGGGCTGTACCCCTCAAAGGAAGGGAATGCCATCCAATGTTCCAGATTCATGACATTACAAATGTAACAATCAGCACATCCATCCCAGGGCACATTGCAAGGCTAATAATGACCAATTATTGAGTACAAATACCTACAAAGGTTACAATTCCAAATATGCCAACACACAACTCAGACAAGGCAAGGCTAGGTTGAGGCAACCTTTCCAGTGATGGCAATAGGTCTTGCATATGACAGTGTACTCAAAGTGGACATTCACACAATCAGTCATGAAAATCCATTGGCAGACAGCAAGCTGCAGACAACACATTCCACATCTTCATATTTGCTCTGGCAACTGTATTTGACTACTTACATACACAAAATCTACACATATGTCCAAATCAACATTACCTCATGGCATGTATGAACTCTACTTGTGCAGGTATGACCCCTCTCACATCCACCCTAAAGTACATGCTCAACTTTCAAAACTGTCAAAACACACAAGCATGCCATAAGCCACCTCTGCTACAGCTAGTTGGAAAAATATGTATGCCCTGCAAGCTACAGCCTTGTACTCAAACTGCTCAAACACAATTGTCACAATCTCACTCATGCACTGCCCTTCTCATATACACACCTACATGCACGGCACCACTCTTCATGACTATGTACACAACTCTCACAAACATGACATGTACACTATGTACTGTACTCATCACCTCCTCAACAGACGTCAAACTTTACATGTAAAAATAACCACGCTCATCACCATTAGCACCCTCAGCAATGTATTTGGACTGCAATCATATCACAATGTGCAGCATCACTGCCCACTCTGACATGCACACTTAATACATCACCACATCTCACAACAAGATACTTACATTGCTCAATAGATATGTTCTCAGTCAGTCATAGATCACCACACACCCACCCTACTCTGCTTAAGTTACATAGATTGTCATTTCAGAAACACATGCATACACAGATGCAATAACAACATACTGCAACTATATAACACTACACATTTCACCTTTCTGCACACTAAAGTACACAACTGGCATATACCCTTCACATACACTTATCCACTTTGTCACAAAGGACAAGTTGAACCTTGTCTCACTGTGGCACTGCCACATCAACATATGACTTACATGCTCAATACCATATGACTATTGCACATCAGCAACTATCCTCACTCATTTCAAAATGCCTTGTTACAGTCATCCCTCACTATAGACGCACAGACTACAGCTCACCACCTGCCAGAATAAAACCTTGTCTAAGTGCTTCAACACTTCTCATCTACCCATTCATCCCATACCTTGCACAAGATTTAACCAGTTGCATACTCTGGATCACGTAATGCTATCTGTAAACACTCATATAGGGGGAATGTGGATACCTCATGTCTACAACACAAGATATTCCTATGCACTCAACTTATACGTCATACTCTCTGACAACCACAAAATGTGTCCTGCCACCATGACGTATGTATCTCCACTCAAACCAATACTTAACATACTAGTCACTCTCACCTTCACCCTTGTTCAAGCAAGCTCTGCACATGCAGCATGAACCCTTGACTATACATCTGCAGCCAGGATGCATATTTCCATCAACATATCCTCCCATGTGTGGCAACTAAGAGCATGGTGGAGTATCTAGATCTTGGAGCATCTGCACAGTTGATAGACATACATCCTTTCTGTGCACTCACTGTCCACCTGCCTTACCACATGGACCACTTAGCAATTCAACATACATCGCAGCACTCATAGTGCAGCTTGTTGTGATATGGAACAGCATCCATCTAAGCTCAAATCAACACCCTTGTCTGTCATCCACAAAATACACATAACACACTATTCATATGCTCAACTACAACTGGTGTGTGGTTGTAAAATGCAATGCAAGCTGGGACAATCCATAAACAACATACTTGTAATTTCACAAAACAAAAGCAGGATGGCATGAACAACTTCTAAATGAGTGTTCAATACACTAGTAAGAAAACACACACCTTGCCCAACAAAAACCCATGCAGTAATAGGAGTCCTGTTGAGGCAGAGGGTTGGAAGACTGTGAGAATACTGCTCACCTTACACTCACCATGGGCTCAGTAAATGCATCAGATGTGTTCACAGCCATGAAGGGTTTTTGCCCATAATGGCATGCCACCTGTTGCAAGGTTGACATTTCCACTATTCCACAAGATCTGAAGAAAACACAGACATGGGTCCACCACCATCAAGTCACATATAAGTATTGAAACATCACTTTGTGTACATGGGTTTGTCCAAAGTCACTGCAATGTAGTCAACATTCACATGTATCCAGATGAATTGATGAGACAGATGCCTTTCAGCACATCCCAAACATATGCATCATGCTACGCCTAAACTGTTGCACTTTGAGACACTTGCACTATGTTGACAAATGAAAGCATGATGTATGTGTACGTGTGTGTAGAGAATTATAAAGTTTGTGACTTAATGTCATACTTTTACCCAAAACTGATGTTGACAATGCCACCCATGATATGTAAACACAACATTCTTGTATACATACTCTCAAAGTGCTTTGACTCCATGGAACATATGCAATCCATAACATAATAACATCATTGGACATGTAAACTACTGATTGTTCATGTCATACAATTTCAATTTCATAAAGCTTTATTCGGAGCTTGACAAAAAGTCCATAAAAGCAGATCATACATAAAACATCATTAATATACATAGACTATTAACAATCATAAGTCATAAAAGCTACATCAATACAGTTTAAAACAGACAGTATAAAAAACAGCTCAATATCTATTTAAAAAATAATACTAGGCCTTGCCTTGATAGCTCTAAGAACAAATGTAGCAGTAAAGAAGCAAACATCGGGTGGAGGATTAAATATCAGTTTCAAAGCATCTTTTACGGTTCTGACACCGAATTTCTTAAAGATAGGCTTTAAGAGATCAGTGCGATAGTTACCATATAGTGGACAGAACAATAAAAAGTGCATAGTGCTTTGTGCTGTAGTGCCATCACAGGGGCAAGGACCACTAGGGTGTTTTTTGATAGTAGGAAACGCCACTAGGTGGTGAACAATCCCAAAGCGCAGTCTTGTAAGAACGAACCTGTGGGAGGGTCTAGTAACAAAGCTCAAATAAGGTTGATAACCCGACAGCTCACAACAGCTGTCATAGAGCATACAGGTGGATAAATTGCTACTGACCCTCAAACGTTGCTCGTACTTTAAAGACAACCAAACAGATTTCAATTCGCTTTTGGTCAGACTGTTGGCAGCATAACAGTCCTCAAATAAATTAAGACCATATATATCCTTGAAACTGTTCAAAACATAATTTACCCAAGGGATCTTTAAATGATTATCAAGGGACAGACAGTCCTTGATGATGGCTCTATTCAAGGAGGTCTCCTCCTTTGCCCAAATGGCACGCCACAGCAATAGAGGTCTATGGGTGACGGTATCCGAAAGATAGTGAATTCCAAGTTCCCTATGCACCAGGTGAGTGGATACTGAAATTGGCAGGCAGAGTAGCCGCTTTAAAAACAGGTTTTCCTCAACTTGTAAATTTCCAGCCGAAACATGCCCCCATACACCTGCCCCATAAAGGGCGGTTGAAAGACACCTCATCTGGTAGATTTTCAGCATATCCCCAATCCGTCTGTCCCCTATCTTAGAAGCAAACGTAAAAACCCCGTGAGCGCATTTCGCCATTCTTGCTCTAACGTGGGTGATTTCGCTGGACCAACTACCTGTCTTGGAGAAGGAGATACCCAGATAGTTAAAAGTATCGACCGTCTGAACCCTATACCCCTCTATAAAGAAGGGATGGGGTTTTTTACGGCCCTGGCCACATTCCATGACAAATGTCTTTGATTTGTTGATAACCAGCTTCCTTTCCCCAATAAACATGGAAAACCTGTCCATGAGCCGTTGAAGGCCGACAGGGGTCCTAGAGAGGAGAACAGCGTCGTCTGCATGTAGTAACACTGGGATATGGGCATCAAGTATGATTGGGGCATCGGCCCCCACAGTCCTTAAAGCAGAGTCAACCTCGTTAATAAAAAGTGTGAAAAGCAAAGGAGCCAATACACACCCCTGCCTGATACCACGCTTAACAGAAAACTTCGAAGTACACTCCCCACCTGGGCCAAATCGTACGCTAGAACTGAGATTAGCATAAAGCCTGGCCAGGAAATAGACGATACCCTCCGGTGCCCCCATTTCAAGTAGTGTCTCCCAAAGAATCTTATGGTTAACCATATCGAAGGCACTACTAAGGTCTGCAAAGCAGAGAAAGAGGGAACCTTTCTTGGCCATAGTGTATTTCCCAATAAGTAGTTCTAGGTTGAGACACTGTTCTACTGTGCCTCTACCCTTCCTAAATCCGTATTGGGAATTAGCCAGGATGTTATTTGTTTCTGCCCATTCTTCTAATCTAAGAAGAAGAACCCGGCTCATAATTTTTACGGAGGAATCTAAGAGGGATATAGGGCGGTAGTTCTTAGCATCCCCCTTCTCCCCCTTCTTATAGATAGGAATGATAGTGGATTCCTTCCAAGTAAGCGGGGCACCGAGACTTACAGCAGCATTAAATACTTTGGTCAGTAGCGGGCCCCAGATCTCAGGTTCTTTTCTATAAACATCAACCGGCACACCATCCGGTCCCTGAGCCTTCCCTCCTTTGCTAGCGTTGATACATTTCTTAACCTCGGTAGGGGAAATATCAAGGGGAATTATTGGCCAGATCCCACCTCCAATTTCCATATGTTTATCAGAATCAAAAATCAAAGAAAAGTGAGAGACCCAACTTTCCTCACTGACATTTGCCGACAGAACAGGTGTATCCTCGTTCCTTAAAAAAGGGCTATTGACAGTAGCCCAAAATAGAGAGGAATCAGAGGTTTCAGCGGCCTGGTCTAGCTTATCCTAGGCCTCACGCTTCAATTCCGCCTTTCTTTTTGATAATGCTGCCCGATAAGTAACCCTAAGATGCCTAATAAGGTTTGGGTCCCTCTGTTTAGCAGCCAGTGCTACTTTAAGGCTCTTAAGGGCGGCAGTACTTGCGTGATCAAACCACCCTTTTTGCTGATTTAAATTGCCCTTGTGTTGCTTAGTAAATTTGGCTTCGATACAATGATTAATATCAACAAATTTATGCAGGATTATATCTGTTAGCTCGTTGCTTGCTAGAATAGCATCAATTTCCTCTAAACAATTTGCAATAATTGAATTGGACAAAAGATCTGCCTTCTCCCCCTTCCACCTGATTCTGGTTCCGTTGAGTCTATGGGGTTCAATGTTCTCAACGGCACATGGTTTAGGGTCTGAGTTGGCCTTCCAGAGAACCAACTCCATGGTCAGACAATTGTGGTCGCTAATTAAGTTGTCCACTACTATAGGGACTGAACACCATGGGTTAAGGCTGGAGGAGGTACAAATGAAATCAATAACAGTGTTTGCGTTTCTGCCCTTAAAAGTGGGTAGAACTTCACCAAAAACGCCCCTCCCATTCCCCAAAATCTCCATATCATATGTCATCAAGATTTTGTTTAATGAGTCCCCGTATGGGTTATGTGGGAAATGGGCGGCACCATCTCCTCGACCATTTATGAAACCACAGACCCTATGGGCAGAGAGTAAACAGGCAGAAATGTTGAAATCCCCCATCCAAATAAAGTCAAAGACAATATTATTATCTGTTACAATTTTAGCCAAAGCAGCCTCCAAGGCATAAGCTACATGTTGCCTAGTATTATTATAAAAGTTAATTAAAAGGATATTTCTATCCTGCTCCTTACAAAGCCATAGTATCTGGGAATGGGCCCCCACCAGAACATGTTTCTTGACAGTAAGTGGCACATCAACCGAAATCAATATCAGGAGGCCACCCTTGGCTCTTCCCGAGTTAGATGCCACGGCAGGTAATTGATATGAAACAAAGCCATTGTAATTGATGGGGTCCAGACTCCAGGTTTCCTGAAAACATAAAATTTAAAAAAGGTTGATAAAATCAAACCAACCTAAGCATTCATCCTTGTGTGATAGGCCCGCGACATTCCAGCAGGCAATAGAACATAAGCCGTAATTAACTGGGCGGACTGGGGCATTCAAAACAGACCTATCCCTTCCGGGACTAACTAGACTATCGTGACCACAAACCACAGTAGGATCTAGATGGCTTACACCAGGATCAATAATAATACTAGTTAGTAACTTAGGGTCCATATTAGAGCTCTTTTTACCCAAATTCAAGTCCTCGTTCCCTGCATCATCTATGGCGGGCTCCAGTCAATCATTAGAGTCAAGCCCACTTAAAGGTTGGAATCTATTAAACGTAGGGATAGCGGGGGCAGCGCACAGGTTCTGGGCTCTAGGCCTACACCAGTGGTGCTCATCAGCAGACTGAATAGCAGGTTGAGTAGCATAGTCCCTATAGAAATACCCAAGGGGCCGCAAAGAAATGCATTGATCACTCACAGGGAGAGATGCGGCTTTAATCAGAACTGTAGAGGTAAGTTGGGGGTTGCGGAAGTTAATGACTATACAGTCGCCTTCACAGGTCTTGCGTGATTTGCCAACCCAATTGGTTCTCCTGGTACTTAAAATATCCCTAGATAGGGCTACGGGGAAATCACACTGTCGGTGGAGCCAGTCCACAGTCTTATTCTTTAGTGACGAGTGAGATTCACCGTTTACAGGATTGCCACCTTGCCTCTTAACGGGTGGGACATTCATCAGGACAGCTACAAAAGGGGCACACGTGGGTGGCAGGTCCGGTTGAGGATTACTGTGTCTGGGGATGTTAGCAGTGTGACCCGTAGAATCCCCTGAAACTGAGCTATAGGGTGGTTTAGTCGAGTCCAGCGGCTGAAAAGATGATTTAGAGACTACAGAAGATTTCCAGTGTCAATTCCTGGTCTGCAATTGGAGCTACCTCTCCCACCCAACAATGAGACTGTGTTAGGGGGAATTAAGGAAATCTCATCAGGCACCACGATACTAGCAACAGTGTTCGCAGTAGGTCTAACCTTGGTGAGAGAGTCCAAGATGCCTCCCAATCTGACTACTTCGTCAGTGAGAGTAGTAAGTTTAGTCAATAGGGGTTTAAACAGAATATCAAACTTGGCATCTATAGTATTAATTATAAAATCCAACTGCTCTTTATCAAGGATGACCTTAGCTCCCTCCATTGGCACAGATTGAGATGGTAACTTTTTCTGTGGAGCGGGATCGTTTTTCTTAACGTGTCGATTCCCTCCTCGCTTAGGCTGGGTGGTTTTACTAGTGTTCCTGCAAGTGCGGGTTAGTCTTTGGCTTCTAGATACCGGCTGACTTGGGGTTGTTATATCTGTAATAATAACTTGGCCTGATTCAGGGTCATTTGTGGGCTCAGGGATACCACCTTCCAAACTAGAGGTATCCGTTAAGGTTCCCTCATTTATGCATTCAGTGGGTAACAGAGATGTGTTAGGGTCCAGATCAGAAGGAATCTCTAGTGCCGGCGAGTTAGACAGGGGGGGCACCGAGCTTTGCAACCCCGGGCGGCCTAAAGATCTCCTTCGTTCTTGATTAATTTTATCGACCATCTTAACCAAGTAGTTGTCCATGGTTGAGGTCGGGACTACTGGCTTAGCCTTAGGCATAGTAACTTTAGCCGGGACCTACACCCCACTACAAGTATTACTAACACAGACAGGGAACAATATACCAATCTATTTCGTTTAGAAAAGTACGTACAGCCCACAAGCACCCTGAAAGATTGATTAAACAACACACCGTCATGTCATACAGTTAACTATAAACAAGTTTGTGAACACATACAATTGTAACCAAAAATATAAAGTGCTTTATTCAGCCTCAAAATAAAAATCCAAGGATTTGCAAAAGGCCATTGGCCAGTCCATCATTGTCCAGTCTCATGATGAGCAACAAATAAATATTGCCCACATATTCTTGCCTGCACTGGTTCTGCTAGGGGACACCTCCCCTGGGAGGGGCATCTCGGAGGCATGCCAGGAACCAAAGGGTACAAACTAATGGGGACTGGGTTGTGTTTTGACAGGGATGGGATCAGGAGGAGTTTTAGGGTCCACGGCAGTGGTAGGGTCTGATGGCGGGGGGTGGGACTCCACTGCAGTTGTTGGCTCTAATTGTGAGGGGGCAGCTGTAGCAGTATGGGCAGATGTATCTGGGGATGGGGTAACCTGAAATAATTTTGGAGTTCTGTACCGTTTGATGGGTGTGTCTGGAATGGGGATGGGAGATGTCTTTTCAGGGGAGGGGGGTTTAGTGGCAGAGGTCCTTGGCAGGTCTGGGGAGCTATGGGTTGGAGGAATGGCAGTTTTTTCTGGGACCGGGGGATTTTCTGCGGGAGTTGTTGTCTTCTGTTTCTTCTCAGGGGTGGGTGGGGTTGCAGATGCTAATGGTGGGTCAGGTGGGAGGTACTTTCTCTTCTTAGGATGGGGGGTATATGTTTGGGGAGGAAAGAATTCAATGGGAACATGGTGGGGTGCCTGGGCTGAGAGGGGAACAGGAGAGGAAAGGGTAGAGGTTGTGGAGGCAGAGGATTGTGAGGTATGCAGAGTGTCGCTGGATGCATGGGTGTCATATGCTGTCATGTCCTGGGGGAGTATCCTATCTTTATCCTGAGTGTGGGTGTGTTTGGTTTGCAACTTGTGTCTGTGTGCTGCGTGTGGATGTTGCAGTGTGTATGTATTTGCATGTGCTTGGGTCAGGAAGGGTAGTTGGGACAGTGGATGAGGAAGAGATAGGAGGGGGGAGGTACTGCTCGAAAAGAGTCAGTGCTGCTGTCAGTGTAGAGGCCATTGCCTGATTTGATCTCTGTAGGGCAGACATGTTTGAGTGAATGCCCTCCATGTACGAAGACATTTCTGTCAAAAGAGTGGTGTGTGCATGGAGGACACTCAGCATGGATGTCTGCCACAGAGAAATCTGCCTCAGGAGGTCGTTGGTCTCCACACTGAGGGCAGCGGGGGAGACAGGTGCAGGGGGTGGCCCAAAGAAGAGTTTGCTTCTGCCACAGGAGTGGCCACGGAAACTGGTGCTGGAAGCAGCTGGGAGGGTGGAGATCGTAGTGGTGGTGGACTCTGAGGTTGTTGATGCAGTCACCGTGTCCCCCACCACCACATGGGAGTCATCACCAGAGCTGTAATCTGATTCAGACCCTGCAGATGGAGTTGCAGATCCGCTCCCAATGAGGCTCCCCTCACTCTCTCCGTCACTGGGTCCCCCCTCCGACGACTCTTCACTGGACCCAGAGTGACGTTCTGCTCCCACCACATCCATGGCACTGTCTCCTCTGGTGGCTGCTGATGATGCTGTGACCAAGAATAAAAAAGATTTTCATGCGCCATCCATATGTACTTGACACATAAGTAAATATCAGACATTACATTGAGTTCTGCTATTAGCTCATGCTACATTAACATGCATAGTACTTGTTAGCCTGCCAGTTAATCATTGCTCAATCACACATGATGTGATCAGCGACATTGGGTGTATCAATATCAAAGAACATAACGTCAAGGTAGACTAATGGAGTTTGTGGCAGGGGATGTTTTGTCTTGTGCTCATGATGCTCTTGTGTCCTGACATTTCTGTCTCCTCTCATGCAAGTGAGCATAGCCATCAAAATAGGAATAGGAATCTCAGATTTCATTGAGACATGGTACACATTCTGCAATCCTTGGTCATCAAATGTGGAACCATTTGTTCATATGTCACAGCTCAAATGTCTACCTTGTCAAACATGCACAATGCATAATCATTGCATGAGTCATGTTACACAGTTCACAGCGATTGATAACATGTGGTCAGTAGCTTTGCCTCTCTATTGGCAGTTTACACATGTGAGTGTTATCCTGGAGACACCAAGGCAGGACGCATAGCTGGGCTGACAGCATGTAGCACACTGTCCTGTGTCATCTATGCGCGGTGTCATGTAGCAGAATCCTAAATATTTGAATATTAAAAACAGCTCAAGTTTCATAGATGCAATAAATGTTCTACAAATTTCCAAGTCTGATAACTGCAGCTTCACAATGCCTCAGGCGGAACACCATTCCACTGGCACATCTGGATGCAATGACTGTAAGGACTCTAGTAACTAAACCCATTTCCATCATGAGTACATTCAACACTGTGGAACAATCTTGTCTAGACTGAGCAAGTCAACATTTGTATGGACCAAGTTTGAATGTCCCTCACTTCAATTACACAGTATGCACACTTTGTACTGCTGATATTGCTCCTGTCTAACATCTCATTTGGGTAACAAACTTAAATTTGATGCATATTTGACACCTCTGAATCAGACAGTGATGCAACAAACACATTGTTTAGCAAGCCATTAAGATGGACTATTATAGACTATTAACACACATGTCAACAGTTGTGACTGTGTACCTCACATCATACCTCACAAATACTGCCATGTTTCCATCAGTGACAACCTGTGTTTGACACTGAATGGCTTGTGTTTTCACCATCACAAAGTCGTACACATGGACTCACTCTTTTAAAAGTTGTGTATGGATTTTTCAACAATATCATGGGTAAGGGCAGTGTGACATGTGACCAGAGTGATCCTAGCTGTGACTGTCCCATGGAATACATGTGATCACACTTAGCAGCACGTCTTGGAAAACATATTGGCACATGGACCAAGCCAAACTAATATAGGCCTGAACATAGACAAATCATTCTGCAAAAATGTTTAGCATGGGATTTCCATAATCGAGTGCACCAATCACAACATACTTCAATGATTTGTTCAAACCACTCTGAGAACAGGCTCACGCATCAGTGAATGTGCAGACACATGTCAAGCTATGGGATTCATGCTGAAGCTCATATGCATGTGTTTTGAGAATGTTGGATGCACATATGTGCTTGTCAATACTGTTACAACCCTGAACATGACTCACTCACATGTCCCTGATGAATGGGGCATTACCTGTCATCTATCGATCCTTCTGCATTTTCATCTTGTGAAAATTAAATAACTGCACGTTTGGCAGACTTACGACCTGTAAAAGTGCCATCAGGCTAAGGTCTTACAACATGCATGATTAAAGATAGAAGTGCAACAAGTACCAGACTCACCCCCTCCTTGCTGCTGTTTGGCTTTCAACTGCCCATCCAGGTCAGGGAAGATCACCGCTAGGATGCGGAGCCATAGAAGAACGTGACACCATCAGGAAGTTCCGATTCACCCAGTCAATAATTGAACAGATGTCTGTGCAGCTGTCACCTCATCTACAGCCTGGTTGCCCTTATCCAACTGAACTCACGCCCAAAGTGAAGGTTATGGCAGCTTTACATTTCTTTGCCACAGGTTCCTTTCTAAACACAGTGATAACATCTGGTGGAATGTCACAAACCATGTACAGCTGTGTTCTTCATGATGTTTTTGGGACATTGCTGCATTACCTGGGCCAATACATTAAGTTCCCAACACCTGGAGAATTGGCAGACATCAACGGGGAATTCTTTGCATTGGGATGGATACCCCATATCATTGGCTCCATTGATGGCATCCACATGGCATTGGTCCCACCACAGGCAAATGAGGTTGTGTTTTGCAACTGCAAACTTTACCACTCCATCAGTGTTCAGGTGGTATGTTTGGCTGACATGACCCTCTCCCACGTCTATGCACGTTTTCCTGGATCGGCACATGAAGCATATATTATGAGGAATAGTGCCATCCCCCGGTTGATGTCTCAGCTACAACCTGACCATATCTGGCTTGTTGGTAGGTGATGTGGCATGTGTGTGTGTTGTGTTGTGTGTAAATTGTTTGTCAGATAATGCCCTGTCAACCAACAACTGATTCTATTTTCTGTTTTCAATGTAGGAGACTCTGGGTACCCCAACCAACCTTGGTTACTGACACCACTCCGTAACTCAGTCACCCTTGCAGAAGTGGGTATAATGAGGCCCATGGTAGGAGCCAGCGAGTCATCGAGTCATCGAGTGGACATTTGGCCTCCTGAAGACAAGATTCCGCTGTCTTTATTGGACAGGAGAATCCCTACAATGTGCACCATTGAAGGTGTGCAACATTATCACCGCTTGCTGCATGCTCCATAACCTGGCTATATGGAGGGAAATACCACTCTTACAGGATGATGGAGACCAGCAGCCACCAGCGAAGGAAGATCCTGGACTGGGACATGATGACAGTGGGGATGATGATGGTGGTGTGGATTTGAGACAACAGCTCATCCAGAACTTTTTCACATGAGTGTGGGTATGCAATGAAAGTCGGGGACTACCCCCAAGTGTTTGTTGTTGTGTTGCTGGTGTTTATGTATGCTTGTGAGTGTGTGAAAATTGCCATGATGTTAGTTGTATGATAAGTTTGTGTGTGATCGAAAAGTTGACATGTACAGTGTTAACGTGAATCATAGCTAGTTTCCATACTGTAAATCTTGTTCTTCAGATGATATTGTTTGCTACATTGGACAGGGTTAGTCCTGTGTGCCTAACTCTGTTCTATGTTTCTCCTTACCAGGGTACTTTGCCGTGTCAACCCACAAGTTGTGACCTCACCAGACACCTGATGCTGGAACCTAGTCCAACATTGGACTGTTTTGTAAATCCATGGCACACACTCATTTTCGACTGATGGACATTTATCTATCCTTAAGAGCATTTTGTTACTGTGTGATGTCCTTTGGGTTAAGGCGCAAGGTTGTATCAGGAAAATACAACTAGACTACACATAGATTTGTGCCTTGTCTGTTTTCACACATCCAAAGGTTATTTTTAAACTAAACATGCTCCATGATGCACTGGTTTGCTAAAAATGTTTGTTTATTGTGCTTAAAAATGGTGCTAGTATTTTAAGCAATAGACTTGCATTGCATCTGTAGCATGTCCTATGGGTTGTGCCATGACCTGGTTGTGTCTATCTATCATACTGTGACAATGTGCATATACTCACAATCCAGTAATGTACTTCTTCAAAGTGATGTGTTACCAATGTTGTGGACACTTTCTTCTTTGACTTTTTCCTCATCATTACCGTTATATTCAAAGTAATGACATGACCACATTTTTGGTGCAGAGTGATCTATTTTGGTGCATAATGTGATGATATCAGTCCACATCATGGTGGTGCACAATTATTTTTAGATAAGTGCAGATAGGAGTTGATAGTGTTTGTAGATGAGGTATTCCAAAGTAGATCCACAGTTATTTGAGTCCATAGTCCAACTTGGACCCTCTATCCAATGCAGGGTGCTCTCTGCCAGAGTCCTCATCCCTCCCTGTGGCTGGTGCAGATGTTGTTGCACTGGATGTGGTAGGCACACAGGAGGTGTGGAGATGTTGGTGGCAATCTGGCAGAGCCCGGTGACAATGTCCCTGTACACCGAAGTCTGTTCAACCAATTTTGTCAGTAAACCTGTCCAGTTTTTCATTTTACTCTGCCTGCTGCTGTTGCAGGGTCCTGAGGATCCCTATGACCTGGCCCATCCCTCCTTGTGAATCCTCATATGCATGGAGGATTCTGGAGGGGTGTTGGGTCTTTGCATCAGCAGCACCAGCTGCATGATGGTGCTGGTCCCTATGACCCCTCCCACTACCCCTACCCACCCGTGCAGGACCGGCTGGAGCTGGCACAGTAGACACAGAGCCTCCTTCATTGTTGGCATTGGTGTTGTTGAGGGGCAACTCAAGAGTGCCCATGTTGCTGTGCTGTTGATGTTGTCCTGGGCTGCTGTGTCCATGGGAGTAGGAGTCAGCTGGGTGTTGGCACCTGAGGCGGGAGTGGTCACAGAGGATCTGGATGTTGTCGCCACTGGTGCTGTGGGGTGACCCATACCTGAAGGGACAGGTCTATCGTCCGAAGAATGATGAAAGTCATCAACATCGGAGGGATCCTGGTCGACCGGATTCTGGGCCTGGCTGTCCTGCATGGTTCCAGTGGTGTCCTCAGCCGGCTCTGTAGGTACAAACATAACACAATGACTACTATGAATGTCTGCTGCCCTTCAAATCATACACATTACATAGGCTACAGAAGTTTGTGATGAGTTACTGTAGATAGATTGGACTCATTCATCCATGATGCAGGCCTATTTTTTGGGATGACTATGTTTTTGGACAATAGGGGGATTGATGGACATGTGCAGTTATGTGCATTAATGGGCCTATTGTGTTTAGTTCACATTACATGTCAGAAGACATTTACTGGTTCCTGACACCCTGTGAATGACACAGGTATGTTTAGGTTGTCCACATCTTTACTTTCACAGTGAGATTTTCTCTCCCTATGTGGGTACTTTTCTGTGCCTATCTACTTGTCTGAGGGTATGTCTTCACCAGTCGCATTGGTGTGGCTGCCTACATGCTCACATTCTGTTAACTTAGCCAGAAAGCTGCGGGAATTGAGTGTGGGAGGTGCTTCTTGTTATCATCTCACACTACACATGTGAATGGTTGTGAGTAGCAAAATTGTGTGATGGTTTAACTTTGTAGATACACAGATCCATGTACATTGTACATTGACTCCATGGTCAAATGATTTCACAAACTCAGTTGTGTGCCATTTTGTGGCAAATAACTATGATAAACTGATGTTTGTTCTCTATTTGTGAAACTTACACCCCCCTCCTCCCACCCAGCCCCACCAGGCCACCAGGAAGAGTGTTATCCAGACAATGTTTGTAAGTGTATTTGAAAGATATTTGTCTATGTTGGCTGGTCTTTGTAGCACATAGGCAAATGTGGCAGTTGTGATAGGTTCAGACAGCATTCTCCAGTATCTGCCATCTTGATAGTACACATGAACTCACTGTGAGATAGACATAGCCCTTGATGAAGTGGTTGTGCTGTGTGTGTAGGACTGTTTGCTATTCTTCCAAGTCCCATCAGGGCAGTCCTATATACACGTTCCTGCCCAGCGCAAACAACCCAACAGGACATAATTTAAAGGCTTGAAGCACACGCCATTCAATCAATTACAGTTTTGTTCAAAGTATCAACAGAATTCAAAATAGACAAATGATTTGTTGTCTTGTCTGCAGGTGTTGTGTTTCATTTAATCTTCTTCAGATTATCTTCTTTTAGCCTTAGCCAACATGTGTTTCGTCGTAACCGGGAACTATCCCTATGACTTCATCAGGGCTAAAAGTAATGCAAATGGCAACGTTGTATTCCAAAAACTATATATAACACAGTTTTCATAGAGCAATTACAATACATGCTCTTAACCAAACTTCAGGCGCTTAGAGCACCATCACACTCAATGTGTGACCTGATAGTCATTGCCAACATGGAAACCCATGCCAAAATCATATCGAAGGTTAATGTAATTATAATTCTGTGGCATACTGTGTAGAACCAATACAAGTCATGCTCAAAGTAAAAACACATTTGTGGCATTGAACTAAAGCACGTTTATAAAGCTATGGTGACATGTGACAAACTTGTGTGACAAACGTGGAACATCCATATGTCTATCATAACGCCCAAATTTACAAGTAAGGACAATTATATCTGTTTCTTTGAATAATGATGTAAAATATTGAATTATTGAATTCACTCTGTGTGTGTTCACTCAGAAGGCATATTGTACCTGATTCTATGTAGTGGTCCCGTGGTCAGACCTATGTATTACCAAGAAAGATTGCAATGATAAAAAGAGTTTAGGGTAAAACCTATTGACCATGAATTATTGTATATAGGTGTAATGTTCGAGTATTCTTGGACTTGTCTGATTATGACAGTGTGGAAGGTCAAGAATTCTGGAAGTCCTAGCAGTTTAATCACATCAATTGTGGAATATCCTCTAGATAGGTAGTATAGAATAAAAGGCAAATCCCTCAGTATACACAGAATGTGGTATGCATAAGTATAACACATGCATAAAAACAGGATTTTTTGTATGCATCAGAGATGGTAATGTACTTACCCAATAATGCTGCCCATGTGCCTGTCTCCATTGAAATAAGAATGCTAGCAGGGTGTATGCTGTCAATTAAGTCAGGACTCGGAGTAGTGTGATCCCTGTAAACAGAAATGTATAGCTAAGCATAAGGCATAGTGTAGTATATGCCATCATGAATATTAGTTAATCTGCACATGAGTGAGCATGCCGTTCTGAGCCTAAAGACGTTTTCCTAGAAATTTGTTCTGAGTCTCATGGATGATGCATAATCACATTAGAAATGCTCAGTATTTGTAAATAAATTTCTGGTGTTCTTCTAAGTACTGTTCTTTTGTTTTTTGTCATTACGTTCATAAGACCTTGACCTCGAGCACATACCTGCACTCTCCCCGATAGCTCCTGCGATCCGCTGCTGCCTCTGGGCCCTCTGCTTCATATGTTTGAGTCTGCTGCCTTCTATGTACTGTTCTTTTGTTTTTTGTAAGTGCGCTTTTATTCCTGTGTCTCTGTTATTAATATTGGATCTGTTTTATTTTCCTGCCTTTACCTGCTATTATTAATTTGACTGTGTTATTTGCTGCCTTCATCCCCCTATTGCCGTTCCCATCCCACGCTTCACACCACTGCTCACCCAGACCCTCCACTCTCCCCGCGTCCGTTTTCCCGCCTCCCAGCTGAACGTTCCTCCCCTACATAATGCAGAGCGCTGTGGGGGAGCGCTCGTAAGACCTTGACCTCGGTCACAGGCCTGCACTCTCCCCGACAGCTCCTGGGATCGGCTGCTACCTCTGGGCCCCCTGCCTCGTGTGTTCGAGTCTGCCATACATGCCAACCCTCCCAATTCAGGCGGGAGACTACCGATTTCAAGGCTAGTCTCCCGCCTCCCGATTCCTGTCAGCAAAAACCCGATTCCTCGGGGGTTTCAGCTGACAGGGCTTGGTATTGTGTAACGTGCTAATTCTTCCAGCAATAGTCAGAGTGGCGATGCAGGGGCTCTAGAAGGGTTGAAAACCAACAAAGCCTCATTAACAAGCCAATGGTCTTTTAAAGACCTGTGAAGTACTAGGGGGGGAGAGGGGGGTGGCTGTGTGTGTGCGGGGAAGCTATTTCAGCCCCCGGCTGCCACACAGAGGGTGGGGGGGTGTATGCACTGCCTGTAACCTGCCAGGCCAGTGCAAAACACTTACTTGCATCACCCTCTCTCCGCCTACCGTGGCACTCCATACTTCTGAAAGGTAAGAAAAAAACGTGCATTTGCGTTTCAAATGTCCAGTCCTGCAGCAGCACACTTCCAAAGCCCATACATAACAGTTACCCGATTCAAGGCCCCATTCTCCCGATTTTCTTTTTTAAATCTCCCACTTTGCTCTTCTGAAATGTTGGCATGTATGGTCTGCTGCCTTCTAAGTACTGTTCATTTGTTTTTTGTAATTGCGCTTGTATTCCTGTGTCTCTGTTGTTAATATTGGATCTGTTTTTTTTTTCTGCATTCACCTGCTATTATTAATTTGACTGTGTTATTTTCTGCCTTCATCCCCCTATTGCCGTTCCCATCCCACGCTTCACACCACTGCTCACCCAGCCCCTCCACTCTCCCGCGCCCATTTTCCCGCCTCCCAGCTGAACGTTCCTCCCCTACATAATGCAGACCGCTGCGGGGGAGCGCTCGTAAGACCTTGACCTCGGTCACAGGCCTGCACTCTCCCCGACAGCTCCTGGGATCGGCTGCTACCTCTGGGCCCCCTACCTCGTGTGTTCGAGTCTACTGCCTTCTAAGTACTGTTTGTTTGTTTTTTGTAATTGCGCTTGTATTCCTGTGTCTCTGTTGTTAATATTGGATCCGTTTTATTTTTCTGCTTTCACCTGCTATTGTTAATTTGACTCTGTGTTATTTTCTGCCTTCACCCCCCCTATTGCCGTCCCCATCCCACGCTTCACACCACTGTTCACCCGGCCTCTCCCCTCTCCCCGTGCCCGTTTTCTCGCCTCCCAGCTGAGCAGCTGAGCATCCCTTCCCTCCCCTACATAATGCAGACTGCTTGGCGCATCAAAGGCGCGCATAAGGCAAGCCCGTCTGTGCCCATCCGTGATCCGGACGCGACCAGCGCCAGGAACCCTGGCTCTCCCTTGACCCACCGCTACGATTCTACCACCCTCAATGTACTCAGCCCCGGAAGACACAACGGCTGCGTAAGAACCGCACCAAACACCACCCAGGGAGGGTTCTTGTGCAGAGCCTGCCACAGATCCTTCACCATCGACAATGCCCCCACCACCACCGAAGGCCCGCCCGATGCACACACCACCAACACCCTGACCTGCATTCTCCACAACGTGCACTCCCTACACCGACACGCCGTAGAGATCTGGGACCTGATCGTCACCCTCTCGCCCGACGTGGCCTTCTTCATGGAAACCTGGACCAACGCCTCCTCCGGCTCCGACATCGCCACTGCCATCCCTGACGGCTAAAAGGTCCAAATCTAATCAAATCAGGTGTTTGTTAAGCGCGACTATTCACCCGTAAGAGTCTCAAGGCGCTGGGGAGTGTGGGGGGGTTTCACAGGTTCCATTCCATCTAGGAGGGGGTCTGTCGAAGAGCCAGGTATTGAGGTTTCTTGCGAAGATGGGGAGCAATGTTGTCTGTCTGAGGTGGAGCGGAAGGTTGTTCCAGGCTCTGGCCATGCGGAAGGAGAAGGAGCGGCCTCCCGATCTGGTCTTTCTGGTGCGGGGGACCACGGCGTAGGAGAGCTGGACTGATCGTAGGGTCCTTTGGGTGCGTGGAATTTGAGTCGGCTATTCAGGTATGCTGGTCCGGTGTCGTGGAGGGCCTTGTGAGCGTGGGTTAGCATCTTGGAGGTGACTTTAGCTTCGATGGGGAGCCAGTAGAGTGTGCGCAGGTGCTGGGAGACGTGGCAGTGTCTTGGCAGGTTGAGGACCAGTCTTGCGGCGGCATTTTGGATGTTCTGTAGCTTGCGGGTGAGGTTTTTGTTTATCCCAGCATAGAGTTTGTTGCCGTAGTCGAGCCTTCTCGTGCCCAGGGCGTGAGTGATGGTCTTTCTGTGTTAGAGGGGGATCCATTTGAAGGTCTTACGTAGGAGGCGCGGGGGTGTGGAAGCAGGAGGACGAGATGGAGTTGATCAGGCAGTCCATTTTGATGTCTGAGTCCAGGATGATTCCCAGGTTGCGTTCGTGGTCCGTGGGGGTGGGCAGGCTTCCGAGGGCAGGGGCCACCAGGTGTCATTCCAGGCATCTGGGTTTGGGCCCATGATGAGCACTTTTTGTTGGTGTTTAGTTGTAGGCAGCTGTTTTTCATCTATTTGGAGACGGCTTCCATGCCTTCTCGAAAGTTGTGTCTGGCGGTGTTGGGTTCGTTGGAAATGGAGAGGATGAGTTGGGTGTCGTCTGCGTATGACACAATGTTGAGTCCGTAGGTTCTGACAATGGGGGTGAGCGGAGCCATGTAGACGTTGAAGAGCATAGGGCTGAGGGAGGACCCCTGGGGGACTCCGCAGGTGGTAGGTGTAGGGTCCGAGAGGAAAGGGGGGAGTCTGACCTGCTGCGTTCTGCCGGAGAAGAAGGAGCGGATCCAGTCGAGGGCCTTGTCTTGGATTCCTGCGTCATGGAGTCTGCGTATTAGGGTGCAGTGAGAGACTGTGACGAACGCCGCTGAGAGGTCGAGTAGGATGAGGGCTGCTGTTTGTCCAGTAAGGTACGGATGTTGTTTGTTGAGGCGAGGAGGGCAGTTTCTGTACTGTGGTTTTTTCTGAACCTGGATTGGGAGGAGTCGAGGATGTTGTGCTCTTCGATGAATGTGGCGAGTTGGCTGTTGATGGCTTTTCAATTACTTTCGCTGGGAACGGGAGCAGTGAGATGGGTCTGTAGTTTTTGAGGTCGGTGGGGTCCGCCGAGGGTTTCTTCACGAGGGGGTTGATCTCAGCGTGTTTCCAGTCATCAGGGAACGAGGCGGTTGCCAGGGAGCAGTTGATGGTGTGGCAGATCATGGGTGCGATGGTGTCGGCGGCTCTGTTGAAAATGTGGTGGGGGCAGGGGTCCATGGGGGCCCTGGAGTGGATTGACTTCATCGTCTTCCATGTGTCTTTGGTGGTGAGGGCTGACAAGTTGTCGATCGCTGGCTTCAGGGTGTCGGAGGTGGTTGGTGAGGGTTCAGTGTGTTGGTTGTCTTCGTCGAAGTTGCCGTAGATGCTCTTGATTTTGTGGTGAAAAAATTTGCTGAGTTTGTCACAGAGGTCTTGTGAGGGAGGGATGTCGGTGGACTCGCTGGTGGGTTGGGCGAACTCCTTGATGATGTTGAAGAGTTCTTTGCTGTTGTGTGCTAGAGTGGAGATTCTGTCTTCAATCGCTTTTTTCCTCATTTTTCTGATGAGTTGGTGGTGGGCGTTGGTGGCGGCTCTGAAGTTGTTGTGGGCTTCTGTGGATTTTGTGTTCCTCCAGGCCTTTTCGAGGTGGAAGCAAGTGCGTCTGGACTCTCGAAGTTCGGTGGTGAACCATCTAGCTTTCTTGGCGTGGGTGTTGTTGTTTTTCTTGAGGGGGGCTATGGTGTTGGCGCTGTCGGAGATCCATCTGTGCATGGTTCGGGCTGCGGTGTTGGCGTCGTCGGTTTCCGCAATGGTTGGGGAGGAGTTGTTGAGTGATGAGGTTAGCTGGTCGTCGGTGACTCTGGTCCAGTTTCTTCGTGGGAGCAGGTGCTGGTGTCTGTGGATGGTGGGTGTTCTGAAGGTGAATTGGATGCATCGATGGTCAGTCCATGGGAGTTTGGTGGTGTGGCTGAAGATGATGGAGTTTCCTGTTGTGAAGAGGGGTGTGTCCTGCTGAGTGCGTGGGTTTGGTCATGATCTGGCGGAGTCCAATGTTGTGGAGGTTGTCCAGGAGGGATGTTGTGCTGGGGTCCAGTTGGTTGTCGAGGTGGAAGTTCAGGTCTCCCAGTAGGGTGTAATTGGTGGACGCAATGGAATGTGGGGAGATAATGTCCATGATGGAGTTGGCGAAAAGTCCCCAGGATCCAGTGTGTGGGTAGATGAGGGTTCCTCGGAGGGTGGAGGTAGGGCTGGCCAGTATCTTGAAGTGAAGGTGTTCCATCAGGTCTGTGGGCTCGTCAGGGAGTGTGCTCAGACGGAGGGTGGATTTGTGGACGGTGGCGATTCCTTCTCCCGGGCGGGTGGGGCGGTCTTTCCTAGAGATCTTGTATCCTTGGGGAATGGCAATGGCGATGTCTGGTCCCGAGGTGGTGTTGGTCCAGGTTTCGGTAAAGAATGCTACGTCCGGGTAGTGCTGTCGAGGAGGTCCCAGATTTCAGTGGCATGTTTGTGGAGGGATCAGACGTTGAGGAGGATGCATTGCAGTGTCTTCGGTTCGGTTGTGTTGTTGTGGGCGGATTGCGCTGGGTCAGTGGTCTTGGCGGTGCTGCAGGTGTGCCGGCAGCAGTGATAGCTGAAGGGTGTCGGCTGGTGATGCTAGCTTGCAGTTGTTGTTGCAGCCTGGGTTGAGAACGTAGAGTGCTGCTGGGTCGTAGCGTTGGCGGTGCAGAGCTCCAGGGTTCTTGGCGCTGGTCGCAGTCGGGTCGCGGACGGGCGCAGACGAGCTTGCCTTTGGCGCCCTGGCAGCACGGACGCTGCACAGCCGCGCAGTGGCCACCATTCAATACGGGTCAGGGAGGGCTGGACAGCTGGGAGGCGGGAACGCGGAGGGGAGCTGGATTGGGTCGGTCGCACTGGTCGTGCTGGGGGGAGGGGCGCGGGTGGAGCAGCGGCGGAGAAAAACAGGCTGAAAAAGGCAAAAAGAGAGAGAAAAGTGCAAATAAGGCAGCAAAAGTGCAAGAAAGAGTGAAGGAAAGACACAGAGGACACAGGAGAGTGACAGGGGGAGATTGAGATGAGGGTAAAAAACGAGTGAAAAACGGAGGAAAGACACAGATGGAGAGTGAAGGGGGAGCTTGAAATGAGGGGAAAACGACAGAAAAAGTGCAAGAAAGAGTGGAGGAAAGACACAGAGGACACATGAGAGTGAAAGGGGGTGATTGAGATGAGGGTAAAAACCGAGTAAAAAACATAGGAAAGACACAGAAGGAGAGTGAAGGGGGGAGAAGCCAAACAAATGCCTTAGCCAAATATATGATTGCCTGTGTGAAGATTAAAAATCCGATTAAGGCCTGAATCATTTGTGTTAATGTAAGAATTGCAATCATAGTAATGCACCATGAAAGACCATAAAGGTCTCAAGTAATGGAATTGTGGAGAGAGACCAGTAAATAGACTAAACCTAGCCTGCATTAATCAGTGAGACAAATTATAGTGGATATAATTGGTCAATTCCCTAATTATCAGTTGAAAAGCCAGTATATAGATTGTTCCTTAAGGTTCATTCAATAATTATTAGTAAACCCTAACTTGTATTAATGCATGTAAGAGGACCATGTATAACCGAGTGTCCAAAGACCTATGGGTCGGTGCTCATTGGGAGATTTTGATGACCAACATGTAGGATATAGGTGAAGGAGAGCAGAATGGTAAGTGAACTATACAAAGTCTAATCAGATCAGTCGCCCAAAAAAGTACTGTAACTCATGGTCAAAGTTTAGTCCCTCTTCTACCGCTCTAAGGCGTATGATCCACAGGGCCTCGTGACTTCTGAGTTTCTCTATTGCTCCCATGAGGAGCTCTTGTAACATGTTCAATTCCGTAGAATGTAAAGCTTTTGTTAGGACCTTGGGCATAACAGTTGTGTGTGTGTGTGGCAATTGGACATCTCTCATTGCCATGTTTCAGAGCCCTCATATGTTTACTGACACGATCCTTGAGAAATCTGATCATGCTGAGCACATAGATCTTTTCGCATTTGCACATAATTACATACACAACAAATTTAGTATTACAGTTAATGTTAGTACGAATTGTATACATATTGCTGGCATCAATTCCAAATAGTTTTGTCTTGTCCTGGGCCCACTTACATATTCCGCAGTGTCCACATTTGAAGAAACCCTTAGTAAACTGTGAACTCCATTGACTCTTTGGTGCACTAACTGGGTAACTGGGGCTTAAAATGGAGCTTAGTGTTTTACCCTTGCGGAAGTGATCTGTGGTCTCGTGGCTATCGACCCTTCCAATGTTTTGTCAGCCTTTAGAATATACCAAATGTTTGTCATGCTCCTTTGTAGAACATCTGACATGTTTGTATAGTCCGCAATCAGTCTGACTGGCTTTGATAATTCTTGCTTGGGTGCTGTGGGTCTAAGAGTGCTCGTTTATTTTAATGACAGGGCTCTCCTTTTGGCCCTTGTTATGTCATGCGCTTGGTATCGTCTCTGTGTGAATCATGATTCCATATCCTGTATACAGGACAGAAAGTTAAAATCCTTACTACAGTTACTTCTAGCTCTGACCATCTCTCCAAAGGGGATAGATTGAATCTGGTGTCATGGATGGGCGCTAGTAGCATGCAAAACTGAGTTACATGATATTGGTTTATGGTACATCCTGTTATGTATCTTGTTGTCCTTGATGTAAAGTTCTACATTCAGAAACACCACGCTAGTAGTGCTCGAATAGGTAGTGTATCTGATGTTAGCATCATTTGTATTGAGGTAGGCTCAGAATCCCTTTAGTTTGATTGATGAACCAGTCCAGATCATAAAACAGTCATCTATATATCGTCCCCAATATAAGATTGACTTATTCCATTGGCGTCCGCCAGGGCCTCAGATCCACCCTTCCTCCAACCATCCCATAAGGAGATTGGCATACGAAGGAGAGAACCTGGAACCCATAGCTACGCCCTGTGTCTGTCTATACAGATCTTCTTTGAAAAGAAAGTAGTTGTTCTGAAGTATTAGTTCTGTCATTGATATTAACATTTCTGTGTGTTCCCACAATCTTGCTGATTTCCTAGCAAGAAAATGACGTAAAGCCTTGATGCCCAAATCATTTTGAATGCTAGTATTTGTAGCCACCAAGTCTAGCATCACTAATATCATCCCGGGTTCCCAGGGAATGTCACCCAGCAGATTGAGTGATGTCTGGTGTCTCTAATGTGGGATGGTAAATTTAACAGCAGTGGTTGTAGAAAAACACCCACAAACTACGATAGTTTTTCTGTCGGACCCCGATGCCTGAAACAATAGGCCTCCCAAGTGGGAAAGGAAGGCCATCGTGGATCTCAGGAAGTGTATAGAAAGGGGGGAACCTGGGGCGGTCAACTTTAAGATACATATATTGATCCACATCCAGCAAGCATCTGTCATGCCATAGTTTCAGCATTTTGTTAACAGTGCTGATTAAACCAAACATTGGATTATGTGGTGTCCTTTCATAACATTGTGTGTCTTGCAGTGGAGAGTAAATTTCTTATTCATAATCCTGTGTATTCATCACTACAATGTTGCCTCCATTGTCTGCTTCTTTAATCTTCAGGTTTTTGTCTTCCTGAAGGAGTTTCAAAGCACATCGTTCTCTATGGGTCAGTTTATCCCTCCCTTTGTCATGAGTAGATCTCTGTCAGTTTGCATAGAGATCTAAGTCCCTGTTCTGTAGTTCATTAAAGATCTCCATGTTATCACCACTCACTAGGTTAGGAGACCAACGTGATTTGGTTTTCAGACCACGTGTGACTGTCAAATCCATCTGTATATATAGATCCTCAAGTACCTTAGCTACTGTAACTGGATCCTCCTCTAAGTCTGTGATTGATAATAGTGTAACTGTGTCATGTATATACGGCATAGACAATGTATTTGACACAGCACTAGTTGCTGATGAAACTGTACTTTTATTCTCTAGTGGGTGAAGTGCAAAAAAGTTCTTGAGTTTCAGCCTTCGAGTAAATTTATACAGGTTTATCTTCATATTACACATATTGCCCTTGCTTTCAGGACAGAACCCCGTCCCCCTTTTAAGCAAATAAATCATGTCATCTGTAAGTGTCTTGTCGGATAAATTTACAACATTGACTTTACTTTCTATATTGTCTGCTATGTGCTCCTGTCGCATGATCTGGTTTTCATTCCAGGTCTCTCTTCTTGAGCTACCTCCTCTCTTACTGTACCTAGTTTTCTTGTGTTCTCTATTCTCCTGGTCTGTTCTTGGTTCCCTCTTTTGATACAATTTACCTCTTGTAAGAAGGATGAGTTCCCCAAAGGGTGCACCTGCCTTATTGATGTACCTCTCCTGCCCTTCACTTTCACTCCCACTAGCGGGTGCCACACTAAGTGAGGTACAGCTAGAGCTGGAGGAGATAGGCTTACGTGTTTGTTTGTCAATGTCATTGTGCACTAAATGGTCATATTTGTTTGAGAATGTAAATATTCTCCCACTGTTATAGTCCAGCTTGTCTCCTTTAAGTTTACAATCTTTCCTTTGTTTGATATCATTTTGATGCTTGGTTAATACGGTCTTTAAGGTTCAAAGTTCTTACTTATGGCTTCTGGTAGGTTTAAAGCAGTAATCTCACTCTCTAATTGTGTAATCACTGTCTGGAGCTTAGTAACCTTTCTATCAGCATTTTACACTAATATATCCATCTGCTTCATAGAGCTCGATATCAATTCTTTTCCCCACAGGTTCAACAGGTCCTCCTCCAGATCATCGTATGTATGGATGATCTGGGATCTTAGGCCCCTTGGGATTCCTTGAAGTTTGATGTACTGCTTCAAAGTGGCTCTGTCCTACCACTTTGGCATTTCGTTTTTCTTGAGTTTTTCAAGTCTAATAAATGTATCCCGAAGCCCTTCATTCTGTGATGGGTTTCCACTCCCGTACTCCCTCTACTTAGGTTGCCAAATAATTCTTCTGCTTGTCTATCACGGTCTAGATTGTCACTCATTTTGCTAGCCTTCTATTTATTCTACTTAAATGCCTGTAGAGCAGCCTGCCTCTCTTGATCATTAGTTTTAGAACTGGGTGTTGGTGAGGTGTCAAGCGCTCTTACAGTTTTGCATATGTGTGTTTTGTCGAACTGGATAAGTGCCTGTGGTGCATTCTATTTATTTTTTATTTTTTATTTTGTGTATTTTATATAGCGCGCAGCTACCCCAACGGGGTGTCCCGGCGCTTCTGAGTGAAAGCAGAGTGATAGTCCTTGGGGGTTAACAAAAGAGAAACGTTTTTAGTGCCTTACGGAAGGGTAATTCTTCCTGGATCATCCTAATTGCGATCGGGAGTTCGTTCCAGAGAGTTGTGGCACAGACCTGGAAGGTTTTACCTCCAGAACGTGCTTTCCTGAATCTTGGTATGGAAAGCAGATGTTGGGAGTTGGAACGGAGGTTCCGTGAGTTACAGTAAGGACGGATACTAACAGAGAGGTAGGCCGATCCCCTACCCCTAGTTGCTCGATGGGCTAAGGTCATGGCTTTGAATGCAGCTCTTTGATGGATTGGTAGCCAATGTAATGCTCTGCGATGTGGCGAAATATGGGTGCGTAGGGAAACCCCGCAGACCAGCCGAACAGCCGCATTCTGGACTGTCTGGAGCCGATGTAGGAGGCCCGCGGGCAACCCTAAATACAGGCCGTTCGCATAGTCCAGGTGAGATGTAATCAATGCCTGGACTATGGTTTTCCTTGTGTCACTAGGGAGATAGGGGATGAATTTCCGAATCATCCTGATCTTGGAAAAACAAGCGGCTGAAACGGTCTGTATTTGGTTGCTAAAAGAAAGATTTGAGTCCCACTTGACCCCTAGATTTTTTACAGAGTCCTTAGAGACAGGGGGAAGGCTAAGTTCCTGTGGCCACCAGAGAGTTGCATCAAGAGGGGAGGGTTGATGGAAAAAGAGAACCTCCGTTTTCGCCGCATTCATGCGGAGGCAGTTATGGTCCATCAATTTTGAAATGTCCCGCAGACAATCCTTCAGAGGATCAAAAGTAGTCCGCGTGGCACTCTCATAGGAGAAAAGCAGCTGAATATCATCTGCATAGGAAGTAGCTATGATGCCCGACCTAGCAATGAGTTCAGCCAGAGGAGAAAAATAGACATTGAACAATAGTGGGCTCAAAGCCGAGCCTTGAGGGACACCCCATTTCAGGGTACGGCTAACAGAGGTAAAAGGGTGAGTATAGACTGCCTGGGTGCGATTAGACAAAAAAGAGGTCAGCCACTCCAGGGCCTTCCCCTGAATGCCCTTCGACCGAAGACGGTCAATCAGGATGGGGTGAGAGACGGTGTCGAATGCTGCCGACAAGTCGAGCAGCACCAGCACCGCTCTGGAACCCCCATCCAGTTTCCACCGCACAGAGTCGGCCATTTCTATAAGGGCAGACTCAGTGCTATGGCACTTTCTAAAACCATGTTGGGATTCATGAAGTAGGCCGTGGGATTCAAGAAAACCTGCCAGTTGTTGCTGCGCTAGCTTTTCAAGGACCTTGGCAGGGGCTGGGAGCAGAGAAATGGGTCGATAGTTCACCGGCTCATTAGGATCTGTATTAGCTTTCTTTAAAATCGGGACCAGTTGGGCATGTTTCCAAGACTCCGGGAAAATTCCGTTTTGAGCGAGTCATTCCAGATGTAGTTGAGGAAGGGATTAAGAAAAGAGGCCAATAATTTATATTGCTTGGCAGGCCAAGGGTCAAGTGGTGAGCCGGAGCGGCATCTAGACAGTTCCATCAGTGAGTGTTCCAGTGAGATTGCCTCAGAGTCTGAAAAGGTGGAAGAAGACTCGATGCGGTCAGGTAAAGGCGTATCACTCCCTAGATCATTATTCTTGGGGAAGGTGTCATAGATCTTCGTGATCTTGTCTTCAAAGAAGGCAGAGAGGCGGGAGCAAAGGGCCTGAGAGACTGGAAGACACTGTTTAAGAGCCAAGGGATCTGTGAAAGTCTTCACTGTGTTAAAAATTTCCCTGACCGAGCCATGCGCTCTATTAATTTTCTCCTCCAGGTAACGTTTTTTATGCTCAATTATTTTCCTACGGTATTCTTTGAGGGCCAGTTTATATTTTAAGTTTTGTGTCAATAGAATAGGATGACCTCCACCGTCGCTCCAACAGCTTACAAGAAGATTTATATTTCCGAAGCTCGTCGGAGTACCAAGGGGCGGAGGGAGCTGCTCGAAAGGTTTTAATCGGTCGCATAGGAGCGAGCGAGTCAATAGCAGAGGTGACCCAGCAGTTGAGGTTAGTCAGGCGTGAATCTAAATCAGGGGCGTCTTTGGGTGTGGTATTTACAAGATGTAGGGCAACACTGTCAGGGGAGATCTTACTCCAATTACGTCCTACCGCCTTAGGGGGAATTCTAGGTCTCACATGCTGGCAAAAATGAATAGCAAAAGGGATAAAAAAAAGTGGTCCGACCAAATCACCGGATAGGGATCCTCAATCAGGATGTTTGAGAAATTCGAGCAAACAAGATCAAGAGTATGACCAGCTTTGTGCGAAGGTTGAAAAACCAATTGGCTTAATCCAGCATCTTTTAAAGTAGAAAGAAAGTTAAGGCAAAGCTTGTCAGAAGAATCCTCTGCGTGTAGATTTAGGTCTCCTAGTAAGGTAAAATTGCCATAGCGTAGGCTAGCCTGAAGGACATAGTCCAAAAATGTAGCCAAGTAGGAAGCCTTAGATTTAGGAGGGCGATAGACCAGTAGCCCTGTCAGTGTGGTGTGTTCAGCTAATTTAATACAGAAAGGAAGGGCTTCAATCAGTTCAATTTGTGTGTAAGGGAAGGAAGAGATCGTCCATTGGGATCTATAAATAATAGCTACCCCACCTCCCCGATTGCGACCCGCTCTATTGGTGCATAGGATATTATATTCCGGGTGAATGGCCAGGCATAAAGACGGATTAGATTCATCCTCCAGCCATGTTTCCGTAAGAAAAAGTAAATCCCAGTTATTGTCCATCAGAGACTGGGCGATATCGAGAGAATGTTTAGGCAGGGAGCGACAATTAATTAGGCCAGCCTTAATAGAGGAATTGCTGGTGTCTTTAGGGGCCTGAGACGGCGGCTGATCAAAGGGGCACGGGACCAATGTGTCATTCAGCATATTGCAAGGTATGCCCAACTCTGGATATAGGGCTAAGTCCTTTTGAAGAGAAACAGTGAGAGCACAGCATTTGTGTTGTATCGAAAAAAGAGACTCCTTACTATATGTTTTGAAGCAAGATGTTGGGGTTTCCACAGAGTACCTGGCCTCGGCCACGTCCTGATCGCGGACGGGCGCAGACGGGCAGGACTCTGGCACGACTCCGGCGCAGATCCGGCGCGTACGCTGACCGCGTACGCTGCGCGGAGACATGACCGTTGCCTTTTATGCTGGTGACTGGACGCTTCCCCTACCCAAAATGGCCGCCGTGCTTCTGCCGATTCGAGGGAGAGCCTCCCAGCCCCAAAATCGACCGAGGTAGGCTCAGGGAGCAAGGCAGTGCGGGGAAAAACAATTTAGGTAGGATACCACGTCGAGTTTGAAATTATGAGCAGATTAAAACGATGTGCAATGTGCAAAGAAATCAAGCGCTTTATATACCCTACTTCCCTAGTATCATCCTAGGAATGGTGAACAGTAATTTAAAGGCTTGAAGCACACGCCATTCAATCAACTACAGTTTTGTACAAAGTATCAGCAGAATTCAAAATAGACAAATGATCGGTTGTCTTGTCTTCAGGTGTTGTGTTTTATTTCATCTTCAGATGATCTTCTGTTAGCCTTAGCCAACACGTGTTTCGTCGTAAGCGGGAATTATCCCTATGACTTCATCAGGACTAAATGTAATGCAAATGGCAACGTTGTATTCCAAAAACTATATATAACACAGTTTTCATACAGCAATTACAATACATGCTCTTAAACAAACTCCAGGCGCTTAGAGCACCATCACACTCAAGGTGTGACCAGATTGTCATTGCCATTGTGGAAACCCATGCCAAATTCATATCCAAGGTTGATGTAACTATAATCGTGTGGCATACTGTGTAGAACCAATAAAAGTCATGCTCAAAGTGAAAATACATTTGACAACTCACCAACACCCAGTTCTAAAACTACTAATCAACAGGACATAAGCTTACCTCACAGTATGTTAGAATGTCCCTGCCGGCTGACTGGCACTGGGAACTGGTGTCTGACTTGAAGACAGCTCCCCTCATGGCCTTCTGCTCCATACACCAGGCACCAGTCACTGCCATTTTATAGTTGGATGTCCCCTTACTGTCAGGTAATCATGGTCCTTAGTGATCTTGTATGTCTGTGTGTGAGGAGGAGTGTTTGCAATGGCCAGACATCCCATCAGGCCCTGTACTACACACACTCTTGCCTGCGTGCAAAAACAGCACTCCTGGAACTATGCTTTCCTGCGAGGGAGCTTTTTTTTTTGCAGAGTTTTATATAGCTCGAACTTGACCCGAAACAGGTATCATAGCGCTTTACATAGCTCCAGTTTCGTTACATTAGGACACACATAAAAAAAATTTAAGCACGGGGAGATTAAGTGGTTTGCCCAGAATCACAGGATGTTCAGCGTCATTGCCGAGACTCAAACCCAGCTCCCCAGATTTGAGGTCGACAGCCCTAGCCGTTAGGCCAACTGGATATGTACTGACAAAAATGGCTGACACTGGTGCCTGGTGTTAATCTTGAATCAAAATCCCTGCAAGGCCTTGTGCCCAAAACACCATGCACCAGTGTCAGGCATCTTGCTGTTGCACTTCCATTCACTGTCAGGTAGGCATAGGCCCTGATGAAGTGGTTGATCATGGTGGGTGTAGTACTGTTTACCATTACTCCGGCTCACACCAGGCTCTGTCCTTCACACACTCTTCCCACCCAGAGACAACTAACCACATGTCAGAATGGTTTTGTGAGAGTGATTGGTAATGCATTATCAAGATGTGTGACTCTTGTGCTTGGTCTCTGATTTGGCCACACATCCCAGAAGTGCCTTGTGGTCCACACAGCAGTCCCCAGTGTCATCTCTCTTACCAGTACATATCCACTCACTGTCAGGTAAGCTTAGTTAATGGGGGGCTGTTTGTGCTGGGTGGATAGAGTGTGTGTAGAATAGGGCCTGCTGGGAAATGTAGCAGGGCTCACACTCCTCCTCCCATCCATCCTAAACAGCCCACAAGGAACCATGCTTACCTGACAGTGAGTGTAAATGTACTTTCAAACTGACTGACACTGGTGCCTGTTTGACTTTGGCTGCAATATACAACAAGGCCTTGTGCTCCAGACACCACACAGCAGTGTCAGCCACCTTGCTAGTCCACTTCTCCTCACTGTGAGGTAAGCATAGGCCCTGAGTAGTTAGCATGGCTGGGTGTGAGTATGAGTATTTGCAATGGCTACAAGTCACATCAGGCCCTGTCCCATACACTCCTTCCCAGCCAGCAGCAAATGTCTACCTGTAACTCAGCTTCCCTGACATTGAGTGTGAATGCACTTGCAAGTTGTCTGACACTGATGGTTGGTGCCTATTTGTCCACAACTCCCAGCAGGGCGTAGCTGTCCAGACAGAAGACCCCAGTGTCAGCCATTTAATCAGTAGATTTCCAGTCACTATCAGGTAAGCATGGTTCTTGGTGGTCTGTTTGTGCTGTTTGGGAAGAGGAGTGTTTGCCCTGACTCCATTTCCCATCAGGCTCTGTCCTCCACACACCTTCCTAACCATCCTAAATATCTTACCTGTGACTCTACCTACCTGACAGTGAGTGGCAATGTGCTTCAGAGATGTCTGACACTGGTGACTGGTGTCTGCTTTGTCCACAACTCACCAACAGTGCCTTGAGTTCCAAACAGCAGTCCCCAGGGCAAGTCATCTTGCCAGTGCATTCTCATTGACTGTCAGGGAAGCTCAATTCTTTGCGGTCTTGTTGGGCTGAGTGTGAGGATGAGTATTTGCACTAACTTCAACTCCCATCATACCCTGTCCTACATAAACCTTCCCAGCCAGCACAGACAGCAGACCTGGGACTATGCTATCCCTGATGGAGAATGGAAATGTACTATCAAGATGGCTGACACTGGGGACTGGTGTGAGGTGCACAAGGCCATGATGGGAGTTGTGGTCAACTCGGACACCATGCACATGTGTCAGATATTTTGCAATTATGCGTCCAGTCATTGTCAGGACACCACTCTTCCTGGTGGCCTGATTGGGCTGTGTGGGAAGGTGTGTGTAGGATAGAGCCTGATAGGAGATGTTGTCAGTGCAAACACTCCTCCTCCCACACTACCCAACCAGGTCATCTGGGCATATGGCTACCTGACAGTGAATGGAAGTCTACTATCAAGATGTCTGCCGCTGGTGCATGTTGCTTGACTTGACTACAACTCCCCTCAGGCCTTGTGTTCCTGACACCATGCAGCGGTGTCAGCCATCTTGCTAGTGCATTTCCACTGACTGTGAGGCTCGCATAGTTCCAGTGGGTCTGTTTGGGCTGTGTGTGAGGATGAATGTTTGAACTGACTTCAACTCGCATCATGCCCTGTCATACACACACCTTCCCAGCCAGCACAGGCAGCAGACCTAGGACTGTGCTTTCCCTGATGGTGAATGGAAATGTACTATCAAGATGGCTGACACTGGGGACTGGTGTGAGGAGCGCAAGGCCATGTTGGGAGTTGTGGTCAGGCTGACACCATGCAGAAGTGTAAGCCATCTTACAAGGCCATTTCCACTGACTGTGAGGATTGTATAGTCCCAGTGTGTCTGTGTGGACTGTGTGGCCTGTATGTGAGGAGGAGTGTTTGCAGTGACTACAAGTCCCATGGGGCCTGTGCCCACACCCGCCTTCCCAGCCATCCTAAACAGCCTACCTATGACTGAGCTTTCCTGTGAGTGAGTGGAAAAGTACAGGGCCAAGATGTCTGCCGCTGGTGCATGTTGGTTGACTTAACTACAACTCCCCTCAGGCCTTGTGCTCCTGACACTGTGCAGCAGTGTCAGCCATCTTACTATGACATGTACACTGACTGTGAGGCTTGCATAGTCCCAGTGTGTCTGTGTGGGCTGTGTGGGCTGTGTGGCCTGTGTGTGAGGAGAAGTGTTTGCAATGACTACAAGTCCCATGGGGCCTGGGCCCCCACCCACCTTCCCAGCCATTCCAAACAGCCTACCTATGACTGAGCTTTCCTGTGAGTGAGTGGAAAAGTACAGGTCCAAGATGTCTTAAGCTGGTGCATGTTGTTTGGAGCAAAAGGCCTTGGTGTGAGTTTGTGAGAAGTATATACATGGTTATAGTGTAGTACATTTTAATTTTATTTGAGGTAGTTTTGTTAACAATCTGACATACACACCACATGCTCTTAGAATCTAGTTCATTTTACAGATTGTTACGGTCCTTTGTTTAACTGTATCCTTTACAGTGATGTCTCTAAGGGTGTAATTAATAACTTTATTTGAATGTGTTTTGTGTACTCACCAGACTCTGTTGTTCCTTGTATTCTATAGACGCCCTCCAGCGGAAGGATGTCATGCACCTTCTCCCCTCAGGAGGTGAAGTGGACAGGTTGTGTAGGAGGGTCACCACCAGTCTGCTGGCTTTAGACGTGTTCCCAGGCCATCAGCTTCTTGACCCTCCTTCACACATCATAGTACCTGGTCCTGATATCATTCATTGTGCGCAGGCAAGGTGCTTGAGCATTCACCTTGTTAACTATCCTCTCCCACATCGTAGTTCTCGGGGAAAGGGGGGGTCTGTTGGACTAGGTTTCCAAATAACTGTGGCTTTTCTCTGACAATCTCATCTATGAGAGCTTCCAACTCCTTATCTGTAAAACGTGGCTGCTTCCTTTTGGCCATGGTGAGGATGAATGTGAAGGTGATGGTGAGTGTGAATATGAAAAAAGTGTATGTTTGTGTGGTTTTGTATGCAATTAAATCTGTGCAAGGTGTGTGGTGTGTGAGAGGCAGGGAAGCAGAGAGCAGGGAATGTGTGGTGGTAGCTCCTTGGACATATTAGCAGTTGTGTCAAAGGAACATGGTCATGTTGTTGGCCCTTTATATAGGTGGATTTGTGGGTGTAGTTTAATTATTTTTCTTTGGGAGTTGCCAATGTTTATTTTGACTGTTTTTGACTCCCCCCCTGACATTTAATACACAGACCGACACGGTTCTGAAACCAAGTCTCATGCAACTTAATCTGCTTGTGTGTTGATATGAGTCGAATTTGTGACCGGCATGCTGTTCTTGAGCGTTTGCAAACGAGTCGTCACATCGATGTGGTTTAAGGAGTCTCTGTTCGGAATGATAGTGTTCTGTATGACCCAGTTGTGTTTATCATGGGATTCATCGTACTCCGTCGCCCGAAGGGCATGTGGTTCAGTCGGTCTGAAAGCATTCCAGATCCGAATCGGTCGGGATGCTTTCCGACTGAGATCCGAATCGGGCCCCGAATCGGAAAGATTTCTGACTGACCAAGTACGATACGATTTAGGCATTAGGAATATCCCAATCTGACCGCAACGCCATTTGGAATGACCGAGCCATATGGAGCAGAATCGTATATCTCTACGGGCCGCATTTCCGAATGACCGATTACGATGCTGGATTCAGACACAGAAAGTCTTTCCGAATCGTGCCTTCCGATAAGCAGTTGGAATCAGACTTTGGGGGCCCGTAGAGGGCCCCCCTGCACCTGACCCTTCCCAATCGGGCTCATGGGGGAACCCATGGGTCCCCCCTTACCAGCCATGCACAGTGTGGCAGGCACCAGGGGGTGCCCGCCACAGGGTGCCTGATTTTTCCCAGCCACCCCTTTCTTCAATGGGACGCTATGCATTCGGTTGGAACATAGGCTCCAATTGAAGTCAATGGGAGTCCAACCAAATCTTATCTGGAAGCATCCGGATGCATTATACTCAGTTGGTCGGACTCTCCTGATCCGAGTCGATTGGAAACCATTCCCAAACCAATTTGGCTGGAATGATTTCCTAACCACATCGGAATCAGGCCCTAAATTGGAGGAATTGCAAGCTGGTAGATCTAACACTGACAATATTGTTAATGAAATAAAAAATATTCGTAAAGACATCGCTGATCTCTCCATGAATGTTGCAGATAGTGAAATTAAAATTAATGACAATAAAACAAGAATTGACCAACTAATTCCACTTGCTGCAATAATTCCTCCTTTGAATATATTATAGTAGGATTTGGAAAATCCAAATAGGCAATATAACTTGTGATTTTCAATTTGCCTAAAGACATAGAGGGAAGTGATTGCAGGCATTATCATGAGAACCTATTCCCTAATCACTTAAAATTAAAATTTACAGAAAAATTAAAAATCGATAAAGCACATCGTATTCATTCTCTTTGCAAACCTCACCAAGCCAAACCGCTACAAGTAATTTTTAAAGTTCTTTGTCATCATCATCTTGCTCTAATTTGCAAAGCAGCACGAGAGATCCCCTCACTAATGGTTAATGGCAATAAAATCTTCATTCATCAAGACTTTGCTAAGGAAACAGTTGTCACCAGTAAAGATAGCTCTGCGACCAAGACTTAGATATTCTGGCCCGATTCACAAGGGGAAACTTACACTTTTGAGTAAGTTTACTACTTTTCGGAATTCCCAAAGGTAAACGTAGACCAAAAGTCCAACTTGTAGTAACTAACCTTTGTGAATACCGAAAACTAGTAAAGTTAGACTTCTGGTCTAAGTTTACCTTTGTGAATAATAAAAAGTAGTAAACACAATGCTAAGCTTATTGACTCCCCTTTTTGTTGGCTTTGCAAACAACATGTAGACTCTGTAAAACCTGTTCTGTTTGAAAGTACAATAATATCACAGTTTCGTAAAAATGTTTGGGGTATTATACTCAAAATTCTTCCCTTCACTGATACATTGACATATAGCATGGCTATATGTAAATCTATTGCACTCACCTCCAAACAGAAGCCCATAATAAACTTATTGCCCTTATTATCTCTATACCATTAAATCTATTTTGACTAAGTGGAAATCCACTGAAGCAATATCGGTTCATACATGTTTGTCCTGAGTCACATTTACTAGGCGTGGAGCTCAATTAACTTTTACGGGAACATGTAAAAATGCGCCAATGTTTCAAAAGCTTTGGAGACTAGTTGATAACTATATTGATATATACATGTAATATATTTATTAATTGAATGTATTGTTTCTTATTAATGTAATTTGTAATCTTTGACATAGGGGGAAGCGCTAGTTTTTTCCTTAGTCTTCATTTCTATTCTTCTAGCTACATGATTCTTAGGGCCTGATTAGGACTACAGCAGTTCGATGGACCACCGTAGCCACAGTGGCAGTGTGGGCACCGCCACACTAGCAGTGGGACCACTGTATTACAAGTTTGGCAGTCGGACTGCTGCCACTGCCACTGCCAAGAATCCATGATCCCTGGAGGTCTTGCAGTGGTCTGAGACCCGCAATACTCTGGCGATGCCACTGCAGCATCGTCAGGCATATTACGAGTTTCCTCACAGCCACAGTTTTCATGGCGGTGAGCCCACCATGAAAAGTGTGCCAGTGAGGAAATGAAGGGCCACCTCAGGGCCAGGGGATGCTTGCAGGGGGCACATGTTTTGCTCCCCTGTATGCATGCACCCCCAGTTCCTGCATGGCATGTACTTAACAGTCCATGCCATGCTGTGGTGGTCCCATGGCACTGCCTTTCTAAGGCTCACATACAAGCCTTTGATAGGCACAGCCGCGGGACTGCTGCCGCAGGATCGTCCGACCTGTATTCCAATTGGAATACGGAGGGCGGTCTCACTATGGGTTTGACCGTGTTGCAGCGGGGCACTGGCGTTGTGGCCCTCTGTCACTAATCCAAACTCATAATCAGGCCCTTAGTTATTATAGGTATATTTAGAACTCAAATACAGTATTTTAAAGTTTTAACATATTTATGTTATATATAATAATATCGTATGCTTTTTTGTGTTGTCTTCAAACTTTGAAAAATCAATAAAATAGTTTGAACTCAAAAAGATATAATAAATGCAACTTGGTGCTCAGTAAAGCCACAGGCAAGGGGCAAAGACATCTCAATATAAAACCGTATAAAGGGGTTCATTACGTTGGCGGGAGGACTGCCACCATCAGCCGGTCGGTGGTGGTCTGTCCGCCTATTCTAAGGGCCGATCAGACTGCCACATTACGATGGCAGTCGGATATGGGGTAGTCGGAAAATCTGACCGCCACGGTCCCGACAGTCAGATACAATCCGACTGCCAAACGGATCACCCTCAATACCTCGAATGGTGGCAGCGCCTGGTAAACACCGCCAGACAGATTATGATATCCATTCCGCCTGCCTTTCCATGCCAATTAAATCGCCATGAAAAGGATTGTAGTGTAGTTCCTATATCCCTGATAGGCTCATTGGAATAACATACACTATAGATTTGACATAGGACTAAGGTCAGTATGTCTCTATTGAGTATATTAAACTTAATTACTTGTGTGTGCCAGCTAACGCAGAGGTCACTAGAAACTTCTCGAATATACAAGAATGTATTATTCTCTGACAACCGCATAAACATGACAACTTTCTTTCCCTTAGAATCGGAACAGTCTCAGAATCGTGGAAACAATAGATAATAGTTTCACTCAGTCAGTCATGCATGCTTCGTTTCTACAGAGTTGCACAGAAATAGAGAGACAGGCGTTTCAATAAAAGGGTTTATTGAACAGTCTTATTTCTCATGCAAGAGATATGAATTGCAACAATCGTAAGACAGACTGCGAAGTACAATATGTACGAAGTTAGCAGTAAGATACAATAATACTGCAATGGCATGGTTTGTAGCTATGACATATATTAATCAAAATACATACATAAATAACATAAGCTAAAATGTGATACTCATCTGATGCTTCTAAATTGTTCTACCCCAGTGTACCTAACCTAAGTGCAGTACGAGGTTTGAAGTAGGTGCCATGTCTAAAGTACAGCTAGCTATATTTTAGTTTAGCCAAGAGTTGCCAAAGGTTTCTCTAAGTTCTAGTCAGCTCCATGCCTTAGAATGAGAGAGGTTGGAATCTCTCTTCTGGACTTGATAGTCTAACAAGGTAAGTCAGAGAGCAATGGAGCTGGATTCTCTGCGAAGAGGATAGCAGCGTCAGGTCAGTACATCAGGCTGGAACTCGATCTCCTTCGGAACTTGCCATGGCGAACCCCGTAGTCTGGGTTGGATCGAATCCTCCGGAAACCACAATTTGCCAGGGCAAGTGCTGGTATATTTATACCTTGAAGGTGTCTAGGAATGCCAGTATTGACATAAAAGTCGGGCAGAGGAACGTCATGAACGAACCCCTAAGGAATAGATGTTCATGCATACTTAATGAGTTCTTGGAGAAATCAATATTCAAGCTGAGGGAAATTCCTAAGGCTTAAGTGTCTGGTTTTCCAAGAATTCGTTGTGGCGTGGATGGACGGATGTAGGTGGCCATGCCTGTATTTGGTTTGTACGGACAATGTCTAAATAAGGGCTGGATTTCTATGTCCAAATAAGGGCAATGTGAATTGTACGTATATAAGGGCATAAATAGGGAAATCTATATACCGAATCAAAATCTGCACACAACAGGATGGTGGGGATGGACACTGGGGGCTCCTCCCCTTGTACCATTCCTGTGGGTGTTGGGGGGCACCTATGGTGCCGCCCAACATAACCCTGTACCAAGTGACAGGCACGGCATGGTGCCTGTCACGTAGTCCAGGGATATGTAAACCATTCCTTTTTAACATTGTGACAGGTGCTGCAGCCAGCAACTCCCGTTGCAATGTTAAAGGTGGGTAATGCGACCGCCACGGTGGTGGTCGCATCGTAATTCCTATTGTGGAACTGCGCATGATTGGCGGGCGGTCCCAAATAGGTGACAATGGCAGACAGACTGAAGTCCATCCACCATCGTAATGAGCCCCAATGTTAGTATACAGCATAGGTCAGTGGCCTCATTTGGAGGCTGGCAATAGTACAGCATCTACCAACCTTGTAGTTTTCGTTTATGCATTACATTTTGAAGTTTCTGATGGTGAAGCCTCATAGGGCTCTGTGGTCAGAAACTGTTGACCAGATGGACAGGCTGGCTCGACTGAGCTGCCAGGACTCAGTGATTGCCATAAAACCCAGATTAGGACTTTGTGGCAGTCACCGGTTTTCAAACAAAATATCACAATAAAAATATTGTGTAACATGAATATTGTGTCAAGAATATCGTAACGCATAAATATCACTGCATTTAATATTGCTGTCAAAAATATTGGTTTTGGTGTTGTAAAATAAAATCCCCAAAATTGGTAAATTATTATTTTTAATTATAAAAACATATTTTCAAATAAATTGTGCTATGTGATATTTGATGTTCAATTATTAATATTACTTTTTTTTCGTAAGTTACAAACATTTTAGAATTGTTTTTAAAAATTGGATAATTTTTGTTACATTTAGAAAAATGGAACAAATTATTGAAAAACTTAAGCTACATTGGAGTGGGAATAGTAAATGTTGCCCCTTTAGTGTCAAACACCTTCCTTGACTTAATTTATGTTGTAGTGGGAATAGTATATTTAAACCTTTTCATGTCCAAAACCTTCCGTGAGATAAGTTTTGTTGCAGTGGGAAATGATAATGTTGCCCCTTTGGTGTCCAGCACCTTCCCTGAATCAAGTTAGATTTGAGTGGGAATAGTAAATGTTGCCCCTTTAGTGTCCAAAACCATCCCTGGTATACGTTTTAATACAGTGGGAATTGTTAATGGTGCCCCTTCAGTGTCCGGCATCTTCCCTGAATTAGGTTATATTGCAGTGGGAATAGTAAATGTTTTCTTTTTAGTGTCCAGCATCTTCCCTGAATTATGTTAGATTGGAGTGGGAATAGGAAATGTTGCCCCTTTAGTATGCATACCTTCCCTTTGTTATTTTATCTTGAGTGGGAATACTATATTTATCCCTTGTACTGTCCAAATCCTTACCTGAGATACGTTTATTGCAGTGGGAATTGTTAACATTGAATTTTAATGTCCTTCCCCGAGTTAAGTCATATTGGAGTGGGGATAGTAAATGTTGGTCCTTTAGTGTCCAAAATGTCCCCTGAGTTGTTTTTATCTTGGAGTGGAAATAGTGTATTTAACTCTTTTAGAGTCCAAAACTTTCCTTGAGATAAGTTGTATTGCAGTGAGAGTGGTTAATGTTGCCTCTTTAGTGTCCAACATCTTCCCCGAGATAAGGTAGATTGTAGTGGGTATTGTAAATGTTGCCCCCTTAGTGTCCAAAATCTTCCCTGAGCTAAGTTAAAGTGGAGTGGGAATAGCAGATGTTGCCCCTTTAGTGTCCAGCACCTTTCCTGACTTGGAATGGGAAAAGTATATTTAACCCTTTTAGTGTCCTAATCCTTCCCTGGGATACGTTTTATTGCCGTGGGAATGGTTAATGTTGCCTTCTTGGTGTCCAGCACCTTCCCTGTGTTAGGTTATATTGGAGTGGGAATAGTTAATGTTGCCCCTTTAGTGTCCAGCACCTTCCCTGTGTTAGGTTTTGTTGGAGTGGGAATAGTAAATATTGACCCTTTAGTGTCCAGCACCTTCCCTGACATAATTTATCTTAGAGTAGTCATAATATATTTTTTTACCCTCTTAGTGTCCACACCTTTCCTGAGATAAGTTTTATTGCAGTGGGACTGGGTAATGTTGGCATTTTTGTGTGCAGCACCTTCGCTGTGCTAAGTTATTTTGGAGTGGGAAAATTAATTGTTGCCCCTTTAGTGTCCAACACCTTCCTGACTTATTTATTGGAGTGGTACATTTAAAATAGTTATTCCAGCTTTTTAAATATATTTTTATATTTCCAACATATATAAATATATACATTTTAAAGTTATAATTTTTTTCTTTAATATACAACATATTTCTTAATAGTTTTTAAACAAATACAGAAGAAATGTTTCTGAATACATTTTCTGTATTATACATTTTTATATTTGTTTAAACATTGTTCATTTTTCACAAATATATTTTAGTTAACATAATTATTTTAAATATATATTAAATATTTTTATATATGTTATAATATTATTTAATATGTAACACATTCTTTAATAGTTGTTAAATACAGCAGATGTTAATATCTGAATACCTTTTCAGGAATATACATTTTCTAATTTTTTAAACATTTGACAGTTTTTAATGTTTTTCACAATCATATGTTATATATATTTCATACTGTTATTTAACATAAACATTATTAATATATATTAAATAATTTTATATATGTTATAATATTATTTATTATATATTTTACAAAATTTTAAATAATTTTTGGATCACTATTATTCATGTATTACATTTTTAAACATTTTGGTGTCGATTCCGATCCTGTAAAACCCGGGTACGAATGGTCGGATGGAGCGTTTTTTCCGTCCGACTCGTACCCTGGAAAAACACCTTACAAACTCGCAAGTACGATTCGCACAGAAACACCATTACCGCACGAGTCGTAAAAAACACCGACCGGCAAAAAAATACATACAAATCTGTGTCTGGACGGCGCAAACGCGTCGTCTGGACGAAGTCAGGCAGCGTTCTACGGACCAGCAAGTACGATTCGTGCCGACGTCACTCCTCACGATGCAGTTTTTACGGGAGCCAAAAACTGCTGGGAAATTGAGGACGACGCGAACAAGGAGCCCCGGTACGTGACGGACAGCGATGGACCCCAACCTACGCGTCATCTCGGCCCTCATAGCCTACCACCTCATGTACAGAAACCGACGCAGACGCCGCAGAATGTCAGAACAACCCCCAGGGGCAAAGGGGGTGTGTGTGTGTGTGTGCAAGGGGCAGGAAACATAACCTACACCCCACAAATTACTAAAACATCCTGCACATTAATTACCTCCATGGTCTGGTCACTTCGGGGGGCGTGTCCACCAATCCCACGTCCCGCCACAACGGAAGTGGACGTGGACGCGTACCCGTCACCACCACAATGGTGGTACGGTACGTACCCATGCCCCCCAGAGCATGGGTACGGACCGTACCACGCCTACCTCTACGTCACACCAACAATGGCGGAATGGCCTGTAACCACGTCCCAAATGCATGGGTACAGGCCGTACCCCCAAAATTGGGGTGCCCTAGGGGCACAGGCCCCACCCAGGCCAACAGCGTGTGGGTACGGCACATACCACGCCCACCCCTATGTCACACCAACAATGGCGGTACAGCCTGTACCCACGTCCCAAAGGCATGGGTACGGGCCGCACCCCCAAAGTTGGGGTGCCCTAGGGGTACGGGCCCTACCCAGCCCATCAGCGCGTGGGTACGGCTCGTACCACAACAGTGGACCGATACATAGGGGTGTGTGCTTATCAATCCCAGCAGTGCCCAGACATGTGAGGGGTGGGTGCCCATCACTCCCAGCAGTGCCCAGACATATGAGGGGTGGGTGCCCATCACTCCCAGCAGTGCCCAGACATATGAGGGGTGGGTGGCCATCACTCCCAGCAGTGCCCAGACATATGAGGGGTGGGTGTAGAGGACCCCCAGCAGTGGACAGAGACATGGGGGTGTGTACATCACCCTCCGATGAGCAAAACTCCAAGGGTGCATGAAGGCATCCACAATGTGCGACAATGTTGAGAGTGCCATGACAACACATCACTGACAGCAGTGTCCCACTCCCATGAGGATGGACGTCCTTCCCCCACTGCATGACACACCACATGTGGGTGTGATGACAAATCACACATGCATACCCACCCCTGGCGGAGGCAGCACAATACACACACTGAGATCATGCAACAAGACTGCATCCTCATGTCAAACACCACTGAACTAAGAGAGCCTAAGGGAACACACACTGTCACCCACATTCCATGAATGATAGGAATGTACAGGTGCCGGGGCAGCCAACAAGTCGAAACCTCCCATGGAAGTAAAAGGGTGGAGTACACACAGATACAATGCCCACAATTGTCAGCAGGTGCCCAAATACCCTGCAGAACACGTAACACATGTGTGTGAGGCAGGGAGTACACACATGCATAGTGCAGAAAAGGGAAAATGTCCACATGAAGTCATGTCAATATACTCCATACACAAGTACAGTGTCCACCAAGGATGCCACAAACGATGCAGGTGGAGACATTGCAGAGCATGCATGGCCAAAGTCGAAGGGATGTGTCACACACCGAGGAAAGGTTGACACAGCTCAGCACAACAATTGGGAAACACCCTGCAGGGAAGATGTCAGGTGCCACAGAGGAAGGAACACACCTTGGGACAATGTCACCATGCAGTAAGAGCTAACATGACCTACGAATATATGCAGACACCTTGTGACGGCATGCAGATACCAGGGTCCACCCCATGAGCAGCACACTACAACATATCCCAGACACCCAACACATTATCACCACCCCAACTCAGGGAGCAGCAGCACCAACAGCAATACCAGAAAAGCAATAGTGTGCAAACGAAAAACAAAAAAACACATTCAGCATCTCGAAGAAAAGTAGCCACAGTACACCATTCAACAAGCCCATAGGCCATGCCAGATGCAAAGTCCTGGGGGGGGGACACATTTTAAATTGTAATTGTAAATTGATACTTGTATAGCGCACTACTCACCCGCAAGGGTCTCAAGGCGCTTGTACGAATACCGCTGTGGAACCCATCCTGGATTTCCCTGTCAGGTGTCCACTCCTGGGCACCCCCAAGGTGGAGGCCAGGCATCCTTAGCGTTGTGGGGGCCGTTGTGGAGATTAAGCAAGCTATTGCCCAGAGTTGCAGAGTGGGACTCCATGATTGGAATAGGCACCGAGGCGAGAATTGTCAGGTCCGTGGAATTTTGAGCCCAAGACCCGCCGAGGCGGGGAATTGAACCCTGGTCCCGGGCTAGACCTCTGCATCAGGGTCTGCCGCTCTAACCATTGAGCCACACTTCTCCATTGGGACGCGTCTCCCCTAGCTTGCCTGCACAGTTCACTGTACCATATCATACACAGGAGGGGGGGCATCATGTGGGGGGGAAGAACCAGGCACCGCAGGGACTGGAGGGGCACAGGTAGGTGTCGACGGACGACTCCACCACAGAGGGTGGGGCAGCGCCAAAGGAGGAGGGCAGTATGGCGCTGCACACAGCCGCAAGCTCTTCCAGTGTCTCCCCTGCACCCGAAGGCACCACAGGCCCCAAGGAGGGGGGGGGGTCAGAGGGATGGGTCATAGTGCAACTGGGGGAGGGTGTGGACAGGGGGGGACTCAACCACCCTGCCCGGGGAATCCCTCAAACGCTTGTGGGGTGGTGTCACACTGGGGCAGAGGGATGGACTGGCCATGAAGGACTCTCTGTCTGACTGTTGGGCAAGAGAGCCAAGGGGAGTGGTATTGGAGGTAGTGGGTCGTGAGGACTGCAGACTCCTACTGTGACAGCGAGGCTGCTGTTTGCCCCCCGACCCAGTGCCTGTGCCTTCTCCCCCCTGTGTGTGCGTGACAGGAGGTGTGCGCTTGGCCTTCCCTGGTTGTGTGCTGCCTGTGTCCGGTGGGGTGCGTGCATGGGGACGTCTGGGTGTGCATGGGACAGGCATGGGAGTGGGAAGTGCGGATGATGCCCGGGTAGGGGGGGGACGGAGCGCTGCAGGTGACCCACTGCTGCCGTCATTGACGAGTCCATGGACCTCAGCAACATCCGTTGGTCAGACATCGCTGATGACATGCCCTCCATGTACGACACCATCCGTGTCAGCAGTCTGGTGTGGCCATGGAGGACACGCAGCAGCGATGTCTGACCACCCTGAAACTGGCGCTGAATGTCCACAAACTCTGCATTGACAGCAGCAGGGGAGACAGGGCCAGGGGGTGCGGTGCCTGGCACGAAGGAGACATGTGTGGTGTACCACAAACTACCCTCAGAACCCAGAACCCCTTATCCGACTAGCTAAGTGTCCCATTCATTAGCCGAGGTTGAGCTCGGCGGTCCCAATGTATAGACAACCCAGAACAAGCGACTTACAACATTCTCAGGAATGGTGGGAATCAGACATACCTGTTCGTCATTATTCTCAGATCAGTCCACAACAGAATAGACACAGACAAGGTAAAGTTGGAAGAGTTCATTCAATGAACCTCGCGTCCTAAGATGCAGTACTGTGGCTAACATAAGCAGACAAATGGTTAAGTTCAGAAGCATCAGCATTGTTGCAATATCATAGGCAATGAAAGGAGCAATCATAAGAAAATGACAGTGGAAACAGCAACCTTCCTGTCGCCAGTAAACCAACAGTAATATCATTCGACTAATAGAAGGTCTCTAAGCTTGAACGGGGGACCCCCCACCGTACAGATCAGCTCAGTGTAATCACATCACAGGATCATCTAGTCCCATCTCCTGCGAAAGTCCTCCATCACAATGAAACTAAAACGTGCTGCACTGCAATATGGCAAGCACTCGTCTATCAGGTATCTGCAGCTGCGTGCATGTAATGGCTAAATAGTGGGACGATCAACCTGCACACAACAACATGCACCGTCTAGTCACCCAGACTGTTTGTGTACACAATGTACAGTACAAGCTCGCTGCTCACTGTGAAGGATGTCAAACAACAGACAGTTCTCATGTGAAGCAAACTCGAGTAGGCATTTCAAAAGTAATAACACGCAACTACAGTGTCGCGTGCAAAAACAGCAAAATTGGCAAGATGGCTTACTAACAACTAACGCGGTGGTGCCAACTTAGCATTGTACATAGGGAGATAGGAATCATCACTACACCCCCCCTTGTTCGTACCACTAACGCAAAATCGAGAACGCAGAGTTCAAGTTTGATAGAACGGAACCAAGGGCATGAACTGGAAGTCCATAGAAGGGAAGCGAAAAAGTCAGAAAAGAAATGTCAATTATGAACGATGTTGAAGGGAAATTAACCATGTAAAAGGGGAAAAAATATGACATCGATGGATGCACCATGAAATGAGCAGGGCTAAAGTCAATCCATCAAGGTATAAGCACAATAAGTTGCAACAGCTTCCAAGAGGAAATCATTTGAACGTTCCGCAAAATTATCTGCCATCCAGTTCAGCAGGGGGAAAGAACACACGTGTTCCTCAACAATCGGGGCATCCAGCACCATTTGTGGACAACAGGTGGGGACATCAAGATAACTTCTGGATAAGAATTCATTTTCAGCCGTTCCGATGTCCCAATTGCCTAGGACTCCATGTGCAGCAGCACAGGCCATGATCCTGACGCCAGAACAGTCCAACTCATGAGCCACTAAGGGGCTCATCAGTCGATCATAATTCGGGTCAGGAGCCACCGAGTTAGACAGGCACAAATCCAGAGCCCTTTCGAATGAACAATCTAGGCAATGAAAGACAGGTTGCACGCAGGTAAAGAAGGGAAACCGGAAGGACAATCCATAGGCACTGCTTAAGGTCGCCAGCGGCAGAGTGCCGTAGAATGCAAGCATCTGTTTCCGAAGATGGAGCAGCCGGTGCATGCTGTCTTGTAACGCAAGTTGTGAAGCCACAGCGTAGTACGCAGATCAATTATGGCACCCCAGCTACGAGGGCGAGAAGCAAAGGGACACCTCCGAAGACGCTAGAAAAAATCGAATGATGAAATGCGGGGATCACACCAAACAGAGTTTGGAAGGAGGTCACGAGGCCGGAGCCCACAATTTAAAAAAACAGCCAGGCCACTTGTTGACGAGGCATGAAAGATAGTCTGAATCCGAGTCCAAAATATGTAGTGGGAGATCAGTGTTAAAAAGCGCTTGCACCTCTGTGCGCGTGTGAGCTACGTGAAGGACAAATGTTTCTCGGGATGAAGTCAACACGACTTGTTTTTGAGACAATAGAGCCCTTATTCTGCTCATCCGTTGAACTCTGCTTTCAAGGTTGGAATGGAAGGCCAGATGGATACATCGAGCTGGCCATGCGGGGGTGGGAAAAGGACGTTATGACAGAAAACCACTCGTAGTGATACAGTCACAATGTGAGGAATTCCCGGAAGCATCCCACAGCAAGCTTCATCATTGAATAGCACATAATTACCGTTAGCAAGCAGCGTTCAAGACGGGGTCATAACTGGCACACGAATCCCTTTCAGAATACAAGCTAAATCATGAGCGTGCATGTGAAAAGCACCATGCAATTGAATGTGCCTACACACCACAGAATGATCCGGAGTGGAAGTGCACCCTTCACCTCTTAAATACACCTCCTTGCCGTCTCTCACGCACCTGTTGTCGCCTAGCACGGACACAAGGGACCCGAGCCAGTGGGAGGGCGGTGATGGGAATGGAGGGTGCGGCGAGGGATGGAGTGGTGCTTTCAGCTCTGGGAGCATCCTCTGCCCCCTCTGGGAGCTCAGCCTCGGACCCGTCAGCGTCATAGTCGGTGTTGGGACTGGACAGGTCCTCCGCCTGACTCCCCTCGGCCTCCGTGCCACTTGCTGCGCCAGACTCCCCAGCACTGGTGGCCCCGGTGCTGGATCCCTCCCCCACGTCCGTGCCAGTGTCTCCCTCGGTTTTCCCCGACGATGCTGTGGCCAAGGTCAAGAGACAGGAAATGATCCGACACCTGTATACATATGACACATGAGTCCAAACTACATAGGACACAGCGCATTGCATGAACAGCAACATGAGTGACATCTACAATACTACAAACATATGTAGGCCCTGCACCACACAGTTGGTTTACCCAGCATGCCACTGGGAAACAATGGGGAGCATGACACAACAGCAAATTACTGGATATCAATAGATACAGAGGAGCTACTCTCTCGATCACCCGCAACTGTCCCCTGATGCCTGGGACACGGATAATGACACCTGACATGTAACTACCGGCGTTGCACGATGTGACTATGTCATGTGTGTGTCATGTGTTCCCATGAGCTTGCTGTAGTTGTTCCGTGACATGCATCTGCAGTTGCTGCATCCAACATGTGTGTGCATGTCGATGGGCATGGCACACTATTACGCACACCAGGCCACATGTGGAATCAGACGTAACGGGTCTATGTATGCATCACACATGGACTTGCGAGACAAGCACATATCTGCGTAGTCTCAATGTATGTGTGATCATTCCTGACATGTACCCCTTCATGGCAAGGTGTGTGGACTGTCCTATTTCAAGGACATGTGACCTGTGCCTCTAGTGTCCCGCAACCGGTCTGTATGATAAAACATCCTTCTTATGCACATATGTGGATGGCTGTCACTCCTGTAATGCGTCTGCCTGTTCACTTACACTGGCCCACAGCTAGTTCCATGGCATGTCATGTTGACCTTGAGCACCCACGTGTGTAGCTGACTGTTGGTAGGGGTGTTACCTGGCTGGCATACGTGTCCTGGATGCATTGCACAGTACAGACTCTGTATGTAGCATATGTGTATTAGCTGTTGAACATGTGCTCAGTTCATTGACAGTGGTGTAGTGCTGTACTCAATCTTCGTTATTCCTTTCAAATTTCTGCAGGGCACCGCCTCTCCCCCGACCAATGCCAGACTTAGCTGCCATGAGGGAACGTGACTGTATACGCCGCTACCGTTGATTGACAACTTGACCACAAGGCTGGAGCCACACATCCAACCGCTACACAGGTATCCTACTGCACTGACAGCCAAGTTGAAGGTGATGGCAGCCCTACATTTCTTTGTCATGGGTACGTTTCAATTGACCATAGTTGATGTAGGTGGCATGTCCCAGACCATGTTCAGCCGTGTCCTGCATGATGTGTTAGAGGCCATGTTGTTACACCTGGATGAATTCATAACTTTTCCAACTCGTGAGCAGTTGACAGGTGTCAAGGGTGAGTTCTATGCCCTGGGAGGGATGCCCCATGTCATTGGGGCCATTGATCGGACACATGTGGATTTGGTACCACCACACGCACAGGAGGTAGCCTTCCGTAACCGCAAGCATTACCACTCCATCAATGCCCTTGTGGTATGTCTTGCTAACATGATGATATCCCATGTCTGTGCCCGTTTTCCAGGATCAGCACACGATGCCTACATCATGAGGCGTAGCAGGGTGCCTGAAATGATGCTGCAGCTGCGCAACAAACGTGCATGTCTTGTTGGTGGGTATACTCTGTTAGTCCTGTATTTAGCGGTTTCTTAATATCTTACTGCTTCTCCTGACCCACTTCTGTCCATGATGTTTCCATGTAGGGGACACTGGCTATCCCAACATGCCATGGCTGATGACGCCTCTCCGCAACCCCAGAACAGCCGCAGAACACCGGTACAATGACACCCATGGGCAGACGAGGCACGTGATTGAGAGGACGTTTGGACTCCTGAAGAGCAGATTCCGGTGCCTCCACAAGACCGGCGGCGCCCTCCCATATGCCCTGGTGAAGGTCTGAAAAATCTTCCTTGTGTGCTGCATGCTGCACAACATGGCAGTGGAGAAGGCCGTGCCACTCATCCTGGATCCGGATGAGCAAGATCATCCACCCGTGGAGGATGAAGGGCTTGGGCACGGGGCAAGTGACGATGAGGATGAGGATGAGGACATCCAGAGTCAGCTTATCTGCAACTTCTTCTCATGATGGTGAGTCCCTGTGTCTGAGTGTGCACGCTTAGAGCCTTGTGTGGCATGTGTTGCAATGTGTGTGTCAAGCTGACTGTGTGCCAAGTGACTTGGAGGTGTGTTCTGATGTGTCATTCAAGTGATAATGTCATTCCCCAAATTTTTGTGGGAACACAAAATTCATTATTACCATGGTGACAACATCAATCCTGTAGTGTGCATGTACATGTCTGCGGATTACTGGCTCTTCGCTGACTTGTTGTGTGTCTGTCCTCCCCAGATTCCTGCGGCTGTCGTCTGCTCATGTCATCACTACACTCCTGCTATTCCTCATGAGTATTGCAACGTGTGCTGGATCAGAGTTACATGCACAGACATGGTGAGAAGTCATTTTGGGTAAGGAGTGTAGCAAGGCGTTTTGTGGGTGGTACGTGTTTGTGATATGTGGGGACTGCTCCTGTGCATGTTGTGTTACCATGTATACATGTCGACTCACCATGGGCCACGTGACGTGTTGCATGGCTTCCATGAATTGATAGTCACCCTTCCTGACAGTCATCTGTCATGGATTGTGGATTCTGATGAAGGCATCAATGTGTGTATAACGTCCCTCAGGAACATACGGGATGCTCATGGTGGACATGGTGTGGGACATCCCCATATGAGGCTCAATGGGGAATTGTAGACTCTCCGTGTGCAGCAAGGGGTGTGAGGCTCAACCCCTTCACTTGTGTGCCAGCTCAGTAGGATTTACCACATCTGTGTGTTGCAGGGGGTGTCCAGTGTAGGTCACACATGGTCAGCCGAATGACCTGTGATTCTGTTCCAATGGATGCAATTCCATTACTGTGAGGATGAGTAATAAAGGTGTTCGTCACACTCCAAGGTGCCTCATCTCTGTCAATGCAGGTCTCTTGCCACTTGGCATGCGGCATCTTTGGCATACTTGCTGTAGAGAATGCATAGGAGTCCATGTGTAGTTTAGCGACATGCATGCAGTTGTTCATGGATTAGGCTCCCTATTGGGCACGAAGTACATGGTCGTGTATGTTTTTTAGCAAGGTCGACCACACAATGGGCCATCACCAGCTGCTGAGGGTGTGTCTCCTGTGCGCAGGTCGCCCTTCAGTTTCCTGATCCGGTGTAATGGCTCTTTGGTGATTGTGCATGCATTGTCTCTGGGTGTGCCATGTGACACTGGACACTCCTTACTTTACACACGCGCCTGTTGCAGTTGTCCTTCTGACATCCTAGTCTTTGTATGCAAAATGGGGCATTTGGCAGGGAGATGGCGCCTGCTGCTGCGGGCCCTGCACAAGCACCCAGTGGCCACACACACAAGATGGTGTGCATCATGTTTGGCTCGCTCACATATGCCATGCTAGTCCACTGCATCTGTACCTCATGCTGCAACGCCCTCTGCATTATGCTCATGATCCCCAGATAGATCCACTCCAAGTTACGACAGACCATCCCCCAGGTCCATGACAACATCCATCACATATACTTCCCTGTCCTCTATGGAGCAAGTACATCCAAACTCCAAGGAGACTGGTCCACTTCCAGGGGGCATATGCACACCTCAGCTTCTACACCCTGTGCCCCAGCCACCTCACCGTCCAACATAGATAGCTGCAATGATTCACTGTCTGCTGCAGGATGTCCTCCACACTCCCCACCCACACTCAGGAGGCAGTCCACAAACCCGACCCCACACCAACCTTTTACGTCTGTCATCCTAGATCCCGTTGGTCCATCTCCGTGCACCCAACCTTGCCCTGGCCACCGTTCTTCACATTCACCGTACTCCAGCACATAGGACATTGATCTCCCACCTGGCCACACATACCTGGGACTCCCTCCCCGCCTCTACGCCTTGATGATGATCTCCCAAATAGGTCTGTCTGCACAGTTTAGCAGGCACCCCCTCAGCAGCCAGAGGCCATCACAGGTGAGTGTTGTGCTCCATGCCTACATTGAATGATACCTTGTGACCCATGTGTGTCCTGTACCAGACTCTGTTCCCAGGGTATGGATGGCTGGAGTTGGTTCAACACTCAGGCATAGTTAGACATTTCCACACACATATGTCGTAGAATAATGCAAAATGACAGCAACATCTCATGTGCAGAAGAATATGAATTTATTTTTGGTGGGGTGAGTCTTTTGGTAGATGTGTAAGGGGGTCTACCGGGGGAATAGAATCCAAAGTTCACTGGGGGAGATGGCATCCTAGCATTGGAAGTCATCAGAGTCCTGACCACAGTGTTGGTCATCATTGGTCAGACTGTGACCAGCAAGTCCATGTGGCAGAGTATGTCATTGGGTGAGGTGCTGCTGTTGCGCCAGAGGGCCAGGTGCCAGGCCAGGTGACCTGGGAGATGGGGATGGTCTGCTGACGCTCACGGTCTTTTCCGTGGACGACCCACCTTCCTCCGGGGACCCTCAGATGCAGGGCTTGACGATGCTGGGGACGCTCAGTCAGATGAATCCTCCTCCTCCTCCCTCCCTGTGTCTGGTGCTGGTCTACGCCTGGTGGCACAGGGAGGGTTTGCCAGACTTTGGGCGATCTGATGGAGTGATTGGCTCACGTCCCTGTGCACCACCAGGCGCTCAGCCAGTCTTTCCTCCATCCGTCCTTGGTGTTGTTGATGACTGGCATGATGCTCGACCTGCAGGTTCTTTATCTCATCGAGGGTCCCCTGCATCCCGGAAAGTCTGGACACGACCTGGTCCATGCCTCTGGTGTCACGCTGGTATGAGTCCAGGATGATGCGTATGTGTGACATACCGGGGTCCTGAGCTGGCTGGTCAGGTTCGCGCCTCCGCCTGCCTCCACTTCCACCACCCCTGCCCACACGAGCCTGGCCTGCTGTTGTGGGCACATCAGGTCTACGGGACCCCTGAAGGATGGCATTTGCAGGGTTGTCTGCCTCCTCCTGGGTGCCCGCAGAACCTTGTCCCTCCTGGTCAGACTGGCTGTGTTGTTCAGTGCGAGCAGGGATCCTGGGTGTGTCCTGGGATGTGGCGGGAATGGGAGTGGTGGTCAGCACAGATGTACCAGACGCAGGTGCTGCAGGTGCTTGAACACCAGAGGGGCCAGGTTGGTCGGGGTCATCCATGGAGTGGTGAGAGTCGGCGCTGCCGCTGGGATCGTCTTCACGCGGTGCCTGGAACTGTGATTCTTCCCCCCCAGTGTTGGGGGGAGATCGTCGATGTTGCCCTGTGTGTGAGAGAGAGACAATGTTAATGCTGTTTCATACATATTCAAGTTGACACAGTTCCCCCAGGTAGTTGGATGTCCCTAGCATTCCTCTCAGTGTCCACTTGGGGATGGGGATGTTGCGGGGGACAGATTGGGATGTTCTCCTGAGTGTGTGACCTGTAGATAGTTGGCTCTGTTGCTTACTTGGCTCTGGTTTGGTCTTGTTGTGTCACATGTCCATTGTGGGAGTGTGTGTATCCGTTGCCTGCCCCGGGGGTGTGTGCTTGTGTTAGGGGGGAGGGGGGGTGTGTGTGACCGGGCGTGCCGTTGTGTGTGGTGTGAGTTGTAATTGGGTCTCCCAGGTGATGTGTGTGTCCCCTCATGGTGCATGCTGGCATGACAGTGTGTGTGAGTTCCTGTGCTAGATACCTGTGTTTGTGGAGTTGGTGTTTGAGTGTACAGTGGTCCCAGGAGGGCCTTGTGCTGCATACAGCAGGGCCCAGTGTCAGCTACCTTGTTAGTAGTTTGCCAGTCCCTGTGCATTGTGCATGGGTATGTACCTATGCCATATGGGCTGAGGACATTGTTGTCTGCGTCTCATTTTCACTATGTGTTGTGTGGGGCCCACCCTCCCAGCCTCCCGGACATCCAGTCTTGTGTTTGTGGTTGTTGTAGCCTTGGACATGGCCTTGCCTTGATTTGTGAAGGGTGAATGGTGACGTTAGTGGCATGGGCGTGGTTTTTGAGTGTGGTTGTGTGCGGTGAGTGCTTGGGGGTAGGTGCGTGCATTTGTTGTGGTTGGGGTGTGGATGCCATTCCCCCCATGTTATGTGAGTTGTTTGTGTACTCACCAGGCTCTGCGACTCCGTCCACTCCGTGAACTCCCAACGGCGGTAGCATGGCCATCACCTTCTCCTCCCAGGGATGGTAGTGTACGGGTCTGCGGGGCAGCCCACCTCCAGTGATGTTGGTCTGGGCAAATTCTTCATTCATCTTCCTCTTGACCGCCCTGCGCAGATCGTACCACCTGGCTTGGCATTCATGCCTGGTCCTTCGGATGGGCGCAACAGCATTCACCTTATCGACGATCCTCTGCCACATGGCGGATTTTTCAGATATGCTGGTCTGTCTGGCCAATGTTCCAAACAGCTGTGGCTCGACTCTGATGACTTCGTTGACAAGGATGTCCAGCTCCGCCGTTGTGAACTTTGGATTCTTGTCTGTGGGCATGGTGTGGGGTGTGGGTGTGGGTGTGGATGGTTGTGTGGTTGTGAATGTGAGTGTGTGTGTGTGAATGTGAAGGGGGGATGTTTGTGGAGGTGGTTGTGTGAAGGTGTGTGAGTGAAGGTGTAGCGAAGGTATGAGTTATGTGGGGTGGTTTGTGTGTGGGCTCTGTCCGCAGTAGGTCTGTTGCAAAGGCTCATGGGTTGTGTGTGTGGGCCCTTTTTATTGGTCTATTTTTGGATGTGGCTGTGTTTGAATTTTGGTGGGTGTGTTATAAGAGGTGGTTGTGTTTGGGGCCTCTGTTGGGCTGTTTGGATGTGGCAGGTCAGTCGTTGAGATGTATTTTGTCGTGTAGATGTGTTTGGTGTTGTTGTGCGAGTCGATTTGACCCTCCTTGTGCAGTTTTACAGTGTCCTGGTTCTGTATGAGTCTTTTTCGCGTAGGTACGATCTGTACATACGCGATGCTGGGTGAGGGTGCTGGGGTATGGTGTTGGTGTGCGGTGCGTACATGCGGTGCAGGGGTACGGTGCGTACATGCGGTGGGGGGGCTGGGGGTACAGTGCGTTCATGCGGTGCTGGGGCACGGTGCGTAAATGCGGTGGGGGGCTGGGGGTACAGTGCATACATGCGGTGCTGGTGTATGGTGCGTACATGCGGTGGGGGGGCTGGGGGTACAGTGCGTACATGTGGTGCTGGGGTACGGTGCGTAAATGCGGTGGGGGGGCTGGGGGTACAGTGTGTACATGCGGTGCTGGGGTACGGTGCGTACATGCGGTGGGGGGCTGGGGGTACAGTGCGTACATGCGGTGCTGGGGTACGGTGCGTACATGCGGTAGGGGGGCTGGGGGTACAGTGCGTACATGCGGTGCAGGGGTACGGTGCGTACATGCGGTGGGGGGCTGGGGGTACAGTGCGTACATGCGGTGCAGGGGTACGGTGCGTACATGCGGTGGGGGGGCTGGGGGTACAGTGCGTACATGCGGCCCTGGGGAACGGTGCGTACATGCGGTGGCACAGCGCGTACATGAGGGGGTGCTGCACGTACATGGGGGGGTACGGCGCGTACAGTTGCGGTCCTGGGGTGCAGTGCAGACAGGGTGGTGTACGGTGCTGACATATTTGGGGGTGGGGGGGCTGTACGGCTCGTACACGGGCATGAGTTTACCCGTGTACATGTGTGCTACTGCGTTGGCTCCGTACGGGCCTTTTTACGTACAATTGTGTATTCGGACGGACGGTCGGGATCGTACTTGCGCGCTCGGACTTGTGTTTTACGATTTGTACGTGAAACTGTCCGGCTCACTTTCGTACACTTTTCCAGACGATATTCGGATGTGGACACTTTCCGACGCATTCTCGTAGACCTTTCCCGACACTATTCGTAGTTATTTTTCACGTGCGAATCGTACTTGGCAGTTTGTACGGTACTTGTACGACTCATACGTAAAAAAATACGGCTACGGGTCGTACGCAAATTATTTTTACTGGATCGGAATCGGCACCTTTGAGTTACATTTTTGTAACATTTCTGAAATTTGTCCCATTGATTCCTATGGGGGAATGGTCATTTTTTTTACATTATTAAGGGGTCATTTTTTTCCAAGTCACTTAGGAGAGTCACTGTTCCTAAGATAAGTATTTGAAAAAAGTTATTTTTAGAGAAATGGAAAAGAGTCGGAGAAACTTTCACTTGATGCCCTCTCACACCCTGAAGGATGTCATGCTTCATAAAGGGGCAGGGATCCTCATCGGGCCAGCGCTGCAATGCCCTACGGGTCCCCCAAAGGTCACATTGTCAGAGATCTTTTTTGTGATTTAGCCGTATAGTGTGTCAGTGTGCAGTGTTATGTGAGAGGTGACAATTAAAAATGACTAGACGGTATCTAAGGTAGACAAATTTTAATGAGGAGGATACCTCTGTCATAGTTTAAAAAAAAAAGGTTGTGTGCTGCTTGAGGGCAGTTATGATCCTCAGTAGCTAGACAAGTGCAGTGTTTGTTTAAAAAGAGAATGGGGTCGACATGTTTCGCGTTATAGTGTGGTCTCAGGAGGAGATCCTTTGCGCTTCTTCAGGACCATAGGGAAGTGATTAAGGTAATGGGAAAAAGGGGTTATGCGGTGGCCTTATTGAGTCAAGTCATGTCACTCGGACGACCCAAGTAGTGGTGCTATCTATTTAGTATAGCTAGATTACTCCATATGGGGCGAGGGTGTAGCCTTGCAGCTAGAGCGATCGACCTCGAAGCTGGGGAATCGGGTTCGAGTCTCTGCAACGACGCTCAACATCCTTTGATTCTGGGCAAATCACTTAATCTCCCCGTGCCTAACAAAAATGAATGTGTCCGTCTGTAACGAAACTGGTGTTCGCGTAAAGCGCTCTGATACCCGATGTCTCGGGTCTAGTTCACGCTATATAAAACTCTAAAAAAATCATAGCGAGAGAGTGCTGGCCATCACAATAGTTTCATCGGAAGGCACCGATTCTTGAACCTACCCGACCTCTCGCCTGCTTGGGGCCATTTTTTTGCTACCACAGACTCAATTTAGTAGTCTATTGGTGTTATTTTGCATCATTCGTGGAGTTCGTGGAGGAAAGAAGTTGTGGTTGGGTGCTGCTCTTCGTTTGTAAAGGTAAGTTCATTTCTATCTATTTTTAAGGGATTTGTAAAGTAGGGGGCTGGCAGGATAGTTGTGTATATGATATGTGTGGTGTTATTTTTGAGTTTAGTCTGTGTTTTATTGTTGTATTGCATGCTATTTGGAGATGCGTAGGTATATTATTTGTTGTAGAAATTAAAGTGTTTTTGAATGTAAGTTATTTGTACTGTATGTATTGCTGACTAGTCTTGTGTAGAGTAATAATATGAATGTATATATTTGGGAATGTAGTGTATGTGTGGGGGGGGGGTGTTTTGTCTATTGTTTGCAGGTTTAATTTTCCTGGATGGTTCTAAGGGAAGTTGGACGTCCCATATTTTTTAAGAAAATTTGATTTTGTTTTTTATAAACTAGTTATTTAAAAATGGATTTTCTTGTTTTTGAGGTTTCCTGGAGCGGTTCTTAAAAAAAATGTTTGGTCTGTTATGGAACCTACAGACTGTGGATTGCCTTGAGGGATAGTTTTTTTAACTACATTTTTGGAGTTTGAGTAACACAAGAATGAACGCAGAGCAGGTGAGAAAACAAATGACCGCTGCTCAGCACTTCACTGTGACTCAGTGCATCCACCCCAATGGCAGTTATGCTGAAGGTGGGGCTTTAAGTAGGTCTGGTCTCTCCGGGTCACAGATCTGGTAGTAATTAAAAACAGGCATTGAAATGGGACAATATTTTGCCCTTTGTTCATGTCCTTAAGTGTGAAGCCTCCGACTGACAGCCTCACTGGATCCAACACAGAGCTTCGCGGAGCAACACCTAGCACCATAAAGTCTTGCTGCACAGACATCACATCGAAGTCAGAAGAAAAACTTCTGGAGGGACGAACCTGGTCCTGTATCTGGCCCACGCACCATTGTAGTCGGCTTCAATTTGTAACTTTGTCCCGGTGTTGTGCGATCAGATACCTGCAGTCGGTACTTCACACCTTTTGGTGCTATTTTTACCTGAGACTTTAAAAACTCATAACTCCAGTTCTACTGATTGTATTTTTGTCGTTTTTATGTCATTTTATTTATTAAATGCACTCTATTAAAAAAATATGTTTGGGATTTTTTGTGTCATGTTTTTCACTTTATTGCTGTTCAGGTGCTGCATAAATACTGCCCCTAAGTTAAACCTGACTGCTTTTGTGCCAAGCAACCAGAGATTAAAGCACATATTTATTTAATGACTTTTGTAGCTCACTCTGACAAGGATTGTGGTCATTAGTTGCCCCTTCAACCAATAATCCAATTTCTTACAGTCTGCTTCTGAATGTTGGCCCCATATTCACTAATTCATAGCCCCATATTCACTAAGTCATAGCTACAGTTTGTAAAAAAAACATCTTTCATGTGAACTGGCAGCTACTATTCCTCACTTGCTGGGAGCGACTAAGCAAAGGACTCTAAACTGCAACAGCCAAATTATCTAAAATCTGAAGAAATATATACATGGGAAAAAGTCTCTCTCTGCCTGACTAATTGGTGAAAAGATTGACTGAAAATGAGACTTTCAACTTTTTGGGAACATTTTGCAAACGCTGACATAAGTCTTCCTTCTTCACAGAGTACAGCAGTTTATCTGTGAGATTAATTTGCTTACAGTTTGTGTAAGGTATTGGCAACGGGGAGAGTTATATGTAGCTCTATATCCAAAAATGAGGAAAAGTACAGCTAGGAGTGAGATGTGAAATCCTCAGGATTGCAATAAAATCATTATGAGATTGGCTGGAAAAAAAGGGCGTAACCCCCCACCCCACAAAAAAAACGATTTGCATAGAAAACAAGTTGTTTTCAATAAGGTTAACATAAAGTTCATAGATACAAAATTGTGAAATGCAAGAAGGCAAGTAGGCTAAAAGTATGTATGTGCAGGGTATTGAATGGGAGTTGCTGTACTGTGTCTGCTATCAGAGTAAAGCCTTCAAATATATTGAGATCATCTTGGGTAGAGTCTACAACCAATAAAAACACAGACACTAAAGGCCTCATTTACAAGAGACGTGCACTGCCAGAGTGTCATTTTTTATGACACTCTGGTGACGCAGGCTTCTCAATCTTATCTATGAGGCCATGCAAAGCCACTCAGGGCTCAGATATGGAGTAAGGCAAGGCAGAGAAAAGTGCTGCCTTGCCTTACTCTACGTCAAGGAGGCATTCCATGGGCATAGTGATGTGTTTTCCCACGCAACACCCATGGGTTTTGACACATTCCCAGATTTACAGGGATCTGTAAACCTGGGAATGGGTCAAACTTCAGGGGAGGCGTAATGAGGAGAAATAACTTCATTTCTCCTCGTATTTTCCTCTTTCTATGGGCCTTATTATGAGTTTAGCAGTGCGGGAGCAGGGCTTCCCTGCTACCGCAACACCAAACCTGTGTAGGAACCGCCTGCCAGATCAGGAGTTTTCTCCTGTCTAGCGGGTGGTTCTTTGCTGTTCCCATGGTGGTGCCTATGAAATAGGCACTGCAGTTAGAACATCAAAGGTAGTACCTGCATGGCATAGACTGCTGCAGTCAATGCCTTACAGGTACTGGTGTGCATGCACACAGGAGGGCACATGTTGTGCCCCCCTGTGTGCATCCACATGGCATGAGGCACCAGGGGGCCCTGTAGGACCCCCTTGTTTCCTCACCACCACACTTTTCATGGCCGTCACATCACCACGCCACGAAAAGTGTGGCATGAGGAAACTCGTAATATGCTAGGCGGGCCGCAGCGGCCCCACCAAGCATATTGCGGCCTGAAGACAAGCGCAACCGCCAGGGATCAGAGATCCTTTTTGGGTCTTTGACCACCTTGGTCCTAATAGAGCAATCAGAAGACCACCACCGCTGCGCCCCTGCGAGTCTGGCAGTCTATGGACCACCAAACTCATAATAAGCCCCTTTGTGTGCTGAAATTTGCAGCACACATAGAAATAGGAAAATGCCTCCATTGATTGTTTCTGTGCAGGAAGGTGTTCCTTCCTGCACAAAAACAATTATGCCAACAATGCAGACAACCTTGCACCATGATGCAAGGATGGCTGCGTTGGCACTGGGCACCAATTTGTGCACCGGTGCAGGGAGAATGGACAGAAATGTGCTGTATTTCATTAATACGGCACCTTTTCTTTTGATGAAGGGCAGCGCAGTGCAGCAGGAAGCCTTACTGTGCTGCCTGCACCAAAAAGTTGTAAAAGAGGCCCTAAATATGTTGCTAAAGTCAAACGTCCCCCCCCAGAAAAAACAGTGGTCTTGAAAATGATGGGCAGATTGGCACTAATCTTCCGTGCTGTTTGTTGCTGAGAGGAACACAGGGTTAAGGCCTGATTAAGACTACAGTGGTCCGATGGACTGCTGTAGCCATGGTGGCGGTGCGGGCAAACTGCCCAATTACAACTTAGGCAGTTGGACCGCCATGGGACTACCGCAACCACCATGGATCAGAGAACCTTGGTGGTGTTGTGGCTGTATTCAGGCTGCAATGTGCTTGGCTGTGCATATGCGACACCAGTAAGCATATTACGTGTTTCTTCTTTGCCAAAGTTTTCATGGTGGTGAGCCCACTATGAAAATTGTGGCAGTGAGGAAACAAAGGGGGGCCCTACAGGGCCCCCTGTTGCCTCAGGGCCATGGGGTGCATGCAGGGGGCACATATTGTGCCCCAATGTGTGCATGCACTCCAGTTCCTGCACTGCAGGGTCTGCAGATATATGACCTACAAGAACTGCCTTTGACTCTCCCATTGTGGTGCCCTTTTTCAGGGGAACGCCAAAGAAATGCCTGCCAAACATGAGAAAACTTGTAATCTGGTGGGTGGTGCTTACACACCAAAGTTGTAATCTGGCCTTAAGTGAAATCCCGAAAAAGGAGAACAAAAGATAGCAAGGAAGAAACTAACCAGCTACAGTCAAAATCTGGCTAAAGTAGAGTCACTCTCAAGTGTGAGACAGCAGCAGGTTTGCTCAATAGACTGGAGATTGCATATTAGTGTACAGACAGAGGGTCTGTGGTAGTAAAGTCGACAGACTTTCATGCAGAGGTTGTGGTCCATCTTTCACTATCTATGGAATGCTATTTTTCAAAATTTCAAGGCCACACCCACTATCTAACTTCGCCGGTGGACATTCCTTTTGGAGCAAATTGTTCTGTCAGTGGATTTCATTGAGCCACACTTTCTAGTGCAGTATTTTGCATGCTGACATATTTTCTGTTTTATATATTTTGTAAGTTATGTTATCAATTTTGCTTCATTGACTCACATAGGGGTACTTAGTGCAATATAAATGCTACTGTACAATGCACGCTGTCTGCCAGTTAAGAGGACACTTGCCACTAAAATGTCAGTTTCATCATTCTCACATGTGGATCTAAGAGACCAAGAGAAAACATCAACATGACAATTGGAGCTAATACAATTCAGAAAGCCTGTGCAGAAGTACAGTTCACACCCCAAACCTTTCCATGCAAGGTGTGTGTTCATAGCCAGTGAACTGCTTTTATGTATTATTAGGGTATATGTGAAAACAAAAAACGTGGGATGAAAAGGGATAATGTTAGGAATCCTCTTCCATAAATATCAATTAGATATTTCCCAACATTAAGGGCCCGATGACAATGTTGGCGGGCACACCGCTCGCCTGTGGCGGTGGCAGTTTGGAAAACACCACCAAGCAGGCAGCAACCCGACCGCCATATTACGATAGCACCGCAGGGCTGGTGGTGTGCCTGTGGTGCAGTCATGGCGGTGTAATGCTACTGCTCTAGTTAAGAGGCACATCCAATGCTGGCCATGCTTAGAAGACTCCGGGCAGACGGGTGCACTGTTTTCCTGCAGCACGGTCTGCAGGAGGAACAGTGCGTGCCAACATGCACAAACCATGAGGGCACACACAGAGCAGTACCAGGAACATGTCTCCCATGCACACTCACCACGGAGACATCTTTGCACCCAAAACCTACCATTCTGCTGACCTTTTCATGGCAGTGTTCCTGTCATGAACAGGTTGGCGGAGAGGCATATTGTAATCCTGACGGCGGTGCCCATGCCAGCACTGCCACCATTGGCTGCTGCTAACCCACAGCCACTGCCACAGGACCTTAGATCTCATCTGTGGCGGCAGTATGGAGTTGGTCAGATGGCGGTCTCACCCCCTGCACCATAATCAGGCGGTTGGACTACCAAAAAGAGGCGGCAGGACCACCAAAGTCTAAATTAGGCCCTAAGTGCTTCAAGAAAGAGCGTCCTAAGTCTTTGTATGAAAATGCCCCCCTGGACCAAGGATTGAAGACAGATGATGTCTTATCTCAATAAAGGGTTATTCCAGTATTGTGGGACCCTTAGGAGGTTTTGCTTTCAGTTTACTCTATGTCATTTCCCCATAGCATAATACACATGGATATATTCAAACTTTAAAATATGGTCTTTCAGGTATGTGTAATCGTATTGTCATTAGATGACTCCAAAAGGTGTACCTCTAATTGATGTACCTCTCTTCATATGGTTTAAAGGGGTAACATTCATGAAAAAGACCCTTTTTAGTGGTACTGTGGGTGCAGAGTAGCTCAAATGTTTAGATAACCCCAAATTTACTTCAATCAGAATGCCCATATTTCACTGGATCAGTTAAATCTCAGTTTCATGAAGCAACGTGTCCCTGTGCTAAGGCATTTCCCAAAGCATCAAAATTTGAAAATTGTAAAGAAATTGGTTCACTCCAAAAAGTTCACTATCACACAAAAGATAAAGGGTTTTTTTTTTAAATTAAAACATAAGCAATACAGAGTCAATGCCATAAAGGCTCTTGATATTAAAGTTATACAGAAATGCAAAATAAGAAATTATTTTAAGTCCAAGTGGGCAGCAAATTTGAGAGCGTACCGGACAACATCCCTAGTAGAATAGGAAAGTCTTCTGGTGCATCCAGATTCTTTAAACAAGAGAAATAGGGCAATTGCACAAAGCATTCAAATTATTACAGGAGTTAGAATTAGTCTTAGCATTCCCCCTCTCACTATCAAACCATTTACAAACCTTGCTAAAAACCCTTCCCTATACCACTATCCCACTAACCCAGAAACCTGCTCTTTCCCACAAGCCATGATCCTCTAAAGCTTTGACTTCATGAGAAATATTGGTAATATTGTGTACATTTGTATTAATAACCCTACTGTTATCTGGAATGAAGGTACATCACTCCTTCAACTTCAGTATCTTGCAAACATCACAAGAAGGACATCTAATGCTAAGGAGTTTTGCATAATCATTGCCTGCATTGCAAGTATCTCAGAATTACTTAATTTTGGTTAGGGCTCCAACCGTGTTAGAAGCAGCTGGTCCAGAAGGGTAGACATTGTTTAATTATCACAAAATTCCTAGCCAAACTGGGGTGTCATGGTGAGCAAAATAAAAGATGGATTTAACCCATATATCTGACTGGGGGTGATTGTTTGACAGAGTTTAGCATTTTGTCCATCATATTTTTCTGTTCGAATATTAGTGGGCAGTCATAAGTAAGGTCAGTAGGGTTTACTGGTTTATCTGCAGTGATACTATATTATGCACACAGAGCAAAATCTGCCTTAAAGTGCAAATTTGCCTCCCGTAAGCCTACAAAGTCTGATAAGCTATGACACTTGGGTGAAGCATGTGTGCCCAGTTTCATCATGCAGGTCCCAATCTCTTACAGGTACACTTTATGGGTCAGCAAGAATTTTCATATTTCTCTGGTGCAGCTCAGGATCAGAGTCCAGGGGCCCGATTCACAGAACTAACTTAAGACAAAATCCTAAACTTACTACCATTTTGGTATTCACAGAAGGCACTTACTCATTTTGGTATTCACAGAAGGCACTTACTCATTTTGGTATTCACAGAAGTTAGGAGTCCTAACTTTAGGACTCCTAAATGCCTTCTGTGAAAACCGAAAGTCTTAAAATTAGGATTTTTCTCAGTTTAGTAGTAGTATAGTTAGGACTCCTAACTTTAGGACTCCTAAATGCCTTCTGTGAATACCGAAAGTCTTAAAATTAGGATTTTTCTCAATTGAGTAGTCCTAAGTTTAGGGCTCCTAACTTTAGGACTCCTAAATGCCTTCTGTGAATACCGAAAGCCTTAAAATTAGGATTTTTCTCAGTTTAGGAGTCCTAAGGTTAGGACTCCTAACTTTACAACTACTAAACTGAGAAAAATCCTAATTTTAAGGCTTTCGGTATTCACAGAAGGTATTTAGGAGTCCTAAACTTAGGACTCCTAACTTCAGTGAATACCGAAATGAGTAAGTGCCATCTGTGAATACCAAAATGAGTAAGTGCCTTCTGTGAATACCAAAATGGTAGTAAGTTTAGGATTTTGTCTTAAGTTAGTTCTGTGAATCGGGCCCCAGGTCTTTTGTCACCCTGCTTGTTAGTTACACTGCTGCCCAGCAGGGGAAACAAAGGCCTCTCCACACAAAAGGAACAATTAATAGTGCTTCACTCAGCTCCTGTGGAGGAAGGGGTGGGGTAGAAGATCTGCATCCGTTAATTAGCTGTCACACTGTGCTAAGGTTGGGACAGCCCCAGCCCACTGAACAAAGGTGGAAGTCCAGACCTTTGTAGTCAACATAGGAGGGAGCTCCCCTTTGATGTTTTGGTGGAAAAGTCCCTGGCAGTGACAGCAGCTAGGGGTGAGGCTGAGGCCTCTAGAGAAGATGTGAACAGCAACCATTTGACGGTGCCATCTTGAATTGTCCCAGCATGCTGTGGAGAAGGGTTGGGAGGGGTTAAAAGGGTGCTGTGGCACTCTAGAATTGACATGGAATGCCTGGCTTCTAGAACTTTCTGCCCCATTAAAAACATCTTGCACAAAGAAGAGGGAGTTGTTGGAACTTGACACTAGAATTGGACGGCAGCAATGCCATGGTCAACTGGAAGGACAAGCCTCCTGTTTCGCTTATGGACTAAGGATTCTGCCTACAGTTGACCCCAGGACTAGTGGATCTCTCTAGGATCAGTGAGGCTGGTTCCCTTATACCCCATAAGGACATGTTGGAGGGAAGATCTAGACTTCTGTGCCCCTCAAGAGGAGAGGGACACCGGGAAGAGAGGAAGGCTGGTGCAGGAAGACAGTGGAGCCAGCCTCCTGCAAAGCACATCATGGTTTAGGCTTGCTAAAGAAGCTCCAGGTGCCTAGGGCTTGTCACCAGGAGCACCATGAGCCCCGGATTTTCAAAACTGGCCCATCAGGTCTTGTTATATTCAGCTCCAAACCATTTGATCATTAATTTCCCACCCAAGTGACAGAGCACGTGGGTCTCCGCAGCAATTTTGAAGAGAACCCCTGGAGTGGGTCAGCACAGGCTCCAGGATTTAATATTTTGAGGGGAGAGTGGGTATGTGAATGGCCTCCTCCCCAATGGTCCAATTGCCGCAGTGTCCCCCATCTCCCCAGGGGCCAACACAAGAAAGCAGCCTGGCACCACTGCAGAAGTATATCCTGCCTGCATGAAGCGGGCAGTGGAAATAAGACTGCCGGCTCCTGTGCCAGTGAGGTCAGTGCCGTTCATACAAGGAGTCGGCCTGGCTAGGAAGGAATGGGCTCCCTGCAAGGTGCCACCAAATTAAAGGACGGGGGTCTCCTGCTGGGACTGGGCACCCTCCTTCAAAATAAAAAAAAAGAAGAAATGATGCACTGCGTGAGGTCGACACCGGTAAAAGAACGCAGCTGGAGCCGCTGTTCAAATATGCATTGCTCCTCAGAGACAGCGCCCTATAATGTCTGCGGGGCATGGAACAGTGCTAAATGTGGCTCTTTATGAGCCGGGGCACCACCAACTGATGTTGTGGGGGCTGTAAAAAGCTCAGCAGCCCCCCACCAAGTACATTTTTAGAATTGACCCTATGAGTTTGCATGATCCCCAGGCTTTTACAATAGTTTTCAAAGCATTCCTTAGGATGGAGCTTTTACTCTCCAGCTGGAAGTGCAATGCCCTCTGGGGGTTGGCTATATGGCTGCCATGTATGTGGCCTGAATGTGTTAAAAAAGACTCAGATACATTTGATATTCATATCAAATGCTTTTTCTAATAATCTAATGCTGACAGTGATTTTTGATAAATATTGAAATGTATTATTGACATTAACAATTGCATTTACCCATGAGTATTGATTGTAGTGAAATGATGATGATTTTACCATGTGCATTATTTGTCTTTTAATATGGTGAACCTTTGACAAAGCCAATAGACTTTCCAGATATGTTGTTACAGTGACGCAGTGACAAAGCAAATAGGCCTGTTTTATTTAATGTGACACCACCTGTTATATGATGCATTATCTGATGCAGATGACTTGGGTACTGTGATTTTGGGATTCATGACCCTTATTTGGTCAAATGTGATTTCAGAGTGTCACCAAGGTATTTCCAACTGCCTTATGCATGTATTTGTAAATTAATGCAGAGTATTTAGTAGTGTGCGTAATAAATTCACTTTTCCTTTTTCAAAGAAAAAGCACTGACTGGACAATCATTTATTGAGTGTTATTATTGTGGGCCAGCGCATGATGTTTACTAGCCCACACCACCTCCCCTGAGTAGGCCTTGGATTGCTCTGCTTCACTACCCTGAGAGAGTCATGTTATGCAACGTGGTGCTTGGGTCCCAGTAGGGGGAAATGGTATTTCTATTACTTGTGCAAGCCTCCTATCCTGCACAGCTACTAACCCAATTTCCTATAACAACCTATCAGACAATGGTAGCTGCAAGTATGTAGCACCTTTACTTGTAGAAAAGGGAAGAGAAGTACACAGAAAGCAATCTTTGACTGTCATACTTTGGACATATTATTTGACATTTCAGGACAGATATTATCATTAAATCCACTAGCTAAATGTTCCCTACATGTCAGTGTATTATAATATATATCAGGATGTACTGTAGTTAATTTAACTTCTGTGGAGGCATATCCCATCGGAGAAAGGAGGCACAACAGCAGGTCATATTATAAGTATCATTAGCAAGATAATCAGACTGATATATTTAAAACATTTGCAATATACCATTTTTTACTGAGATGAGAAACTTATCAAAAAACTCCTCAATTAACAATTAAAAAAGAACAATAATAGCTTTTCTTTGTTTCTTCATATTTCTTTTAAAACAATAATCAAAACAGAATTACAAAAAAGGAAAATAAAATTTTCTTCTTCTTTATCTAGATCTTGCTTACAGTTGCACCATCCAGGTTTAGTCCTTAACAGTCTCTTAAGATTTTCAAGGTGGTTTTTCTTCTTCAAGTTCACTTTCAAGTTCATTTTCAAAGGTGTATTCGTAGCAGTTTATTAGAATGTAGATCTCTGGTTTTCACTCTTCTTCTTCCTTAGATGCAGGTGCTAGATATTGGGTATATCTAGCATCTGTTCTTGTTTGGAGCTCTTTTCCACAATGGTCTTATAGCAGCTGGTGACTCACTTTCTCAATTCTCTGTGTCAATTTCAGTAACTGAAGATTTTTCATTGATGCCTTTCATCTTTCACTCTGCCAGTGCTTTCTTTTGCAGTACTTTTTAATTGCTAAGTTGCTTCAGCCCTTATATTTTCAGGCGTGACTACCCCTGATTATTTTCCACTCACTGATAGAATTGAACTTCGATCAGCATTGAATTGCTTTCTTCCTTTGTGGGTTCTTGAAACTCACGTTTTCAACTGCAGACTTTCACTGTTTGGTCAGAGACTACTTTTGCTTGCTACCACTCATGTCTTTAACTTTTGCATGGCAACAGCTCTTTGCTCTGACCCTTGCCTTGAAACTGACCCCTAGTACCTTCACCAGGATATTCGCTTTCATCAAGAATTTCTATTTCGTTATCTGCGTCACCTGTTTAATTTGCAAATTTCCCACCCTGTTCGGATCCACGCAGTGATCTTGAGCTTGACACTATGGGGTTGATTTCAATGTCGTTTGGAAAGCCGTCCTACTGAATCGGTTCCGGAATGCTTTCTGGACGACTTGGATCAGGTGGGTCCAACCAAGCGATTTGGATGTAGCCGGATGCTTCCGGATATGATTCAGCCGGACTCCCATTGACTTCAATGGGAGCCTGAGTTCCGAACAAGAACACAGGCTTCCGTTGAAGAAAGGGGTGGCTAGGGAAAACCTGGTGCCTGCCACTCTGTGGATGGTTGGTCCCTTAGGTACCCCCCCGGGCCCCATTTGGAAACTCCCGGGTGAAGGGGAAACTGCTATGGGCCCCCAAAAAGAGAGATTCCGGCAGCAGATTTGTTCCAGAGAAACTGAATCAGGCCGGCTGTCCAAATCAGTCATCGTACTCGCTCACTCGGAACCCTTGTCCATAGAGCTGTACGATATGGCTCCGAAAGATGCGACCTGTCCAAATGCCTTTCAGAAGCAATTCGGACAGCCCAATGGTTTCCAGGCATCGTTCCGAACAACATCGGAATCAACCCCTATGAATTTCACCACTTCTTCATCCACCGCCTTCACTCTTTTTGTGTGCGGGACGGCGGATCCACGTGGATTTCCGGCACACTTCACACCAGTGTTAGTTACTAGTATAACTTGAAGAGGACCACACCATTTTTCTCCAAGCCAATTACTGGGAATATATCTTTAAATAACCACCCAATTACCTGAATTCAATGGATGATAATGGGTTTCTTTGATCTGTGCTGTTGCCAAATTCATCTGATGAGAAACATATTTCAACATGCAATAAACCTTGCATTATTGTAGAACGATGTCACCAGTAATCGAAACAAGTGTAGCTGAAGGAGAATAAGCCAATCTAATTTCTCTTCACATTAATACTTCTTGGGGCGAGAGACCAGTCTTTCTGTCAGGTGTACTTCTGATACTTATCAAGACATGAGGAAGAGCATCTAGCCATTTCAAACCAGTGGAAATAGATACTTTGGCGAGTTTGTTTTTTATGGTTGTGTTCATCCTCTCAACCATTCTGGACGACTGACGACGATAACTACAATGGATCTTCTGGTCAATTTGGAGAGCTGTACAAATCAATTGTAAAATCTCACTTTTAAAATGGGAGCCATGAACTGTCTCAGCAGCAGCAAGTCAGCAGCGAGTTAGCAAGAGTTTGGCAACTGTCAGACTGTTGATTACTGGGTGGGATATGCCTCAACCCATTTACAAAACAGTCAGACAAACACAGGAATGTATTTCAGGCTATTGCATACTGGCATTTCAACAAACTCTGCCTGAAGTTTAGTAAATGGGTCCTCTGTCTGATTTGTCAATATTGCTGATAAGAACACTTGATCTTTTGCCCTAAGTATTTTTCTGACAATGTAGCATTGTGTCAGGCAATACATATTTATACTCAGGAGTGATATTTGCAGCCTGGTAGTTTTTCTTATAACCTAACATTTCCCATTGTCTTTTCTCATTCTCTGGAGCTTTCCCCTGGAGATCACTCAATTGACTTAAAGAAGTCTCAACTGGAATTAATAAGAAACAATTCACATCTTCTATATCCACCATATAATTGGCTCTTCCTTCATCTTGTTTCGCTCCTTGAATCACTATTTCAGTCTCAAGTGCATAAAATCAGGCCACTTGATCAGAATATTTATTTATTTATTTATTTTTAGTGGCCATATCGTTTCCAGCCCTATGGGCAATGCACTTGACTATAGCAACTTCCTTTGATTGTTTTATTACTTTTAATAAATGATGTATATAGAAACTACTAGTGTTGGGAGCTCCAGAAGATGTCATAAATTCCCTTTGTCACCACATTTGTTGAAAAGCATGGACCACTCCCAAACCATACATGCTGTTTGGATAGTCTGTCATATTTACATTTACTGACAGACAACAAGCTCTTGTTAATGTAACCAATTCTGTCACTTTTGCTGAAGTTATGTCCGGCAGGTGTGATGACTCAAGAACTACAGAAATGGAACATGAGCAGCCTATAATTCTCCATAATGATCTCTTAAATAGGTTCCATCAATAAACACAGTCAGATTGGCCATTTGAAGAGTAATTTCTTTAATATTTGGTTTTAGTTTGATACTAAGGGCCTTAATAGGATGTTAGGGGTCCTCCTGTCGGCCCGCCACTTGCGCACCTGTGGAGCCCGCCCATCAGATTACAACTATAAACCATGGCAGGCGGGCGGTGCTGCGGCGGTCTCACAGCTGCGGTTGTATAAGGATCATTAGTAAGCCTTCTTTTCAGACTCTGCCATGACAGCGCCTGCATCACATTTCTGCACAGGGTGACATGTATGGCACACCATGCAGGAACTGGGGTGCAATTTCAGGGGAGCACAGCATGTGCCCCCCCCTCGTGTACTCCCAGGAGCAGCAGGGGACCTGTTAGGGCCCCTTTAGTTTCCTTTCTACAACTCTTTTCATGGTGGGTTCACAGACATGAGAGTGGCAGTGGACAGGCAACTCATAATATGGACGGCGGTGATGCAGCAGCATCGGCAGCATATTGCTGCCCCCTTCCGCTGCACGACCAATTTGGGCTCCTGAATCTCCTGAGTCCAACCGTCACACCCTGAATACTGTGGGCGGACCCACAGTGGAGGCAGTGATTGGACCGCCACCTTGAGTACGGCGGTCCTGTGGACCCTGCACTCATAATAAGGCCCTTAATTCTTTAACACTGATGCAGTCATGACAATATTTACAAATGGTAGTGGTGGGCTTTATTGGTAGCACATCACTCTCTTTGTGCATTCACAGTGTTGGTGTTCCTCAAGGTTCAAGATTTATACCCCACCACCTAAAGCGTTATCCCCTGTGGCTCAAAAGAGCCCAGTGGTAATTTCAGAGACTATAGACAAACTCCGGCACTCAAATCAGTTCAATTTTGATTCATGCTTTTCATACAAAAGGATTTATTATTTAAAGTACCAACAAGCAATATGTTTCATGGAACAATTTAAGATATCAGCAACAAAAGTATTTGTTACTTGTTGTTCAATAAGATAAATACATCAAGTAGGCACATTCAGACCATATGCTTGAAAACAGATAGCATTATATATCAACGATGGAAAGCTTAATGTAGTGACCCTTCCACATAGCGTTGGACCGGCAGCCGACACGTGTTTCGTTACAAAAGAAACTTTTTCAAGGCTTCAGAAGGTAGTAGATGGATTCTCTAAGTATTCCTTATGAGATTTAATACTTCCAGCGAAATTACTTGGTCCCATTAAAAATAAAAATCTTATCCAGAGTAGAAGTCGTTCCCCTTAAATTTCAAGTAAGTATTGTGATAGACATTGATCATTCAGCGATGAAACTCGGGCTATGATATGCCCCTGTTTTTCATAGATTCAGTCATATAACGAAGCCGTCTCCGATAATTCAGCATACACTGATGCAGTCATGCTCTGGTTTATTATCATCATCATTATTATCATGACTCCTGTTTTTATCTTCACTAACTTTGTTTGGAATAGGAAATCAACGTTGCAGGGTTTAATCTGATTGAGATACTTTTCGACTGCAGTATGACTTGTTCATATCACTCAAAACAGTTTTTCATGTGCTGAGTTTTTATATGAGTCAGCAAAGTCTCAACAGAGTGTGGAACAAACACAATTAATGGATGTCCCATCACAATCCCCTCACTTTGTTCAATCTGCTTTTAAACAATCAGCTTTTAAACAACCAGACAGACTTACAGCTACTTGATCTAACACAGCTTATAAATAGGCACTGTCTATATGATTCCTCCATGTTTTTTGTGTTACAATAGCAAAGGTAGCCTTTTTCATGACATAAAAGGTATAACTCTAAATTATAGTCAGGACTTCCAAGGGCAGGTGCATTACATAAACTTTGTCTCAAAACCCGGAAGGCCTCTAAACATTTTCCATGAAATGGAACTGGAACTTTGATAACACTATGGGTCAGCCTTACTAAAGACTTAGCAATCAAGCACAAGTTTGGAATTAATTCATGATAGTAGCCAACAATTTCTAGGAGCATCCTCATCCACCTCTGTGTGGTAGGATTAAATTTCATAATTGCAGAAACACGTTTTGCTCAGACTTTCCCTGCTCCTTTCTCAATGTGATGAGCCATATAAACCACTTCCTTATAACAGTTCTGCATTTTTGTAGGTGAAACGTTGTGACAATTGTCAACCAAATTATTCAACAGGGCAATTGTGTCAAGTTTACAATCATTCTTTGTCTCAGATGCAACTCATAAATCATCTATATATTGCACTAGGACTGAGTTGCACGGCAACCTTAACATTTCTAAATCTTTCAATAGAATGTGAGAAAAAATTGAAGGATTTGCAGTTTAGCATTTTGGGATCTGACACTAAGGGCCTCATTACGATGTTGGTCGGAAAGGCTCCGAATGGTTTGTCCGAATCTGATTCGGAACCCACGTTTCCGATCGGCTCAGAAACACATCCGACCGGCTGATTGTGATAGTTGGAAACCGTTCATTCATTTCGACTCGGTTCTGTTCGGCATTTGGAGAAACCGAGTCGGTCAGAGCCGAATCGTAGAGGTCTATGGACAGCGTTTCCAACCGACGCATTACGATGTTGGATTCGGACAGCCTTTCCGAATCGGTTTGTCCGACACGGATTGGCTGTTGAAATCTGACCTTGGGGGCTCTCCTTCACCAGGAGACCTCCGGCTGGGGCCCGTGGGGGTACCCATGGGTCCCCTCTTTCCAGCAATGCATGGTGTGGCAGGCACCACAGGATGCAAGGTTTTCCGCGATCACCCCTTTTTTCAATGGGAGCCTGTACTGTCGATGGGAACACAGGCCCCCATTGAAGTCAATGGGAGTCTGACTGAACAGTGTTTGGAAACATCGTAATCGGTCGGTCTACAAAAGGGGAGATAGATCAAATCCCTCCAACTACTGACCCATCAGCCTGTTGGATAACACCCAAAAAAAATCTGCAGGCATGTGTTGTTCAAACCTAATTGGATAGATCAGAATAACATCCTAGAAGAGGCGCAAGCCGGGTTCAGACCAAAGATTAGTACATTGGACCAGCTCCTTTGCTTCAAGGTGATAACTTGGAAATATGTCACCCTGAAGCATGACCATCTAAATGTCACCTTTATAGACCTGAGAGTGGCATTCGACCTGGTCCCAAGGGAAACACTATGGGATGTATTGGATGGGTATGACATTCCCCAGACCTGCTAAGGCTACTGAAAGCCCTACACATAAAAACCTTTGCAAAGGTCAGGTGGAATAACGCAGGGGTCCTGACAGATAAGCTTGAGATCAATCAAGGGGTGAGAAAAGGGAGAGTCCTTGCTCCCACCCTCTTTAACCTACATATTAATGGAGCAGTAGGCATACTGATGGACTGTAAACATGATGCCCCTAAAATAGCAGTTGTGTCTACGCCTATTTTGATGTTCGCAGATGACACCCTATCCTACGCCGACGACACCCAGCTCACCTTCTCGCTCACGAAGAATCCCGAAGACACCAGACCAGTTTCCAGGAAGGCATGAAGAACGTGGCAGCCTGGGTGAAGGACAGCTGCCTGAAGCTAAACTCAGAGAAGACCGAGGTCCTCATCCTCAGCCCCTGCACCTCCGCCTGGGACAACACCTGGTGGCCCTCTGCCCTCAGGAGCCCACCCATCCCTACAGACCACGCTCGGAACCTCGGCATCATCCTTGACTCCTCCCTCTCCATTAACAGCCAGATCAACGCCGTCGCCTCCACTAGTTTCAACTGCCTTCACATCCTCCGTAAGACATTCAAGTGGATCCCCCCGAGTGCAGAAGGACTGTCACCCACGCACTCATTACCAGCAGACTGGACTACGGCAACGCCCTCTACGCCGGAATCAACAAAACTCTTCTGCACAGACTCCAGACCATCCAGAACGCCGCAGCCAGACTCAATAGATTTCTATTTCACCCCTGTGACCTTGGGAGCTGGGGAAAAGCCCACTAGTCGCCAGGGATTTTTGGGGGGCAAATATGAATTAGGGTGGGGGCTGCCCAAAACATGCATGCCCATGCCCCCACCCCCTCCCCCGCAAACATTACAGCCTTCCTGCCCCCCCGGGGGGCAGATGGAGGCATTAGCACCTAATCTGCCCCCCGGGGGGGCAAAGAGCCCAGTAGACGGCAGGGATTTTTTGGGCAAATTTTAATTAGGGTGGGGGCATTGGCATGCCTGTTTTGGGCAGCCCCCACCCTAAATAAAATGTGACAAAAAAACTCCCTGGCGTCTAGTGGACTTTCAGCCCCCCCGGGGGGCAGATGAGGGCATTAGCCCCCAATCTGCCCCGCCGGGGGGGCAAAAAGCCCACTAGACACAAGGGATTGTTTGGGGCAAATTTTAATTAGGGTGGGGGCATTGGCATGCCTGTTTTGGGCAGCCCCCACCCTAAATAAAATGTGACAAAAAAACTCCCTGGCGTCTAGTGGCTTTCAGCCCCCCCGGGGGGCATAGGAGGGCATTAGCCCCCAATCTTCCACCCCGGGGGGGGGAAAAATGCCCACTAGACGCCAGGGATTTTTTGGGGCACATTTTTATTAGGGTGGGGGCATTGGCATGCCCGTTTTTCGCAACCCTCACCCTAATTAAAATTTGCTCAAAAAAATCCCTGGCGTCTAGTAGGCTTTCTGCCCCGAATAATCCCCCAATCTGCACCCCCGGGGGGGCAAAAAGCCCACTAGTCGCCAGGGATTTTTTTGGGGAAATTTAAATTAGGCTGGGGGCTGCCCAAAACAGGCATGCCCATGCCCCCACCCCCTCTCCCACAAAAATTACAGCCTTTTTGCCCCCCCGGAGGGCAGATGGGGGCATTAGCCCCCAATCTGCACCCCGGTGGGCAAAAAGCCCACTAGTCGCCGAGGTATTTTTTTGGGGCAAATATGAATTAAGGTGGGGGCTGCCCAAAACAGGCATGCCCATGCCCCCACCCCTCCCCTGCAAAAATTACAGCCTTCATGCCTTCATGCCCCCCCTTGGGGGGCAGATGGGGCCTTAGCCCCCAATCTGCCCCCTCCTGGGGGGCTAAAAGCTCACTAGACACCAGGGATTTTTTTGGGCAAATTTTAATTAGGGTGGGGGCTGCCCAAAACGGGCATGCCAATGCCCCCACTTCCCACTCACAACAATTACAACCTTTCTGCCCCCGTGGGGGGAAGATGGGGGCAGTAGCCCCCAATCTGCCCCCCCGGGGGGACAAAAAGCCCACTAGACGCCAACGATTACGCTGGCTTTTTTATGTTTAGGTGTGGGGGCTGCCCAGATTGGGCATACCAATGCCCCCACCCCCCAAAAAAATAGCCACAGTGTTTCCGCCCCCCTTGGAGGCATATCAGGGCAACCCCACCACCCGATATCACTCCTAGGGCGGCAGAAAGCCGACTAGACACAGGTTTGTTTTTAGCAATATGCCTACCTGTCGATTTTGGGCCCTAGCGCAGCCGGCACATAGAGAAACCTAGTAAACCTGTACATTTTTACAAACTAGACACCCAGGGGAATCCAGGATGGGGTAACTTGACTGACTCTCACCAGGTTCTGTTACCCAGAATCCCTTGCAAACCTAAAAATTTGCCCCTAAAAAACTTTCCTCAGATTTCTGTGGTGGAAAGTTCTGGAATCTGCGTGGATCCACAAAATTCCACCCACCCTGCGTTCTCCAAAGTCTTCCAAGAAAAATGGCACCTCACATGCATGGGTAGGCCTTGTGACCGCGTCAGGAAACGTCCCAAAACGCAACGTGGACACACCACATTTTCACAGTGAAAACTGACCCTTTTTTTGCAAAGTGCTTAGCTGTAGATTTTGAACCCTAGCTCTGCCGGCACCTAGGGAAACCTAGCAAACCTATACATTTTTAAAAAATAGACACCCAAGGGAATCCAGGATGGGGTGATTTGACTGGCTCTCACCAGGTTATGTTACCCAGAATCCCTTGCAAACCTAAATATTTGTCAAAAAAACACATTTTCCTCACATTTCTGTGGTAGAAAGTTCTGGAATCTGCGTGGATCTACAAAATTCCACCCAACCCGCATTCCCCAAAGCCTCACGAGAAAAATGGTACCCCACTTGTGTGGTTAGGCCTAGTGCCCGCGACAGGCAAAGGCCCAAAACCTATTGAGGCGACATCAAAATAACCTTTCACAAAACAACCTGGTTTTGCAAGGGGTTCCCTTGAGTTTTTGACCCCGGGCTTGGTGGCCATCTAGGGAAACCTGCCAAACCCACACATTTCTGAAAACTAGACAGCGGGGGAGTCCAGTGAGGTATGGCTTGCGTGGGTCCCCCAACGTTTTCCTACCCAGTATCCCCTGCAAACCTTAAATTTAGCTGAAAAATCACTTTCTTCTCAAATTTTTGTGTGGGAAAGTTCTGGAATCTACATGGATCCACAAATTTCCTCCCACCCAGCGTTCCCCCAGGTCTCCCGATAAAAATGATGCCTCACTCATGTGGGTGGATCAAGTACCCGCGACAGGCAAGGGCCCAAAACCTATTGAGGCGACATCAACATTTTCTATCACAAAACAACCTGGTTTTGCAATGGGGGTCCCATGAGTTTTTGGCCCAGGGCTTGGCGGCCATCTAGGGAAACCTACCAAACCCACACATTTCTGAAAACTAGACACCTGAGGGAGTCCGGCGAGGTATACCTAACAATTTCCTACCCAGAATCCCCTGCAAACCTCAAATTTAGCTAAAAAATCACTTTTTACATACATTTTTGCGTGTGATCACCGTGCCTGCACGAATGTCCTACCACCCAGCTTTCCCCTCGTTCTCCTGAGTAAAATGATACTTAACTTGTGTGGGTGGGCCAAAGGTCTGTGAGTAGGAAGAGCCCAAAACATAGGGATTTAGAGTATAGCACTGAGAATTCTAAGCGCTACATTTATTTTTAAATATGTTTTTAGCCAATTCTGCTTTGGACACCCACACAAATGAGGTATCATTTTACTCGGGAGAACAAGGGGAAAGCTGGGTGGTAGGACACTTGTGCCAGCACGGTGATTTCACGCAAAAATATGTGGAAAATATGTTTTTTTAAGCAAAATGTGAGGTTTGCAGGGGATTCTGGGTAGGAAAACGTTGGGAGATCCACGCAAGCCATACCTCATTGGACTCCCCAGGGTGTCTAGTTTCAGAAACATGTGGATTTGGTAGGTTTCCCTAGATGGCGGCGAGCCCGGCGCCAAGAAAACAGGTGCCCCCCCCCAAACCAGGTAGTTTTGTTATAGGTAATTTTGAAGTCTCCATAATACGATTTGGGCCATATCCTGTTTCAGCCACTTTGCCTACCCACACAAGTGAGGTACCATTTTAATTGGGTGACCGGGGGGACGCTGGGTGGAAGGAAATTTGTGGATCCACAGAGATTCTAGAACTGTCCCACACAGAAATTTGAGAAAAAGGTGATTTTTTCAGCAAAATTTGAGGTTTGCAGGGGATTTGGGGTAGAAAAACGTTAGGGGACCCACGCAAGCCATGCCTCGCTTAACTCCCCCGGGTGTCTAGTTTTCAGAAATGTGTGGGTTTGGTAGGTTTCCCTAGATGGCCGCCGAGCCCGGGGCCAAAAACTCATGGGACCCCCTTGCAAAACCAGGTTGTTTTGTGATAGGTAATTTTGATGTCGCCTCAAAAGGTTTTGGGCCCTTGCCTGTCGCGGGTACTTGACCCACCCATGCGAGTGAGGTATCATTTTTATCGGGAGACCTGGGGAAATGCTGGGTGGAAGGAAATTTGTGGATCCACGTAGATTCCAGAACTTTCCCACACAGAAATTTGAAAAAAAAGTGATTTTTTTCAGCTAAATTTGAGGTTTGCAGGGGATTCTGGGTAGAAAAACATTAGGGGACCCATGCAAGCCATACCTCTCTGGACTCCCCAGGGCATCTAGTTTTCAGAAATGTGTGGGTTTGGTAGGTTTCCCTAGATGGCTGCCAAGCCCGGGGCCCAAAACTCATGGGACCGCCTTGCAAAACCATGTTGTTTTGTAATAGGTCATTTTGATGTCGCTTCAATAGATTTTGGGCCTGTGCCTGTCGCGGGTACTTGACCCACCCACGCGAGTGAGGTATCCTTTTTATTGGGAGACATTGGGGAACACTGGGTGGGAGGAAATTTGAGGAGCCACGTAGATTCTAGAACTTTCCAACACAGAAATTTCAGAAAAAAGTGATTTTTTTCAGCTAAATTTGAGGTTTTCAGGGGATTGTGGGTAGGAAAGCTTTAGGGGACCCATGCAAGCCATACCTCGCTGGACTCCTCTGGGTGTCTAGTTTCCAGAAATGTGTGGGTTTGGTAGGTTTCCCTATATGGTCTCCGAGCCCAGGGCCAAAAACCCATGGGACCCCCTTGCAAAACCAGGTTGGTTTGTGATAGGTAATTTTGATGTTGCCTCAATAGGTTTTGGGCCCTTGCCTGTCACGGGTCCTTGACCCACCCACGCAAGTGAGGTACCATTTTTCTTGGAAGACTTTGGGGAACGCGGGGTGAGTGGAAATTTGTGGATCCACGCAGATTCCAGAACTTTTCACCAAAGGTGAGGAAAATGTGCTTTTTTTGACAATTTTTTGGGTTTGCAAGGGATTCTGGGTAACAGACCCTGGTGAGAGGCAGTCCAGTCACCCCATCCTGGATTCCCCTGGGTGTTTAGTTTTCAAAAATGTATAGGTTTGCTAGGTTTCCCTAGGTGCCGGCAGAGCTAGGGTTAAAAAACTACAGGTAGGCACCTTGCAAAAATAGGATAATTTTTCATTGTGAAATTGTGGTGTGTTCACGTTGCGTTTTGAGCCGTTTCCTGTCATGGGCACTATGCCTACCAACACAAGTGAGGTACCATTTTTATTGGGAGACTTTGGGGAACGAGGGGTGGGTGGAAATTTGTGGATCCACGCAGATTCCAGAACTTTCCACCACAGAAATGTGAGGAAAATGTGGTTTTTTTACAATTTTTTTAGGTTTGCAAGGGATTCTGGGTAACAGAACCTGGTGAAAGCCAGTCAAGTCACCCCATCCTGGATTCCCCTGGGTGTCTAGTTTCAAAAAATGTATAGGTTTGCTAGTTTTCCCTAGGTGCCGGCAGAGCTAGGGTTAATGTATACATTTTCCCAGAATAATTTCTATATTCCCGGTACACAATTAAAAACCATTGCAAGTCGCTGCTCAGTTTTTGGCACTGGGTTCGTCGGGTTCTTGGTGAACCTACAAGTCCTATATATCCCCACAACCAGTAAGGTACAGCAAATGTAACGGTGTTTTGCTTTCAAAGAGCTGCCATAATTAGAAGAAGTTACAGGTGAAAACGTTGAAACAAAAGGCTGTTTTTTTCAACTAATTTAAATTTTTTCCTATATTTAACAGTTAGTTTCCATATATGTTATGTTATGTTATGTTATTGAAACTTGTAGAGCGCGACTGTTACCCGAAGGTGTCCTGGCGCTATTATAGGATGTCCATCCTTAGATTGAACTGGGTTGGAGTAAAGGTCTTTAGAGCGTGAATAACCATGTATTTAGTGCCTTCCTAAAGTTAAGGTGATGTGTGATGTCTCTAAGGTGTCGTGGGAGAGCATTCCATGCCTTGGCTGCTCCAACCAAAAAGCTTTGTCCACCCCAAATAGCTTTCTTTGCTAAAGGGACTGAAACCAATTTTGCCTCTGAGGATTGCAACATACTTCTGGGAATATACCAACGAATGTGCCTTGTCAAATGAGTGGGTCCCTTTCCATGAAGGGACCTGTGCATAACACACATGGCCTTAAACAAAATTCTTTTTTTTACTGGAAGCCAGTGAAGCTTTCTGATCTCAGCCGAGATTGCGGCGTATTTTGGAATCCCAGAAATCAATCTAGCAGCTGCATTTTGCAATAGTTGGAGTTTTTTTAATAGCCCTTCCTGAATATTTAGGTATAGGCTATTACAATAGTCCAATCTTGATAGGGCCAAGGCTGAGACAACTATTCTTTGACTCTCTTTGGGCAATATGGGCAGGATCTTTTTACATGACCTCAAAGTGTATGAAGTAGCAGAGACTACCGCATTAACTTGATCTTTAAATGACAGCTGGTTGATGAATTCAGAATTATGTCTACTTTAAATAAAACAATGTATAGCTTTTCAGGATCCATTATTGCTTTTATACCCATTTCTACCATTAAGTGGAAGGAGGTTGGTTCTCTGACAAAAGTTTGTAATTCCCTAAAAGCTGGGAAAATAGTGATTTCAGCCCCACAAACCCTTTTTTGATACTATTTGCAGGGAAAAAAAACTGACGCTTTCATTGGTAGCAGTCCCCCCCCCCCCAAAAAAAATGTTTGCTGTATTTTGTCTAATTTCTGGGTCCCCTCCAGGGGAATCCACCAACCCTGGGTACCTTGAGAATCCTCATGATGTTGGAAGAAGAGGGCGCACATTTGGCGTGGATACCTTATGTGGTCAAAATGTTACAGGGGCCAAAGCGCAAACTCCCCCAAATAGCCCAAAAAAGGCTTAGCACAGGGGGTAAAAGGCCTAGCAGCGAAGGGGTTAAACACCAAGGGCCTCATTACGATGACGGTTGGAAAGACCGTTCAACTGACTCGTCCTCGGAAACATTACGATCGACTCGACCGCGATCTCTCCAACTCCTGTATTATGATACATAGCAGGTAAAACTCCGACCGAGTTGGTCGGAACCCATTCCATACAACCGTGTCGGTCAGAAACAATTCCGAACCTACAGAGTTGGTCGGAAATGCTGTTGCATAGGCATTCTGGTTCCGAACAAGACTCGGTTGACCCGCCGAACAGATTATGATGCATTCGACGAGGTTTCGGAACCGTGTCAGGTTGTGTTACACATAGCAAGTGTAAAATGCCAAAATCAGTCACAACAACAAGCATAGGCAAAGCCAATAAAAAAAAAAGAAAATTCCCATATTAGGCACGCCCACCAATCCACCTATATAAACAACAAAAAATGACCATAATCCTTCGCTCACACAATACTGCTACCAGCCCATAGAGGTGTCTGTGCCCATTCCCTGCTCTCTGCCTTGCACACACTCACACACTTTATCCATCTCACAACTTGCACAGATCCTTTTTTTGTTAAATACCTTCTTTCAAATACACTCTCTATTTTATGTTCACCCTCACCCTCAACTTCACCCTCACCATGCCCAGAGGAAGCAGCCGCGTTTAACCGAGAAAGAGTTGATAGTGTTTGCAGATGAAATCATCAGAGAAGAGCCACATTTATCTGGGACCCTAGTCCAACAGACCCTCCTCACCCAGAAAAATAGGATGTGGGACAGGATAGTCAGCATATCAAGGTAAGGTGGTATGAAGTCAGATGGATGGTCTGAAAACTGTGTGCAGAAGAACATCTGAATGCACAACGGACTGATGGAGGCCCTCCTGCACCACCTGTGCACTTTACTTCCTGGAAGGAGAAGGTGTGTGCTGTCCTTCTGCCAGAGAGCATGTATGGATTCACAGAAGGACCAGAGTCTGGTAAGTAGCTACTCCACATTCCACTAAAGTTAGCAATTACACCTCTACAGACATCACTGTAAATGACAGTTTTTTTACAATTTAAATAAACAATAGTCAATGAGCATGTGATGTGTATGTCATATAGATAAACCACAAACCTGCAATGAAAATGAAAACTCTTAAAACTATTACTATCTACACACTTTTTTAAAACTCACAGCAAGGCTTTGTGCTCCAAACACCAGTCCCTAGTGTCAGTCATCTTGCCAGCACATTTCCACTCACTCTCAGGAAAGCTGAGTCCTAGGTAGGCGGGTTGGGATGGGTGGGAAGGTGTATGTGGGCACAGGCCTGATGGGAGTTGTAGTGACAGCAAACACTCCTCCTACCCCCACACAGCATATCAAGCTAACCTGGAAGTCTGCTTTCCTGGCAGTGAGTGGAAATGTACTAGCAAGATGGCTGACACTGCTGCATGGTGTCTCGAGCAGAAGGCCTTGATAGGAGTTGTGGTCAAGTCAGACAAGAGGCATCACTGTCAGACATCCTAATAGTACATTTCGAACCACTGTGAGGAAAGCATTGTTTATGCTGGGCTGTTAGGGCTGGGTGGGAAGGTGTTTGTAGGACAGGGCCTGATGGGAGTTGTAGCCATTGCAAATACACCTCCTCCCCCCCAGCCAACTCCTCTGTGCCTGTGCCTACCTCACAATGAGGGCAAGCTGGCTGACACATGCTTGGCTGACACGTGCTTGGTGCTGAACATAAAGCCAACTTCCGTCAAGGTTTTGTGCTCCACACACCATGCACCAGTGTCAGACATCTTGATGGTACACTTCCATTCACTGTTAGGTACCATTTGGCACAGGCAAGCTGTTTGGGCTGAGAGGGAGGAGGTCCTGTCCTAAACACACCTTCCCACCCAGCCCAAACAGCACACCTGGAACTATGCTGTCCCGGATAGTGAGCGTAAATGTACTGGGAAGATGGCTGACACTGGGGACTTGAGAGTACATTTCTACTCACTGCCAGGTAAGCATAGTTTCGGGTGGGCTGTTTGGACTGGGTGGGAGGGTGTGTGTAGGACAGGACCTGATGGGAAATGTAGTCATTGCAAATACTACCCATCCTAACCAGCCTAACAAGCCCACCTGGAACTATGCTTACCTAACAGTGAGGGGATATGTACTAGGAAGATGGCTGGCACTGGAGACTAGTGATTGGACCACAAGGCCTGGATGGGAGTTGGGGTCAACACAGAACACAGGCACCAGTCTCAGACAGGTTACCATTTCACTTTTCCTCATTGTCAGGACAACACTCTTCTTGGTGGGCTGGGTGGGAAGGTGTGTGGAGGACAGGGCCTGATGGGAGATGGAATCAGTGCAAACACTCCTCCTCCCACCCAGCACAAACAGCACCCATGGAACTATGCTTACCTGACAGTGAATGGAAATGTAGTAGCAAAATGGCTGACACTGGTGTCTAGTGTTCGGAGCACAAGGCCTTGATGGGAGTTGGCTTCAAGTAAAAGACCATGCAAAAGTTGCAGCCATCTTGCAAGTCCATTTCCACTCACTGTCAGGTTATCATAGTTTCAGGTGTGCTGTTTGGGCTGGGTGGGAAGAGTGTGTGAAGTACAGGGCCTGATGGGAGATGTTACCATTGCAAATACTCCTCCTGCCACCTAGCACCTAAAGCGTACCTGGAACCATGCTTTACTGACAGTGAGTGAAGGTGTACTATCAAGATGGCTGATACTGGGCATGGTGTTTGGACCACAATTCCAGGATGGGAGTTGTGGTCAACTCAGACAATAGACACCAGTGTCAGACATCTTGATAGTGCATTTGCATTCATGGTCAGAAAAGCAGAGTGCCAGGGGGTCTGGCTGGGCTGGGTGGGAAGGTGTGTGTAGGACAAAACCTGAGTCAGTGCAAACACTGCGCATCCCAAACAGCCCAACAAGCCCACCTGGAACTATACTTATCTGACAGCAAGGGGGTGTGTACTAGAAAGATGGCTCACAGTGATCCCTGGAGTCTGCATCGAGCACGACTACCATCATGGCTTTTTGCTCCAAAGACCAGTCCTCAGTGTGAGCCTCCTTGCTAGTCTATTCTCCACTCACTGTCAGTTAGCCATAGGCCCAGATGAAGTGGTTGTGCTGTGGGGGGGATGAGTGTTTTTCATTACTCCAACTCCCACCAGGCAATGTCATAGACACACTCGTCCCACGCATTCCAAACAGAACCCCTGTGATTTTGTTTTCCTGAGAGTGACTGGAAATGTACTGGCAAGATGGCTGACACTGGGGCCTGGATGGGAGTTGTGGTCTAGTCAGACACCAGTCCACAATGTCAGCCATCTTGCAAGTAGATGTCCACTCACTGTCAGGGAAACCGAGCTACAGCTCCACTGGTTGGGCTGGGTTGAAAGGTGTATGTAGGACCGGGCCTGATGGGAGTTGGAGTAAGAGCAAACACTCATCTACTCATCCATACACCCAGCACAACCACTTCATCTGAGCCTATGGCTACCTGACAGTGAGTGGAGGTGTACTAGCAAGATGGCTGACACTGGGGACTGCTGTCTGACCCTATCACAACTACCAAATTGGACCTTGTGCTCCAAACACTAGGCATACGTGACAACCATCTTGTAAGTACACTTCCCATCATTGTCTGGACAACATTCTTCCCGGTGGCCTGGTTGGGCTGGGTGGGAAGAAGAGTGTAAATTCCAGAAATAGACCATCAGCACTCAAACCTCAGCTCATGAAATTAGCTTGTCAAAAAATAGCAGAAAGCAGAGTTTGTGATCTTATCTGACTATGGAGACAAATTACAGAATACATGATCTGTGTAGGCACAAAGCTAAGCAGTCACACATTTGGCTCATTATAGGCATTCACTTGTGTGTCATGAGATGAGAACAATAAGCACCTCACTCATACCATGACCACACAATTCAAGGGAAATCAACAGACTGTGAGTCTGTAGACAGCCATACCTATTTGACTGATGACAGATGGACTAAGCCCAGTACACAGACCTGACAAACTCCAACATTGGGAACTAAAGAGTACGTATGGCAACGTTAAACTACAGATGTGGAGAACACCTACCCACCAGTGTCATCCACAGAGTGTCAGATACCAGTCAATGTCTTTGGACATGTAACGAGAAATAAACACAACATGCCCATTTATGCACATAGGTGCACATGTTCACAATCCACATCTTTTCATTGTTCTCCAAAAACATAGGCCAGCATCATGGATGAAGGAGGCCAATCTATCTTCATTAACTTATTGTTAGATTCAGTCATCTATGTAATGGGTATGATTTGAGGTGCAGTGGACATTCACACTAATGATTGTGTCATTTCTGTACCCACAGGATGAGCTGGGAACATCCCTGGACCAAAGGAGGACAGTCACTCCCAGACTCTGGCCAACCAGGAGCTCTCTCCGGCAATGCAGACTCTCACACATTCCCGAATGACGAGGACCAACCTGGTCCATCAGGTTTGGGTTGGCACACAGCACCAGCAGCTACAGCAGGATCCACTGCGACCACTCCCACCTCAGCTGACAACACCCAGCTGACCCCTACGCTAACGGACACAGCAGCCCGGGACACCGCCAGCAGCACAGCAACACAGAGCACTCTGGAGTTGACTGACAACAACACCCACGCCAATGAGGAAGGAGGCTCAGTGTTGACTGTGCCACCCACAACTGGGCCTGTTCGGGTGGGTAGGGGCGGTGGAAGGAGCCTAGTGGATCTTCGCTCTTGAGCAGCTGGTGCTGCCGATAATGATCACCCAATACTCTCCCTGGTGATCAATGCCTACCAGGCTTACCAGGGAGAAATGGGCCAGGTACTAGGGATCCTACGTAACATCAAGCAGCTGTAGGTAGGCCAAAACCAACAGCTGGACACTTCTAATTAAAAAATTAGCATTGGTACCAGCCTCCACCAGCTTGCAACTCACTTGACCACACCTCCCTGTGTGCCCACAGCATCTGGTGCATCAACATCTGCACAAGTCACCGGGAGGGACGTGGACTCTGGCAGAGAGTCCCCAGTACCCCAGGAACCTGCAGCTGTGGGTCCCCCAACCAAACGTGGGAAGGGTCGTCTGCGGAAAAATCCGTGAGAGTCGGATGGCAATGCACCACCCCCAGGAAGTGACAATGTGCCATTGATATCATCCAGTGTGTGCCAAGCATTCACTTTGTTGACTGTCATCAAGAACTGTCCGACATTGGACACAGTTGGACTTTGGACTCAGATAACTGTGGCTTTACCTTGGAGAATTTCATCTACAAACACTATCAACTCCTATCTGCACGGTCTTTGTGAGCACACTACCATTGTGTGGCTTTATTTTCTCACTTTAGGCACAAAAATAAAACACTTTACACCAAAATAATTGTTCCTGTTGTGCCTTTGATTTCCAAATGTAATGACCCACAAAATCACAAAGAAGAAAGTGTCAACAACATTGGCAACAAATTACTTCCAAAAAGTAAACTAAGGGCTCATGAGTAAATGTACCTTGGCACAGCATGATAGATATACACAACCAGGTTATCACACAACCCGTAGTAAACAGTACAGGTTCACTGGAATGTCAATTGTCTACAAAACTTTCACAATTTGCCAGCGCAATCAACAATCATTGTTAGCATACCAGCTCATCATAGTCAAATTTTGATTTGATACGTCTTTGTACGTGTGATAACAGACAAGGCACACCTCAATGTGGAACACAGGTTTATTCTCCATATATAACCTGGTGCCTGAACACAAAGTCACATCACATCACACAGTACTGAAAGGCATTAAAAACAAAATTAACTGACTATCATGTCTGAAGGAAGTATGTGCCAGGGGAGTTCAGCAACAGTTCTGTCAAGGCATCATGTGTGTGGTGAAGTCCCAACTTGCAAGTCCACTCTGTAGATGACATGACAATGTACCCTGGTAAGAAAAAACATAGAACAGAGTCAGGAAATCAGGAATAAGGTAGGACAATTCTGAAAACGATGTCATCTAAAGCACAAAAATGTCAGTGTGAACACTAGCTAGGCTTCATGGTAACACTGTACATGTCAATCTGCCCATTTCAAAGACCCATCTTAGAAAAAACCTCAGGACAATTATTAGACACGCACAACCATACATACACATTGTCCACCAGCACCACAACAACAAACAATTGGGGTTAATCACCTCCTCTCATTGCATATCTACAGTCATGTGAAAAAGTTGTGGATAAGCTGTTGTCTCAAATCCATGCCATCATCATCACCACTGTCATCATGGCCCAGTCCTAGATCCTCCCTCGGTTGTACCTGTTGGTCTCCGTTGTCCACTATCTGAGGTATGCCGATACATATTTCCACATTGTGTAACATGCAGCAAGCCGTGATGATCTGGCACACCTTCAATGGGGCATATTGGAGGGCTCCTCACTTACTGTCCAGACAGCGGGATCTTGTCTTCAGGAGGTTAAAACTCCACTCCACTATCCGCCTGGTCCTACTATAGTCCTCATTAAAGCACACTTCTGCTGTGGTGACTGGGTTGTGCAGTGGTGTCAGTAACCATGGCTGGTTGGAGTATCCAGTGTCTGCTACATTAAACACATAAAAGACTTCAGTTATCTGACAACAGATCACTATCTGACATACAACCAACACACACTGCAACATACCCATACAGCATCACCTACCAATAAGCCAGGCTCGGTCAGGTTGCAGTTGACTCATCAAACATGGGATGACGCTGTTTGACAGGATTTATGCGTCATGTGCCGAGCCAAGGAAACAGGCACAGACGTGTGAGATGGTGGAGTAGTGTGGCTCACTGGTTAGAGGCAGCAGACCCAGAAGGAGAGGATGGCCTGGGACCAGGGTTCAATTCCCGACGCGGCAGGGTCGTGGACCATGGCCAGCGGACTCGATAATTCTCGCCTCGGTGCCTACTCTAACCAGAGATCACACTCGGCAACTCTGGGCATTAGCTTGCCTCATCTCCACAACGGCCCCCCACATTCGCCGGGGATGCCTGGTTTCACCTTGGAGATACCCAGGAGGGACCATCTCACAGGGATAGCCAGGACGGGTTCCCCAGCGGTCTACAGCACCACGACGCCTCAGGGCAGCAGTGCGCTTTACAAAAAACACATTACATTACATGTCAACCAAACACACCACCTGGACATTTATGGAGTGGTAATGGTTGCAGTTGCGATAGACCTATTCATTGGCTTGTGGTGGGATCAACGCAACATGGGTGTCATCAATTGCTCCAATGACATGGGGTATCCATTCTAAGGCTTAGAAGTCACCCTTGATGTCAGACAACACACCCCGAAGGACATTGCTGAACATGGGCTGTGACATTCCACTCGCTGTTGCCACTGTGTACTGGAATGTTCCAGTGGCAAAGGAATGCAATGCTGTCATCACCCTCAGCCTGGGGCTCAGTGCTGTTGGATTAGTGCGACCAGACTTCAAATGAGGTGCCAACTGCTGGCACAACTCATCAACTGTAGCCCTTGTTAAACAATATTTCTTGATTATATCCTATACTTCCATTGTTTGTAGGTCTAGAAAGGGCCTGTACACTGGAGGCTGTGTTCGATACCTATGTGTAGAGTGTAAACACAGTTGGTGTTAGTTCACAATGTAACGAGCAGCATGCACTTCGACTAACAGCAAATCAAAAATGACCACACCTAAACCTGGATGTTAATGGAAATACACATTTCAATGAATGAGGTTGACCTCACATACATATCACAGCATACTGACCCCTGTGGACATGTTTCCAAGGTATGGTGACACAGTAATTAGAGCACAGCAGTGTAAACTTCACTAGTGTCTGTCACTGTTCATGTAAATCAAGCATAACCTACACAACAACTCATAAACATTAAACCTAGATTTAGGTTGTGAAAACATTCATATGGTTCAAATGTACCCACAAAGGGATCATGTAATGCCTTATATGTGAGACACCACATACACAGCGTCTCACAATGTAAAGTATGCACACTATTGTCACAGGGTGGACAATGTCATGTTGTCACGTCTACATTACAGAAACAATTACATACACAAACCATTAACTATGTAGAGTTCCATGTGATGCGGTTAGCCACTTAAGTGTAGGACACAAAGATAGACTAGTAAATCACACATAAAAACTACGCTTATGTGGCTGCTTAATGTCACTGTGTAGTAATTCCTTGGTAAATCCATTATCCAGGAGTTTAAAAAAACACCACCTTTTCGGTCTCACATCACACGGATTGCACACTGGGGCACACTGTCCCATAATGCAGTGACTAGGTAAAGACTGTACTTGAATTGCCCCAATAATGCATTTTGACTGTGGCCATGCCTAAGAGGCTAAATGGAGTTGTTTGTTTTCCTGTTGGTATGAGCCTCCTAATCAATGTGTCATATGCCCCTTAAGGTTCGGTCCTCATGGGAGTGTGAGCGATTCAGTTAGATGTCCTTTTCACCAGGAAAAAGCTGCCTCCAGCCATGTATTTTCACATTAATACAACATTTCCAAAAGTGTTTGCCCTACTGACCGATTATTCAAAGGACGCTGTAGGCGCATCATAACCGATTCAGACGCAGCCATTGGCTGTTAACTCCCATTGGTAATGTATCAAAGTCTCTCGTGGTTCGATGATATTTTTATAACCGCGCGGTAGGCCTGTCATCTGTATCAATGTAATGGATTGACCGATTCGGAAAATGTGACCAACGCGAACCTATTGCTTTGGACGCATGGACTGAAGACTACCTCTACGTTTTAGATATAAGTCTGTCTGTTCCCTAGATTCTTCACTTGCCTGCAGTACCTGCATTATTCCTGCACCTCCCCATCTCTTTGCTGCTGTCCTCTGCGAGCTACTATGGCACGTACAGAGGGCCGGGCCCCAGCCTTCACCCAGGAGGAAAACCAGATGCTGCTGGACACCCCCAGCCTCTGTACAGGCAGCTCTATGGCAAACAAGAGGAGAAGGTGAGTGATGATCACACTGCATTGTCATTTGACATGTTCAATAACCATGCACTACTGGCATTAGGAATCTCACAGACAAGCATGTAAACTGTTTAGTTGAAAGTTTCAAAGTGTGTAGATAACTGGTCTGGGCAAGTACACTGCTGTAGAAGTGTATGTACTGGTGTAAACATCTTATCACTGTTCTCATGGGATGGAGTCCTCATTGTACACAGGAGAACTGCACATAATGCCACTTGCCAACCCCTTAGACATTGTTGCCAATCTGACCATGACCTATGTGTATCAGTTTTCGTCTCAGAAACATGTTGCATTTGAACTAAGGGTCTGCAACCATGTCATCCTTCCAGGTCAAGTCCCATTAGCAGGCCGAGCTGTGGATGACCATCGCCTGGAAAGTGCGCTCTGTGGGGGTCGCCAATCGGCGCACCCATCATTGTCGCAAACGGTGGCAGGACCTGAGAGGCTGGACGAATAAGATTGCAGAAGTCCAGCTGGGCCTGTCACCTCCAGGAAAGAGGGGCACCCATCGAACCCTGACCCCACACATGCTCCACATCCTAGCGGTTGTCTTCCCTGACCTGAATGGGAAGTTGAAAGCCACACAGCAGCAAGGAGGGGGTGAGTATGTGCCTTTTTGCACAATGTTTTTAACCATGCATGTTGACGTATCTTAGCCTGCTGGCCCTTTTACAGGTTGTAAGAAACACAAAAACACTGTTCATTGTTAAAGAATGCATATGCACAAGGATAAGTAGATGCCTGGTTATGCCCCTTTCATCTGGAACATGTGAGGAAAATATGTTCAGGGTCGTGACAGTAGTGCCATGCTCATGTGATCTGAACGCATTACGAAAACATGTGCATGGAGATAACCTTCAGGAATATTGCGATTGCTCAACATGAGCCAGCACATTGACTAATGTCTGAACTGTTCTCTGAGTGGTCACACCAAATCTGTGAAGTATGTTGTGTTGGAGCGCTCAACTGTAAAAAGCCCATGCTATACATCCCGGTAGCAGGTGATGTCAATGTTGAGGTCTTGGTTAGTTTTGTACTGTCAGTGTGCCAATGTTAGGTCCCAGCCATGGTGCTCAGTGTATTCCAATGTATCCCATGGGCTAAATGCAGGTTTGCTAACTCAGGTCACCTGTCACACTGGCATTTCATTGGCCTTTCACATGATTGGGTATAAGATGCCATTCTCTTTAATCCAAAGAATTAGCCCATGTGCCTAACACTGTAATGGTGACATTTTTATGATAGAGATCACCTCTTAGATATTCTTCTTAGATAATCATCCACCTAAAACTGCACCAAAATTAGCATGCGTTACAAGATACTCAACAGCTAATGAACAAGTACGTCAAATAATATGCGCCAATTGGCACATTATGAATACCAACTCAGATGAAAATGACAATCTGCCACGTCTGGTGTTTGCACATCGAAGTAATAAAAATCTGAAGGACCAAATTGTCTATACGTGCATCAATACAAAACAACTTTTTATCCAAAAAACAATAGATGGTGAAAACCCAATCTGTGGGAATAATAAATGCTCCCAATGCAAGGCATGTGAATTAGCAATAATAACTGATGCATTTGAACATAATGGACAAACAATTACACTAAAATAATTTACAAACTGCAAAACAAAAAACATTGTTTATCTGTTTTTATGCACATGCAGATTGGGCTATGTCAGCGTAACATCTAGAACATTAGCCACACGACTGACAGAACAACGATCAGTGACACGGACATAAAAGATCGCTGCCCCTTTAGTGAAACACTAAATGGAGGTAGGACACAGCCCTGAAGACATTAAATGGCTTATCCTGGAAAAAATAAACATTAAAGCAGGTACTGATACTGATGCTATTAGAAAAAGTAGAGAAGTATTTTGGATATTTATTTTGGATACAGTCAAGCATGGTCTAAATCAGGAGATTCCATGGGAACAGGCAATATGATACAATGCTGGCTAAGTCTTTTAGGCTATACATAGTAACCGTTCTCCAATCCCTTGGTCCACTTTAAATATTCTGATAATCTGTACCTACTTTAGTGAAACATAGTTCTCATTGTCACCTGCTGTATCCTCCACATCCTGATGTAACTTTTTATTCTCATTTTTTATGTCTCGCCTGATCCAGCGCATGCGCTGGTCTGGCAGGGACATTTTGCATGCGCGTTTTCCAAGTGCTGCCTGTGGCCTAAAGCTTGCATGCACGTGAGCGTGCACGCGTGCAGCCGCCATGTGTCTCACCCTGCTTGATCGCGTCCGCGATAACTTTCACTTTTGCGGGCCGTGCGGCCTTGTCATTTTCACGGCCGCACGGCCAATGCTTGTTTTCTTTATCTACATTTTTCCCTTGTCTTTCTTATGGCTAACTAAACTTATTATTATACATGTACTGCTTCTTTATTTATTTTGCTTTCTCTACCCAACGTATTCCACTTTTTACCCACCAGTCTATTTGTCATCTTCATTTTCCTCCACCTTTGCAAACTATTGCAAGCCCTTATAGGTTTTCATAACTAGATTGAGGCTTTTTTTAATCTCACTAAGCCATAGCACTTATCGTGACCCAATCATTCCCTGAAGTTCCGACCTGTGCCACTGCACCCTTTTAATTTTATCCGCACTGTTACCTGGATGAAACAGGATCTGCAAGCCTTTGTTTCATACTGCACGTCTCCACAAATGCGCTGAGAGAGTGTATTTAGCTACTCCCAGCAGCGATCCTTAGATCTTTGGCTTATTAACTTTAGTTAGGCAATTTGTTGTCAGATTCTCATGCACCATTTTATTCCCTTGTACTATTTACACGATTCCTAGCAACCTTTGGTGGTGGTTACTTTGTTTCTTCGCCAGTGGCACACCACAAATCAGATCTCCCGCTTCAGCCTGCATTTCACCTATTTTTAAGAGCAAGGCATACCTCCCCTAAAAAAGAGGAACAAATAAAAAGAAGGAATTCAAGAGCCAATAATGAAAAACAGACAAATTGAGTTTCACTTTCAGCAGCCTTCCACTATTATGTTTGGCTAATTTATGAGGCCTTACTAAATATAAGAATAAAAAAATATACACTAAAAGAATAGCAAGCGGCCCGCCTTGCATTATCCTCAACCTACAATGCACCTCTTAGCATGACGGCCTCAGAAAAGCTTAACAATGAGAACTTCTGTCCTACCCTAACCATGAGCTCCTCTACCCCAACTGAGTCTATGAACCCAAACTTTTAGGATTGGCTCCCCGCTCCCCTTGTGGTTGACGTAGTACATTGATAATTTTCCTCCCCCTGGAAAAATCTGTAAGTGGCACCCTTCACTCTGAATACCCTCCATACCTCACAAGGTGTGCTCTACATCTCCATACCATATTTCCTGACCTCATTTCCTTGTGCGAGCAAATGTCCTTTTCTTTCCCCTTAGTCTGTCCGATCGTTGTGCCTTTCAGACTTGCTCTGCTTCCATTCTTGCCAATTGCTGTGGTTATCTGGAAAGCTTTGCAAAAGTGCTTCTGTTAACTCATATATTGCCAGAGCTAATGAGCGTAAAGTATCCCAATACAGCTTACTGTCTACAGGAAGCTCTATGACCTATCTCTGCACCTTTGTGACATAAGCTGTTGCTGCAATTGCACATTGCTATGGTTACCAGAGTTGCCTTATAGCAAATCTATTCTATCACATATCTGCAGAGCCAATGAGAGCATACAAACCTACATTGCTGGCCAAACTTATTCAGGTTTCCTTAGTTACTGACAGAATCTCATCTGAAACCTCAACATGAATGCAATGAATTTCCAGTATATAAATTATGAGAATTGATGCTGTGCTGTTGTATTAAAATTCCTCAATTTTTGTTGCCACCCCCGTAATCTGTTTGCCAAAAAGGCTTGTGTTCTGCAACCAAATGCAGAAGTAGGATAGGACTCTCCTAAGATGTTAGCTGTTTCCTTCCTTAGTTTAGACATAATGGATTAATTAATGCTTAATTCTCATTTACAGAAGTTATTGTGCCATTTTATTCAGTCACACATACCTTGATATGCTTCTGTTAGAATTAGCCAGTATGTTAAGTAGTTACTGATTTAAGAATTCAATAGCAAATAAAACTGAATTGGGACACATTGTGATGTGTGCTTCGGATTCTATCATTCTAACTGTACCCACAGAGAAAGATCTAACCGACCTCATTAACACAGGCTAGAAAAGGCCTACACTGACTTGGTGCCTAAAATCATAGAGAGGTGTCACATTAAATTCTCTCTTTCCCTACTCTAATTCTTCCCTTCAAGGCAGAAGAGAGTTTGTGGAGGCCCTTCACTCTGGGTGGGGGAGCCAGAAGGAGAGATGCAATCGATATGATAATGGAAAAAGCCAAATTGATTTAGTTGAAGCAAGTTGCGAGTTCCCGAATTGAACTGAATACAAAACCTGGAACTATTTATCCTTAAAAAGGAACTGAGGTTTTTATCTCTATGAGATTTGTTAAGGGTGTTGTAACATTTGCCTCTTTTTAGGTCAAGCCTAGCGCTGCTCTAGGAGATGACCTTTAGAAATTGGTCTGCTCTTTTCCACACACTTGTGCATGTAGTGGCATCCACGTTGCGGGAGCGAGCAGCGGAGCACAGGGGCCATCTGTTTTCAATTAGCATGGCTGCGTGCGCTTGTTGACACTCCTATACTCTCGTTCTCACCCTCGCTCTCCGAAAACCTCCTCCCCTACCCCTTCCTTTCCTCCCCCGGATGCAATGACAGAAGCATATACCTTATTGTGCTTCCTCTGTTTATAGTACAGCAATCCTTGCACTCATCAACAACGATATTTACCCAGCCCTCCTAATCATATTGAATCAGAGTAAAGTAAGTACTATGCCTCTCTTACTATAATCCAAACAAACCTGATAGCTAGTATGAATAGAGCATATATTATCAATATTTAGTAGCTACTTTCGCTACTATATATTGCCAATACTGCAACTTCTTCATTTTTACCCAATAAATATATATCTGTGTGTTTTGTTTTCCCCAGTATTGGAATAAAAGACAAAATAAACATTCATTGCACTTTGTACATTACCACGATAGTCTGTTTTCATCTGTCATGATGAATTACAATCCTTATTGCCAGGACTGACATACAGGTATATAAAAGAATAGCTTATTAGACCTTTATATGTTGCCACATGCACTAAATATATTCCTTCATTTAAGCCTGTTTTGTCTTCCATTTCTAGCATATCTTTATAAAAGACGATGAATATACACTTAACACTGAATGATAATACAATAGTGTTTCTCTTGCGTTCTCATCCTAACCAAAGTTTTTGGCAATTGAGGTAAATATCAGCTAGACGCCTAGGCACTCTGTTTTGAAAATGCAAGGAAATCTGTGATTCCACCAATACGTGTCATTCATTTCCTCAGGTCTAGATAACATATCAAGAATTGTATAGTTTTCATTGATCCTAAAACATGACTGGTTTTTGTATAACCATCAACAGTAGGTAATACTCAAGCATGGGATCATGTCACGAGTAGGTATCTATGGCTTCATTCTGTTTCTTCACTATCTTATATATACATTCTGATTTCTCTCTTACTATACACTCTGGGTTATCCTTTACCACCATCTTTCATATTTTACTTCTATAAACCTAATTTCATTCTGCAAACCTTGCTATATAGTATTTAATTACCTATCTTGTGTCATTTCCTCTTTCACTTTGTTGTTCTTATCTATTCAATGCAAACGTTTTTTACTGTTGATTAATGCCTATTGCATTTTCACTGTATCTCAGAAAGAACCTCCTTTTCTCATAAGGCAACAATTTTCATTCACAGATTCCTCAATTGTTCCAACTGTGGCCCTCTTCCTGACGAAGGCACCCATGTGTGCCGAAACACGCCTACAACACCACCAGTCATTTGAATTTGTGACACTCAGTTTCAAATTGAATCTATTTCTTATGCTTTGTGTCAACTTATCATCTTTGTGTAAAATGTTACTATTTCAATAATGTTTTTAAACTGCATTTAATTTGAATGGGAGTATGATTGAAGGACATGAAAGTGAATGTATGAATACCACAGGTCATCTAATTGTGAATTTAAGTAATGGTAATTTGTATTTTTGATAGTTTTTGTTGCCTTGATTCTTTCTAATTCTTATTGCTTATGTATTAGAACTAATTATCATATTCATATGGTTGCCGTAAATCTGTACATTGGTTGAATTTTCCCTACCTTAAGGAACCTCACCTAAGTAGTAGGGGGGCCTCTCCTTTTGTGCATGGTGACAACACATGACATTCTGTGGCAAACAAAGGTGGTCACTGGTGGAAACAGGGCTGGAATTGTAAGGCATGATGTTACATACACACTCACAATGGTTCCAGAGGTAAATGCTCTGGACTATTCATACTTGATGCCTTTTTAAATATGTTTGATGCATCACTGTTAGATTCAGAGATTTCACACGTGTCTCATTTGGAAGTAATTAAACAAAATGAGATGGTAAACACGGGCAATTGAAGCTGTACAAAGTGTGCACGATGGCAAAAAGAAGTGAGGGACATTCAGACTTGGCCTCTACAAACGTGGACCTCTGCAGTGTGGACAGAATGGTATAAAATGTTGACTAAACTTTTAAAGAAAATATGTTCATTACTAATATTATTTACAGATGATGCACCCAGATGGCCCAGTGGCATAGTGATCCACCTAAATCATTGTGAAGATGCAGTCATTGGACTTGGCAGTGTGTTGAGCATTGTTCATATGTGAAATTGGTGAGATGATCCAATGTGCACAACATTCTGATTCATCTTCCTAACACTGTGCATAGATGACATAAGACTGTGGGCCACATACCTCTCACCCTAGGTATGCCTACTACCTTGGTGTCTCCACAGTAAGAGTTAGATGTGTGACCTTACAGGAAGGAACTTAAGCTACAAAACAAATTAGCACAATCACTGTTATCTATGTGATATGACTTATGCAATGACTACGCCAACTTGATGTATGACAGTTATGACCTGTAACATTAGACACAATGGTTCCCAAATTGATGACTAGGGATTGCAGAATGGATACCATGTCTCAACTCAATTGTTTGACTCCTATTCCCATTGTGAGGTCTAAAATCCCTGGCATTAGATGAGACAGGTATGTCATGAAACAAGACCTTCAGTAGCGAAAGACAATACATCACCTGGTACATATTGAAGAAGTGGACTTAGTGGTTGTGGATTTTTATATTGCTACACCCTAATGTCGCAGACAACATCATGTGTGAAGGTGCATAGGTCAACTTGCGTACTAACATGTGGTATTTACGGAACAGTATCAAAAGATAATTGCACAAGTCCAAATTATGTAGTTATGTAGATTTGTGACGATACCTATGTGTCAAGTACATACGGATGACTCATGTGATTTATTTTCCCACAGATTCAGAACTGGCCAGTGGAGGAGGCAATGCCACTGAATAAGAGGAAGCAGCTCTCCAGACTGGTTCCAGTGCTAAGTTCGAGCAGAAGGAAACCAGTGGCACGGAGGGTGAGGTGAGCCTCACTGAGGGCACGTCGGACACAACATCCGTTGGATCTCCAACCAGCTCAAGCTGCAGAGAGGACTCCCATGTGGTGGTGGATGACCCAGGGACTGAATCCTCTATATCCAAGTACTCCACTACCCCTACCATCTCCACCCTCCCAGGTGCTCTCCAGCCCATTGTCCGTGGCCGCTCCCCTAGAAGGGGAGGCATCTCCTTCATGCCAGAAACCTCACCCCTGGCCCCTGTTTCCCCTGCTGCCCTGAGTGTTAAGGCCATCAACATCCTGAGACAGATCTCTGTGGGTCAGACAGTAGTGCTGAATGTCCTACAGGTGCATACCAATCATCTCACACAAATGGTATCAATCCTGGAGGGCATTCACTCTGACATGTCTGCCCTACAGAGATCCAACCAGGCTCTGGCCTCCACACTGATGGCAGCAGTATCCCAGCTCCAGCTGTCCCATCCTCCACCCCCTCCTGCCTCTTCCCCATCCACAGTCCCAACTACCCTCCTTGACACAAGCACATGCAAACATAGGCATGCATCCGCATCAACAGCCACACGCAGCACACAAACATACACAGAAAAATCCACAAGCACGCACACTCACAAAACAGACAGGACATTCACCCCTACAGACATACCACCACAAACCACACCAACATCCACAGACACTCTGCAGATCTCACAACTCTTCCTCTACAACCCCCACCCTTGCCTCTCCTCTTACCCCCTCTGACCAGACACTTCACCTCTTTGCCCTAGACCTCTTCTCTACCCATACCTACCAACCCCTTCCCAAGAAAAAGAGGATTTTCACTCCCCGGCCCTGCCATCTCACTCTGCCCCCTCTCCCCCACCCACTGAGAAAAATAACCCAAAGTCAACCCCCAGAAGAAAATCACCCCGGTCTATGAAAACCCAACACCCTCCAACAAACCCATACTTCCCCACACCAGACCAGAACCTCGACACCCCCAAAAAAAAAAAGTCACATCCCCTTCCTATTCCCATTCACATCATTGCCAATTAAAAAATCCACAAACTTGTAAAGCCCAGCCCATTCCACCCTCCATCTGGCCCTCCCACTGCAGTTGTCCCACCCCCTTCCATCTGACCCTCCCACTGCAGTTTTCCTACTCCCTTCCATCTGATCCTCCCACTGCAATTGACACGCGCCCCCCTCCATCTGACCCTCCCACTGCAGTTGTCCCACCCCCCTCAATCTGACCCTATCACTGCAGTTGGCCCACCCCCTCCCGATTCCATCCCATCCAAAAACCAAACCAGTCCTCCCTGGTTTTGTCCCTTTGGTGCCTGGCCTGCCCCATATATGCCCCTCCTGTGGGAGGTGTCCCCTTGCAGGAGAAGTGCAGGCAAGCAATGAAGGCCATGATATTTTTGTACTATTAAAGCCATGAGCTATATTGGACTGGCCATTGCCCTTTTTCTTAACTCACTATCCGACTTATTTTTCTGATTAAAGCATTTTCTATTTTTCATTTCATATCCTCAAAATGGATTTCTGGTTAGCTGTCATTCATGTGTAACTTGTGATGTAAGTATGCAATGATGTTAGTTTGGCGTGGATTGTAGATGGTCCATAGACTACAAGCCCTTGGTTAGTATGTATCTATATTTTTGTGCCTAGGTTGGCTATGAGTGTGACATGAAGTCACAAAGCTTTGTTTAGGAAAACACACTTCCACATGGTTCATGCTTTAAAATGTCAACATAGTGCTAGTGTCGCAATGTGCAACAGTTTAGGAGAAGCATGCTGCATAATTTTGTAGTGTGCTGATAGACCACTATCTCATCAATACACCTGGATACATAGGCACTTTGACTACAAGGTCGTGATTTTGGACACACCCATGTACACAAAGTAATGGTATAATACGTGTCTATTTAGTGATGGACCCATGTCTGTCTTCTATAGATCTGGTAGATTTGCTAAGATTGCCTGCCACTGTAGGCTAATGCCCTTCAAGGCTGTGGACCCATCTAATAGATTTACTGTGCCCATGGTAGGCATTATTCTGACAGTGTCCCGAGCCAGTTGCCTCCCAGGACTCCACTTTCTGAAGATTTTCTTGTTAGTCAAGGTGTCTGAGGTCTGTATTGTCCAGGCCCTGTACAATGAGATGTCAGTCATTCCAACCTGATTTCGTTTGCGGACATCATGTGGATGGTGTGTCCAGGACATGTCTCAGTAAGTTACAGTGTTTAACAGACACAATTGTTGGAGGTGTTAGTTGCATGTGTACACAACGTTTGGTGCATGAATGGTTGTCTCACAATTAGAATGCGAGTGATGACACGCGGTGATTGTAGAGTTGTATAGTACCTAGTGTTGTAATGTGCATCTCATTTTGGCCTTATGAAACAAGTAGAGTGTGAGAGTCTGGCCATTTCACAATTCAGAGAAATGGACTCTGCCACATCATGCTCATTTGATGTTTCTTTGGATTCTGTATTGGGGCACATACAGCTATGTGTTTGCTCCTACAGCCAGATATATGATGCACCAGACCAGAATATGTTAAGCAGAGGTATGGGGATGAATGGTCTATCCCAGGCTGATGTTAGTTGCAATATGTTGTTCAAGCTTTGAAGTTATTATTTGTGCAAAAAGTGACTTTGAGTGTGTCTACATGGCCAGAGAGGATGCGTGACAAGCTAACTCTAACCAAGACACAATGAATGGTATTTCAGGCTTGTGTTTTTGTTGTTTGTTCAACTTTTCTTTCAATTGTGATAAGCTTTATGTTGTTGATTCAATGAAACCCACTGTGTATCCTGGTCTGACAAGGGTTTGTTTGTGTGTCGTCATAGGGATATGTATCATGAGTCTGTGTCTACCTTTTCCACCCAACTGAGCAACTTGCTAGTGCATTTCACATATGGGCACAAGTTCTAAATGTTGTTCTTTCAGGCATATGATTCAGATGGGAATATGACACACCTAACATTGTACCTAAGATGGCAGACAGTTTGTATTTGCCAAAGGTTGTAATAGTCATGTCAGTTAGGTGACACACATGTGACTTAGTTACATATGGATTAGGAGTTCTTACAATATGTTCTGGAGTGGATTGTGCTTGTTGTGTTCAAGATATTTCATCTTCTTGTTCAGGGACAATGCTGGGTGCTGCATGGTCTTTGTGTGTCATTTATGTTTCAGACATGTAGGAAAACACCATTCATTTCAAAGGGTATTTTTGTGTCCATCTAATTGTCCTGTTGGGAATGCTAGGCTATGTCAAGTCCTGTTAGTGCATTCTGAGTGAATGACATTTGTGTGTGGTTGGTCATCCAGTGCCCCTTCTAGCCCCCTCATGTGAAACAACCAAAGGTGTAGCTTTTCAGCATGACAATGCACCGCAACTATCTCCGTCTTTGCTCAGTTCATGCAAGGAGTCTGAACTTCAGTCATTGGTAACAGGAGTGGTGTAGAGTCAATTTAGTTCAGGGTGGATGCTATGTGCCAGTCCGGGCTGACACTGCCCGGGGCCTCACAAATGCTAGTAACTACAGAGCCCAGCAACAGAGCACTGCCTTTAGTGTGCTGTCACTGTTACGAGGTACAAGTGGACAAACCCATCCCTTGGTTTTGCATCCATAGTGCATCCGGGTGTTGCAGAATCAACACAACACCCCTCACATGAAACACTTAGGAATGGGCTCAGATGTCAATGTGTTTGGCACAAGCACCTTCTTTTAACAGCCTGGAATATTAATTTTAAAAAGTGCATTGCCTTTAATGCAACACTTGACTTGTGGTCACCCCTCACTCAGCGTACACAATGCATCATCATCATTACAGCATGTGACCACATCACTTGTGAGTGCTATGGATGTGACTGCAACCTGCCCCTGCCTGGATGAACATCGAGGAATCCTTTGGTACGCCCCCACAACTGAAGTCTGACAATTATAATGTAATCATAGGAATTGTTTTGTTTGTACAAGCTAGGGCCTTATAATTTTAACCACACCATTTGTTGTTGAGCCTATGATTTGTGTTTATGTTGTCATTTGTGCATAGATGACAGAGGAGTACTTTTGAGCTATGCTTGATGCTGGCCAAGATCACACAGATGAACTAGGAGCGCTGTTATATCTAGTGGATTGCCAAGTGCTAAATGTGCTATGCCGAGTGGACTGAGTGTACAGAAGTGTTGTGCAGATGCTACAGGAGCCTGTGTTACACCCATGCTCTAAGTTGACAGAGAGGGGAGGAGGTAGATCCTGGATTGCGAGGCCTAGCTGCAGATGTATTTTGCAAGATTATGTTGCATGGGCTGCGCTAGCTTAACAAGCAGGCCAAGTGGTAATGTTGAAATGTACACAAGTGGATATTATATGGATGTAAGTATGCAACAACAGTTGCTGGATGAAAGTTAAGGATGTAATGTGTTAGCTGCAGCTTGCTGTCTGTCACTGATTGTTCATGACAGATTATTGACAAGGCCGCTAGGAGAACTCTAGCATATGCAAAACTTATTAGCAGCACAGGTCATGCTCTCTCCACCTAGCCTTGCCTTGGCTGAGGTGTGTTTGGGAATAAGTGACAAGTTACCCTTAGTAGGTAGATGTTGTCACTGATTGCTCATGCTTCCCCTTCTGTACGGCTCTGGGATGGAGGTGTTGAGGGTTCATATTTAAACTGTCATGATGCATGATCATTGAATGGCAGTCCAATGCTTTCAGGGCCATAGCCCCCCAAATGAAAACTCCAAGATGTGTGTTGGTTACCCACCTGGGGGCAGACTACTCCTGAAATGCCTCCCCATACTGCCTAGTACACTACACACACGGGTACTCATGGCATTCTGACTTTGAATGTCAGAGGTATGGGTACACCAAGGGAGATAGATGCGTTGTAATGTCTCTGGATGTGTAGAGTAAAACCATTGCACTGTTACAAGAGACACAGGTGACACCGGAACATTATACCCAGTTCCATAAATGTTTGCATTGCAAATATTTATGCATCCTGTACTCTGGTTTGGCAAGGGTAGCCTGTGTGTGGGTCCATACGGGGACCCATTTAGCCCATTAAACACTGCCATGGAGCCGGAGGGCAATCTGTCTTTGTAAAGGGTTTAATTTATGTTTTCGAAGATCAGGGGGCAGTGTTTCATTGCCAAATGTTGACAAAGCAGACTTCATTCTGCACATATCCATCATCCTCACAGGGTCTACCCATATCCCCTGCCTTAAGGATGTCAATGTCAATTGTGTCCAAGAGCTACAGTTTGAGTGCCCCCCCCCTGCATCCTCTCCAGTGCTTCAAGCTTATCTTACACAAAGGTCTGCACACTGGTCCCTCCAACACTGTGAGTGGATCCTACATCCTGAAACACATGAGTAATCTTACTACTCTGCAATACACAACCTGCACATTCGGAATAGATTATTTGTTAGCAGATCACACTACAGCCTGAGGAGCTAGATGCCGAATAGCTGTGAGTGACATTCGCAGGAGATGACCCAATACCAATACAGATTGGGTGTAGTGTGCAGCGCCCCCCCAGTCCACACATGGTGACTGCATCCTACGTTGTTGGGCTGTGCATTTTTCTCATTCCTGAGGGATTCCGCCTCCAAATATTTCACTGACTACTGGGACACAACCACTTCTCGGTTGTTGGAGTGGTAAGCACTGAAAGCAGTAATGAGTGGCATGTACTTGGGGCTTGTGTGGTGCCTAGGGCTAATATCCACAGGGCTTTCCTGTAAGCAGAGGCATCACTAGGTAATCAATATTCTACGGGCCAGTTATGGGCTGTGATGTTACCCACACTGACAGATGCTCAAACACTTCACACCCATCTGATTGAGCAACTGCGTTGCTTTTACTTTGAAAAATGACAAGCTGGAATGCAAATGGAGGGAGATAAGTCAGGGCAACTCCTGTCCTGCCTCCTCTCTTGCATAACAACAACCCAGCATATGTGGATGATTATGGATCACCTGCACCAGATGCACAATAGTCAGACAACAATCCATGACTCCTTCACGGTGTATTGTTGCGGCCTGTACATTCCCCCCCAGTCTGAACGCAAGGTAGATGTTTCCTGATTCATGACTGGATTGAATCTACCTGTACTTGATCTGGCAGTGCATGCAGTGATCAAAAAAGAGTTGACTGGTACAAGAGATACTCATAGTGATTCTGCCCACTGCCACGTTGACCACTCATGCGTTGGACAGCCTCCCGCCCAGTCTTGATAATGCCTATGAGCTTGTACTTGAACATAGGTGACTGTATCTCTCCCAGGCCACCTTGAGTGATTGGAGACACCCACAATCAATGTGGCAATTTTTTTGGTGTACATTGTTAAAAGGGGTGTTAATCATGGTGAGTATCACTGGGCGATGAGGTACATGTAGTACCCAATGATGCAGACAACATGCTGCTCTATATTATGTCTCTCTGCAGGGACATTCCAGATATTTCTGTGAGACAATCTTATTTGCAATAATGCATAAGGTTCATGTTTTTGGCAATTATGAATCTGTAACTGTGATGATGAAAAGTATCTCTTTGTGTGAATCTTAGCAGGGCCATATCCTCATTACATAAAGCAGAAGAGGAAGGTGCACCAGTAAAAAGTCCAGGTCCAAACAATATTTTTGAAGTATTCTTTTAATTTTCTTGTAAAAAGACTCGCAGCCAACGCGTTTCGTTCCACACTGGAACTTCTTCAAGGCAATGGTAAGAAAATAATGCGGCTTCGTATAGTATTTGAGTTAGAAACAGGAAGGATCACCGCGACAGCATGGGTAGCTGTAGAAGGTGACCAGAGTGGTCAGAGTGACGGCTCCGTGATACGAGCACACACGTTTCAAAGGATTCCAATACTCTCGGAATCCACTGTCCCCAACCCGTCCTCGGAAAAAATAACAGCAAAGTGCCGGAGCCGAGGACGGGTTGGGGACAGTGGATTCCGAGAGTATTGGAATCCTTTGAAACTTGTGTGCTCGTATCACGGAGCCGTCACTCTGACCACTCTGGTCACCTTCTACAGCTACCCATGCTGTCGCGGTGATCCTTCCTGTGAAATACACACTTTCTAAGAAGTTAATCTTCCCCGGCATCTTGAGTTTTTGCCATCACCATACAATGGCTGTGCCTGTTGCCCCCTCCAGGGAGTTTGACACCATGCTGCGATGGTTGATCTGCAATAGTGGCATGATAAGTGTGGCTCTATGTAGGCTGCATCTGCCAAAGCAAAGGCTGTCCAGGCTGTGCATTTTAAAAGGAATGTTATGTGGCAGGATCGCCATAATGGCCAGTGTAAAGTTTGTCTGGTAGTAAGTTGTACAAAGTGAGCATGTTCTCAAAATGCAGGGCACATGAGATTGCGGGATCAATGTTGCTCCATTAAGCACAGCTTCCTGTGGAGCTGGCAGCCTGGTGAAAGTGTTTTTTGGGGTAGTGGGCCTGTGGCTACTAAGCAACATGATCCCTTACTCTCCGTCTCTTATTCTGCACATCCTGGCTCATTTCCATTGAAGCATTGTTGGGAAGTACTAACAGCATGGAGAGACACAGGATTGAGCTCAGTGGGGGACCTACTCAGGCTCCTGAAGCATATTACATTTGGCCAGTTTCAGGAAGATCCTGCCATTGCAGGGGTCTATTTCTTGGCACATGGCACACTGATGGCTGAGATGGGACACATGACAGACACTTATTCGGCGCATCAGCCCCTATCCCATGCCCTGCACGTCATGGTTGGAGTTCGGACACTGGTGATCTTATTTGTTGATGTGTTTGGACACATGAAGAATGACCCGCTGTCACCTGCTCGCTAGCTAAGGGACACTGATATATTAGGAGTCCTCCACGGGCGAGGAGTGAGAATAGACTGAGCACTACCGATGTTCAGTAGGTCATGATGACAAACTCCAGTCTATTCAACTTGACATCTGGCATAGGCCATGTCTCACCTCAGCTGTCCAACCACGAAAGTTTCCTGCCATCTGTGCACACGACGTAATGCACCTATTTTGTAATTGATACATATGTTCTGGACATGGCTGTATGCTGCAAACCTGTGTAGCTGAGTTACAGATGTACTTGGCCCAGTGAGGTGTTGGTTCAACCTCCTTCGATTGAAGTGGATGCAGAGGGGGATATTTCTGTAGATTATGTTTTTGAAGTTATCCAATGTGCGTATGGATTTGGAAATACTGATCGCATGCCAGGACATTTGCATGCATTGTTAGGCCAATCTAGTCCCCACACTGCAAAATTTGGGTGCAGAAACTTGCTAATGGTGTAGGGCTGAGGCTTCCGCTGCATAGCGCAGGGAGTGAATTGTGTACCTCCACAGGATTGCTATAGCTAAGCTGTAGGGCAATTTGCTACATGAAGAGCCACTAGATGGGTGTCAGACTTTGGGTGAGGGTCAGAGACACGTGGTTATGGACCTATCAGATGTTCCAGACCTGGATAGATGAGGCAGCTGCTCTGTCATGTGAGGCAGACTATCTGCATGACATTCCCTCCTATGTTCACGTGTAGGGGTGTTTTTAAGAGGGCACATTGGCTACAATGTCAACAGTTGCCAATGGCTATTGTACTAGAGGCCTTGGTCTCACCCCTCATGTGTGGCCTGTGAGGTATGTGGGTTGCTGACCTTTTAAATGCACATGATCCCTCTGTGCAGTTCTATCTTATGTTTATCGTGTTCATCTTCAGGTGTACAATAATCACATAGTTCAACTTGCAAAGCAAGTCTCTGCCCAACAAATTTACCGGGCTCAGATCACACAGAATGAACTGATGATTATTCTAAATTCACCCTATTTTAAGATGGACATTTGCTGTGACCTGATAACATTATGTTTATTGCTGATGCCTACAGTGTGGACTTTTCTTCCCAAGAAGGGTCTTTTGGAATCTCTACAGAACGAACTGTGGATTGTATAGCCCCCATATCTTTCAAGAGAAAAATAGGCTGGCTATTGACTTCACCGTCAATATATGGGCCACTGTGGTCTACCTCTAAGACTGCTCCAAGTAAGCAATCCCTCCCCCTCAGGAACTGTCATTGAGAATTATTCTCTGGAGAAAACTGAGGAAAACTATTACTCAGAATTAATGGATTCTGTTAGTACCTTGGGTCAGATGGTATTTTGTTTTTCATATTTTGCTGCAACACTGGGGCTATAGCATATTCATACTAATATATCTCTGATCATACATGCTCTGTACAGGTGCAGGTTGGGCTTGGGCCAATGACTATTAATGTATGATTCACATTTCTCTGCATATGGGTAAAAAAAATCACTTTTCTCACTTACAATGGACTATTTCACTACAGAAATGACAAGCAGTGCTCTTCTTCAACATATTTGCATTTGTAGCAGAATTGCTCGCATTCCTTCTTACTCGACCCCGCATCTCTACCATCCCATTCCTCAGTTGCACACCTTGTATTGAGGACATCACATTCATTCCAGTATTTCCAGATGAGAGATATCCTAAATCAGAGCTCATCAACTGCTTTCTACTATTTTTCTCCAACTACTTTGGCTGGGCAAATCACCAAAGAAGAAATATAAACTCTAGCACCATCTTTCTAAGGGTACTCTACTCCACTGTGTATTTTAAAAATCTGCATGAGTCTCTCATAATAGGCATGCACTGACTCCTTTAGCTATTGTGAAGGTCTTAAAACCTTTACCCAATTAATGTCTTTCTGTGGCACCTTCTTGCTCTAGAACCTTCATGTATTTGTCAGTAACTACATGAGAAGGAGCATTATTAGGCTCTACCCTAGCTGATTCTTCAGTTGGCTAAGCTACAGCAACTTTACACTCGGACCACAAATCACTAAGAACTACAATCTCAAACAACGGAATTCAAATCATTTCAGTGCATTTTTGCAAAAGTAGTCAACCCATGAACCTCCTTGTACCACTTTTCAGGTTCTTCTCACAATTTTGAAAAGTGTGTCATAAAAGTATAAACATCAACTCTTTTCAAAGACACATAGGGGCATATTTCCAAAGAAGTGGAGCGTGTCGTTGGCCTCCTTGGCTTAATGACGCGCTCCGCCACTTCAAAAACGCAGGGCTGCACCATATTTACAAGAATATGGTCCATACTTGTGTTTCCCCCTGCGCTGGCCCTTGGTTTTGCATCCTAGTGCCAATTCATCATGAAGGAAAGTTTCAATTCTATTAAGGATGCGGAAGCGAGGATTATGCTTAACTCTCTTATTTTATTGCTCAGCAGCCTTAAACAAATAGCAACAAAAGACTACAAATCCCAGAAGTCTTTGCATAGTTCAAAATAACCTTAGAGGCAGTCCAATATAAACAACATCAAGGAACACCACTTCCTCTTTCTTCGCTGCTCAGCAGCCAGATAAGTGCTTTTCCTTGATCTAGTTTGTCTGTGGAAACATTGTACTATATTTACTGTGAGAACATTGGGGGCATTCGAGACGTGATTGTTCTCATTAACAGTGTGCCGGCATTAACCTTTCTCTCGGTGAGCGTCGCTGTCAGGCGCTGTAGAAATCCGCTTTCTGGTGGGGGATCCCCAGGAGGTCAGCACTGCACGGTATGTGTTACAAGCCCTTAATGACTTCTGCCTTCGGCCAGTGCAATAGTGCGTTGGAGCACCTCGTTTGCACTCCGGCCTGACGTTCACTCCGGCTGTGGGGCGGGGCTTCCCCCTGCAGTGCTGCTCCCTTCTCCTCACACTGTGGTGCACCGCCAGCCCCATTAGAGGGTAGAAGGAGGGAGGGGGCATTCCTCTGCATGTTTGTCATTCCTCTGTGCCCATTGGCGCTTCTGACAGCTTCCCGTAGAGCGGACTTTCAGTTTCTTTGTACGCCGGGTGGAATAGGACATATTCTACGTTTAGTGGCTCCAGCTTAGCGGTTCTTCCGCGGAGCATCAGCTGACTGTATTTGTTGGGCAACAAGACTTGGCACATCCAATCACCTCCTTGGGCCTGTGCTAGTGCAGTTCTAAGGCATCTATTTGTTTTTCTGGGCCATTTTTTGCCAACACACTCGGGCTTTTTCTAATCCTCTTTGTGATGGCGGGTGAGTTTAACTCTTGGAAACCCGAAGGGGAGGATCATTCACTTCTCCCCATTCACTTAGAGTTGGTGGATGCAATAGACGCATCACGAGAGAGGGCGGTTTCCTCGGTCCTTGAACCCTTGAGCCGCTGTGTCATTGAACTTACGGTCCGAGGCAGGGAGGTCTTCTCTACTGAGGGTGATTCAGGGGAGTCCATGCTCCTAAATGCAAAAGAATCCTCCAAGGGTAAGGGCAAGGCCCAAAGCCCCGGCCAAGGCTACTAGGAGTACCGCCTCATCCGATGCCTTTGAGAGGCTGCAGCAGGCCTTCCTTAAAAGACGCTTGGACGGCCTGCAAAGGCAAGGGGATTCCCAGCCGAAGGGGACGCCTGAAGACTATTCCTGCCCCCAAGCTGGGGCAGATGAATATACTGGGGACGACACAGATGCCCCTAATGGGGGAGTCAGATGAAGAGCCTGGTCCGAGCAGACCCTGGTGCCTGGAAGGGGGCGTGAAAAAAACCCTGGCTGGATGTGCCTCACACCCAGGAGTCTGTAGATATCTCAGGTATGCTTAACCTGGAGTACATATATCATACCCGCTCTGCAGATTGGAAACTGGCGCCCTTGGTGGCGTCATATGTGGCTAGCTAGATTCGGATGCCTATGGATCAAAAGGTCCGTGGCCAGCTGAAAGGGGAATGTCCCCGACCATCCCTACCGAGTAAAGTGGCGTATACTCCAGAGATCGATGCCAAAATGGCCTCCTTTATTGGCAAGTTCATCAAAGACCCTAAAGGGTCTGGACTGATCCTGGCGATCCTGTCAGGATAAGGTCTTGGATGTACTGGGGCCACTTACGAAGATTCTAGACATGGCAGAGGATGCCAAAGAGAAAGGCCACATTATAGATCCCGAGATTCTCTCGGGCTGGGCGCAGAGAGCCCTGTGTTTCCTTGGCAATGCCAATTGTGTGCTATCAACAGAGCGTAGGAGCTCTTTACTAATCAAAATTGAGCCCAGACTTGGCAAGTTGGCCTCTACGAAGGCCGGGGCCACGGCACACAGAGGTCTCTTCGGGGAACCATTTATTAAGTAATTATCCTGTTTTGTCAATACTTTCTCCTCACTTGACAAGGCCCAACAATCTATAAAGAAAGTGTTCAGCCAACAAAGTTTTGGATGGACCAAAAGAGGTAGGGGGTGCTCCTCCGGCCATCCTTACAACAACAACCCCCACAAGTTCCAGACCAAATGATCTATACAGTGGCAGGACCAAAATAAGTTCAGAGGGTTTTACCCCTCGAGAGGACGCAGCAAAGGAAAAGAGGCTACCCCATAGGAGCCACAACGCACCAGGTGGACCCTCCAGTAAGGCCTATTCCTTTATTCCTACCAGAGGTTGAGGGAAGGCTGCAGTGGTTTTGTCACAACTGGGAAGCAATTACAGGGGATGCCTAGGTGTTGTAAATGGTGGGGGGGCTTTCATATCGAGCTCCATGGGATACCCCAGCAACTCTCTCACCCCAGACCACTAGTTTTCTCATGGGAGGGCGCCCAAGGGTAGACGGGAAGGTTTGGGATCTCCTAGACAAAAAGGCCATCATACAGACATCGCTACATCCGGAAGGTTTTTTGAGCAATATTTTCCTTGACTAGAAGGACAAGGGATTCAGGCTAGTGATCAATCTCCGAGACTTCAACCAATGGGTGGTGTTTCGCCATTTCAAAATGGAGAGCATTCACCTTTTCAGAGATGTGATGCTCCCAAACGATTGGTTAGTGAGGCTCGACCTAAAGGACGCCTTCCGATACCAATTTTTCCACCCCACAGTCGGTTTCTTCAATTCCAGAGGGGCGGGATCATTTACGAGTTTATGTTTCTGCCTTTTGGGCTATCACCAGCTCCTTGGTGCTTTACCAAGGTGCTGAGGCCGGCCATGGAGTGGATCCAGGCTCAAGGTGTTCGCCTCATAGTGTACCTGGATGACATCCTTTTGATGCACCAGGTGAAGCATACTCTGGTCTCTCAGCTCTGACTCAGAACCTCCTGCAGAGCCTAGGTTTCATCTTGAACAACCAGAACTCAGTTTATGTACTGGCCCAACAGATATCCTTCTTGGGCTTCAAGGTCGACACGGTTCAGTAGTGCCTCACATTAACCCAACAGAAGATGCGCCTTGATCCACAGAGAACTGCGCCGGACTCTGGCGAAAGAGGATCTCTAGCCCGGATCATCGGCCTGTTGTCATCTTCAAAACAGGCATTAACGGGCCCTACAACACTTAAAGACACCTGCATCGTGGTCTCGCGTATCCACATGAGATCTCCCTCTTGCAGGAGGCACGCACGGAGCTCCTTTGGTGGCTCGAACACATGCAGGCCTGGTACGGGAGGGCCATTTTCGGATCGTCCCTGATTTGGTGATCGAGTCAGACTCCAGTCATCGGGGGAGGGCGCCCGCTGTGGGGACGTTACTACAGGCGGGCACTGGTCTGAGCACGAACAATCGTTACACATCAATTGCTTAGAGATCCTGGCCGGTTCCTTTGCGATTTGGAGCTTAGCGGCCGACAAGGTCTCCTGCGCCATCTTACTGTAGATTGACAATATCTCGGCGGTGAGATATATCAATCGGCTAGGAGGCACCCGGTCCAAACTCTTAGCAAATTGGGCCAAAGAATTCTTGGAGTACTGCCTGTCTCGTAAACTGTCGGTCACAGCGGAATATCTTCGGGATCTCTCAACCAGACGGTGGACTGGCATTCCAGACATCTAAAAGATTAGTGCTTGGAAGCTGGATCCGACCATCTTTCAGAGTCTGACTCTTAGCGGGCCATGTCAGGTGGACCTCTTTTCGTCACGCCTCAACTATCAGATTCCCTGTTTCTTCAGCTGGCCTGGTGGAGGCAACGGACTCCTTCTTGCAGGATTGGAGCCTGTTCCGGGGTTATGCGTTTCACCCACTTGCCAGGATTCCCAGGCTCACGGCATTGGTCTGGAGGCAGAAGGTGTAGGTAATTTTGGTAACACCACATTGGGAAATCTCAAGTCTGGTATCCAGTTCTTCTGGAAGTTTCTATGGATTTTCCATTCCAACTTCCCCGGACACCTCATCTTCTGACGCACTCTCAGGGCAACTTGCACCCTTTGGTTCGGAAGGGCAGCCTCAACCTTATGGGTTGGAGGATTACAGGGGACGTTGGCAGAGCCTGGGCCTTTCCGCAAGAGCTTCCTCCCTTATCAGGAAGGCATCGGCTGGATCTACGGTCAAGCGATATAGATCATCTTGGAGAAAGTGGTCACGCTGGTGTGTGCGACGGGGTTTGGATCCCGTGGGGGGCTGATATAATTCATGTAGTCAACTACTTGTCGGAGTTAGTGGATCAGGGCTTGGCCTATCGTTCGATTAACGTGAGTAGATCCACAATATCAGCTGGCCACTTGCCCATTCACGAGGTTCCGTTGGGGGAACATCACCTGGTTTGTAGATTGTTGAGGGGCATACGCCTGTAGTTTCCTCCCCTTCTGAGGTACTCCTCCTTGTGGGACGTTAATACAGTGCTACGTCTTCTGCAATCTTAGCAAGACAATCAATACCTTTCCTGTAAGGAGCTGACAGGTAAGTTAGCAATACTCCTTTGCCTTATCTCGTGCAATCTGGTATTGGATGTCCGAGCCTTGGAGGTTACAGCGCATGTGTTCACACTGGCAGGGGTGTCGTTCATGGTGGCGCAATGTACAAAGTCAAACACTAGAGTGGTTCACTATCCGGCTTTCCCGGGTCATCCAAAGCTGTGTGTTGTTCGATGTCTTAGGGCATATGAAATCATGAAGGCGGAATATAGACCTCCAGGGGTATCACAACTTTTTCTCTTGCTCAAGAAGCCTTTCCAAGCTGTGACAACTGCCACCATTGCCTGCTGGGTGAGATGGGTGCTCCAGGAAGCAGGCATTGATACAACAGCCTTTGAGGCCCACTCAGCAAGGGGAGCCATGGCTTTGAAAGCCTTCGCCCTTGGGGGGCGGATAGAGGACATACTCAGAGCAGCGGATTGGTCCTCAGAGTCCACCTTTGAGAATTGTTCTTTTAAACGTATCCAGTGCATGGCTTCTATGGTTGAACTAGCATAATCCGAGCCTCCAGTCATGACCTAGAATATAAAATTTCCTAGCTATCATGAAGGAAAGTTTTAATTCTATTAAGGATGCTGAGGCGAGGATAATCTCACCCAGAGTAATTATTATTCCTACCCTCCCTCGATATTGGCAAGCTTCATGTTGGCTACATATTGTAGTTCCAGAGGGTTATGGGGAGATGCCTATATTGACTTGATATGTGGGCTGAACTTAACGTGTTGATCGCTGATTAACCTGCTTCATTGGTGTTCTGTTTCAGGGATAACATTTAGGTATCAAGTTGCTGAAATTACTTCTTTCTATTTTTCCAGGGTTCAATCAGAAACAAGTTTTTTTACCAGAATGCGGGACCAGGTGTTTCGCCCGAAGAAAGAGGAAGTGTTCTTTGATGTTGTTTATATGGGACTGCCACTATGGTTGTTTTGGGCTACGCAAAGACTCATGGGATTTGTAATCTTTAGTTGCTATTTGTTTAAGGCTGCTGAGTAATAAAATAAAAGAGTTAGGCATAATCCTCGCCTCCGCGTCTTTAAAAGAATTGAAACTTTCTTTCACGTTAGCTAGGACATTTTATATTATCCTCCACAACTGAATCTTAATTTTGTTTCTTTCTATCTCCCTCATCAGTTTTCTTTTTGTCTGTCATCTCTTTGACTATTGCAGGAAAAACTCTTATTCCATCTATTATATCCTCCCTCCAGCATCGCTTCTTTCAATTTCACTTGCCTTCAAGCGACCGTCTAAATGAACCCTTCACCAGCCTTGACATTTTCTGTCTTTCCTTCTCTGTAGCCATTTAATCCCTTTAAATTAATGCCTCAAACTCTGTTGGTCTAGGTAGCAACTTTAATTCATTCAGAAATTGTCACAAGAAATATAGTTTTCTTATGACAAAGATACCCTTTGATGGAAACTAGAAGCGGTATATTCATGCCATTGTAATTGTTTTCATCATAGGAATTGTTGTTTACAAAATTGGCGACAAGTTCTCTATTTATATAACATGTGAAATGGGTGATTACAAAGTGTTAATGAGATGAGAAATGCTGTAAACAATTGCTAAATCTCGGTCACTTTTTGTCTGTATGTGAATTTAGTTTTGTGTGTACCCTTCAACTTCTCATTTTTTCACATAAATGTGTGCTTCAATAAGTATACACCCGTCTTGTATTGTTCTTTTCAAGTTAAAGTTTTGTTAAGATTGATTCACGTTTAAATAAGGACTCACTTTGAATAATAATTCAATATAAGCTACTGTTCAGAGCTTATCAAGATTTTTTTCAGAATACCAGAACAATACTGTGAGAGAGAATCCCTGGTAGGCATTTTTACCCGTAAATTAACCTAGATGAGACACACAAACTCCAAGAAGGAACATTTGTTAATTCAGAAAACCCTAGCTGCACATACTACCTTTGTGCAGGCAAACAAAACCACCATATCTCAAGATCTTGAATTTAGACTAAACCAAGCCATAATAAAGCAAACCTTCATTGCAAATTACAAATAAGAATAGAACATGAGAACAGAGATCAAACCACCAATTGAACTCAAAACCAACATCCGATATTTAAATTCCTCACATACATCATAACCATCTATTTTGCAGGATAAGTCTCTCACCTTGCCAATACTCCCAAAAACACTCACAGCCACCAGCATCATTCCATCCTATTCATACTTACAATTAAAATTATTTATGAATAGCACTGCAAGCCAGGGCTCTGTAAAATCCTCTTGGATAATCCACAAAGGAAAGTCCATTATCACTAAGGACTGGGCAAAAAACGAATTTCAAAAGCAGAAAGGAGGTGCTCTTTAATGCAAAAGCATCCTCTGCTACCAAACACTGTGGGCGCAGGGTCCTCCAAATTTTAGACATATCAAAATCTATCTAAATCAGAATGCCCACATTTCACTGGATCTTAGATGTTGTTATAGCTCAATTTCATGAGGCAATGTGTCCCCACATCAAGGCACCTCCCAAGCATCAAAATTCGGAAATACAAATTCTAAGTAAATGAGCCTTCTCATTAAGATGAAACAAAAGTTAAAAGGTTTTACTACAGAAATTAAGCAATACAGAGTAAAGTCATAAAGACTCTTGATATAAAAATTATACGGAGAAAGCTAAATCAGAAATAATTCTATGTCTCAAGTGGGCAGCAACCTTGAGAGAGTGTGAGACAGCACTCCTAGTACAACAGCAAAGTCTACTGGCTTACTCACAGAATAAAGGTTGTTATTTTTTAATTTGAAATTATAGGATCTGCAGACTCACTGTGATGTGAGTAGTTGTAGCATTTCATCAGCAAATCAGAGCATATAAAACAACACGTCACATTAAGAAGTATGACCTGGTGAGAAAACTCAGTATTGTTCATAACTATATATTTTTTATTACATCACAAATGAAAAATCAAATTGTACTTACCCATTTACACAAAAAGAATGAAAAACATTCCTATTATTCAGAAAAGGTTCACAGTTCAAATCCAATTCTGAACTGTGCTAAAAGCATTTGCATGTGATTTCATAGAAAAACGAATTCGTGGAATACCATTACTGAGAAACCATTTAATCGAAACTGTTTAATGGGAATTTTCAGATTGAATGGCATTTACCTTTTTGGAGAAATCAATTAATAGAATGTCTTTTTGTCGATATTGGCTTTTGAATGCTTAATTCTCAAGTGTAAATGCAGTGGTTGCAGGTCATAATTTCGGAAACAGTTTTGTCAGAAATATGTATTCCAGTGCTTTACTTCAGAAGGCATTATTTCATATTTATATCTTTTACATTGCCAAACAATTACTTTGGATGCCTCTAATTCAACACCATCAAACCCTGCCCCTAAAACCCCTTACCACACCTAAACTACACTCATCCCTGAAGCCTAAAAGCCCTTTCTATCCCAAAGATCCACCATCCCTGAACCATAAAACCCCTAACTCCACCCATTCCTGAATGCCTAAACTCCAACCTTCCCATACCCCTTAAAACACCTCAGTACATCCTAACTCTATCCACCCCTGATCTCTAAAAAAACCAGGTGCCCCTTAAACACCAGCCATCCACGATCCATACGATCTCCTTATCACCCTAAACTACTCATACCTGAACCCCCAAAAACCTTTTTTACATCTAAACTCCACCCATCCCTGAATCCTTAAAATCCTTAAAACCCTCACCACCCTAAACTCCACCCCATCCTGAACCCTAAAATCTCTTCACCACCTCAGTCGCTACCCATAGATGAACCGTTAAACCTTCACCAGCCCTAAACTGCACCCATTCATGAACCCTAAAACCCCTCAAAACCCTTACACCCAACCAATCTTTGAAACCTAAAAACACCTCAGACACCAAAACACCACACATCCAAAAACCCTAAAAAAAACCCTCACCACCCCTACACCCTACCCATCTCTGAACCCCAAAAAACTGTTTCTGTGCCTGGACTTATTCCTGACCCCTAAAAACTCCTTATCACCCTAAATATTATCCATCTCTCAACTCAAAAACCTGGCAGTAGTCCTCAACTCCACCCAAGTATGATTCATTTTGGGATTTTTCCTCAACATTATCTTTCCTTTGAAATGTTTCCTTTAATTTTGTTTTGTTTTTTGCATTTTTCCTTAAAATTGACATTCCTTAAAATTGTTTTTCCATGATTTGATTTCCCCCAATGTGGTTTCTTAGTTCTCAATTTCCATTAATTGACGCACATCAGTTAATTGTATGTCTTTGGCGAATAGATGCTATATTTTGTCTGGTGAGTCTTTACATATATCATTTGTGTTACATGTTATTTCCTCACAGGGAACCTACACATTAGGCGTGAAAGGATTTGTTGATGGTAAGAAGAACGACGATGTGTGCTTAAAATTTATTGTAACAGTCAAGGGAGACATCTGATCCATACAGTCAGAACACAAGCTAATCCGGGCGACTGCTGCTGATTGATGTCCAGGTGAACAGAGACATGCCTTGACCTCCAGTTTATGTATTTTCAATAAACAAATTTCTGTTTGGCAAAATGTCATCCTGTGAGACTGATAGTCATAGGCACGAAGTTGTTACGTTTTCTGTGTCAAAGAAACAGTATTCAATAGATTGGTTTAATGTATTTTTATAATTTAACCATTACAATACATTTAATAGATAATGCTCTCATAATACAGCCAGAAGGACGTTATTTTCGGGAACAAATATTGGGCTACAACACTTTTGAGAAAAAAATCAGGAAGACAAAAATTGACAGATACAAATTTTTTATAAGGTATAAGAATAGGGTTAATGGTTAAGTATGGGGAAGAGTTAAATGTATACAATAAAATTATTGAGTTATTTTAATGAAAGGGGCAGTGTGGATCTTCCTTTGATAAAATATGAAGGAGCATATTTACTAATCTTTAACACAATCCAGTAAAAAAACTTGCTGTGCTGCTTCAAGTGGAAAGGGAAGGAAAGTGCCATATCTACTAAGATATTGCGCATTCCTGCTCTTTCTCTGCACTGGTGAACTTGTGGCTGCCAAGCACTAAAGCATGATCCCCCCTACATTACAGCCAGGATTGTTTTTGTGCAGGCCAGCATCTGAGGCGTTTGCTCTTTCCCGGGGTAGATGCGTGGGAACACCCGGGGGCTTATTTATGAGAGCACTGCATCACTTTTGCAGCACGTAAGGTGGTACATGCAGGGTTCTCAATCCAATTCATGAAGCCGCGCAGAGACATTCTGCGTGACTTTCAGTGGCCTCATACATTTTTAGCAAGGCAACACAGCGCAAATCAATGCGTCACCTTACTCTGTGCCCGGGGAGGCGTTCCCTGGGTGTTGCTGTGGGTTTTCCCATTCAACACCCATAGATCTTGACACTGCCCTACATTTAAAAAAATCATGTAAACCCGGGAAAGTGCCAAGGAAAATACCTCTATTTCTCTTAGTTTTTCCTCTTTCTATGAGCACACATAGAAAGAGGAAATCACCTCTTAGGTTTGTTTATGTGCAGGAAGGTGCCCCTTCCTGCACAAAAAAATTCCTGCATGCAACAGAGGCATCCTTGCACCATGGTGCAAGAGTGCCTACGTTAGCCCTAGGCTGCTGAAATGGCACCAGCACAGGGAGAAAGGACAGCAATGCACCGTATTACATAAATACACTTAATTCCTGCCATTTCACTTTGGTGAATGGCAGCGCAGCAAGGTGCATTACTGCTCTGCCCTATTCCAAAATTCCATAAATGAGGGCCCCACTTTCTACCCATGGAATGCCTTCCTAGGGCAGAGTAAAAGCAAGGTGGTGAGTTGCCCTACCTTGTGTTACTCCAGATATACTATGCCACACAGAGCCACACAAGGTGGCTCTGCGTGGCATAGTAAATCTCACTTGAGGGCATGCACGGTCCTTGCGTCACCTTGCATGATGCCAGGGCAATGCAAGCCCTCGATAAATCTGGCCCAGAGTGTGTGCGTGTTTGAGTATTGGCGCATGTGTGTGAATTACATTAGTTCTTCCTGAAAAAAATTATTTGAGATTCTTGAAAAGAATATTTTCAAACAATACTATCCCAAAACTGGGACGCCCAACCAAACTTGCCACACTAACACCAGGAGGGGGACTCCATCTCCCAGTGACGCTCGCGCCAGTATGCGCTCGCCAGCTGAGTCACCAACGCTGTGCCAGAGGTGCTTCAAACCACCCTTTGCCCCCCACAGCACTGGACGCCTGACCAAACTGGCCGCACTAATGCCAGGAGGGGGACTCCATCTCCCAGTGATGCGCTCGCCAGCCGCGTCACCAACGCCAGGTCGGAGGCCTTTTAAACCACCCTTGGCCCCCCGCAATGCGGGACGAGCGCGGGCATGTCCGGGCGAAGCCTGGGCCAAGGGTAGGTCTGTTTGCGCTCGTCAGTGGCAGGAAGAGGCGGGGCGGGCCCCGTTTCTTGGACTCCGGACGCCCATAGTACTGGACTGCTACTCCTGCACAAGTAGGCACACTTTTTAATGTAATTCAATCCCACTGGCATGGCGGTAAACCTGAAACCACTAGGGTGAAGGTGGCTATGCCAAAAACTCTGTCTAATGCTACACTTTACTGTTTTTTACTCCGGGCTGCAAAGGCCATTGATAAGGAGATCTAAGTCACAGAACATCAGTTATCTATGGGAGGGGGCCCGGTTGGTCCTATCACTGACCCATCTATTGTGGTTGATGCACAGGCTGTTCTAATGAATAATACTGGCCGAAATAACCATGCATCCACGATAAGCTTAGTGGTTCCATTTCCCACACAGCAGCCCTGTCCACCACCCCCAGTTTCCCCAGCACGCGATATGTTAGGCAAAAGGAAAAAAAAGGTAAAACACATGGAGCCCACACGGTGTGCACGGACCAGATCCAGGAAAAGGCTCCAGGCCCCAAGCCCAGAAGCCCTTGCAGAACCCTTACAAGGATCACCCACCAGGAATGGCTCCAACCTACCATTGCCCTCTCACTCTGAGGAAATCTTCCTGCAGTTCACTCTGGCATTAACATCTCTTCTAGAAGACACAATCACCAAGAACCTTTTACCAATTCTAGCCAGACCTGATAAACTAGAGTCAACTGTGGAACTAATGCATTCTTTGGTTGTTGATATATCACTAGGGATTGGGGCCAAGAGGAATGTGCCGGTTGGGCGACCAGACCATGGGGGGGGAGTGTAACACCTGCTGAGGGGCCCTCTGCAACACATGATGATCTATTAATCTGCTCTGTGAATAATGCATCTCCTAGAAATGTTACTAGTGTAGCAGCACAAAAGCACCAAGGGCCTACATGTACCAGATATCAGGGCAAAACAAGCTCGCTCCCTAACAAAACTGCGGCTAGCCCTCCCCCTGTAACTACAATTGGGAGCAGTGTAGGCGCTAACCAACTAACATCCCTATTATTGCCTCACAAAAATGGATTAGTCAATTGAGATAAGGTGACTCTTCATCTTCCACGTCAGTGTTGTCCCTACGTGGCAATCCTCACCAATGTTCCTACCCTACAGGAAAATTCAAATGAATCACAGATCCAGCTGAAGAACAAAGTCTGCCACTGGCTATCACTGAACACAAATATTTTAAACACTATCATGCCATTATGTACGTAAGGTGGGCTAGCTGGGTTGGGCCGCTATGCAAGTCCTTTCCTGGAGACTGTATTGTTATAAACTGCAGATCTCCAACTCTAGATAGCCGGGTGCTTGGTAGGGGGCCTTATTTAACATACCAGATGTTGGATCAAGAGATTGACATGTTACCACTTTGGTTATTTTATAGGCATCTTAAATATAGAATGAAGAACACTCTGGCTACCAATCCACCTAGAAAGATGCCCCCTATGTACCAGGAGGTCACCCCGCTGGAATTAAGAAATAGATACCATCCCTTGAGCGACTTAGATTCCCAAGATTGACTACATACAGCATCTCCACTTATATCAATCACTCCTGAGGAATCACCTGCCATGCAGTCTGATGTGTGATGACGATTTTGTCCAAAGTGATCCAGCACTTAAGAATAGCCATCACCTTCACCAACTAGAGATCGAGGGAGAAATTAGTAACATAGGACACACACAGGAACCCTTATTAGAACTCCGGGACTTGAAAATCTTACCCTGGAATGTTGCAGGCATAACGTCTAAGTTAACCGACCCTGACTGGTGCAAGCTAGTGGACGATTTCGATCTATGCCTACTGCAGGAAACCTGGGCGGTAGGACGTGTTCATCGGGTGTGGTACACCACACACAGCATTGAAGCCAAGCAGTCAACTTATTACGCCCAGCGGGAGGCCTCCTTATTTGGGTAAAAAATAAACTAGCCTGTAAAATTAAGGTTCTGCACCTCGGCTCAGAGGAAATTCTTGGGCTGGAATTATCTTTTTGTAAAGGGAACGTGCATGTTAGGCTATTTAACATCTATAATCATTTCAATAGCCCCCACAAGTCATCTGGCACAATAACCACATTAACTATTTACCTTGATTCAGCAAAGGGGAATCACTGACTCATAATTGCAGGTGACTTCAATACAACTTTGAACCTGTTGACTATATACAGGATCTTATTTTAGATGGAGATAAAGCTAGGGGGATTGCAAAGCTCCAGATACCACCCATTAAGAAATGTAATAGGGTGGGGCATCAGGTTCTAGCACTTACTATTACATTTGGGGTCCGTGCCTGTAACAGCAGGACAGACTCTGACAAAGAAGCATGCCACACGTTCAAGAGGGGGGCAACAAAGACCAGGATTGATTATATTCTTGTCGATCTTGAACTTTGGTCTCGTGTTAAAGACATGGCTGTACTAATACGGGAAGATAGTGATCATAATGCTCTGGCCCTCACGCTGTCTGGTGCAGCTTTATTGTATGGACATCCTTGGCCTAAGAGCGTCCCGGTAATCACTTGCAATAACAACAAAAAAGTCAAATGGCCCATGATATTGGCTGATCCAACTGCTCTTCCCTAAGTATATATGGTGGTAGAGAAGACCCTCTTTGAGCTGAGTAATGTTGCCTCTGGGCTAGATGAAATTATGGCCACATTCCTGCAACTGACCGCCACAATAGGACCATTCTTCTATAAACAAAGTAACTGACCCAAGCGGAAAATAGCCCCTTGGTTTAATATTGCATGCAAAAAAGCCAAGGATGATCTAATTGTGGTGGTGAAGCTGAAATCTCTTATGGACATAAAAAATAGCAGGAAGCTATATCAACTGGGACAAACTAAGGCAAAAAGGGACTGGGAGTCAGATAACTGGTGCATGCTTGTGGAAATCTAGAGGTAAAAGAATAGCCAACTCTTCTGGCACCTCTTGTCAAAAGGGTCTCCTAATATGGAAATGGAAACAGACTTCCATATTCAGCCCCATGTGTGGGAGGAATATTTTGAGCAATTATAGCCAGGACAATGGGTTCCATATGACCCAGGCCTACAAACAAGTCTTCTTGATCTAGTAACAACCGAGGAGACTCCCATCACATTAGACGAAACCATCCTAGCCATAAATTCATTAGAGAATGGGAAAGCCCCGGGCCTTGATAAGCTCCCGGAAGACATATAGAAGGCCGAACCTACAATTTGGGGACCCCTGCTCCAAGTGGTTTACAACGCCATCATGTCTGGTGGTGACATCCCGGCAACCTGGCGAGGCGCCGAGATTATCCCAATTCATAAAAAGGGAGATAAAGGGTCCCCCGGAAACTATAGGCCCATCAGCCTTATAGATGAATCCCAGAAAGTTTTCTGTAAAATTATTTTAACTAGGATCCAAAACTGGATTGAGGAAAATAATGTTTTGTCAGATTTACAGGCAGGATTTAGGGCCTCCACAAGTACCACTGATCAAGTGTTTAGATTCCTTTTGTTAATTTGAAAGTAAGTGACCATCAGAGGGGACCACTTGTATGTTGTATTTGTGGACTTAAAAATGGCCTTTGATTCTATATATCACACTCAACTTTGTCTAGCCCTGAGTGACCTAGGACTCCCATCTTACATACTTAAAATCCTGATCCGGCTGCACCACGACACATACGCTAAGGTCAGGTGGAATTCAGAGGGTAGTCTTACAAATGATACATCGGTTCGGAAAGGTGTTCGCCAAGGCTGTATCCTTGCCCCAACACTATTTACCCTCTACATTAACGGCCTAATAGGAAAGTTGTACAATTGTGGTGGTGACCCCCCGAAATTGGCAGGCAGTATAGTTCCCTGTCTGCTATTTGCAGACGACACACTACTTATTGCTAGAACACCGAGAGGGATCCAAAACCTTTTGAATAAATTTGACAAAGCCTGCAAAGAGAGAGGCCTAGAACTAAACTGCTCCAAAACTAAATATATGACCTTTAATCCCTATAAATCCTATAAGGGTAAACTCATGTTGGGCATGCAAACCCTTGAGCAGGTCAAGTCTTTCGACTATCTGTGAGTACGCAACAGCGATAGGCTGGTATGGTCACCGCAAATAGAAAAGAGCATACTGACCCTCCAACATGCCGATTGCGCAATAGTTCGAAGGGTTAGGGCCTCTCCCTACTGGCCAATCTCACCTATCTTAGAATTCCACAGGGCAAAAGGACTAGGAGCAGCCCTTTATGGGGCCAAGTTATCAATCAATCAGGGTTTATAAAGTGCACTACTCACCCGTGAGGGTTTCAAGGCGCTAGGGGTGGGGGGCAGCTCCGGAGCAGTCGCAGCGTCGGGTCAGTCAAAGAGCCAGGTCTTGAGGACCTTCCTGAAGGTTCGCAGGGTTGGGGAGCATCTGATGTGCATGGGGAGCTTGTTCCATGTCTTGGCTGCGATGTAGGAGAAGGCTCTCCCACCTGTCCTTGATCTGCGGATGCGGGGGACCTCTGCTAGGGAGAGGTCGGCGGAGGGGAGGTATCTTTTGGGTACGTGGAAAGAGACTCTCTCGTTGAGGTATTTGGGTCTGATGTTGAGGGATTTGTAGGCGTAGGTGAGTAGTTTGAAGGTGACCCTCTTCTCGACGGGGAGCCAGTGGAGGTCTCGCAGGTGTTGGGTCATGTGATCGTGGCACGGAGTCCCGAGGACGAGTCTGGCGGTGGAGTTCTGGATCGTCTGGAGTCTGTGTAGTAGAGCTAGAGTAGAGTTATGGGGGTTGAAAAATCTGTCTGACTGAACTCTTGCTGAAAACACATTTACTAGAGCTATCCTGACCCTGCCTGTGAATACCCCCCTTTTTCCGCTAAGACTTGATCTTGGCTTAAAACCTTTGCTAACCTTAGGGCACTTCTGTTCTGGATTAGGGTATGGACTAGTGACACAAAGGAGGCCCTGACCAAGCTGATTGCTCTGCATAAACAAACAGGCCGCATTAAGTGGTTCAACAAGATCAAGAAGTAGTTTTTAAAATTAGGGTTGGGGAGTATCTGGGAGGAGCCAGGGTATATTACAAAATGAATGGTTCCCCTTCTTAAAAAAGGATATTGGGAGTATATACACACACAAAGGGGCAGATTTACAAGCCCCTTGTGCCACTATTGCGTCACTTTTCCCATGTTAAAAGTGACGCAGGCTTGTAAATCTGCCCCAAAGTTTAGAATGTACAGCACATGGCACTTTAACCACAAGTTTTTTAAATTTTAAAGAAGGGTTTGGTTTTGAAATATTTCTGGACGACATCGAACCCCCCCAGGCAAGAGCCCTATATATCCAATTCAGATACAGACCTCTCCCCTTAAATGTAAGTAGTAGTACCTGGGAAAAAGTGTCTGTTATGCCTTTGTGCCCTATGTGTCACACTTTTCCTGAGACCCCTGACCACTTCCTCTTTTGTTGTCCCTCCTATGTTGACCTTAGGAAAACCTGGATAACCCCAGTCTGCCGCTTGTTATCTTTTAATTGCCCCAGTGAAGCCATACGTATTTTTAGATCAGATACCACAAGGTGGCTTGTGTTTGCTATCTCAAGATTCCTGCTATTTGCCTGGTGGAGGAGGTAAAAAATGATTAAAACTGCCTCCGAGAGTTTGATCAGTTAACACATCCAATTTTGCCAGAGGGTATGAATTTATGTATTTTACACTCATTTTGGTAGATGAGAAAGTCTGTTTTATCACATGAATCTTTTTTATGAAATATTGTATCACGATTTTAATTGTTTTTATGCTCATGAATGGTTTTACGATGTAAATGGTCGTATGTTTGATCGAATAAAGAATATATATACTATCCCAAAAGGATCTTCAAATAAATTAACTGTCATTAATTTCAGAGTGATTAATAAACCCGAACTTAACATGTAGAAGCAAGCCTTGATGGGGAAACTAATGGAAAGCTAAATAAAAGGCAAAAAGAATATACATTTCTTATGTTTGACAATGTGCTATAGTCGAGTCAGTCAGACAAGAGGCTATCAGAGAATAAGGTTAGATGTAAGTGGTTAGGAAAGTAAATGCAATGTTTACTTCAAAAAGTTATTAATAAAAAAAATTCTCAGACAGTAGACTAGATCCCAACCATGAACATATACTAAAAGAGCTTCCAGGTTCTGTCATGCATGGAAAGGTCCAATCAGCTATGTCCTGTTTTCTACAGTATTGGATTGTCTATAACTAATAATATCCTTTATGTCACAGCATCTATTCCCTTTCTTCAAGTAAAGAAAATAATTTAGGTTTTTGGATAACCCTGAAGAATGAAATGCCTTTCGGGACAACTAGATCTTTGTAGTCATTCTGCGTTCCTGGACCACGTTCACATTTTATTCATGCATTTATTCCTCATCAGTGACCAAGTAGCGTGAGAGATATCATACATCAGTTTTACATGGAAAATGCCTTACACGAGAATGCTAATGCTGGATGCTACAGCCCTCTTGCTTGCGTTAGGGGTGGCACTCCAATCCTCATCCTCAAGTCTAGGGTATCTGTGCTTGCACTCTGAAGCCATGTGCCAGTCCCTGTACCCTCTGACTTCTCCTTGCACACTTTCACTACCCCAAAATACAGACTTCAATTATGAGTGCCATTTGTACATGTTTGGGTATAAAAGTCATAGTCACATTGGATAGATCTCAGATCAACATAAACACTCAGAACTTCATATCTGAATACACAAAGCTAGAAATATAGTAGTTCGATATAATGAAACAGTAAGCAATACATGTCACTATGTTGGACCTGGCCCTTTTTGCAGGGTTATCCCTAAACTTCCTTCTATTCGTTCTGACCTCTTTTTGTTGGCTATAGGACTGTCAACACTTTACCACTGCTAATCAGTGCTAAAGAGCATATGCTCTCTGTGTAAATTGTGATTCTGATTGGTTATCCATGATTGGTATATTTGATTTACTGGTAAGTCCCTAGTAAAGTGCACTGCGTGTGACCAGGGCCTGTAAATCAAATGCTATTAGTGGGGCTGCAGTACTGATTGTGCCACCCACACAAGTAGCCTTTCAAATATGTCTCAGACCTGCCATTACGGTGTCTGCATGCACAGTTTTTAACTGCCATGTCAACCTGGCAAGTGCACCCACTTGCCAGGCCTTAGTCCTAACCTCCCTTTTTCTTACATGTAAGTCACTTCTAAGGTTAGCCCAAGGTACCCCCATGGGCAGGGTGCAGTGTATATGAAAGGTAGGACATGTAGTGGTGTATTTTACAGGTCCTGATAGTGAAATACTATGTATTTAGTTTTTCACTATTGCAAGGATTGGGTCTCCCTTATTGTATCATTGGAGCTGCCTTGTAACATTATACAAGTGTAACTTTCAATTGGGAACAGCTAGAGATTTTGAGATTGGGCTCTCTGAATTCAGAATTTAATGACACACATTTTAGTAAAGGTGGTTTTTAAATTGTGTGTTTGAAAATGCCACTTTTAGAAAGTTGACATTTTCTTGTTTAACCATCCTGTGTGCCTATGTCTGCTTGTGGATTCACCGACTGGTTTAAACTGACAGGGGCTATTTGTGCATTCACTCCACCCACTCACACAAAGGGAGCTGATGTGTGCCCTGCATATGCTGCTGGACAATCTTTGGCTAGAGTGGTGCGAGTAGTTATCACTGACACCTGAACAGGTTGTGGCTGCTCTGCACAATGCTCTCTACCTCCTGTAGTGAAACTGGACCAGGGAGAAAAAAACTGGATTTACTGAGCAAGAGAGACTTTCTAAAGAAAGACTTCAGAGGGAAAAAGGGGTATAAGTGTTAGACCTAAAACCCCAGAACTTTAGATTGCTTCTGGACTAAGAGGACCATGCCAAAAAGAAGAACTTTAGAGCTGCCAGGAGGGAGAGAATGCATAATGTATGACATTGTTCTGCATTCGGTCCATCAACTGTTTTTGTATTTGTCACCCCAAGTGGGACGGGTCTGCTCAGACGTGAGTCCCGTGCTCTCCATGCCACTGGATCCAAGCTATCCTGGCTGAAGAGGGGTGAAACCCCAAAACCGGTCCTAGGATGCTTGGTTCCAGTCCAGGGAGGACCTGGCTTGGCAGTTCAGGCTGGACGGTTCCCATGAGGCACAGGGTCAAGACTGATTTGCATATGGCTGGGTTCAAACTGGAATGGCATGGTGAGCAAAAAAACGAAGGATTTAGGCCCAGATCTCTGTACTGGGGTGAATGTATGACATTGTTCTGCATTCGGTCCGTCAACTGCTGTTTTTGCCATCATCTGGAACAGCATGTAGTCAGCTTTAGAACCAAACCCTCATACTCTATTTTCAAGAAAGAACTTGGGGGCATATCACCAAGTGGCAGCGATAATTATCGCTGGCCGCGTGTAGCGTGTGAAATCCTAACGCCGTCTATCGCCGGATTCTATCGCCCGGTTAGCGCACTATCAGCAACGCGCATCACCGAGGCGATAGTAATCCAGGCAATAGTGGGGATAAGCAGCAACATTGCAGGATTACCTGCGATAAAAAAAAGAGTTAGATAAAAACATTGCTGATAGGGAGATTTGGACTCAGTATAATAATCCACCTCCCATGATAAACATAGCCAAGTCAGAAAATTAGCAGGTGTAAGAAACCTGCGATATAGCCGGTTAGCGCTACTTTAAATGTCGCTAGGCCGGGTAGCGATTTCCTTGCTGATAGGGAGAACCTCTGTTAGCGATTAATTTCGCTGTATTTCACATGGGAACGCCTACCTCGCATCTCATTAGCGATGCGAGGCCAGGCAAAAAGATAATGGGCACTACAGCATGGATTCACGCGTTAGCGTGTCCATGCTGATAGGGCGTTAAAATTATCGCTGCTTTTTGCCCGAAAACGGACGCAAAAGCGGCGATGATTTTAACGCCAGCCCTTGATGATATGCCCCTTAAAATCCTACTTTTACATCACCACTTCCATTCATGATTAAACCTTTTATTATGATAAATCTTTTTCTTGTTGAGGTCATGTAGTAACCTAAGTATTTATGATGGAGCTTGGTTCTGTTTAAATGCCGCACAACTGCTCCCTTATGCTGGCTCAGGCATATAAACTATGTGGAAATGTCTCCCAGACTGTTGTTAATTCCTTACATTGTGTGTACTTTAGATAATTTTCCCAACCTTTAGTCCCACCCTGTATGTAACTAATGTGAGTAAAGTGCTTTGCTACCCAGGCTGGTTGTGCGCACGCTATATCAAACTGCTTATAAATAAGCAAAAGTAAGTAAACATTTCAATAAATCTTTCCTTTATGATGTAGTACTTTGTAAGAGATTTTGCTCAGCTGCTGGTGTATATAAAGGTTCTAGACACATTGGCTAGTTCTCAGAAGATCAATGTAAACACTGAAATAGTCGGAAGTACAGTAGTTTGATCTAATGGGCTCATTTCTAACTATCATATATTGAAATCTTTTGTAAGCGGCGCGCAGCGGGCGCACTGGAGGCGCACCAGAGGCAAGCCCGTCTGCGCCTGTCTGTGCCCGTCCGCGCCTGGACCGCGCCCAGCACCAGAACCCCTGGACCCCGCGAACGCCACAACACCAGACTCCGCTACAACACCAGCACCCTCCACGCACTCAACGCCGGCCGAAACCACACCTGCTTCCAGGCCGCCCCGAAACAGGCCCACGGACCCTTCTCTTGCCGCACCTGCAACTTCACCTGCGACAGAGCCACCAAGCATAAAAGGACTGGACCCAACTACCTCCGCTGCATACTCCTCAATACCCGCTCCGCACGCAAACACGCCATCGAGCTCTGGGATCTGCTCGACACCTCCGCCCCAGACGTAGCCTTCCTGACCGAGACCTGGTGGAACGACTCCTCAGCACCCGACATCGCCATAGCCATCCCGGAAGGCTACAAGATCACATGCATGGATCGCACCAACGGAATCGGAGGAGGAATAGCCATCATCCACAAGTCCACCCTCAAGGTCGCCACCCATGCAGACAACACCTTCAACATCGCCGAACACCTGCACTTCCGGATCGACACCGACCCCAACACCACCCTCAGAGGAACACTCATCTACAGACCCCCCGGACCCTGGGCTCAGTTCTGCGACTCCATCGCAGAGCTCGCCAGCACCCACGCACTCGCATCCACGGACTACATCCTCCTCGGGGACCTGAACCTCCACCTCGAGAACGCCAACGACGCCAACTCCACCACCCTGATCAACAATCTCGCTAACCTCGGCCTCAGGCAACTTGTCACCGCACCCACCCATGCCACCGGCCACATGCTGGACACCGTCTTCTCCGCTGGCACCCACGTCGCCTTCGACCACACCACCAAACTACACTGGACTGACCACCGCTGCATCCATTTCACCTTCAACAAACCAACCACGCACCACTGCACCCAACAGCTGCCTCGCCGCAGCTGGAGCAAAGTCACCGAAGTCCAGCTGATCACCACCCTCGCCCAGAACCCACCCACCGACCCCACCAGCCCAGACGCCGCAGCCCGCAACCTCAGACAGTGGATCAACGACTGCACCAACCCCCTCGCCCCGCTCAAGAAACCCTCCAACAGCCACGCCAGCAAGAGAGCCACCTGGTTCACCGACGAACTCCAGACCTCCAAACGCGCATGCCGGAAACTGGAGAAGATTTGGCTCCACGAGTGCACACCGGACAACCACGCAGCCCACAAGGACGCCATCCGCAGACATCACCACCTCATCAGACTAGCCAAGAGATCCTCCTTCAAAGACCGCCTGGACAACAACGCACATGACAGCAAAGAGCTCTTCAGCATCGTAAAGGAACTCTCCAACCCCAGCGCCAGCGCCAACGACATCCCACCTTCACAAGAACTGTGCAACTCACTAGCCATCTACTTCCGCCGCAATATCACTGACATCCACGACAGCTTCAACACCCAGACCGCCCCGACTATGCCAGACTCCACCCCCCCTGCAAACATCACCAGCACCAACCGCCTGACCTCCTGGACCAACGTCAACAACGACAAGACTCGCAAGGTCATGAACTCCATCCACTCAGGATCCACGTCCGACCCGTGCCCACACCCCGTATTCAACAAAGCAGACGCAGCCATCGCACCCCAACTACGGAAGGTCATCAACATCTCCTTCGATACAGCGACATTCCCGGAGGACTGGAAGCATGCCGAAATCAACGCCCTCCTCAAGAAGCCCAAGGCGGACCCCACGGACCTCAAGAACTTCCGGCCTATCTCCCTGCTCCCATTCCCAGCAAAGGTCATCGAGAAAATCGTCAACATGCAACTGGCCCACCAACTCGAAGACAACAACATCTTGGACCCGTCCCAGTCCGGATTCAGACGAAACCACAGCACGAGACAGCCCTCATTGCCGCCTCAGACGACATTAGGCGCAAACTAGACAAAGGCGAAACATCAGCCCTCATCCTCCTGGACCTGTCAGCCGCCTTCGACCCGGTCTGCCACCGCACACTAAAGACACGCCTCCAAGAAGCTGGAATCCAAGAGAAGGCCCTCGACTGGACCACGTCCTTCCTCTCCAGCAGAACCCAGAGCGTCCGCCTCCCACCCTTCCGATCCAAAGCCACCGGCATCATCTACGGCATCCCCCAGGGCTCATCCCTCAGCCCGACGCTGTTCAACATCTACATGGCCCCCCTCGCACGTGTGGCCCGCCACCACGACCTCAACATCATCTCCTACGCCGATGATACCCAGTTCATCCTCTCCCTCACCAAGGACCCACACACCGCCAAAACCAACCTCCATGAGGGGATGAGGGCCATTGCCAACTGGATGAGGGGCAGCCGTGTGAAGCTGAACTCGGACAAGACGGAGGTCCTCATCCTCGGACCCACCCCCTCAGCCTGGCATGACTCCTGGTGGCCGACCGAACTGGGAACAGCACCAACACCCACCAACCACGCACACAACCTAGGATTCATCCTCTACTCCTCCCTCTCCATGTCCAAACAGGTCAACGCCATCTCCTCCTCTTGCTACAACACCCTCCGCATGCTCCGCAGATCTACAAGTGGATCCCGACCGAAACAAGAAGAACGGTGACACAGCAGACTGGACTACGGCAACGCACTCTATGCAGGAATCCTAGCCAAACTCCTACGACGACTACAACGCATCCAAACCGCCTCCGCCCGTCTGATAGTGAACGTCCCCCGCCGCAGCCACATCACTCCCCACCTTAGAAACCTGCAATGGCTCCCAGTCGACAAGCTCCTCACCCACGCACACAAAGCACTCCACAACGCCAGACCAGCCTACCTGAACAGCAAACACAGCTCCTATACCCCCACCCTCCAGCTCCGCTCTGCCAACCTCGCCCTCACCGCGTTCCGCCACATCCAACAAACAACCTCCGGTGGAAGATCCTTTTCCTACCTCGCCGCCAAGACCTGGAACACCCTCCCTACCCACCTACAGCAGACCCAAGACCTACTCGCCTTCAGAAGACTCCTCAAGACCTGGCTATTCGAGCAGTAGCGGCACCCCCCCAGCGCCTTGAGACCTTCACGGGTAAGTAGCACGCTTTACAAATTCTCTGATTGATTGATTGTAACATTTCAATAAACCTTTCCTTCTTTCCTTGAGTAATTTTAGAAGTCTTGTATCCGCTCTTGTATCTTTTCCCACGCAATACATCCTTTTATATTGCCTTCCCAGATTTTATGTGACCCAAGCTTCTCAACTACACAAACTATTTGTAACCTGGAATCATTCTATCAGTATCAGGTGCCAGCACTAGGAAGGATTACTGAAAGACATGTCAGACATTTGTGGACTGCAGAAGGCTTCCCAGACTCCTCTAGTGGTTTTTAGCTAAGATTGAGGTTCTAACCGATCCCAGGTATTTACTAATTTATTTGCAGTTTTATAGCGCAAACGTGACCCTTCAGGGTATCAAAGCACTGTACATATAGCAGTGAGCTCACACATATGAGAAGAGAGTGCAAGAAGGAATATGCGGTAAGCAGTACTAAACCAATACAGACACAGCATACCAAAGTCCACATGAAAATGGTCAAGCTGAGTGGCTAAGGATAACTAGTTCAGGAATCTGTTCATTAGAAGCTTTCTTACTTCTTTTTTGAAGAAGGTAATGGAGAGGTTTCTCCTAGTTTCAGGCGGTAGTGCATTCCAAATACTTGGGACTAGCCTGAAGAAGGTTATAAGTCTTCCTTTTGTTGAACTTGTGTGGCTTCAACAGAAGGGAGTTTGAGCTTCTTGAGGAGTGACTACCCCCAGATAGTACACGTGTTTTGTCAAGGTAGACAGTTTTGTTGTGGTGCAGGGTCTTGTGTGTCATGCAAGCTATCTTCAAATGGATTCTTGCTTCAAACAGGAGCCATTTCAGCTTGTTTAGGTCAGGTGTAATGTGGCTGAATCTTCTGGAACCTGTGATTAGCCTAGCAGCTGAGTTCAAAGTGGCCCTAAGTAGATCCAGCAAGTATCACTCCCATAATCTAATGGGATATGACTAGGGATTGGAATGCTAACTGAAAGTAAGTTGATTGCAAGAAAAGCTTGATTTCCTTAGTGTGTTTAGTTGGTAGTTGGCTCCCCTGGTGGTAGCAATGATATGATTTTGCATATTCTGGAATTTGTCCAGAGTTATATTTAGTGGATATATCATGTGTGGTGCGCAGTTGAGAGCAGAGAGTTGTTTGTGGCATTCTTCTATGGGTGCAGAGTGGTTGGGAGACGTATCAGGAGGAATTCCATTTTGAGGGTGTTAAGAATGAGGTGATTGCCAGTTAAACATTGTGGGGTATTCAGTAGGGTGCAGTTGAGCAATTTAATATCTTCGGAAGAGGAAATTTTCAAATACAATTGTGCTTCATCTGCGTACATTTGGTAGTGAATGTTTGAGAGTTTAAGCAGATCAGTAAGAGGTTCCATGAGCAAGCTGAATAAAATGGGTGAGAGTGTGGATTATTGAGGAATTCCAATCATGACTGGTTTAGCGTCCAAATAGGTATGATTGATTTTGATTCCTTGGGGTCTATCTTCAAAGATGGCCGCTGGTCGGAGAGGAGCTTGAAGAAAGAGCTCCTGGCTGGGGATAGCTTTTTAGCAAAATTCCTGGCTAAGCCTGCACACACCCGTCGAAGATCACGCACACACTCATCTCTACCAGCTTGCCACAAGACACAGAAAGGAGAAATCTAAGACCCAAAGGACTCACCTCTGCTAGCACCCCGACTGTCCTGGAGTCTGACAGGGTCCTCAACGCTGAATCCAGAGGAGGCAAGGTGAGCTACTGTTGTGGATTTGGAGGAGTGAGGCTCGGGATATGGAACGAGTCCATAGCTGGATTGGATCTTTCTCACTACTGGGCTGCCAGACAGGCATGAAGTAGTAGTGGTCTGTACCCACCCCCCTGTCTTCACATGCATACGAGGAGAGAGGAGAGCCCTTTAATGACCACCCCTAGCCTGCAGAAGGATGAGACGGCTGCTCCTGCTACATCTGGGGAGAAGGGGAGAGGAGAGAGCTGAGAGGAGAAAGCCAGAAGCAGCGACGGTCGCACCTACCACGATCGGGGGGGAGGAGACACACCGTATGCAGAAAGAAGACACAGCGACGGCCGCTCATGCCACATATTTGGAGGCGAGCCAAATCTCAGCGAGCCTACCGGGCATCCGGAAGTGTGAGGATCGAGATATGCTAAAATAGAGCGCCGCTTGCTAACATAAGAAGGAGCATCCAGAGGCGGCAGAAAAGGCAGGCTCTAGAGACATCTGGGCATCTGAGAAGACCCTAAGGGGAGAAGATCAACCAGACAGTCATAGGTGATTGGGACATAAAGCGCCCGATATGAGCTCCTCTAGACTAACATAACGATATTCAGTCATTTTACTACGGTCTGCTCTTCACATTCTCTACTCAAAAATAACAAAATGTCAGAGCTCTAATCTAACCCCTCCCACATCAGTAATGGAAAGAAGACTAAGGAGAAGGGATCAAGTATACACAGAAACAAAAATAGAACTGGCAACACCTTAAGAAAACACCCTTCAAATGAGGCTGGATTTAACTCCCTATTACCAACAAAACTAAAGAACAAAAAAAAGGACAACCATCAAGGGAACCAGGAAACTGAAAAAGGACAGTCATCAAGAAAACCAGGAATGAAAGACGATTGTTATTAGCTCTCCCATGTTTATGTTTATGAATAATGCTAAAATAAATCAGTGTAAATAACTATCTAATAATTAATTAAATAATTAGGAAAGACCAGCATTCCGAGAATAAATAATTGTATAAATAATTATTTAAATAACTTCCATAATCCAGAATTCCCAGACTATATAAAAATGTATTAAAACTTAAGAATGTCAATCATAACCAGTAAAAAGAGGAAGTTTATTTAATAAATAAATGAACACGTGGAACACAAAGAATACTAATACCAAAGGGCGAGGTCAGGATGTTTAAAGGAAATAGTAGGACATGATAATAGGTTACCGTAATGCTTATGTTCAAGAACATAGATAATATCATTCATTGAAGGGCACTCTCAGCAGTAATTAAGCGAGTATCACTTGCATGAAAACATAAATGCTCACTAATTAGCGGAGGAAACTCTTCAAGAGGAATTATATGCACCAGCTACAAAATGAAAGGTGCAAATCTCATTCCTGCAGGTAATAACACTCGAGCGATAGCATACCCATCCAATCTCTCTAAAAATGCAGCCCAAACCTTTAAATACAACCTGCTTAGGAAAAACCCTGAAACACTTATCTCAGATCCCTCCGTCAACTCTAAAAATGGAGTGATTATCAACGACTTAATTTTCTACACTAGATCACCAGCTAAATGGCGCACTACGATGTCGAAATTGCTAAACATCATAGAAACAAGAAACATCCCGTACAGAACGAAGCTGCTTATAAAACCTTCGAAAAATATAAAGGCCACACTAAATATAACCTACTACAAAAATGGCACAGTACTCATCCAAGCTGCCAACAAAGATCTTGAGCTATTTGATGAATACTTTACCACGCTAAAAGATCAGGTCTATAACATCCCTCTCCCAGCTCACCAACAAGGCGACATCTTAGACACCATCACCCATACACCATTGAGGGTAAGAGCAATGAGAGATATCAGAACAGATCAGGAGAGTCAACAATCTAGATCCTCCAGTACTAGACAAAGTACAACGACGTGCCATATAGCAAACAATCTAAGATTGGACATACACAAAGCAATCATCAATGAATCCCTAGGAGCAAACCAATGAAAGTCTAGCAAGCCTTCCAATTAGCACAAATCAGAGACTAATAACTCCACAACTTTACAAATAGCTGACCTCTCGGGACTCAGCACCCATCAATCAGTACCAGCCCATTGGAGAGAGAACTCAAAAATACCACTGAGAGAGCTTTAAATCTAAGTAAACAAGTGGAGAATCCTGCCCTCCCGACTCAAGTAATGTCCAAAAATAATACTCACTGGTCAACCTTCAAACTATATGATCAGCATGGCATTACCCAAAGCTTACTATCTTTGAAACCAAAAACCCATTACAATGACCCTGTGCCTGCAAAATGTTGGCCCACTCGCAACCACATGGTAATCCCCTATTGGACTAAGATAATTAATGAATCGCTAGCCAAAGGATCATTTCTGGACTTTCTAAAAACCGGCCAGGTCATCCCTCTTTTAAAGAAACGTACTGAGAACCCATCAGACCCAAACCGTAATGAAACCTGTCTCCTGATCCTTTTCGGCCTATCGTCTGCATTTGACACAGTAAACCATCCCAAATTATTAGAATGCCTAGAGAATATTATGGGCTTCATGGGAACAGTCTTGAAATGGTATCATTCCTTCCTAGAGAACAGATCGCAAAGATTCCTTGTGAACGACAAGCTAGCCCCACAATCTCCGATTCAAATTGGGGTTCCACAAGGATCAATTCTATCCCTTTCACTATTCAATCTGTACATCAGAACATTTACAGAAGTATTACAACAGGCTAACATTTCCTTTCACATGTATGCAGATGACACCCAGCTGTATATGAAGAAATCATCACCAGAACAGATAAACATAATGAACCAAGCACTACAGAGAACCGTTTAATGTCTAACTGACAATCTTCTTAAGCTCAACTCACAAAAAAATGCATTCCTTCTGATTCCCCCCCCACCCAAAAGTTCAGCCAGGATTAAGGAATGGACCAAGATGATCACCGCGCTAAACGGTACCCCGATTATAGTTGACTCAACTAAGTCGCTTGGAATCACGCTGGATAAAGAATTAAACATGCAAGCCCACATCAACACAATGTCAAAAAATGCTCGTTTCCATCTGAGTTACCTCAGAAAATTGAAGCCATTCGTCGATTTTGGTGATCTTAAAATGGCAGTCCAGGTGCTGGTCATATCAAGAATTGAGTATGGATGCGCAACTTTATCAGGGCTTCCTAAGATCTCAACAGCTTCCCTAAAAGCTTGTCTCAATGCAGCAACTAGACTTATAACGGGATAAAAAAAAATCAACCACATCACTCCTGTACGAGGTAAGAATAGAGCTAAAGATTGCATATATTACACACAAGGCAATACACCACAAAACTCCACATTACCTGGCCCATAAAATTATGCTGTCTGGAGGCAGTAGACCCTCAAGGGGATCTGAGGATTTTTTACTGAAACCAGCACTCTTCAGCAAGAAAAAAAACATACGAAAGAGCGTTGAGGGGAGCTGCACTAAGGATAGGGGAATTCGTTCCCACCGAATATTAGAAGAATCACAGATGCTCCACGATTCAAAAAGGAGACTAAGGGAGATATTCTCAAGAATGTGTGATAACTACCGCAAAAGTAGCTTAATGCAACTCTTTGCATCACAGTCTATCACGGGAAAATAACACCGTGGTATTCTCAGTACGGTAGCACCATGTGATAGACCCACCACAACGCGTCAAATGAACGCGTTAAAATCAACGCGACGCCTCAAAAATGCAAAACACGAAAAAAGTGGCGATGACACAAATGGCAATACAAAAATCAGCCAAAACCAGCCACAGGCCTGCAATCCTCACGCGACATGTGGGAAAATGCACTATCCAAGTTGGAAAAAAAACACATACGAAAGCCAAACAACAGCGAAGCACAATGGAGGTAGCCGGAGCAAGTGCAGAGGACAACCAGAACTCCACAAGCCCCCCGGAGGACCAGCCTGGGACCTCGGGGTCAGGGAAGGGCAAGGACAAGAAGAGTAGGAAGAAGCGGTTCAGTCCGCAGGAAAACAGGATCCTGATAACGGAGGTGATAGAACACCATCAACTACTGTTCGTCTCCTCCACTGTGTCACTGGGAACTAAAAATGGAATATGGCAGACCATCGTGGACAAGGTGAATGCAGTCGGAGTGCTGAAAAGGACAATGGAAGAGGTCAAGAGGCGCTGGAATGATGTCAAGTGCAAAACCAAGCAGAAACTCACAAACAACCGGAAGGCAGCAAAGCAGACTGGAGGTGGGAGCCCAGAGCCACAGGAGGAGCTGGATGAGATGGAGGAAATGGTGTCCACAGTCATCAGTGGGGAAACGGTGGAAGGAGTTGGGGGCCCAGACACTGCTCAACATGACCGGACACAACAGCATCAGGGTGAGTACCTAACAGGGACTGGGGGACGGGGGGGAGATTGGCACAATTGCACACATGCACAAGTAAGCATAGCACATCTGTGGAAAAACCATGGCCCAGACCCCCAAATCCCACCAAGAGGCCAATGCACCCAAGTATGCCACATCTCAGCACTATATAAGCACAGAAGTCAGAGGCGCACCGCATGTAAGGGACAAGGGGCAGCCAAATCAGACCTGCAGGGGTGACTCCCCCACAACGCGGCACACACACATCACATGCAGAGCACATCAACATTGACAACGATGTGGCACAATCTGCAACACATCCACAACAGAACAGAGGACACAACTGGTGCTGCTTGTGTGCAGAAACAGGCCAATAACATATGGCATCGCATGGAAATGTGTGTTGACAATGTACAAGTACAAACACACATCTGTGATGTTGGCGAAATGTCCACTGTCCTGCATCATATAGGCAGCTCCCCAAAAACAGTCACAATGTACACTGTCATTCAGTCCAAATGTAAACATGTACAATGCGTCAACATACATGTGAACACAATGTTAAACTCTATCTCCCCTTCACTTTGCAGGGGGAAATTCAACACCTCCGGCAGAGCAGTCCCAACCTCTCTTCTCTGATGATGAAGAGGACCACCACACCTTCGACTCCGACGCCCTCCAACAGCTTGTGGACAGCCTCCGCAGCCCACTTCCAGGAGCAGGGTAGCCCAGCTGCTACGAGGAGGACCCACCCCCTGTAGAGAACACACAGCAGGCAGCACCCACCACCATGGCTGCCTCCCAGGCCCCCCACGACAAACACATGGCCTTCCAACGTCATGTGTTGGGGTGCCAGGAGAAGCTGGCTGAACAGGTACAGGTGGGGTTAGACCGCATTGCAGACAAACTAGACCCAATACGTGGGTGTCTAAGTCCCATCAGGGACCACTCACAGTCCCTAACGGACACCGACAGTCCGCTTCATGCCCTCCAACGAACCATGGCTGACATCGCCAAAGTCCTGACCCTGCGACAAGAACGACTGTCCAGTCAGAGTGGCTCCAGCGAACTCGCCCGGGAGTTGAGACTCATGCGGAGGCTCATGGAGAACATGGAGCGGAAAGAGCGGCTGCCGCGACTGCCACGGCTGCACAACAGCGAGAGGTAGCTGGGTCCCTCAATGCCATAAATACCCTCCTCATGGCATTGCTGCCACAAGGCCTGGCGCTGATGCAAGCTGCTGCTACCACTCCATCTACATCTCCTGATGTGTCAGTGCCACACAGTGTGGCGGACATTCCACCTCCAGCCCCTGAGGTGTCAGTGCCACACAGTGCTGGAGACAGAACACCCCCACCCACATGTGAGGCACATGAAACAGCAGAGGACGAAGATGCTGATGAATCTGCCCTCGTGGTCTGAAGGAAGCGATGGCATTCATCTCCGCCATATGGCCTGTTTCTGCTTGGTTCTGCCCTCTGCATCATCACCCTCCACTGTCCCCTGATGCACTCTGGGGGGTGGTGGCGGGGGGTGTTGTTGCCCTATTGGGGCTCCGGGCTGCATGTTCAGTTGCTCAGGGGCATCTGTGGTTCCTCATGTTTGGCTGTGGACTGTGCTCCCTTGGCTGCGGCCGGTTGTCGTCCGACTTTACACTAGGTCAGAGCAGGTGTATTTCCTGCTGCTAACGCACCTCATCACCTGTTTTGTGTTCTTATCGCCGATCTGGCTGGTCGTTGAGAATGTTGTGGAGTGGTGTTGTCGCGGCTTTTTGCTCTGGAACGCCTACTCTGCATCTCATTAGCGATAGTTGCCGGGGTCATCCGTGGCGATGTTTTTTGAGGATGCTATTGCCGGAAAACTGGTGATATCGGCTGTTAGCACCAGCTTGTGAATGGGGCGATAAGTTTTTCACGATAAAGTGCAGATAACTCAGCGATAGGTCCTTGAGAATATGCCCCTAAGTCCTTTCTGATGGGTAAATTTCTCCCATAACAAACAAAAGGTATTACTAAAACGTTTGGAAAATCCTCTTCACTCAGCTGTTCAAGTAAGTTATTGTGAGGAGGACTAAAGTCCTGCTAATCGCAGAACAAAGAATCTGATCACTTCATGAATAAATCTACTGGCATGGATTGAGCTCTAATGGCTATATTCAGCTAAGGGGATACAGTTAGTCCCTCAGCTACCAACAGTGATGTTGTCTATGGTCAGGTACCTCGACCAATCCACAGTGATATTTGACTAGTCTAGGAATACTATAACCAGTGTGGGTATCTAAGACCTCAAGAGTGGTCTTATTTTAAATTTAATTACAAAAAAATGACATGCTTTACTATAATCTAATGATTCTAGTATTCTTCATTTTATGTGGTTTGTATATAGGTAAGTGTTAGAATCCGGGTTCTCTGGATGGCGCAGGTAGGTACTTGTGACAAGCAGGGAACCTTTCCTCTAGTCAGGGTAAGGGGTTACACTACTAAAACAACCCCTGCTCACCCTCCAGGTAGCTTGGCGCGAGCAGACAAGGCTTATCTCAGAGCGTTATAGGTTAAGCATTTGTGAACACATACAGTAACCAAGTGACAACACTACAAATCGACACCACACAAGTATTTATATTAAAAATAAGGATTCTTTATATAGGATTATCACAAGACCATTAAACGATTAAAAATACACAATACGGTTGCTTAGTTGGTAGAAGATTGCTTAGTTTCTCTTAAGTTCTTAAATGCGACACTTTAAGTCAATGTACCTTAGATGCGACACACAGGGCAACGAAAGTGTTGCAGCGATGCAGATGCGTTGAAGTTCTTGGTGCAAAAGAAATAAAGACGGGATCTTCCAGATGCGTTGCGCTTCTTCGATGTTGCGAGAAGACTCGACTCGATGCGTCAGCTACAGTGGCGTCACCCTTGACGAGATGCGTCGGGAGCGGCCTTGGCAGCGGCACTCTTCTCCGACGTTGCGAGATGCTTCCGCTCGATGCGATGCTGCAGCGGCGGCACGCCTTCTGCGAGATGCGACGACAGCGGCTCCGACGGCGGCACGCTTTTCCGTGGATGCGAGGCGCTTTTCTGGATGCGGTGCAATGCTACAACTACGATGGCTGCAATGGCGACACGCTTCCTCCTCGATGCGAGACTCTTCTCTCGATGCGATGCAATGCGACAGCTACGATGGCTACGATGGCTACGATGGCGACATGCTTCTTCGGTGTTGCGAGACACTTCCGGAATGATGCGAGACGCTTCCGCTCGATGCGATGCTGCAGCGGCGACACTCTCTGCGAGATGCGACAGCAACAGCTCCGACGGCGGCACGCTTCTCTTCCTTGCGTCGCGCTTCCAGCTCCTTGCGACACGCAGTCCCTCAGAAGGCCCAACAACAACAGCAGGCACTTCCAAAAGACTCTGGGGAGCTGGGGGTGAAGTCCACTGGTCCTGGGACTTCGTTCAGGGGGCAAGCTCAGTTCAAGCCCTTGGAGATCTTTTTAAAGCACAAGTTGAAGCAAAGTCTTTAGTAGTCTTTCTCCTCTCCTTCAGCAGCAAGGCAACCACTGCAGGCCAATCCCCCAGATCAGGGACAGTACTCCTCCTACAGCTTTCCCAGTTCCTTCTCCTCTGGCAGAGGTTCTTCTTGTTTCAGCAGGATCTAATTTCTTGGGAGCAGGGTCCCAATACTTATTCCCCTAATTCCTTTGTTCCTCTGGGGTTGAGGGGCCTTTGCCCAGTCCAAACCAGTTCTCGAGCACTCTGTTGACATGACTCTGCCTTTCTATTCAGGGTGCAGGGCAGAGACATCAGCCGCTCCGCAGGAGGTGGAGCCAGCATTGTGGTAGCAGAGCACAACCCTATTCAGAGCCCAGGTGTACTCCTCCCACCCATCTGACTACCAATCTTCCTATTCACCACCAGGCTACCTAGCCCTGCCCCTCTGGGTTTCCCCAGCCCTGTCACTCACACAACCAGACAGGCAGATACACCTCATAGCAGAGGCGGGCTGAAATGGTCAGGCAAGCAAATACCAACTTTCTAAAAGTGGTATTTGCAAACACAGAATATTAAAATAAACTTTACTAAAAGATGTATTTTATTATTCTGAGTTCAGGCATACTAAACTCGAATTTCTACCATGTTCCCTGGGTCTGTTAGGATCATTGAATGTAACAATTCTAGCAGCCCATTCTGGCCTATGGAGAACAGGTAGCCTTACAATAGTGAAAAAAGAAAATGGCTGTAATTCACTATTAGGACATGCCAAACACAACAGGGCTTGTCCTACCTTATGCTTACAATGCACCCTGCCCTTGGGCCTACCATAGAGGTGACTGATATGAAGTTAAGGGAAGGTTTAGGGACTGGCAAGTGTGTGCACTTACCCAGTCAGCATGACAGTACCAGACTGCACGCAGGTTCTGCAATGGCAGACCTTAGATACATTTTACCAGGCCGCTTCTGTGGGTGGCACAACCAGTGCTGCAAGCCCACCGGCAGCATTTGTATTTACAAGCTCTGGGCACTCCTGGTGCACTTTACTGGGGTCTGACAGTAAACCAAATAAGCCAATCATGGAATCCAACCAACATATACATTTTAAATAGGGAGAGCATATGCACTTTAGCACTGAACAGCAGTGGTAAAGTGCCCAGAGTCATAAAACAGCCAACAACAGGTCCAAAAAAATGCAGGAGGAAGGCAAAAAGTTTAGGGATGACCCTGCAAAAAGGGCCAAGTCCAACACTAAGCATATGCCAATGTTATTGGAATACGTATACATGTTCTTGACGTTATAGAATTATATTTCTGCGGATTTTGAAGCTGATTGAAATGTAAAGTGCTCTGACACCCAAATGTCAGCGCTATGTTGTTTGCGCTATAGAAAACACTAAATAAATAAGAACAAAATATATATATTATAAAGGAATGATGCAACCAGTTTAGTACGGGACCCTATAGCCCCATCCTCTTCTCAAGAAGGTCAAAACATCAGGTCTGAAATGGTTTGACCGATCATGTACCGAGTCCCTAGCAGCTTTGCACCAGGCTCTTAGAATGACCCCCAGAGATATGGTTCTAGTTAAGCTCCTTCATCTCCAATATAAAGAGGCCAGGAAGATTAGAATTAAATCTCTAAAGGAAGAAGCTTGGGAACAACATCCATCTAGCTGCAATTAAAAAAAACTCTAGGGACTTTTGGAGTACTATCAATGACCCTTTCCTCAAACCAACAACAGCACCAACATTGGATTGTTACGTGGATGAGGAATCTTGGGTTACATATTTCTCCTGATTTTTTCTATCCAAATGCTGAGGGGGTGATACCACAGAATGTATCTATATCAACTCGCACAAAACCCCTCCTGAACTTTTATCATCATGAGATTAGAGAAGCTCTCATGCAGTGTTCAAGTAACAAAGCGCCCGGACCGGACGGTACCCCAATAGATTTTTTTATTGATCAGCCTGACTTATGGGGACCGTGTTGACAAACGTTTTTAATGCAGTCGCCAAGGTGGGCCCACCAGACTCATGGAAGAAATCAATCTTAATCCCAATCCATAAAAAGGGAGATAAATCTGTGGCCGAAAACTACAGGCCAATCTCATTGCTGGATAGCACAGCAAAACTTATGGGTAAGGTTTTACTAAACAGACTCAAGGAATGGGCAGCTGGCAACAAGGTTCTGATCCCGATCCAATACGGCTTCAAAAAGGGAATGGGTACTCAGGATCAGTGCCTTATCTTAAGCCTCCTAATCACCAAGTATACACAAGCCAAGCCTGACAAGTTATACTTGGCGTTTATGGACTTGTTTGTAGCATTTGACTGCGTTGCATACCAACACCTATGGAAGATAACGAAAGAAATGGGCATAGATGAGGCCATCATACTTTTCATTAAGCAGCTTTATTCCCCGGCCACAGCCAGTGTCAGATACAGGAGACTGGGGGAGTGCACCAGGGCGTTCCCAATCAATTGGGTTGTCTGACAGGTTTGTGTGCTCGCCCCAATTCTTTTTTCCATCTATACCAATAGGGTAGAAGCGTCCCTGTCGAACTAAACTTCAGATGTTCCAAAAATCAATGATGGGGGCACCCCAATTCTCCTGTATGCTGATGATGCGGCGTTAATTGCTCGCACGGGCCTGATCCTGCAAAAGTTATTAGATATTTATGTGAATTATATGCATACATTAGATCTTAAAACTATCGAGGCCAAACCCTTTATTTTAATTACTGGCCAAAAGGATAGAAAGGTCCCAAGCTTCCACAAATCCGGTCAGAAAATAGCCCATACTGACACCTTTTCTTACCTAGGTGTAACTTTTGATAGGCAACTAACATGGTCCAATATGATTACCACAAGGGGCTTATCATTAGAAAAAAGTATAATTGCCCTTCATTTATCTATCAAAAAAGTGGGTGCTGAACCTATTAACATGGTTAAAAAAGTTTATGCAGCCAAATCAGTTTCGGTAGCCACCTACGGGCAGGGATATGGGGCTATACTAATTTCTCAGCCCTCCAGACCATAGAGAACATCTTTTGGAAGAAACTAGTAGTCCTCCCCGTAAGCTGCTCCAATTTTATTTCCCACACAGAACTAGATGTCCTATACTTGACTGATACAATTAGCTTGGCTTCAATCATCCGGTGGCACTCTATTTGGAGAATGGAATCTATCCATGTCACCCAAAAGCTAATTGAAGATTGCATATCCCTGGAATATGCCCATATGATTCTGTGGATTACTTACATCAAATCCATTTTTTCCTCTCTCGGTTTAGAGCTTCTATGTGTCTCCCCTAACGAGTGTTCCAACAATTCAAAACAGGAGATTAAATCCCGCTTTCTTAAACAAAGGGCCAACGAAAGACTGATAACAAGCCTCACAAAAGTATCAGTCAAATTATATTTAGAGGGACCAATGGCACAGGAAAGGACTTCTTCATATTTATTAATATGACAAACTCATGTCATAGATTCCTTTTAATTAGATTTTGATTGAACTTTATTTCATGTATGCTGGCCCACCCAGCGGGAATTTATTCCATAAAAGACTTACCATTCTGTCCTTGTTATGGCGTTTCTGTACAATCAAATTTGCACATGTTCTTCTTTTGTTGATTTTACATTGAACCTCGCAAAACATTTATATTGCCACTGCTGTGTAAATATCATTTTAAACAATGCTGTGTAGGAATGTATTTTTTACAATCTTTGCCTGATCCTATGGTCTGCTTTTCTGTGGCATCCTTTTTAATTCAGACACGGAAGATCAGACAATAGCACAATACGTAAGAATGAATTGTTAACCCTTGTTTTTGGTATTCTACCTTTACTACGCGATTTATCACCTGAGTTTTTTACCACCTGTTTTCTAACTGTGAATGTAATGAACTTTGTATTTAATGCTGTATTTAATTGGTTTCTAAGTATGGAGGTTTTTTAACTGTGTATATTTGTACTTTTATGATCTTATTTACATAAGTATCGAATAAAGTGAATTGACTGACTGACACACATCTTGGAGACAATTCAAGCCCCCTTGCCCTTGATGGATAATGAAACCTTTAATGATGTCATGGATGTTTTGGACAATTCTCCACCAATCTTGGCAATGTATGACAATGTTTATGGTATTTTCAATTTGTCATCAAGCCTTCTGTTTACAAAAAGGAATAGAACATCATACTCCTGTGGATTAGGAATATCTGAAAGTTACATTTGCAAGGTATATCCACAGGACAGAGGACCGTCTTGTTGATAAATTGAGTAAGGGGAAGGAGGCATTTATAGGCACTCTGGAAGGATTTCAAAGGTGTCTGAGTCCAGATAAAAACTTGGCCCAGATCACTAAAGGTTCACATTATTGGCTCCAATGAATTTATGATTCTCTTGCAGACATTGCAGAAGGTGGTAAAAAAAAAGCTGAGCCAGAATTAGCATCCAACTTCGATAAAATCAAGATATATTAAATACTATTAATTCATCAAATCCAACAAAGACTAAAGCAGAAGATAGATTTCTTCCTTAACATGTGAATACTCTTAATCAAAACATTCTCATTGTTTTAACAACACAAGAGACCCTTGTCAGGGATTTCAATGCAGCCTTCAATAGACTCAATTATGTCTTTGATGGCATGTGGCCAACAGCTTCTTTCTATGCTGTCTTTTCTTTCCCTACTACTACACCTGTGTCAGTTACTTCTAAAGTCAGCAAGGTGCTTGAGGAGGTTTTAGAGGATAAAGATGATGGTATAGCTATTGTGTGCCACAATGTCTCTGAACAGACATCATTGAGTATATTTGCCTGAACTGCCTTCTTGAATACAATTATTGTTTTGATTTGTATTCTTGATGTTTTGTTTGTACATGTTTCTCTTCACTAAAGTTAACTTGTCTGAAACCTACATGTAACATACAATGTGAAAAATGTGTAAATATCTACATATCTGATTGGATACATCTGCAATTAAAATACATTTCAAGCCTTTTCAATAATTTAATTAATTTGTATAAAACTTGATTGAAATAGAATTGAAAACAGAACTATCAAGTTGGCAGAAACTGGAGTTGATACAGTTAAATTAAAAAATGTAAGTTAATAAAGCAATTCTAAGTGCCATTTCTTTACATTAATATTTCAGTGTGCTAGTCATAGAGTACACATGTTGAAAAGGTACATATTATTCTTAAACTCATCAGGAACTTATTCACATTACGCTTAGAACATTTAAAATATACGCTAACATTTACAACAGCAATAATGCCACAAGGTTTTATTTGAGAAGCTAAAGAAATTGATTTTGGTCATGCATTAGCACCTTCATTATTAGCATTTGACACAGAACATCGGACCATCAGTTAACAAATGTGAATGAATTACATTTTCCATAGTAGAAAAGGACTCTGAATATTGAAGCACACAAATGCAAAACACAACCTGCATGTACTGGATTTAAACTTAAGCTATCAAGCACATTGATAGAAAAGCATGTTTACACTTTATTTTGACAATGACTTCCACACAAACTATTATTATTTTAATTACTACACACACCCCTACATTTCTGCCTCAACTAAATAAATGGTTGTATGTCTTCTATAAAAATGGTTAATGTACCTATAGCATCACAATAGTTGTTCAATTTGGGAATGTCTGATTTCGTCATTATTTGTTGGTCCATGCCACATATATATCAGTTGCGCATGTCCTTAAAAAGATTAAAAAAGCTTTACCTATTTCAAAACTTCCTGATGGCAAAAATCACTCTTTTAAACTTCAAAGTATGGTGAAGCAGTCTGTCTTGTTGAGGGATATAGATGGTTTGTAGTACACACATTGTTGATGGTGTTGAGAAGACAAACTTGAGGCTATGGCCTTTGTAGTAAGTTGGTTGAATAAGATGCTGTAACAAGTTGAGTATGTGGATGAGAATGTCTCTTGTTTTTTTATGTTTGTGTTTTCTGGAAGGGTGAGAACACTCAAGTGTTTGTTATAGGCATGTTGGGTGGAGGAGATCTGAAAATTAATCATTGAACTACTTCTACACAGGAGACTTGTAGATGAGAGAGAAGGTAGCAGTCTGACTTGCAGAGAGTAGGAAATGGCATGTCATCAGCTTCTTGGAGTATACTATTGCTGGTTTGCCGAAGGTGCTGGACCAAGTCTAGGTGGAATTATGGATGATTGCAAGGATCTCTTCCTTCTTATATGTGCAGTCCATACAATATGTGCTGTTGCCTGTGGGACGAAGGGCATCTAGGTTGTGTGAGAAAGTAGTGATCTTTGTTTCCATGATGAAGATGGTGTCAAGTTATATTTTTGTGATCTGTAATGATGTGTGCAATGTCGCATGCTTGGCGTACTGAAGAGTGAGCTTTAATGAGCATGATTTCTAATGTGTTGTATATTTAGAGTGTGTGTGGTAGTTATTGTTATGTGTATGAGATTGGGTATTTGTGATGTGTGAATACTATGTGTGTGTAGTTTCCTAGGGTAAGGGTGTGATTGTGGTGATTTACAGTTGGGATGTTGAATGAAGCATATAGTTATAATCTGAAGTGTCACTCCAGAATTTGTGTGTCTCCTACATACAGAGAAAGCACACAGCTTTGTTAAAATACCCCTCACCCACCAAAAGGACCCTTGGTGGCATGCTTCATCATTGGGGTCTTCCCGCCCCGTTGCGGGATGGGGTGCTACGACCTACGACTACGCAGGAGCACTGATTACAGTGTTGATGAAGCATGCCACCAAGGGTCCTTTTGGTGGGTGAGGGGTATTTTAACAAAGCTATGTGCTTTCACTGAACGTAGGAGACACACAAATTCTGGAGGGACACTTTTTTCCATTTTCTTTCCCTTTTTTTTATAAGGGTGGATCCCTTTGTTTGACATATATTGACTAGAGGAGGACGTATCCACCTCTTATGCTCTAGGAGTGTTACCTCTTCACTCCTCCCCTTTGTTTTTTTGATATGGTTATAATCTACCATGTACGTTTCAGTGGGAGAGGTACTGTATCACAAACAAATATTGCCCTTCTTAGGTGCCTACCTTAGCTGTGGACGCTTAGGCGATGGGACACCATGAAGATGTTTTTGGAAGTAAACAGACGTCAGGAAGTGGTATCACTTCCTCTGAAGATGGAGGATGTGATGTATTATTTGTCACTGCATGTTTGAGAGTCAAACATATACAATCCAGGTAGTACTACCTCAACTGGCAAAAAACAATCAAATCAAACACGTCAAAATTATTTGCCATGGGGGGCGTGGCTAGAAGCCAACGAGAATGGCCGCTGCCTGAGAGGGCTCCTGAATCCCCGACATAAATCCTTCATTATCCACTGCCATCCACATCCCGAAATTGCAGAATTGAACAATATCTCACTCCTTACCCCCTAGGAGAGACTCGACGGGAGCGGCAACTCGGCGGGTGATTCCGGAGACTCCTTTTGAAACGTCCTTGCTGGGGCAGCAATGGCGGCAATGGTGGTCTCCCGCAGAATGAAAGTGTCGATAAAGCCTGAGGGACGTTAAAGATGCCTGGCAGCGGGGTGGTCCGGAAGGGGTCCTTTAGGAGCCTTATCCCTGAAGAAGCACCCGGTGATGGTCGAGGGCCAGCTGAGGGCTCCCGCGCCGGACGGTGCTGCCGAGCGGGAGAGGACCCGGTGAGTGACTTAGTCACCTTAGCTCCCGGCTTTGCGGCCTTCGCGCGCCGCGGCCGCCAGCATAGGACTTGTGGTGCCTGAGGGGCAGAGGCCTGGATTGATACTCAGCGGGGAGCGGTGGCACGGTGGAGACCTGGCGCTTGGGCTTTCTTGCGCTGCGAGGACTGGCGCATATCTGAGAGCCTGCATAACGGAGGGGGCATTGCGGCGCCAGACGCGAAGACATTTGCATCCATGAGCTAAGCGAGACCCCGGATTTGCAGCCTGAAGTGGGGAACTGACGAGAGGCGGTGCGGGAGGCCTGGTGACTGCCGGGGTGGCGGTGGCCTCTGTGGTTGGTATGGGACATGCAGCACGGACCTCCAGGACCAGACAAGAGCATCAGCAAATATGCTGGGCGCCTGTGAATAGTTGGAGGCGGTGGCCTGTCGGGAGTGTCACCCTGCAGCTTCAACAGAGGCAATCTGAACTGGGGCCTGTGGCGGGACCCATTGGGAAGACAGAGCGCCATGGCCCACCGGACGCTAGACTGGCGTAGCGGTAAAATTGAGGCCCTGGCTTACGGCCTGCATGGGAGATATATGCTGACCCTGGGGCCTGAGCGAGGGCACAGCAAATCACGGTTTCCAATGGTAAAAATTTGCTGATGACTTCAAGTAAGAACAGTTTGGCAATCTATAGCGCTTGAGGCCCTGCGGGCCAGCTGCAGTACTGGAAGGAGGCGTCCTCGCTGGATCCCCGGGCCTATGTGCGCAGTTGAGGCTGTAACTGGTAGGTCTTCTGACCAGCTAATCTGCCCAGAGTGGGCCCTACAGTAGTGACCCACCGCATGGCTTGGACCGACAGCTCTACACAGGAGTGACTCTGGGGCGTGCATCAGATATAAAACCCTCGTCCAGTGCTGGCGGATGATGGCAGTGAGGGGTACCTGAGGCGGGAGTGATTGGCCCTGATGACTCCTTGCACTTAAGACTGCATTGGCACAGTGGACTGCTACTGCCTCCTGCGGGGCCACATCGCTGATAACCAGTATATGACATTATTGATTTTGGAGGGGGGCGTGGGAATTCCTGAAACCCCCCCCAACTGATCAAGAACAGATTGGTGCTGTGGGAGCCGAAACTGGGGCTCGAGGGGCATTATGAACCTGGAATGCACAGTCAGAAGGAGGTGCTGAAAGCTCCAACCCCGCAGGAGATATTGAGATAGAGTGCAGTCAACAGAGAGCAGAGAAGCTTCCGGTGGAAAGCCGACGAAGGTAATCACACCACACTAACAAAAGCTGCGAAGTATGTAGAAGCCCAGCCAAGATAATCCGTGTTCTGGGGCCGTGACACCCAGATGGAGAATCCGGAAGGGATTCTCACGAACTTAGTCACCCTTATCAATGATTTGCGATTAACTCTTCGAAGCTGGTCTGTACTTTCACCTAGTGGGGCGTCCATTGCCGCGCATCCATGCCGACAGGAGGGAAGGGGCCTAAGGCGAACGCCCGAAAGCAGCTGGCCAAATTTGCATGGTCCAAAGTGGAAGACAAGGGTGATTCGCCGCAGTCGGAGAAGGATGGAGGGGCGGCTGCCTCTAAACAAGGACCGGAGCCAACTCTGCATGATGTCACTGCGGCTATTAATGGAGTGCGCGCTTCGGTGGATTCGGTCACAGTGGAGGTCTCTCTCATCCGGGCGGACTTCCGGAAGATGGACGAGAAAGTCAAGGAGCTTAAGGTGGTCACCAGTGCCCTACAGACGTACACGTCTGAATTTCAGACGCAGATGCTTGAAATGCAGAAGAAGCAGGAGAGGATGGCACAGCAGCTCGATGACTATGAAGGCCGGGCCCGCCGCAATAACATCCGCATCTTAGGGGTTCCGGAAAGAACGGAGGGGCCGGCTGCAGACTTATATGTAGAAGACCTCATCACGAAGCACCTACAGCCCAAGACTCTGTCTAGTTACTTCGCCATTGAAAGAGCCCATGGAGTACCTGGAGGTAGACCAAAACCGGGAGCACCCCCGAGGCCCCTAATTGCTCGGGTGTTCAACTACCGAGATAGGGACATTATCCTGCAGACAGCGAGGTACAGTCCCCTGCTGAAAATAGATAACTATGAAGTGACCTTCTTTCCTGATTTCACGGCCAAGGTCCAAGCCCAACATCGCAGCTTTCAGGCGGTGAAGAGGGAACTGCGGGACTGTGAGGTGAAATGCGCAATGCTCTTTCCTGCGAGACTGAGGGTGGAGTTGGATGGCAAATCGTGGTTTTTTGATTCACCGGATGCAGTCTGGGACTGGATGGAAGGATGGAGTACGGTGGGAAGCCAGAGATGAGAACGCCCTGACAGGACTAGCCAATGCAGGGGTTTCCGTATAGATGCTGCTAAAAATGGTCCTGTAGTGGAAGAAGGTCCGCTGAAGGAACAGGAATGAGGACCCTTGGCTTTATCGATGGCGAGCCGGCGCCCAACTGAAAGCGCAAGTAGGGGGGGACCGGGTGGGGGTTGCTATACCCATTGGGTACGAGACTTACAAAGAGGGGACCTGGTGTAAAGTTTAGGGTTAAATGATGTGATTTGAATGGGACTGGACAATACGATCAGTGGATGGCTAAAAAATACAAGTTAATTGTGATGTGAGCAGGCGGGGATGGGAGTTGATCACCCCGTGCATTTCTAGCATTTCAGGGGGGGAGAGAGGCACTCTGCCATGTTTGGGAGTGGGTAGTTTTAAATCCACGGGCAGGGGGGCAGGGAGGGGGGCGGCTGTTGAGGGGTTGGGGGTCGGGGTGGTTTGAAAGGGCATCATGCTATGGACCTGGGGGCAGGGAGGGGGGAGGGAACCAGGGGGCCTGGAATTTGGGGATGTTTCTTTCTTGACTATATTATTGGTCAGCAATGTGATAGTGTGATTCGAAAGCGTAAAGTAGCCATAGTGAACATTGGATGGCAATTGTTGAGTGGGCAGGTTCAAGTTTTTTCCTACAAACATCCGAGTACTGGAAATTGATGTGATACATGGCAATGGGGAGGGATAGGGACCGAACCCTTTCTATAATGTCCTGGAACGTCAATGGTGTTGGTGATAAGATTAAACGGGGGATAGTGCAACAGTACCTAAAGAGACATTCACCTGATGTGGTCTTGCTGCAAGAGACGCATCTTGTAGGTCAGAAATCCAAGGCCCTCACTAGGTGGGGATACAAACTTCTAGTACACGCGGACTACACCACGGGCTCGAGGGGGACGGCCATATTGGTAAAGAAAACCACGCCCCTTAATGTTCATAAGACATGGGTGGATACGGGAGGCCACTTCATGGGGCAGAGGCCCAATGGGATGGAAAGGACATCAACATACTCCCTGTGTATTTACCGCCCGCTCTGGGAAAGACGGCATTGGAGGACCTAGGAAGTATGCTGACGAGACTCCGGGAGGGCACACTTATCATGGGGGGAGACTACAAGATGACCTTAGATGACACTGGTGATCGCCACCCATCGAAGTCTAGGGAGAAATCTAACGACCTAATGGCTGATTTCGCGAAGGCACTGGGTTTGACTGATGTAGGTCGTGCGCTTCACCCTACTGATAAATTATTCACGTATTTCTCTAGTGTCCACAGTAGTTTATCACGTATTGATTACTTCCTCATGCATCTGCCCTCGTTAGGTAATTTCGCCCAGTATAAAGTTCTACCCAGAGGCATTTCGGACCATTCCCCGGCCTGGATGGAATATATGCACTGGGAACGAAAAGCACGCACCACTATTGTCCTTAACCCATGGCTCCTACACATACCGGATATTAGAGAAGAACTCCGCACACAAACGGAGAACTATTTTACTGAAAATGTGGGTTCAGTCGACTCCGCACAAATAATCTGGGAAGCATACAAAGTGGTTCTTAAGGGGCAAGCTCTCTCATTAAAGACGGGTTATTTCACCAAAAAGCGCGAACTCTTGGTCCAGGTAGAGTCGGACCTCCTTGAACTAGAGCGGGAGCATTCACAAGATCCCTCCCCGGACACAAGTCATGGACTCCTACTGAAGCAAGATGAATACAGGATAAAAACCAGGGAACAGGTGGTAGCTAAACACCGTGCCACCCAACATAGACTCTATGAGCTTGGGGATAGGGCTGGCAGGACACTGGCATGGCTGGAAAGGCGAGGGCAGGGGTCCAGATGGGTTTACAATCTGACGACACTGAGGGGTGAGGCAGTGATTCATCCTCAAGACATAGCGGAGAAGTTTGCTGATCATTTTGAAAATGTGTACTCCCCTTCCACACACTACACGGCTGAGGACTCCCATCAGCTCCTCCTGGACAGCAAGGTGCCGAGCCTCACGGATGGGGAACGGAAGACCCTGGAGGCGGACCTTTCAAACGAAGAAATCAGCAAGGCCTTAGGGCAGATTAAGTCCGGAAAGGCGATGGGGCCTAACGGCATTCCACTAGAGTTTTTGAAGGCCACTGCCTCTCTGACTGTGCCACACTTGAGAGACATGTATAAAGAGACTCTAGAAGTGGGTGGGCTACCAGTAGATCAGCGGCTAGCCACCATCGTAGTCATTCATAAACAGGGTAAGCCAGCAGATGACTGTGGCTCCTATAGGCCAATTACGCTGATTAACGTGGCGACAAAGGTGTTGGCTCGTAGGAAGTATATTGAAGAGGACGCTTCCATGGCATTCAACTCTATCGAATGGCCATATCTGTTCGAGGTCCTGGGGAAGGTGGGACTGGGCCCTAAATTCATAGCCTGGGTAAAGCTTCTGTACACCGGGGTGTTGGGACAGGTGAGGGTTAATGGTTTTACATCTCGGACGTTCGAGCTACGGAGAGGTACTAGACAGGGGTGCCTGCTCTCCCCGCTGATATTCTCTCTTATGCTGGAGCCTCTTGCAGACTGTGTGCGTAGAGACGTGATGGTGCGTGGGATGCACTGGGCAGCTGAAGTGGAAGATCGAATATCCCTCTTTGCAGACGATATACTGCTATTTATATTTATTTATTTATTTATTTATTTATAATTCAATTTATAAGGCGCAACAGTTACCCAAAAAGGGTTTCCCGGTGCCAGCATCCCCATACAAATCGATCAGAGTAGTGCTAGACATATTCACGAATTTTGGTAAATATTCGGGATACGTGATTAATTGGCACATGTCCGTATTGTTTATGTTGAGGGGCGAAGCTCCCCGCCTTCCGGCAGACTGCGCTATAGCAGTCGCGACGGAGGGGTTTTGCTATTTGGGGATCTTTGTCACTTCAGATCCAGCTTGTTTTTACAGCTCCAACCTGGCCCCCCCTTTGGCTCGGTTACGAGCGGATGTGAAGCATTGGAGGTCTCTGCCTTTAACACTGGTGGGGAGGGCGGCACTCTTTAAAATGCTAGCCCTTCCTCGTTTTCTTAACAACACTGTCCTCACAGGGTCCCAGACTCGTATTTTAGAGCTGTCGAAAGAGAGATTTGCACGCTGCTGTGGGATGGAAGGGCCTTTAGAATTGCACTGCAGAAATTGACAAAAGGTTGGTACGACGGGGGCATAGCACTCCCTGACCTACAACGCTACTACTGGGCGGCGCAATTGGTGACCGTCAATCACTGGATATATCATCCCCCGCATGACCCAGCATATGCCCTTGATAGATACCAAACTGATCGCTCAGGATATCTGGGGGCCCTATACACTACTGATAGGAAAAATAGGGGGAAGTTCTTCGGCACTACCCAACATACATTGGAAATTTGGCATATAGTTACTTCCCGGCTGGGGTGGACGGGTGTCCTCTCGCAAGCTACACCGTTGTGGTTTACCCAGAAGCTGGACATGCTGTGCTATCAGCCCGGGTTTGATAAATGGGACCTCATCGGGGTATCAGTGGTGAAGGACCTGGTTAAGAAGGGAGCAATACTTACCTTTGGTGATCTCCAGAAACAATACCATCTGGCACAAGGAGAAATGTGCAGGTATTTACAGATTAGACATGCGATCCAGACGGCGTTTCCGTCTCTCAAAGATATTCCGAAATCGTCACCTTTGGAAGACCGCTTGCTAGACGGGCCCCTCAGTTCGAAGGCAATATCTCTAACTTACAAGAAGTTGAGTAATAACCTGCCAGACACCTTTTCAAAGCTCAGGGAGCAGTGACAAGACGACATTGGTCCTACAGATGACGAGGACTGGAAGACAGCACTTATGTCTCCTCGAGAAGCGGCTTTCACACAGAGATTCAGGCTGATTCAACTTAGGATACTCCACCGATCATACATCACAGGGAAAGTTTAGGCGAGAATAGGAGCTAGACCTGACGACCGTTGTATGAAGGGATGTGGTCGGCATGCCACATTTTACCATACCCTGTGGACTTGCCCAAAGGTACGTGCCCTTTGGGAGGGAGCTTCAGACCATATGCGCACAGCTTTGGGGAAGGACATAGTATTAACACCACAACTGGGACTGTTGAACATATGGGAGGCGACTGATCTCACTGAAGTTGAACAGCAATTTATGACACTGGGATACATGCTGGTGAAACGAGAGCTGGCTAGAGGTTGGGGGAGAGCGTGCCCACCACTCGTCACCATGTGGGCCAAAGAAATGGACAGATGCATGTTGGCAGAGACTGAGGAATTTAAGGCTCGGGTGTCCCAAGAAATGGGATAGGAAGTGGTCACACTGGAATAAACATCAGGGGGATCCCTGTGTGTCGCCTACTGTTGAAATGGAGATGCAAAGACAAGCGAGTTCTGTAGGAAATGTATAATATGAAAAATAGAATGAATGTCTGCTCGATTATTTTGTTGACAATCTTGAACATGTCGTCCAATCATGTATGTATGGCTGTGATTGAAACCAATAAACAAAGTTTAAAAAAAAAAATATAAATATATATTCTTTGCCATGTCCACAAATCCTAATATGGGGGTCTCCATGTTTAAATTGTAATTGGTTGGTTATATATGACCTTACTATGCTGATGAAATTGCCTGAGGGACATCATCTAAATATTAATTATAGTTGAAACATAAGATTTAATTGTTGTTGTTCTTCTTTGGCTGTTCCAGGTTTGGCATTTATGGTCTAAATCAACATAATTTATAATGTGTATGTGTGGACATCTAAACAGCTTTTTCTGAATATATTTCAGATTATTATGCATGCATCTCCTACCCATGTACCTACAGACCATGAATAATAACACATTGTTAAAATATACAATACACATTATCTCATCTAGTTACTCTGCTCTGATGTCCTACATGAGCCACTACGTTGCACATAGATAGAAAGTAAATAAATCTTCACTGAGATGGCTAAAAAACAGAAAACGTATTTCATGATTTCATGAGTAAAACTACAATGACAACATAATGATCGTAGTATAAATGTGATGATAGCTACTTGTAATAAAGCAAATATTTTGTACTGGACTACAGACAAAGGTATATATTTTATATTGTGATATGATTGTATCAATTTCAAAATTAAGAATATTTGAAATCTTTACCTAATGTACCAAATAAATATAATATTAAACACATTTTCTAAATAAAACATGAGAGCAATTTTGAAAAAATCTTAATTTGAAGTATTATATTAATATTCATTTTATAGCTGTATTATAATCTTTGATGATAAAGTATATTTCACATTTTGTGAGAATCAATAATTGTCCAAATTAACAATTTTTTTGATTTGTTAAGATGTTTGTGCATTTATATATATTTATCTTCCAAAATTATTATTGTTTTTTAATTTCGGAAAAAAAATGAAATTAATATATACAAAAAGCAGATTGAATACATGTTTCATTTATTTAGAAATAATAAGCACTGCAACATTTTCAGATGTTAAATTTAATAATGGTAAGTTACTTTGTATTTTGCATAAAGATGGGTCACATTGTGCGGAAATATGAGTTTGTCCTAGTTTGTATTTTCATTGTTTACAAGCAGTTCTTTTGTTTAGGGGTACTTTTTAGGAAGGGGTGTTAGTTTAGATCTAGATATGTGTGCTAGAGGTATGCCGGGCAATTTTGGGGAGAGGGACATTGAATCCATACTTTGGCTAGTGATACAGTACTGGCAAAAACAAACATACAAATCATTTTTCTAATAATAGTTTTTGGATAAAAACTTTCTTAGTTGCAGGTGAAGGTCCCACTTGTCACACATTTGGAATGTCCCATTCACTGAATATTTTATTAAGTGGGACTTTTTAATATTTTCCATTCAGTAGAAACAACTTGCAGGAAAAAAAATCTGAATTTGCTTTAGAACCAGTAATGCCATATTAGTATAACCTTTTAAAACAAACTTCTCACACAGTGTTTAAGTACATGTAGGGCAAAATACTGAAGATTCTGGAAGCTTGAGAAATTGTACAAGGTTATGGACAGTATAGACTTTGTAAGGGTATGTACCAAACATGTAAAAGATCATTACATATTGTTTAATATATTTTTCAAATGTTAATAACAGCTTTTTAAGATATGTGGAGTCACATTGGATTGTACCTCAAGTGTATTTTTTTCTTATTAAACAGCAAATTTGAACACCTGACTCTATTGATCGTACCCTCAGAAATTAAGCTCCACCAATATGCTTACATTAATCATTTCTGAAGGAAGGCAAACCTTTCTGTAAATCTCAGCTCACTTCTATCTGATTCATGAAGATTCAAGATGTTTTAAAACATCTACCTAACTGTACTATATGCTCTAAGGCCTAACATAGATTTGCATCTGTAAGTTGGGCAAAGTAAATCAAATTAGTGATATGTGCTAGTTTGTGTAAATTTCAGTCAAGTTTGGGTTCCATATTAGGGTACTTTACCAACGAAACACCACCAGTTACTATTATCAAAGGATTTAGTGCATAAAATTTGTGCCTCATTGATTGTGGCGAAAGGTTTCAGAAAAGTTAAAATTACTCAAGTCTGAAAACAATTTGCATGCGCAGTACTAACCAGCGAACATGAAAAAGTGCTTAATTTTTTTTAACTCCTTGGGTGCTATGGATGGAACAGTTCTGTCCTCAGCACATGAGAACCATGGCTGAGGATGGAACTGTTCCGTCCGAGCACCCACCCAGGGGGTAAGCGCTGATGCTCACCCATGCTCTGCCCAAGTACATGCCCTCACAGGGGATGGCAGTGGATGAGCTTACACTACCACCTCCAACCCCTCATCGGTGATCTGATGACGTCAGTGCACCCAAGTTGCACAGACATCATCAAGTAAAGCTGGGGATGCGCTGGAAGCCATTTGCTTCCAGCACGTCCAGGGACAGGAAGCCTTTCAACTGAGTCCTTCTCCTGGGGGGTTTGGTGGGGGAAAGCAGACACAGGGGGAAAGGAAAGAGTTTTTCCTTTCCCCCTGTGCCTGGTTAGAGTGGATTTCTGCTCCACGATCACGGGTGGTGCCGCGATCATGGAGCAGGAATCCACAACACTAGACCACCAGGGATTTCTTGTTCTGTTGTTGGGGGAGTGTTGGACATGGACCTTCTTAGAGAAATTGCCCCCAAACGTTTTGCTTTTTCCGTCTCGCTTTTGCTGACTCTCTTTACATGACCTTAGGACTCTGGGCACCTTCCTGCTGTACTGCAGAGGGAAGGTTCACATGCCCGTCCTGCACTCACCAGGAAGGGGGTGCATACATGGTTGGTTTCAGTACTGTACCTATGTGGGCCTCGTAAATAGGTACCCCACATACCCAGGTCGGGTACAGCACTGGCTAGCAGTGGGACAAAGCACTGAGTGTGCCACCCACTAGATGCCTGTTCAACCATGTATGGAACCTGCCATGGCAGGCCTGTGGGGCTCCATTGCACCCCTATTTAAGTTGGTAACACTCACGCCTCAGCCAATCCTGAGTGGACCTTCTGATACCACAAGATCAACCCCCAGGGAAGCCCTTAGGGGTGCAGGAGGTGGTAGGCTGAATGCAGGGCGGGGACAGGTGGATGTCCCCCATCCATGTAGTGAGGAGCCCCCATGTGGGTTTCCCCTGCCTTAGAGTGACTCCATATGGGGTACTCCTTAGGTGTTGCTGATGCTCTTGAGTGACCAAGGGCCTGGGGCACTTCCTCACCATAAAGACAGTGGGGAAGTGTGACCGCCATCCTAGACCTCTTAGGAAGAGGCGCCAACATGATGTTCTGAGATCTGGGCCGGTCTGCCATTGCAGACCAGTGTATGCACACTTGCACCTAGTTGGCTGGGTGCCCAGTCTGCCGCTGCGGGCCTGAGTGTACGCCCTGGCCTTTGTGCTGGATTAAATACATGTCCAGCCTGCCGTTGCAGACTGAAGGGTGCGCACTTGCATCTATGGTATGCGTAGTCACACCAATAGCGCTAGCAACTCATGTCCCATCTGCCTGCAGACTTCTGTGTGTGCATTTTCACCAATGGCACTAGGGACTACATGTCCCACCTGCTCTTGCAGGCCTGTGCGTACGCACTTGCACCTATGGTGCCCAGGACTATGTGGCTGGCCTACCTCTACATGCCTGTGAGGGTGCATTTACCCCTAGAATGGTTACATTTGTACCCAGCCTGCCCCTGCAGGCTTCTATGAGTGCGCTGGCTCCACTGATGCCTGGGTCCATGTGTCCAGCCTGCTATCCCAGGCCTGGGTGCGCAATTGCGCACGTTCACTCAGTAAGTGTAGAATACCTAAGTGTGTTTTCTCTACCTATGAGGCTTGCGCTTCCCATCGGCTAACATAAGGACGTATTTGACATTACTTTGGGCTGCAGCAGTAGTTTGCAGTGGAGCAGCCTCATGGTGTTTCTTATCAAGGGATTCGCAGTGCCAACCCCTTTCCAATGGTAAAGGGGATTCAGGCATAGCTTGATTATAAATGCCACTTATAGAATATGGATATTTCTCTGTTCTAAAAATCTTCGTGTGCCTTGGAACCTGGCTCCAGTCAACACCGGGGGACCAGGAGAGCACATCTTTGCATTTCCCGAAGGCAACTATAAACAGTGAGCATGCCCTGGAACAACAGACCTCTACCATTTGAAGGCTGAGTGAAATTGATTGGTAGGTAAGGTTTTGAAATGTAGCCTCTTGGGCCGGATCATAGCCCCACTAAAGATTGGGATCTGCATTCCATGGCCCCATGGCAGACAGGCCTGAAATTTAGGTGAGACATCTGTGGTTCAAAGGGAGACCTCCTCAAACACCCCTAAATTCAAAGGCACGTCAGTATAACTACTGGTGCCATGCTTCAGCAAAAGGGTAAGATATGCTTTCAGGATCGTGGGACATGAGAATCCAGACTGCATAGTGCACACTGCCAGAAAATTCTCTTGTGGAAATGAAGGCTAACTGTCTGACTAGTGGCTGGCCTGTGCGTGGCCAGTTTGTTCGTTCGTGCTGCATCTCTCTCTCATGCATCACAGCAACTGCATGCTCATTGTATGCGGTGACCCGGAAGTGGAGGTATGCCCATAGTAGGGCCTCATTCTACCTCATGTGGCTCTGCTGAACTTGCCTATTATATCAAAGGTGGATGAAGGGCTCAAGACTCTGGTGTCCTAAAAACAATTTTTAAGGGGTAAGGGTACCAGGACTAAAGAAAAACAGTGGCGCTATCGTCCGGTCACAATGTACCTAGATAGCTGTCAGCAAAGTGAGGGCGACATGTTTCGTGCCTTGATTGCCCAAAGGGTCAGTTGGCAATTTATCAGGACAAGATACAGTGATGTATCGCCCCCTGAGTGGCATGAGACCTCCTCTCTAATAAAGGATGGCTGCTCAGTATGTATGATACTGCACCTGAATGGTTGCAGTGTAATGATTCCACCCCAAGGTCAACAGAACAATACCCCTTAGGCAAGTTAGAGGGTCCCGGAATAGTGTACATTCTAGGTGGGTATCAGTGGCACTGCATAGCGGTGCAGAGTGAGTGACTGTGTGTGTGTGGAAGTGACACTGTGTGCACGGCCAGTGTTTCACAGCATTGGCAGGCGGTGAGGATTTCTATGTTGATTTCATACCAAAAGCACTTTCCATTTGACACTGGTTTTACCCCCCGTGGCCCCTGTCCGAGGTGCTGCTAAAAAGTTGTCTAATTTCCTGAATGTACATGTTTCTGATTTCGTTGTGACCCAGGGTGCCCCCATAACTGTGTGGGATTGAATTAAAAAGATTGTTAGGGGGCCTGTGGTAGATATTGTGTTGCACCACATAAGGGTGCTGTGTGCTGGGTGGGGGGTTAGATTAGGTATTGTCCCGAATGCATATTATTTATCTTATCACAACACGAGTGGGTTTGGTACGACTACAAATACTTCTAAATGTGACTTATACTCAAAAGTACAATATGTTCATATTGCATTAATTATTTACGTGTGTTAAACACAAATGATTTTTACGTAAGTCTTGTGTGAAGTCCCTTTTGTACTGCGCCGGGTATTTATTGTGAACGAATGCTGTGCCAATGCATTACAAATTGCCTGTGTAATAAGCCTGATTGCTCAGTGCTAAGCTCCCAATGGGTGAGCTCAGGTTATACAGTGAGTGTAATCACCTACCCTTGACGGGAGTGGCAAATTCTGCTTGGCTATATCATTGTCTTAGCCAACCAGAACACCACCACTTCCAAAATTGAGCGACCTCTTAAGCAAGGCTCGCTCCCCTGAGGGCATATTTAGTCCATGTTTTGTCCCCCACAGGAGCTGGTTCGGCCATTTCTTAGGCCGATCAGCTCCCCGGGGAGCCAAAGCCCCCTAGAAGCCAGGGAATAGTAATATTTTCCTCACATTTCCTCCAACAGGGAATGGCCAAAAACATGTAGAGATTAAGGGGGCACCAAAGCGTGTTCAGAAGCGTACATTTTTAAATATGTTTTTATGTTGACTCTGCTTTGGGCAATTATTAGTGGGAGACTGAAGGGAATGCTGTGTGGTAGGAAATCTGTGCCAGCATGGTGACCCACACAGAAATGTGAGGAAAATTTGGTCTTTTAAGCTACATTTGAGGTTTGCAGGGGGTTCAGGGTAGGAAAACGTTGGAGGGTCCATGCAAGCCACAATTCACTGGACTACCCTGGGTGTCTAGTTTTCAGAAATGTCTGGGTTTGGTTAGTTTCCTAGATGGCACACAGACCGGTCCAAAAACAGTGGCCCCCTTGCAAAACCAGGTCATTTTGTGATAGATAATTCTGATGTCTCCACAATACTTTTTGGCCTACCCTCACAAGTGAGGTAGCATTTTTATTGGAAGACATAGGAGAATGCTGGGTGGTAGGAAATGTGTGCCAGCCCGGTGATCGTACAACATTCCCATACAGAAATGTGAGGAAAATGTGATATTTTTTGCTAAATGTGAGGTTTGCAGGGGATTCCGGATAAGAAAACATGGGAGGATCCAGGCAATCCACACTTACCTGGACTCCCCTGGGTGCCTAGTTTTCAGAAATGTCTGGGTTTGATAGTTTTTCCTAGATGGCCGCCGAACTCGGGACCAAAAACGCAGTTGACCGCCTTGCAAAACCAGGTAATTTTGTGATAGATAATTTTGATGTCTCCACAGTACGTTTTGGGCCCTTCCCTGTTGTAGGCACATGGCCCACCCACACAAATGAGGTAGAATTTTTATCAGGAGACCTGGGGGAATTCAGTGTGGTAGGAAATTTTGTGCCGGCCCGTTAATCACACAGCTTTCCCACACAGAAATGTGAGGAAAATGTGATATTTTTAGCCAAATTTTAGGTTTGCAGGGGATTCTGGGTAAGAAAATATTGGGGGATCAACGCCAGTCACACTTCCCTGGACTCCCCCCGGTGTGTCTAGTTCTCAGAAATGTCTCGGTTTGGTAGGTTTTCCTAGATGGCCGCCAAGCCCGGGATGAAAAATGCAGGTAACCCCTTGCAAAACCAGGTCGTTTTGTGCTAGATAATTTTGATGTCTCCACAATAGGTTTTGGGCCGTTTCCTGTTGCAGGCACTAGACCGTCCCAGACAAGTGAGGTACATTTTTTATCAGGAGTGTTGGGGGAATGCTGCGTGCGTGGAGGTTTGTAGCTTCCTGAAGATTCCAGAACTTTCCATCACAGAAATGTGAGGAAACGTGTTTATTTAGTCAAAGTTTGAGGTTTGCAAGGGATTCTGGGTAAGAAAACATGGTAAGAGCCATGCAAGTCAGCCCACTTTGGATACCCGTAGGTGTACAGTTTTAAAAGATGTACAGGTTTGCCAGGTTTCCCCAGATGCCGGCTGAGCTAGAGCCTAAAATCCACAGCTAGGCACATTGTAAATAAAAGGTCAATATTCAGTGGAAAAATGTGATGTGTCCATGTTGGTTGTTGGCCATTTTCTGTCGCGGGCACTTGGCCTACCAACACAAGTGAAGTGCCATTTTTAGCTGAAGACTTGGAGATATGCTGGGTGGTTGGGAGTTTGTGGCTCCCCAAAGATTCCTGAACTTTACATCACGGAAATGTGAGGAAAATGTGTTTTTATTTAGACAAATATTGAGGTTTGCATGGGATTCTGGGTAATAAAACTTGCTGAGAGTCACATAAGTCAGCCCATCCTGTATTCCTCTGGTTGTCTAGTTTTACAAAATGTATAAGCTAAGTTTCCCTAGATGCCAGCTGAGCTACGGCCCAAAATCCACAGCTAGGCAAATTGCAAAAAAAGGGTCAGTTTTCAGTGGAAAAATGTGTTGCGTCCATGTTGTGTTTTGGCCCATTTCCTGTTGTGGGCGCTAGGCCTGCCCACACAAGTGAGGTACCATTTTTATTGGAAGACTTGGGGGAATGCTGGGTGGGTGGAAGTTTGTGGTTCCCTGTAGATTACAGAACTTTCCATCTCAGAAATATGAGGAAAATTGGTTTTTTTATACAAATTGTGAGGTTTGCAACGGATTCTGGGTAACAGTACCTGATGAGAACCACACAAGTCAACCCACCCTAGATTTCCCTGGGTGTCTAGTTTTAAAAAATGTACAGGTTTTCTAGGCTTCCCTAGATGGCAGCTGAGCTAGGGCCCAAAATGCACAGCTAGGCACATAGCAAAAAAAGGGTCAGTTTTCATTGGAAAAATGTGATGTGTCTATGTTGCGTTTTGGACTGTTTCCTGTCGTGACCACTGGGCCTCCCCAATACAAGTGAGGTAACATTTTTATCAGGAGACCTAGGAGAACACAGAATAGTAGAACAAATGTTATTACCAATTGCCTTTCCCTGCGCCTTCCAAATGTAAGACAGTGTGTAAAAAAAAAAGGCATTTTGAAAAATGCCCTTTAATTGACATGCTAGTATGGGTACCCAGAAATTCAGCGATGTGCAAATAACCACTGCTCCTAAACTCCATATCTTTTTTCCATTTTGGAAATACATAGGTGTCCCTGATACCTATTTTTCACTATATATTTTTCCAAATGAATATCTGTATAGCCTGTACACAATGAAAAACCTTTGCAAGGGCAGTTCAGTTATTGGCTCTGGTACCTTGGGTTCTTGGTGAACCTACAAGCTCTATATAGCCCCGCAATCTGAAGTGTTCAGCAGTCGTAACGGTATATTGCTTTAAAAAATCTGGCATAGTTACAGATGAAAACGTTTGCACAAAATGCTGTTTTTTTCAACTCAATTTCAATATTTTTCTATTTCAACTGTTACTTTCTATACAAAAATTTGAAGGATCTACACAAATGACCCTTTACTGAATTCAGAATTCGGTCTACTTTTCAGAATGTATATCTTTCTGGGATGCACCATTGTTTTCACACCCAATTCTACCACTAACTTGAAGGAGATTGAAAGCACAAAAAATGGGAAAAATGGGCCAAGTCCCAGTAAAATGCTCCAGGGGTATCAATCCACAAACCCTGGGTCACTTTAGAATACCCAAGATGTTAGAAAAAGGAAGCAAATATGACTTGGATGATTTATGTGGACAAAAGGTTACAGGGCGTAAGCGCCAACTACCCCAAATAGCCAAAAAATGATTGGCAAGGGGGGGGGGCCAGGCCTAGCAGTGAAGGGGTCAAAGTATAATGGCTGTACTGGAAGGGTCAATTTTCAATTACAAACCTATGCTTGTGAAAACGCACAAACCTTTTTAATATGGTTGAAGAGAGTGTGCATTGGCACATGGCTTCCTAAAGTATGGCACCACTGGAAATTAAATCAGCTCCATATCTTTTTATATTTATAGTGTTGTTTTTGTATTTCATTTACGTGCACTGCAGAGCCCCATGTTTGGTTGTTTCGCTGCATCATGACGACAATTAATACTTTATACTATTAACCTTAAAGTAATTGATATTTATTACATATAAGTAATGTAACTTAATATTTCAATAGAAGAGAACACATGCATTTCACAGACTAACAAGAAGTTAAATGGCTTGAAAAAATATCAATACTTCTTAGGACAAAATGAACATTTCTTTTTTTTAAAAATACATTTTTATTGATATTCCAGCATACCAAATGGGCAAAGCCCAGCGGGGATAATACAAATAATTTGCATGAGATAAAGTACGTAGGTACATCATACAAACCCATATGGTCTACAGAACAACAGACTGAAGATACTTTAAACAGCACCAAACACACTTATAAAGCATTACACATACAATATATACCAATTTCCACCCACAGATATACAAGATCAGCACACTAAACAGGTGAGTTGCACACCACCAATTGTTCAATGAGGTCATGGGGGCGGACTGTGACATTGGGGGCAGATCTATACCTCTATAAGCAGCCCAACGGGCCCAGATCTTCCCGTGCTTCTGAGGGCACGCTCTCACCTGAAACACCACAATTTTGGCCGTCAGACATCTGTCTAAAGCCTCTTTCCATTTAGTCACCCTGAGCGGGAAGGAGTCCTTCCAGTGCTGCGCTATGTCCCTTTTGGCTAAAGTGAGGCCCAAAAATAAAAGGTGCTGTTTATAGCGGTTCCCCCCAATGTCGTCTGTGCCATGTAGAGGCACCAGTCTGGGGTCGAGCGAAATAGTCCATGCCAGGACCTGGCCCAGGCTGGACACCACACTGGTCCAGAACGGCTGAATCGCCGCGCAACTCCACACCGTATGCAAAAAAGAACCATCCTCAGAGCAGCAACAGAGGCACACAGGGGACTAAATTGCACTTATTTTCCATAACCGATGGCGAGTGTAATACTTAAAATGGATGAGCCTGTATCTAGCGGACACCGCTGCGTACCGGGGGTTGGCCAAGGCTTCCGCCCAGTCATCGTCTGTGAGGGCCAGCAGATCCGCCGCCCATGCCGCTCTGTTTTTATGGATAGTGGTCTTAGCGTGTGTATTGAGTATCTTATAAATTTGCATATTTTTGTGATTCCCGATGTCCCCCATCAGTAGGCGGCCCTCCAACGGGTGGAACTCAGACAGGGCCTCCAGTCGGCGCATCTGGGGGTCTAAGGCATGTCAAAGCTGCAGGTAGCGGTGGAACTGTGATTTATGGAGGTCGTAATCCGATTGCAGCATTTGAAAGGATTTAAGAGGGGTGCCCCACATGACATCCCCCAGGGTGGAAATCCCAATAAGGTCCCCTTTTACGGTACCCACAGAGTGCCACTACAGTCCGTAGATAGGTGCCATGCAATAGGGGAGTGGAGCGAGTCAGTCTACCCCACCATCCCATGGACCGAACCGCCCGCCTACAGATTTGTATGACTGTCCGGTATGCCGGAGGTAGAGTATCTAGTTATGCATTACTATATAGGAGGTGCAACTAGGGGGTGCCGAACATGGCGATCGCCTCAACTGCGTAGGCCGGGTCTGACTGGGGCCCATACCACCACTTGTTTATCACCAAGAGGTGCAAGGCGGAGTTATATGCATGGACATCCGCCGCTGCAATGCCCCCGCAATACGTGGATTGTGTACATGTGGAAAGTGCAACCCGAATCACCCCCCCCCCTTGCCATAGGAACCTGTTCAGAAGTGCATTGAGTTGTGTAAACCACGATGGAGGGTTGCAGTATGGAAAGGTTTGGAGCCGATATAGTAGGCGCGGTAAGGACACCATCATAAAAATGGCGGACCTTCCGTATTAAGACAGAGGTAGCTGGGACTAGACAGTCTCCTCATTACAGACAGCCGGAAGCAGTGGGGTGATATTGTGCGTCCAGGAGGCTGTGGGACACGGCGATATAAAATCCCCCAGGTACTTAAAGCCGGTGTCGGCAATGCGCAATTCCGAGGCCCAGGCCTGACTCCTCTGGTCCACGCAAATAGGAAAAAGTGTGGATTTGGATGGATTGGTGCTCAACCCTGTGGCTTTGCCGAAGACTCGAAGGATTTGGAGGACACAGGGTCTCGAGAACCACAGGTCAGACATGAAGAAGATAGCATAATCCGCGTAGAGCGCGATTCTATCGGAGTGCTCCTGTGTCCAATCCATCTTCCGAATCGATGGGTCTTGGCGCACCCATGCCGCCAAGAGCTCTGTCTCCAGGGCTAACAGGAGAGGGGACAGGGGGCATCCTTGCCTCGTGCCCCGACAGATGGGAAAGGGGGCGTAACAATGTCCCACGGCATGAACCGACGCAGTAAGGTCTGTATGAAGCAGCAGCGTATAAACTATGAACCGAGTGCCCAAATTCACAGCCACCAGGAGCTTGAAAAGGTAAGTTCAGCTCAGGGAATCGAACGCCTTATCTATATCGGCGAGTAAGACAGCCGCCGGGTGACCTAAGCTGGGCACTCTCGCGATAGCATTGTGAAAGAGCTGGATATTGTGCCTGATGGAACGCTGTGGCATAAAGCCCGCCTGGTCAAGGTGTATGAGATCGTGAATGGAAGACCGGAGACGGTCTGCCAGGACTTTCCCCAGGAGCTTAGGCTCGAAGTTCAGCAATGAGATAGGTCGATATGAGGCTGGGTCCTCCGGGGGACGACCAGGATTAAGGAACACCACGATCTCGGCATGTCGCTAGTCCATTGGTAAGATACGCTGTTCTAAGGCTTCATGCTGGGCCTTATTAGGTGGGGGCCCAGGGTCGCTATATGTGGATGCATAAAGTCACTGGGAAAGTCATTCGGGCCAGGAGCCTTGCCTGGGTGAATGCTTGCCAACGCTGCCTGCAGGTCATCTACGATATGGGGCTATCCAGCAGATCGCGCATTTGATCAGACAGTCTGTGAGGGGAATATCCGAGAGAAAGTCGTCGAAGAGAGGCTCCATTATCATCTCTCACTCCCAGTAAAGATCAGAATAAAAGGAAGCAAAGGCTTGGACCACCGCTTTGGGGGATGTATATAATGTGCCATCCGGGCCCTCAGGAGAGGAACCTGTGCCGGGTTCGATCTAGCCAGGCATAGCCGATGAAGCATTTGGCTGGACTTATCGCCCCATTGATAGATCCTGTGCTGGGATGCTAGCCGCGCCTCCTTGGCCTCGTCGGTAAGGAGCTGGTGAATTTTCTGTTGAACATGTAACAGATTGTGTCGTGAGCTGGGGTCCGACCCCTCTAACATTTATGAATCTAACAGGCTTTGTCAGACTTCCAGTTACAGCACCTGTGCTAAGCATCTACATTTCTCCCCTGTACGAAAGCTGATGTTAGCCCCCCTGATCGTCGGCTTGAGAGCCTTCCATAATGTTATATGCGAAGGAGAGGCATCCATGTTAAATCGGAGATATTCTACAATGGCGAGGCGTAAAGTCTCCTGATACTCAGCATCCTGAAGGAGCCATAGGGACATGCACCACCTACACAGGGTCAGTTGGACCAGTAATCGCAACTTATTTTGAACGGCGAGTGATCCGAAAGTCATCTAGCCAAGATAGAGGCATGCGCTAATCTGTGTGTATAACTGTGCGGAAGAAATATTTTGTCTAGCTGCGAAAGTGTATGATGTACGGCCGATGCGTAGGAGAACCCCAACTCTGTAGGGTGGAGCGCGCGCCATGTGTCGGACCATCCCAATGTGTGAGCGAATATATACAGCTTGGAAGTAGGAGGGGATTTGTTAATCTGCACTGCGCACCATCTATCTTGGGGGGAGATGGTATCGTTCCAGTCACCACCCAGGAAGGTCACCCCATAGCTGTGTCATCTTGTCTGCAAATGTTTGACCCAACTGAGGGTGGGCATAAATACTCCCAATCGTTATTTGCTCCCCTGCCACTGTGCCCGATACTATGGGCCCACAAGGGTCTAACCAGTGCTTAGAGATGTGGATCGGCACACGTCTGTGAATAAGGATCACTTTGCCCCGTGCACCCTGTGAAAATCCGGAATGGTATATAGCGGCGAAGCCAAACCTGTTAAGGCAAGGAGCTTTGTTGCCTAGGAGATGTGTCTCCTGCAGCAGAAGAACATAAGCCTCATAACGCCTTACCAGGCGGAGCACCGCCCCGCGCTTGACTTTGTTGAGCAGCCTCCGTACATTCCAAGAAATTATGTTTAGTTCTCCCAATGGAGTGCAACCTTTATGTTGCGTCATCGCCCACGTCACCATCCATAGCTGTTAGTGTAGTATCTGTAGCATGATGTGTGAGAGTGTGTCTGGTGCATAAAACATTTATAACAATAAAACCCCCACTCCATAACCATCTGTCTTTCCTAGAGCCGGTATAGTGGACCCCAGTGCATTATATTCCAATACCCCGATGGATGGGCTAGCGGCCGCAGTATGAAGCCAAGGGATTTTCGGGGACCAATTCACTCAGTGGTTGTGGACTGCTCATCGTCTCTCCAGTTGGAGCAGGATCTATGCCGCTGTCTCGATGTGCCTCTGTTTTGTCGGCTCCTGTGTTACCCCTGTGAAGAGTAGGAATCCAACATCGGCGGCGACCAATTTTTCCTTGTGAGTCCCGGCAAACCGAAGGATAGCGTTGTGGTCAGCATAGTTGAGGAGCCGGGCAATCACGGCCCTCGGGCGCTACCCAGGGTGCGGCTTCTTGGCTAGGCGCCGTGGGACCTCTCGATCACAAAGCAAGGAGACATAACATCAGATGGCAGTAGGAACTTGAGCCAGCCAGTGAGAAAATCGCCCATGGATGTTCCCTCGCATCCCTCCGGAAAGCCCTTCAGATGAATGTTGTTGCACCGCGTCCTACCTTCAGCTACCTCGACTCGCGAGCCCAACTCCTGTGAGACGACTATGAGCTTGTCGACCTTCTTTTGATGGGTAGGGACTGCGTCTTCAACTGTGGATACCCTGGTTTCAGCCTCTGTGATCCTATCCACAGCCTTACAGAGGTCTTGGCAGAGGAATGATACCTCTGATCCGACCGCCCCGATCTGGGCTTCGAGCACTGCCCATGACTGGGTAATGGCCGCTAACAGGGCAGCGTTGTCTGGGGACGAGCCCTCAATGCCTTCCTTCCCTCAACCTGTGGTGGTATAGTGGGCCATCCGGCTTGGGGCAGCCGCACCCTGTTTGTCCTTGCCCGTTGTTGGAGGAGGAGGCAGGCAGAGATATGAGACGAAGAGCTTATAGCAAGGGCAGGTAGATCAGATAAGCCCAGATGCCCTTTCATGGTGCCATCAACTCGTGGCTCACGGATGTGCATCCTCCAAGCCAGGCTTACTACGCCATCTGTAACATCCCTATCCGATCCGGGGAAGAGCTCCGGGCCAGGCCTCACGGAATCTGGCTTCCCCGACAGCAAGCCGCACCAGGCCTAGCCCAGCCGCTTCCGCTGTCTGGGGAGGGCAGCCAAGTTGGCCCCCTAAAGGAACCAGACTCGCCGGACCCCCGACCTAGGCGTCCACCCCGGTCAAGAGCACTCAGGATTGCCGCAATCGGGCCTGCCGCAGCCTCGTCCCGGTGCAGGCCGCACCCAATGCTTCATGGGCATTGGCGCAGGGTCGGCAATGAGGGCACCCAGGTCGGTTCCAACGCTGACCCCCATGTGCCTCTCGGGAGCTCCACACACTCCCTGCGCAATCAGGAGAGGCCGTATACGGGAGGGGGGCATGCCTATCAGTAATTCTGCCCTGGGGCCTAGCACACCCCTTGCATGCCTCAGTGCTAATGAGAGGTCCCGGTCCAGTTCCAGACCCTCCTTTCAGAGACCGGGGGCTGCATTCGTAATGCTCCAAGGAGACTCAGGGGGAAAGAAGGAGACGTCTGCCCGCAGGGCGCTCCGGGTGAAGCAAGGCCCAGTAATCCCCGGTCCCGCCTGCCAGCAGGCTCCGCACAGCCCCACGGCCTTACCGGTGTCTTGGTCCTGTGATAGGAGGCGATCCTCGCCCACCGAACTGGACGGGCTCTCCAACCGGGAGTCACAGGCCTCAGCAGCGGAAAAGTGCGCATACACTGCATGGCTGTTGGTCTCTGATGCCGGTGCCCAAGGTTGCGGTCCGCCTCAAGCTTCGTGCCATCTCTCTCTAGGCTGCCGTCGCGTTGGGGCGGGCCCTGGTCAATAAAGCTTGGCACCACCAAATTCGGTCCTCGTGAGGGGCTGGGATGTTCGCACATATCATCCCGCAATCCAGATAGTCACTGGGGTCAGGATAGACGGCAGATGTTGACGATTATGGGCTCAGGCCGGTGGAGCTCTATCGAGACGTACCCACCATGCTTGGCTCCCAAGCCAAGCCCTCAAAATGAACATTTCTAAGCTAAAATGTAAACAATTTTTTTGACTTTGTGAGATAATGTTGCATTTACCGAATGTTGGAAAGTGGATTATTGGTAGTGGTAAATATGTATCTATCACTGGCAATAAGGCCACTAACACAGTCTAGGGCTCAGTACAGGTCTCAATAAATTATTCCCAAGCTCAACCCTGGGTAGCTATCCTGTGAGCAGGCAGGGTTAACTCAGGAGTCAGGTATGTAAAGCATTTAAAAACACCGATTCAGTAATTAACTAAGACACAATACACAATAAAAATCCCACACTATTTTATACAAATAGGAAATATATGTATCTTTAAAATGACACCAAAATGGCAACAATCTAATGTAGGAAACTGGAGATATGATTTTTTAAATATTTAACACTGTATAGCAGTAAGGAACCTATAGCTCCACACTCTGGGATATCAGGTCACAATTGACCGGGACAAAGTCAAAGTTTCAGGCCAACCGCGATTGAGCCCTGCTCGGATACCCCTTACGGTAGGCCTCGGTCAAAATTTTACCTTCGGACTTAGAAAAGTTTCTAGAGTTTTTTCTGCCGGGGTCTCTCGATTCTCTTCACCAGTCCAGATTCGGTGAGGGATCACCGGCTTGCTTTTCAGGGAGCTCCCAGTCAAACTCTGGAAGTCGGACCTCCAGGGCTTTTCAGCTGGATGAACCAGCAGGTTAGGCCAGCTCATGGTTGAAGATGGCTGGCTTGGCTCTCTCGGTTGAGTCGGTCCCCTTATGGAGCTGTTTTCCAAAGTTGCTCCAAACTTCTGGAACTTCTTCCTAAAGTTCCTCTTGAGGGTCCAAAGTGTCCAAAACATAATGCAAGGGCCTGTAATCCCCAAGATTGTCCTTGAAAGGTTGGGACCACAATTCCCACGATGCACCTCAACAAAACTCTAACAAATTCACTAGGCACACTCCAGGTGGGGGATTCTTGGTGGGGATTGTCCAGGTTAGCTATGTTAACCTGTAGCTAGCAGGGAGTCCACTCTGTATTCCTCTTGAAGCAGGGTACATCCACAGGGTTGTAGTTCCAGATAATGCAGCAGGCACAGTTAGTCAGAATGCAGAGCCTGCTAGGCAACCCTTCTTCTTCTCAGTTTCAAGCAGGCGATCTGAGAGGCTCTGCTCCTCTCATATATTTATTTAGTGTTCTCTGGGGTCAAGCAGGTGAGCATTCCTGTAGAAAGAGGTGCAAGGCAACACCCAAAGCATGACCACTTCCTCCAAAATGTGGCATAATGTTCTCTCAGAAAGCACTATTCTTCCAAAATTCAGTATGGCTCAAATCTCTGCAGAGGAGTAAGAACTAGTTAAACCAACCTCCAGTATGGCTCATGTACATAGCTTTCTTCCCCATACCATCTTCAAATCCCTGCCTTAAGCCTGCCATCTGGCTCGGTCAGAGGGACTTGTGGGTGGATGGACCTGACATTCCCTGCCTATCCTATTCCCCCTTTGAAGCTTCCTGCTTTACAAACGCTCCCGCCTGCTTTGGCATTCCTGCGTAGCAGAGCTCTCTCCACCAGATAGCCTCTCCCTCGGTGAGCCACTTATCATTTCATCAAAGCAGCCCGTCTGGCTAATCCTGTTAACTCTGACCAATCAGGGAAGAGGGCAGGATGGCTGAATTTTGGCTTACAGACAAGAAAGTCTTATAACTTTTTTTTTGTACAATTTATGATACATTCAACAATGGCATATTTCTGGATTTTTCAATACCATTATCCTAAGGTCTTGAATGATACCTTCACAAATTCCTGCATCCATAAACCATTGCCATGTACTCCTATGGGACTCGGGCCCGATGTATGACCCTAAATTGCATGCACAAATAGGCAAGCGACCCGCTTGCGCATGTAAAAACGAATAGGACCATGTACAATTCCTATTTAGCGAGTCGCAACATTCTTTTGACTCGCTAAATAGGAATTGCAACTCTCTATTAGTAAGGGGCGTTTCAAGGGCGTCCCTTCCTAATAGTGACTCTCAGGGGCGTAACACAGGCCCCCGCAGCCCCCGCGGTGCGGGGGGCCCCCACGCTCCAGGGGCCCCCTCACTCTCAGCGAGGGAGACCAGTCTTCTCAAATTAAATAGTGCTCCTGCGCGCACGGCCTCTCCAAGTCCCCATAAATTAAACTGTGCACACACGCCACGGTGACGGCCTCTAGGCCTCCAAGTCTGCCCTCTCTTTCTGTCTCGCTCCTCAGCTAGTGAAAACCGAGACTTCAAGAAACAGGTATTACCCTCTCTTTCCTCCTTTCGTTTATTTGCTCCCCTGTGAAATGGATCCAAAAAAGAAAAACATTTATGCTGCAAACGTTTGTCTTTTTCTGACACAAGTGCTCATGTGACTCCTACACTTTGTAGTCCTTTGTCTTATGTAACATTTCCTACACAGTGATTTACACACATATGAATGATTGTCTCTGTGTAATATGTGTGATGTAAGTGCTCTGACACCCTACACTGGTATTAGTGGTGCTGTACATTTTCTGATACTTATTTTGAAATTTGTACACATGCTAACAGTCTCTGCAAAGATTTTTCCTTATTAGTACTAGTGGAATATACAACTGCAGCAATGAGAAAGGTGACCAGTCAACCTTTGCAAAGGGCCCTCCATTTCACAGCAGCACAAGTCACATTTTTTAGCAACTTTTGATGTGTTTGAGCTATAAACAATTTACTATCGTCAGATTATGCAGCAGATGATGTATTATGTTGTAAATATGTCAAAGCCATAGTTATGTGGAAAACATTTGCAAACTAGAATATTTTGCCATTCATGTTTGAACTGCTCTTGTGGAAAAAGGGAGGAGAAGTGCTGATGACAGAAACTCCATGGCTAGGAGACAAATGGCTTGCGATTCCACTTTTAAGGATATTTGGGACATTCTGTGATTGGAAACGTATCCCACTTTGTGAATGTATTTTAATGTCAATAACACATATTTAACCTAAAATAAACATGTGTATATATTGGTTAAATTAAATAATGTAATAAGCTGTAACCGGTAAGTGAAATGGGAAACGAATACAAAAAATTGGGATATTTTGCTCTTTCTGCCACACCTCTCACTCCGCCCACTGACCCAATCCATTGGTTATTCCGCCCTCCGATTCTCCTCCCACAGTTTCCCTACTTTTTTCCCACCACTTCGACCACTGCCTGGCACTAACATGCATTAGAGACAACTGTGGGCTTTTACCACTGGGTCTCTTAGAGAATGACACCTCAGGTCCATACACCGGGGCTCCACATTCCGTTTCTGGGTTCTCCGCACAACGTGTTTGCTATTTGACGCCAGACTTCTGCAGCTTGTGTTGAGGAAATTAAACATCCCCTTGTGCTTGTATAAAACATAGCTGCCAAATGGCATTGGCACCATGTCGTGTCCATTTGTAGCTTTTATCCAGCAACACTTTGCATGCTGGAATGTTTAACCCCTTACTTAGATGGTCACAGCACAACTCCCAGAATGCAAGGCGCTGTTGGCTTAAAATCCACGCCTGGCTGGCGGTGTCACTCGTGACGATAGAGCCATTTGGAGGCAATGGTGAATCTGTAATTTAGCAGGCGTGTCTATACTCTTAGTACATTGTAAATACCGCCAGTGTTGACACACTGAGGTCTGAGGCCTCTGTTTGTTATGAGGTAAGGCCCAGTCTGGTGGTTCAGGTCAGTCCTTGTGAGGGAAGCTGCTGAACTTGCTTTTACCATGCACTTTGAAAGTATTTTCACCTTGATGCAAGAAGAAAGTTGGATTGTTTTACAAAACATGCTTGATTTTTGTATATTGCTGGACTGGTGATTGTTTTATTTTGCACTTTGAAAGTATTTGCACTTTTTCTTTTGCTTTACCAACTACAGTTTGAATAGATTGTCATTAGGTACTTGCTGATATGGTTTGTTTTTATTCTACATGCAGTGTTATATATGGTGTTGCTTGCACTTGTCTGTAATACGTGTACCTTAAATCTTGTATTTAGCATTGTTTACACTACAGAAATGATAAATTAGAACAGACAAACATCTGCATCAATGTCCTGAAGCATCCAAACAGTTTTCTTCCTCAGCCTTGTTTGCCTGACTGTTTTGCAGTGCTTACTAACAAAGACATTATGATTAAAATTGCTTCCTCAGTTCACATTATTATCATGCACAACCCTTGACAGTCTCTAGTGTGTGGCATGCAGATAATTCACCAGTCTATTTCTCTTGACTTTCGCAGGATACTGAGTTATAGTTTGTGTACTTCTCATGTTTATTGTCAGTCGAGGTTTTATGGAATTGCAGGTTTGGGTTGGTCTTTCAAAGTTTCAAGGTATTGTCAATTCTATTTCAGACCCTTCATAGTTGTTCTTTGTTCTTCAGCCAAAGGCAGTTCCTGAGACAATACATTTGCAACATTTGTAATGCACTCGCAAATGCAGGGGAAAATATTTTTTAGGGGCAGGCAGTGGTCCCTGGGACCACTACCTGCCCTTAAAAAATGTAACAAAATGTTTCTTTTTTTTTAATGCATCCCGTTTTCCTTTGAGGAAAATAGGCTGCATTTAAAAAAAAAATAACAGCTTTATTTAAAAGCAGTTCCAGACATGGAGGTCTGCTGAGCCCAGCTGGCCACCATCCTTGGGAGGGCCAGCCATTCCCAATGTTGTCACAAATTGCGAGTGCCTCATGAATATTGATGAGGCATGCAATTTTCGACACCATTGGGAATCGCAAACAGTGTCTCAGACACTGTTGTACATGGCATTTTGCGAGTCGCAAATCGCGACTCGCAATGGAGCGCAATTTGTGAGTCGCAAATTGTCATGGTCGTACGTCTGGCCTTAGGCATCTACAATGGGGAAACTGCAATGTGCAATTTGTCCATCATCAGGACATATAAAACATATTTTATAAGGGCCCTGCTTATAGTTACATGACTCCTCATTACCCCCCACCCCGGGACACATAGGGGAGGCTTTAGGGGGTCCTGAATGTGCAATAACAGTGTAAATCCTCACTCCACAGTGCTCATAGCACCAAAGTCACTTTTAGGAGGCACTTTACTACAATGGGAAAAGTGAAATGTGCAATTTCTTTATCCCCAGGGTATGTAAAACATCTTTTATAATGGCCCTCTTTATCTTGACATGACTCCCCACCCCTGGGACACCTTGGGGAGAACATGGGGGTAGCTAAAATGCCAGAATATTATAGTTTATCACTTTTTAAGTGTGTGCCCCTGCCACCAAAGTCAAGTTTAGGCACAAGTTACATTTAAAAGCAGTGCTGCAACACAGGGCTGCTTTTAAAATTACCTTAGGCTCTCAGCAGTGCACACATGCAAGTGAAGAAGGGTCTGCTGGCCTCTAAACTGTCATGCCCTACTATATACTAGAGACTTATAGGACATTTCTATATCCCTGCCCTATTATCTTCTAGGAACCTATTGGGTAGGTCCTGCCAATTGTAAGCGCACCCTCATATATAGTGTACCCTAATGTCTGTGTGTGTTTTTCACTGTGTTTTCAACTTAGCACTGAGAAAGTACAACACACAAAAAATCCCACACTTATTTGAAAACTAGAGTAAAATGTAATAAATTATTTGACACCAAAATGACAAAATTCCAATTTGTGGAACAAGAAATATGCAATTTTAAAGACTTACGTGAAAATCGTGTCTAAAAATACAAAGCCTAACTGTGGTCATAAGGTCACGGTGGACCGAGACAAAGTCACAAGCTCAGGGCAATCGAGATGGAGAATGGATTGGGCACAGGGATCAAATTAAGCCAGCTGAACAAGAGCGCCTTAACACCTGGTTGTGGAGAGTTGTGAGATCCGGTGTCAAAGATGTATTGTGCACCGGTGGTTCTGAAGAAACTGTGCAGCTGTGATGCAGAGTCTTCAATCATCATCGAGGAGGACATCGACGAGGGGCTTATGATATGAAAGTATGCCTCTAGGATGCATTATGCAGTAGCGGTTCCAAGGAGACTGCAGGCTGTGATGTGAAGTCCTGCATCGCAGATGTGTCACACAGCGGTGTTTCAAGCGGAGCTGTGAAGAGATACATCAACGCTGTGTCAGTTCTGCCCATAGGATCACAGCTGGACTGATAGAGGACCTTCAGGCCCACTTCCAAGGGTTCAAGACTGGGCTGGCACCACTTGGGGGGCAAGACCCACAGCAAGTAGGGTCCAGGTGCTGGGTTCAAGGTGGTTGGAGCCTTTTCCGGCCCTCGGGCTCTGATGCAGAGGCCAGCCATCTAGCCCCAAGAGTCACTCTGGTGGTTCTGCGTTCAAGATGTAGGCACAGTCTTTTCACTCAAGCAGTGGGGCAACAGGACAGCAGGGCGGCAGGGCAGCAGTGTAGCAGTCCTTCTTGCAGAGCAGCACAGCAGTCCTTCTGAGTTTTCCACAAGTCTAGAGATGTACTGAACAGTTGGGTCTGAGGGTCAATTATTTATACTTGGTGTCAGTTTTGAAGTAGGAGATGATTCTAGAGGTTTCCACCCCTAGAGGTGTTTGGAATTTCCTGCCTCCCTCCCCTGACCCCAGCTTGACTGGGGTCACAAAAGACTAGTCCCAAACTCTTTGTGAGTGTGCCCAGGTAGAGCCTTTGTGGTAGGTGACAGTTCCTCTCCCTCATCAAGTCAGGGATGACCCAACCTGCCATCACCTATTACCCTTTGGCTCACTGTCTGGGACACCCTGTGACCCAGGATACAGGCAGCAGGCACTAAATGATTAGAACATTTCAGAATTGTGATTTAAAATCTGACTTTACCATTAAAGAGGGTTTAAATTACAATTCCGTAGACACTAGGCTCGACATTCCTACCTACCTCCGAATTGAAAGTTATCACTTATTAAATGTAATAAGTTAACCCAATATCATCCTAAGGTAGAAGCAAGCCTTGCAGTAGTGAAAAAAGAATGTAAGAGTTTTTCACTACCGGGACATGTAAAAGTTAAAAGTACATGTCCAACGTTTTAAGTACACTGCACCCTGCCCTCTAGGCTGTTTAGGGCCTACCCTAGGGGTGGCTTATATATATTAACCCCTTCTGTGCCACGCCCTTTCCCCCTCCTGTGCCGGGCGTTTTATTAGTGGGTGGGGTTCATGACGAGATAGTCTCGTCATGGGCACAGCGCGACCGTGCTCCATGACGAGACTATCTCGTCATGGGCACTGAAGAGGTTAAAAATAAGGTTTTGGACCTGGTGAAAGGTTTATTTTGCCAAATCGAAATGGCAATTAAAACCTGCATACACAGGCTGCTGTGTCAGGCCTGAGACATGTTTAAAAGTACTTAAGTGGGTGGCACAGTAAGTGCTGCAGGCATCTTGATGACACGCCCTAGGTACAAGTGGTAGCACTTTACTATGGACTCACAAGTAAATTAAATGTGCCAATTATGTGTACTTTTGACCATGTTTAGAGGAGAGAGCACACACACTTTAGCACTGACTAGCAGTGGTAAAGTGCACAAAGTCCTAAGGCCAACAAAAAAAAAAATCACACAAATGGCGGAGTAATGGAAATATTTTAGGGGAAGACCACCTTAAGGCTGTCAGGTCTAACAGTAATCTTAAACATAAAAATAAAGAATTATCACATGAATGGATTTTGAAAAATTAAAAAATAAATTAAATAAAAATCAGAAATGTATGTTTCTGTACACATACAATCAACCATTTTAATACATACCATAATGTTAATAATAAATAGATATGATAAATTATCATTCATATTTAGTACATTTGTATGCAATGCATCACAGCAACCAAAACCTCCTGTGCTACAGTGTGTCACAAAAAAGAACATAATTGCTGCTTATCTCATAAAATATGGAACCGTTTTCATGACTTAATGTGCTGCCACATTTTAGACTGCCATGTGTCGATGCACTTACCCTTGCAGCATGGTGGCCAGGTCCAGCTGAGCGGAGCGGAGCGGAGCGGAGCTGTCTGTTGGGAGTGTGGAAGGTGAGGCGGTGTTTGAGGTATACACTCCTCACATTTGCACAAAACTGATAGTAGTATTGGAGGAGATGTGGTCTCCGATTTGGGATCTATAATTATCATGACTCAGGCTTCAGTAAAACGTGTGGCAAATCACTTAATCTCCCTTTGCCTAGATATTGTATATATGTAAGAAATGGAATGTGATTGTAAATATGTGCAATTTAATGCAAATGAGAAATTCAAATGTGTAAACCCTCTATTGGTGTACAGCTTTTTCGAATTCCTGGAAGCAAATACTATTAAAATGAGCCTCCCAAAACACCAAGGCGACCTCTATACCTCTTTACATGCCCATCTTATATGTAACCATCAAAGTACGTCGTAGTCATAGTTAAACAGTCCATGATTCTGTGTCCTCAACTTTAATGCATCGTTTGTAACCTGGATGATCTGATATGTATAGGTACACTGGAAAACACTCACCTTTTTAAAAAATATTTCAGAATTTGGATTCCACCTGAAGCATCCTTGCCTCAGTTAAAAAAAACTGTCTGCAGAGAACTTGTATTAGAGATAAAAACCCAAACAGAGATGACCGACCTTTTTTAGGTTCGTCTAAAAAAGGAGTCTGTGTACTTTTTCAAATGTGTTTGAAAAATCAGGAAAGTGGCTGTTAATAATGTGAAATTCTTCGAAAGTGCATGGTTTGCCATTAAAAATAGTGACAAAAATTGTGAATTATGGAACACTCCTTCCTAAACCTGTGTTCTTTTCCTCTGCACAGTTAGATGCTCAAAGAATTAAAAACAAAGTTTTGTACTTGAGTCTCAAAATGTAATTAACCTGTAATTAAGTGGGAAATCTCTTTCCATGTTTTCGTGTATTTAACACAAGTCACTTTTCATGAATGGGGAATTAGGAAGGCTTGGACTACATTGGAGGAAAGAAGACTTCACAAATGACCCCACCATTTACATTATAGTTAATTTGCAAAAGTGACACAAATTTAGATCAGCATAAAGTATTGGTACTTAAGTTTTGAAAGCTTTTTTTAAAATGAGAGACTGACAACTGGGAATTGAAAGCTGCTTTAAGCCTGCCAATATGGGCAGAGTTGTTTCTTCTGCCATTAAGTTGTGCAACATGTTGCCTCAATACTTTCCTTCAACCGAATTTCCTGATGCTAAATGCCTCTTCAGACCAACTGAACTAACTACCAGAATCCAATATCACTCGTCTCGTTAAAATCATATGTTGTCCCAATTTGAGCAAATGTAGTAACATTTTCAAACTTTTATATATTTGTGTTGATATGGTAATACAGATACCGTGGTATTTTTCCTTTTAAATCTTTGAATCTAGGAAATAAAGAATTTTCTGAAGTAAGGAGCCAGACATTATTCCATAGAGCAGAGGTTTTCTTCTATTGGATACACTGAATAATCTAAGACCTCTGTGTGAGCTGAAGATGTTGGGTTTTTTACATACAACCACTCTAAAAACGCCTGCAATACTTTAAAGATAAAGTGGCATATTTACAAGCCCTCAGTGCCACTGGAACGTCACCTTTTTTGACGCTCTGGTGGCTCAGCATCATTTTCCATATTTACAAGGTTGCGCTGTCATTTTGGGTAACTTAACGCCACTTTATAAATATGCCCCTTTCTGCCGCAGTCCTCTGAGGCAAAGGGGCATGTGATAGGTGTAGCTCGGTGCATGCCACCACAACACCCATTGCATTTTGACGCTTTCCCACATTTAAAAGGCTGAGGCAGTGCCAAAAACGAACGCTGTGGAATACAAGGCATTAGAATGGTGCAACGACGAGAAATGATAGGTGCTCCTCGTTTTTTGCACTTTCCATGGGTGCTGCAATTTGCAGCACACATAGGAGGTGCAAATCTCCCTCCAATGTTGATTGTATATGTGCAGGAAGGTGTCCCTTCCTGCACATAAATAATCGTCCCTGCAGCGCATGCATCCTTGCAACATGGCGGCAGGGTGCCTGCATTGGTGCTAGTCAACTTTTGTTGCCCCGGCACTAGGGGAAATACAGGGTGCGCCGTATTCTTGTGAATACGGCACATACTTCCATTTTGAAAATGTCAGAGCGCGAAGCTGCCAAATTTGGCCCAGCTCTGCGCTCCGACATTTTTTTGTGAATATGCCCCAAAGTTTCTTTTATACTCTAACATCTTGACACATGACCTCTTGTAATATGGTCTCAATAGTTCAATCTAAATAATGAGAACAAAGTACATTTTACATTGTTAGGTCCAATACCAGTATCCTGGATGAGGGTGCAATATTTATTGCGCCTGGTAAACTCCAACACTACAAGCTTGGAATGTCTCTGGTTTGATAGATAGCGCTTACAATTAGGTATAGCAGAGAGATAGCTGTGCGTTCGACATCAAAATCCGCAGGTCCCAGTATTAACCACCCATTGTACACCCCAGTAAATGTTGACAGGTTTGGCCTGCTAACATTAATCTTGGGAAGAAAGAGGGGGGAGTGGCGTTTGCTACTGAACTGGTAATTGTGATATGCCGAGCAACAGGAGTTACTACATATGAAGGAATTGACTGGGGCCTCAGTTGTTTTCTGCCAAGGCTAGTCCTTCAACACATACTGCAAACTTACAATACATTTTCTTATATGCTCCTGACTATAATGTAACCAATTAGATATAAAAAAAGACACAGGAAAGAAGAGATTATCAAATCAAAGTTCAAGTAAAAAGAAACGTACATTTTCAAAAGAAGCTGAAATCTATTTAAAATTTACAGAATGTGAAACATGACTTTTATGGGGAAACGCTACTCAAGACCTCATTATTATTGAGGCAGGGTGGAATTCCTGCATGCCTCTGGTTTTCTTAGATGCAGGCACACTGGACTGGCTGGTAATTCCAGATGGTAACATTGCTTGTGGCTTTGGCTGCTTCAACAGTCAAGGTTAGTGTCCTGCTTCACCTGACTAATTTCTCCGGCTAGAACTAATCTTCCCTTTTCTTCTCATACTATTCCTACCCCTTCCCCTCGACTTCGGCCCAGACAGGAGCTGATAGCACATGGTACGTGTGTGCTTTAAGCCCACCCAGTAGGTCTGTGGCCGTGCAGTTAGTCCCCATTCTGATGAGGTGTAACAAAAATAGCAGTAAACATGTACCACATTGAAAACTGTAAGTCCAGCCGCTTGAAACCACCTCACATATTTACTCCTAACTCGTAATCAGGGTCTTAGAAGTAAATGTGGCTTTCATTAAAGACAAGAGAACTATGATTAGTGTTGGTAATGCCCTTGGACTTTGGAAACCCGCCTATAGGCAGATCGACCTCACTTTGAAGAAGGCCAGTGCCATCATCACGGTGCTGAAGCATCCAAATTAGTTGTTTGTTAAACTGTATTATTCTGAGATTTTTTTCTCTGTGTTTAGGGTTATGCTATCGTTTGGAGAGGATGAAAAGCAGATCTAATATCCCCTGCATTAACACTATTATTCATTTGGCAGCAAGATAAATTATGGCGTAATTATGACAAGCACATCCCCCTCAATTTTCCTAACATTTACAACAGTAGCTTTTCAACTGCAAAACTACCTTTAAAGAATCCACTAAATCCCTTGTAATAACAGTGGATGAGAGTCATGCAAGCACATGTCAATGCAACCACACTCAGTGCTTCATTCCAACTCAACCTCCCGAAGAAAGTGAAACCGTTCCTGCCATCACCAGATTTCAAACTCTCAGTACACTCACTAGTGGGCTCCAGACCAGATTATGGCTGTGCAACCCTTACAGGTCTCCCCAAGTTGAAAACGGCGACACTCAAAGCTACCCTCAATGCATTAACAAGACAGGTAAGAGGCACAAGGCCCTTTGACCCCATTATCCCCTCACTAAAGTCTCTCAACCGGCTCCCTTTCAAAACCAGAGATCAGCCGAAAAGGGCATGCCTCACTCACAAAGCCTTCCACTACAATTAACCCAGGTATCTGGAAGAAAAGATTTTGAATTTCAGAGGGCAGCCTCTGCCTCAGAAGTGTGAACTCCTTCAGGCTGGAACCCACCCACATTCAGAAAACAAAAAACATACTCATGCTTTGTTGGACCTGGCCTTCTCTGAATGGGTCACCTCCATACCTTTTGGCTTTGCCCTCCATTTTTTGCTGAATTCATTTTCGTTGGCCTTAGGACTTTGTGCACTGCTAACGAGTGCAAAAGTGCTAGTGCTTTCTCTTTTAAACATGGTAAAATTGGCTTACATCTAATTGCCATGTTTAATTTACTTATAAGTCCCTTGTAGAGTGGTATACCATATACCCAGGTCCTGTAAATTAAACTGTACTAGTAGGCTTTCAGCACTTATTGTTCCACCAACTTAAGTAACCCCTTAACACATCCCATGCATGCAGCTTTAAGCTATCAATTGGACTTGGCAATATACAATCCCAAGCCTGAAACTCCCCCTTTTATTACATATCAATCACCCATAAGGTAGGCCCTATGTAGCACATTGGGCTGATCACATTGTAATAAAAGGATTGGATACATACTTTTAAGCTTTCCATGTCTGGGTAGTGAACAACGTCTACATTTATTTTTCACTATGTCAGGCCTACTTGTCCCATAGGATAACATTTGATTGCCTTAATACATTTAATAAGTGCTAACCTTTGATTGAGGATAGATAATTGAATTGTAATTAAAAGTCCTATTTAGTGGTAACGTCGGATTTTAAATTACAATTTTGAAAATGGCAGTTTTAGAAAGTTGGGGTATAATACAATGGGGTAACCCAGTGTCCCTCAGAGCCTGGGTGAGTATATAGTAAACTACAATGGCTCAGTCGGGGAGCGCCAATCGCTTTGATGATAGATACAAACCCTTAGGATGAACAATTATATTTACTTAAAAAATCCAGTAAACAAATTCAGTTAGCACGCTCAAACCAATAGAAGTACAACACACCCTGACAAAACATAAAGAACTCAGAAATACTAGCAAAATATTTTTAGTATTTGTTTTTTTAGCATTTCATCAGACAATTTCAATAAACAACAGGCTGTCCAAAATAGGCACAATAAATTGGTGACACGTGCTTCAAGGTGCAAAGAGTGCTCAGTGCTGGTGACAAGGTGCATATATACAAGTATGCGGCTACATACAAATATGTAAAGACCAAAGACTTGAGGGTAGAGGCTGGTCAAATCCGCACATAACAAATGTATACCGTGTCTGATTATTAAATAGTGCACGAAACCAGGGAGTACTCCCCGCTATACTCCCTAAAAAATAGGAACAAGTCCTACAGCAACACTCAATGCAAAGAGTTTCAGCACTATATACATTAATATTGATGTGGCATATCGGTATTCAACAACAATAGCGCATAAAGAAGACGTCCAGTTCAAGATGTATGTTTCTTAGTGAAATTTTCTTCTTTATTTTTCACAAGTAGATGTTCTTTACATTCCACATATCATAGCCTCATAGCCAACGCGTTTCATCTCCAATGAGACTTCTTCAGGGCTATTAGAAAAATACACATAAATATAAATTTTTCATTTTTAAAAAATGAGCCTAAACTCATCAAAGAATAAGACATACATATATTGCTAGAAACTTACATTTTTACAAACATATATACAGTTATTTGCTTCCGACTGTAGCCTATTCACATTATTCATGAAATGTTCAACAATCAAGAGACTTTGTTTTATAAGACATAGTCATGAAATCAATATTTGTCTCTAAACATATTCACATTTGTGAGTCAGATAGCTAATAGCAATTATTAAAGAACAGTGACATTGTTAAAATGAAACAAAGCAAAAACGGAAAGAGAGAATCCTTATCATTGTTTGTGTAATAATAATAAACACCCCATACCTTAAACATATGGCATACAACGTATTCCTTAAAAGTTCATAAGATTCAGATCCAATGGTCATGGGATATCTATAGATCACACAGTTCTCTACAAAAAATAAACATGAGAAATATAAAACAAAATATCCCATCCCATTGTGTGCATTACTAATGTATATATATTTTTTGGCATACCACTAAATTTTCTCTATTTAGTTTATATTTAAACCATTTTATCTACCTATGCCATATTTCACACAATTCTTCAATCCAGAACCTGTCTCTAATTCAAAGAAGTAATACCTTAATGATGCTCTTATCCCCGACACCGTATTTGGAAATGATTACCCTGGTAAAAAGCAGAAAACCAGGGAAATCAATACCCGATGGAGTATATTATATTCCAGAATAGTTAAAGTCACCAGAGTCACGCACGAATTGACACGCTTATTACAGTCTCAATCGGTGACTATTTATGCAGTAAGAAAAAGCCCTCAAATAGAGCTAAGCTTGTTCCATGTATTCATGATTAAATGCTATGAAATGCATTCAAATGAGAACCGAACGAAATGCATGAATATCTACCGACTTTAGAATACATAGGTCTTAATATTACTAAAAACTATATATAGACGTGAACCCACTGTGCAAAGACACGAAAATTATTAGAAAAATAAAATAAGAATAAAAATGAAAGAATTTTAATTAAAAAAATGTGATGAATTACTGTAGCTACAGAAAAATAGGCTAAATATGGCCATTTCATATCGGGATTGGTATTACAGCAGCAGCCATCTTAGTTTACGATGTAAAATAAATAAGCGGAACAATGACCACAGTTAATTTGAAGAGACAACATGTAAAGGCCCATGAATTTACATGACAGGCGAACATATGGTTATACACATATGTCATTTTGCTTGACAAAAACAATTCAAGTATTTTTTCAAATTCATAGCGCGATTGTATTCACCGCGTGTCTTAGGTTTTATATGGATAGCCTTAGGTACGTTCGTTTTACTAAATGTAATAATGAAATAAGGGCCAAGACGTAAGTTGTAAAACTCCCTAATGGAGTGATGAAATTTAGAATGAATATACACCTGTCCCGTCAAAATATGGTCACACGAACTAAAACTGCCCAAGCCAATTGATAACGACAGCGGCCATCTTTAAAAACACAATCCCCCCTAAAATCTATGTGCGCTTATCCATACATCGTAAATTACGGCACTTCCCTATCTCATTTATCTAAAGAAACCAGGTGTATAGTTATTCCACCCACACCGCATCATTTAACTATAGCGTTATATATTATTAAGCTTTAGCTAAGCTAGATCTAGCAGACTCGAACAATTCAATACATGATGTAAAATAACGATTCCCATTGCAGCTTACCGGTAGCGCATGTGTAATCAGTATCCAATTTTTCAGCGAAACCGTGCATTCGTGAGTCTCGCGTTTTTAAACTCCTCACCCGGAAATAAGGTTGCCATGTGACCAAGGTCACTCTATTCACGTGTGCTAGAAAACAAGCAAACAGCGCTGACATGTTGGAACTGTTCGCGGCTCATATTGGAGCCTTTCTCCGTAACCCCTGCACTTAATGAACCCCATAATTCGTCAATAGGAGTCAGCCCCACTATCTATCTACAAAAAACCCAATTCAATAAACCCGATATTTGTCTATCGTAGCATATCACATATTACAGTTTGTACATAAGGCCCTAATCCATGCTAAAACCTGGTGGCCATATTGGGTGAGTCAGTTACCACACGTTCTATATCTCATGTCCCTCGTATATGCAACCGTTTCGTAATTTATGTCAGCAACACTCCCTAGTATATAAATGCATCATTTAATAAAAAACGATCCACTGTTTTGTATAAGTAAGTTGCTATGCGGCTAGTTCGCAATTGTAAACACAATCCTAATTAAAAAATGAACGCAGCCAAACGCTGCGCCCGTTCACAACTCCATTTAGTGCCATTTGCCCTTATTGAGCATCGCATTTCAAAACCCATAACGGTTTCCTACTCTAAGTTTAATATGCTATGTAATCTAAGAAAGTATTACACATTATACAGTTAGCATTCCGAAAGCTATTTCATTTGTCCACAAAGAAAGAAGAGTTCCAAGAACTTAGGAGACACAGACCACTCTATTGTCAGGTTCACATTACAGCACCGATATTCAGCTAAGTGGTTTGCAGTGTGTCCCAATAGATTTACTAATAATTAGGAAAATCAATATATCATTGGACATATGCATATGTGCAGCATCCTTAGATGTTTTACAGTAAATAGAAAAAATCAATTTATCATCCTGCATATGCATATGTACATCGTCCTTAGATGGATTACAGGAAATAATGCATCTCGTCATTAATATTAATCCCAAATTTCACAGTCCTCAGACGGCATATTCATGACGCCTCCCGTTGCCTCAGAAGCAATTCCCTGTCACCTCCACGTTCTGGCATCTTCACATGATCGATGCCATAAAATTTTAAATTCTTGTCATTGGGATGCTCGCATTGTATATGCATAAAGACCGGATATTTATCATCACTATTCCTGATAGCTCTGGCATGTTCTTGTATAGGCAGTTTAAGACTGCGTGTACTGCTCCCAATATATTTGTTCTGACAATCACATACGATCATATAAACTGTAAACGTCGTGTTACAGTTGATGAAACAGTTTATTGTGAACTACCTAGATGTATTGTTGCTAAATTTTCTGCTCTTATTTAAACCAAGTTTACATATGCAACAATTGCCACAAATATGAAAACCCAAAGGTTTATCGGGTAACCACATTGACATGGGGGTGGGAATGTCTCTGATGTAATTAGGACTTAACAGATCTATCAGAGTCTTACTTCTGCGGTAAACTACTCTGGGCTTCTTAGATGTTATCGTGCTTGTTGTACCATCCTTTTCAAAGAGATGCCAGTTCTTTCGTAGGATGTTATATATATGATTGCTAAAAACATTATGCTCCAAAATAAAAAGTACCTCAGAATCAGATTTTCCAATATCAGATTTTCTCCTAACTTTTGACATCATTATTTCTTCTCTTTTAAGGGTCATGGCCCTCCTTTCAGCCTTATCCAAGCAGGCTCGATTATATCCTCTCTTGGAAAAATTTGTCTTAATTTTACTGCTGTTTTTTGTAAAGTCTTCATCCAAACTACAATTGTGCCTGGCGCGAACCATTTCACCATAGGGTGGGCTTCAATGGTAGATCGTGGATGTGCACTCGTGGCGTGCAGATAACTGTTGCATGCTGTCTTTTTTCTGTATATGTTACTATGTATGTTTTCATCCCTTATGAATAACCTTAGGTCCAAAAATTCTATGTTGGTCTCAGAGTATTGGATAGTAAGTATCACATTAAATTTGTTTTTATTCAAATAGGAATGATACATATTAAGCTGTTCTACCATACCATGCCATATCATAATGACATCATCAATGTATCGAGCGTAAAAGATCACATTATCACTCCATGTATGTGCCCCTGGGCCCCAGACATGCTCCACCTCATACAGCCCCATAAAGAGGTTAGCATAAGATGGAGCAAATCTGGAGCCCATGGCAGTACCACGTCGTTGTAAGAACCACTCATTATTATGCAGAAATGCATTGTGTGTTAAAATCATTTCTGCCATGGTTAGTAGCATGTCTGTATGTTCCAAGTGTTGTGCTCTCCATTTGAAAAGAAAGTGTTTCAAAGCCCTCATCCCTTCTTGAATATGGATACAGGTCTAAAGGCTTTCCACATCCATGGTGACAAAAAGTAAATTGTCATGGTCCCATTTAAAATCCTCAAGTTTGCACAGGAGATCAGAGCTGTCTCTAAGATAAGACGGGAGATTATTCACAATGGGTTGAAGAAAATTATCAACATATTGAGCCATATTTTCAGTAGGTCCACCACTCCCAGATATAATGGGGCGCCCAGATCGAAAAGGACCCCCTTTATGGATTTTCGGTAGGATGTAAATACACGGTGACCGGGAATTGTGGGCCTGTAGGAATTTGTATTCTTGATCTGACAATAAATTAGATTCATGCCATTCTCATAGTTTGGAGTTAATATTTCCCTCTATCCAAGTCATGGGATTTGCCGTTAGTTTATCATAGCATTGAACATCTTTCAATTGTCTATCTATCTCATGCAAATAATCACTTGGGTTCATGAGAACGATATTTCCACCTTTATCGGCCTCTTTGATGACCAGATTTTCGTAATCCTTTAAAAATTGTAATATCCTGTTTTCAACTTCACTAAGATTGTTAATGTGTACATAGCCTCTCCTCTTATAATGCAAATCCTCTAAGTCATAAAGATCGTTTGACACCTTCTTATAGAAATCATCAATGGCTGAGTCTCTCATTTGTGGCGGCATAAATTAGGATCTACAACGTAAACCACTATCAGTTGTATAAGCTTGTGATATGCCCAAGTGGCTAGCTACCTGCATGACATTCCCTATTTCTTCCTCATCATATAATGATGCAAGTGGATGTGTATGATGTATATCTGCTATAGATGGCACATAATTACTATTGGTAACGGATAAGGGAACACATTGTGCAACAGGATGATCTTCAAATATTTTTTTTTAATTTTCACTTTGCGAATAAATTTGAATAAATCTGTATGCAAATTTACAAAGTCACATCTACTTCTGGACAATAATTCAGCCCTCTACTCATAACAAGCTCTTCTTGAGGTGATAATTCTCTTGAGGACAAATTAACAATTGACAATGCATTACAATCAGTTGATACTTCACTACAATCAGTTTCTCCTATAGTATCATCATTTATTTCTTGTTGCCCACATTCTGCTCCCTGGCCTTTATACCTGACCTGGTGTTTCTTGCCACCCCTCCGCCTGCGTCTTCGTTTAATGTTTTCATTCGATATCCCTGTCTGTACCTTTGTACCTCCTATAAAAAACCGAGGGAGGATCTGCGGCAAGTGCATTGTTAGTCCCCTCACCAGGATCACTCTCCAAAGAGGAGAGCGAAGTGCTGCTTGATGAAATGCTAGCAGGTTTCTCACTTTTTTTTCCTTCGATCTGTTGCGCTATTGTTGTTGAATACCGATATGCCACGTCAATATTAATGTATATAATGCTGAATCTCTTTGCATTGAGAACATACAAATATGTGCAGTTTCAAAACGGGAAAAAAGTGGGAGGGGGTGGTCAGGGCTGAATTGCTCAAAGTTGAAAGCCAGAGATATCTTAGAGCTGAACCACCCTTAACCATCGACATTTCGTCCCTAACTGCGCATCAATGGTATGCGCGGTGGGTCTTCATCAGGACAGGGGACATCCCAAGGTAATTGAGACATAGCGTCAGCGGGTGTATTAGAATGGGCCGACATGGGAGGTGGACTAGTGATGACTATTACTCACCCTGAGTACAAGGAGGCGTCTCGCACAGTACGGGGGCAGCCAAATAGATCTAAAAAATCTATAAATTGATTAACTGATCCTACTAGGAATAAGTGAAAGTAAACGGAGCGTGCTAACAAAGGAACAAGTCTTACCTGTCAAGGTCAGGAAAGACATACAATTACAGAATTCCAAAAGTGATTAAAACACCTAGGGACGCCATATGAGTCTCAGTAATTTCCTAAAAGAAAAGGCCATTTTATAGTGTTATAATCTGCTATGGTCAGTTGCATGATCATAGATGTATATTTGCTAAGGTGCACATGCATCAACATCCCGAAAAGCGATTCCTTAATAGCGAAAAATAAAGAATCGCTAATAAGGAATCGCATTTCGGAATGCATGAACAGATTCGGTAAATCTCAGCGATTCCTTAAAAATCGTTAATATTTACCGAATACTTAATAGCGATTTCTGAAAATAATGAATAGCAATTACCGAATTCAGTATTACCGAATTCGGTATTAGCAAGTCCGGAATTAGCGAATTCGCTAAAAACGGGTCGCTCTAGAAGCGGGCTGATGACATCACAACCAGGAAGTCAACCAGCCCCACCCTCATTCACTGCCCTGAGGAGCTCACAGGAGGAGGCAGAGCACACAGGCTGAGTCAAGAGAATTCACCCACTGAAACCATCCACCCTACCTTCATCCAGGATGGACAAGGATGCACCTGCCACTGCAGACACGCCCAGGAAGAGGAAGAGAAAGTTCTCTGACAGGGAACTTGAGCACTTGATCGAGGGGGTGAGCAGCAAGCATGACAAGCTGTTTGGCAAGCTGTCACTCAAGGTGCCCGAAGCTGAGAAGAGGAAAATTTGGCTTTGCATCAGGGAGAGGGTGAATGCTGTGGGAGTGACGCACCGCAGCATCGACGACCTAAAGAAGAGGTGGTATGACCTCAGGAAGGGGGCAAAGGAAAGAATTGGCGAAAGGGTCAAGGAGGCAGCTGGCACAGGAGGGGGGCCATCCACAGTACCTGCAAACACTGCCCTGGAGGAGCTCGTCGAGGGGACCATTGAGCCAGAGGCGGTCGTCGGAGTAACGCAGATGGACACCTCCGGCGCAGCCACCACAGAACAAGGTAAGATGCATGCCTGCGCCCATACGCTGCATATAGTATACCCATCCCCATCCCCCCAGGTCAATCACAGTGTGCAGGCAGAAGTGCATAACAAATATGCCCTCACATTAGTATTGCATCATGGGAGTCGTAGTCATGTCAGAAAAGTGTGCATGTATAGTCACAAATGCAAAATAAATAAGATCAGCAGTCCAGGGTCAACTTAGAGAGTCAAATCATGTAATTAATTTTAGGAAATAAATGCAGAATGACAAACAGATGTAGTCACAAAATAAACTAACAATGCACTGTTTCATACACAGATGCATCTCCTGGGGATTCAGATGATAGTGAGCGCCTCATCATCTCCGAAACACTGGCAGATACCCATGGCGACACTCCGCAGGAAGGTCAATCCCCACCACCACCAGCGGCAATACCACCACCACCACCAGCGACAATACCACCACCACCACCAGCGACAATACCACCAAGACGCAGGGCACATGTCCCCTCCCTGCAGGTGATGGATGCAGGCCCGAGTCCTGCACCCACAAGTGGGCAAAGTCATACAGGTGTCACACCGCCAGCACCACCACCAGCACGTGGCAGAGTCACGCAGCGGCGCAGGTCCATGCGCAGTACTGCCGAGGGAGCCGACCAGCCAAGGAACATTTATGGTGGAGTCGAGGCCCAGATGCTGCGTGTTCAGCGCCTGCAGGGGAGACACATGGGGACAATGAACCTTAATATTTCACGACTCGCCAAACATATGTGCACTCTAACTGACGCTGTGCGGCACATGACCACAGTTGTGGCAGAGGGCAATAGGGACATTAGTCAGAACCTCCAGGAGCTCACCCGTGCCATCCGAGCAGGACAACACAGCGAGCGCCGGAGGCATAGGCAGAAATTGCTCCGTACCACAGCATCGACCAGGGCCATCACAAAGCTCTGCAACAGCACTGCTGTGTTGTCCCACCGCTCCGTGTCACTGCAGGTGGACCTCGGACATTACTGTGGTGACGTGGCAAAGGCCTTAGGCCAGGTGACCACTGCAGTGGAACACTTGCAGTCAGGAACATTCAGTGGCAGCAACTTGGGAGGGGAGGATGGCAGTGAGGCTGCATCCAGTGTGAGCAGCGTGTCGGTGCTGGAGACCTGCACCAGGAGGCGCAGTTCGCGCTGCTCCACAGCCACAGAGACACAGCGTGGTGAGGTGGAGGAGACACGCGATAGGAGGCTGGGTGTTCGTGGGAAGCGCCACTAGACATTCAGTCCTGCATCCCTGACCATGGTGGGGTAACCATGGCCCACTTTAATTTTGCATTAGCACTCCCGTGATGCCAACGGTCATGTTTTTGCCCACAATGTGTGGGGGAACTCTAATTTGCATGTTAGTGTAACATTACCTACATAAGTGCTCATGTGAAGTAAACAGTAGCACTCCTAATGATATCGTCATGGCTCATTCTTACCTGGCTCTGAAATGATGTTGTGTGATGTATGTCCGCCTCCTTTGACCTTCAGCTGTGTTTGGAACGTGTGACTGTCAGTGTTGTGCGGGTGGTTGATCATCCCGGTAGTTGTCATTCCTGTCCACCTCTATGGGTATCCCCCTTCTGGTTGCAGTGTTGTGCAGCATGGCACATACTGCTACAATCCTGCAGCAGGTGTCTGGTTTATATTGCAAAGCACCACCAGTCTTATGTAAGATCCGGAAGCGACTCTTCAGGATCCCGAATGTCCTCTCAATCACATTTCTGGTGCTAATGTGGGCCGCGTTGTAGCGTTGTTCCTGTGGTGTAGCTGGGTTGATGTAGGGGGTGAGGATATATTCCCGCAGGGCGTATGCACTGTCACCTACAGGATGGAAGCAAAGGCTTAGCGTCAGTCATGATGATACATGTGTGATACAGATGTTATGAAGAGGTATGTTTACGTACCAAGCAGGAGTGCCTCTCCGAATTCTCCATTGAGCAGACGCCTGTGGATGCCACTGTGTCTGAATATATTGGAGTCGTGTGTGCTCCCTGGAAATTGTGCCACTATGTCCGTGAGGATGTGCTTGGCATCGCACACGACCTGCACGCTGATGGAGTGATAGGACTTCCTTTTACGGAAGATGCACTCATTGGCTGAGGGGGGACAGATGGGGACAGGCGTGCAGTCAATGCATCCTATGACATGGGGGAATTGGGCCACCTGGTACAATTCCTGTTTGGTGTGGTCCATCTGCTGTGGGGTTGTGGGGACGCTGATGTGGATATGTATCATTGTCAGCATGGCATCAATGAATTTACGAAAGAAGCGTGTTAGTGCACTTTATGACACGCCTCCCGCTACCGCTATGACCCCCTGGAAACTTCCAGACGCCAGTAGGTGCAGGCTGCATAGGACCTGGACGTGCGCAGGAATGGCATTGGTCCGACGTGTCTGGTGCTGCAGTAGTGGTTCCAGGTCAGTAATTAGGCGCATTATCATTGCACGATTGAGACGGTACTTGTCGTATACCTCATCCTCATTTTGGCCAAGCAATGTAATGCGCACTCTGAATACTCTCTCCTGGATCCTTCTCCTGCGTTGTGCTGCAGAATTTATTCTCATCCTCCTTGCAAGCACGTAGAGGGCTGCCATTTTGTGAAAGGAAACAGGGTCTCCAGGCCCAATTTGTATGGCTTTCTGATTGATTGCATCTGTGGAACACTTGTGATTTTTTCTGTATTTTTTTTTTTCTGCAACTTTACCTCCTGGTTCTGATTCCCCTTAATCTGCTCATGCTAAATAGCGATTTTTGAGATTTTCGGTATTTGCGACTTTTGATGCATTCATTAGCGATTCTTTATTTGCGATTCGCTAATGCCAGGCGCTATTTGTATTTTCCGTATTGCCGAATCTTTATTTTGCGATTCTTTATTTTAACGGGGATTTTTTTTGCGATTCTTTATTTTTTCGCTATTGGTGTTGATGCATTGGGATTCGTTGTTTGCCACTCGCTAACGGGAGATTTTAGCGATTCGGTATTTTTGCGAGGTGATTTTTGCTTGATGCATGTGCCAGTATGTCGATAAATGCGTCTTACCTGCAAATTGTCAGGCTGACTAGGATTTCAAAGCAACTTGATTGATTCAAGGCCGAGAGAAAGTTCGCATTTTCCTGGCCTTAGTCATTTGGTGGCTGCAGCCTTCCCTGGATCACATGACTGGGTATAGTTGGTAGCTCCCAGTCACACATTAGATTGATTAGGTGTGCCTGAATGGGCCATCTGCTGGCAGGATAAGGGGTTGAGCTGGGCACGGACAAACCTACAACTGAATAGGCTATGCTCAGCCTTCACACAAAAGGCTTGTCACCTTCACTTTTTTTCTCTGCAGCCACCTTGGAGTCAGGGCAGAGAGAGTCAGGAAGTTCCAAGCACTTTGAAGAGAAACCTATACACGCTTCTAACTTCAAGGAAAGCGTCAGGTATAAAAAGAAGGCCCTCAGACCCACTCTTCAGTTCACTTTCTGGATCTGCAGAAGGACTCTCAGAGGACTGCCTGCTGTTGTGACGCTGTCTACACACTAAGACTGCTTTTCTGCACCTAGAAGAACTGTTTTGCTGCCAGGAGTCTGCTTTAAATTCTCAGAGGCCAGCTCTGCTGTTTGAGCCTTGCATCATCACCTGAATCCAGGACTTACAGAGTGACTCCAAAGGGTAGTTTGCTGACCTTCTGTTCAGAAGCAGAGACATAAAAGGCTCCTACCATCTTGAACTCTCAACTGGACCCAGCCTGAGCGAATCCTGAACCCCCAAATGGTGTCCGTCCAGTCTTGGACCCTTGGTTGTGGTGCTAAAGGTGCCCAGATAGTCAAAATCCTAAGCTTGGTATTTAGACATTTATTTGTCTAAAAACTGCTCTGAGAACTGAGGGAAGACCAGGACCAACCTTCTTGTCTATCTGTCACTTCCTCCCTGATGATGAAAGGAAGTCTTTGCTTGGGCTTGGCACTTTACATGTGGTCCCAGCTCTCCAGCCAAGATTATATTCAAGTTAAACATTGAGTACGTCTTCCTAGATGTTTTCTATTTGTGATGCTTCTTAAAACTCCTTTCGCTGCATCACCTCAAAGGCCTTCCTTGCATCCTCGGAATTATTCGACCTCTCCCAGTACTGTCTTCAGAGGCTTTAGATTAGAGATAGCTACGGAGAGTTAGATATCACTGCTTGGATTCTGGGACTTCAGTTGGGCCCCTGATTTGTCCAGTGCACCTAAAAAGGTCTACAAAGGATCTGTGTATGACACTGTAGAAGCCCAAGAGATTGTTGCTAGATCACATCTTTGAGAGAGTAACAGAATCCCAGTACATTTTTGTCATGCTTTTAAAGGTGTGCTGTAATAACTGGCTGTAAGAAATTGGGTTGACTGGGGTGTAAGCCCTGGTCAAGCAGCAACCACAATCCTTTTCATGGTAAGGTAATTGAAAATCACAAATTCCCATATTAACCTGTGCTCACCCTTTTGAGAGCTTGGCACAAAACAGACAGGCTTAACTTAGAAAGGAACGTGAAACAAGAGTTAACCCGTTGACCCAGCTGAGACCGGGTAAGTTATGTACCAAGAACAAAAAAGTCTCAACCGGTAATCATTGAAAAAGACCGTTACATAAAGTGCATAAATCACTAAAGGAGGGGGGAAAATAAAGGCAGAATAGGGAGACAAAAAGTTGAGAATAAAGGTTGTTACTTGCAGGTAGTTATAACAGCTACATTACAATTAGATTGAAGTAACCATAACAACCAAATGTGCACTGAACGTGCTTATGTGAGTGACCAGTGCAGTGACAAAAGTGAAAAAGGACAGCGTGATACGGCGAAAAACAATAAAGACAAACAATTATTCGGGAGTCAAAAATATAACTTAGATAAATGCAGAAATAGTTTGTTTTGGTTAATTTTGAATGACCCCGTAGAGGCCGTGGATGACTCTGTGAAGTTGACGGCGTTTCGACCTATTCAAATTAAGGTCATTATCAGGACGATGGTTACAAATTCTTAAGGTAGTGCTGTGTAAGAAGTAGGGGAAAGAGAAATGAGGTAAGAATAAGAAGGCCAAAGTTGGTGACTCCGGGAACAGCCGGGAAAAGTTGTGTTAGCCTCTAAGCCCTGTGTACGACGACTTCATCTGAAGCAAAATTCTGTAAACATGACAAAGTTGTTTTTTCAATAAACAGAAATATAAAAAAAAAAAAAAGAATAAGAAGGCCCCAGAATTAGGTATAAGGAGGGAATTATGGCGACAGGTAAGTGAAATTCACCTGGTGGCACACAGGGGTGTCAATCACGAATACGAATTGCAGCAAAGGGAATGAATCACGATAGGAATTTGCAGCAAAGGGTATGGTAAATTGCTGGGGAAGGAAGAGGATACCAAGTTACTAGCCGTTGGTTTCCAAGGCTGATCCAGATAAATGGAAAGGAAGGTCCAAGTGATACCTGTTATGCTTGAGGGAGGGTCCGTGATGGTTCGGTAGATGATTTTTGGAGTCTAAAAGAGGGAGGGGGGTACAGGCAAAGAGCGGGTTAGTAAAAGGAATTATGGGGGTCGTGAAAAAAGTCCAGAGGGGAACTGAATATAAGGGACCTTACCTGGGCTCTATGTGATTACTGCCCGGAAGGGATAGACAACCCAGTCAGCGAATTAGGACGAGGCGCCCGGTGGCGGCGTACGAGTCGCAGGGAATCGATTAGGCTCATAAAGGGAATGAATCCACGAGGACGAGTGAAGCGTCCATGCTGGCTGCTCGGCGGAGAAGGTAAAAGTGCCGAAGCCAAGGACTTCCTGATCACGTGATGAGAAAAGCACTAGTGTGAGTCTAACATCATGGGCAAGTGCCCCGGGGGAACTAAGGAGGAAAAGACGCCTCAAGAAAGATGGCGGCAATAAAGAGCAGCTGCACTAAAGGAAACAGAAGTGGACTTGACAAGCATTGCACAGTGATAAAACAAATTAGAGTAAATAATGCCGGACAAATTACAATAAACAGTGGCAGTTGCTTGTTCTAGGAACCAGTATACATATTACTCTGACGTAGTTAATAATGGTAGGCACTGCAAATATTAAGTTACAATCAGAGAGCCTGGCATGATTTTAAAATTAAAGGACACATTGCAACTCTGTGACCAATGGGCTGAATATGTGTCCTTTTTAACCAATATATATAGATTGTTTTGTAGGTAAGTTCATACCGCTCACACCACCGAGTCACAACTGTGCATGTTTCATGCCTTATGCTTTCATGCGTTTAAACCCTACCCGTGTAAATCGTTCTACATGCTTTGTTATGATTATGATATATTATGTACCCTTTAATTTTAAAATCATGCAAGGCTCTCTGATTGTAACTTAATATTTGCGGTGCCTAACATTATTAACTACGTCGGATTAATGTGTATACTGGTTCCTAGAACAAGCAACTGCCACTGTTTATTGTAATTTGTCCGGCATTATTTACTCTCATTTGTTTTATCACTGTGCAATGCTTGTCAAGACCACTTCTGTTTCCTTTAGTGCCGCCGTTCTTTATTGCCACCATCTTTCTTGAGGCGTCTTTCCCTCCTTAGTCCCCCCGAGGCACTTGCCCATGATGTTAGACTCACGCTAGTGCTTTTCTCATCACGTGATCAGGAAGTCCTTGGCTCGGGCACTTATACCTACCCCGCCGTGCAGCCAGCGTAGACGATTCACTCATTCTCATGGATTAATTCCCTTGATGAGCCCAATCGATTCCCTTTGACTCGTATGCTGCCACCGGGCGCCCTGTCCTACTTCGCTGACTGGGTTCTCTATCCATTCCGGGCGGCAATCACATAGCGCCCAGGTAAGATCCCTCATATTCAGTTCCCCTCTGGACTCTTTCCCCAACCCCCATAATTCCTTTTACTAACCTGCCCTTTGCCTGACCCCCCCCCCTCCCTCTTTTAAACTCCAAAAATCATCTACCGAACCATCATGGACCCTCCATCAAGCTTAATAGGTCTCACTTGGACCTTCCTTTCCATTTATCCGGATCGGCCTTGGCAACCAATGGCTAGTAACTTGGTATGCTCTTTCTTCCCCAGAGATTTACCATCCCCTTCACTGCAAATTCCTATCGTGATTGATTCCCTTCGTTGCAATTCCTATTCGTGATTGACACCCCTTTGTGCCACCAGGTGAATTTCACTTACCTGTCGCCATTACTCCCTCCTTATACCTAATTCTGGGGCCTTCTTATTCTTACCTAATTTTTCTTTCCCCTCCTTCTTACACAGCACTACCTAAGGAATTTGTAACCATCGTCCTGATGATGACCTTAATTTGAATAGGTCGAAACGCCGTTGATTTCGAAGCGTCATCCACGGCCCCTACGGGGTCATTCAAAATTAACCCAAACTAACTTTTTCTGCATTTATCTAAGTTATATTTTTGACTCCTGAATAATTGTTTATCTTTATTGTTTTTCGCTGTATCACGCTGTCCTTTATCACTTGTGTTACTGAACTGGTCACTCACATAAGCACGTTCAGTGCACATTTGGTTGTTATGGTTACTTCAATCTAATTGTAATGTAGTGCTGTTATAACTACCTGCAAATAACAACCTTTATTCTCAACTTTTGGTCTCCCTATTCCCCTTTTTTTCCCCCTGCTTTAGTGATTTATGCACTTTATGTAACGGTCTTTTTCAATGATTTCATTGTTGCTCTTGGTACATAACTTACCCGGTTTCAGCTGGGTCAATGGGTTTACTCCTGATTCACGTTCCTTGTTATTGAGCTACCGCTTGGTTGCAAGAGTATATTTCTGTTAATACTTTACACATTGATTGTGCCACATTATGTGCAACTAACTGGCATATCATGTCCTCTAGTGAGACCTCCATCTACACGGATGACTACATCCAACGCATTCTTAGCGGCCCCTCTCTACTTTCACACTCTTCCACTCCCTTGCCTTCAGTCCCTAATACCTCCAGGGCTCTACTAGAGAAACTAGAAAATCTCATGAAAAAACAGATTTGTACCGACCTGCATGCCCGCATGCTTACTGAATACCTCAAATCAGATACTATTCCATTAGGACTACAATTATGTAACGTTCCAGCTATCTTTACGCAGGACTCTAAATTCTGTCCCAGATTTAGTCATCTAGCCACTATTTGTTCTAGGCACTGGATGGTGCTTGGCATTGACACGGCGATAGAACACAGTAGGAAAGAGCCTAAAGAGATAACAGAGCTTGAAAAAATAATTCTAGCTGACACAAGCATCTCTGACGCTAAAGGTCTCCTTGATAAGGTCAAAGCGAGTATCGCAACCTTCAACACATTTGAACAAAACAAAAACAACAACAAAATACAGAAAGATATTTTTTTTTAAATTACAAAAAGGATCAGACTTTCCCTTATTTACTCGACACATTCTACATCACTCCCTACCAGCCTCCTAGAAGTAGGAACTGGGGCCGATACAAGAACAATCAGATCATTACCTTCTTAGACTCATCCAACAACTCCATTGAAGACTCAGACCCAGGCGAAGGCCCCAGTTCTGAACGCCAACAGAACTAGGCTCACCCACCACCACTCCTACCCACTGTTTTTTAGGAGTAAACCGCGGGCGTGGTCGACAGAGACAGAACTACCAATACCAATATGCAAGTGAACGACAAACTCGCCGCAAGTTTTACCAGTCGGGTCCCCATCAGTGAGAACCGATTTACCATTCGCTTACCGTTTACAAACCTCATTGATGGATGCCCCTAGGGATCCTACCACACTCAGCATAGAGGACAATGAAGACACTTCATATACTGACCTCAACCCATCTAACGTTCCCCCCTTGGTACAGAGGCTACTTTTGGAACCCATTGAGGCACTCTCTCAGCCTACCACGAGAAGTGTAGTGCACCACTTACTACCATGCTCAAACACCATAGAGGATAATGATGGCACTTAAACACTATTCTGAACTTATCTGGTGCCCTTTCCCTCACACAATTGTTATCCATTGCACTTGATGCAGGTACCACTCAACCCACCATGAGTAGTGTAGTTCACCACGCACCATCATGCCCTAACACCACTATCCCCATCTTCAACTTATCTAAACATTTGTTATCCACTGACGAAATCTCACTCCTCTCTAAAGTCCTCTCCTTTGTACCGGCAGACCGTAGTAATTTTTTTCAAATTACAAGAAGATTTATTATTGTTCTTCAGGCGCCTCTGTTTGAAGCAATTTTTTTCAGACAAACCCAATACCGATTAGCCCTATGAGAAACAATTTCACTTGCCTTCTACTTTTCTGCCTCTTTTATCCATGATGTCACCTGAAATCCTGATCTTTGAGTGACTTGTCATGCGTGAGGTCAAGGAACTACAACACCAATCCAAGTTTGTTCCATATAACCTACGACTCTCAGAAAAACATGCCATTAACAGCTTAAGTGACAATAAAAACATAGTTATAAAACCCGCGGACAAAGGCGGTGGCATAGTTGTCATGGATCTTGAGAAATATGATGCCAAAATCATACGGCAACTTAATAACCCTGCACACTATCAGGCCCTGACCTCAGACCCACTCACAAACATCCATGGAAAAATACTGATGGTTACTAATCAGGCCCTTCATTCAGCCATTATTTCTAAAAAAAGAGCATGCATTCCTCAATAATCCTCACCACAGAACACCAGTAATCTAAGTACTGCCACCGGGCCGCCCCATAGTATCTGGATGTGGCTCTATTCTGGAACCTCTCGGCAAGTACATTGACTCTATTTTGAAAGAGTTTGTCCAACTCACTGACGCCTTTGTCTGTGACAGTACCCATTTGATTAATATCATTGAGGACTTCCCGTTCAATGCCGAGACAGACCTTATGGCTGGTCTCGACATAGAATCGTTGTACACCAACATTCTCCACACTGAGGGCCTCTTAGTCATCAAACATTAATTGGACACCAGACCCAGACCCATTCACATCTCTACTGAATTTATCATTGACCTGCTTCACATTGCCCTTACTAGCAACTACTTTCATAATAGTGACACCTTCTATCTGCAGGTGAAAGGAGTCTCAATGAGAGCATGCTTTACCCTAAACGTTGCTGTCCTGTATGTCCACCATCTAGAGACCACACACATCTTATCCATCCAGAACCCTTTTTTGAGCAACATCACATTATGGCGTTGTTACATTGACAATATTGTTCTCCTATGGCATGGCCAACAAGATGAGTTAACCATGTTTATCTCCTGGCTTAACACCTGTCAATGCCTTCTTACCTTTACCTCGGACATCAGAAAAAGTGATCAACCATTTTTAGACCTCACACTCCACGCAGAGGATGGTATCATTGGTACCACACTCTATCGTAAACCTACCGAGCGCAATACCTTGTTATTTAACTCTAGTTACCGTCCCAGTGGTCTGCACGATGGCTTACCCTACGGACAGTTCCTACGTTTTAGGAGGAACTGCAAATGGCGTAAATATTACTTTCCGAGAAGCAGTCATCCTATCAGAGAAATTGACCAGTAGAAGCTACCCCAAACACCTTGTCAGAAGGGCCTCTAAGCGAGCATGGTACAGCCACAGGGAAATACTATTGACACCATCCACCAAACGCTCAAATGCACCCATCCCTTTTGTATCCACTTATTGCCCCTCCAGCAACAGAGTCAGTAGTATAATTTTAAAAAACTGGACTTCACTTCGTACCTTTGGACCTTTCAGAGAACCCCCCTTGTTCTCTTACAAACGAGGCAACAACCTCTCGGATAAGCTGGTCCATGCCATTACATGGCCCCAGAAAGATAAGGGCATCCCATCAGTGACCTCCATGTGGGGCCTCCCCCCCATCATAGGCCACTACAAATGCCAGACATGCTGTGTTTGCGATCTGACCAGTAACACCAAAGCTTTTGTGACCTCTGATCATACTTACCATCTGAAACATTTCTCCAATTGCTGGATTACCAACGTCATTTACACGATACGCTGCCCCTGCGATATGCTATATATTGACCAGACAACCCAAATGGTAAAACAGCGCATAACCCAGCACAAAAGCCGTATTAGATGCAACATTGAGACTGCACCACTAGTGTCACACTTCAAAGAACACAACCACTCTGAAACCGACTTGACATGGCAGGTCATTCACCGCCCCCAATTACTAATTTGTGGTGGTAACCTGCAACTCCTATTGAACAAATGCGAATGTAGGTGGATCGCACATTGCAACTCTGTGACCCATGGGCTGAATTCTCTTGATGAATGGAATACAGTTATCACAACATCCTAGAACCCATGCCCTTTCTTGCTCGCTTTTTGTATATAGATGTATATATGTGCTGAACATTACCTTTATGTAGAGACAAATGGTCTCTTTCTGTACTAAATATGTTTCCTTTTTAACCAATATATATAGATTGGTTTGTAGGCATGTTCACACCGCTCACACCACCGAGTCACAACTGTGCATGTTTCATGCCTTATGCTTTCATGCGTTTAAACCCTACCCATGTGAATCGTTCTACATGATTTGTTATGATTATGATATATTATGTACCCTTTAATTTTAAAATCATGCCAGGCTCTCTGATTGTAACTTAATATTTGCGGTGCCTACTAATGTATTATTAACTACGTCGGATTAATGTGTATACTGGTTCCTAGAAAAAGCAACTGCCACTGTTTATTGTAATTTGTCCAGCATTATTTACTCTCATTTGTTTTATCACTGTGCAATGCTTGTCAAGATCACTTCTGTTTCCTTTAGTGCCGCTGTTCCTTATTGCCGCCATTTTTCTTGAGGCGTCTTTCCCTCCTTAGTCCCCCCGAGGCACTTGCCCATGATGTTAGACTCACGCTAGTGCTTTTCTCATCACGTGATCAGGAAGTCCTTGGCTCGGGCACTTATACCTACCCCGCCGTGCAGCCAGCGTAGACGATTCACTCATTCTCATGGATTAATTCCCTTGATGAGCCCAATCGATTCCCTTTGACTCGTATGCTGCCACCGGGCGCCCTGTCCTACTTCGCTGACTGGGTTCTCTATCCATTCCGGGCGGCAATCACATAGCGCCCAGGTAAGATCCCTCATATTCAGTTCCCCTCTGGACTCTTTCCCCAACCCCCATAATTCCTTTTACTAACCTGCCCTTTGCCTGACCCCCCCCCCCCCCCCCCCTCCCTCTTTTAAACTCCAAAAATCATCTACCGAACCATCATGGACCCTCCATCAAGCTTAATAGGTCTCACTTGGACCTTCCTTTCCATTTATCCGGATCGGCCTTGGCAACCAATGGCTAGTAACTTGGTATGCTCTTTCTTCCCCAGAGATTTACCATCCCCTTCACTGCAAATTCCTATCGTGATTGATTCCCTTCGTTGCAATTCCTATTCGTGATTGACACCCCTTTGTGCCACCAGGTGAATTTCACTTACCTGTCGCCATTACTCCCTCCTTATACCTAATTCTGGGGCCTTCTTATTCTTACCTCATTTCTCTTTCCCCTCCTTCTTACACAGCACTACCTAAAGAATTTGTAACCATCGTCCTGATGATGACCTTAATTTGAATTTGTCATCCACGGCCTCTACTGGGTCATTCAAAATTAACCAAAACAAACTATTTCTAAAGTTATCTAAGTTATATTTTTGACTCCCGAATAATTCTTTGTCTTTATTTTTTTTCGCCGTATCACGCTGTCCTTTATCACTTGTGTCACTGCACTGCACTGGTCACTCACATAAGCACGTTCAGTGCACATTTGGTTGTTATGGTTACTTCAATCTAATTGTAATGTAGTGCTGTTATAACTACCTGCAAATAACAACCTTTATTCTCAACTTTTGGACTCCCTATTCCCCTTTTTTTCCCCCTCCTTTATTGAGTTATGCACTGTTGACATTGAGACATTGTTGTTCTTGGTACAAGGCTTAACTTACAGTCTATGTCTAAAATATTTGTTCAACACTTCAAACAGTAAAATAGTGAAAACACACCACAAAAGGAGCCCACAACAGTCTTGGAAAAATAGAGCATTGTTTAATAAAACAAGACCAAAACGACAAATCTCCAATTAGTAGTGGTTTAGGGGTGACCCTGCAGAGAGGACCAAGTCCAACACTGGCTCTTGGGCCTCTTCAGTGCTATATGCAGAGCCTCAGTGAGCCTTTATTTCTGATCTGTGCCTCAAGTGATGAACATTCCAAACTGCTATAGGAAATCAGAACAAGAACAGACTCATGATGATTCTTTTAAATTTAACAAGATAAAAGCTCTGTGCTATTGATATATTGAATGTTTACCACAGTGTATCAGTTAACAGAGTACATTTTATCCATGTCTCATTTCCTGTAGTATAATGCTATTCATGTGAAATCCATATAAATGAAAAAACTGTGCTTATTTTAAGTTGAAGTAAGTGCAGACAGAAACAGTAGACTTGTGTTCTGTTTAGCATAAAAATATTGTCACCCATGAGAGACTGCAGAAAATCAGAAAAAACCTTCACTGATGAGAAGAGCTGTGTGAGTACACATGGATGACATCTCTTGAGTGCCTTCACTTCCTTCTCTATCCCTCTCTAGACTGGGCAAGCCGGTCCTGTTCATGTTCTGCACTGTCAATGGGAAAGGAGACTGGTGGTTAACACATTCTACCTTCAGCAACATTGGGATAAACAGATTAGGGATGACTTGAGTTTGACACTAGGCCTTTTCTCACTTGGCCTTTTGTATTTGTGTTCTTAGCCTTGGACCTCTATTCTTGGACAATGGCCGCCAATTTTGGGACTTGGGGTGGCACAGGCTACACTCTTGTGGCCTTATGAGTAGAAGGCACTGGTTTTGGGTGCTGCAGAGTTTTAGGGTGTTACATCTGTGGTAAATATTTCTCCTTTACCGGGACTGAATTTGATACAGGAACATAGTAAAAATAGCTCAATGAAATGAGAGGCAGAATCCGTGATATTAGAGTTTCAGAATGGGCTTTATTCCAATAAGCGATTATAATCGGATGCTTCAAGTTCCATCACCACGGGAGTTCAGGAAGTGAAGTACATACTTTATTGACAAGCAGTAACTTTTATAATACATACATCATAATGAAGTGAATACAGTAGGCGTAACAATTGATAAGGACATTGACGTTTGGTGTGCGTAGCCGAAAATGGGTGTAATAATGAGTAAAAAGGAACATGATTGGCTATGATGTAATACATAGGTGGATCTATAAGATAATACTTAGCATTGATGCGCGCGCAGCAGTCTGACGTGTAATTGACGTGTAACTAGGGGGTGACGAGGACTTGACATTTAGCTCTACGTGTGGAGACAAGAAGTCTGGGGGGTCAAGTCAACCTAATTCCAAATCATATCTACATCCTATGTTTAAAGAACTATGTTATCCACAAAAGAAGGACTCTCGGACAGAATCTATTCTATACTGACTGTGCGTGCGTGTACAAGCGTCTAGGTGTCTACACTGAATGCGAGGGGGTAGGAATATTCCATGGTAACAGGGCTATGAATTACTCGCATGAGGACAGAGAAGATGGGCCTTTTTGCTTGGTAACTGGAAGAATGTTTACTTAAGCTGCTAGGCAGGAATGCATCGGCTGAGGGGGAAGCAGATAATTCGAAGGTGAAATACAGTTCTTGGCAGAGAATAGGCTGATGTCAGGCTTCGTGAGCCGCGCAGAGAATGAGACAAAGTTCATGGTCACGGATGCAGGCTTGAACTGGAGCTGTCAGAGGCAGAAGGCAAAAGGAGTTCGATGACAGAATCAGGGCCTACTTGCCTGGACTGTAAAAGTGGAGTAACTGAGCCATATAAAGTCGGTGGCTTTTCATACTTAGGAAGCGAATATCCAGCCCATTCATGGCGGATCTGACAGAGGACATGTTGACGGTGGACGCACATGTGTTTGCGTCATCATTACTGGAACTGGAGGGAGCATACATGTACTTGCGACATGCACATAGAACCGTTGGGGTCCAAGATAGGGGACATAACTGACCAGAAAAATCCATATTTCCACATTCCCTCCTTGTCCCCTTCTTGCCCTTCACGAGATATCAATCTTCATCAATCCATTGATCTGTTCATATAGCATCATTTGTTCTTCTTTCTTCTTCCGGGATCTTGAATGAAAATCTTGATGTGGAATGCACGATGTGGCACACAGACCACAAATTGCTGGTCCACATTGCAGACATAGACAGCAACTGAATAGTATGAGAAGGCTTATACCTAGGAAGGATAGAACTCTCCATCCCCAGGCTGATACCGTATTCCAAAACCAACTGGACCAAGTCCAAGTGCCTGGGTTCTGGTGTATCTGGCTTACTATCTTATGAAGGCGAGTGATGGCTTTATATACGGATGGCGAATTTTCTGGTATGAATACGCAGCAGCTTGATCCGATGACCCTACAAGCTCCGCCCCTATCAGCCAGGATGACGTCAAGGACAAGACGATTTTGAAGCACAACAATCCGCATAGCAGACTGTTCTTCTGTTAAATTGCCTAAGGCGGAAATAGTTTCATTCACTACTGCTTCAAGGGTTCTGGTTAATCTACGTATTAGCTTACTATTAGTAACAGTACCTATATAGGGAAAGATGCCTTTATTAAAATCTACATACTTGTCCCATGCCGTCTCAGTGTAATCGACAATGGGGAGATCTCTCCGTTCTCTATTGTGTACTAAATGAATATTTCTGTAATAATCAGGAGGAGCTAGGAAAACAGGTGGCAAAAGGAATGCTATGTAGCAGGTACCATCCCAATCTAGAGGTAGACGCATATATGCAGTCTGACCACATATAAAGTAGGAGTGGCGAGAAGTTCTGAATGAAGATTTGCCTTGATCACTGAATTCTACTGTAGTAGTGCATTTACTATGGCCCATATGTATAGAACCAACCTTTCTTACACACAATTCACCTTTTGCTGGGAATACTGACATGGTGGGTAAGACTAGCTCAACTTCGGATACGACATTTAGAATCATGAGATTAGGTGTAAAATTACCTAATCCATATACTTCATTTTCTAGATCAGTTCCTGTTCTTTTGGGGCGACCCTCCTTGTCAGGGTAGCAGACTTGGAGTAAAACTAGGTTCAGGTTTCCCCATATCCACTGGTCTTGGTAAACTGCTGTGTCTGAGTCTATGGAATTAATTAAACTAAACCATGCTCCACAGGAGCCATTATGTGTAAATGGATGCGGAAAGAATGGCAGGACTCCTTCATAATTCTGATAGGGAGGGAGTCGGCCACACACCCAACAATTGGTGGCGTTACTAGTCTGATGGGAATAATGTAACATACTAATGAAAGTGTTATTGCGCAGCGCAAGTCTGTAAGACAATTCATGCGGAGGTAAGTCACTAAAAGAATGTTCAGCAGCAACATTATAAACATGTCTAGAAATAGGGTAATATATGTGCAACAACATACTTGTAATAATTATTAAAAGACTCAATAAAAACAAAATTAATAATGTCACTATGCAGTGGCTACGCAGTGATTTACAATACGCCTGTCGTTTCAACATTTTTCCGGTATTTCCTCTACTTAGGTCCAGGGGATACATGTCAGAGACAATTCAACCGCTTCACCTTGGAGAGGACTTAAACAATCAAATTGCTCGACTTGGTGGGCCTAAGCTTTAGTTTGTAAAGTTCGCTTTCAGTTTTTTCCACCAAAGGAAGTTTTGAATCAGTCTGTGAGGGAGTGCAGGGCACAGTGTCTATATCTGAAGGTAGTCCATGAAATTTTTTTATGTGACTTGAATGAATCCAACCCTTGCGGCCCTCGATCTTCACGGCTGTTCTTGTGGTCAACAGGACCAACTTGGGTGCTTTCCACCTGGGCTCCAGTTGATTCTTTCTGTCGAAATTTCTCACAAAGACAAGATTACCCGGAACAACGTCATGGGGTTTCACCTCAGTGTTGTCGGGAAAGGCTTCAGCTACCTGTGAACGAGAAGATTGTAGTGCAGACATCAAGGAAGCCAAGTAATCTGTCAGCATATTACAGTCAATATCAGTTATTTTGCGTGGTATGGGCGTCCCCCACATATTCGGTGGTCTACCGAAGATCACCTCATACGGGGATAGCCCTGTTCTAGAGTGTGCTACCATTCTCATGTAAAAGAGTGCAACTGGTAATGCTACTATCCAGTCGACACCTTTCTCTCTGCATATTTTGGACAGTCTGATTTTCAGTATCTGGTTATGTCTTTCTACGAGACCTGCTGCCTCGGGATGTCGGACACAGTGGAATTTCCACTGATAACCTAACAGAAGTGAAACGTGTTTCATTAATTCGGATGAGAACGGCTGGCCGTTATCTGAGTAGACAACACGTGGTAAACCGTATCGTGGGAAGAATTCTCGAACCAACTGTTTGGCAGTAGTCGGGGCAGTGTAATCTGAAACCGGGTACGCCTCTGTCCAACGGGACAGAGCGCAGACAACTACGAGAACATATTTGAATCCTCGACATCGTTCCATCTGGATATAATCCATCTGTAGGACTTCAAAAGGGTGATCAGGAGGCTGAAATCCACCCTGTTCTACGGGAACACTTTTTCCTGGGTTGAACTGGCAACAGATCATACAGGTACGGACCTTTTGTTTGGCTGCTGCTCGTAAATGCTTATTAAACCAAATGTGTTGAATGCTATCTAGCATAGCTTTTTCTCCTAGATGTGCTGGACTATGTATAGTGTTAATTACGACTTGGACCATTGAATCAGGGAGGAACCATACAGACTTTTCCTTCATCATCCATCCTTGGTCCGTTTGGATCCCTCCTAATTCAGTCCATTTCTTTATTTCGTCTGGTGTAGCATGTGTCTGTATGTCAATTACGTCAAGAGTAGGATCTTTAACTGTCATACAATATGTCGGTGTCGGGACTATTGTCTTTGTCATATCGGGGGTTTGAGTTTGAGCAGTCAGTTTAGCTGTTCTGTCGGCTAGATCATTGCCTTGGGAAATGGTATCAGTAACTTTCGTATGAGCTTTACATTTCATAATCGATATTGCAGTGGGTAGATGTATTGCATCTAATAATGCATGAATGAGGGGTCCGTGCTGAATGTGGGCACCGTGGGAAGTTAAATAACCTCTCTCTCGCCACAGCACGCCGAAGTCATGTACAACTCCGAATGCATAACGTGAATCAGTGTATATGTTGACTTTTTTATTCGTGGCTTGAATACAGGCTTGTGTCAGAGCGATGAGCTCTGCGGCTTGAGCTGACAAAGTATTTATACGATTAGTTTCAATAACTTCAATATCTGTTGTGACTGCATAAGCGGCTACTAACTCTCCTGTACTTGTTCTCATGCATGAACCATCGACATAAAATGTCAGGTCTGGATCTGACAATGGAACATCGGTCAAGTCTTGTCTGGGTTTTGTCGTTACAGTAATGACTTCAATACAGTCATGAGCTAGTGGGTCTGTTCCGATTACTGGCAAAAGTGTGGCAGGATTCAATGTGTTACAGCGTCTTATTTCTATATGTGGCTGAAACAATGTAAGTTCATACCCTGTAAGTCGTGCTACGGTCAAGTGTTGTGTTTGTGTTCTATTTACAAGAACCTCTACTGCGTGTGGTACTTGAACTGTTAATGGATGTCCTAACACTATGGCATCGCTTTGTCTGATTGCTAAAGCTGTCGCTGCCACTGATTTCAGGCATGCAGGCAAAGCCTGAGCTACAGGATCTAATGTACTAGAAAAATAAGCACATGGTTTGTGTGCTCCTGCTTGTTCCTGTGTGAGTACTGACAAAGCAGTACCTTCGCGTTCTGTAACAAAGAGTGTAAACTGTTTTCTGTAACATGGTGTTGCTAAAACTGGTGCTTGACATAAAGCTTTCTTTAGGTTTTCAAAAGCTTGTGTATGTTCCTGAGTCCAAGGGAGAACAGTCGATGTGGCTGCCTCCTGGGTTGTCAACTGAATGAGTGGTTTTGCTAGGAATGCATATTGCGGGATCCACTGTCTACAATATGAAGTGAGGCCTATGAAATCCCGCACCTCCTTTTGTGTCTTGGGTATTGGCATGTTAGCTATCAACTGAATGCGGTCGAGTGTAAGCTGCCTTCCCTCCTTGTCCAGCGAGTGTCCAAGATAAACAACTCGCTGGGCACAGAATTGCAGCTTAGAAGGGGAAACCTTGTGCCCTTTTTCGGCTAGAAATTGTAAAACTGTCAGTGATGCTTTTTCACATTCAGGTTCGCTTCTTGCGGTGATCAGCAGATCATCAACGTATTGAAACAGAGCCGTGTTAACTGGCATGTGGATACTGTCAAGTTCTCGTTTCAATGCTTGGCTATAGATGCTGGGGCTTTCTGTAAATCCTTGAGGTGCGCGTGAGAATTTAAAGCTACGTCCATTTAAACTAAATCCGAACAAATATTGGCTTTCCGGATCTATTGGGACGCTGAAAAAGGCATTCTTGAGATCGATTACAGTGAAGAATGTCGCTTCGGAATCAATAGCTGTCAGTAATGACGAGATATCTGGGACCACAGGGAATTGTGGCACAATGCATTTGTTTAACTCGCGCAGGTCAATAACCAATCGATATACTGGCGGGGCCTTCGGATCTGTTCGTTTAAGAATCGGTATTATCGGTGAATTACATATATTGGAGTCTGTTTCCACAACTACTCCTTGGGCAATGAGCTCGTCAATGATTTGTAGTAAAGCCACTACAGCATCTGGTGGTAACTTGTATTGTCGCATTCGTGGTAGCACCACTCCTGCCTTTAGTGTGACTCGATATGGTGTAATATTCATGCAACCAACATCAGTAGGGCCTTGTGCCCATAGATGTGTAGGTAAAGTCTGTAGTCGGGGATCCATGTCTCTAGATACATAGTGACCTTTAAAATCACGTAAAAACAATCTTACTCCTTCCGGAGAACAACATATTATAGCTCCTAGAGCTTTTAACGTTTTTATTCCTAATAGATTTTCTGGACATGATTTAGTAAGCAGTAAATCTGTAGTTCGGGTCAGAGGTCCTATCGTGAGTGGCAGAGGCTGTGACACTTCATTAACAATAGGTTTGCCTGAAAAGCCAAGGGAAATATTTTGTGAGCCTGAGAGGGGTGCCCCTGGAACTTCACTACGTTTTATAGTTGTTCGACTTGCCCCTGTATCGAGTAAAAATTTTCTATCTTGACCTAATAATTTACTATGTACATAAGGTCCTTCTTGATCTACAGGAATCTCGATAAGGGGTAAGTCAACTTCCCTCTCTAGGCTAGTTCATGCGTAACGCTGATACTCGGGATATTCATACTGTGCGGTCTGATACATTTGTCGTGTTGTTGTTTGTGTGGCAGCAACAGGCAATGGGGGTGCAGCTGGCACAAACTGTATTGGCTGTTGTGCGGCTGGCATTGCCTGGACATGCTGTATAGCTCCTTGTTCATTCTGGTCTTGTCTTAGTGGCCGTGATCTTTCTTGTGTTTTACCTATGGCGATATTATGTTTTAGAACTGGACAATCGTGTACGTAATGGCCTGGCTTTTTACAATAATTGCATGTCCCTTTTACAGGTCCTGCTGAATCGGAATGTGTCATACCCTTTTTATGTCCTTCAGCTGGAACTGTCTGGGAAACTAGCATTTTCATTTTTGTGTCTTTCATGCGTCTGTGTTCATGTTCTTTTTCCTCTTTAATTCTATTGTGGTGGTACTGTAACATTTGTAACATTTGTGTTGGGGTGTTACCTTGCCAGGTACTTTCGAATTTTAATACTCTATTCTTTACTGGAGGCAGAGCATTTTCTACTAATTTTGTTACAAACAGATGTGGGTATGATTCGCTACTTGCTTTTATGCCACTATTTATACCGAAACATTTTTCAAAACGGGCATAGTAATCACTAGTGTCTTCATCTTGCTTCTGTTTACAGGCTGAAATTGTACCCCAATCTTCCTTTTTCGTAGTTAATAAACGTGGCAGTACCTGTACTAGTAGTCCTGGTAATGCCTTAGTTTTGTCCCCAAGCCCCGAACCTGGACCTCGGGCCCTTTCTTCTGCTTCTAATGCTGACCATTCTATCTTTTGATCACCTACCTCCCACTCTTTTTCTTTGAGTTTCTCATAAATGCCAGCAGGCATCAACACCTTTAATATTGTCATAATGTCGGGGTAGGTATACTCTCCCATGAGTAACATGTCTTTAATTTCTCGGTGAAACCCCGCTGGGTCCTTGTCATGACTGGGTACTACTTTCTTCATTTCTAATAATTCTATTTTCGATATAGGCGTATATACAAATACGCGTTTAAACTCATTGTCCTCACCCTTTATTGGGTGCACTTCTCGTAAGGGATTCTGTCTATCTATGTGGTACGTAGTTCTTTCCTTGACGGACAATGGAACATGTTCTGAACATACGAAAAGAATATACTGCTTTCTTGATTCTAGAATTTCTTTAATTAATTCAGTACCTGGACCTCTCCATTTATTCATAAGTAATTCAGTCAGTATGTCAGGCAAGGGACCAGGGTCCGAATGCTGACTCCGATACAGTATAATGAGTTGTTGGATCATATAAATCCCAGCTAACCTTTGTTCATCTGGGGTAAGATTCAAAAATGTGCGTACTACTGTATCATCACTATATTTTCCGGGACTGTCCACCCAATGGACAGCTGCCCTGGCTAAATCTTGTTCATCCATAGAATCGAGGAAATGATAACCCCTTCGTTCTCGGAGTAGTTTGTCGGCGGTTTGGAACGAATGCTCGTTAGACCTTATATTAATTATAGGTATTTGAAAATTCCTGCTATTATCTGGACACGTCGGATGCATTGAGTCAGTATGATATCTAGTCTGATTCCTATTACAAGATCTTCCTCTACCTACATAGGCTATGGTGTCTGACTGTCCTGTGGGCAGTCCTGGCCCTTCTTCCTCGTTTTGTTCGAACTCGTCTGTCTCTAATCTCTCTTCGTGTAGGCGTTCTATTTCTTTACGGATCTTTCGGCACATGGCTATTATACAATTTTGTTTATCATGTCTCCCTTCTGATATATTCTGGCTCCATCTTGTAAGAATTCTCATGGCTTCCGGGTCTACCCCCGGTCGGTCTTGATTTCTGATCACACAGTTTATGAGGAAACGTAACAGTTCCCCCTGGATCTCTACTTTCTGGTATTCCATAGCTCTGTAAATACATTCTGGGTCTCGCCCTGTTTGGACAAAATGATATATATTATCTAGATGCGCAGTCATTCCTGGTAACTTCGCTAAATACACTGCGGTTCGTCTGATACGCAATGATGCTAGGGTCATTTCGTCCTCTTTTCCAGGCACCGGGTCATATCTACAATCTATAAGAAGTTCCTTAAGCGCACGGGCACTAAGGAGTTTGGGTGTACGTGAATGCGCTGACTCTTGAAAAGTAAGCTTATTTATTCTGGGTGGTGTAGAAAAGACATTGGTAGCTCCTCCCGCGGCTCCATCTGGGGCGTCGGGTGTAAAAGGATTCGTTGAACGTGACACAGCAACTACAGGTGTGGACACAGCCATAGAAGTAGCTGTAGGAGCGGATACAGAAACAGATGTGCTTGCCGGAACTTGTGACTCGATTTGTTGCCGTAGGGATATGGGTACTGGATCTTGGCGTTGAACCTCCCTGGTAGGCGGTCTACGTGGGGCGGAATTGGCATACTCGGGAGCTGCGTCATCTAAATAAGAGGAAAGAAAAACATCTTCTGCGGTTCTAGGATGCCCCTTAGGATGTACCTTTATTGGGAACAATGGGGTTGGCAAGTCTTTTGGCGTTTCCGGAGTAGCCTTAGGTAATCCTTCGGCCAGAAGGGGATACATACCATTCATAAGGGCATTTCTTTGTCTGTCTACTTGTTCTGATTTCACTCGGATACCTTCCTCAATTAATAGATTTTCTCGAACTTTAGTGGAATTCTCTTTACTCTTCTCTTCCTGTCTACGTGCTTTTTCTGTTCGTCTATGTGATTCTTTACGCCATAATTCAACGGCGTCTTTCTGTGACTGTCTGACTTTCCTTTTCCATAACTCTTCCTCGACTTTCATGATGCACTCTGCATCCCAGGTCCCTGCTGTGGGCCACCTCTGACTTTCTGGTAATCCCTTGGTATAGTCTACCCATAAATCAAGAAATAATATAGCGTCTAATCCATGTTTGTGATACATAAAATGCCCTGGGGTGTCCCTAGGAGGAATAGGGACGGCTTCTTCGAGAACCCCTTTTCTGGTAGTGATCTGTCTTAATTTCGAAAAGAACGGCATATTGAGAACTGACTTTATACTTGATTTTGACCTGATACTTGAATTTGAACAGACTTAATACAATAAACACGATAATGAACAGTCATTCATACCACGATATACTTAAACACTTCAAACATTTAACATTAAACCTTTAACTGAAACAACAATGATGATCGTCTGCATGACTAATCACCAAGCTTAATTCTCGACAATAACTAGACAGTAACTAGACACTTCGGAATACTTGATATACTGCTAAACAGTACAGATACACTGCTAAAACAGTGCAGACCGGATTTGTGTACCCAAACCCGTCTTGACCGGCACAACCTATGTGCACGTCAGAAATGCCTCCCCAGTAATGGTACTCACCGGGTAGCTTCGGAAACGGAAGGCCTCAGTAACTTGAACTTGACTCGGATTTGGACTGGACTCAACTCGACTCGTCGGACACTGGGCTTGACGTCGGACTGGTGGGTCTCTGTATACCTCGGATCTTGCTCTCTCAGCTAGGCTCTGGTCGGGATACTTCGCACTTCTCACCGCCTCGTCTGGGTGTTGATTGCAGTCTCAGTCGCCCCCGCTTGACCGGAGGGAGATACAGGAAATCCTGCTGGTACGCGTTATTGTCCGTCCAGCTGTGGCAGGAGACCGGGCCTGCAACGCACCGCCGGCGCGTGAGATGAGAAAGTGTCCCTGTTCGGGCGCCATCATGTGGTAAATATTTCTCCTTTACCGGGACTGAATTTGATACAGGAACATAGTAAAAATAGCTCAATGAAATGAGAGGCAGAATCCGTGATATTAGAGTTTCAGAATGGGCTTTATTCCAATAAGCGATTATAATCGGATGCTTCAAGTTCCATCACCACGGGAGTTCAGGAAGTGAAGTACATACTTTATTGACAAGCAGTAACTTTTATAATACATACATCATAATGAAGTGAATACAGTAGGCGTAACAATTGATAAGGACATTGACGTTTGGTGTGCGTAGCCGAAAATGGGTGTAATAATGAGTAAAAAGGAACATGATTGGCTATGATGTAATACATAGGTGGATCTATAAGATAATACTTAGCATTGATGCGCGCGCAGCAGTCTGACGTGTAATTGACGTGTAACTAGGGGGTGACGAGGACTTGACATTTAGCTCTACGTGTGGAGACAAGAAGTCTGGGGGGTCAAGTCAACCTAATCCCAAATCATATCTACATCCTATGTTTAAAGAACTATGTTATCCACAAAAGAAGGACTCTCGGACAGAATCTATTCTATACTGACTGTGCGTGCGTGTACAAGCGTCTAGGTGTCTACACTGAATGCGAGGGGGTAGGAATATTCCATGGTAACAGGGCTATGAATTACTCGCATGAGGACAGAGAAGATGGGCCTTTTTGCTTGGTAACTGGAAGAATGTTTACTTAAGCTGCTAGGCAGGAATGCATCGGCTGAGGGGGAAGCAGATAATTCGAAGGTGAAATACAGTTCTTGGCAGAGAATAGGCTGATGTCAGGCTTCGTGAGCCGCGCAGAGAATGAGACAAAGTTCATGGTCACGGATGCAGGCTTGAACTGGAGCTGTCAGAGGCAGAAGGCAAAAGGAGTTCGATGACAGAATCAGGGCCTACTTGCCTGGACTGTAAAAGTGGAGTAACTGAGCCATATAAAGTCGGTGGCTTTTCATACTTAGGAAGCGAATATCCAGCCCATTCATGGCGGATCTGACAGAGGACATGTTGACGGTGGACGCACATGTGTTTGCGTCATCATTACTGGAACTGGAGGGAGCATACATGTACTTGCGACATGCACATAGAACCGTTGGGGTCCAAGATAGGGGACATAACTGACCAGAAAAATCCATATTTCCACATTCCCTCCTTGTCCCCTTCTTGCCCTTCACGAGATATCAATCTTCATCAATCCATTGATCTGTTCATATAGCATCATTTGTTCTTCTTTCTTCTTCCGGGATCTTGAATGAAAATCTTGATGTGGAATGCACGATGTGGCACACAGACCACAAATTGCTGGTCCACATTGCAGACATAGACAGCAACTGAATAGTATGAGAAGGCTTATACCTAGGAAGGATAGAACTCTCCATCCCCAGGCTGATACCGTATTCCAAAACCAACTGGACCAAGTCCAAGTGCCTGGGTTCTGGTGTATCTGGTTTAAACCCTACCCATGTGAATCGTTCTACATGATTTGTTATGATTATGATATATTATGTACCCTTTAATTTTAAAATCATGCCAGGCTCTCTGATTGTAACTTAATATTTGCGGTGCCTACTAATGTATTATTAACTACGTCGGATTAATGTGTATACTGGTTCCTAGAAAAAGCAACTGCCACTGTTTATTGTAATTTGTCCAGCATTATTTACTCTCATTTGTTTTATCACTGTGCAATGCTTGTCAAGATCACTTCTGTTTCCTTTAGTGCCGCTGTTCCTTATTGCCGCCATTTTTCTTGAGGCGTCTTTCCCTCCTTAGTCCCCCCGAGGCACTTGCCCATGATGTTAGACTCACGCTAGTGCTTTTCTCATCACGTGATCAGGAAGTCCTTGGCTCGGGCACTTATACCTACCCCGCCGTGCAGCCAGCGTAGACGATTCACTCATTCTCATGGATTAATTCCCTTGATGAGCCCAATCGATTCCCTTTGACTCGTATGCTGCCACCGGGCGCCCTGTCCTACTTCGCTGACTGGGTTCTCTATCCATTCCGGGCGGCAATCACATAGCGCCCAGGTAAGATCCCTCATATTCAGTTCCCCTCTGGACTCTTTCCCCAACCCCCATAATTCCTTTTACTAACCTGCCCTTTGCCTGACCCCCCCCCCCCCCTCCCTCTTTTAAACTCCAAAAATCATCTACCGAACCATCATGGACCCTCCATCAAGCTTAATAGGTCTCACTTGGACCTTCCTTTCCATTTATCCGGATCGGCCTTGGCAACCAATGGCTAGTAACTTGGTATGCTCTTTCTTCCCCAGAGATTTACCATCCCCTTCACTGCAAATTCCTATCGTGATTGATTCCCTTCGTTGCAATTCCTATTCGTGATTGACACCCCTTTGTGCCACCAGGTGAATTTCACTTACCTGTCGCCATTACTCCCTCCTTATACCTAATTCTGGGGCCTTCTTATTCTTACCTCATTTCTCTTTCCCCTCCTTCTTACACAGCACTACCTAAAGAATTTGTAACCATCGTCCTGATGATGACCTTAATTTGAATTTGTCATCCACGGCCTCTACTGGGTCATTCAAAATTAACCAAAACAAACTATTTCTAAAGTTATCTAAGTTATATTTTTGACTCCCGAATAATTCTTTGTCTTTATTTTTTTTCGCCGTATCACGCTGTCCTTTATCACTTGTGTCACTGCACTGCACTGGTCACTCACATAAGCACGTTCAGTGCACATTTGGTTGTTATGGTTACTTCAATCTAATTGTAATGTAGTGCTGTTATAACTACCTGCAAATAACAACCTTTATTCTCAACTTTTGGACTCCCTATTCCCCTTTTTTTCCCCCTCCTTTATTGAGTTATGCACTGTTGACATTGAGACATTGTTGTTCTTGGTACAAGGCTTAACTTACAGTCTATGTCTAAAATATTTGTTCAACACTTCAAACAGTAAAATAGTGAAAACACACCACAAAAGGAGCCCACAACAGTCTTGGAAAAATAGAGCATTGTTTAATAAAACAAGACCAAAACGACAAATCTCCAATTAGTAGTGGTTTAGGGGTGACCCTGCAGAGAGGACCAAGTCCAACACTGGCTCTTGGGCCTCTTCAGTGCTATATGCAGAGCCTCAGTGAGCCTTTATTTCTGATCTGTGCCTCAAGTGATGAACATTCCAAACTGCTATAGGAAATCAGAACAAGAACAGACTCATGATGATTCTTTTAAATTTAACAAGATAAAAGCTCTGTGCTATTGATATATTGAATGTTTACCACAGTGTATCAGTTAACAGAGTACATTTTATCCATGTCTCATTTCCTGTAGTATAATGCTATTCATGTGAAATCCATATAAATGAAAAAACTGTGCTTATTTTAAGTTGAAGTAAGTGCAGACAGAAACAGTAGACTTGTGTTCTGTTTAGCATAAAAATATTGTCACCCATGAGAGACTGCAGAAAATCAGAAAAAACCTTCACTGATGAGAAGAGCTGTGTGAGTACACATGGATGACATCTCTTGAGTGCCTTCACTTCCTTCTCTATCCCTCTCTAGACTGGGCAAGCCGGTCCTGTTCATGTTCTGCACTGTCAATGGGAAAGGAGACTGGTGGTTAACACATTCTACCTTCAGCAACATTGGGATAAACAGATTAGGGATGACTTGAGTTTGACACTAGGCCTTTTCTCACTTGGCCTTTTGTATTTGTGTTCTTAGCCTTGGACCTCTATTCTTGGACAATGGCCGCCAATTTTGGGACTTGGGGTGGCACAGGCTACACTCTTGTGGCCTTATGAGTAGAAGGCACTGGTTTTGGGTGCTGCAGAGTTTTAGGGTGTTACATCTGTGGTAAATATTTCTCCTTTACCGGGACTGAATTTGATACAGGAACATAGTAAAAATAGCTCAATGAAATGAGAGGCAGAATCCGTGATATTAGAGTTTCAGAATGGGCTTTATTCCAATAAGCGATTATAATCGGATGCTTCAAGTTCCATCACCACGGGAGTTCAGGAAGTGAAGTACATACTTTATTGACAAGCAGTAACTTTTATAATACATACATCATAATGAAGTGAATACAGTAGGCGTAACAATTGATAAGGACATTGACGTTTGGTGTGCGTAGCCGAAAATGGGTGTAATAATGAGTAAAAAGGAACATGATTGGCTATGATGTAATACATAGGTGGATCTATAAGATAATACTTAGCATTGATGCGCGCGCAGCAGTCTGACGTGTAATTGACGTGTAACTAGGGGGTGACGAGGACTTGACATTTAGCTCTACGTGTGGAGACAAGAAGTCTGGGGGGTCAAGTCAACCTAATCCCAAATCATATCTACATCCTATGTTTAAAGAACTATGTTATCCACAAAAGAAGGACTCTCGGACAGAATCTATTCTATACTGACTGTGCGTGCGTGTACAAGCGTCTAGGTGTCTACACTGAATGCGAGGGGGTAGGAATATTCCATGGTAACAGGGCTATGAATTACTCGCATGAGGACAGAGAAGATGGGCCTTTTTGCTTGGTAACTGGAAGAATGTTTACTTAAGCTGCTAGGCAGGAATGCATCGGCTGAGGGGGAAGCAGATAATTCGAAGGTGAAATACAGTTCTTGGCAGAGAATAGGCTGATGTCAGGCTTCGTGAGCCGCGCAGAGAATGAGACAAAGTTCATGGTCACGGATGCAGGCTTGAACTGGAGCTGTCAGAGGCAGAAGGCAAAAGGAGTTCGATGACAGAATCAGGGCCTACTTGCCTGGACTGTAAAAGTGGAGTAACTGAGCCATATAAAGTCGGTGGCTTTTCATACTTAGGAAGCGAATATCCAGCCCATTCATGGCGGATCTGACAGAGGACATGTTGACGGTGGACGCACATGTGTTTGCGTCATCATTACTGGAACTGGAGGGAGCATACATGTACTTGCGACATGCACATAGAACCGTTGGGGTCCAAGATAGGGGACATAACTGACCAGAAAAATCCATATTTCCACATTCCCTCCTTGTCCCCTTCTTGCCCTTCACGAGATATCAATCTTCATCAATCCATTGATCTGTTCATATAGCATCATTTGTTCTTCTTTCTTCTTCCGGGATCTTGAATGAAAATCTTGATGTGGAATGCACGATGTGGCACACAGACCACAAATTGCTGGTCCACATTGCAGACATAGACAGCAACTGAATAGTATGAGAAGGCTTATACCTAGGAAGGATAGAACTCTCCATCCCCAGGCTGATACCGTATTCCAAAACCAACTGGACCAAGTCCAAGTGCCTGGGTTCTGGTGTATCTGGCTTACTATCTTATGAAGGCGAGTGATGGCTTTATATACGGATGGCGAATTTTCTGGTATGAATACGCAGCAGCTTGATCCGATGACCCTACAAGCTCCGCCCCTATCAGCCAGGATGACGTCAAGGACAAGACGATTTTGAAGCACAACAATCCGCATAGCAGACTGTTCTTCTGTTAAATTGCCTAAGGCGGAAATAGTTTCATTCACTACTGCTTCAAGGGTTCTGGTTAATCTACGTATTAGCTTACTATTAGTAACAGTACCTATATAGGGAAAGATGCCTTTATTAAAATCTACATACTTGTCCCATGCCGTCTCAGTGTAATCGACAATGGGGAGATCTCTCCGTTCTCTATTGTGTACTAAATGAATATTTCTGTAATAATCAGGAGGAGCTAGGAAAACAGGTGGCAAAAGGAATGCTATGTAGCAGGTACCATCCCAATCTAGAGGTAGACGCATATATGCAGTCTGACCACATATAAAGTAGGAGTGGCGAGAAGTTCTGAATGAAGATTTGCCTTGATCACTGAATTCTACTGTAGTAGTGCATTTACTATGGCCCATATGTATAGAACCAACCTTTCTTACACACAATTCACCTTTTGCTGGGAATACTGACATGGTGGGTAAGACTAGCTCAACTTCGGATACGACATTTAGAATCATGAGATTAGGTGTAAAATTACCTAATCCATATACTTCATTTTCTAGATCAGTTCCTGTTCTTTTGGGGCGACCCTCCTTGTCAGGGTAGCAGACTTGGAGTAAAACTAGGTTCAGGTTTCCCCATATCCACTGGTCTTGGTAAACTGCTGTGTCTGAGTCTATGGAATTAATTAAACTAAACCATGCTCCACAGGAGCCATTATGTGTAAATGGATGCGGAAAGAATGGCAGGACTCCTTCATAATTCTGATAGGGAGGGAGTCGGCCACACACCCAACAATTGGTGGCGTTACTAGTCTGATGGGAATAATGTAACATACTAATGAAAGTGTTATTGCGCAGCGCAAGTCTGTAAGACAATTCATGCGGAGGTAAGTCACTAAAAGAATGTTCAGCAGCAACATTATAAACATGTCTAGAAATAGGGTAATATATGTGCAACAACATACTTGTAATAATTATTAAAAGACTCAATAAAAACAAAATTAATAATGTCACTATGCAGTGGCTACGCAGTGATTTACAATACGCCTGTCGTTTCAACATTTTTCCGGTATTTCCTCTACTTAGGTCCAGGGGATACATGTCAGAGACAATTCAACCGCTTCACCTTGGAGAGGACTTAAACAATCAAATTGCTCGACTTGGTGGGCCTAAGCTTTAGTTTGTAAAGTTCGCTTTCAGTTTTTTCCACCAAAGGAAGTTTTGAATCAGTCTGTGAGGGAGTGCAGGGCACAGTGTCTATATCTGAAGGTAGTCCATGACATTTTTTTATGTGACTTGAATGAATCCAACCCTTGCGGCCCTCGATCTTCACGGCTGTTCTTGTGGTCAACAGGACCAACTTGGGTGCTTTCCACCTGGGCTCCAGTTGATTCTTTCTGTCGAAATTTCTCACAAAGACAAGATTACCCGGAACAACGTCATGGGGTTTCACCTCAGTGTTGTCGGGAAAGGCTTCAGCTACCTGTGAACGAGAAGATTGTAGTGCAGACATCAAGGAAGCCAAGTAATCTGTCAGCATATTACAGTCAATATCAGTTATTTTGCGTGGTATGGGCGTCCCCCACATATTCGGTGGTCTACCGAAGATCACCTCATACGGGGATAGCCCTGTTCTAGAGTGTGCTACCATTCTCATGTAAAAGAGTGCAACTGGTAATGCTACTATCCAGTCGACACCTTTCTCTCTGCATATTTTGGACAGTCTGATTTTCAGTATCTGGTTATGTCTTTCTACGAGACCTGCTGCCTCGGGATGTCGGACACAGTGGAATTTCCACTGATAACCTAACAGAAGTGAAACGTGTTTCATTAATTCGGATGAGAACGGCTGGCCGTTATCTGAGTAGACAACACGTGGTAAACCGTATCGTGGGAAGAATTCTCGAACCAACTGTTTGGCAGTAGTCGGGGCAGTGTAATCTGAAACCGGGTACGCCTCTGTCCAACGGGACAGAGCGCAGACAACTACGAGAACATATTTGAATCCTCGACATCGTTCCATCTGGATATAATCCATCTGTAGGACTTCAAAAGGGTGATCAGGAGGCTGAAATCCACCCTGTTCTACGGGAACACTTTTTCCTGGGTTGAACTGGCAACAGATCATACAGGTACGGACCTTTTGTTTGGCTGCTGCTCGTAAATGCTTATTAAACCAAATGTGTTGAATGCTATCTAGCATAGCTTTTTCTCCTAGATGTGCTGGACTATGTATAGTGTTAATTACGACTTGGACCATTGAATCAGGGAGGAACCATACAGACTTTTCCTTCATCATCCATCCTTGGTCCGTTTGGATCCCTCCTAATTCAGTCCATTTCTTTATTTCGTCTGGTGTAGCATGTGTCTGTATGTCAATTACGTCAAGAGTAGGATCTTTAACTGTCATACAATATGTCGGTGTCGGGACTATTGTCTTTGTCATATCGGGGGTTTGAGTTTGAGCAGTCAGTTTAGCTGTTCTGTCGGCTAGATCATTGCCTTGGGAAATGGTATCAGTAACTTTCGTATGAGCTTTACATTTCATAATCGATATTGCAGTGGGTAGATGTATTGCATCTAATAATGCATGAATGAGGGGTCCGTGCTGAATGTGGGCACCGTGGGAAGTTAAATAACCTCTCTCTCGCCACAGCACGCCGAAGTCATGTACAACTCCGAATGCATAACGTGAATCAGTGTATATGTTGACTTTTTTATTCGTGGCTTGAATACAGGCTTGTGTCAGAGCGATGAGCTCTGCGGCTTGAGCTGACAAAGTATTTATACGATTAGTTTCAATAACTTCAATATCTGTTGTGACTGCATAAGCGGCTACTAACTCTCCTGTACTTGTTCTCATGCATGAACCATCGACATAAAATGTCAGGTCTGGATCTGACAATGGAACATCGGTCAAGTCTTGTCTGGGTTTTGTCGTTACAGTAATGACTTCAATACAGTCATGAGCTAGTGGGTCTGTTCCGATTACTGGCAAAAGTGTGGCAGGATTCAATGTGTTACAGCGTCTTATTTCTATATGTGGCTGAAACAATGTAAGTTCATACCCTGTAAGTCGTGCTACGGTCAAGTGTTGTGTTTGTGTTCTATTTACAAGAACCTCTACTGCGTGTGGTACTTGAACTGTTAATGGATGTCCTAACACTATGGCATCGCTTTGTCTGATTGCTAAAGCTGTCGCTGCCACTGATTTCAGGCATGCAGGCAAAGCCTGAGCTACAGGATCTAATGTACTAGAAAAATAAGCACATGGTTTGTGTGCTCCTGCTTGTTCCTGTGTGAGTACTGACAAAGCAGTACCTTCGCGTTCTGTAACAAAGAGTGTAAACTGTTTTCTGTAACATGGTGTTGCTAAAACTGGTGCTTGACATAAAGCTTTCTTTAGGTTTTCAAAAGCTTGTGTATGTTCCTGAGTCCAAGGGAGAACAGTCGATGTGGCTGCCTCCTGGGTTGTCAACTGAATGAGTGGTTTTGCTAGGAATGCATATTGCGGGATCCACTGTCTACAATATGAAGTGAGGCCTATGAAAGCCCGCACCTCCTTTTGTGTCTTGGGTATTGGCATGTTAGCTATCAACTGAATGCGGTCGGGTGTAAGCTGCCTTCCCTCCTTGTCCAGCGAGTGTCCAAGATAAACAACTCGCTGGGCACAGAATTGCAGCTTAGAAGGGGAAACCTTGTGCCCTTTTTCGGCTAGAAATTGTAAAACTGTCAGTGATGCTTTTTCACATTCAGGTTCGCTTCTTGCGGTGATCAGCAGATCATCGACGTATTGAAACAGAGCCGTGTTAACTGGCATGTGGATACTGTCAAGTTCTCGTTTCAATGCTTGGCTATAGATGCTGGGGCTTTCTGTAAATCCTTGAGGTGCGCGTGAGAATTTAAAGCTACGTCCATTTAAACTAAATCCGAACAAATATTGGCTTTCCGGATCTATTGGGACGCTGAAAAAGGCATTCTTGAGATCGATTACAGTGAAGAATGTCGCTTCGGAATCAATAGCTGTCAGTAATGACGAGATATCTGGGACCACAGGGAATTGTGGCACAATGCATTTGTTTAACTCGCGCAGGTCAATAACCAATCGATATACTGGCGGGGCCTTCGGATCTGTTCGTTTAAGAATCGGTATTATCGGTGAATTACATATATTGGAGTCTGTTTCCACAACTACTCCTTGGGCAATGAGCTCGTCAATGATTTGTAGTAAAGCCACTACAGCATCTGGTGGTAACTTGTATTGTCGCATTCGTGGTAGCACCACTCCTGCCTTTAGTGTGACTCGATATGGTGTAATATTCATGCAACCAACATCAGTAGGGCCTTGTGCCCATAGATGTGTAGGTAAAGTCTGTAGTCGGGGATCCATGTCTCTAGATACATAGTGACCTTTAAAATCACGTAAAAACAATCTTACTCCTTCCGGAGAACAACATATTATAGCTCCTAGAGCTTTTAACGTTTTTATTCCTAATAGATTTTCTGGACATGATTTAGTAAGCAGTAAATCTGTAGTTCGGGTCAGAGGTCCTATCGTGAGTGGCAGAGGCTGTGACACTTCATTAACAATAGGTTTGCCTGAAAAGCCAAGGGAAATATTTTGTGAGCCTGAGAGGGGTGCCCCTGGAACTTCACTACGTTTTATAGTTGTTCGACTTGCCCCTGTATCGAGTAAAAATTTTCTATCTTGACCTAATAATTTACTATGTACATAAGGTCCTTCTTGATCTACAGGAATCTCGATAAGGGGTAAGTCAACTTCCCTCTCTAGGCTAGTTCATGCGTAACGCTGATACTCGGGATATTCATACTGTGCGGTCTGATACATTTGTCGTGTTGTTGTTTGTGTGGCAGCAACAGGCAATGGGGGTGCAGCTGGCACAAACTGTATTGGCTGTTGTGCGGCTGGCATTGCCTGGACATGCTGTATAGCTCCTTGTTCATTCTGGTCTTGTCTTAGTGGCCGTGATCTTTCTTGTGTTTTACCTATGGCGATATTATGTTTTAGAACTGGACAATCGTGTACGTAATGGCCTGGCTTTTTACAATAATTGCATGTCCCTTTTACAGGTCCTGCTGAATCGGAATGTGTCATACCCTTTTTATGTCCTTCAGCTGGAACTGTCTGGGAAACTAGCATTTTCATTTTTGTGTCTTTCATGCGTCTGTGTTCATGTTCTTGTTCCTCTTTAATTCTATTGTGGTGGTACTGTAACATTTGTAACATTTGTGTTGGGGTGTTACCTTGCCAGGTACTTTCGAATTTTAATACTCTATTCTTTACTGGAGGCAGAGCATTTTCTACTAATTTTGTTACAAACAGATGTGGGTATGATTCGCTACTTGCTTTTATGCCACTATTTATACCGAAACATTTTTCAAAACGGGCATAGTAATCACTAGTGTCTTCATCTTGCTTCTGTTTACAGGCTGAAATTGTACCCCAATCTTCCTTTTTCGTAGTTAATAAACGTGGCAGTACCTGTACTAGTAGTCCTGGTAATGCCTTAGTTTTGTCCCCAAGCCCCGAACCTGGACCTCGGGCCCTTTCTTCTGCTTCTAATGCTGACCATTCTATCTTTTGATCACCTACCTCCCACTCTTTTTCTTTGAGTTTCTCATAAATGCCAGCAGGCATCAACACCTTTAATATTGTCATAATGTCGGGGTAGGTATACTCTCCCATGAGTAACATGTCTTTAATTTCTCGGTGAAACCCCGCTGGGTCCTTGTCATGACTGGGTACTACTTTCTTCATTTCTAATAATTCTATTTTCGATATAGGCGTATATACAAATACGCGTTTAAACTCATTGTCCTCACCCTTTATTGGGTGCACTTCTCGTAAGGGATTCTGTCTATCTATGTGGTACGTAGTTCTTTCCTTGACGGACAATGGAACATGTTCTGAACATACGAAAAGAATATACTGCTTTCTTGATTCTAGAATTTCTTTAATTAATTCAGTACCTGGACCTCTCCATTTATTCATAAGTAATTCAGTCAGTATGTCAGGCAAGGGACCAGGGTCCGAATGCTGACTCCGATACAGTATAATGAGTTGTTGGATCATATAAATCCCAGCTAACCTTTGTTCATCTGGGGTAAGATTCAAAAATGTGCGTACTACTGTATCATCACTATATTTTCCGGGACTGTCCACCCAATGGACAGCTGCCCTGGCTAAATCTTGTTCATCCATAGAATCGAGGAAATGATAACCCCTTCGTTCTCGGAGTAGTTTGTCGGCGGTTTGGAACGAATGCTCGTTAGACCTTATATTAATTATAGGTATTTGAAAATTCCTGCTATTATCTGGACACGTCGGATGCATTGAGTCAGTATGATATCTAGTCTGATTCCTATTACAAGATCTTCCTCTACCTACATAGGCTATGGTGTCTGACTGTCCTGTGGGCAGTCCTGGCCCTTCTTCCTCGTTTTGTTCGAACTCGTCTGTCTCTAATCTCTCTTCGTGTAGGCGTTCTATTTCTTTACGGATCTTTCGGCACATGGCTATTATACAATTTTGTTTATCATGTCTCCCTTCTGATATATTCTGGCTCCATCTTGTAAGAATTCTCATGGCTTCCGGGTCTACCCCCGGTCGGTCTTGATTTCTGATCACACAGTTTATGAGGAAACGTAACAGTTCCCCCTGGATCTCTACTTTCTGGTATTCCATAGCTCTGTAAATACATTCTGGGTCTCGCCCTGTTTGGACAAAATGATATATATTATCTAGATGCGCAGTCATTCCTGGTAACTTCGCTAAATACACTGCGGTTCGTCTGATACGCAATGATGCTAGGGTCATTTCGTCCTCTTTTCCAGGCACCGGGTCATATCTACAATCTATAAGAAGTTCCTTAAGCGCACGGGCACTAAGGAGTTTGGGTGTACGTGAATGCGCTGACTCTTGAAAAGTAAGCTTATTTATTCTGGGTGGTGTAGAAAAGACATTGGTAGCTCCTCCCGCGGCTCCATCTGGGGCGTCGGGTGTAAAAGGATTCGTTGAACGTGACACAGCAACTACAGGTGTGGACACAGCCATAGAAGTAGCTGTAGGAGCGGATACAGAAACAGATGTGCTTGCCGGAACTTGTGACTCGATTTGTTGCCGTAGGGATATGGGTACTGGATCTTGGCGTTGAACCTCCCTGGTAGGCGGTCTACGTGGGGCGGAATTGGCATACTCGGGAGCTGCGTCATCTAAATAAGAGGAAAGAAAAACATCTTCTGCGGTTCTAGGATGCCCCTTAGGATGTACCTTTATTGGGAACAATGGGGTTGGCAAGTCTTTTGGCGTTTCCGGAGTAGCCTTAGGTAATCCTTCGGCCAGAAGGGGATACATACCATTCATAAGGGCATTTCTTTGTCTGTCTACTTGTTCTGATTTCACTCGGATACCTTCCTCAATTAATAGATTTTCTCGAACTTTAGTGGAATTCTCTTTACTCTTCTCTTCCTGTCTACGTGCTTTTTCTGTTCGTCTATGTGATTCTTTACGCCATAATTCAACGGCGTCTTTCTGTGACTGTCTGACTTTCCTTTTCCATAACTCTTCCTCGACTTTCATGATGCACTCTGCATCCCAGGTCCCTGCTGTGGGCCACCTCTGACTTTCTGGTAATCCCTTGGTATAGTCTACCCATAAATCAAGAAATAATATAGCGTCTAATCCAAGTTTGTGATACATAAAATGCCCTGGGGTGTCCCTAGGAGGAATAGGGACGGCTTCTTCGAGAACCCCTTTTCTGGTAGTGATCTGTCTTAATTTCGAAAAGAACGGCATATTGAGAACTGACTTTATACTTGATTTTGACCTGATACTTGAATTTGAACAGACTTAATACAATAAACACGATAATGAACAGTCATTCATACCACGATATACTTAAACACTTCAAACATTTAACATTAAACCTTTAACTGAAACAACAATGATGATCGTCTGCATGACTAATCACCAAGCTTAATTCTCGACAATAACTAGACAGTAACTAGACACTTCGGAATACTTGATATACTGCTAAACAGTACAGATACACTGCTAAAACAGTGCAGACCGGATTTGTGTACCCAAACCCGTCTTGACCGGCACAACCTATGTGCACGTCAGAAATGCCTCCCCAGTAATGGTACTCACCGGGTAGCTTCGGAAACGGAAGGCCTCAGTAACTTGAACTTGACTCGGATTTGGACTGGACTCAACTCGACTCGTCGGACACTGGGCTTGACGTCGGACTGGTGGGTCTCTGTATACCTCGGATCTTGCTCTCTCAGCTAGGCTCTGGTCGGGATACTTCGCACTTCTCACCGCCTCGTCTGGGTGTTGATTGCAGTCTCAGTCGCCCCCGCTTGACCGGAGGGAGATACAGGAAATCCTGCTGGTACGCGTTATTGTCCGTCCAGCTGTGGCAGGAGACCGGGCCTGCAACGCACCGCCGGCGCGTGAGATGAGAAAGTGTCCCTGTTCGGGCGCCATCATGTGGTAAATATTTCTCCTTTACCGGGACTGAATTTGATACAGGAACATAGTAAAAATAGCTCAATGAAATGAGAGGCAGAATCCGTGATATTAGAGTTTCAGAATGGGCTTTATTCCAATAAGCGATTATAATCGGATGCTTCAAGTTCCATCACCACGGGAGTTCAGGAAGTGAAGTACATACTTTATTGACAAGCAGTAACTTTTATAATACATACATCATAATGAAGTGAATACAGTAGGCGTAACAATTGATAAGGACATTGACGTTTGGTGTGCGTAGCCGAAAATGGGTGTAATAATGAGTAAAAAGGAACATGATTGGCTATGATGTAATACATAGGTGGATCTATAAGATAATACTTAGCATTGATGCGCGCGCAGCAGTCTGACGTGTAATTGACGTGTAACTAGGGGGTGACGAGGACTTGACATTTAGCTCTACGTGTGGAGCAAGAAGTCTGGGGGGTCAAGTCAACCTAATCCCAAATCATATCTACATCCTATGTTTAAAGAACTATGTTATCCACAAAAGAAGGACTCTCGGACAGAATCTATTCTATACTGACTGTGCGTGCGTGTACAAGCGTCTAGGTGTCTACACTGAATGCGAGGGGGTAGGAATATTCCATGGTAACAGGGCTATGAATTACTCGCATGAGGACAGAGAAGATGGGCCTTTTTGCTTGGTAACTGGAAGAATGTTTACTTAAGCTGCTAGGCAGGAATGCATCGGCTGAGGGGGAAGCAGATAATTCGAAGGTGAAATACAGTTCTTGGCAGAGAATAGGCTGATGTCAGGCTTCGTGAGCCGCGCAGAGAATGAGACAAAGTTCATGGTCACGGATGCAGGCTTGAACTGGAGCTGTCAGAGGCAGAAGGCAAAAGGAGTTCGATGACAGAATCAGGGCCTACTTGCCTGGACTGTAAAAGTGGAGTAACTGAGCCATATAAAGTCGGTGGCTTTTCATACTTAGGAAGCGAATATCCAGCCCATTCATGGCGGATCTGACAGAGGACATGTTGACGGTGGACGCACATGTGTTTGCGTCATCATTACTGGAACTGGAGGGAGCATACATGTACTTGCGACATGCACATAGAACCGTTGGGGTCCAAGATAGGGGACATAACTGACCAGAAAAATCCATATTTCCACATTCCCTCCTTGTCCCCTTCTTGCCCTTCACGAGATATCAATCTTCATCAATCCATTGATCTGTTCATATAGCATCATTTGTTCTTCTTTCTTCTTCCGGGATCTTGAATGAAAATCTTGATGTGGAATGCACGATGTGGCACACAGACCACAAATTGCTGGTCCACATTGCAGACATAGACAGCAACTGAATAGTATGAGAAGGCTTATACCTAGGAAGGATAGAACTCTCCATCCCCAGGCTGATACCGTATTCCAAAACCAACTGGACCAAGTCCAAGTGCCTGGGTTCTGGTGTATCTGGTTTAAACCCTACCCATGTGAATCGTTCTACATGATTTGTTATGATTATGATATATTATGTACCCTTTAATTTTAAAATCATGCCAGGCTCTCTGATTGTAACTTAATATTTGCGGTGCCTACTAATGTATTATTAACTACGTCGGATTAATGTGTATACTGGTTCCTAGAAAAAGCAACTGCCACTGTTTATTGTAATTTGTCCAGCATTATTTACTCTCATTTGTTTTATCACTGTGCAATGCTTGTCAAGATCACTTCTGTTTCCTTTAGTGCCGCTGTTCCTTATTGCCGCCATTTTTCTTGAGGCGTCTTTCCCTCCTTAGTCCCCCCGAGGCACTTGCCCATGATGTTAGACTCACGCTAGTGCTTTTCTCATCACGTGATCAGGAAGTCCTTGGCTCGGGCACTTATACCTACCCCGCCGTGCAGCCAGCGTAGACGATTCACTCATTCTCATGGATTAATTCCCTTGATGAGCCCAATCGATTCCCTTTGACTCGTATGCTGCCACCGGGCGCCCTGTCCTACTTCGCTGACTGGGTTCTCTATCCATTCCGGGCGGCAATCACATAGCGCCCAGGTAAGATCCCTCATATTCAGTTCCCCTCTGGACTCTTTCCCCAACCCCCATAATTCCTTTTACTAACCTGCCCTTTGCCTGACCCCCCCCCCCCTCCCTCTTTTAAACTCCAAAAATCATCTACCGAACCATCATGGACCCTCCATCAAGCTTAATAGGTCTCACTTGGACCTTCCTTTCCATTTATCCGGATCGGCCTTGGCAACCAATGGCTAGTAACTTGGTATGCTCTTTCTTCCCCAGAGATTTACCATCCCCTTCACTGCAAATTCCTATCGTGATTGATTCCCTTCGTTGCAATTCCTATTCGTGATTGACACCCCTTTGTGCCACCAGGTGAATTTCACTTACCTGTCGCCATTACTCCCTCCTTATACCTAATTCTGGGGCCTTCTTATTCTTACCTCATGTCTCTTTCCCCTCCTTCTTACACAGCACTACCTAAAGAATTTGTAACCATCGTCCTGATGATGACCTTAATTTGAATTTGTCATCCACGGCCTCTACTGGGTCATTCAAAATTAACCAAAACAAACTATTTCTAAAGTTATCTAAGTTATATTTTTGACTCCCGAATAATTCTTTGTCTTTATTTTTTTTCGCCGTATCACGCTGTCCTTTATCACTTGTGTCACTGCACTGCACTGGTCACTCACATAAGCACGTTCAGTGCACATTTGGTTGTTATGGTTACTTCAATCTAATTGTAATGTAGTGCTGTTATAACTACCTGCAAATAACAACCTTTATTCTCAACTTTTGGACTCCCTATTCCCCTTTTTTTCCCCCTCCTTTATTGAGTTATGCACTGTTGACATTGAGACATTGTTGTTCTTGGTACAAGGCTTAACTTACAGTCTATGTCTAAAATATTTGTTCAACACTTCAAACAGTAAAATAGTGAAAACACACCACAAAAGGAGCCCACAACAGTCTTGGAAAAATAGAGCATTGTTTAATAAAACAAGACCAAAACGACAAATCTCCAATTAGTAGTGGTTTAGGGGTGACCCTGCAGAGAGGACCAAGTCCAACACTGGCTCTTGGGCCTCTTCAGTGCTATATGCAGAGCCTCAGTGAGCCTTTATTTCTGATCTGTGCCTCAAGTGATGAACATTCCAAACTGCTATAGGAAATCAGAACAAGAACAGACTCATGATGATTCTTTTAAATTTAACAAGATAAAAGCTCTGTGCTATTGATATATTGAATGTTTACCACAGTGTATCAGTTAACAGAGTACATTTTATCCATGTCTCATTTCCTGTAGTATAATGCTATTCATGTGAAATCCATATAAATGAAAAAACTGTGCTTATTTTAAGTTGAAGTAAGTGCAGACAGAAACAGTAGACTTGTGTTCTGTTTAGCATAAAAATATTGTCACCCATGAGAGACTGCAGAAAATCAGAAAAAACCTTCACTGATGAGAAGAGCTGTGTGAGTACACATGGATGACATCTCTTGAGTGCCTTCACTTCCTTCTCTATCCCTCTCTAGACTGGGCAAGCCGGTCCTGTTCATGTTCTGCACTGTCAATGGGAAAGGAGACTGGTGGTTAACACATTCTACCTTCAGCAACATTGGGATAAACAGATTAGGGATGACTTGAGTTTGACACTAGGCCTTTTCTCACTTGGCCTTTTGTATTTGTGTTCTTAGCCTTGGACCTCTATTCTTGGACAATGGCCGCCAATTTTGGGACTTGGGGTGGCACAGGCTACACTCTTGTGGCCTTATGAGTAGAAGGCACTGGTTTTGGGTGCTGCAGAGTTTTAGGGTGTTACATCTGTGGTAAATATTTCTCCTTTACCGGGACTGAATTTGATACAGGAACATAGTAAAAATAGCTCAATGAAATGAGAGGCAGAATCCGTGATATTAGAGTTTCAGAATGGGCTTTATTCCAATAAGCGATTATAATCGGATGCTTCAAGTTCCATCACCACGGGAGTTCAGGAAGTGAAGTACATACTTTATTGACAAGCAGTAACTTTTATAATACATACATCATAATGAAGTGAATACAGTAGGCGTAACAATTGATAAGGACATTGACGTTTGGTGTGCGTAGCCGAAAATGGGTGTAATAATGAGTAAAAAGGAACATGATTGGCTATGATGTAATACATAGGTGGATCTATAAGATAATACTTAGCATTGATGCGCGCGCAGCAGTCTGACGTGTAATTGACGTGTAACTAGGGGGTGACGAGGACTTGACATTTAGCTCTACGTGTGGAGACAAGAAGTCTGGGGGGTCAAGTCAACCTAATCCCAAATCATATCTACATCCTATGTTTAAAGAACTATGTTATCCACAAAAGAAGGACTCTCGGACAGAATCTATTCTATACTGACTGTGCGTGCGTGTACAAGCGTCTAGGTGTCTACACTGAATGCGAGGGGGTAGGAATATTCCATGGTAACAGGGCTATGAATTACTCGCATGAGGACAGAGAAGATGGGCCTTTTTGCTTGGTAACTGGAAGAATGTTTACTTAAGCTGCTAGGCAGGAATGCATCGGCTGAGGGGGAAGCAGATAATTCGAAGGTGAAATACAGTTCTTGGCAGAGAATAGGCTGATGTCAGGCTTCGTGAGCCGCGCAGAGAATGAGACAAAGTTCATGGTCACGGATGCAGGCTTGAACTGGAGCTGTCAGAGGCAGAAGGCAAAAGGAGTTCGATGACAGAATCAGGGCCTACTTGCCTGGACTGTAAAAGTGGAGTAACTGAGCCATATAAAGTCGGTGGCTTTTCATACTTAGGAAGCGAATATCCAGCCCATTCATGGCGGATCTGACAGAGGACATGTTGACGGTGGACGCACATGTGTTTGCGTCATCATTACTGGAACTGGAGGGAGCATACATGTACTTGCGACATGCACATAGAACCGTTGGGGTCCAAGATAGGGGACATAACTGACCAGAAAAATCCATATTTCCACATTCCCTCCTTGTCCCCTTCTTGCCCTTCACGAGATATCAATCTTCATCAATCCATTGATCTGTTCATATAGCATCATTTGTTCTTCTTTCTTCTTCCGGGATCTTGAATGAAAATCTTGATGTGGAATGCACGATGTGGCACACAGACCACAAATTGCTGGTCCACATTGCAGACATAGACAGCAACTGAATAGTATGAGAAGGCTTATACCTAGGAAGGATAGAACTCTCCATCCCCAGGCTGATACCGTATTCCAAAACCAACTGGACCAAGTCCAAGTGCCTGGGTTCTGGTGTATCTGGCTTACTATCTTATGAAGGCGAGTGATGGCTTTATATACGGATGGCGAATTTTCTGGTATGAATACGCAGCAGCTTGATCCGATGACCCTACAAGCTCCGCCCCTATCAGCCAGGATGACGTCAAGGACAAGACGATTTTGAAGCACAACAATCCGCATAGCAGACTGTTCTTCTGTTAAATTGCCTAAGGCGGAAATAGTTTCATTCACTACTGCTTCAAGGGTTCTGGTTAATCTACGTATTAGCTTACTATTAGTAACAGTACCTATATAGGGAAAGATGCCTTTATTAAAATCTACATACTTGTCCCATGCCGTCTCAGTGTAATCGACAATGGGGAGATCTCTCCGTTCTCTATTGTGTACTAAATGAATATTTCTGTAATAATCAGGAGGAGCTAGGAAAACAGGTGGCAAAAGGAATGCTATGTAGCAGGTACCATCCCAATCTAGAGGTAGACGCATATATGCAGTCTGACCACATATAAAGTAGGAGTGGCGAGAAGTTCTGAATGAAGATTTGCCTTGATCACTGAATTCTACTGTAGTAGTGCATTTACTATGGCCCATATGTATAGAACCAACCTTTCTTACACACAATTCACCTTTTGCTGGGAATACTGACATGGTGGGTAAGACTAGCTCAACTTCGGATACGACATTTAGAATCATGAGATTAGGTGTAAAATTACCTAATCCATATACTTCATTTTCTAGATCAGTTCCTGTTCTTTTGGGGCGACCCTCCTTGTCAGGGTAGCAGACTTGGAGTAAAACTAGGTTCAGGTTTCCCCATATCCACTGGTCTTGGTAAACTGCTGTGTCTGAGTCTATGGAATTAATTAAACTAAACCATGCTCCACAGGAGCCATTATGTGTAAATGGATGCGGAAAGAATGGCAGGACTCCTTCATAATTCTGATAGGGAGGGAGTCGGCCACACACCCAACAATTGGTGGCGTTACTAGTCTGATGGGAATAATGTAACATACTAATGAAAGTGTTATTGCGCAGCGCAAGTCTGTAAGACAATTCATGCGGAGGTAAGTCACTAAAAGAATGTTCAGCAGCAACATTATAAACATGTCTAGAAATAGGGTAATATATGTGCAACAACATACTTGTAATAATTATTAAAAGACTCAATAAAAACAAAATTAATAATGTCACTATGCAGTGGCTACGCAGTGATTTACAATACGCCTGTCGTTTCAACATTTTTCCGGTATTTCCTCTACTTAGGTCCAGGGGATACATGTCAGAGACAATTCAACCGCTTCACCTTGGAGAGGACTTAAACAATCAAATTGCTCGACTTGGTGGGCCTAAGCTTTAGTTTGTAAAGTTCGCTTTCAGTTTTTTCCACCAAAGGAAGTTTTGAATCAGTCTGTGAGGGAGTGCAGGGCACAGTGTCTATATCTGAAGGTAGTCCATGAAATTTTTTTATGTGACTTGAATGAATCCAACCCTTGCGGCCCTCGATCTTCACGGCTGTTCTTGTGGTCAACAGGACCAACTTGGGTGCTTTCCACCTGGGCTCCAGTTGATTCTTTCTGTCGAAATTTCTCACAAAGACAAGATTACCCGGAACAACGTCATGGGGTTTCACCTCAGTGTTGTCGGGAAAGGCTTCAGCTACCTGTGAACGAGAAGATTGTAGTGCAGACATCAAGGAAGCCAAGTAATCTGTCAGCATATTACAGTCAATATCAGTTATTTTGCGTGGTATGGGCGTCCCCCACATATTCGGTGGTCTACCGAAGATCACCTCATACGGGGATAGCCCTGTTCTAGAGTGTGCTACCATTCTCATGTAAAAGAGTGCAACTGGTAATGCTACTATCCAGTCGACACCTTTCTCTCTGCATATTTTGGACAGTCTGATTTTCAGTATCTGGTTATGTCTTTCTACGAGACCTGCTGCCTCGGGATGTCGGACACAGTGGAATTTCCACTGATAACCTAACAGAAGTGAAACGTGTTTCATTAATTCGGATGAGAACGGCTGGCCGTTATCTGAGTAGACAACACGTGGTAAACCGTATCGTGGGAAGAATTCTCGAACCAACTGTTTGGCAGTAGTCGGGGCAGTGTAATCTGAAACCGGGTACGCCTCTGTCCAACGGGACAGAGCGCAGACAACTACGAGAACATATTTGAATCCTCGACATCGTTCCATCTGGATATAATCCATCTGTAGGACTTCAAAAGGGTGATCAGGAGGCTGAAATCCACCCTGTTCTACGGGAACACTTTTTCCTGGGTTGAACTGGCAACAGATCATACAGGTACGGACCTTTTGTTTGGCTGCTGCTCGTAAATGCTTATTAAACCAAATGTGTTGAATGCTATCTAGCATAGCTTTTTCTCCTAGATGTGCTGGACTATGTATAGTGTTAATTACGACTTGGACCATTGAATCAGGGAGGAACCATACAGACTTTTCCTTCATCATCCATCCTTGGTCCGTTTGGATCCCTCCTAATTCAGTCCATTTCTTTATTTCGTCTGGTGTAGCATGTGTCTGTATGTCAATTACGTCAAGAGTAGGATCTTTAACTGTCATACAATATGTCGGTGTCGGGACTATTGTCTTTGTCATATCGGGGGTTTGAGTTTGAGCAGTCAGTTTAGCTGTTCTGTCGGCTAGATCATTGCCTTGGGAAATGGTATCAGTAACTTTCGTATGAGCTTTACATTTCATAATCGATATTGCAGTGGGTAGATGTATTGCATCTAATAATGCATGAATGAGGGGTCCGTGCTGAATGTGGGCACCGTGGGAAGTTAAATAACCTCTCTCTCGCCACAGCACGCCGAAGTCATGTACAACTCCGAATGCATAACGTGAATCAGTGTATATGTTGACTTTTTTATTCGTGGCTTGAATACAGGCTTGTGTCAGAGCGATGAGCTCTGCGGCTTGAGCTGACAAAGTATTTATACGATTAGTTTCAATAACTTCAATATCTGTTGTGACTGCATAAGCGGCTACTAACTCTCCTGTACTTGTTCTCATGCATGAACCATCGACATAAAATGTCAGGTCTGGATCTGACAATGGAACATCGGTCAAGTCTTGTCTGGGTTTTGTCGTTACAGTAATGACTTCAATACAGTCATGAGCTAGTGGGTCTGTTCCGATTACTGGCAAAAGTGTGGCAGGATTCAATGTGTTACAGCGTCTTATTTCTATATGTGGCTGAAACAATGTAAGTTCATACCCTGTAAGTCGTGCTACGGTCAAGTGTTGTGTTTGTGTTCTATTTACAAGAACCTCTACTGCGTGTGGTACTTGAACTGTTAATGGATGTCCTAACACTATGGCATCGCTTTGTCTGATTGCTAAAGCTGTCGCTGCCACTGATTTCAGGCATGCAGGCAAAGCCTGAGCTACAGGATCTAATGTACTAGAAAAATAAGCACATGGTTTGTGTGCTCCTGCTTGTTCCTGTGTGAGTACTGACAAAGCAGTACCTTCGCGTTCTGTAACAAAGAGTGTAAACTGTTTTCTGTAACATGGTGTTGCTAAAACTGGTGCTTGACATAAAGCTTTCTTTAGGTTTTCAAAAGCTTGTGTATGTTCCTGAGTCCAAGGGAGAACAGTCGATGTGGCTGCCTCCTGGGTTGTCAACTGAATGAGTGGTTTTGCTAGGAATGCATATTGCGGGATCCACTGTCTACAATATGAAGTGAGGCCTATGAAAGCCCGCACCTCCTTTTGTGTCTTGGGTATTGGCATGTTAGCTATCAACTGAATGCGGTCGGGTGTAAGCTGCCTTCCCTCCTTGTCCAGCGAGTGTCCAAGATAAACAACTCGCTGGGCACAGAATTGCAGCTTAGAAGGGGAAACCTTGTGCCCTTTTTCGGCTAGAAATTGTAAAACTGTCAGTGATGCTTTTTCACATTCAGGTTCGCTTCTTGCGGTGATCAGCAGATCATCGACGTATTGAAACAGAGCCGTGTTAACTGGCATGTGGATACTGTCAAGTTCTCGTTTCAATGCTTGGCTATAGATGCTGGGGCTTTCTGTAAATCCTTGAGGTGCGCGTGAGAATTTAAAGCTACGTCCATTTAAACTAAATCCGAACAAATATTGGCTTTCCGGATCTATTGGGACGCTGAAAAAGGCATTCTTGAGATCGATTACAGTGAAGAATGTCGCTTCGGAATCAATAGCTGTCAGTAATGACGAGATATCTGGGACCACAGGGAATTGTGGCACAATGCATTTGTTTAACTCGCGCAGGTCAATAACCAATCGATATACTGGCGGGGCCTTCGGATCTGTTCGTTTAAGAATCGGTATTATCGGTGAATTACATATATTGGAGTCTGTTTCCACAACTACTCCTTGGGCAATGAGCTCGTCAATGATTTGTAGTAAAGCCACTACAGCATCTGGTGGTAACTTGTATTGTCGCATTCGTGGTAGCACCACTCCTGCCTTTAGTGTGACTCGATATGGTGTAATATTCATGCAACCAACATCAGTAGGGCCTTGTGCCCATAGATGTGTAGGTAAAGTCTGTAGTCGGGGATCCATGTCTCTAGATACATAGTGACCTTTAAAATCACGTAAAAACAATCTTACTCCTTCCGGAGAACAACATATTATAGCTCCTAGAGCTTTTAACGTTTTTATTCCTAATAGATTTTCTGGACATGATTTAGTAAGCAGTAAATCTGTAGTTCGGGTCAGAGGTCCTATCGTGAGTGGCAGAGGCTGTGACACTTCATTAACAATAGGTTTGCCTGAAAAGCCAAGGGAAATATTTTGTGAGCCTGAGAGGGGTGCCCCTGGAACTTCACTACGTTTTATAGTTGTTCGACTTGCCCCTGTATCGAGTAAAAATTTTCTATCTTGACCTAATAATTTACTATGTACATAAGGTCCTTCTTGATCTACAGGAATCTCGATAAGGGGTAAGTCAACTTCCCTCTCTAGGCTAGTTCATGCGTAACGCTGATACTCGGGATATTCATACTGTGCGGTCTGATACATTTGTCGTGTTGTTGTTTGTGTGGCAGCAACAGGCAATGGGGGTGCAGCTGGCACAAACTGTATTGGCTGTTGTGCGGCTGGCATTGCCTGGACATGCTGTATAGCTCCTTGTTCATTCTGGTCTTGTCTTAGTGGCCGTGATCTTTCTTGTGTTTTACCTATGGCGATATTATGTTTTAGAACTGGACAATCGTGTACGTAATGGCCTGGCTTTTTACAATAATTGCATGTCCCTTTTACAGGTCCTGCTGAATCGGAATGTGTCATACCCTTTTTATGTCCTTCAGCTGGAACTGTCTGGGAAACTAGCATTTTCATTTTTGTGTCTTTCATGCGTCTGTGTTCATGTTCTTGTTCCTCTTTAATTCTATTGTGGTGGTACTGTAACATTTGTAACATTTGTGTTGGGGTGTTACCTTGCCAGGTACTTTCGAATTTTAATACTCTATTCTTTACTGGAGGCAGAGCATTTTCTACTAATTTTGTTACAAACAGATGTGGGTATGATTCGCTACTTGCTTTTATGCCACTATTTATACCGAAACATTTTTCAAAACGGGCATAGTAATCACTAGTGTCTTCATCTTGCTTCTGTTTACAGGCTGAAATTGTACCCCAATCTTCCTTTTTCGTAGTTAATAAACGTGGCAGTACCTGTACTAGTAGTCCTGGTAATGCCTTAGTTTTGTCCCCAAGCCCCGAACCTGGACCTCGGGCCCTTTCTTCTGCTTTTAATGCTGACCATTCTATCTTTTGATCACCTACCTCCCACTCTTTTTCTTTGAGTTTCTCATAAATGCCAGCAGGCATCAACACCTTTAATATTGTCATAATGTCGGGGTAGGTATACTCTCCCATGAGTAACATGTCTTTAATTTCTCGGTGAAACCCCGCTGGGTCCTTGTCATGACTGGGTACTACTTTCTTCATTTCTAATAATTCTATTTTCGATATAGGCGTATATACAAATACGCGTTTAAACTCATTGTCCTCACCCTTTATTGGGTGCACTTCTCGTAAGGGATTCTGTCTATCTATGTGGTACGTAGTTCTTTCCTTGACGGACAATGGAACATGTTCTGAACATACGAAAAGAATATACTGCTTTCTTGATTCTAGAATTTCTTTAATTAATTCAGTACCTGGACCTCTCCATTTATTCATAAGTAATTCAGTCAGTATGTCAGGCAAGGGACCAGGGTCCGAATGCTGACTCCGATACAGTATAATGAGTTGTTGGATCATATAAATCCCAGCTAACCTTTGTTCATCTGGGGTAAGATTCAAAAATGTGCGTACTACTGTATCATCACTATATTTTCCGGGACTGTCCACCCAATGGACAGCTGCCCTGGCTAAATCTTGTTCATCCATAGAATCGAGGAAATGATAACCCCTTCGTTCTCGGAGTAGTTTGTCGGCGGTTTGGAACGAATGCTCGTTAGACCTTATATTAATTATAGGTATTTGAAAATTCCTGCTATTATCTGGACACGTCGGATGCATTGAGTCAGTATGATATCTAGTCTGATTCCTATTACAAGATCTTCCTCTACCTACATAGGCTATGGTGTCTGACTGTCCTGTGGGCAGTCCTGGCCCTTCTTCCTCGTTTTGTTCGAACTCGTCTGTCTCTAATCTCTCTTCGTGTAGGCGTTCTATTTCTTTACGGATCTTTCGGCACATGGCTATTATACAATTTTGTTTATCATGTCTCCCTTCTGATATATTCTGGCTCCATCTTGTAAGAATTCTCATGGCTTCCGGGTCTACCCCCGGTCGGTCTTGATTTCTGATCACACAGTTTATGAGGAAACGTAACAGTTCCCCCTGGATCTCTACTTTCTGGTATTCCATAGCTCTGTAAATACATTCTGGGTCTCGCCCTGTTTGGACAAAATGATATATATTATCTAGATGCGCAGTCATTCCTGGTAACTTCGCTAAATACACTGCGGTTCGTCTGATACGCAATGATGCTAGGGTCATTTCGTCCTCTTTTCCAGGCACCGGGTCATATCTACAATCTATAAGAAGTTCCTTAAGCGCACGGGCACTAAGGAGTTTGGGTGTACGTGAATGCGCTGACTCTTGAAAAGTAAGCTTATTTATTCTGGGTGGTGTAGAAAAGACATTGGTAGCTCCTCCCGCGGCTCCATCTGGGGCGTCGGGTGTAAAAGGATTCGTTGAACGTGACACAGCAACTACAGGTGTGGACACAGCCATAGAAGTAGCTGTAGGAGCGGATACAGAAACAGATGTGCTTGCCGGAACTTGTGACTCGATTTGTTGCCGTAGGGATATGGGTACTGGATCTTGGCGTTGAACCTCCCTGGTAGGCGGTCTACGTGGGGCGGAATTGGCATACTCGGGAGCTGCGTCATCTAAATAAGAGGAAAGAAAAACATCTTCTGCGGTTCTAGGATGCCCCTTAGGATGTACCTTTATTGGGAACAATGGGGTTGGCAAGTCTTTTGGCGTTTCCGGAGTAGCCTTAGGTAATCCTTCGGCCAGAAGGGGATACATACCATTCATAAGGGCATTTCTTTGTCTGTCTACTTGTTCTGATTTCACTCGGATACCTTCCTCAATTAATAGATTTTCTCGAACTTTAGTGGAATTCTCTTTACTCTTCTCTTCCTGTCTACGTGCTTTTTCTGTTCGTCTATGTGATTCTTTACGCCATAATTCAACGGCGTCTTTCTGTGACTGTCTGACTTTCCTTTTCCATAACTCTTCCTCGACTTTCATGATGCACTCTGCATCCCAGGTCCCTGCTGTGGGCCACCTCTGACTTTCTGGTAATCCCTTGGTATAGTCTACCCATAAATCAAGAAATAATATAGCGTCTAATCCATGTTTGTGATACATAAAATGCCCTGGGGTGTCCCTAGGAGGAATAGGGACGGCTTCTTCGAGAACCCCTTTTCTGGTAGTGATCTGTCTTAATTTCGAAAAGAACGGCATATTGAGAACTGACTTTATACTTGATTTTGACCTGATACTTGAATTTGAACAGACTTAATACAATAAACACGATAATGAACAGTCATTCATACCACGATATACTTAAACACTTCAAACATTTAACATTAAACCTTTAACTGAAACAACAATGATGATCGTCTGCATGACTAATCACCAAGCTTAATTCTCGACAATAACTAGACAGTAACTAGACACTTCGGAATACTTGATATACTGCTAAACAGTACAGATACACTGCTAAAACAGTGCAGACCGGATTTGTGTACCCAAACCCGTCTTGACCGGCACAACCTATGTGCACGTCAGAAATGCCTCCCCAGTAATGGTACTCACCGGGTAGCTTCGGAAACGGAAGGCCTCAGTAACTTGAACTTGACTCGGATTTGGACTGGACTCAACTCGACTCGTCGGACACTGGGCTTGACGTCGGACTGGTGGGTCTCTGTATACCTCGGATCTTGCTCTCTCAGCTAGGCTCTGGTCGGGATACTTCGCACTTCTCACCGCCTCGTCTGGGTGTTGATTGCAGTCTCAGTCGCCCCCGCTTGACCGGAGGGAGATACAGGAAATCCTGCTGGTACGCGTTATTGTCCGTCCAGCTGTGGCAGGAGACCGGGCCTGCAACGCACCGCCGGCGCGTGAGATGAGAAAGTGTCCCTGTTCGGGCGCCATCATGTGGTAAATATTTCTCCTTTACCGGGACTGAATTTGATACAGGAACATAGTAAAAATAGCTCAATGAAATGAGAGGCAGAATCCGTGATATTAGAGTTTCAGAATGGGCTTTATTCCAATAAGCGATTATAATCGGATGCTTCAAGTTCCATCACCACGGGAGTTCAGGAAGTGAAGTACATACTTTATTGACAAGCAGTAACTTTTATAATACATACATCATAATGAAGTGAATACAGTAGGCGTAACAATTGATAAGGACATTGACGTTTGGTGTGCGTAGCCGAAAATGGGTGTAATAATGAGTAAAAAGGAACATGATTGGCTATGATGTAATACATAGGTGGATCTATAAGATAATACTTAGCATTGATGCGCGCGCAGCAGTCTGACGTGTAATTGACGTGTAACTAGGGGGTGACGAGGACTTGACATTTAGCTCTACGTGTGGAGACAAGAAGTCTGGGGGGTCAAGTCAACCTAATCCCAAATCATATCTACATCCTATGTTTAAAGAACTATGTTATCCACAAAAGAAGGACTCTCGGACAGAATCTATTCTATACTGACTGTGCGTGCGTGTACAAGCGTCTAGGTGTCTACACTGAATGCGAGGGGGTAGGAATATTCCATGGTAACAGGGCTATGAATTACTCGCATGAGGACAGAGAAGATGGGCCTTTTTGCTTGGTAACTGGAAGAATGTTTACTTAAGCTGCTAGGCAGGAATGCATCGGCTGAGGGGGAAGCAGATAATTCGAAGGTGAAATACAGTTCTTGGCAGAGAATAGGCTGATGTCAGGCTTCGTGAGCCGCGCAGAGAATGAGACAAAGTTCATGGTCACGGATGCAGGCTTGAACTGGAGCTGTCAGAGGCAGAAGGCAAAAGGAGTTCGATGACAGAATCAGGGCCTACTTGCCTGGACTGTAAAAGTGGAGTAACTGAGCCATATAAAGTCGGTGGCTTTTCATACTTAGGAAGCGAATATCCAGCCCATTCATGGCGGATCTGACAGAGGACATGTTGACGGTGGACGCACATGTGTTTGCGTCATCATTACTGGAACTGGAGGGAGCATACATGTACTTGCGACATGCACATAGAACCGTTGGGGTCCAAGATAGGGGACATAACTGACCAGAAAAATCCATATTTCCACATTCCCTCCTTGTCCCCTTCTTGCCCTTCACGAGATATCAATCTTCATCAATCCATTGATCTGTTCATATAGCATCATTTGTTCTTCTTTCTTCTTCCGGGATCTTGAATGAAAATCTTGATGTGGAATGCACGATGTGGCACACAGACCACAAATTGCTGGTCCACATTGCAGACATAGACAGCAACTGAATAGTATGAGAAGGCTTATACCTAGGAAGGATAGAACTCTCCATCCCCAGGCTGATACCGTATTCCAAAACCAACTGGACCAAGTCCAAGTGCCTGGGTTCTGGTGTATCTGGTTTAAACCCTACCCATGTGAATCGTTCTACATGATTTGTTATGATTATGATATATTATGTACCCTTTAATTTTAAAATCATGCCAGGCTCTCTGATTGTAACTTAATATTTGCGGTGCCTACTAATGTATTATTAACTACGTCGGATTAATGTGTATACTGGTTCCTAGAAAAAGCAACTGCCACTGTTTATTGTAATTTGTCCAGCATTATTTACTCTCATTTGTTTTATCACTGTGCAATGCTTGTCAAGATCACTTCTGTTTCCTTTAGTGCCGCTGTTCCTTATTGCCGCCATTTTTCTTGAGGCGTCTTTCCCTCCTTAGTCCCCCCGAGGCACTTGCCCATGATGTTAGACTCACGCTAGTGCTTTTCTCATCACGTGATCAGGAAGTCCTTGGCTCGGGCACTTATACCTACCCCGCCGTGCAGCCAGCGTAGACGATTCACTCATTCTCATGGATTAATTCCCTTGATGAGCCCAATCGATTCCCTTTGACTCGTATGCTGCCACCGGGCGCCCTGTCCTACTTCGCTGACTGGGTTCTCTATCCATTCCGGGCGGCAATCACATAGCGCCCAGGTAAGATCCCTCATATTCAGTTCCCCTCTGGACTCTTTCCCCAACCCCCATAATTCCTTTTACTAACCTGCCCTTTGCCTGACCCCCCCCCCCCTCCCTCTTTTAAACTCCAAAAATCATCTACCGAACCATCATGGACCCTCCATCAAGCTTAATAGGTCTCACTTGGACCTTCCTTTCCATTTATCCGGATCGGCCTTGGCAACCAATGGCTAGTAACTTGGTATGCTCTTTCTTCCCCAGAGATTTACCATCCCCTTCACTGCAAATTCCTATCGTGATTGATTCCCTTCGTTGCAATTCCTATTCGTGATTGACACCCCTTTGTGCCACCAGGTGAATTTCACTTACCTGTCGCCATTACTCCCTCCTTATACCTAATTCTGGGGCCTTCTTATTCTTACCTCATTTCTCTTTCCCCTCCTTCTTACACAGCACTACCTAAAGAATTTGTAACCATCGTCCTGATGATGACCTTAATTTGAATTTGTCATCCACGGCCTCTACTGGGTCATTCAAAATTAACCAAAACAAACTATTTCTAAAGTTATCTAAGTTATATTTTTGACTCCCGAATAATTCTTTGTCTTTATTTTTTTTCGCCGTATCACGCTGTCCTTTATCACTTGTGTCACTGCACTGCACTGGTCACTCACATAAGCACGTTCAGTGCACATTTGGTTGTTATGGTTACTTCAATCTAATTGTAATGTAGTGCTGTTATAACTACCTGCAAATAACAACCTTTATTCTCAACTTTTGGACTCCCTATTCCCCTTTTTTTCCCCCTCCTTTATTGAGTTATGCACTGTTGACATTGAGACATTGTTGTTCTTGGTACAAGGCTTAACTTACAGTCTATGTCTAAAATATTTGTTCAACACTTCAAACAGTAAAATAGTGAAAACACACCACAAAAGGAGCCCACAACAGTCTTGGAAAAATAGAGCATTGTTTAATAAAACAAGACCAAAACGACAAATCTCCAATTAGTAGTGGTTTAGGGGTGACCCTGCAGAGAGGACCAAGTCCAACACTGGCTCTTGGGCCTCTTCAGTGCTATATGCAGAGCCTCAGTGAGCCTTTATTTCTGATCTGTGCCTCAAGTGATGAACATTCCAAACTGCTATAGGAAATCAGAACAAGAACAGACTCATGATGATTCTTTTAAATTTAACAAGATAAAAGCTCTGTGCTATTGATATATTGAATGTTTACCACAGTGTATCAGTTAACAGAGTACATTTTATCCATGTCTCATTTCCTGTAGTATAATGCTATTCATGTGAAATCCATATAAATGAAAAAACTGTGCTTATTTTAAGTTGAAGTAAGTGCAGACAGAAACAGTAGACTTGTGTTCTGTTTAGCATAAAAATATTGTCACCCATGAGAGACTGCAGAAAATCAGAAAAAACCTTCACTGATGAGAAGAGCTGTGTGAGTACACATGGATGACATCTCTTGAGTGCCTTCACTTCCTTCTCTATCCCTCTCTAGACTGGGCAAGCCGGTCCTGTTCATGTTCTGCACTGTCAATGGGAAAGGAGACTGGTGGTTAACACATTCTACCTTCAGCAACATTGGGATAAACAGATTAGGGATGACTTGAGTTTGACACTAGGCCTTTTCTCACTTGGCCTTTTGTATTTGTGTTCTTAGCCTTGGACCTCTATTCTTGGACAATGGCCGCCAATTTTGGGACTTGGGGTGGCACAGGCTACACTCTTGTGGCCTTATGAGTAGAAGGCACTGGTTTTGGGTGCTGCAGAGTTTTAGGGTGTTACATCTTTGCAGGAAGGAAATTCGGGAGCTCACCAGATGGCCTATGTGGGCCAAACAGGAAGTAGAACAGTGTGTGTTTGTAAGCAACATATTCTGTGTTCAGTGTGCTGCACCTGCTGTAGAATGCAGTACACTTGGAAAGAGGAGACAACAAGGAGAAATAAAGATATTTGTCCTGGTTTTCTTGGTTGCGCCTCTGGTGGGAAGGTGATATTTCTGATGTATTTACAGGTCAACCAATGTTAGTAAATCTGGGAATGCTTCAGAGTACATGGGTGGATGTGTGGGAACACTCACGCCCCACCCACGTAACAACCCCAGCAGGCAGTGACTTGTGATGCTTTGTGTTAGACCCGGCATCTCTGGTAAGCTGTGGTTTGCACACTGTCCAAGACGCTCAATCTAGTCAGGGTAAGTAAGTTACACCCTCAGAATAACCCATCCTCACCCCCTTGGTAGCTTGGCAAGAGCAGTCAGGCTTGTCCTCAGAGGAAATGTGTAAACTATTTGAACACACACACAATAACACAATGAAAACACCACAAAAGTACTCCACACCAGTTTATAAAAAATAGCCAATATTTATCTGAGTAAAACAAGACCAAAGCAACAAAAATCCAACATGTACAAATCAAATTACGAATTCCCAAAATCAAATGCAGTTATAGTGCTTAGAAAACCAATAGCTCCAACTGGGGCTATAACGACGTACTTGACGGAGTTGAATTTCAAAGTTTGGGCTGGCCGCGATGAAGCGCTGGACGGCTATGGAGTCGTACAGACCCCAGTTACAGTACCTTGGAAACAAATACAAAAGAAATGTCGTGGACACCGTGGAGATGAGGCGTCGCATATGCGGTGCTGTGTGGGTTCCTTACTGTCAGAGCAGGCTGTTGGCACATCAGTGCTCGGAACGTTGCAAAGCACAGGGGAGGTGATGCGGCATTGGCAGCGACGCAGCAGTTCTGCTGGTGGTGCAGGCTCGAATTAGTGTCCAGAGTCAAGCCACTTGATGTTGATTTTTCAATGTCGAGGACACACCGCTGGGCCACCAGTGCAGCGGCGTAGGTGGGCGCCACGGATTCCAGTGACACGGTACTTGGGACTCCGTCTGTGGCAGTCCTTCAGAGGTACTGCGGCGGCATCATGGCCTGCGTTGCAAGTCATAGTTGTTATGTTGAGCGGGGATCACGGCTCCAGTGCAGGAAGTTGTATGGTGTTGAAGAGCAGCTCCTGCTCCTAAGTCACACTCAAAGTCGATGTGCTGGTTTCTTCTTGTTGAACACAGCAAACTCACTTCCAGGGGCCCGGGAACAGGATTTGGTACCACTTGGCAGAGTGGAGTTCTCAGCAGAAAAGCCCAGATCGTGCAGGTGAAGTCTTTGATGTCCCTGAGACTTCCAACAGGAGGCAATCTCAACTCAAGCGCCTGGAGACACTTCGAAAGCAGGAAGTAGAAAGCAAACTTCAGTCCTTTCATTCCCAAGACAGAAACAGCAGCAGCAGGATAGCACAGCAAAGCAAGCAGCAAAGTAGCAGTACCTTCTGACAGCAACACAGCTCTTCATCCTGGCAGAATGTTTTCAATCCAGAAGTGTTCCGGGTATATGGTGCTTATTCCCATTCCAACCATTGAAGTAGGTGAACTTCAAAGAAAGGTCTTTGTAGTTAACAAGGCCCTGCCCTTCCTGGCCCTGGCTCCAGACACACTACAGGGGGGTAGAGACTGCTTTGTGGAGGGACAGACCCAGCCCTATTCAGGTGCAAGTATCAGCTCCTTCCACCACTCTAGTGCAGGAAGACCCATCAGCCTGGTGATGGGCCATCAGGATATGTGGGACACGCTTCACCTCCCTCGGTGTTTGACGGCCTAGAGTGAACTTACAGAGCCCAATGTCATCCAACCTATATGTGTATTTAGAGACAGGCAGACGCACAGATTGGTTAAAGTAAGAAAATGCCAACTTTCTAAAAGTGGAATTTTTAGACCTGCAATTCAAATACCAACTTCACTAACAGCCGCGGCCCGTGCAGGTTGGAGCGGTGGGTGGTGGGGCCAGGTGGGGGGGATTTCGAGAGACGGCCATGAGGGAAAATTAATTATTTATTTAATTTTCCCTCTGCGTTATCTCTTGTAATCCCCCTCCACCTGGCCCCACCGCCCCACTGCTCTTACCTGCATGGGCCGCTGCTGTTCACTAAAGATGTATTTTTAAATTGTCAGTCCAGAGACACCAAACTCCAATTTTCTATCAGCTGCCAACTGGCAGATACACTTGTAAGATGTTACAAGGCAGCTCCAATGCTAACCTATGGGAGAGATAGGCCTTACCGTAGGGAAAATGAAATTGGCAGTATTCCACTACCAGGCCATGTAAAACACAACAGTATATATCCTACCTTTTAAATATACTGCACCGTGCACAGGGGGCTACCTTGAATTTACCGTAGGGGTGCCTTACACATAAAAAAAGGGAAGGTTTGGGCCTGGCAAGTGGGTGCACCTCTACTAAAGTCTTGCCTTACACCAGGATAAGGCTGCAGGATCTGAGAGATTGGTCCCCCCTGACAGTGGCATTGAGGCTCTGTGGGAGACTCATATCACAAAATGAATTGAATATGGCTCTGTGAGAATGGTCTCACAGCATGACCTGACTAGCCTGCCAGGCTCTGGTATGTAGAGCACCAGAAACTGGGAAGGATTTAGAGACATTTTGTGATGCTGGCCAGTGAGCCTCAACAGATGGGTAGCTTCACACCCTCAACAGTCCAGACCAGAGAAATGTGAAAAGGCAGGACTGACTCAAGGAACTCCATGCAGAGTCACAGATTCGGTACCTGAGGCTGACTTTGCTTCACACATTTACAGTAATGACTAAACTTCTATCGCACTTTGTGCCCACACCTTAAACTCCTTTCAGGGCTAGTGAGCCTCTACAGAAGCCTACATTAGCACCCAAAACTGCAGCAAAATGTGTGAGCCTCATTTATTTTTGTAAACAGATTTTAATTCAATTTAATTAAATTATCAGATCAAGTAGGAGCAATACAGTGGGATTATAGAGCTTCCATTATGCTGTTATTAACATTTATCGACATTCATATTTGTGGGTTGCTTATTTCAATTTGCAAATTCTCGTCTCATGCGGCCTTCTCACATGAGGGTAACAGTGTTCAATGGTCCAATCAGAGTCCTCAGAAGTGCCTTGCTCTATATCCCTGTGCCGATAGATCAACATCTCAACTGTCCATTCTAGTACTCATTCATAGCAATCTCAACAATACAATAAAATAACGAAACTCTCCCTCCCCTCCCCCTATTCAGCTTCAAAATGTGTGAGCCTCATTAGGAGAGTAGTCTCAAACCATCAATATCAGAACTGAGACAGACTCGAGCAGCAGAACTTCACTCAAGCTGCCTTCTTTGTCCGGGAACAATGCACTGCAGACAAGGCAAGATTAACTGACGCAAGGACACCAAATGTATAGTTATAGTTAGTTCACTTGGCTTCGAAGTAAAGCCAGAAGTTAGTGCGCCTTGAGGCATATTAACGGTAGATAAGGTTGGAACTAAAACAAAAAACTCCAACATCAAATACTAGATGACTGGTAAAAGTTCAGAAGCTAGTTACTTGAAGTCTTTGCTGTTCCTTAGACTTCTTGAACAGGGGGCAAGCTCTACCTCAAGCCCTTGGAGAAACTCAATAAAGACGCTGTAGAAAGTTCAGTCCAGTCCTTTCACTGCCCAAGACAAAAGCAGCCACTGCAAGCCAACACATGAAAGCACTCAGCAAAGTGGTAGTTCCTCCTCACAGCTTCTCCAGCTCTTCTTCTTGGCAGTATTCTTGGTCCAAAAGAGTTCTAAAGTTCTGGGGTCTGGGCCCCAATATTTATACTCCAAATTCCTTTGTCCTCTCAGGCAGAGAGTGTCTGTGCTTAGTCCAAACCAGTTCTGTCCTCTCTGGCCCAGCTTCCTGGCAGGAGGTGGAGACAGCATTGTGGAAGGCAGACCAGGCCCATTCAGGTGAAAGGAAATATCCTCCCCTACTCTTAATGCAGCCCAGGTCTATTCAGCCCAGCCCTGACTCATCAGACTCTCTGGAGCCACTGCACATCCCCACTCCCTGTTACCCTTAAAGCTAGACAGTCAATACATATCCTATCAGAGGCGCACAGGATGACTAAGCAAGAAAATACCTCCTTTCTAAAAGTGGTATCTTCAAACACAGAATGTAAAAATCACCTTTACTAAGATATGCATCCTTAGATTCTGAGTTCAGGCATACTAAACTTTATTTTCCTACCTTGTCCCAATGGGAAATTGTATTTATAAGATGTTATAAATTAGCTCCCATGCTTTCCTATGGGTCAGATAGCCTTTCAATATCTAAAAATGATATTGGCTGTATTTTACTATCAGGACATGCCACACACATCAGGGAATGTCCTACCTTTCACATACACTGCACCATGCCCACAGGGGTACCTTGGGCCTACCTTAGGGGTGACTCAGATGTAAGAAAAGGGAAGGTTAGGGCCTGGCAATTGGATGTACATGCCAAGTTGACATGGCAGTACTAGACTGCACACAGACACTGCAGTGGCAGGTCTGAGTTACATTTGAAGGGCTGCTTGTGTGGCTGGCACAACCAGTGCTTCAAGCCCACTAGCAGCATTTGATTTAAAGGCCCTGGACACACACAGTGCACTGTACTAGGGACTGACTAGTAAATCAAATAGCCAATCATGGAATCACCACTCCATAACAACAATTTACACACAGAGCATGTGCACTTTAGCTCTGAATAGTAGTGGTAAAGTGCCCAGAGTCCTAAAACCAACAAAAACAATACAGGGAAAAAAAGGAGGACGGTTTGGAGATAACCTTGCAAAAAGGGCAATTTCCAACAGAAAGGTACCAGGAAACACTTATATGTAAGGATTGATTTGCTCTTGTAGAAAACCAGTCTCATGATACATCACATGTCCTCAACAGGTCCCTCTTCCTGATGACCCACCCCTAACCCCATTCACCATGTCTTATTGCCACTTTTCCGAGCACTAAATTGCCTGCTGTGTCAAAAGATGGGGGTAGAGGCAAGTTCCATTCTGTTTCTATACAAGAATCCAAGGATCTTGACAATCGCATCAAGGTGCAAAATGTCAAAGAGCATTTCTTCCTGCAGAGTGAAGAAAAATACTAGGAGAAATCGGAACAAAAGAAGAAATTACTAAAAGATGGCTGATCGAAATAGGATTTCTGGTTAACTGAGGTATGCAGCCAGGCCAGGCAGGAACCAACAATCTAGTCAGAGTGAGCTAGATACACACTAAAAGATAATCTGTAGTCACCCTCTGGTAGCTTGGCACAGAGCAGCCAGGCTTATCTAAAGAGACAATGTGTAAGTATTTGTGCAACACAGACGCAGTAACACAATGAATACACCAGAGAAAGACTCCACACAGGTTTAGAAAAATATATTATTATATTATAAACAAAACGAGACCAAAACAACAAAAATCCAATGTATAGAAGTTGAGATATTGAATTCTAAATAAATAAATGCATTAAAGCGCTTAGAAGTAAGTAGTGCTAAAAAGGTTACTTTAAGTCATGCTGGACCAGGGCAAAGATAAAGTTCGGGCTGACCGTGATGGACCGCTGGACGGTTACAGGACGTACTAGGCCCTGGTGAACAAAGTACTTTTCCTGGTCGCAAACAGCAAGATGCGTTGATGTTGAGTCCCACATGTGCAAGATGTGCCGATTTTCTCCACGCTGTGAAGGCAATGCATCAGTTCCGAAGATGGGTGCTGAAGTCGAGAGGCGTCTAGCAGTGCACTGGATGCTGGCATGCAGTTTATGGGATGCATCGATCGCACCAAGTTGCAGCAGCAGCGATGCACTATCCAATGCATCGATCTCTGGAGGCAAAGTGCTGGTTCTGAGGCAATGCCCCAATTTTGTTCCCACAACCGGATCTATGCATAATAATATAATAATATTACTTTATTGCTTAGTTAAAATAACCTTTGCAATCCACTTCATTATACAATAACATAAGCCCAAATAGATTGGCAACGTTTTTTGTGTAAGAAAAAAAAAAAAAATGATTTGATTAATTACTTTAAGAGGTTGCGATATTACCATAAGACTGTACTGATTCTTAAAATGACATTCTGTGCAATCAATAAAGTGCATTAAGTAACTAAAAGTGCAGCCTTTCAGGTTCGGAGTCCATTCTCCTTTCGCTCTTGCTAAAACATTTTCAAAATTCTATAAAAAATTATTTTTGCAAAGTTTTGGTGTGGGGTGCTTTCAAGTTCATTTAACCTCGCCCCTCAAGGACAGCCACCCAGCTAAGTCCATGATGATGATTTCAGTTTTTTGACCCTTTCGTTATTCTTTTGTCGGCCTGCTCCATGAACCTGACTAAGGCGTAATTTAGCTCCGGGTTATGTGAGTTGAAACTTGCTAAAACTGCGGCTCTGCAGGATCTGATTTCCATTTTGTTCCAAATTTTCCTTAGGAGGGACCTTCTATCCTGCATCAGGCATGTGCATAAACAGAGAATATGGATTATATCTTCTCTGTGTTTCCCACAAAGGCGGCATAACTGCTGTGTTTGGTCTCTTTTCCACTTCGGCAGGTGACAAAGCAGGTTGAGTACTCCCAGTCTTAGTTTTAACAAACGAAGTTTAGTATGTGCAGAGAATGGTAAAGTTAGGTACACCTGAGAAGACAATTTGGAGTACGTGTTGAGGGTTAGCCATCCATGTGACCTTTTTGCGAGGCATGATTTGTCCTCTACTACAGAAAGTTTTTTCATGCTTATTTTTGCCAATCTTTTGAATTCGCCTTGGCTGATTTGCAAATCCCATGCTTCTGTTAGGTTCAAAGTTGCCAGGCCTTTGGCCCAGTATGCATGCCCCGACTGCCATTGGTTTGTATATATATTGGTCCAAAGATATTGTGCCAGACTCCCGGCTTTTGATGACCTTAGTTTATGGCAGTTTATTAAAAAACTAATTAGTCTCGCCAGAGTTTGATTGCTGATGCCATATTCTAGCCTGATCTGTGCTGATGAGGTGTTTTTTGGAAGCTTAAACACTGTTCTAAAATTTTTTGCAATAATTGTGTTCAAGTTGCCACTGTCCTGCCCCTTTAAAACCTCGCTTCCATATGATAGGGTGGGGATAACTTTTGCCTGAGCTGTCTGTAAAATTGGGGTGAATGTTGGTCCAAACAATTTCTTAAAGATGGAGCTGAGAGCAAAAGAAAGTGCTACTCCCTTTTTTTTCTGCTCTTCTAGCTGAGTTTTGTAGCCACCGTTGTTGTTAAAAAAGACACCTACATATTTTTGACAAGGTGCTTCTTCAATTCTCACCATATTTAAGAACCAAGCCGTCTTCCGGGGCTTGCCAGGACGCACCGCCAAGATTTTTGTTTTTTTGTTATTTATCTGGAGCTCATTCCGTATTGAATACTCAGCAGCTGCATCCATTAATCTTTGCAGACCTACTTTTGTGTTGCTTAAAAGGACCAAATCGTCTGCATATAAGAGGCTTGACAAGCGAAAGCTGGCAAGTTTAGGAGCATGGGAGTTTATTTTATTTAGTGCCTCAAGAAGGTCTGATAGAAAAAGATTAAAAAGGGTGGGGGCCAAGACACATCCTTGTTTTAGGCCTCTAGATGTTGTTATTTGACGAGACAGTCTTGATCCGTCCCCAATTTTGATCCTGACCCAGGTGTCATGGTACAGCATCTGTATGGGGCTTAATAGATCATTTGGTATGCCCAGACTGTTGAGTTTCTGCCAGAGCTTTGCCCTGTTGACATTGTCGAATGCGGCTTTATAATCAATAAATCCCATATAAAGAGATCCTTTGCTAGATTCTGCCTGATCTATCAAACAGGACAGTGACAAGAGGTTGACTGCTGTTCCTGTATCTTTCATAAAGCCAGTTTGGTTTGGCGGAATTACTTGATTTTCCTCCGCCCAAACCCGTAGTGAATTCAACAGTATCCCAGCGAAATACTTTGCTTCATTGTCAATGAGTGCGACCAGTCTGTAGTTCGCAGGGGCTTGCTTGTTTCCTCCTTTCAAGATTGGCACCAGAATCGAGCCATGCCAAAGGGGTGGAATAATGTTCTTTTGTAAAATACAAGAGAACAAAGGAGCTAGCTTTGATGCCCAAAAAGCTGGATCCTCTTTATACAAAGCCGGGGGAATGCCTCCTGGGCCGGGGGCACCGTCTTGCCTGCCCTTTTTGATCAGTTTTACTATGTCCTCCTCCTGAATTGTTAGTATTTCAGTGCTGATTAAATGGGAGAGTCTTGGTGTTGTCCTGTTTGTTGGATGAGCGGGATCTGGATCGGTAAGAGGAGGGACTGTGATGTTGTTATTGGCCAGCCCAATGGACGAGTGAACTTCATTTCTTATTGCGTCCACCATATTTTCTCGTCCCTGTTCATTGGTTACTACTGAATGGGCACAAAAATGGCAATGCAGAAAAGAGCTCCACTCCGACTCCAAGATGTTTGAAGCTGCCACTTTTGTGGTTTTCCCGCCAATGCCATTAATGGTACGCCAGAACCTGGCCGAGTTGTTCGCTTTGATATCTTGGTATAATTTGGCCCAGAACGAATTCCAGTTTTCCCTTTGAAGTTCTCTTTTGATTTTCTTGAGATGGTTGCGTGCTGTTCTCAGCCTTATTAAAGTTTCTAAGTCCGATGGCCTTTTTTTAAGTTTCCTCCATAGTTGATTCACAGTTTTCTTTGCTGGTCGGAGTACTGTGCTTGAAAATGTTAAATTTTCCTTATCATGTGGTTTTCTTTGCCTGGTTTGTTTAGCAAACTTGGCTGTCAGTGCTGTTACAAACGTCGTCCAGTATGCTATTATATCCTTTGGGTCCCTACATCCTTGTTCGTAGGCTTGTTTGGCTGCGGTGGAGACCTCCTGTAAGTTTAGAGCCGTGCACTTTATACGTTTTAAATTCACTGTGTGGCTCTCGTGAATTTGTGCCCTTACTTCTTCATGTTGTTGTGAGCTGATGTTAATCAGAATTTCTTGGGGTCTATGATCGCTCCCCACGATGTTACTAAATCCAAAAATTGAAATGTGTTGTAAAAGACCGAGGTTAACAAAGGTATAATCAATCCAAGATGCCCCGGTTTTTGATAAGTATGAAGGGCTTGGAGGTTTGTCGGGATAGAATCGCCCATTTAGAGCCCTTAGCCCAAGATTTTCCAAGTTAATTTGTAAGGAACGACCCTTTAGATCTTCTTTTTGCCATGTGGGAGGGACTTGTGCTGGGATGGACCACCCATTTTCTTGAGCAAGGGTTACCTCATTGGCATGTGAATCTGACATAAGCCACATGTTAAAGTCGCCTGATAGGATAAAATCCATGTTCTCCAGGCTTGGCTTCATTCTCACTAAGGTCTCAATTAGTTCATCTGAAAAGGCTTGTCTAGCCACCGAGTTTGGTCTAACATAGACATTTATTAAAGTTAATGCCCTAGGCTGCCCTTTGTTTGTTCTAAATGTAATTCCAACCATCTGCAGAGAAAGGGAATCATTTGCCAGGTCCCATGATATAATAGCATTCTTGATTGATATGAATATTGCTAAGCCACCGCTGCCTCTTCCAGTTGATTTCGTTTTCTGGGCTGAGATATGGTGGCTTTTGTAACCTTCAATTTCCTGCGGATCCGGTAGCCATGTTTCCTGTAGGAGTATGATATCAAACGTTTGTAAGTAAGCAATTATAGCTGAGTCCTCCATTTTCCTTGCTAGCCCGTTTATATTCCACGAGCAGATCCTTAACGGGCTGGTGTCATATCCCCGCTGGCGATGGTCTTGTCAGCGTAGTAGCCTGGTGGAGTTCAGAGCACCCGCAAGCCAGGACCATGAATCTGCATTGCTTACATCCCCTTTGAGTTCGATCTCTTCTCCTTGGTTTTTTGCGTTGTTTGCATCAGGTGGAGGAGTTTGGTTGCGGGCGCCCCTCAAGACGGAATATACCGCACTTTTTCCTATATTTGGGATTCCAAGGCCGTGTTGCTCCCACAAAGGATGTGGGTAGCCTGGATCTCTACCAGGTTGAATGAGAATACCCCATGAATTAAAGGCATCCGCTTGTTGCAGGATTTTGTCCGCTAACTCTTGCGTTCTCCAAATGACCTTTGTACTTTCGTTCGATTGTCCCGTGCTAGGAGCGATAAATTCTATAGAGATTATGTCCTGCGAAGTAATTGGATTTGATGGATCCAAGCCTTTCAGCAGTCGAATTATATTCCCTCGATTTAGTATGTCCCAGCTACCTTTTGATTTGTTCTCCGGATAAAGGAGCGTAGCTGTGTTGTCACTGTAAGCCGAACCTGCTTGACTTTCTACTAGTCTCCCCTGACCAACAGCCGCGTAATGCAGGGCATCTCCTATTGTTTTTTGTAGTGGGCAGCCCAATTTTGCTTTCTGGGCCGGCAGAGGAAATAGACTGGTTTGTACGCTGGGGCTTCTTGAGTTTTTTCCCCTGGTTTTTGTCAGCTCTTCATTCTTGCACGGCCCCTCCGACTGGCAAGGGCCTGTACGGCCTTTACTTGAAGTGAATTGAGGAGCCTGGCTATCCGAAGACTTTGAACAGAGTAAGTCCTGAGGGACACTAGGACTTAAGGCTATTGTCCTTTTTTTTTCCTTTGAGTTTAGATAAAGCGTGCCTTTCAAGATGGTTAAGTCCTTTTGCTTGTTTCCCTCTATTGGGCCTGTGTTGACCTCATCGATCGTGGCTAGCTCCTTATTTTCAGCTCCATCCCATAAATCCGATTTGTTTTTTTGATCTCTTCCTGAGGTAGATAATTGAACCTCTGGTTTGTCACCGGGATCGTCGATACCCAGTTGATTATCGAGGACTGTGCTTGCTGGCCTTCTACAATTATTGAACAAGGGATAAAGACTCAGGCCCTTTCTCGCCCTGCTGATCTTGTTTCGACCCTTCCTTTTCCTTTGTCTTTTCCCATTGCCAGATTGATCTGCCATGGCCTGTTGTTGATGGGAAGGAGATGTGTTAGAAACTATAGAAACTTTGTCCTCCACTAGACGTTGTTGTTGTTTATTCTCTGGGCTCGCAATCGTGGCCTGTTGTTGATAGGAGGGAGAAGTATTGGAAGCTATAGAAACTTTGTCCTCCCCTGGACGTTGTTGTTGTTGTTTATTCTTTGGGCTCGCAATCGCTAAAGTAACCTTGGGTGGGAGAGAAAACTGTTTAGCGCGTCCCTGCTCCCTCCTTGGCTATTTGTTTCCATATCATTATTTACTTGTGTCAGGTCTTGTCTTTTGCAGCTCGGGGATTATACCTTAAGGTATGCAAATCCTTTTAAGTCTGCCAGTAAGTTCCCCATCGTTTCAGAAAGGGATCCTAATTTCTCTATTATTGGTGAGCAGCCACAGCCTTTTTGTTGATACTCCCCATCTTCCTGTGCCCGTTTAATCAAGTTGTTCAAGTTCAGGATTCTCTCATCAATTTTGATTATATATGTAGCAAGTGTATCCAGAAGGCTGATCTGAATATCCATTTTATCAGCTTGGAAATTCATTGCATCCGCTGATCTCTGCAAGATTTCCAAAGCTGTTGTCCATGCTTTCTCTAGCCCAGGAGTTTCTTTTGGATCCTCTTTTGGGGGTAGCGGTGGTTGAGAATAAATAGGGAATTCCCTTGTATGTGGAAACATTAGGTTGTCCCATTCATTGGTGTTGAAAAGAGAGAGATTGCACTCCACCGCGCTAGCACTCTCCAAAGCTTGGCTGCTATGCAAGAAGGTTTGCCCACTCACATTTTGAGGAGAGCTATTTTCTGAAACTGTTTTTCCTTCCATCTCCAAAGCAGATAATGCTTGTAATGCTGGTAATATTGGAGTAAATATGTTTGTATGTTTGCTCCCCTTCAAGCTAACACCTGATGTAGGGCTTAGGACAGATTCTGATGTTAGTTCAAGATAGTTGCAACCCAGAGAAGACTTCCAGTGAATAGGAGTTTTAATTAGTAAATTGGTTCTTGAGGAGGAGCATTTTGTGCTTCCGACGAGTTCATCGGTATACTTCTTCGTAGGCTCTGACTGAGCTGATTGTGCTGATTCTACTGCTAATAAACCTGTGGGTTTAAAAAGGACTTTTCCCTGGGTAGGTCCAACAGGTGTCTCCAAATTTATCGACTCGGGATGGATAAGGCCTCCCTCTTCTGACGGGGGCAGTGCTAGGGTGTTGGTGCATGATCCTTGGGTTAGAGTTTCGCCACCGTAATTACATCCTCCAGTAGATCTCTTTATGATAGACACTATCGGGCTTAACGGAGCAGGGAGCCCTTTTAGTTTCATATTGCTTGAAAAAACAGCTGAGCCAGCGTCTTTCAAAAAAGGCAAATTTAGACGTTATTTTCGGTTGTGAGTTTTTTGGAAAAGCTGCATCTAATCCTTCATCGCCCAAGGCCGCCATGCCTGAGTTACCGCCAGGAGTACTTGGCAGTGAAATTAGAGACCTTATTGGTTCTTGGCTCGCAAACTCTAGGTTTTCTCTCCGTTTCCTTTTCTTTTGCGGGGCTAAAGATCTCTGTTTGCCTGATCTCATCCTTTGCCACTGACCAGTGGACCAACGGCCAGTTGCCTCGTTCTTCGTTCTGTTATTGTGAACTGGAGCCTACAGTCCGGACCTCAGTCAGAGTAAAGAATATAACTCTGAAAAATCCGTAGCTGAGTATCAAAAGCTATTTGAACTCCAACTCCAACCTCCGTCCTCTCCGTTTCCTTGGCTCCCTGCCGTTGCACGGAGGTCTTTTGCTTCTGGTGAAGGTGAGGGTAAGGGTAGGATTAAGGCTATGATGGTAAGAGCGATGCCGGTGGTGGAGATAGCAGCAGTGGCAGCGTAGGGGTATTTATCACTCTCTGCCGTTACCCAGAGGTCTTTACACAGAGATCTTCTGCTTCTGCTTCTAGTGCAGGTGAAGGTGAGGGTAAAGACGATGATGATAAAGGCGATGACTGTGGTGAAAATGACATCAATGGCAGCGTAGGTGTATTTGTCTGGGGGGAGTTACAGAGTAGTTTAACCCCCACTCCGGCTCAGGCAATGGCTCCTGCTCCACTGCTCTGCTCCTCAGCTCATGCGCGCGCTCGTGCTGCCACTCATAAGATATCTTCGTGCTGTTGTCAAAAATGGGTATTAACTATGTTGGCTATTATCCAAATTGATGGTACTAGTAGTGCTAATTTTTTATGTTTTATATATTTTTTTTATTTTGCTAATTTTACCAGCCTTGAAAGTAATTGTTGTGACTCCAGCGAGAATTAAGCGTGACTCGGAGGTTGTACAGATCCCAGCAACAGGCGCACCTCCAACCTAGTTGCCCTGTGAGCGCAGAGCAAGAAATATCGCCACAGCTCCGGCTCCAACCCCAACTCAGCCCGCACTCACAGTTTTTATTTCATCGGTAGAATCGGTAGAATCTCGTTGTTGGCAGGTATTTTGGTGGGAGCAGAGCCGCATCGATCGAAGCACCCGCAGAAATCTGCAGCAATCCGGGAAAACCAGCCGGGAAACCAGCCGCCAGCCGCCAGTCGCTCCCGCTCCTCTCTCGCTCCACTCGCTGCTTGCTACTCCGCTCCGCTCAATCGGCGTGCACTCTGATCCGGAACCGGAAGCCAAAAAGGTCGTGCATAAGGAAACACTTGCCTGGAAGTATTCTAGTTCATGGAGGTGTTCATTAATGGCCTCTAGAATGTAGCAACATGGTAAGTATTGAGCCCCTGCTGAAAGATGCAGGTAATGTCCGTTTCAAAATGAAGACAAGCGAGCTATGCACAGGTTCTGCTACATGCAGACATGAGATGTGGCAAAATCTGTGGCGCATGTCTCTGGGCCACTTCCAGTGATTTCGGAACAGGAGCATGGGTAGAGACTTTCATATCCCTGAGTCTCAAGCAACATGAGGCAAGCTAGCAAGCCCCTGGAGATCACTTGGAGTGAAGGCAGAGTCTAGCTTCCCTTCTGCAGAGTCAGAGAGTATCAGGAAGCAGGGCAACAAACAGAAAAGCAGGCCTTCCAGATCAGCAATCCAGTTAAGTCCTGTAAACAGGGCAGCAGTTCTTCTTGCAGAATACAGTTACAAATCCAGTAGTGTCTGATTTTAGGGGTCAGAGACCCGGTACTTATCCCCAAAAGTGCCTTTGATGTGGGGGTGACTTCAAAGCAGCTCTGTGAAGTGCATAAGGATCCCTTTCAATCTAGTACTGTCTGCCAGGCTATCTATGAGGGTTAATCAGTCCTTTGTGTCGGGACAGGACAAAGCATATTCAAGTGAAGTGTTAGCCCCTCCCTTCTATCCTGCCCAGGCAAGGCCATCAGAATGCAGATGTATATAGATGGCGACTCAGACACACCTATCCTTCCTGTGTTTTGGCTGTCTAGAGGGTATGCACAAAATGAACCTGTCACCCAGCCCAGACATGTATTAGGGACAGGCTATCACGCACACTGAGCAGTAAGTGCAGAGAAATGTCCACTTTCTAAAAGTGGCATTTCTAAAACAGTAATGTTAAATCCAACTTCACCAGTGAAGAGGATTTATCATTACCATTCCAAAGAAATGAAACATGAAAAAGCTCCTCTTCTCTGATCAGGAATTACAGTTTAAAAGTAACCCTGGGCGGAGCTGGACTACGCGGATGTCCACGGAGTTGGGAAGCGCAAGAAATGCGCATGCGCGGGCGCACGTGCAGTTTTCGCAATAATCACCCAGAGTCAGCAAAGAATAGGAGGAGGGCAACCCAGGGAAACCGCAGTACAGGTAAGTGTTTTTTGTTTTAGTTTTAATTAATGTCTAATTAATTGTTAATAGGGGGGTGGAGGCGGGGGCTGGAGGCGGGGGCTGGCCAAATCTGCTCAGCTGCGGAGCGTGCGGAGATTTGCCTACTCCGCGTTCTCCGCGGAACGCGGAGTAGGCAAATCTACACACACTCCGCAGGCAGAGTGGAGTTCTCTGCCCACACCTATTTAAGAATTCCAAATGCTAACCTATGAGAGGAGTAGACCTCACAGTAATACAAAATTAATCTAGCTGTTTGTCACTACCAGGACATGTAAAACTTAAAAGTACATGTCCTACCATTTATTTACACCGCACTCTGCCATAAGGGTTACCTAGGGCTTACCTTAGGGGTGACTTGTATGTAGTAAAAGAGGAGTTTAAGGGGTCCATTATGATGTTGGGCGGATCGCCACCCAACGACCGGCGGTGGCGATCCGCCTGAAATCTTTCCCCGCCCGCCCTCCATTTACCCCCGCTATATAACAATGGCAGGGGTTACAGCGGCGGACGTAAAGACCGTCTGCCGCCTTTCCGCTGGCAGGCAATCATTCCGATTGCCTGCCGGGCGGATCTCGGGCCTTGTATGGTGGCGGTGTCTGGAAGATACCGCCATCCATATCAGGATGCCTGGTGGAGAAGGCCTTTCCATAGCGGCAAAGGCATACGGGAACTGCTTTGGGGGCCCATTGCGGGCCCCCAGGGGGTGGGGGGGTTGGAGGCTGCACTTGGAGGGTACCTATGGTACCCCCCTACATTGGCATGCACAAGGTGGCAGGCACCGCGCGGTGCCTGTCACGTTGTGCATGCCAATGCACAACATACGCATTTAACATTGTGGCTGGTGCTGCTTACAGCACTGCCCGCTACAATGTTAAATGTGCGGGAGGCGACCACCAGGGTGGCGGCTGCATCATAATGGGCACAGCAGGACCGCCGCACCTCTGGTGGTCGGTCCCGTTCACCGTTACGGTGGCAGGCAGATCATAATGGGCCCCTATGTCTTGGCAAGTAATTCTAAATGCTAAGTTGAGGTGGCAGAAAACTGAACACACAGGCACTGCAATGGCAGGCCAGAGGCAGATTAAATGGCTATTTCTGTGGGAGGCACAATCAGTGCTGCGAGAACACTAGTAACATTTAACTTACAGTCCCTGGATATATGGTATACCATTTTACAAGGGACTTATAGGTAAATTAAATATGGCAATCATGTATACATAAATTATACACATGTGTAGAGAAAAAGCAAATTCACTTTAGCACTGGTCAGCAGTGGTAAAGTCCTAAGGTCAACAAAAAAAGTTCATCAAAAGAAGAGGAGGAAGGCAAAAGGATTGGGGAGACCTTTCAGAGAGGCCATTTTCCAACAATGGCAATGATATGAAGCACTAAACTAATTCAAAAGTGACAGAGACCACTGACCTCTAACAGGTGGTGATTAAAAGGTCCAAGAAAACTCACATCTACTTTAGCATAGATGGGAGTCACAATTGTTCACAAAATTGGTAAATAAATCGTGGAACAAGACACTGTTAACATGGAGACTGAGGAAGAACCCACACCAGGTCAAAAACAAATAAAATACACACATGTTGGGTATAACATAGATCACATTATTAAGTCACAAACCACATTATTGCCATCCCCAATGGCTTACCTTATAGTATACACAGGCAGTAATGCAGTACAGAAATATTTTGAACTATTCCCTTCTTTTAAAAAAATGAAATGACAAAGATGTTGTATGAGCATATCATATACACAACACATTACAATGTAGCATTCTTGAAATGTTCATCAGTTGTGTGAAAATGAAATGATGTTTAAGGTCCTAATCCCAAACATTCCAGTAGTGCTCCAACAATTAAAAAGTGTCTATTATTGGTAGCTCATGGGGTTATATAAGGAGGAGTCCTGGTCTGAACACTGGTCTCTCTGGTAACCACTTGCTACCAGGTTATTGTGCACAATTCCACCAGAAACGATAAATCTGCCAGCTATAACTAAAAACTCCAGGAAAAGTTCAAAACACGCTGAAATTGGCTATTAGAAATTTTTGTCTAGTCTTAACTTTCAAACTCTTGTCTGATGTACTTTCTTCTTCTCTCAAGTCCCTCGCCTGACTAAAATCCTTTAAAGTTACCCATGCTGGTGTGAGTGATGCTGTGGCTGCTCTTAATCTAGTTGTATGCTCT